>NC_071091.1:42095380-43316630 GCF_027358695.1 Spea bombifrons
TCTATACCTCTCTGCATTTATTACATTTTATTCATATTTATCCATTTTATGTTATTTTAGGATATTTATAGCCTTTTCTCTGTATTTATAAAATGTCCTATACATTAATATTAAGAATATATATCATCATCTCCTGTAGTGTGAGTTTTAATACTATTACTTTTTAGGGTCATTATTATTTTTAGTGCTATCCTGGTACTGTTCCTATTATTTCATATACACAAACTTTGCATATACACAACAATAGGCAGACTAACATATACACAATAGTTCTATCTGTATCACATAACTGTATAATATAAGAGCAGTTCGCTGAAGATTAATCCTTTTAAATGTTTTAAACTTTTTAAATTATTTAAGCTATTCTAGACATTGAATGATGTACTATGTCTAATTGTTATTCAGATATTGCACAGAGTTACACACATATATTCATTTGATAGGTACAACAGTTAATGAAAACTACTGACTTATTAATTCATTTAGGGGTACTATGAATATACATTCATTCATCCAGACACTGCACAAATCCACACACATATATTCACTTGACACGTACAACAAATAATGAAAACCACTTGTTTATTAATTTATTTAAGGATACAACGAATTCATTTAAGGATATAACGAATATATATTCATTCATCAAGACACTGCACAGATCCACACACACAGATTCACTTGATACGCATAACAAATCACTTGTTTATTAATTTATTTAAAGATACAACGTATACATATTCATTCATCCATTCACTTACCACACATTCACTTGAGACGCATAACAGATAATCACTTGTCTATTAATTAATTTATTTAAGGATACTACTAAAATACATTCATTTAAAAACATGCACGTTACACAAAGGAACATAACATAATACACACATATGAAAATCACTTGCGTAATAAATTCACGTACATACATTTTCATCCAACACATAGTGGAAATAATATATTTACATCATTTACGGTTCAATTAAAATAATATATTATTATTCATGATAAAAGATAGTACCAGTCACATCACCTTCAGTTTTAATCAATATATTTCAATCGTACGATACAATACATACATAATTAACATATAGGACGGGCACGTTTGTTCTCTCTCCGGCTCGTCTTCCAGTTCGGCTTTCGTTTCTTCCTTTTATTTTTTCTTTCAGTCCGTTTTTGATTCGTCCACACTCTTCTTACTATATTTATTATTTTTTTGAGACAGATTCCACTCACGATCGATAAATGGATTTTAAAGATCTTCCCGGATACAGGCGAAATGGTCTTCCGTTTCTGCTCTGTATAAACTTTATTAACGAATAAGAAGACAAACAGATAACACAGACGAAACGTGATGACAACATCGAAAAGACGCGATGACATCAAAGGGGAAAGGTCAACAAACGGCTATATGCGGAAGTGGATATAAAAGAACAGATGAAGAAGACGAAATCATTTACGGATTGCTGATTTTTTACTGAATTTTATGGACATCTCTCTCAATTGATTTCCTGAAGAAGCCTACGGGTGAAACGCGTTGATATTCAATTGGAGATTGCTACATCCCACATTCTGGTGGACTTTCTACGCCTATATATGCACTTGTAGTGCATATACAATTGTGAGTGCATTTTTTTCCATTTGTCTACATTTGATCTTGGAATACTGCACCATTGAAGTTTGTTTTTTAGATTTTCTCAAGAAGAACATTAAAGATTGTATACAGTCCTTATTGATGGGTTGGAATCACTTCTTTGATTTGTGAGTGCATTATATCACTTAAGCTTCACTTTGAGCAAACCATCTACACTATATTGTATTATTATTTTTCCCTTTACATGTACCTGCGCCCCATCTAAATTTCGTTTGCTTTATATTTTAACACTTGGAGGAGAGTGTTATTTGGGTGCTGCGGTCCAAATCAGGGAAGTATCACTTTTATTTTATTTTTCACCATAAGAGCACGTAATTTTGGTTTTATTTTTCACAGAGGTATTAGTACATAAAGATCAAACAGGCTTTATAAAATCTAGATCTTCTAGTGACAATGTCAGAAAGATAATAGACATTTGTAATTATGCAAATATTACCCAGGCCCCCTTGCTGACCCTGTCATTAGATGCTGAAAAAGCATTTGACAGGGTCAGCTGGGAGTTCCTGGAAGAGACTTTAAAGGAGATGGGCTTTGGGCCGGGTTTAATTGATGCTATTATGGCATTATATACTACTCCCACAGCTAAAATAGTGGGTCAGGGATTCGAATCTCAATGGCTTTATATATCTAAAGGCACAAGACAGGGATGCCCCTTAGCCCCTCTCTTATATATTATTTCTTTAGAATAAGATATAATTCCAACATTGCTGGAATCAAAATTGGTCAATCAGAAATGAAAATGTCTCTTTACGCAGATGACATTCTCATTATCTTAGACAAACCTAATGTTTCGATTCCATTTCTACTGCAAGAGATTAAATTTTATGGCACTACATCTAACTATAAGTTAAATATGGGGAAATCACAGGCAATATGTATTGCAATGACAGAAGAAGAGAAAAATCTAATAAAATCTAGGTTCAAATTCTTGTGGCCAGATACAGGTATAGACTATCTAGGAATAAAAATTCCGGTAGAAGGCACTAAGATAATGGAAAGGAACTGTCAAGCCCTTTAAAGCAGACACAAGAGAAATTAAATAAGTGGAAGTCTCTTCCTATATCGTGGATGGGGAGAATTAATATTGTAAAATCATATATACTACCAGCGTGGCTCTATAGATTTAGAATGATCCCGGATATGTTGACTAAAGATTGGATTAACATAATACAATCAAAATTAATGAAATTTATATGGCGTGATAAACACCCTAGAATCAAAAAAACACTTTATTTCTACCTAGGAGTCGAGGAGGACTGGGTCTTCCTAAACTACTTAATTATTGGTATGCATCCATGCTATCTCATATATATAAAATGCAATTGTTGCAATCTAAGGAGTCTGACTGGTATCTAATCGAAAAAGCTATTTTGGGCTTGAAAGATCTAGAAATAGCCCTTTGGTTGCAGAAAAGAGATTTAAAGAAATATACGAAACATCTCAAAGGGACATTACTTAATTCAATATTATTATTTTGGCAGAGCTTTAAGAGGAAAATTGGTTTAAATGATCTTATAACTAAAAAGGCCCCGCTACAGCTCCTAAATAAAAATATCCAGGACATAAACCTTAACGAGTGGGAAAAATGTAGGATAAAAAGAATAGAGGAACTTACGATAGGAAATAAACTTAAAGATTTTTCTACCTTGTGTATTGAGTTTGGTCTTACTAATAAAGAAATATTTAATTACATGAGAATAAAGAACTATCTATTTCACTCTCTTTTTGAGGAAAATAAAGATGAATACGTGATAAAGTTTATGAAAATATTTGATAACCAGACTAAACAGAAATCTTTAAAACTTTGTACAGACCTAATCTTGGAGATAGATGATCTTAAATCAAAACCTGCTTGGAAAAAATGGGAGAGAGATTTAAATATAGATAATGCTTCCCTTACAGAAGACCGCTGGATAAAATCTTGGAATCAAGTTACGAAAAATGTCCATTGTTTAAACCTACAGGAGATCTACTTTAAAATTGTAAATAGATGGTATATGATCCCAGAAAGGCTCCATAAGATAAACCCAGCAAATCAAAATCTATGCTGGAGGTGTCAAGGAGCCGAGGGAACATGGATTCATATCTGGTGGTCGTGCACCAAAAAAATCTGATAGATCATGTGATCCTAGCGATGCTGGTAGTTATAGCTAGAAACTGGAGGCAGAAAAAGATAATTTCCTGGATATATGTTAAAAATCAGATTCTTAATCAAAAGAATATGGAATATGGTTATTATAGAGCTAATGGGCTTATGCATAAATACTGGGAAATATGGGGAAGACTTACCTTATAAATATCTATAAATCAGAGGAGAGAAGATTAACCCACTTTGGAGCTCTGCCTCCAGAAATGCCTTATGCCCCCCATTTAACACTCCCCCGCCTCCTCCCCAAACTTACCGATGCTTCTGACTCCCCTGTCATGCAGCCGGGGCAGCGTGTAGATGTCTACGCGATTCGCATAGACAACTTACGCTGCAGCCGGAAGGAGGTGTGGCTAGCAGCGGGGGTTGTCTGCGTCCTTCGCGCAGACCTTCCCCGACTGTCAGAGAGAGCTCTGATCTCTGACAGCCGGGGAAGGTCTGCGCCATGGACGCAGACAACCCCCGCTGCTAGCCGCACCTCCTTCTGGCTGCAGCGTAAGTTGTCTACGCGAATCGCGTAGACATCTACACACTGCCCCGGCTACACACCGGGGACTCAGAAGCACCGGTAAGTGGGGCGGGGGGTGGGGGGACAGGAGGATCCAGGTCCCCTGTAGCTGCGGGGGATCTGGATCTTAGTCGTCTCATAGTCAGACCTATTTGAGATCTGATTATAAGACGACCCCCGATTATAAGACGAGGGGTGTTTTTCGAAACATTTGCTCTGAAAAAAACCTTGTCTTATAATCGAGCAAATACGGTATATATATATATATATATATATATATATATATATATATATATATATTATAGGAACATTTATTTCTTTTTTTGTCTCCTCTAGGTCGATCTAACCTGCCTGTATATTATTATTACTAATATTAGTACTTTGTAAAATATATTTTTCACTTTTATATATATGAATTTCTATGTATACTAGGCAAAATTTATTTATTTATTTATTATATTTTTTTGTTAACCAGTACTGTAAAAATGTTGATTGTTTTGTGAATGGATGAGGCTGCCACTATATATTGATATATATATTTTTAAAATAATATAATAAATATTTTTTTTTATATAATAAATCACATTTTAAATTATATAATATACTATTTATATTTTATATATATATATATATATATATATATGTGTATATTTTCCACTTTTGTACGCTTCTAAGTGCAAATATGAAAGATTTTTTTAATATATATATATTTTTTATTCTTATAGTTTTTTATGTGGAAAACACGTATATATATATTATATATATATATCATTGTTATATTTTTTTTTATATGGATATATGACGTAATATGACATAATAATGTATACAAAACACCCATGTAAGGGTTAATGTGGTTTAACGTTTTTAATTGAATGCATGATATATATAACCCCTTAACGACAATCCACGTACATGTACGGGGTTGCCGTCCAATGCGATAACGACAATGCCCGTATGAACTGCCGTTAAATAGCTGGATCGCCGCGATCGGCGGCTTTGCAGCATCCACGGAAGCCTCACAAGTGAGGCTGACCATGGATCTGGGGAGGAAATTCGCGGAAGAAAAATGGCCGCCGCACCGATCATCAAAGATCGCGGCGGGCAAAAACAGCTTAGGAAAAGATCAGAATCGCTTCCTGAGCATGAACTGTGTTGCTGACATGCCTCGATATCGATGCATGTTAGTAACACTACCCCCCTACCTCCGATAGCCTTGTGATTGCTCCGAAGAGCAACCACAAGTGCCATCCTGTAAATGACGTTGCCGTCATGATGTTGGCATCAACAATAGAAAACTGAATGAGTTTACAGAGGGTCCAGACCCTCTTGAGAACTCTCGAGCTCCTCCTGCAGGTTGAATGCAGGTACTGCATCCAACCATGCAAGGTCAATGGAGCCCAGCTCACTAATCAGTGATGAGTAAAAAAAAAAAAAAAAAAATGTAAAAAATAATTAAAACAATTATCTTTCAAAAATGTTAATTTTTTTTTAAAAAAAATATGGTAACATGTAAAAATCTCCACTGTCACCAAAAAAAAAAAAAGTTTTCAATAAGCAAGTCCTACAATTCTTTGTCTTCAAAAAAATTCCAGCATGGAAAAAAAAATTCCATACATTTCATACAACTAGACACCCTATGGACATTTGTAATGCCAATATTTTAAATATTGGCATTACAAATGTCCATAGGGTGTCTAGTTGTATGAAATGTATGATTTGATGGGGTAAATAGAATTGGCCGGGTTCAAAGATGTGCCAAATATGGGACATATAGGATCAGATGTCTAAATGGCAAAAAAATACACACCTCACAAAGTTGGCCTTTTACCTCCCAAATAACCCAACAAACCCATGCATGGGGGGTATCACTGCGCTCAGGAGATGTTACTGAACACATATTGGGCTGTTTGACGCGGACATATACCAGGAGCGATAAATTTATACCTGAAGTACAACATGTGTGGAAAAAAATACAAAACATTTTTAGTACCATAAAGTTTCACAAAGGCTGGTGGTAAAATCAGTGCATGGAAAGGATTAAAATACCAGCATTTCAAATACCTTGGGGTGTCTAGTTTTTAAAAATATATGACTTGATGGGGTAAATTGCATTGGCCGGCTTCAAAGATACCTGAAATGGCACATGGGGGGGAAGAATGACCAGATTTGGAAAAATGGTTTTGAAATAGCAAAACGCTACCTGTACTTATTGCCCCATAACGTGCAGAAAAAAAGCAAAAAACATAGAAACATTGGGTATTTCTAAACTCAGGACAAATAGTAGAATCTATTTAGCAGGTTTTTTCATTAGTTTTTGCAGATGAGTAAACGTTTTTTGTTTAAAAAGTGAGAAAAAGTATTTTTTAACAAAAAATACCCATATTTTATCATTTTTTTTTTATAGTAAATTAGATGATATGATAAAAATAATGGTATCTAAAGAAAGCCCTGTGTGTCCTGAAAAAGACAATATATAATATGTGTGGGAGCACGAAATGAGAAAGAAGAAAGCCACAGCTAAACAGCAACACTGGAAAATGTTAAAATTGTCCCACAATATACTATGAGTAAAAACCCCTATTGTCCTTAAGGGGATAAGGAGAACACCAACTCCTATGAGATATACACCTGATGAAGCTAAATTAGCAGGTGAAACCTGTAGTGCTACACTATTCTCTTTGAACCTCCAAAGACCCTGTACGTGTGAGACGTCACATGCAAGAATCCGGAAGTAACCAGTGCGCTACAGAAAGAAGGTAGATGCCAACAGACTGTCTCTGGACTTCGATGCCTACTTTTTAATCCTGTCTTGTAAGCATATCTACTTTGCGTTTATATGCTGTCATTAAACCGTTTTATGGAGATTAACCCGTGGTACACTTTCGATTGAGTTTCACCCTTCGATATCATCTGGAAAGAAGAATTTTGATACTTAAATATAAGTATACATTTTTTGGCAACTTTCATCTTTATATTTATTTTTAGTTTTTACTTATATTTATTTATATTGTTCACAGCTCACCTACTCTAACCTCTATTTGCTAATTCTGTATCTTTACCCACTCTCATGGACAATATGAAAATTAGCCTGGAAGCCCCTATAGATCTGGAAGAAGTAAAATCTATTGGCCAACTGAAAAAAAATCTGCTTCCGGACCACATGGCCTGACTAGTTATTATCATAGAGTTTTCCTTGCAACACTTCCCGGCGGGCCGGGGGGCTGGCAGACCAACATTCAAAACAGCCTCCAGAAATGCCTTATACCCCCCATATGCCACTCTGTCCCATGATATGCATTTTAACCCCCTATATGCCACTCTGCCTCCAGAAATGCCTTATACCCTCTATATGCCACTCTGGAACCAACCAATCTAGGGTGACCACATGTCCCGTGTCCCGGACAGCATGAATAGAAACGCTTTTTTTTTTTTTTTTTTTTTTTTACGTGGAGGAGACTAGGAACCGATCGACACCCCTCAGTCTGCACAAGGCCTCTACCTGCGCACTGCTTCACTGCTGAGCGCCGGAATACGACTTCATATTCCAGGGCGCTTAGCATGAAATGTCACCACAGACTTATTCAGTCACACAAGAAGAAACGGATCATTCTTTTTTTTTAATATATTTATTGGTTTTCAATGTATAAATATATATATAAAAAAAAAACAAATTACAAACATAGAAACATTAAATTTGCCATAGATAATGTTGCTATATCAATTTAAAATGCATTACAGTCTATCTAGTAGACTTGGGCACCAGGGGGCTCTTCGCGTTCGTCTTCGTACTCATCTTCGGAGAAAAAAAAAACTTCGTATTCCGCGAATATTCGGCCGTTCCTGTCTTCTTTTCGGGCGAATATTCGTGGACATTCTTCATGCTCGTTTCATCTTCGTTTTCTCCCGGCTGCGTAGCAGGGGTTAATACGGGGTTAAGAAAACATCGGAGCAGCAACAGCAGCAGCAGCAGATGCATTCGCGCCGTGAAGGTACGTGTGTGCGACTCTATTGGTCGCCGGAAGGGGGCTGGTCTGGCATCAACAAATGAATTGCAGAACTGCAGAATGCACCTCATTCGTTGATGGCAGGCGTGCCCCCTGCCGAAACGACCAATAGAGTTGCACACACGTACCGAGGTGTACTGTACACAATACACATTGCCCGAAACTGAGGGCCAAGTTCCTCCGAGCAGTTGTCTTGTCTGAGACCTAGACAAATGCTCCAAGGAACTTGGCCTCCTTTTTATCATACAGTCACACATCCATAGATGTTTAATAAAAGAATAGGGATTTTATAGCAAGACAGGAGGCTTCGTATTTTGCATTAACCTTCTTTACTGTTAACCTCCAGCAGTTAACAGAAACAATAAAAACAACCAATAAGAACACAGCAACAAGTCTATAAAAGTCTGCACATCTTGGTACTCCTCCTCTTTCTTTGCTGCTTAACCTCCAGGTGAGAACATTCCAGTATCTTCTATTTACATTACTTAGTTGGTTTTCTATTGCCACTACCCTTATCCTTATTATTATTGTTATTTTTATATTTCCATTACCTGCGCTGTGTTTCTCGCGTTTGTTCCTCCTCCCTGCCCTGGTGCGTCGGCCTATTGTTGGCCACGTGCCCCAGGGCTCCTTTACACCCGGGCGGATCTCTGCCCGTGGGTTATTTATCTGCCTGCCCCTCTTCTGTGGTTGTTTTCCCTCTCCGCGAGGTGGTTCTTCCCCTCGCGAGCGGTGTGCTGCCGCGTTTCCCTCGCGGCCCGCCATTTTCGGCTGCGCGTTCGTCCTCTCACCTGTGGCGGTTCGACTCCTTCCGTTGCGGCGGGCTCGCCCCCCGTGGCGGCTCGTCGTCCTTTTCGCGGCGGTTTATTTTCCCGCGCTCTGGCCCGCCTCTTGGCGCCGCAGTCCTCGCGGCTCCTTCGCCCCCGCGGCCGGTCTCCGCTGCGGCCCATCTCGTCTCCGTTCCGCGGCCTTCATTCTTGCCGCGGGACGTCCTATTTTTCTTTGAACGGCGGCCTCGTTTATCGCGGGGCCTCTGTTCCCGGTGTCCCGCGGCGTGGTGGCGGCTCTGGTGTTTTCCGGCGGCCTTCACTACGCTGCGCATCCTTTATTCATTATTTATTTTGTATTTGGGCCTTGTCGGCCGCATTGTGTGCAAATTTTCTTTTTCCTTACAGGTGTAGCTTCACAACACAGATTTCATTTAAGGTTGTTTTTCTTTTATTGTGGCCCAATACTCCCAAGTTGGATTTTAACCCCTTCAGTATTTCTTGGTGAACCCCCTGCTGCCTAGGGCTTCCTCATTGCCCTCTATTTGCCATTGGGTAACCCCCTTTCGGCCTTTCGGTGACCCCACCGCATATATCAAGGGTAAACCCCTGCGGTTATCATTTGTGGTGAACCCCACTCTGCGACCACATTACGGACTGCATTCAGCCTCTCCCAGGGGTGACCCCCTGTTCGGCGCTTACTGCCATATTGGGTGAACCCCAGTTTACTGCCGACATCCGAACTCGGATTTTACTCACTCCTGTTATTTTTGTGTTCCCATAGACACATTTGGAGTGCAATGGCTGACGAATCTCAAACTCAAATTCCTGCCGCTGTCCAAGCCTCGCTCCGCTCCGCCCTGGCGGCGTCTTTCCCTACTGCGTTTCCCTACTGCGCTCGCCCTTCCTCGCCTCCCGCTTCCCCTGCTGAGGTGGAGGATTCTGACACTGGCGGCCTTGCATCCCCTGCGGCTACGGCAGTTTCTCACAAGCGCACCTGGGACGAATTGCCCTCCACATCTGGGAAGGGAAAAGCTCCGCTGAAGAAACCCCGCAGTTCAACCTTTCCTATGGTTTCCCCTACTGCAGACCTCACCGACTACGAGGTTCTAGATGAATATTGTGCTGGCTCCTCCGGTCCGGCCTCCCCATTGCGGAACCAGGACTTCGCTCCAGATCCTCCCAAGATCTCTTTCAACCCGTCTCACGCTCCGGATCAACCTTTTGAGGTCACGGATGATCTGGGTACCCCGCTGTTCGACCCCAGGGCTCTGCGCCACCCTCGTTCCTCGGAATGGACACCATCTGCCCACATTGCAGAGTTCCTGAGGTTCTGGATTCGTCGCCCCCTGGATAAAGAGGTGTGCCAGAGGCTCCGCTCGGAATCTCCTAGACCCACGGTCCGGGACAAAGTTCTCAATACGCCCGAGTTTGATCAGACCTTTGTGACTTTTCTAACCAAGAATGGCAAAGACCCTCGTAAGGGCATTGAACTGGGCTTGCGTTCGGCACAGGATAAGCTCCTCGATGTAGCGGGCCCCTTGACCCAGGTGTTCCAAATGGCCGACGAGGCCATCTCTGACGGCTCTCCCCTGAATCCCCATCTGGTCCGTGACTGGACCCAGAGAGCTTTATGTTTGCTGGGCAACGCCAACTGTGCGATATCGTCTGAACAATGTAAGGCGGCCCTATTTAAATTGGATGCCAAATTGGCTGAATTGGGTCCCAAGGAACTGGGCGCTGACGCCAAGGGTCTACTCTTCGGTGAGAAGTTCATCAAGGACCTCAGTCAGCACGTCAACCTGTTCACCTCGCTCAACAAGGCCCAGAGTAACATGAGACGTGTCTTTCGCACGGGAACTCGTTTTTCCCCCAGTGCTGGTCGGCAGAGGGGTCGTGCCGCCAGCAGAACGGCCTCGCTGGCCTCTAGACCCCGCTTTCCAGACGCCTCGACCACCTACCGTTCCCAGTTTCGAGTCCCATTCTCCAGAGGTGGATACCGAGGCAGAGGCTACACGTCCACCAGAGGAAGATCAGCCTCAGGTAAGACTGATTCATATATTTCCTCATATTCCTGTCGGGGGTCGGCTCGCCCATTTTTTCCATGCTTGGTCTCGCCTTACGTCCGATCCCTGGGGCCTTCAAACTGTAGTGGGTTTTCGTCTGGAGTTCCTTTCCACTCCTCGTCAGGGTTCTCCTCCTCCACTCCCCAGGTTGTCTCACGATGCGGCCTCCTTGGTCCACTCCGAGCTCTCTTCCCTTCTAGAGAAGGGTGCCATAGAACAGGCGCTCTCCCTTCCGTGTTTCGTCAGCAATATATTCCTGGTGCGCAAGAAATCGGGGGAGTTCCGCCCCGTCATCAACCTTCGGTCTCTCAACAGACATGATGTATCGTCACTTCAAGATGGAGGGTATTCATCTCCTCCGCGACCTGCTAAGGGAGAACGACTGGTTCTCCCGCCTCGACCTCAAGGATGCCTACCTTTCTGTCCCTGTCCATCTCGACGATCGGAGATTTCTTCAATTTCGCTGGCGAGGCCTCCTCTGGCAATTCACCTGCCTTCCGTTCGGACTCAGCTCCGCCCCATGGTGCTTCACCAAACTCCTGAAGCCCGTCATGGAGTTCCTTCGGGCGCGCGGGATTCGCTCCATAATGTACCTGGACGACATCCTTCTCATGGCCCAGGACGTCGAGTCCCTTCGTCGCGATACCTACCTTGCAGTTCATCTGCTTCAGGACTTGGGCTTCGTTATCAACGAGGCAAAGTCGGTCTTGGTTCAGACGCAGACTATCCAGTTCCTCGGTTTCTCTCTCGACTCGGTGGCGGCGATCCTCAGGCTCCCTCGCGACAAGGTCCTGGTCATAAAGAAGGAGATTCGCAGGCTCCTTCGTGGCGGCCTGGTTTCTCTTCGAAATCTCGCCAGAGTCATTGGCTTGCTCTCTGCGTCCATTCAGGCCATCTTTCCGGGCCCGCTCCACTACAGGGCCCTCCAGCGACTGAAGACGCGGCATCTTCGCGAGTCGGCCTCCTACGACGCGATGATCTCCTTGTCAGACGAGGCTCGGCTGGAACTCCATTGGTGGTTGGTCCACATGGATGCGTGGAACGGCCGTGCCATTTTCGGGTCAAGCCCGGATTTCGTCCTGGACTCGGACGCAAGCCTCTCTGGTTGGGGCGCCGTTTGCGGCGACGTGGCTACCGGGGGTCCGTGGACTTCGGAGGAACGCGACCTTCATATCAACTGTTTGGAGCTCATCGCGGGCTCGTTCGCGGTTCGCAGTTTCCTGAAGGGGGTTACTCACTGTTCCCTAGTGTTGCGCATGGACAACGTCTCCGCCGTCCGCTACATCAACAGGCTGGGGGGCTCGAGATCAAGGCTCCTTACAGAGCTCACCAAGGAGCTCTATCAGTTCTGCCTGGACAACCAATTGTCCATCCGCGCGGAGTACCTGCCGGGCAAGGAGAACCTCGTGGCCGACTGGTTCTCCCGGCATTGGAGGGACGTGAGCGATTGGCATCTCCTTCCAAGCGTGTTCCACTCTCTCCACCTTTGTCGCGGGCCCCTCCATCTGGATCTGTTCGCGTCCAGAGCGAATTGTCAGACAGACGCGTTCTTCAGTTGGCTCCCGGATCCGCTATCCTTGGCGGTAGATGCCTTCCTGCAGTCGTGGCCGCTCCAGGGAGCGTATGCCTTTCCCCCATTCAACATGATCCTCCGGACTCTCCACTCCGTCAGGTGTCAGGGTGTCTCAATCCTTTTGATAGCTCCCCTGTGGAGGACACAGCCGTGGTTCCCGTTGCTTCTGGAACTGTCGTGTGCGGATCCCCTGATCCTTCCCTCGACTTGGGATCTGCTTCGGGATCCGGAGGGGAACCCTCACCCTCTCATCCTCGAGGATCGGTTGACTCTCGTGGCCTGGTCGGTTTCCGGGGATCCTGGCATATGCCGGGCTTATCGGAGTCGGCTCGAGATCTGCTCTGGGGATCCTGGGCTCCGGGAACCAGACGGTCCTACCTCCAGGCTTGGCATGCCTGGGGTCGCTGGTGTTTGGCTCGACACCTTGATCCCCTTACAGCTCCTGTGACGGCGGTTCTTAATTTTTTCGCCCATCTTTTTTCCCTGGGTCGGTCTTACCGCACCATTAACTTGTTCCGTTCGGCCATCTTGGCGGCTCACGTTCCGGTTCAGGGCTCGGGTGTCGGTAAGGATCCAGCCGCCTGCCGTCTTCTCAGAGGTGTTCGTCTTTCTAGACCCCCTAGGCCTCGTTATGAGTCCTTTTGGGATGTCTCCCGGGTGGTTTATTTTTTGGAGGGTTGGCCGGACAACGACGGTTTGTCCTTTCGCCAGCTTTCCGCCAAGACTGCTCTGTTGTTGTGCCTCGTCTCTTTCCGTCGGGTGTCTGACGTTCGGGCTTTTGATGTATCCTCCTTTGTTTTTTCTCCTGACGGGGTATCGGTCTCCGTTTTTCGTAGAACTAAATCCAGTTCTACTTCTGTCTCTTACCCTTATTTTCCTGACCGGCCGCGCCTTTGCGTGGCTCGCTGTGTTCAGGCTTATTTGGCCCGATCGGCCCCGTTTCGGTCTTCCTCCTCTGGTCCGTTTTTCATCTCCTACGTGCGTCCTTTTCGGCCTGTCTCTGTTCCCACTCTCTCCAGGTGGATCCGGTGGATTCTCGTTTTGGCCGGTATTGATAGTTCCTTTGGGGCTCACTCGGTCCGCGGTGCCGCTGCCTCCGCGGCTTTCTCCGTCGGCTGTTCCCTTTCCGACCTTTTATCAGCGGCGGATTGGTCCAGGGAATCTACTTTCCGGACTTTTTATTTTCGGGCCCCGGCTCACGCCGCTTTGGCGTTGGTTTCGGGGCGTTAAAATTGCAAAATACGAAGCCTCCTGTCTTGCTATAAAATTAGGG
This sequence comes from Spea bombifrons, assembly GCF_027358695.1. NCBI lineage: Eukaryota > Metazoa > Chordata > Amphibia > Anura > Pelobatidae > Spea > Spea bombifrons. The sequence goes on from NC_071091.1 coordinate 42,109,369, forward strand.
ATTAATCTAGCCTTGGTGCAGTATTAATCTAAATTTTATTAAAGACAGGAGGCGAGTATTTTCCCGCCCTTCCCCTCCCCTGATGTCTTGGGGTTTTTGTTGGGGGTTGTTTGTCGGGCTGTTGTTAGTATATTGTCTCATTACCGTACCTGGTGTTTTTTCTGTCATGTTTGGCCTATGGTTGCGTGGTACTTTCACGATTTTTTGTTTTTCCAGGTCGTCCTCCGGTTGTCTGAGGTTTTTGATGCTGCTGTGGTCCTTCTCAGCGTGGTTTTGTGTTCCTGAGTTCTTCCGGGCTGTTCCTGACTGTCGGTTCAGCTTCTGCGCAAAGAAAGAGGAGGAGTGCCAAGATGTGCAGACTTTTATAGACTTGTTGCTGTGTTCTTATTTGTTGTTTTTATTGTTTCTGTTAACTGTTTTGCTGCTGGAGGTTAACAGTAAAGAAGGTTAATGCAAAATACTCGCCTCCTGTCTTTAATAAAATTTAGATTAATACTGCACCAAGGCTAGATTAATCCCTAATTATTTTACATTTTTAAATCGATTTTGGATCACTTGTAATACATGCCTAACATTTGCTACCTATTTTTAATGGCATACTTTGCAACAACCCAACTTTTACTGGACAGGACTGGAAAAAGGCAGGACTGTCCACGAAAATGTTGGGTGTGTTGGCAGGTATGCGAATGGAAAAATGTTGGACAAGAACTAAAAAATAGCTTAGGGTTAATGTACGGTTATTTTTAAGATTATTAGCAGTGCACTGTTTTGGTTAAAAGTGTATTATTATGTCTAAATATAATTTAATTTTAATGGCTTTATTTAATTTTATTTTAAAGTTATATTTATTATTATTTACTTTATTATATTTATTTAATGTTGTAGTGCTACCCTACCCAGCTATACCTATGTGCACTAGCATACCTAGTTTAGCTAAATTTGATGGGACAGGAAAAAAGCAGGACTGCTTTTTGGGTCTGTTGGCAGGTATGTGGATGGAAAAAATAGGGTGAAGTGTGAGTTATAGCGTTAATGCTAGTGAGTGTAGAAGTGAAGGCCAGGGCAAATAACAGGAGGAAAGGTCCTTGTGATTTGTGAATTGTACGTGTGTGTGTTATGTGTGTCATGTTTGTTATGTGTTATGTCACTGTGTTATATGTGTTATGTGTGTTATGTGTTATGTCATTGTGTTATATGTGTTATTGTGTGTGTTATGTTTGGTAGGTTGTGTATCAGACGGAAAAAAATGAAATGGAAAAGGAAATGGAAAAGACGAATGAGTAGGCAATTGGCGACCCACTCACCTGTTTCACCCCAGGACAAAGCATCCAAACAACTGTCAGTCCTAGACGTTTGGCAGCGGACTTCCAGAGCTCAGACACTAAGCTCTAGCGTAAGCTGGCTACTCCGGCGGAGATAGCAGGCGTTGCCACACCGCAAATAGACGCAGCCAGGGGGGAGAAACTGCCCTTACCGTAAGGGACATTTGAGGCATGACACTAGCCACTGGCAGGAAGGGAACTGGCATTGAAGAGACACTGGCACCACACCAGCAGCAGCAGCATTGGGAATGGCGAATGAGTGGGCAATTGGCGACACACTCACCTGTTTCACCCCAGGGCAAAGCATCCAAACACTGTCAGTCCTAGACGTTTGGCAGCGGACTTCCAGAGCTCAGACACAAGGCCCTAGCGTAAGCTGGCTACAGCGGCGGAGGTAGCAGGCGTTGCCACACCGCAAACAGACGCAGCCAGGGGGGAGAAACTGCCCTTACCATTAGGGACATTTGAGGCATGACACTAGCCAGGAAGGGAACTGGCATTGAAGAGACGCTGGCACCACCAGCAGCAGCAGCATTGGGAAAGGCATATGAGTGGGCAATTGACGACCCGCTCACCTGTTCCACCCCAGAGCAAAGCATCCAAAGACTATCAGTCCTAGGCGTTTGGGAGCAGACTTACAGAACTCAGACACTAGGCCCTAGCGTAAATTGGCTACACCGGCGGAGGTAGCAGGCGTTGCTACACCGCAAACAGACGCAGCCAGGGGGGAGAAACTACCCTTACCATTAGGGACATTTGAGGCATGACACTAGCCAGGAAGGGAACTGGCATTGAAGAAACGCTGCCTGGCACCACCACCACCAGCAGCAGCATTGGGAAAGGCGGATGAGTGGGCAATTGGCGACCCGCTCACTTGTTTCACCCCAGGGCAAAGCATCCAAACAACTGTCAGTCCATGGCGTTTGGGAGCAGACTTCCAGAACTCAGACACTAGGCCCTAGCGTAAATTGGCTACACCGGCGGAGGTAGCAGACGTTGCCACACCGCAAACACGTGCAACCAGGGGGAGAAACCACCTTAAACATTTTGGACATTTGAGGCATGACACTAGCCAGGAAGCGAACTGGCAGAAAAGAGACGCTGGCACCACCACCAGCAGCAGCATTGGGAAAGGCGAATGAGTGGGCAATTGACGACCCGCTCACCTGTTTCACCCCAGGGCAAAGCATAAAAGTCTGTCAGTCCATGGCGTTTGGGAGCGGACTTCCAGAACTCAGACACTAGGCCCTAGCGTAAGCTGGCTACTCCGGCGGAGGTAGCAGGCGTTGCCACACCGCAAACAGACGCAGCCAGGGGGGAGAAACTACCCTTACCATTAGGGACATTTTGGGCATGACACTAGCCAGGAAGCGAACTGGCAGAAAAGAGACACTGGCACCACCACCAGCAGCAGCAGCATTGGGAAAGGCGAATGAGTGGGCAATTGACGACCCGCTCACCTGTTTCACCCCATGGCAAAGCATGAAAGTCTGTCACTCCATGGCGTTTGGGAGCGGACTTCCAGAACTCAGACACTAGGCCCTAGCGTAAATTGGCTACACCGGCGGAGGTAGCAGACGTTGCCACACCACAAACACGTGCAACCAGGGGGAGAAACTACCTTAAACATTTTGGACATTTGAGGCATGACACTAGCCAGGATGCGAACTGGCAGAAAAGAGACGCTGGCACCACCACCAGCAGCAGCAGCATTGGGAAAGGCGAATGAGTGGGCAATTGGCGACCCGCTCACTTGTTTCACTCCAGGGCAAAGCATCCAAACAACTGTCAGCCCTAGGCGTTTGGGAGCAGACTTCCAGAACTCAGACGCTAGGCCCTAGTGTAAATTGGCTACACCGGCGGAGGTAGCAGACGTTGCCACACCACAAACACGAGCAACCAGGGGGAGAAACTACCTTGAACATTAGAGAAAGAAAATTTACTTTCCAAGCTAAGAGCTGGGTAACCCAACTTGGGCAGATTGAATTTAAGAAAGGCAATCTGCTCCATCAGATGAGGTGCCATGCGTGAGCGCTGTGGACTCAGTATGTTTCCAGTCATAGAAAACACGCGCTCACTTTGAACAGTGGTTGGCGGACATGATAGAAGCTGCTGCGCAACCCATGAGAGTGCAGGCCACACACTCTTCTTTTCATCCCAGTAGCTAGGTGCAGAAGGAACTTCACAGAGGTAAAGTTTGACCATTTCAGCAGCACTACTCTCCTTTCTGCTGCTAGCTCTGTCAGATGGTCCAACTATACTCCCAAGTGCCTCTTCCCAAAACGCAGCTGCTCCACTCAGCTGTGTTGTGATGCATGTGGCACTGCTGCTGATGCTGCTGCTAGGAGTAGCAGACCACATAATCTCTTCCTCCTCCTGCACCTCTCCCTCCTCGGACAGCATTCCCATTTTACGCTGCCAGTCACGCACCTTGTTGCCCAATTGCTCCCGGTAGCTACTGAGAACATTGAATTTCAGAGCTAGCTTTCCCTTAATTCTTGGATCGCAAAGGCACGCTAGCATCATTTCGGGACTCTCTTCCATGCGTTTGCGAAGGTGTACTTTTAGCAGATCCTTCAGCTTCCTGACTATGGCTGCTACGTCAGGATGTAGAGTGCCACCTTGAACAGCCTTACGGTTTTCAAGGAACACATCCATCTTGCTGCCTAGATGGGAGAACACTGGGATTACCTGGGCCAGACTGGCAGTGTTTGATCTTAAATTTTCAGTGGCATCCCTGAATGGTTTAAGGACTGCCACTAGCTGGACGATAACTGTCCAATCCTCCCTATTCAATGGAGATGTAATCCCAATATTATGCTCTGAGGCAAGATTATGGATTGCCCTCTGCTGCTCCAAAATCCTCTCCAGCATGTCTAACGTGGAGTTCCACCGTGTACTGATGTAGGCAGTGTACGGGAAGACCTGACCTCTCTTGCTCTTCCCTCAAAAGTTGGCTAGCCTTAACACTATAATAAAAGTGCCCAGCGATCTTTCTGCAGCGAGACAGAACTACTGCTGCTACATTAGTTCCTTCTGACATTGCTGCCTTCACTAAAAGATGGATGATGTGGGCTGCACAGCGCACACCAACAATATGACCATCTCGCAGCGCTTTCACCATATTGGCACCTCCGTCAGTTACCACAAAACCAACTTCAACATTGGTGCCTGCCTCTGCTCCCACCCAAAAGCTGAACATTTTCCTCATCGCATGCAGAATATTTTCAATTGTTTGAAAGGCTCCCCTTCAATCATAGAGAAGGATGCCCCTCCAACAGCAATGAATGCTGTTTGGGCATTGTTCTCTTGGAGTGGAATGCCACAAATTGTTCTAGGGTGGGCTGGACATCCAGTGCTCCAACCTGCCTTGGTCTCTGGCTGCCAGCACTAGCTGCTGCTGCTGCTGCTGCTATTGGCTCAGAAGCAGCTGTTGGGGTTTTTCCACGGCCACCAGCTATGCTGCCTGCACTAAGTTTTACTTCTGCATCTTTCCCCAATAGCACAGCGTTGTGTTGAGTGGTGAGGTGATGCTTCATGCTAGCACTGGTAAAATGGCCAGACGCTTTTCCTCTGCTTATTAGCTTCCCACAATGTTTGCACTTTCCATAGCGCCCTTCTTCAACATTTTCAAAGTGCTCCCAAATTGGGGCGCGCATAGCCTTGGAGTGTGCCTTGGGTGCTGCTCCTACTGCTCGGGGTGGATGAACAGAGGCAAAACTAGTGGTGGTGGGACTGGTGGTAACAGTACTGGCCATAGTGGGACTGCTAATTGCTTTAACTCTAGATTTGGTAGGTTTTGCTGCTGCTGGTGGTGGTGATGATCGTAGCGGAGAAGGTGGAGGCTCTGGGGAAAATTGTGCACTAGTCATTTGGACACTGCTCCCTGAGGAATCTGATTCCTGACCACTCATCTCCTCTACTTCCTCTGGCTCATAGTCTAGTTCTTCATTAGCCAGATCTAATGGAATTCCTGCTAGGCTGGAGCTCAGACTGATATCGTCGTGAGACTCGTGACTAGTAGTAGTGCGAGCAGGAAAAACAGACTCTGCACTTTGCTACTCTGCTACCTCGCTAGGTGGAGTTCCACTATGTGTAGCCCTCTCTCTAACTGTCTTTACAAAAATATTGTAAGGACTTGGTGGCTTGCTAGAGGTACTAGGAGGACATGGCGTGGCGGTACCGGTGGGAACAGTAGGCGCAGCACTAGTGGTGGTAGAGGCGGTAGAGGTGGGGGTGGTGGTGGTTTTCCCTACGAAGGAATGAGATCGCTTGCTGCTAATTTGGCTCTGCTTGGTACCTTGCATGCTGCTTGTGGATGGGGAAGATGCTGCTTAGGGCAAAAGGCACTTCTTTTTACTCACTGGGCTAGTAGAAGTACTAGTTGTGCTACCCTTTAACTTTGAATGTGCTTCTGGTGCTTTAGGCTTTCCGTAAAAAAACATAGAGCTTGTGGGCCTAGCAGCACTACTACTGCCTGCTTTTGGTGCCTTTCCTTTACTTGATGATCCTTCAAGCAATGCTTCCCCAAATGATAAGCGAGAGCTTGGCCTACTTGGCCGACTAGACTGACGCAAAGGCTGCATCTTAGAACTGGTGGTGGTGCTGGTGGTGGTGGTGGTGGTAGATGGAGCTTGTCCCTCCTTAGTCCCAAAAGGAGGATCCATTTCAAATTTTGTGTTGTGTGTGTAGTGTAGTGTTTAAAAAACTTAAAAAAAAAACTTTAAAAAAAAGAAAGGGGGATAAAAAAATTAAACACTTTGAATTTACACAGGCCTAAGAGCCTATCCTACTACTATGCTAAACCTAAAGCTATATTTCTTAGTATTCTAGTCTAACTCTAGGCAGACGCTCTCAAGCCCACTAAGCTAAAGTGAGGTTAAGTTATATATAATATTATATTATTAATAGATTAGAATTACTTATATTATGGATTATAGATAGAATATAGATTATGAATTAGAAAGAATTACGTATATATTTTATAGATTATGAATTAGAATTTATTATATTATGTTATATAATAATTAATATTAGAAGAATTACTTGAAAATGAATGGATCTCTCAGGCAAGCTCTGGTCTTATAAAGGCGGTTTCAGAAATTAAAAAAACAGCAGCACAGGCATTGGACGAGACCCTTAGCGTGACGTCACAAGAGGGGCGTGATTGGAGAGACGAGGATCAGCTCACTCCTGTTTGAAATTTTGGCGGTTGTGCGGCAAAAATGAAGACGATCACGAAGAATCTTTGATTCTTCGTGGTTGTGAGTCTTCGTCTTCTCCTACGTTTTGCCAACACTGTATTCTCTTCGGCGTGTCTTCGGAACGAACAAAAAACCGGCCTCTTCGTGCTCGTTTCCATGTTCGCCCGAAGACGAATGCGCAAGTCTACTATCTAGTCATACAGTAAGACCATACAATAACTACTAACAATAAATTACCTATATAACGATATTTGTATTTCGTGTGGAGCTAGAGCTAAAAACATACAGATTAACTTGAAGGAGTCTGGATTATCGGCTCAGCAGTTCTGGGTATGGGGATTGGGATTGCCTCATGTCAGAGTCTATTTTTGTTTGTAGTCCTATCTCTATTTTTTTTTTAAATTACAAAATTATTAATTGCAAGAAATTGGAAATTTGCTTAAATCGCACAGATGCCCAATATATTACATCATTTAAAACACAACCGTAACTTAGAGAAAATGTCCTTTCAAAATGAGCAACTACTACATTAATATAACAAAATCTGGGCCCCATGGGGTCAAGCTAAAGAAGTTGATGTGCTGCAGGGCTAGTTCCTGGGTTGTTCTGGTGTGAGTCGCCCCCAATCCCTCCCCTTCTCATTTTCTGTATTACTTTTGTTTCTTGTATATTTTTCATTGCTTTTCATTAGTTGTTAGTGATAATTTCTTCTGTAATGCTTGATAATTGTTTCAAACAACTGGATAATGTAACAACACATGTATCTTGTACTACGATACTCTTGTAAAATGTCTAAGTGAGACTGACTCCAGTTTCTTTATAGTTTACGACAAGTTTCTTCATAATATTTTGTTCTTGTTGTTTTCGACATCCTTATGCAACTAGCCACAACGATATCATTTTTGTTTTCTTAAAATGTATATCAGGTCTCAGTTCATTCTTGGTACAAGGTCCCCTCTTCCCCTAAAGACCCCTTTTTCTATCTCTTCTCCTCGCCCTTCTCTCCCTCCCCAAACTTTTTTCTCTTTTTTATCTTTTTCCCTCTCCAACTAGAGTACCTGCCATTTTGAGGAATATGGGGAATAAGAGGGACAATGTCTTGTTGTTCGGATGTTAAATTCTCTAGATGTTTTTATGTATTTTTGCCATAATTTGCAATTCACTGTGTTGCATTCCCTTTGTCATTTTCTGAGTACCTGAACTTTCCTCTTAATAAAATAAAAAAAAAAGAAATCAGCTTGACAGGGTTGAAGGACTTATCTCTTCTTCTATGGTTAAACCAAACAAAATATGAAGAATTTATAAGGAAAGCTGAATCAATTATTATTAAAAACCTGTTAACTGCCAAGCCTTTTGACAACAAGGATTGTTTTTCATATCTTAGTATAAAAGAATACACAGAGCAGATGTGGAAAAGAACAGCAAACATAAAGAACTTAAATATAAAAGGTGTAGAACACGGCTGATCTCTACAATATGATATGGTACAACAGAAAGGAAGTCAATGACTTAAATATATTGAAATGCATATAAACATTCTATTTAGATGTTACTTGGTTCCCAAATCTTGTGTAAAATTAATCATATTAATGCTAACCTTTGCTGGCACTGTGCTTCTCTGAAAAGGACTGTTCTAGAATAACACCCATTTGGAAAATAATTTTAGTACTGTTCACAGGTAGTGAGGTTTTGAAGGTTCCCGAGGTGGCATTATTTCATTTCAACATGCATACTTTTTTTTTTTACTTCTGGGGGTGGAGAAAAAGGTTGCACACACATCTCTCTGCTGCTCCTCTGATCTTACTTGTCAGCTGTAGCCAGGCCTGGACTGGGACAAAAAAATAGGCCCAGGCATTTAAGACTGAGCAGCCCATTTTTATTTTATTTATTTTTTGTTAAACCAAATTCTGACAAATGTAATATACCATTTCTTGTTGTCTATTAGTTATATTTCAGCATGCTTTTGTTACTCTAATCAATTAGCATTACAATTTATTACATTTATTTATAAAGCTCTATACTTTAATGAAAGATTCAAAACAGTAACTAATTTTTGACCATCTAGTTGGTTAGAAAAAAAACTCCTTGGGCCTTGGCTGGTCAGATCACCCTCACAACAAGTGAGTCACAGTGTCAGTCACAGACTCACAGCACAGACCTCAGACCACCCCAACTGAATTGCTGCACTCAACCAATCCTCTAGGCGGAGCAATGTGACTAAAAAAGTAATCATACACAGGACCCCTGAAGCCACAATTTAGTGCCACTAATCCTTTTTAATAAGATACACAGGTTGAAATAGAGTAAATAACACAATACCTTTTGCTCTCACTGATTTCTGGGCCTAGAATGTTTTGTCCTCTGAAGTGACTACAAATTCAGGGGCGCATTTTATCTCTGGATAAGTAAAAATTAAATAGTTTATTCCTACAGAAAGTAAAGGGCCAGAAAACAGATGAATAAATACACACCAGGACAGACTCTGCCACACCGACACCCAAACACACACACCAGGACAGGCTCTGCCACCCAGACACACAACAGGACAGGATCTGCCACACCGACACCCAAACATCAGGACAGGCTCTGCCACACTGACACACACCATGGCAGGCTCTGCCACACCGACATTTCCTTGGGCCCTGCTCCACGCTGCCTAGCATGCAATCACTCCCTCCGCTACCACACCAACAAAAAAATTGCCACACTGACTGCAGATTAGGAGAAGACTGTGAAAGTCAGCGCAGTCTTCCCCCCTTCTCACCCTGACCATGGCTTTAAGAGGTCCCCTCCCCTGAAATAATTCCCAGTCCCTTTGTCCCTCATTCACTAAGCCATACCTCTCCTTTCCTTCCTCCCTGTGAACTATAGATCAAACACATATAAACAGCACAAAAACCAAGTTTTGCAGATATAGATCAATTGAAAATCACAATAACTCAGCATTGAAGGTATAGATCAAATAAACAGAATCAGACATATAAACCTTCTATTTGTAGGTATACAATAATAATGTATGGAAACAGAGCGTAACCAGATACAGATCAACAGAATAACACACACCCAGCATTGCAGGTATAAATTAATTGGAATTCACATATAAACTTAACATTACAGGCATAGATCACAGGTTTCACACCCCAAAGCCAGCCCTGGTGTCCACATTGCCCACATAGAACCTGATCAGCACCCAGATTACACACACACATTACAGCCCAACCTGAGCCAACTTTGTCCCCTAACAGCCCAGTGTAAGACATCTTTGTCGGCAAACAGCCCACCCTTCATGTACCATCTTTGCATTTCCCCAAATCACTTAAACATTCATGACAGACATAAACACTTACACAGTTACTCACTCATTCACACATATTCATTAATGCAGTCTCACAAATGATTCAAGCAATTCATCCACACATTCATTAATTAATTCTAGTATGCATTCACACAATTCATCCACACACTTATTCATTCATTTTCGTACACATTCACACTACCCCCTCTCCCCATCTACCCCTTCCTCTTCTTATCTGCCCCTTCTCACTATGTACCCCCTCTCCCCCTTCTCACTGCCTTCCCCCTTTCTCACTATGTACCCCTTCCCCACTTCTCAATATGTACCCCCTCTCACTATCTATCCCCTCTCCCCCTTTCTCACTATCTAACCCCTCTCCCCCTTCTCACTGCCTCCCCCCTCTGCCCCCTCTCACTATCTACCACCTCTGCCCATTCTCACTGCCTTCCCCCATCTCTCACTATGTATCCCCTTCCCCACTTCTCAATATGTACCCCATCTCCCCTTCTCACTGCCTCCCCCCCTCTCCCTACTTACCTTTTTGCCGGAGTCCTGCGGTGGGGGCGTGAGGCGTCCATCTTCCCACTCTGCCGCGGTGCGCGCTTCACAGCTGAGCGGCAAAATATGACATCATATTCCGGTGCTCAACATGAAACACCGGCACCACGACGGAGTCACAGAGAGTAGAGCGCCGATCGGTTGCTGAAAACTTCACGAGCAACCGCTCGTCGCCCCTGAATGAGACTTAAATTAAAACATCGGGTTTTTTTGTGTGGTTTTTTTTCAACTTTATTTAACATGGAGGATGTTAAATAAAGTTTTTTTTTTTAAAAAAAACCCCGATGTTTTCATTTAAGTCCCGGGCTTGCGCCCTTGCTGCAGTGGCGCCCTGTGCGGCCGCACACCCCTAAGGCCGGTCGTGTTGGGGGCTGCCCGGGCCCCTAGAGTAGCGGGCCCGGTCGCAGTTACTGTGGACTTAAGGGGCAGGTGCCCCTTTTGCCCTGCGTTAATGAGGCCGTAGTGGCCGCATAGGCCCACTCAATCCGGTCCTGACTGGGCCTATTTTAAAGTAGGGGCCTGGAGCTGCAGCTCCATCAGCCCCTACGTCGATCCAACCAGCTGTAGCCATCCTGCACTAAAATATTTCAGCCCAGATCTGTTGAAGGGCTGAGGGGTAGATGGTGGAAGGAATTTTAAGAATTGGGAGGGACGCTACACAGGATTCAAGCTCGACTGAGCCGGCCTGCAGGTATCGACTTGCCATCTTGCTCTGCAGGCCCTCCACAAGCCAAGCAGATACAGCAGACCTATCTCCCCTGGCCAACAGGTCAGCACTTGAAGCACACATTTGAATTAATAACAGTCACCACAGATCTGCCAGCGTTCGACACATAGCACCCACAATGCAATTCACAGGGTAAAACCCAGAGACACCATACCGCACCAGGGACAATCGACATCTACACATATCACCGTCTCGGGAGGTTGCTGTTCAGGGTACCCTGAGGAGAGAGGACCAATGTGCTCATATGCTAATGAGGCATGCCACACTAATCGAGGTGAGACTCAGATATAGTAACGCAGACAGTCTGTGAGATGGCCATCTAGAGACATATCACACGGTGAGGCACATCTTTCTAGCCATCTGATTGGGGCGGGTCCCACAGGCCCATGACGTAAAGGGGGCAGAGAAAGAAAAAGTATAAAGGCTGTACATTTATTAATGTAGCCAGGAAGGGGTTAAGACCCTGATTGCAGAATCTGTTATTCATCCTGAGGCTGGAACTCACTTAGCTCCCTTCTTGAGACATTTGACAATAACCTTGGAAAGCCCATACTTCCACACTGTGTGGGATATACGTCCAAGCATAAGTGGGGTTTGTTGCTAGCAATGTAACACATTACAGTCAACATCTTCTTTTTGAAACAAAAATATTTGAAAGCCCACCCGACGTTAGGAAGGTCATTGACAGTCTTCTATTGCCTGCAACGTGTTAAACAGCTTAACAGTTTACTTAATTTCACTTGAGACTTCGGGATCTCATTCATGAAACAACACTGGCATCTAGTGGCTATTTTCTGTGTAGCACGCTCAAGAAACGTGTTAATACTATATGTTAACCGCTACTGTTTTACAGTGATTTCCCATACTTAAAGAGTCCTTTCCATCAAAGAGACATTGAGCCAACATATTCACTGCAACGTAGGATTGACTCAGGGGTGAATCATATGTAAAAACCAGTTTCGGCTCACTGCTCCTCTACGGTGCGACACAGCCGCTTTACATTTCTTGTCAAAATGAAAAAATAAATAAGTCGTTCTCACAAAAAACATCAACACAAAAAGAATCAACCAATTTCCAAGACCTTCCAAAACATAGCGAAATATATAGTTCATAACCTTATAGTGACCAGATCTCTCACAACTGCCTGCGACAGACCCAGGGCATTTGTAGATAGCTAACTCAATTGCTGTGAACACAGCCCAAGGAACAGTAAAAGTCGTATGGACCCTTGTAGAGACAAAACGATCTCAGATTCAGTCATCCTTGGATAAGTACTACCAACACTAATAAGATCACTGAATTAGAACAGAGACACAGCAACTTAGAAGACACTACAACTACAGGGGAAGTGTCAACTCAATCATCTACAATACAACTCTTAATGGAAAAGATTGATAAATTGGAGAATAGAAGTAAGCATAATAATTTAAAGCTGCTCAACCTACCAGAACACATCAGACCGCACCAACTGCTCCAAACAATACAGTGCTAGCTACCAGAAGCCCTGGCTCTGGATACCATGAATCCAAGTCACTATGGGTCAAAAGGGCACACAGAATAGGTCCACACTGGAAAAACAATACAGATAGACCAAGATCAGTTATTTTTCAAGTCTAAAACTTCCATGACAAAGGTAAAATTCTGATTACAGAGCCGAAGGAAAGCTAATGTACTGTAACCAAAACATTTTTTTCTTTCAAGATTACTCACAACAATTTGCCAACAGAATCTTTATGGCTGCAGCCAGGATAGCAATATTACATCAGTGCAGTGGCGACTCTAGAAACAATATATAGGGGGGGCACACAAGATACCACAGTCAAACTGGGGGGCATTAATAATTTCCACCATTAAATCATACCACTGAAAAAACACACATATATATATTGCCAAAAGTAATGTGCTATAGAATGAAACTTTTGTTATTGGACAATACAATACTTGATCATTCAACATGGGAAGCCTGAAGCCACAATTTCGTACGACTAATCCTTGAAATCCTTTAAACAACACAATACCTTAACTTTTCCACTAAATGATTTCAGGGCCTAATATTAGTCCCTGCTGCCGATATATATATAAATATATATATATATAAATATTAGACCCTGCTGCCGATAGCAGGTATAGATTAACACATAAACACACAAACCCAGCTTTGCATGTATAGATCAATTGAAATTCACTTGTGATCTCAGCACTGAAGGTATATATCAAACAAACAGAATCAGACATACAAATCCTGAATTTGCAGGTATACAATAATAATATATGAAATGTAGCATTGCAGGTATAGATCAAATCAATACATGGAAACAGCATTGCAGGTATTAATCAACTGAACAAGACATACAAACCCTGTATTTGCAGGTATACATAAATAATGTATGGAAACATAGCATAGCAGATATGGATCTACAGAATAACACATGCAAAAAACAGAATGTTGCAGAATCTTGAAATACCTTTTTTTATTGGACTAACAGTATTAAAAATAATAGACGAGCTTTCGGGAGTCCTCCCTTTATCAAGTCAAAAGCCTTGATAAAGGGAGGACTCCCGAAAGCTTGTCTATTATTTTTAATACTGTTAGTCCAATAAAAAAGGTATTTCAAGATTCTGCAACATTCTGTTTTTTGCATTCGTATACACTGGACTAATACGGCTACCCCAAACTACAGTACAGAATAACACAGAAACCCAGCTTTGCAGGTATAGATCAATTGGAATTCACATAAAAACACGGCATTAAAGGTATATTTAAAACCCCCTAAATTACAGGGATAGATCACAGGTTGCACACCCAGATAACACACATACGATTTGCCATCTTTGTCCCATATACACCCTGCCTGTGCCATCTTGGTCCCCAAGGCTCAAACATCCTGCTAGTGCCATCTTTGCCCTTCCACAATTATGATACACACAATCACATTAACTCATGCTCTCCCTCATTCAGACAAATCATCCACATATTAACTCATGCTCTTCCTCATTCAGACAATTCATCCATTTTAAGAAACTACACCCCTTGGAGCTTCAAATGAGGGGCTACATGTATTTCTAGGACAAAAGTTGAGTGCACAAATAATGATGGAATATGTTGGTTTGGCTTGAAAATATGTTTTTTCTAACCATAATGACATGTTCATTTGTGTCTTGCGCACTCCAGGTTTGTACTAGAAACACATGCAGCCCCTCATTTGATGCGCCAAGGGGTGTAGTTTTTGCAAATATGTACTTTTTGTGCCGTAATTTAACTTCTAACGTGAGCAGTAATGCCATGTCAAGGCTTCAACCCTAATTACTGATCATTCACACGCCTTTCATATCTCCATTCACTTACAGAAGCACACGCCATTCTTTCCATACATTTACTCACAGTAGCACACACCATTCTTTCCCCTTACAATCCCAAAGAAATGATGGTAAAGGGAGAAAAAAAATCACTTTTACAGCAAAAATAAGTTTTGCAGTAAAAATGCAAGGCGCTCCAGGGATGATATGGTTACTCACGTACCGCACAGGCTAAATGGCTGATTTTAATAATATTTGCAGTTCATCAGGATTTCAAAAATTGCCTCCCTCTACCGTTGGCTAAATTTAACCCCATGATCAAAGGGATCATAGGATTAAAAATTAGTATCGGCCATTTTTAAAAAGGGAATGTGGCTTTTTAAAGATATATGATCGCTGTGGTAACATTGGCTATCACAGTGATAAAGTTAAACTACTTTATGTTTAAATAATTTATTTTGGGGGTCTCTAGGCAATTTTGATCTTTTTTTATCTGCCTTTAGAGACCCCCAAATCATTTTTTTTAAATTTTTATTTTTTTTAACTTAATATTTTTTATTCTTTTTTTACAATCTATATACCGTTGGAAAGGTGAGTCGATTACCTTTCCAACAGTATATGTTGGGGGTATGTAGCTGCTTAGATGCTTGAGATACAGGCATCTAAGCAGCATGCCCCCATACCTCTTTAACTGACAATTGTCAGTTGTTAATAAAGTTGCGCGGTGACGTCATCGCGTCATTGCGCGAGACGTCACCGGGCAGATCGGGTGGCCCCGGTGATGCCCTTCAGTGTGAGGGGCAGATCACCGGGGTAGGTGGTGATGGAGGTCCACAGACCTCCATCAAGGTAAGATAGTGCTAGTGACGGCATGGTGCCGTCGTTAGCACCTGACTGGGACTGCTAGCGACGGCACCACGCCGTCGTTAGCAGTCAAGGACTGTCCTGGTTGGTTACAAATTCGGCGGGGGGGCAACAGGGGGGGCAAGGAATAACCTAGGGGGGGCAATTGCCCCCCTGTAGCGACGCCACTGCATCAGTGTGTACACTCTTCACCTCAAACCATAACTTTTATGAAATCCAAATTGCTGTACGTTATGCAGATGGACTGATTGGAGGCCAATCCTGACAAACAGTCCCCCACCCAAAGATTACCGTATTTGCTCGATTATAAGACGAGGTTTTTTTCAGAGCAAATGTTCTGAAAAATACCCCTTGTCTTATAATCGGGGTCGTCTTATAATCAGACCTCAAATAGGTCTGACTATGAAACGACTAAGATCCAGATCCCCCACAGCTGCATGTGTTAAATGGGGGGCATAAGGCATTTCTGGAGGCAGAGTGCTCTGTGAAATGCCTTTTAACCCCCTTAATGCCACTCTGCCTCCAAAAATGGCTTTTTAACCCTCTATACGCCACTCTGCCTCCTGAATGCCTTAAACCTCCCTATATGCCACTCTTCCCCATAATATGCCTTTTAACCCTCTAAATGCCGGAGTGGCGTATAGGGGTATAAGGCATTTCTGGAGGCAGAGTGCTCTGTGAAATGCCTTTTAACCCCCTTAATGCCACTCTGCCTCCATAAATGGCTTTTTAACCCTCTATACGCCACTCTGCCTCCTGAATGCTTTAAACCTCCCTATATGCCACTATTCCCCATAATATGCCTTTTAACCCTCTAAATGCCGGAGTGGCATATAGGGGTATAAGGCATTTCTGGAGGCAGAGTGGCACATAGGGGGTCAAAAGGCATATCATGGGGCACAGTGGCATATAGGGTTAAAAGGCATTTCTGGGGCAGATGTGCATAACTTGGGGGCAGGTTGGAAAATAGAAGGAAATAAAACCAAAATATTTTTCTCAATCATAGCTTTTATTAAAAAAAAATTGTTTAGATGAATTAACATTTACTGGTAAAACTTTTTTCCTACAGGGTCGTCTTATATTCAGGCTTTTTTTTTTTTCCTAAATTAATATTCAGATTTGGGGGGTCGTCTTATAATCGAGCAAATACAGTATTTCAAATTTGGCAAGGCTTTTTTGACAGACTGGATCCAGAAAATGTCCCAATACTCCTCCTGGTACTCCACCACATCAATTTCCCACTGTCCACCTGTTATGTTCTAACCGATCTGATGACCTCCTTCCCCAACAGCTCACTATTACAAAAGGGCCAAATTCTGAAGCAGGCCAAAAATTGGAGAGGTGGGGAAATGACAGAATGTACAGACAAAACTTCAATGCATCATTTTATTCCCAGAAGAGAAGACAAGCTGTACAATGGGTTTACACAAGTTTTATTGTTTATTGTATTTGGAGCATACTGTTACATATCAAATAATGTATACAATGTTTATACTTTTCTGATGTTGAATCAATGTTACAACTTGTATAATAGTTATGAGAGGGAGAATGGATTCCAAAGCTTTTATATCATTTAATCACAAATGTCATATGCGCAACAAATTTGGTGTCCAAGCCGCCAGGCTCAGACGAAATTCAGGGGCCTTTTTCCATTTTTTCAGAATGACATTTTGGGGTGTTCACAAAGAGGGAGGTCCCTGATGCCTTCTAGGCTAATCTTTCATTATAGATTTTTTTTTATTTTTAAAAAAGGTTCTCCCAGTAAGGACGGTCAGAAAGGTGCAGCAGTAGTAGTAGTAGGGCACTAGGCCTGGGTAAGCAGACATTGGCTTCTGATGACCAGTACTGAATGTAACAAAATTAACAAAACATTACTTAGAGTAACGGGTGATGTTCCCATGGGACTAGTGCCGCTGCTCTGCATTGGTGTCAGGGATAAGTGGCTGGTACTACTGCCACTGCTGCTGGAATGTCCATTTCCAAATCCTACATCTCTACGCTTAGCATACACCTTTTGTACTGCATCTCGTGCACCTTGTGGACAAGCATGTCTCTCCAACTTTTAAAATTACCGTATTTGCTCGATTATAAGACAAGGTTTTTTCCAGAGCAAATGCTCTGAAAAATACCCCTCGTCTTATAATCGAGGTCGTCTTCTAATCAGACCTCATTCTGCTTCGGCCGTGCTGCTTACCGGGCTTTGATCGCGAGCGGCGTCTCTGCTATTAGCAGCAGGAAACAGGAAGCTAGCACAGTCCTCACATAACTCTGCCTCCCGCCTCCTTCCTCTGGGGGCGGTGCCAGAGAAGTTGCACGCACAGCCGGGCCCCTGCAGAAGTCTGCCAGTGGGAGATCAGCAGTTCAGGTAAGGGGGTGGGGGGTTTGAGCGTGTGTGTATGTGTGATTAATGGAATGAATGAGTATTTAAATGTTTGTGAATGAGTGTATCGATGTGTAAGGGGGGTGGGGGTGGTAGCATAGCATAGGGAGGCTGTAATCACACTTCTAACATCCCCAGGTTCCTACATGTACTGGCTGCCTTGGCTTGATAGGAGTGTGATTGCTGTTAGCAGTATATATACATAGCTCTCCAGAAATGCATTTTAACCCCCTATATGCCACTCAGCCCCATGATATGCCTTTTAATCCCCTATATGCCAGAGTGGCATATAGGGGTATAAGGCATATCTTGGGGCAGAGGGGCATATAGGGGGTTAAAAGGCATATCATGGGGCACAGTGGCATAAAGGAGGGTATAAGACATTTCTGATATGCCTTTTAACCCCCTATATGCCCCTCTGCTCCATGATATGCCTTTTAACCCCCTATATGCCAGAGTGGCATATAGAGGTATAAGGCATATCATGGGGCAGAGGGGCATATAGGGGGTTAAAAGGCATATCATGGGGCACAGTGGCATATAGGAGGGTATAACACATTTCTGGAGGCAGAGTGGCATATAGAGGGTTAAAAGGCACATCATGGGGCAGAGTGGCAAATAGGGGGGTATAAGGCATTTCTGGGGGCAGAGTGGCAAGCCTGGGGGCAGATGTGCATAACTGGGGGGGGCAAGGTTTGCAAGTAAAAGGAAATAAAAAATATATTTTTCTCAATCATAGCTTTTATTAAATATGAAAATTAGTTTACATGAATTAATATTTACTAGTAAAACTTTTTTCCTATAGGGTAGTCTTATATTCAGGCTTTTTGTTTTTTTCCTAAATTAATATTTTGATTTTGGGGGGTCATCTTATAATCAGGGTCGTCTTATAATCGAGCAAATACGGTATTTGTAAGGGCCAACTTGCCCTTAACCCTTGGGTCACAGAGGGTGGCCAGCATGTACTCCGGGGTGTCCCTGATGGCTTCGCAAAATCCACTTGTAATCTTTTGTCTGGAATTACCTCCTTTTGTTCCAGTAAGTGCTCAGGCTTAAGTCCTCGGTCATATCCGTAAAGAACCGCCACCACCTCCCCATTACTATCCATTCCCCTCTGCCCAATGGCCTGGACATCCCAATGTTCTGCTCAGAGGACATGGAGTGTAGAGCCTTCTGCTGCTCTAGGATCCACTCCATCATGTCCAGGGCGGAGTTCCAGCGGGTGACTACATTCTGAGATAGACAGTGGTTGGGTAGGCCTGCCTTCTCCTGTTCCTTGAAGCTGCGGTGAAAGTTCCCACTTTTCAATCAGTTTCATAAGCCTACACTGCCCATGAGTTGGAATAGTTGCCCTTACCCCAGGGTGTAGTATATCTGCTGCGCAACACAAACTCACATTGTCCACAACTCTAATTGCTTTCACCATGTTTGCCGCCCCATCAGTAATCATCATTCCCATTTCTACTGCCGTGCTGCCTGTGGTCTAATTCACTGCACCAGCATATTCCTAAAAGCTGCCAAAATGTGAGCTGATGTGTGCTGCTGGTTGCAGCTGTCGTGCTTTTGCTGTTATTGCCAATGCCTTTAGTTTCCTCCTGTAGCAAAGCTGTACTGTGGTGTGTACGTAGGTGTTGATTCATCCCAGAATTGGTGAAATATCCTTTCACCTTACTGCTCGCTAACTTACAACACAACTTGCAACTTGCCCTGTGCCCATCTCCCACAGTCTCAAAATGCTCCCACACTTTACTATGACATTGCCCACCAGACAAGGTAGCAGTGGTATTAGTGTTCTTTTTTTCATAATTGTATTATTAATGGTTCTGATGGTGGAAGTAGTTCTACCAGTACATGAAGGGGAACCTGGGGCATAAGTACGCTGCTGCTGCTGCTTTTGCAGTTGAAAGAGGAACGCATTCATCAGAGAAACTGGAAGATGTGTTGAAACATAGAAAGTGATGGCAGATAAGAACCATTAGGCCCATCCAGTCTGCCCAACCTCTGAGTACGTTCCTTAGTAACTGGCCTTATCCTAAAAATAGCTTGGCCTTATGCCTATCCCATGCTTGCTTTAAATGCCTTTACTGTATTAGCACCTACCACTTCTGCTGGAAGGCTATCCCATGTGTCCACTACCCTTTCCATAAAGTAATATTTCCTGATGTTACCTTTAAACCTTTGCCCTTCTAGCTTATGACTATGTCCTCTTGTTGTTGTAGTATTTCTCCTTTTAAATAAACTCTTCATTTATCTTGTTGATTCCTTTTAAGTATTTAAATGTTTCTATCATATCCCCCCGTCACGTCTTTCTTCCAGGCTATATATATATATATATATATATATATATATATATATATATATATATTAAGGTCCTTTAACCTGTCCTGGTAAGTTTTATCTTGTAAACCATGAACAATTTTATTAGCCCTTCTCTGAACTTTCTCCAACATATGTATATACTTCTGGCGATACAGTCTCCAGTACTATACACAATACTCCAAGGGAGGTCTTACCAGTGATCTGTACCATGGCATTAGCACTTCCCTCTTTCTACTGCTAATACCTCTCCTCGCACGTTGAGGTTAGGACAGTATCAAATATTCAATACACTGTCCTTGGGTTTTATGCCCTAGATGCATTACTTTGCATGTATCCACATTACATGCCAGTTGCCACAGCTCTGCACAGCACAGCATTTTTCCAGTTTACCTAAATCATTTGCCATTTGGCTTCTCCCTCCAGGAACATCAACCCTGTTGCAAATGTTTGTGTCGTCAGCAAAAAGACATACCTTTCCATCAAGACCTTCTGCAATATCACTAATAAAAATATTAAAGCGAATGGGTCTAAGTGCAGATCCCTGAGGTACCCCACTGGTAACAAGACCTTGGTCTGAATTTACGCCATTGACTACAACCCTCTGTTTTCGGTCACTCAGCCGCTCCCTAATCCATTCAACAACACTGGGATCTAAACTCAGAGATTGCAGTTTATTTGTAAGTTTTCTATGTGGCACAGTGTCAAAGGGCTTACTGAAATCCAGATACGCAATGTCTACTGCACCACCTTGATCAATTACTTTAGTCACCCAAAAAAAATCAATAAGATTTGTTTGGCATGATCTTCTTGATGTAAACCCATGTTGTTTTTGATCTTGAAACCCATGTGACTTTACATGTTCAACAATCCTGTCCTTTAACATAGTTTTCATTAATTTCCCCACTACAGATGTAAGACTTACCCCTGGGACGACTCCCGTTACCAATGATTCGTTAAATAAATCAGTTAACGGTTTTGCTAGTACACCACCAAGCTCTTTTATAAAAGTGCAATAAAATTATTATAAAATAAATTAACGTGCATATATTCTAATTTCCAATAATAATTCATTTTTAAGTGATTTTGATATGAAAGTACATTATTATATAAAAAAGGAAAAAAAAAAAAATTAAGTTTTCAGTGATCAATTTTTAAATATTGAGAATACATTATCTCACTTCAAAATTTATAAATGCAATAAAATTATTATAAAATAAATTAACGTGTATATATTCTAATTTCCAATGATAATTAATTTTTAAGTGATTTTAATATGAGATACATTATTATATGAGAAAAAAAAAAATATATATATAAAAAATTATAAATAAATAAAAAAAAAATAAAAAAAAAAAATAAAAAAAATGCATATTTAAATTCATGATTTGTCGATAGTTTTCATCACTAATTTTATCTATTAATTTGGTTAGTATCCCACCAACTTTGAGCAGATCTTATTGAGTTAAAAGTAAGAGTTTGATTTCCATCGAATATCATCAGATTAGAAGCTGTATCCCACTTGTATCTAATTTGTTTTTCTCGTAGAATTTGAGTTAGATCTTTATATTGGGAACGCAAGTGTCTTGTTTTCCTAGACAGATCTTGTAGAAACATTATATTTTTAAATCTAACATCCACTGCGGTGTAAGATCTTGAGGCTTGGTAAATTTTCTGTCGCACTGGAGTCGATGAAAAGCGAACTTGTAAGGACTTACCTGCCTCTCCGGTCCCGCGCCGTGGCTGGTCCCGCGACGCTGCCTCCTCAGCCGGCTTCCCGGGCAGCTAGTACCACCGCTACCCGGTCGGCGTCTTCACCGCGTGGCCGACCACGCGGCAAACAGGTAGCACAGCGCCACCGTGTGGCCAAAAAGTAATATTACACGTTACATACATAACGTGTTCTTATAGCCTCGGGTGACCTCCTTAATGCAGGACACACCTCCACCTGTCCCTATTTAAACCTGGACTTCCTCTTCTGGTTCACCCTTGGTTGGTGTATTCTGTGGTTTTCCTGTACGAGTTGCTGTGACTATTTCTTCGTTTGACCCGGCTTGCTGACTTCGTTCCTGTCTCCTGATTTGGCTCCTGATTCCTGTTCGTCTGGTATTTGATTCGGCTTGTTTGACCTCGTCTCTGGATTCTGATCTGGCTTATCCTTATTACCTGTCTGACCCGGTTGGTTCTCTGACTTTCTGGTTCCTGTTTGGCCTGGCTAACTCTGCCATCTGGGGTCCTACCTCACCATAATCGTTACAGTACCAAGGGTCCCCATGGACCCCGCGGAGATTGGCCAGAAGATGTCTACCTGTGAAGCCCGTATTGAAAGTCTGGATCATCGCATGGACCAGTTTACGCAGGCTTTGCAAACACTCCTGGCGAGGACCGATCCAGCACGTGGTCCTCCTCCTGTGCCTGCTGCTGCACCTGTTGCTGTTCCACCGCCTGCTGATCCAGGTCTTCATACCCTCCGTTTACCACCTCCTCCCAGATATGGAGGAGATCCTGCTACCTGTCGTGGATTCCTCAATCAGTGCTCCATTAACTTTGAGATGTCTCCCTACTTGTTTCCTTCCGACAGAGCTCGTGTGGGGTATGTCATCTCCCTACTCACTGACAGGGCTCTGGCCTGGGCAACTCCTCTTTGGGAACGCAATTCTCCAGTGGTCAACGATTATACTGACTTTGTAACCACTTTCCGTCAAGTGTTTGATAGGCCGGGTCGCGGCCATATTGCCTCGTCAAGTCTTTTTTCACTGCGTCAGGGTACACGCAGTTTATCTGACTATGCCATTGAGTTCCGTACCCTGGCTGCAGAAGTGGCATGGAACAACGATGCCTTGGTTGCTGCCTTAACTAATGGCCTATCTGACCGCCTAAAAGATGAGGTGGCTGCCCGGGACCTGCCCACGGATTTGGAAGAACTCATCGCCTACATTGGCCACATTGATCTGCGCCTCCGGGAACGCCAGGTACAGCGAGATCGCCAAAGGAGGGCTCCAGTACGTTTTGTTCCACGTCCGGCTTCTTCTGACTCTGCTTCTCTTCCGCCTGAGGAGCCCATGCAGATCGGCTCCACACGTCTCTCTGAGGAGGAGAGATCCCTGCGGCGGCAACAGAACCTCTGTATGTACTGTGGCAAACAAGGACATTATGTGCGTTCCTGCCCTGTGAAGCAGGGAAACTACAAGGCCTAAGGAGGGTTGGGGTACCTCCTCTAGGCCTTTCTGCTGCCTTTCCCCATGACCGGGCGCCTCGTATGTTTGTGCCTACATCTCTCACTATTCAGGAAAGCACCATTCTGGCTCCAGCCCTTATAGACTCTGGAGCTGCAGGAAACTTTATTGACCATGACTTCTGCAGGCTCCACAATATACCCTTGCAGGAGAAAACCTCCCCGATCTTCGTGGAGGCCATTGACGGTCGACCTCTTCAACCTGCAGCGGTGACCCACGAAACTATCCCGCTTCGTCTCAGAGTTGGGGTTCTCCATACAGAGACTATAACGCTCCATGTGATAACTACTCCAGCTGCCCCCATTGTCTTGGGCTACCCTTGGCTGCAGCTGCATAACCCTGACATCGATTGGTCTACCCGTGAGATCACTTCCTGGCGGTGCCCCTCCTGCATGTTCCCTCAACCATGCCTAGTGAAAATCGCCTCTTTGGATACCACCACCCTGCCTCCGCAATACCAGGGATATGCTGACGTGTTTGATAAGAAAGAGGCTGACTCCTTGCCTCCTCACCGTCCCTATGATTGCCCTATTGACCTGCTTCCTGGCACCGTACCCCCAAGGGGCAGAGTGTATCCGTTATCCCCGGCCGAGACTGAGGCCATGGAGGCCTACGTCCAAGAAAACCTCCAAAAGGGCTTTATCCGCCGCTCCGCTTCTCCCGCCGGTGCAGGCTTCTTTTTTGTGTCTAAAAAAGATGGCGGTCTACGCCCGTGCATAGACTATCGGGGCCTCAATCGAATCACCATTAAAAACACATACCCCTTGCCACTCATTACCGAGTTGTTCGACCGCCTGAAGGGATCAAAGGTGTTCACTAAATTGGACTTACGTGGTGCTTACAACCTCATTCGTATCCGTCAGAACGATGAGTGGAAGACAGCTTTTAATACCCGCTCTGGCCATTACGAGTATACAGTAATGCCATTTGGGCTCTGTAACGCCCCAGCAGTATTTCAGGAATTCGTTAATGACTGTTTCCGGGACTATCTTCACCAATTCGTTGTCATCTACCTTGATGACATACTTATCCACTCGCCGGACCCTATTTCACATCGGATACACGTTAAAAAGGTCCTGGCACGCCTTCGTGAAAACCGTTTATACGCTAAATTGGAGAAATGCGTATTTGAAGTTTCCCGCGTACCCTTACTTGGTTATGTCATTAGCGATACAGGGTTCGAAATGGATCCTGACAAGCTGCATGCCATTCTGCAATGGCCTCAACCACAAGGACTGAAAGCCCTCCAGAGGTTCCTCGGCTTTGCTAACTATTATAGACGATTTATCCGAGACTTTTCTAAGGTTGTGGCTCCCATGACTGCGTTCACTAAAAAGGGGTCTGACTGTCATAATTGGCCTGCCTCCGCTGTTCAGGCCTTCCAGAAATTGAAGAATCTGTTTGTGTCTGCTCCGGTCCTCGTTCACCCTGATGTCTCTCAACCCTTCGTTATAGAAGTAGACGCTTCAGAAATCGGCGCTGGAGCGGTCTTATCTCAGCGGAAAACATATGAAGGGCCGCTACATCCTTGTGGGTTCTTTTCCAAACGCTTTTCTCATGCGGAGAGGAACTATGACATCGGCAACCGGGAACTACTGGCAGTCATCCTCGCCCTTACTGAGTGGCGTCATCTCCTGGAGGGTTCCCGCATACCTGTTACTATTCTCACAGACCACAAGAACCTCCAGTATATTGCTGATGCCAAACGTTTAACCCCCAGGCAAGCACGATGGACTCTCTTCTTATCCCGTTTTAATTATGTTATTTCCTATCGCCCGGGGTCTAAAAATACCAAGGCCGACGCTTTATCCCGTATGTTCTGCACAGCCACAGAGGAGAAACCAGACCCGGAACCCATCGTCCCAGCTAACCGTATTATCTCCGCTGTATCTCTAGCCGTTGCTTCTCCCCTCCTGCAACGCATTCAAGCCAGCCAACCATCTGCTCCAGCCCATACCCCACCTGGCAAACTGTTTGTGCCTCCTGTGTACCGTGAAAGGATACTTCAGTTACACCATTCCACAAAGTTTTCTGGCCACCTTGGTCTTCGACGCACCTGCCAGGCCCTAGGCCTCCGTTTTTGGTGGCCCTCCTGGAGACAAGACGTGGCTGATTACCTCAGATCCTGCCGCATATGTGCCACTACCAAGACCCCCAGGACTCCTCCAGCTGGTCACCTACGGCCCCTTCCAGTGCCTTGTCGTCCCTGGACCCATATTGCCATGGACTTCATAGTGGAACTTCCTCTATCCCGCCACCATACTCACCATCGTGGACCGCTTTTCCAGGATGGTTCATTTTGTTCCGCTAGTTAAACTTCCCTCAGCCAGAGAACTCGCGGACATCTTCATGAGAGAAGTTGTTAGACTCCACGGAATTCCCCAGGACATCGTATCTGACCGTGGAGTCCAGTTCATCTCCCGGTTCTGGAGGTCCTTCTGTAAAGCCATAGGTATCACCCTGTCCTTTTCCACGGCTTATCACCCCCCCAAACCAACGGGGCAGCGGAACGTTCTAATCAGCGCCTTGAACAATATCTACGAGCTTTTGTTAACGACAACCAGAACGACTGGGCTGACCTCCTCCCGCTTGCGGAGTTCGCCCTCAATAACTCCGTGCAAGGCTCCACCCAACACACTCCCTTTTATTGTGTCTACGGTTTCCACCCGGTTGTTTTGCCTACAGACACCCCAGAGGTAGGGGTACCTGCTTTGGACGCACACCTAAAACACCTGTCTTCTGTTTGGTCCTCTGTCCGCTCTGCGTCCATAGCTGCTTCTCAGACACAAAAGAGGTATTATGACCGTAAAAGGTTACCTGCCCCTTCCTATATGCCTGGAGACAAGGTGTGGCTCTCTACCCGTCACATACGCCTTCGCTGTCCTTCGCAAAAACTAGCACCGTGCTTTATTGGACCATACTCCATCCTCCGCCGTATCAACCCTGTCACATATGAACTGAACCTGCCACGTAACCTTCGTATTCCTCGCACGTTTCATGTCTCCCTCCTGAAGCCAGTGTTGTTCTCCCGTTTTACTCGTCCTCTGGCCAGCCCTGGTCCCGTTTCTGTCACTTCCTCGGAGAACTACGAGATCCGTTCCATCCTCGATTCCCGCATCTTCCGGGGTGCTCTGCAATATCTGGTTCACTGGAAGGGTTATGGACCTGAAGAAAGATCTTGGGTGCCCGCCTCCGAAGTCCGCGCGCCTCGGCTGGTTCGCCTCTTCCATTCCAAATACCCCGGGAGGCCTGGCAGGGGTCCTGGTCGCCCTTCGGGCGGTTCTCGAGGGGGGGGTACTGTAAGGACTTACCTGCCTCTCCGGTCCCGCGCCGTGGCTGGTCCCGCGACGCTGCCTCCTCAGCCGGCTTCCCGGGCAGCTAGTACCACCGCTACCCGGTCGGCGTCTTCACCGCGTGGCCGACCACGCGGCAAACAGGTAGCACAGCGCCACCGTGTGGCCAAAAAGTAATATTACACGTTACATACATAACGTGTTCTTATAGCCTCGGGTGACCTCCTTAATGCAGGACACACCTCCACCTGTCCCTATTTAAACCTGGACTTCCTCTTCTGGTTCACCCTTGGTTGGTGTATTCTGTGGTTTTCCTGTACGAGTTGCTGTGACTATTTCTTCGTTTGACCCGGCTTGCTGACTTCGTTCCTGTCTCCTGATTTGGCTCCTGATTCCTGTTCGTCTGGTATTTGATTCGGCTTGTTTGACCTCGTCTCTGGATTCTGATCTGGCTTATCCTTATTACCTGTCTGACCCGGTTGGTTCTCTGACTTTCTGGTTCCTGTTTGGCCTGGCTAACTCTGCCATCTGGGGTCCTACCTCACCATAATCGTTACAGAACTATTATGTCTCTTGGGACCTCTGCTGGAATTTGTTGAGGTTTTGATATTCTATACGCTCGTTTTATTATCGGCTTCTCTTGTGTTGACTCAATGCCCATTTCGTGAAATAAAGCCGTGAGTTGTGGAAGAAGATCAGCCGGCCTAGTTTGCTCTGGAAGCCCCCTGATTCGGATGTTTTTACGGCGACTGATATCTTTCATAGTGGTTATTTGTATTTCTAATTGTAGTATTTTATCTTCTGAAATTTTTAGTTTGTCTGAGGTATTCTTTAGATCTGATTCCAGTTTGTCCATTTTGTTCTCTATTAAGGACATATGTTCACCAATGGCTATCATTTTTTTAGACAATTCTTCCTGATGGTTTTGTAATTCTAATTTTATTTGAGTTAGTTGGTGTTCCGCACAAGACTGTATGCATTGTTGCATTTTGGTTTGTGAAAATAACTCATCTTGTGTTTTTAAAGTTTTTATGGCTTTCTCCTGAGGAATTGTATCTGAGTACACCTCAGAATCTTCTAATATAGAGGAAATTGTAGTGGAAATTGAGTCGTCATGAATTGTATGCTGCTTTTTAGTTAAATTTGGTGAAAATATAGAAGCTGTTTTTCTTTCTTTTTTTGGCTCAGTGTTTCCTTCCTTTCTCTTTTCCTCAGTATTTCTTCTTTGAGACATATTTTTATGCTTTCTGTCTCATGTGTATTGTATTGGTCTCTTTTTTTCTTTTTCTTCTTTCCTTTCCTCTCTTTTTTCTTTCTCTTTCTCTTCCCCTTATGCAATTCTGATTTTGTAATGTTATATCTGCATATAATTTTCTTGTTTTTTCTTTATAGGTCTGACTGTATTTAAATGTATAATACATTTTCGTGCCTTCGGAGGGATACTTTACATGAGTTATTTATTTTTGCTTTAACAGTGCTTCTCTTTCGTTTCCTCTGTGCCTTATCTTCTCTATAGTTCTTTGAACATTAGTTTTCCCAAACGTAAAATTAGTGTTTCACAGCATATAAATAATGTCTATCGGAGCGGTAAATATTTAATATATAGGAACTCACTGCGCTCAGGATCCGGCCTCACCCGTAAAAGATCTCGAATAGACCTGTTGCTTGTGACAGTTCTACTTAATTATCCTGGAAGGGTGGTTTATAGCCTCTGATTTCACTTTCGGGTCCAGTCTGCTCCCTTAGATCATACTCTCCGTCGTTTTTTCTTTTTGGTGCTGCGGTTGCAGTAGCTGCTTTCTTTCACTCAATTATTCTCGGCACTTGAGGACTTTTAATCCCAGAAAGGGAACAAAGGATTTCGGCTAGCGAAAAAGAGATAGCCTCGGTTCTGTATCCGTCCGGTTTACTTCTTAATTTAATCGAAATTGCTCTGTCTTTCGTCCGGCATCAGTCAGACATTCTCTAGGTGAGCTATGCAGAGCTTAGTTTGCCCGCGAACTCGGGACGCCGCCCCTCTGGCGTCTTACGTCATCACGCTGCACGTCCGACCAAGCTCTTTTAATAACTTGGGGTGTATCCCATCAGGCCCCATCTACTTTATCCTCTTCTACATACATTCCTTCTTTTGTTTTTAATCTAACTAATCCTTGTTTTACTTTCCTTTTCTCATTTATATATCTAAAAAATGTTTTATCTCCTTTTTTACTGACAGGGCAATTCTCTCTTCTGCGTGTGATTTGGCAGCTCTTTATAACTTTTGTTGCTTGATCAATATCGTCAGTAAAGATGACGATATCCTTTTTCATCTGGGCAGAAGGTGGCGTAAGGTCCACTCTTGCTGCAAGAGTAGACCTTCCCTCTTCCTCACAATTTTCTGTACTATTGCTGTTCGTTTTCATCAGTTTTGTCTTAGGTTCCCCTTGTTATCATTGATTCCTATAAACACATTTCGGTAAAATGTTTGTATGAAAACAAATGTACAAGTTTTTGATTGACATTATCTGGTTTCCTTGGATAAGTCGGTTCCTGATGTAAAACAAAAGTTTGGAAAGTGATACATGTCATTAATTTTTAGCCTCGTAACTACCAAAATACCAAGCATACGAGATGTTTCCACAAATCAGGGCAAATACCTAAATACATTTTGTTTGTTATTTCAGTTGCATTTGCTATGTGTAGTTTGCATAAGAAAAACTGAGAAAAATGTTTTTATTTTTTTTGCTTAATGTTTCCATATTTTTTACATTTTTTCATAAAAATTATTTAAATAAATTATTATTTATGCTTTATATATACAGTCACTGGCCACTTTGTTAGGTACACCTTGCCATTACCAGGACCCCCTTTTGCCTTCAGAGCTATCTTCATTCTTCGTGGCTTACTTTCTACAAGGTGCTGGATACATTCCTCAACAATTTTGGTCCATATGGACATGATGGCATCACGCAGTTTCTGCAGATTAGTCGGCTGCACATCCATGATACAAATCTCACGTTCCTTCACATCCCAAAGGTGTTCTTTTGGATTGAGATCTGGTGACTGTGGAAGCCATTGGAGTACAGTGAACTCATTGTCATGTTCAAAAAACCAGTTTGAGATGATGTGAGCCTTGTGACATGGGACATTATCCTGCTGGAAGTAGCCATCAGAAGATGGGAACATTGTGGTCATAAAGGGGTGGACATGGTCAGCAACAATACTCAGATAGGCTGTCGCCTTTAAACAATGCTCAATTGGTGCTAAGGGGCCCAAAGTGTGCCAAGAAAATGTCCCCCACACCATTTCACCACCACCAGCCTGAACCGTTGACACAAGACAGGATGGATCCATACTTTCATGCTTTTTACGTCAAATCTGACCCTGCCATCTGAATATCGAAGCTGGAATCGAAACTCATTAAACTCATAAGTTCTTCCAGTCTTCCATTGTCCAGTTTTGGTGAGCCTGTGCAAATTGTAGCCTCAGTTTCCTGTTCATAGCTTACAGAATTAGCACCCGTGTGGTCTTCTGCTGCTGTAGCACATCTACTTCAAGGTTCGATGCGTTGCGTGTTCAGAGATGGTATTTTACCTACCTTGGTTGTAACGAATGGTTATTTGAGTTACTGTGGCCTTTCTGTCATCTTGAACCAGTCTGCCCATTGTCCTCTGACATCAACAAGGCATTTTCATCCACACGACTCTCTGTGAACCCTAGTGTCAGGAACCACAGGGATTCAAACCTGCTACCTTGTGGAATTTAGGTGAATCACCTATCCACTACTCCACCGGATGGATCTTGGATCACGGTCTCCTTCTGCCTCTCCTACGACCATGCTGTTCCCTAATGCACTTGAAACACCTGCCCCTCGTTTGGTCAATTAAGGCTCAATATAAACCAGTCATCAGCCTAGCCTCATCGATAGAGCATTGTGTTTCTGGCCCTGTATACTGACCTACCGCGTTTCTGCATCTGATCTGCTTTCCGTGTATGACTCTTGGCTATTTCAACGATCCCGATTTGTATACCAGACCCCGGTGTGTCCCAGACGTACCTACCTGTCTGGCTGCTTCCAGCCGTCTGCCCTGCCAGTGGACTTCCTAGCCGTCTGCCCTGCCAGTGGGATGATTCCAGTTTCCTGCCTGTTTTTATCCTGCTCTCTCTGAACACCTACAGATGGTGCCCAAGAGAAAAGCTAAAGTAGAGCACAGCCCTGAACTGGACACATCAGCCTGCCTGCAGCCATGTTCTGAACCTGCCCCTGCATTGAGACTCCTGATCCGTCACTAAGTACCCTGACACCTAGAGATGTGTGCCCTGACACCTAGAGATGTTGTGCGTTAAAATCCCACTAGATCGGGGGCGTGTCCTGGAGCTCAACCAAGATGGCCGCACGTTAAGTTGCTCCTGACTCTCCCGCCGAGAATTAAAGCTATTTTCCGCGGCAAAGCTTACCTTGGGTGTTCTGCCCGACCGGATAACAATGCCTAAACATCCCCCGAAGGATCCATCGACGACTGCGGTGGCCTCGTACTTTCGGAGGAAAGATTCCTCCCAACCGCGCGCTTCTGGCTGCCTGGACACCAGAGATGAGGACTTGGACTCACCCTGCACCAAAAAGGACATTGCAGACCTTACAGATCTTTTAAAAACGGTCATGAAAGACCTACACCGTGATATTAAAGATGGTCTGGTGACCCTGACGAAAGAAGTCCGCGATCTGCAGTCCCGCACCACCGACCTCGAACACAGCCACGTGGTGTTGGCTGAAGAACAACAGGCCGCAAGAGCAGACCTGGAGGGGATTCTGTCTAAATACAGAGGCTTACAAGAACAGGTGGAGGACCTGGACAATAGATCGAGACGCTGCAACATCAGGGTACGTAATGTACCTGAATCGGCTCCGTTGCCAGATTTCATAGAACGCTATTTAGCCTACTGCTTCCAGAGGCCTCGGCCTCGGACCTCCATCTTGACAGGCTGCACCGTTCCCTCAGGCCCTGACCTGGACCATCTGATAACCCTTCTTAAATGCCATCACTACATGACAAAAGAAGCTATTGTGACATTCTGCTTTGGTTTCCTGGCTCCTGTATTGTGCATTCAGGTTTTTGGACTGTTCCAAGTTCAGCCTCTAGTGGGTGCTCTGCCTATGTTTCTGCTCTACTCCTATTGTTGCCACCTGGCCTCGTTACTTGCTGCCCTGCAGTATAAAGGGCATTAGTTTCCTGCAAACTGGGCCTTGGCATTGTAGTAATAGGACCGGTTTGCCCTGTTCCTGAATTGTTCCTGACTTCCTTTTGTACCTGATCCTGTATTGTTCCTGTCGTGTGCCCTTCCTGAGGGCTTCCAGCAGCGTTTCCAGTCTTGTGCTCTGCCAGTGAGCTTCCAGTTGTGTGCCCTGCCGGTGGGCTTCTGTTTCAGCATTAGCCTTGCCAGTTCCAGTCCTGCTCTTCTGTCTGCTGTGTGCCTGTCTACCTTGCACCATGAATCGCAGTGTACAAACAGACAACACTATCCCTGCACCGAGGCCCCTCGCTAACCTGCTTACCCAGTGTGTGAGCCATTCGTAACGGGGCACCGTTGACAGTATAACACCTCAACTATACGCTGACATTGCTCTGTCAACATTACAGAAGAGGAAGGTACTCAAATCCATCACTGAGCTCCTTCGCTCCAACGGTAGATTGGATTCCCATTCTGCCTTATTGCACACCATGGTGCTGCTCAACATGTGCTTCGAGATTCCTTCGATGGCCCGGACATCCTGAAACACCTGGGGATTACAGCTACACGCAAAGTTCTTCACCTGCAGAACCTGATGGATCCCCGACCTCGCAACGGCCCTGCCGCTTTCCCATCCCCGCCGCATGACGACGCTCCTGGAGACATTCGCAGTATCGGTGAT
The DNA here is from genome assembly GCF_027358695.1 of Spea bombifrons. Taxonomy (NCBI): domain Eukaryota; kingdom Metazoa; phylum Chordata; class Amphibia; order Anura; family Pelobatidae; genus Spea; species Spea bombifrons. Next base: position 42,141,751 of record NC_071091.1, read on the forward strand.
CCCGAACCACCTTTAACCACCTGAGGGGTGCTGTCACATGTGCCTTATTGTACCTGTTTACTTTTGATAGCGACTTTGTCCCTAGTATGTTTCCCCCTAGGGGATAGTGTTCTTTGCTGTGGTCAGGGTCATACACGGCTGATCGCCCGCTCTGGGTCCTATGCCCTTGCCCCAGCCTTTTACCATAAATTATTACCCCAAGCACAATACACGACACAACGTTTCCTTTTTTCCTTCTTCCCCTTGAGCTAGCTTGTGTGACTACCATGTATGTGCTATTGTATGCTTTTATCTGGGCCCCTGCGTCATTCACCTAGACCTTGAGTCTTCTACCTGACGCGCTCCTCGGGGTATCCACACATGAGAACTTCACACAATTCCCCACCTTTTTCCCGGCTTGTACATCACGTTATTGCTCTCTTCCTTTAATAAATCTGCCTGAGCTTGAACCCTTGAGTGCCTGGAGCGTTTATTTATTTTGTACATCACGTTATGACATTTTGCAATGGTGGGATGGTTTCCCCTTGAAGCAGCGGCTCTGCGGGGATGTTGTGGGGAGGGGCGATTGTGTTTTTTTCCCCCTATATAGGTCCCCCTATAGAACAGGCTTACCGGTACCCGATGAGAGTCCTGCTCTTCGTTCAAGATCTCACGATATAGGCATTCCCTTCTCGATCTTGAGATTCGGGTGCTTATCCCACGAACCGTTTAGTCAGCACCTATTTGCCACTTATATTTTGAGATCGATAGTTGATTCAACTGATAAGGCGCTCGTAGGCTGATCCCCATTCCTTCCTATGCTGATATTCTCCCCATTCGCCCGCCAACATCGTCCCCTCCCTCTCTTCATCTCAGCCCTTAGGGGTGCCTCTAGGGGCCACTTTCCTTCACTCTCTCTTACATTTTGTTTTTTCGGGGGTTTTTTTTGCATATCCTCCCCTCGCAGAGGCATCTCGCGGTTTCTCCCAGCGCCTTGATCCAAGCTGATGCGGAGCCCGATGGATCCGAGGGGGACGTCCAGGGGGTCTACGCTGAAGGTAATAACCCACAACACACACGGTCTCAATTCGCCACACAAACGCCTTAAAGCTATCAAAAACTATATCGCTCTCAATGCGGACGTGGTCCTCTTACAGGAAACCCACTTTAAACATGACCACCCTCCCAAATACTGGGGCAAACATTACCAACAGTACTTCCACGCCACTCACCCAACAAAGCGTAATGGGGTTATTATTCTCCTACACAAAAGGCTTGACTTTCACCTCACCACCCTGACCAAGGATCCCGAAGGTAGATATTTCTCTCTGATGTGAACTGGAAAACGAAAGTAGCTGGTTGTACCCAGAGTGTGGATATTCTAAACTCCCTACTGGATTATCTTTAAAACAGGTAGTTGAGGAACCAACTCGTAAGGAGGCCATATTGGATTTAGTGTTCACAAATGGAGATTTGTTAACAGATATTTCTGTAGGTGAAAGTTTGGGATCTAGTGATCATCAGTCTGTGTGGTTTTATATACGAACAGTGACTGAGTCACACCACACAAAAACAAAAGTTTTAGATTTTAGAAAAGCTGACTTTTCTAAAATGAGAATATGTATAGAGGAGTCATTATCAGACTGGGGCAATTTAAATGGCGTTCAGGAGGAATGGGATTTTGTAAAAGCTGTATTATTGAAGATAACAGAAAATTGTATTAGGCTGGTCAGTAAGAGTAAAAAATTAAAGAAACCGCTGTGGTACTCTGCAGAAGTGGCCAAAATCGTAAAAGACAAGAAGTTAGCCTTTAGTAGATACAAAAATACCCAAAGTGAGGAAGAAAGACAGATCTATAAAATTAGGCAGAAAGAGGCAAAGAAAGTCCCGAGTCCCGAGCTCCGACGCACCTGGCCCAAAATTTAGCTTCTGTCAAGCATTCAAGACCGTCATGGGCAAACACGGCAGGGCTCCAGGCACCCCGAGACCCTCGGGGTCTAAAGAAAAGGGGTCACTTACCTCGATGCGCTCATTTTTTCATCCTCTGCCCGACCAGGACTCCCCCGACTCCTATCCCAGGCCGCCATCTTCCGCGGCAAGCTTGGAAAGCGATGCTGCCGACGAGTGTGCCTTGGACGCCAGGCAGACCTCTCCTGACCCGAAGCTCGACTCCTGGCGAGAAAAAATCGAATCACTACCCACCAAACAAGACATCGCAGATATTGTGGACCGGGCCACTCAAGGTATCCGTTCCAGCTTAACCGCCATACAGGCAGACATCCGCCATGTTGGTGAAAGAGTAGCGGCTTTGGAAGAGGAACAACCTCGTGTTTTTGAAACGGTGGACTCCTTAACGTCTCATCTACGGGAGCAATCGATTGTCATACAACAACTTACGAGGAAACTTGACGACCTCGATAATAGAAGTAGGCGAAACAAGCTTAGGATCCGAGGCCTACTTTTACTTGGGACTCCTACTCCATCTCGGTGTTCCAAGACCTATCCCCCGTGACTCTTCAACACCGCAGGTTGTCCCTGTTCCACACGTTCAATACCACGGAGTGGTATTGTCTTCAGGTTCTCAAAGGTATTCGCCCCATACCGGGGTTTTGATCTAGTTAAGGGTTACGACATATTTGTGTTATGGCTAGGTGTTCTGTGATTGAGGAAGGGTTTTTCTTTTTTCTACCCTGCACTGTATGTGTTTTGGAATTGTGCATTACTTGTACCTGTATGCATTTACTCTGTCACCTTGTCTCTGTGTACCATTGTTTTGTTATATTGTATGCTTTGTCTTCTCCTTGTAAAAAAAAAAAGATTGCACGTGTTATGCCTCTGCGACTGACGTTCTGCCAAGCCCTACGTGCCTTGACTTTCTATCGTCGTCCGTGGACTCCATGTGCCGACCAAAGGGGTTCGGGCGCTACATGAATTGAGAGCCTCTAGGTGTTGCTGCTTTAATATTTTTCCCTATCGGGCCTACGCATCGCCCCATTGCTCAATCTCTTACATTGCGCCTAACACCGGTTTTCTCCCTCACTAACATGCTTACACCCCCTGACCTTCCGATTTGTGTCCTACACTCCGGTTGTATACATGTGGCCTCTGGGGGGGGCGATAGCGTTCGTCCCTGCCTTATTGTTTATTGTTTATTTTGTACCTTATTTTGTACCTTATGATTTATGTAACTACCCTTACGGCAACTTATCTATGTGACCCTGACTAACGTTCTGGAGAGCCCTGTCGGCGCCCATGTAGTTCCTGTTGGGCCAGTCGCGTCCCTTGGCTCATACCACCATTCAATTTGCTAGGTTTCTTTTTGTTCTCATCATGGTCTCCCCACGGAGCCGACCTGCTCCTCTTCCCCTGGGAGGTGGAGTAATGGTTTACGACCTACCGCTAGGTCCTTCGGCTCACTATTTGATGCCTAGGCATCCAGAGTCTTTGGTTGCTTTACATAGGCACACTCTAGACTCTATTTGTTTTTGTTTTATTAACTTTGGTTTAGTTTGTTCTTCCTTTTTGGTATCTCACCGCCAGGTTGCTCTTCACCTATTAGGGCCTTTCTATCTTATCAATGCCTATTCCTGATTGCATTAAAATCACCTCACTCAATGTGAGGGGCCTAAATAAGCGGCAGCAACGGTCCAAATTATTGCATACACTACACTCATTTCGATCCCATATTGCATTTCTTCAAGAGACTTTCTTCAAGTTCACCTGACTCCAAAACTAAGGGGGTCGCCATTATCCTTCATAAACTCCTTTCCATTCAGCTTCTAGATGTGTGGAAAGACTCGGAGGGCAGGGCCCTCTTTGTTAAGGGTTTTGTTGGCAATCAAAAGATCACGCTAGCTAATGTATACTCCCCGAATCGTAATCAACCGAGCCGCATATTTTATCGAAATTTGGAGATTTCCAAGAGGGCCTCTTCGTCTTCAGGGGGGATTTCAACATGATTCTAGACCCCCTTAAGGATTCCTCTGCCTAATTCTCCCACATCCCTTTCAGGCATATTAAAAAAGTCAGACGTGCTCTTTATCTGAACCAATTAGTGGATGTCTGGAGATCTCAACACCCCTCTGATAGAGATTACACATATTTCTCCTCTCCCCACAATAGATATACACGTATAGACATGTTATTCCTCTCACACCACCATCTTTTACAACTGCACTCATCTCATATTGATATTTGTTCCTTCAGCGATCATGCCCCTCTACATTTCACCCTTACGTTGGTGCAGCCTAGCTTTAAACCTTGGACTTGGAGGCTTAATCCTACACATTTATCTGATTTATCTGACCACCTCAAGCACTATTTTGCCGATAATATTACGGATGACATTCCCTTTCCTACAATCTGGGAGGCCCATAAGGCCGTCATAAGGGGCCACCTTATACAATTGGGTGCCACCCTCAAGAAACTTTGGCTGGCCGAAATAATGTCGCTTACTGGACAGATACATAGGCTGGAACAATCCCACAAGGCCACCCTGTCCCCTGACCTTATCCCGCAACTACACACTCTTCGTTCCCAGCTGGCCTCCCTTTTAGAAGATAGAACAAAACGTTCCTTTCTGTTGGCCAAGAAGCACTTCTATGAATTGGGGGATAAGCCGGGGAAGCTCCTGGCTCGGGCTTTACGGGTGCAATCGTCCACCTCATACATACCCAGAATCAGGAATAGTAAGGGCACCCTTAGTTATGAATCCAATGAGATTGCTCAATGTTTCCATGAGTATTACTCAGCCCTTTACAACCTGTCCTCTGCGACTCCCCCCGGCCAACAGTCTCGCCCTTCTATTCAGGCTTACCTGAATAAATACCTCCCTCAGCGACTGGAGGACTCCATCATAGAGTCCTTGAACTCCCCGATTACTAGTGAGGAGATCAGTCTCGCCCTGAAGGTCTCCCCTAAGTGTAAGAGTCCGGGCCCAGATGGCCTTACTACTGGCTATTATAGTCGTTTCTTCCCAGTGCTGGGAACTCACATGACCAAACTTTTTAACTCACTGGCGGGGGGCCAGTCACTAGACCCTCAGACCCTCATTTAGTGGTTATCCCCAAACCTGGGAGGGATGCGGACCATTGCTCCAATTACCGGCCTATATCCCTGATTAATATTGACCTCAAACTACTGGCTAAAGTTATGGCGCTACGTCTATGCCCGTATATTCCTACCCTGGTCCATAGAGATCATGTTGGGTTTGTTCCTAGGAGGGAGGCCAGGGACAATAATATCAGGGTGCTGAACCTGATAGCACACGCAACCTACCACAAGATCCCCCTCGCTTTATTATCTCTGGACGCCGAAAAGGCATTCGATAGGGTTGCCTGGCCTTTTCTGTTCCAGACGCTCCGTCTGTTCTGGTCTCCGGGTGAACTTTCTCAATCCGGTTAGGGCCCTATACTCCAATCCCTCTGCGCAAATTAAAGTAAATGGCATCTTATCCACACGTATTCACATACACAATGGCATCCGGCAGGGATGCCCCCTTTCCCAGTTACTATTCATTCTAGCAATGGAACCCCTTGCCTCTGCACTTAGAAAAATACTGACATTACTGGCCTTCACATCGCCAATCATACGCATAAACTCGCAATTTACGGCGATGACGTGCTTTGCGTGGTCACGCAGGTCCTACCGTATTTGCTCGATTATAAGACGAGGTTTTTTTCAGAGCAAATGCTCTGAGAAATACCCCTCGTCTTCTAATCGGGGTCGTCTTCTAATCAGACCTCAAATAGAGGTCTGATTAGGAGACTAAGATCCAGATCCCCCGCACCGCTGCAGGGGACCTGGATCCTCCTGTCTCCCCCCCCCCATCATACACACACTTACCGGTGCTTCCTGTAGTATTGCCGGGGCAGCGGGTTGACGTCTACGCGATCCGCGCAGACAACGTCCGCTGCAGCCGGAAGGAGGTGTGGCTAGCAGCGGGGGTTGTCTGCGTCCGTCGCATAGACCTTCCCCGACTGTCAGAGACCAGAGTTCCCCGCACCGGTGCGGGGAACTCTGATCTCTGACCTCTGACAGCCGGGGAAAGTATACGCGACGGACGCATACAAACCCCCGCTGCCAACTCCACCTCCTTGCGGCTGCAGCGGAAGGCAACGTCAACCCGCTGCCCCGGCTGGAAGCACCGGTAAGAGAGGGCTGAGAGGGGAGAGAGGGGGGAGAGAGGGGGAAGGGGGGGGAGAGAGAGAGTGTGTGTGTGTGTGTGTTAGTTAAATGGGGGTATAGGGTGTGTGTGTGTGTGTGTTAAATGGGGGCATAGGCATTTCTAGAGTGGCGTTAAGGGGGTATTTAATAGAGCACTCTGCCTCCTGAAATGCCTTATACCTCCCTATATGCCACTCTGCCCCATAATATGCGTTTTAACCCCCTAAATGCCAGAGTGGCATATAGGGGTATAAGGCATTTCTGGAGGCAGAGTGCTCTATACAATGCCTTTTAACTCCCTTAATGCCACTCTGCCTCCTGAAATGCCTTATACCTCCCTATATGCCACTCTGCCCCATAATATGCATTTTAACCCCCTAAATGCCAGAATGGGATATAGGGGTATAAGGCATTTCTGGAGGCAGAGTGGCACATAGGGGGTCAAAAGGCATACCATGGGGCACAGTGGCATATAGAGGGTTAAAAGGCATATCATGGGCCACAGTGCCATATTGGGGTGGCAAGCCTGGGGGCAGATGTGCGTAACTGGGGGACAGGTTGGAAAATACAAGAAATAAAAACAAAAAAAATATTTTTCTCAATCATAGCTTTTATTAAAAAAAATAGTTTACATGAATTAACATTTACTGGTAAAACTTTTTTCCTTTGGGGTCGTCTTATATTTAGGCTTTTTCTTTTTTTCCTAAGTTAATATTCAGATTTTGGGGGTTCGTCTTATAATCAGGGTCGTCTTATAATCGAGCAAATACGGTATTTTCAAAGACCTTTCTAATTATGTCATTAATTTACAAAAATCAGAGATTTTAGGAATAAATTTGCCCCTGCCCCTTCAGGACACCCTGGCTAGGACCTTCCCCTTTCGTTGGCAGCATAAGGCTATTAAGTACTTAGGTCTTTGGATCTCGGCGGACCTTTCCAAGCTCAAATCACTGAATTTTGATTCCTTGCTCTCCACAGTACACGGCGATCTTCACAGACGGGCTGTGCCACATATATCCTGGTTCGGTCGTATAGGGGTCATAAAAATGAATATACTCCCCAGGTTCTTATATCTCTGCAATGCCTACCTATCTTTCTCCCCAAAGCATACTTCAAAGCTTGCCATAGGGTTTTCCATAAATTCATTTGGGGGGACCGCACTCCTAGACTATCGTTCCAACATCTGGTCAGGCCCAAAATCCGTGGAGGTTTGGGGGTCCCCAATGTGGAGTGGTACTGGTTGTCATCCCATCTCCGCCATGTCGTGGAATGGTTCCTGGAGGTACCGAAGCTGTGGATACCTCTGGAAGACTCATTCCTGGTGCATCATGTTTCAGCGGGTCCATGGTTGCCGGACTGTTTCCGTCACTTACTGGTACATAAAACACCCCACGATTTCGGCTACGCTACAAGTCATGGGTCGACTCTCACGCCGTCGCCTTCTCACGTCCTCTCCGTGCCCCCTCCTTCCCCTCACACACAATCCGACTCTTCCCCCTGATTTACGAGGAAGCTTACCTGGCTCTTTCACACGTCTGGCGACGAAACTTTTTAGACTCTGCCATCTTCTCCAGGGCTCTGAGTTTAAACCCGTTGCAGCTTTGGTTGGACAAGCCCCCCTCCCTTTCGGTCAGTATTCTTACAGCATCGACTAACACTATGTCTCATCTCTAACACTATGTCTCATTTCTCCTCCCTAATGCCTTACTCACTAGGGAATTGTCTAATTTTGAGCAGTTATGCATTCTCCCCAAAGAACCGGCTCATATTATCTCGATGGTACAAGGTTCCCCTGGAACTGCACCACTACTTGCCCCAGGTCTCCCCCTGTGCTGGAGGTAGGAGGAGGCAGATGGCTCCTTTCTCCACTTGTGGTGGGAGTGCAGGGATATCCTTTACAAGGTAAAGGAAGATAGTTTATTTAAAAGGAGAAATACTACCACAAGAGGACATAACCATAAACTAGAGGGGCAAAGGTTTAATGGTAACATCAGAAAATATTACGTTACGGAAAGGGTAGTGGACGCATGGAATAGCTTTCTAGCAGAAGTGGTAGATGTTAATACAGTAAAGTCATTTAAGCAAGCATGGGATAGGCATAAGGCCAAGCTAGATATAGGATAAGGGCAAGTACTAAAGGAAAGTACTCAGAGGTTGGGCAGACTGGATGGGCCTACTGGTTCTTATCTGCCGTCACTTTCTATGTTTCTATGTTTCTTTTACTCCAACCCTCATGACAGCTACTCCCGCATAGACCTTCTTTATTTCGCAAAACTTACTTCTGACTTTACTCTCTTCCTCTATCCACAAGATCACCTGGTCCGATCACGGGATCGTCAAGGGTGTGTTCTCAGGTCTTTCCCTTCGTCCCCCGGGTTACACATGGAAACTGAACGACCCTTTACTCACGGATTCTGTAATTAGTGAGTCTAATTCTCACTCAACTCCTCCCCTGACTTGGCGGTAGGGACACTTTGGCAGGCACACAAGGCGGTTATCCGCGGTGCCCTCATTAGGTTATCCTCAACCATAAAGAAAGAGAGGCTCCGCCAGGAGCAAACTCTTGCGCGCTGACATCCGAGACCTTGAACGTAGACACAAGTCCACGGGGGACCCCCAGCTCCTTCGCTCCTTGATCACTAAAAAGGGAGAACTTAAACTAATTATTTCTGCTGAGGTCCTGAAAGCCCTCAGCTGGACGAACCAAACATTTTTTGAAAAGGGCAATAAGTCTGATACTATGCTAGCAAGGCTTCTTAGACAAGCCACGAAATCACATTATATTCGACAAATACACACTTCATCGGGGGGTATGACCTCCCACCCAGACAAAATTTGTAAGGAATTTACCGTATTTGCTCAATTATAAGACGACCCCCCAAAATCTGAATATTAATTTAGGAAAAAAAGAAAAAGCCTGATTATAAGACTACCCTATAGGAAAAAAGTTTTACTAGTAAATATTAATTCATGTAAACTATTTTTCATATTTAATAAAAGCTATGATTGAGAAAAATGTATTTTTTATTTCCTTTTATTTGTCAACCTGCCCCCCCCAGTTATGCACATCTGCCCCCAGGCTTGCCACTCTGCCCCCAGAAATGCCTTATACCCCCCTATTTGCCACTCTGCCCCATGATGTGCCTTTTAACCCTCTATATGCCACTCTGCCTCCAGAAATGTCTTATACCCTCCTATATGCCACTGTGCCCCATGATATGCCTTTTCACCCCCTATATGCCCCTCTGCTCCATGATATGTCTTATACCCATATATGACACTCTGGCATATAGGGGGTTAAAAGGCATATCATGGGGCAGAGGGGCATATAGGGGGTTAAAAGGCATATCAGAAATGTCTTATACCCTCCTATATGCCACTGTGCCCCATGATATGCCTTTTAACCCCCTATATGCCCCTCTGCCCCATGATATGCCTTATATCCCTATATGCCACTCTGGCATATAGGGGGTTAAAAGGCATTTCATGGGGCTGAGTGGCATATAGGGGGTTAAAATGCATTTCTGGAGATATATATATATACTGCTAACAGCAATCACACTCCTATCAAGCCAAGGCAGCCAGTACATGCTGGAACCTGGGGATGTTAGAAGTGTGATTACAGCCTCTCTATGTCATGCTACCACCCCCAACCCCCCTTACACATCCATGCTATCACACACACTCATTCACAAACATTTAAATACTCATTCATTCCATTAATCACACATACACACACACGCTCAAACCCCCCACCCCCTTACCTGAACTGCAGATCTCCCACTCGCAGACTTCTGCAGGGGCCCGGCTGTGCGAGCAACTTCTCTGGCCCCGCCCCCAGAGGAAGGAGGGGGAGGTAGAGTTATGTGAGGACTGTGCTAGCTTCCTGTTCTGCTGCTAATAGCAGAGACGCTGCTCGCGATCAAAGCCCGGTAAGCAGCACGGCCGAAGCAGAATGAGGTCTGATTAGAAGACGACCTCGATTATAAGAGGTCTTATAATCGAGCAAATACGGTACTAATTACTACACCGCCCTATATGACGGCCATAAGATTTCCCACACACACCTCAAACCGCTAAACGCATGCAAGATTTCCTGACAGACTCACACTTACCGACCCTTTCCCATGATGAGGTGACGCTCCTGTCCGCGGAGATCACCCAAGAGGAGGTGGATCTAGCCCTTGGCACCATGAAGGGTGCTAAGGCCCCCGGGCTTGACGGTTTCACAACGACATATTACAAACACTACAAACTCATTCTATCCCCACACTTGACCAAACTATTTAACTGTTTTCTTTCGGGCTCTCCTATCCCCCCAGAGATGCTCTCCGCTAATATTGTTGTGAACCCTAAGGAAGGCAAGGAAGCTTCCTTTTGCTCCAATTACCATCCTATTTCCCTTATCAACACTGACATCAAACTTTATGCCAAGGTCTTATCGCTGCGACTCGTGCGCCGTGTTTGACACGATTGATCCACCCAGACCAGGTGGGTTTCGTGCTGTGTAGGGAAGCCCCTGACAACATTCAACGCACCCTGGGCGTCGTGCACACGTCCCGGTTGGCCCGGTCTCCAGCCCTGTTACTTTCGATTGATGCGGAGAAAGCATTCGACCGGATCGATTGCGACTCAGGGTTTTTGGTTTTACCGGAGGTATTTTGACTGCTCTCCGCAGCCTATATTTCTCTCCTAGCACTGTGGTGGACACCAGGGGGGCAGTGTCCTCCCTGTTTCCTATACGGAACGGGAAGAGACAAGGTTGCCCCCTCTCTCCCCTTCTGTTTGCTCTTTGCATAGAGCCGCTTGCTGCTTCCATACGACTAAACCCGCGCATTAGGGGTGTGCAGGTGGGGGGTTCCTATTACAAGGTAAGCCTCTTCGCTGATGATGTTCTCATCTCCATCACATCCCCCCTGGTATCCCTACCAAACCTGTACGCTCTTTTGTCCCGCTACTCTGCCATATCGGGTTACAAGATTAATAGTTGTAGATGCGAGGCGCTTAACATTACTCTACCACCACACACCGTCAAACTCATAGAAATTAACTTTGATTTTAAGTGGCAACCTCACCGACTCTGCTACTTGCGGGTCTTCCTGACCCATCTGATTTTTATAAGACTGATTACCTTCCGTTGTTACAACGGCTGAAAGGAGACCTCCGTAGGTGGATGTCATATAACATTTCTCTATTAGGCAGGGTATATAGTGTCAAGATGACTCTCTTTTTCGCTCGCTCCCGGTTCCATTGGTGGCTCGAGACATGGAGCTCCTCCAGGCAGAGATTTTTCGCTTTATCTGGAGATGTACCACATCTCGGATGTCTGCTGGCTGTGGAAGAGCGCGCACCCGTCATGTACAGGTACCCCCACACTATCTTTTTCCCTGTCTTTGTGGGAGCGTCTTAAACTGAAATGCCGTTTGCTTCATACACCTTCTAATCTTACTCCCTTATTTCGCAACCCGGACTTTCCCGCGGGCCTGGCTCCAGCGTCTTTCCACTGGTGGAGGGCGCAGGGTATCACGAAGGTTGGCCACATATATCATCGGGGCTATCTACACACACTATACACTCTCACCACAACCTTTCAGATACCTCCGGGGGAGACTTTTCACTTCCTCCAGCTCCGGTCCTTTTTATCCGCACTCAAATTTTCCCGCACAATGACACCACTGACCCCATTTGAACGCCTTTGTTGGCCCGATAAAAAACGCCCGGGCGCGATCTCGCTGCTTTACGCCGACCTCATCAATTACGCGTTTCTCGGTACCCCTCCACACCGTCGACTATGGGAACAAGATCTGGATACCCCTCTCACCCCAACAGACTGGACGGAGATTTACACTAACACATTCTCACTTACCGCCAATACGCTTATCAAGGAGGGTGTGTTTAACCCCTTCGAGACAAAGGCTGATTTTACTTTTTGTACCCTTTGTGACAATGGCCTTTTTAACATTTCTGCGCTGCTTGTGTTTAGCTGTAATTTTCTTCTTTCCCGTTTACTGAACCCACACACATTAGATATTGTTTTTTTCAGGACAAGAAGGGCTTTCTTAAGATGACATTGTTTTGATTTTATCATATTATTTACTATTAAAAAAATTATAAAATATGGTGAAAAATTTAGAAAAAAATGACTGTTTCTAACTTTTAGTTGAAAAATCTTTTACTCATCTATAAAAGGTAATGAAAAAACCTGCTAAATAGATTCTACTATTTGTCCTGAGTTTAGAAATACCCAATGTTTTTATGTTTTTTTGCTTTTTTCTACCCATTATGGGGCAATAAGTACAGGTAGCGTTTTGCTATTTCAAAGCCATTTTTTCCAAATCTGGTAATTCTTCCCCCCATGTGCCATTTCGGGTATCTTTGAACCCGGCCAATGCAATTTACCCCATCAAGTCATATATTTTTGAAAACTAGACAGCCCAGGGTATTCCAAATGCTAGTATTTTAACTCTTTCCATGCACCATATCTACCACCAGTCTTTGTCAAACTTTATGGTAGTCATTTTTTTGCATTTGTTTTGTCATACACATTTTACTTCAGGTATGAATTAAAATGTTCTCGTTTATGTCACTATCACAAAACACACCAATATGTGTTCAGCAACATCTCCTGAGCGCAGCGATACCCCACATGAATGATTTTGCCTGGCTGTTTGGGGGCAAAAGGGCCACATTTGGGGCATGCGCATTTTTCAATGTTGAACTTTGGCATTTGGGGATCCACTGCCCATGCCCTATTTGGTACATCCTTGAGCCGGGCCATTTCAGTGTGCCCAATAAACCCATATATTTTTGAAAACTAGACACCCCAGGGTATTTCAAATGCTAGTATTTTAACTCTTTCCATGCACCATATCTACCACCAGTCTTTGTCAAACCTTGTGGTAGTCATTTGTTTGCATTTGGTTTTCCACACACATTTTAATTCAGGTATGAATTAAAATGTTCTCGTATATGTCACTATCACAAAACACCCCAATATGTGTTCAGCAACATCTCCTGAGTACAGCGATACCTCACATGAATGATTTTGCCTGGCTGTTTTGGGGCAAAAGGGCCACATTTGGGGCATGCGCTTTTTTCAATGTTGAACTTTGGCATTTGGGATCCACTGCCCATGCCCTATTTGGTACATCTTTGAGCCAGGCCATTTCAGTGTGCCCAACAAAACCATATATTTTTCAAAACTAGACACCACAGGGTATTTTAAATGCTGGTATTTTAACTCTTTGCATGCACACATTTTACCACCAGCATTTTTTCAAAGTTTGCAGTAATATTTTTGTGTGTGTATTTTTCCCACACACACCTACTTTATGTATGAATTTACAGCTCCTGGTATATGCCGCTGTCACACGACACCCCATAATGTGTTCAGCAACATCTCCTGAGTGCAGTGATACCCCACATGCATGGGTGTGTCATTTTTTGGGGGAACTAAAAGGCCACATTTGGTACGTGTGCATTTTTCTAATTGGAAATTAGATGTGTGGCCATCCTTCCCCCGTGTTAATTGGGACGTTGTTGAACCTGGCCCATTCAATTTACCCCATCAAATCATACATTTTTTAAAAGTAGACACCCCACGGGCATTTAATATGCCAGTATTTTAACTCTTTCCATGCGAGAATTGTTTTAAGCTAATATGCTAATTTTAGGACTTGCTCACAAAAATATATTTTTTATATATATTTTTTTTTATTATTATTATTTTTTTTAAAAAAAATTTTAACATTTTTTTTCAACTTGGAGGTTCCCCTGATAGTGACATCAGTGGGAAATGATTTTTACATTTTACTGTTTTTTTACTATTTTTTTCTAATTATTATTAATTTTATTTTATTTTTTAATTTATTTTTACTAATCACACTGTGATTAGAAAGCTGGGCTCCATTGACTTGCATGGTGAATGCAGTACCTGTATTCAACCTGCAAGTGGAGCCAAAGTTCTCTAGATGGTCTGGACCATCTAGCGAACTTTTAAAATTTGTGGTTCCTGTTACAGGACGGCGGCCATCTTCCTTGATGGCGAAGATTGCCGGCAGCTGCGGCTGTGACCGCTCTCCGGAGCGGTCACAGCCCATCAAAAGGTTAGTGTTTGGTGTCGCTGGATGCCTCCTGATCGAGGCATTCCAGCGACACCATTTAAGTTTAGGAGGCGATCGTCGATCGCCTCCTAAACGCTTTTAAAACGGGCGTCCGCCGCCATACAAAGTATGGCGGATGTTGACGCCCCGTGGAGGGGCCAGAGATGGCCCCTTCGTGCCGATCGCGGCGTTGCTGAATGCCTCGAGGTTGAGGCATTCAGCAACGCTTTTTGGGTGCAGAAAGCGATAGTAGATCGCTTTCTGCACCCGTTTAAAGACGTGCCGGTCCTGGCACGTCAATTGTCGTAAAGCACATGCTTTTCCGTGCCGTGCCAGGACCGGCAATTGTCATTAAGGGGTTAAGGTTGTTGGCAGGTGGTATCTACACCCCTCTCGAGTTGCCAGAATTTTTCCGGGAGCTAGCGATGGGTTCACGAGAGGTTGCGGAGAGAGGGGCACGTACATCCATATGTGGTGGGCATGCCCTCTAATCATAGACATGTGGAAATGGGTCTTTCACCTTCTTACCGAAATCTTGGGCATGCGAGTGGATCTGTGTCCATTGACAGCTCTGCTCAATAAGAATTACCCTAACCCACGATTTCACTTACCTACACACCGGCTCATCCATTGCTCTCCGTTGCTAAAAACTGGAATAAACAGGTGCCCTCCCGACTACAGATTCTGTCCAAAATCTGGCACATTATGCACATGGAAAAACTCACTGCATACATACACAACACTACTGAGCGGTTTCTGAAGGTGTGGACCCCCTGGATGTCTTCTGCATACGCTAAGTGTATAATAATTAAAGACTCTGAAACTTGCAATTTGTGTATGTGCACTGAACATGAAGGAAGAAAATCATAGCCCACACGCGTTTCACTACCTTTACAGAGTGTTAATCAGTGCTCATATGAAGCACTAGCATTGAAACACTAAGTTCTACTTACCGAGAGCTTCTTTTCCCTGCCAATCCCTGGTGACACTGATGAGAGACTCCTCCATACCTGAGATAGGGCAGGACTCAAAAGGTTAAGAGGCACCTCCCCTCCTAGCACCCTCAGTGAATATCAAAGACCACACAGGAAAACAGAACTGCTGCAAAAACATTTATTGAAAGGAAGGGAGGGAACCAAACGTGTCACCAGGGATTGGCAAGGAAAAGAAGCTCTTGGTAAGTAGAACTTAATGTTCCCCTGCCATCCCAGGTGACACTGATGAGACATATAACAAAGAAGAAGGGTGTAAGCCAAGCTGATAGTTGACACAATCCATTTCGCCATCGTACGCTTGGAAATGCTAAGACCTCTACTGGGACCAGAAGAGGCTATAAACAAACTAGAAGACATGCGCAGAGGCTGTGTACGTTCCAGATAAATTGAAAGACATCTTTTTAAGCCCAAAGTATGCAGGGCTTCTTCTTCCGCCTATTGAGGGGACGGGAAGAACGTAGGTGTTATGCTCTAGCTGCTTTTCTTCTGCATTTCTGGAGGCTAATAGAGCCTGGCTGGGTTGCCATGGCTACATTCCGGTCACTCCTGTGACTCAGTCCATTGTCCAGCCCACAGCCAGCCCCTTTTGGCTATTTAAGCAGCTAGACTTCACTTCCTCATTGCCCTTGTTATGTTTCCGGCTGCAAGTGCTATCTCTGTGTTCCTGAATTCCTGTGTATGACCTGGCTTTCTCTGACGTCCCTCCCGGCTCCTGATTCCTGGCTTGTTCCTGACTTTGGTGATCTCCGTATTCCTGACCCCGGCTTGTCTGAGTACCCGTCTTGGTTCCTGACCCCGGCTTGTCTTTTAGTATATGCTTTTGGATCACGATTTGGCTTTGTTCACTTTTGTCATTACAATAAAGGTGATTGCATTTTACGTTTTGTGTCTGTCTGGTTCCTGGTCCCTAACATTAGGCAACACAATTTCTTGGTCCCTGTGAAAAGCCGTCTGTACTTTGGGTGAGAATTCTGGGGGCAAAGCGAAGATGACCTTATCCGGAAAAACCCGCAGGAACGGTTCCTTCGTAGAAAGGGCCTGGAGTTCACTAATACGCCTCGCAGAGATAATGGCCACCAGGAAGGCCGTCTTCAGAGACAACAGGTGTAGGGAAACGGATTGAAGAGGCTCAAAAGGTGGTAACATGAGCCTGGGTTCAGGTCCCAGGGCACCATCTTGGATACAGGGCGAGGATGAATATGCACGATAGCCTTGGAAAAACGCCTGACGACTGGAATAGAAATCAAATCAAAGCCAAGTAGAGCACTGATGGCAGCAATCTGGACCTTGATGGTAGAAGGCTGAAGCCCATGGTCAAACCCCATTTGTAAAAATTCCAGAATGCCAGCCGGTGAACTGTCTGAAGGAAGAATTTTCCTGGAGCCACACCAGCTACAAAACTTCTTCCACACTTTAATGTATCTGAGGGATGTGACCTTCTTACGACTGTGAAGAAGAGTCTCCGTAACTGGATTAGAGAAGTCTCGAGCCCTCAGAATTCTCCGTTCAACCTCCAAGCCGTCAGCTGGAATACCGCAGGATTCGGGTGAAGGAACTGACCCTGGTGAAGCAGGTCTTTCTAGGCCGGGAGCCGCAGAGGCAGTGCGTGGCTGAGTGTAACTAAGTCCGCTTACCAGACACGCTTGGGCCAGTTTGGGGCTACCAGTATAACAGACGGACGGTCTTGATTTTCTGCAGAATCTTGGATATTGGAGGAAACGGAGGGAAAACATAGGCGAGGCTGAAACTCCAAGTCTGGGCAAGGCATCCACCAGCAGCGGCTGGTCCTGAGGATTGAGAGAAAAGAATGCTGGAACTTGAGCATTGTCCCTGAAGGCCATAAGATTTATTTCGGGCACTCCCCACCGTTGGTCAATCATGTGGAAGGCTGCAGGATGCAAAGCCCATTCGTTGCTTTGAGCGGAAGTCCTGCTCAGAAAGTCGGCTTGGGAATTCAAAGCCCCCTTTAGGTGAACCGCTGGACAAAGTCATTTGACGTGATTCTGCCCAAAAGGGAATTCTGAGAGCTAGACGCAGCAGACGAGGACTTTTCGTACCTCCCTGCTTGATGTAGGCGACTACCGCCCGATTGTCGGAACGAAGCAGGATGTTCGCCCAAGAGCTGCTGTTCCCAGTGATGTAGGGCATTCTCCACCGCCAGCAGCTCCAGGCAGTTTGAGGGTAGGAGCTGAGTGGCAGGAAACCAAAGGCCTTGAACAAAGCTGTCCCGATAAGTGGCTCCCCAGCCTGTTCTGCTTGCGTCCATGGATGACAGGGCCCATAGTCTTTCTGAGGCCAGAGTGTCTCGTAGGAGCCACCAGGAGAGGGATGTTTTGACATGCAGAGGAAGACGAACAAGTCTGTCCAGGGCGAATGGGTTCTCTTCCAGGAGATGAAGAATATGGTTCTGAAGGACCCTCATGTGAGCCAGGGCCCAGGGAACTGCATACCTTGCTGAAGTCATCTTGAAGAAAAGGGACATACATATTCTTAACAGACTTTTGTGGGGCTGGAGACAGGCCAAATAGAAGGGCCTGAAATTGAAAATGTCTGATTCTTGAACCCCAAGGAATAGCTATCTGCAGAAACCGTTGATGGGAGGGGTGCATAGGGACATGAAGATACCCATCTTTTAGGTCTATGGAGACCATGAAGTCTCGGAGGTTTAGAGAGTCCAGAGCTGATCTTACAGTCTCCATCTTGAACCTCAGGAAACAAAGGTGACGGTTCAGGAAACGTAGGTCTATTATGAGACGAAATCCCCTTGGTGCTTTGGGAACCAAAAACACACGAGAATAAATTCCTTGACCCTGTTCCCGCAGGGGCACGAGGACTTCTGTATCTGCAAACTGTTGGACAGCAGACAACAGGAATCCCATGCTGTTCCAGGTTCTGAGGAAGGTGGGAAATCAAAAACTGGTCTGCAGGCCTGTTCTTGAATTGTAGTCGATAACCCTGGGATATGATGGATCTCACCCAGGAATCCTGGGTGATGAAAAACCAATTGTCTATGAAATGCCGAAGTCTTCCTCCCACTGGGATGCAGGCTAAGTCATGCAAAACTTTTGGGGTCCTGGGCTGCTTTGGGGAAGGCGAACCTGTCATGTCTACCCCTTTCACGATGAAATCTGCCCCGGAACGCATGTTCCCTTGCAGGGCGAGAGAAACCGGAACCATAGCCCCTGGACTGGAAAGTATGGACGAAAGGACTGCCGCCTTCTGGAAGCAGTTCTGCGTTGTGGCATCCAATGTTTATCCCCAGTCGTTTTCTCAAGCAAGGACTCCAGCTCCTCGCCAAACAGAGACCTTCCTTTAAAAGGGATATTAAGAAGCCTGTTTGAGGCATTGTCAGCCCCCCAGTCTTTTAGCCATAAGGCCCGTCTGGCCTCCACAAAGTGCAGAAGCCCTGGCTGACATTTTCAATTGAGGCATCGCAGAGAAAATCCACTGCCAATTTCACAGCAGCAATGTTCTTGAGGATAGTCTCTCTAGGCGTTTTTGCTGCAACATCTTCCTCAATCTGAGACAGCCAGATTTTAACAGCCCGAGAAACCGAGGCAGATGCTATGCCAGGTTTAAAAGCAGCAGTGGAGGCTTCAAAAGATTTCTTAACGGCCGCTTCAGCCTTCTTTTCCATAAGATCCGAAAAATGAGAGCCATCCTCCAGTGGCAAGGCAGTCTTTCTGGAGACTTTCATCACCGCGGTGTCAACCAGCGAAGTTGCACAGAACTGGGCAAAGTCCTCCTCAAAAGGAAAAAGGCGTTTCACCCGCCTGGACAGGTTAACTCTCCTCTCTGGATGAAGCCATTCCTGCTTAATGATCTCGGATAAAGCAGGGTGCACAGGGAAAGAAGGTGACTGCTTAGAGAAGCTGGAAAAGAAGTGATCCCTCTTATGTGTAGCTGTTTCTTCCAAGTTCACGGCAGACTTTACAGCAGAAATGAGAGTATCAATTTCTTCCACCGGAAACAAAAAGAAACTTTCTTCCCGGATTTCTCCTTCCTCTGATGAACACTCCTCCACCTCAGGGTAATCGAACTCGGAGTCAGAGAACTGCTGGTAACCCAAGAGAGATGGTTCCCGTACCGCCGGAAGATGGGAAGGAGCAGGAACCGACTGACAAAAGGCAGAAAAGGTGGACTCCATCTCCACCTTAAGCCAGGCCAAAAACTCTCTCCCACCAGAGGCTTCAGAATCCGCAAACGGACTTTAGGCAGGCGGAAAAGAGCTTTTTCTTGGAATCCTGCAGAGGCTTGTGACAACCAGAACACTGCGCATGCTTGGTTTTAACTAAAGCCTTTTTAGGTCTCTCCTCAACAGACGGAGGATCAGTATTATCTGGAGCAGACATAATCAAACAGGATGCAACAGCACCGTCAGAAACATAAAATAATCAATCATTAATCAATCATTAACTCACCACACCGCTTAAATAGCTCCATACCAGGCAACAGCAGCAAATCTGGTGCCACAATTTTGAATTGAGATGAAAACTAGGCTAGGAACGCGTACCGGACATGCCTAGAAATCCTAGCCGGAAGAAGCAGAGACGCCATCTTGAAAAATGCCAGACCGCCGGACCGCGGCGTCTAAAAACACTGAAGGCACCGGCGGATCTGCAGCGGTAGCAGCGGGAGCAGAGGAGAGGAAGCCGGAGGTACAACCGCTCAGCAAAGGTGAGTAAGCGCGGGGCAGCGCGGCACCAGCCATCCGGCCACGGTGAAGGTATCCCCCACCCAGGAGGGCTTAGCCCAGGGAGAACCGGCTCATCCTAGAGCCGTATAAAATAACAAACGGGAGACGAGTCCTGATGTAGGGCAGGAAAAAAACACTGAGGGTGCTAGGAGGGGCCTTTTAACCTTTTGAGTCCTGCCCTATCTCAGGTACGGAGGAGGAGTCTCTCATCAGTGTCACCTGGGATGGCAGGGAAATATTTCAAAAATAAAATAAATAAATAAAAATAGAACTTGGAAAGGAGTGATTTGACTCCTCTATATTGCTTTGTATAAAGGAAGTGGTTAACCCCTTCGAGACAAAGGCTGATTTTACTTTTTGTACCCTTCGTGACAATGGCCTTTTTAACATTTCTGCGCTGCTTGTGTTTAGCTGTAATTTTCTTCTTTCCCGTTTACTGAACCCACACACATTAGATATTGTTTTTTTCAGGACAAGAAGGGCTTTCTTTAGATGACATTGTTTTGATTGTATCATATTATTTACTATTAAAAAAATTATAAAATATGGTGAAAAATTTAGAAAAAAATGACTGTTTCTAACTTTTAGTTGAAAAATCTTTTACTCATCTATAAAAGGTAATGAAAAAACCTGCTAAATAGATTCTACTATTTGTCCTGAGTTTAGAAATACCCAATGTTTTTATGTTTTTTTGCTTTTTTCTACCCATTATGGGGCAATAAGTACAGGTAGCGTTTTGCTATTTCAAAGCCATTTTTTCCAAATCTGGTAATTCTTCCCCCCTTGTGCCATTTCGGGTATCTTTGAACCCGGCCAATGCAATTTACCCAATCAAGTCATATATTTTTGAAAACTAGACAGCCCAGGGTATTCCAAATGCTAGTATTTTAACTCTTTCCATGCACCATATCTACCACCAGTCTTTGTCAAACTTTATGGTAGTCATTTTTTTGCATTTGTTTTGTCATACACATTTTACTTCAGGTATGAATTAAAATGTTCTCGTGTATGTCACTATCACAAAACACCCCAATATGTGTTCAGCAACATCTCCTGAGTACAGCGATACCTCACATGAATGATTTTGCCTGGCTGTTTGGGGGCAAAAGGGCCACATTTGGGGCATGCGCTTTTTTCAATGTTGAACTTTGGCATTTGGGGATCCACTGCCCATGCCCTATTTGGTACATCTTTGAGCCGGGCCATTTCAGTGTGCCCAATAAACCCATATATTTTTGAAAGCTAGACACCCCAGGGTATTTCAAATGCTAGTATTTTAACTCTTTCCATGCACCATATCTACCACCAGTCTTTGTCAAACTTTGTGGTAGTCATTTGTTTGCATTTGGTTTTCCACACACATTTTAATTCAGTGTAGGGGACAGCTCACGCATGGGGCGGCAATGACGGTTTCACACAGGTTTCCAACGTAAAAGCGCGTTTATTTAGATGTTGTAGTCACAGAGCACCTTGTAAACAAAACAAACTATAAGCCTGTCCGGCTCTAACTAAACAGCAGGATACCTCTCTAGCAGCCTAAGGTCTGTCACAAAGCAAAGTAACCAGTTCTGTATGGGGTAAAGCTTCATACCTGGTGGGCTGCAGCGCTGGCTGTAGCTGCTCCTTCATTCAGGTTCTCCCTCCCTCTTGCAAACCTAACAGCCCTCTCTTTTAAGGCTTCCTCCCCAGTAACGAGCTTAGGAAGCCTCACCTGAGAGCGCTACCATGCCTGGCTGAGGTAACCAGGTGAGATATATATCCCATCAACCACACTCCCATACACTTTACCACATATCCCCCCCGTCGACTCCAGACCAGAGGTTTGGACAGCGTCAGCAACCATACAGTACACCCTGGACAACGCATCCGCATTCCCATGTAACTTCCCTGGTCTATGCTCCACTGTAAATCTAAAATTTTGCAAGGAGAGAAACCATCTGGTCACTCTTGCATTCCTCTCCTTATTCTGTTTCATCCATGCCAGAGGAGCATGGTCAGTCACCAACACGAATTCCCGGCCCAGCAGGTAATATCTCAGAGACTCCAACGCCCACTTGATGGCGAGACACTCCCTTTCCACTATGGCATAATTTTCCTCGGCTGGGGTCAGTTTCCTACTCAAGAACAGCACTGGGTGTTCTTCCCCATTAACCACTTGTGACAAAACTGCCCCCAAACCTCTAGCAGACGCGTCTGTCTGAACCAGAAACGGTTTCCTAAAATCAGGGGAAACGAGCACTGGCTGGTCACACAGGGCAGACTTCAGACTCTGAAAAGCCCTTTCTGCCTTGGGGTTCCACTTTACCATCACTGACTTACCACCCTTTGTTAAGTCTGTCAATGGTGTGGCCATGGAGGCAAAATTGGGCACGAACCGACGGTAGTACCCGGTTATGCCAAGGAAAGCCCTCACTTGTTTCTTTGTTACTGGCCTAGGCCAGTTCTGTATCGCCTCAATCTTATTGATCTGGGGTTTAACCAGCCCCCTACCAATGATATAACCCAGGTATCTTGCTTCCTCCAGACCCACTGCACATTTTTCAGGGTTTATGGTTAGGCCTGCATCACTAATGGAGTCTAACACGCCCTGTACCTTACCGAGGTGACTTTTCCAGTCAGACGAAAAAATTACCACATCGTCCAGGTAAGCAGCGGCATAATCACGATGTGGTCTCAAAATCAGATCCATCAGCCTCTGAAAGGTAGCAGGGGCCCCATGTAACCCAAATGGCATCACAACATACTGGAACAGGCCCTCTGGAGTGGAAAAGGCAGTCTTCTCTTTAGCCTCCTCAGTTAACGGTATCTGCCAATAGCCCTTTGTAAGGTCAAGTGTTGTAATGTACCTTGCCTTCCCAAGCCTCTCAACCAGTTCATCCACTCGGGGCATGGGGTACGCATCAAACTTTGAGACCTCATTTAATCTCCTGAAGTCATTACAGAACCTCCACGTCCCGTTGGGCTTTGGGATTAGCACTATGGGGCTTGACCATTCACTAGTAGATTCCTCAATAACACCTAATTCACGCATGCGCCTGACCTCCGTGGATACCGCCTCTCTACAGGCTTCTGGTATCCTGTATGGCTTCAGGTTCACTTTACTGTGAGGCTCAGTTTTAATATTGTGTTTTATGAGGTGGGTACGGCCCGGTAGGTCCGAAAACTTGCGTCTGTTTTCCTGCAGGAACTCCCTCACCTCCTGCTTCTGGGGCACTGACAGTGCCTCTCCTATTGCTACTGGGGGAACTGGTTGCCCCACTTCTTTGACCCCTGCCTGGGTCGCCCCCAAAGACTCCCGCTCTTTCCACGGCTTGATCAGGTTTACGTGGTAAACCTGGAAGGGTTTTCTCCTGCCCGGTTGATGGACCTTGTAGTTCACCTGACTCATCTTCTCTACAACCTCATAGGGACCCTGCCACTTGGCTAAAAACTTACTTTCGACGGTGGGCACTAAAACCAGGACCCTGTCCCCAGGATTAAAGGCCCTCAACCTGGCAGATCTGTTATAAATTCTGCTCTGGGCCTCCTGCGCTCTTTGCAGATGCGTTTTAACTATAGGCATCACCGTCGCTATTCGCTCCTGCATCTGAGCCACATGTTCAATAACACTCTTATATGGGGTGGCCTCGGTCTCCCAAGTTTCTTTGGCAATATCTAACAAACCCCGTGGATGTCGGCCATAGACTAACTCAAAGGGGGAAAACCCTGTAGACGCTTGGGGCACCTCCCGGATAGAGAACATGAGGTAGGGTAATAGACGGTCCCAATCCCGACCATCCCTTTCTACCACCTTTTTTAGCATATGCTTTAGGGTTTTGTTAAACCTCTCCACTAACCCGTCTGTTTGAGGGTGGTACACTGAGGTACGGAGGTGAGTGATTTTAAACAACTTACACAGGTCTTTCATGACCCGTGACATAAAGGGCGTACCCTGGTCAGTAAGAATTTCTTTAGGGATCCCCGTGCGAGAGAACATGTAAAACAACTCCCTAGCAATATTTTTGGAGGCCATGTTTCTTAAGGGTACCGCCTCTGGGTACCGGGTAGCATAATCCAAGACAACCAAAATGTATTGGTGTCCCCTAGCAGATTTGACAATGGGCCCTACCAAATCCATGGCAACTCTCTCAAATGGTACTTCAATGATGGGAAGTGGCACCAAGGGGCTACGGAAGTGTGGTGTTGGGGCACTCTTCTGGCATGTGGGGCATGACTCACAATACCTTTTTACTTCTTCATATACCCCAGGCCAATAAAACCTTTGGAGGACCCTCTCTTGTGTTTTATTAGTCCCCAAGTGCCCCCCAAACACATGGTTATGGGCTATGTCCAGCACCAGGTGTCGGTATGGTTTTGGCACCAGAAGCTGTTCCACAATTTCCTTGTTAACTTTGGTGACCCGGTACACTAGATCCCCATTCATGGCAAAATGCGGAAATTTCTGGTCAGCTTCGGGTTCCTGTGGTACCCCATTTACTACCGTGACATTTGCCCGTGCAGTTCCCAGAGTGGGGTCTCTCACTTGCTCGGTCCCGAAGTTACCCCGAGACATTTCTAAATCTAAGACCTGTTGGCCGGGTAGGGAAGTTTCTTCTTCTTCCTCCCCAGCTAACACCTGCAAGGGGAAAGAATCTTCACTATACATTTCAGGTGGGCCTAGATCCTTTTCATCATGCCCCTTACTGGTATCATTGTTCCCAATGGCCGTCTCACCTGACCCATTATTTACAGGGAGGGGTACAGACTCTGCCGGAGTTTGTTCCCCAGCTGCAGAAACGTTCCCCCTTCTCCACAACTCCCAGAACAAGGGGAAATCGCGGCCTAAAATAACCGCATGCATAAGTCTTTTTACAACTCCGACTTCGTAGGTCACAGTTCCAGATGGGGTCACCAACTTAATGGGGGCCACAGGGTAAGCGACAATATCCCCGTGGATGCATAGCACTCTTATGTGCTTGTTCGGCACGTAGTCCATAGTCACAAGGCCAGCCCGAACCAAAGTCACCAGGCTACCCGAGTCCAAAAGTGCCTTCACGGAGCAGTCACCTATCTTCACCATACAAAAATGCGGCTCAGTCTCTGATTCTGGAATGGCTGCACAAACAGGTTCTGCAAACAGGGACTGACGCCGACTAGCGTCACACAACATGGGCTCTGAGTTAAGAGGGCAATAGGCGGCTATGTGTCCCCACTCATGGCACCTCCAGCACTGGGGGGTCCCTGGCCTCCTTAGTAGGGAGCCCTTTCTAGGATTGTGGGGTCCCAGGGGTTCAGGATCAGTCTTTTGCCCTTGCCCAAACTCTAGAGCCCTGCTCTCTCTCACATTTTTCCATACACCTCCAGCTGGAACTCTCTTACCCAAAGATGTCGCGGGTCTGACAGTCTTGGAAGGTGTTGGTGCCGCAGGGACCTCACGGAGGAAGTCCTCGGTTGCTATGAACCTTTCCACCATGTTGACAAGCTGCTCAGCAGTTCTGGGGTCTCCATGCCCAACCCACCGTTGTAGCTCCGCCGGGAGGGCGCGGAGGTAGTGGTCCACTACCACCTTTTCCACAATCTGGGCTGGTGTAGTGGATTCTGGTTCCAGCCACTTGCGTACATGATGAATCAGATCATACATCTGGGACCTGGCAGGCTTGTCCATGGTGTATTTCCAACAGTGGACTCTCTTGGCCCGAACAGCGGGCGTAACACCCAGGCGAGCAAGGATCTCCATTTTTAGTTTTGTAAAGTCCCGGACATCCTGCTCCCCGAGGTCATAGTAGGCCTTTTGCGGTTCACCAGTCAGGAAGGGTGCAATCACTTCTGCCCACTCTGCAACTGGCAGTCTCTCTCTCTCCGCCACTCTCTCAAATACAGTGAGGTATGCCTCAACGTCGTCGTCGGGTGTCATTTTTTGTAAGCCCCGCTGAACGGCCCTCCTCACGTTAACAGTCTCAAGGGGGCTTGCCTCCACTTGTTGGGGCTGAGCCACAACAGTCTCTCTGAGCGCAGCAATCTGCTCCATTAACAGGCGATTCGTTTCCTGTTGTTGGGCCATAGTCTGCTGTTGCGCATGTTGCTGGGCGTGAAAAGCCTCTGCATGAAACTTCCGTTGCTGTTCCAAGGCCTGCTCATGTCTCAGGTTAGCCTGTATCAGCTGCTTTATCACTTCCTCCATTGTGCCGGATGGGCCTTACAGTGCTGCAGCCTTCACTCAGGACATATGCTTCCGGCCCTTTAAATGTCCACAAAATTCAGATGCTGTGTTTTGTCCTGCCGTTGCTCCTAGCACCACTGTGCCCGCATTCTCCACCAATTGTAGGGGACAGCTCACGCATGGGGCGGCAATGACGGTTTCACACAGGTTTCCAACGTAAAAGCGCGTTTATTTAGATGTTGTAGTCACAGAGCACCTTGTAAACAAAACAAACTATAAGCCTGTCCGGCTCTAACTAAACAGCAGGATACCTCTCTAGCAGCCTAAGGTCTGTCACAAAGCAAAGTAACCAGTTCTGTATGGGGTAAAGCTTCATACCTGGTGGGCTGCAGCGCTGGCTGTAGCTGCTCCTTCATTCAGGTTCTCCCTCCCTCTTGCAAACCTAACAGCCCTCTCTTTTAAGGCTTCCTCCCCAGTAACGAGCTTAGGAAGCCTCACCTGAGAGCGCTACCATGCCTGGCTGAGGTAACCAGGTGAGATATATATCCCATCAACCACACTCCCATACACTTTACCACATCAGGTATGAATTAAAATGTTCTCGTATATGTCACTATCACAAAACACCCCAATATGTGTTCAGCAACATCTCCTGAGTACAGCGATACCTCACATGAATGATTTTGCCTGGCTGTTTTGGGGCAAAAGGGCCACATTTGGGGCATGCGCTTTTTTCAATGTTGAACTTTGGCATTTGGGATCCACTGCCCATGCCCTATTTGGTACATCTTTGAGCCGGGCCATTTCAGTGTGCCCAACAAAACCATATATTTTTCAAAACTAGACACCACAGGGTATTTTAAATGCTGGTATTTTAACTCTTTGCATGCACACATTTTACCACCAGCATTTTTTCAAAGTTTGCAGTAATATTTTTGTGTGTATTTTTCCCACACACACCTACTTTATGTATGAATTTACAGCTCCTGGTATATGCCGCTGTCACACGACACCCCATAATGTGTTCAGCAACATCTCCTGAGTGCAGTGATACCCCACATGCATGGGTGTGTCATTTTTTGGGGGAACTAAAAGGCCACATTTGGTACGTGTGCATTTTTCTAATTGGAAATTAGATGTGTGGCCATCCTTCCCCCCGTGTTAATTGGGACGTTGTTGAACCTGGCCCATTCAATTTACCCCATCAAATCATACATTTTTTAAAAGTAGACACCCCACGGGCATTTAATATGCCAGTATTTTAACTCTTTCCATGCGAGAATTGTTTTAAGCTAATATGCTAATGTTAGGACTTGCTCACAAAAATATATTTTTTATATATATATATTTTTTTTTTATTATTTTTTTAAAAAAAATTTTAACATTTTTTTTCAACTTGGAGGTTCCCCTGATAGTGACATCAGTGGGAAATGATTTTTACATTTTACTGTTTTTTTACTATTTTTTTCTAATTATTATTAATTTTATTTTATTTTTTAATTTATTTTTACTAATCACACTGTGATTAGAAAGCTGGGCTCCATTGACTTGCATGGTGAATGCAGTACCTGTATTCAACCTGCAAGTGGAGCCAAAGTTCTCTAGATGGTCTGGACCATCTAGCGAACTTTTAAAATTTGTGGTTCCTGTTACAGGACGGCGGCCATCTTCCTTGATGGCGAAGATTGCCGGCAGCTGCGGCTGTGACCGCTCTCCGGAGCGGTCACAGCCCATCAAAAGGTTAGTGTTTGGTGTCGCTGGATGCCTCCTGATCGAGGCATTCCAGCGAAACCATTTAAGTTTAGGAGGCGATCGTCGATCGCCTCCTAAACGCTTTTAAAACGGGCGTCCGCCGCCATACAAAGTATGGCGGATGTTGACGCCCCGTGGAGGGGCCAGAGATGGCCCCTTCGTGCCGATCGCGGCGTTGCTGAATGCCTCGAGGTCGAGGCATTCAGCAACGCTTTTTGGGTGCAGAAAGCGATAGTAGATCGCTTTCTGCACCCGTTTAAAGACGTGCCGGTCCTGGCACGTCAATTGTCGTAAAGCACATGCTTTTCCGTGCCGTGCCAGGACCGGCAATTGTCATTAAGGGGTTAAACATGTGGATTGTTGCTGATGATGCCATCAGCCACACCCCTTAATTATGATGTCATTTTGGCGCAATTTCACACTGTTTGAATTTATTATATAAGGATTTCAGTACCAGGAGCTCTTTTAGACACTCTGAGGAAGCCTATTTAGTAGGTGAAACGCATTTGTGCTATTTTTTATTGACTTTTTAATGGTTTTTAACCAGAAAGCTGAAAATAAATACGTTTTTTTAAAAACCATTCTTTTCTGCTCCTGGTATCCTTTTATTGTTTTAAACACGCAAGTTTATATCCTCGGTGGGGATCATTCCACCTCCGCCAGAAGGTGTGAGCAATCCATTTATTGCTCACCATATCGTGAGTATATAGTGAACTGTTTTTATTTGTTTTATTCATTTTATTATACAGAAAGCACTATGCCTATTTCTGTTTAACTTTTTATGTGCATCTTATCCTGAGAACCAAAAAAAAAGAACTACACAGGACTGCTGCTAAAGATATCCCCAGGCGAGTGGGACTAATTGCTTAAGTCCCCAAAAAATGTGAGTATCCATTCCTTAACTCCTTACCACACGGTGCCAGCCACATATTATATTATTGTGACTTTCTTCTCCTCTATGCGCAACCACTATCTCCTGTGACCTCCAAGTTCTATATTCCTAAAATAAGATCTAAATCAGGGCCCCATTGTAGACTCCCTCACAAGATAATGGCAGCCTTTGCTGAATATTATTCTGGCTTATATAACCTGTCCGACACTACTTCCCCCGTTGCCCAAGCTGCTGCATCGGCTTAAATACATACTTACCTCTCTAGAACTCTAAGGACTCTAGAACTGTGGCGGAGGTGGAAACTAATGAGGCTCCTATCATTCTGTCTGAATTGGGGGAGGCAATTAAGTGGTCGAAGCTGGGGAAATGCCCTGGGCCCGACGGGCTTCCTTTACTTTGTTATAAGAGATTGTTGGAGGTGTTGGTTCCACAGTTAGCGCACTCCTTTAATGCCATCTTAGACGGCAAGGATATTCACCCACACACCCTGATGGCTACTATCTCCTTGATCCCTAAGGAAGGTAAAGATTTGGAACAATGTAGCAGCTTTCGGCCCATCTCCCTGCTTAATGCAGACCTTAAATTATTTTCTAAAAGTTTGGCCACTAGGATACAGCGCTTTATCCCGACCCTAGTCCACCCTGATCAAAGGGGGTTTGTCCCAGGGCGAGAATCCAGGGATAGCACAATCCGAGCCTTTAATTTGATACACTACGCGCTAAAATCCAAGACTCAAACTATTCTCCTGTCAACGGATGCTGAGAACGCTTTCGACAGGCTGGATTGGTCATTTATGTTTGAGGTCTTGAATCATATGGGTTTTGGTCCCAACATGAGACGTTGGGTGGCATCTTTGTACTCCTGCCCGTCAGCCAGAATTACGGTCAATAGGGTGCCTACTGATTCCTGTGTAGGACTAAACGGTGCGGTGGCGCGGGCCTCCCCAACCCATGATTGTACTATCAGGCATGTCATCTTTTCAGGGCCTTGGAGTGGTCCCATCAACCTACTGATAAACTTTGGGTGGGTGTTGAAACTCATGGAATTGCTATGCCGTTATATCACCTTTTGTGGCTACCGCGCCATAATTCCCGAGCTCTTACCTACATTTGACGCATACTTTGACGACATACCCCTCACCCTTGAAGCCTATCAGAAATAACCCGACTTCCCCCAGGGACAGAGCGGGTTCCTTTTAATTGACGTCACCAACGGACAAAGCGCCGATTTCAGAGTTTTTGGTTGACGCCAAATTGTGACCCTTAGAAGCCATTATAGCAGACAGATTACCTACCGTTATGGACAAATTTCATTACCATCAATTGGCAAGTTTTTTTTCTAAAGTTCTGCTGAAACTGGCTATGACAAGGGACCTTACTAGTTTTGAGCTCCTGCGTATCAGGCCTTCCTTACCTACCCATGGCATTTGGCTGTTGTATCAGCACCTACTACACACACAGAATTCCATCCCGCTACGTTTTCAGGGCTATTGGGAGCAGGCGTTACAGATCACTTTAGACCCGCAGGAGTGGGAAAAGATTTTCCTTCTCACTCATAAGTGTTCCCGTAGCACAAAGTTATAAGAAACTTTGCATAAGCTCCTTACTTGCTGGTCCCCTGAAGCGCTCCATGGTGCCTTTCCAGACTTGCCAAATACGTGTTGGAGATGCAAGACTGGGGTGGGTACGCTTTTACATCTCTGGTGGGAGTGCCCGGGGATAGTTCCATTCTGGCGACAGATTCATGCGCTCTTGCCTAGGTTCACAGACTGTTCAATACCGTTTTTGCCTTAAACATTCCTATTGCACCATACCAATCAATCGATCTCAAGTTATAGGAAGAACCTCACCTATTGAACCCCGCAAAAGCCTTAATACCACTTCGTTGGAAAGACTCCTTACCTCCTTCATTCAAGGAGTGGGTCTTGAAAGTGGAACACATAAGAGCATTGGAAGAATTAGCTATGTCCTCTGACGACCAGAGTGAGAAATACCGGAGAATGTGGTATTATTGGATGGAATATATTGCTCTGTCGCTATTTTACAGACGGAAATTGAGAATATAGACGTTAAAGAATGGCAAAGTAAGGGAATCACTAAAATAAATGATTTATTAGATGGAGATAAAAAAAAGTTTTACCAGTAAATGTTAATTCATCTAAACTATTTTTTTTAATAAAAGCTATGATTGAGAAAAATATTTTGGTGCGGGGAACTCTGATCTCTGACAGCCGGGGAGGGTCTGCGCGACGGACGCAGGCAACCCCCGCTGCTAGCCACACCTCCTTCCTGCTGCAGCCGAAGTTGAACATCTACACGCTGCCTCACCTACACACCGGGTACTCAGAAGTACCGGTAAGTGTAGACAGGAGGATCCAGGTCCCCTGCAGCTGCGGGGGATCTGGATCTTAGTCGTCTCACAGTCAGACCTATTTGAGGTCTGATTATAAGACGACCCCGATTATAAGACGAGGGGTATTTTTCAGAGCATTTGCTCTGAAAAAAACCTCGTCTTATAATCGAGCAAATACGGTATGTAATAAAAATAGGAACTTAAATCTAATTATGGAATCAAATCTGATAAATAATTCTCAGAAGATAGAATTCCGTAAATACTTGGAAAAAATGGGAGAGTGATATAGCAGGTGAAATTCAGCATAAGGACTGGTTTGGAATAATTTTAAAAGTTAAAAAATATGTACACTGTTTAAATCTATTGGAGTTACAATTTAAAATTATTTATAGGTGGCACCTAGTTCCCATAGAAGTTTCAAAAATGTTTACTGCAGTAAAAATGCAGTAATACTGCAGTAAAAGTGCAGTATTGCAGTTTTTTCATGTCCAAAAAACTGCAGTTTTCTACAAACAAACTGCAGTATTACTTCAGATAAAACTGCAGTAATTTTTCATAAGGGATATAGGACTACAAGATAACAATTGGAGACTCCATCACATCTTATGGCCATAGTATCCTTAGCCCACCACTATGCCAAAGTACTCCAATTTACGGTGGGTCCATACACTAAACCCTGCATACAGAGGAACTAAACAAACCAAACATGGAATCTAAATACACATCAGAGAGACATACCTGTAGACTGCAGACTGACACAAACGGAACACACGGGTGGGGCACACCTTATTAAGGAAACAGAGCTGAAGCAAAGAGCAAAACTGGAATCAAGGAATGGAAGATCAGAAATGCAGGAATGGATTGAAGCAAAACACAGAAACTGTAGCAAGACAGAGATATGCAGGTCCGCAGCCTGGGTAGAACGTGACATTTTCTATCTTATCTTGTTCAGTTTTCTGCTGGGCTGTCGGCAGCTTCCCTTTCAGCTCCATCACCATCCTCTCCGCCCGTTATGGAAAAGGACGCATGCCTCACGCCAGCACGTCGGTACGTAGATACGTCATCTCTGACTATTTTTCCCCCGGCCTCATGTTTTTATTTTAAAGCCTTTGCTTCATTTGTAGAGTGGTCTGTTAAAAGTGTAGCAAGATTGGATTCAGTTATACACTATTCAGATATTTTTTTGTTTACTGGAAAAGAAGTTAGCAATGATTTTTTAGTGCTCCTTGAGGCTTTGTTGAAACTAGCAGAACACTTTGCTATTCCCTTAAGGCTAAGGATAAGACGTTTTTTCCTCGCAACAGCTCTGTTATTTCTGGGAATTAAATAGATACGGTTAATATTATTTTTAGCTTACCTCAGGGTAAGATTGGGAGATGTAGCATTGATGATGTTTTAGGTTCAATTAAGGTTACAGTTAAACAGTTCAATCTTTGCTTGGTTTGCTGATTTTTGCATCTATAGTTATTCATATGAGAAGGGTTTTTTTCTAGGCATATGTCAAGAATCTGTCACAACTTACCTTTCCACCATGGAAGCTTCATCCGGACCCCGTCTCTCCTGCTCGCGTCAGCACAGTAGACCACGAGTCTCTGCTGCACGCCGTCCGTCTCATGGCAGCCAGCGAGTGGCTCACAGGAGGGGGTGCGTCCGGTCTGAAGACAGACTTTCTGCTTGGGCGGACCTGAAGTCTCGCTTGCAGTTACCCTTGTGTGGGCTTCGTGTTCAGACGTGCTAGCACTTTTCTCCTATATTGTTGTCCTGTGTACCGATTCCTGGCTTGTATGACTACCTTCTCTGTGTACCGATTCCTGGCTTGTGTGACTACCTTCACTGTGTACCGATTTCTGGCTTGTGTGACTACCTTCTCTGTGTAGCGATTCCTGGCTTGTATGACTACCTTCTCTGTGTACTAAATCATGGCTTGTGTTACTACCTCCTCCGTGTAACAACAGATTTTATAGATAAGGACTCGAAATGGTCACATGTTGTCATGTTGGACAAAAAATATAGTTCTGTTGGAATTATTTCCACTTGTAGTAGCTTTGGGGAAAGTGATAACATGGGTGTGCTATGGGTAATTAATCTGTTTATGGCTAACTCAATGTTTTAATTGATTTTTTCTATTGCACCCATGTTGCAAAATGATGGACTTGCCACTGCACCCACTTTTTTGGGGAGGGTAGAAGGGCAGCATCGAAAAGGTCACATGTTGTCATGTTGGACCAAAAATATACCGTATTTGCTCGATTATAAGACGACCCTGATTATAAGACGACCCCCCAAAATCTGAATATTAACTTAGGAAAAAAAGAAAAAGCCTGAATATAAGACGACCCCAAAGGAAAAAAGTTTTACCAGTAAATGTTAATTCATGTAAACTATTTTTTTTAATAAAAGCTATGATTGAGAAAAATATTTTTTTTTTGTTTTTATTTCTTGTATTTTCCAACCTGTCCCCCAGTTACGCACATCTGCCCCCAGGCTTGCCACACCAATATGGCACTGTGGCCCATAATATGCCTTTTAACCCTCCATATGCCACTGTGCCCCATGGTATGCCTTTTGACCCCCTATGTGCCACTCTGCCTCCAGAAATGCCTTATACCCCTATATCCCATTCTGGCATTTAGGGGGTTAAAATGCATATTATGGGGCAGAGTGGCATATAGGGAGGTATAAGGCATTCCAGGAGGCAGAGTGGCATTAAGGGAGTTAAAAGGCATTATATAGAGCACTCTGCCTCCAGAAATGCCTTATACCCCTATATGCCACTCTGGCATTTAGGGGGTTAAAAGGAATATTATGGGGCAGAGTGGCATATAGGGAGGTATAAGGCATTTCAGGAGGCAGAGTGCACTATTAAATGCCCCCTTAACGCCACTCTGCCTCCTGAAATGCCTTATACCTCCCTATATGCCACTCTGCCCCATAATATGCCTTTTAACCCCCTAAGTGCCAGAGTGGCATATAGGGGTGTAAGGCATTCCAGAAATGCCCTACACACACACACACACACACACACTTACTTACTTACTTACCGGTGCTTCCAATTTCCTGCTGTATTGCCGGGGCAGCGGGTTGACGTCTCATTCCGCGGCAGCCGGAAGGAGGTGGAGTTGGCAGCGGGGGTTTGTATGCGTCCGTCGCAAATACCTTCCCCGGCTGTCAGAGGTCAGGAACTCTGGAACTCTGATCTCTGACAGTCGGGGAAAGTATTTGCGACGGACGCATACAAACCCCCGCTGCCAACTTCACCTCCGGAAGCACCGGTAAGTGTGTGTGTGTGTGTGTGTGTGTGTGTAGGGGGGGGGGGGCGACGACAGGAGGATCCAGGTCCCCTGCAGCGGTGCGGGGGATCTGGATCTTAGTCTCCTAATCAGACCTCTATTTGAGGTCTGATTAGAAGACGACCCCGATTATAAGACGAGGGGTATTTTTCAGAGCATTTGCTCTGAAAAAAACCTCGTCTTATAATCGAGCAAATACGGTAGTTCTGATGGAATTATTTCCACTGGTAGTAGCTTTGTGGAAAGTGATAACATGGGTGTGGTATGGGTAATTAATCTGTTTATGGCTAACTCAATGTTTTAATTGATGTTTCTATTGCACCCATGTTGCAAAATGATGGACTTGCCACTGCACCCACTTTGCAACTCCATTAATTGCACCTGCACCCATGTTGCATCTAAAGGACTTGTTTGCAGGGATATTTTACTGTTACACAAACAGAGATATTCCTGGCTTCTGCTTTATGGTAATTATGGTAAAGTTACTTTGTTTCATAGTGAGTAGATGAGTTTGGGCTCAGGCTCTGTGCATGAAGATTTAACAGTTGCCGCAATAAATTGTAATACTATTGCCAGTAACCAAAATGGCCATTGTGTATGCGCAAAACATCACAGTAGGGATGTGCATCTTCAGAAATATTAATCAAAGTAGATGCGCACAGCAGGCTATATGGAGATTGTTGGAGCTGGGAAAAAGGGTATTTCTTAAATCCTTGCATTAAAGTTTTACGGCAGATCTGATGTTATTAGAGTTTAAAGAATTTAAGGAAATACCGTATTTGCACAATTATAAGATGACCCTAATTATAAGACTACCACCCAAAATTTGAATTTTAATTTAGGAAAAAAAGGAAATGCCTGATTAAAAGACTACCCTATAGGAAAAACGTTTTTGTAGTATATATTAATTCACATGTAAGCTATTTTTAGTAAACACTATGATTAGGAAAAATGTATTTTTTGTTTTTATTTCCTTTTATTTGCCAACCTGCCCCCAGTTATAGACTAAAATGTGCCTGGAGGCTCTACCCTATTGCAGAAGTCTACCAGCAGGCTAACATTATGAAATCAGAGTTGTGGGGAAAGAGAGAAGCCTTTCTGCAACTCTCTTTATCTACAAATCAAGCTGCATTATTCTGGCCTCTCAGTGCATTTTTGCTAAAAGGAAGAGACATGGAGACAACCTCTCCACCCTTCTTGAAAGTTCACTGGAGGCTGGGGAGAAGCGGACAAAGAACAAAAAGCGTCACGGACCCAGGTCCTGTTCCTGGAGGCTCTGGCAGCAGGAACACGGGGGCGCGGCAATGCCTCGCAGCTGGAGCCTCAGGTTTGATGGACGGCTGGAGGTGCGGCCATGATGTAGGAGGCGGGGTCCAGAACAGGCGCCGGATTTAAAAATCAGGAAATGCTTCTCTCTGGCACCCTGTGGTGGTCCATTACTGCGTATCATTGCCTGTGTTCCTGATTTCGGATATTTTGACCCTTGGCCTGCCTGACTACTCTCTGCTTAGTGATTCTGCACCTCTGCCTGTATATTTCGTGTACCAGTTCTGCTTGGCTGACTACCCGCTTTGTGTTTTGACCTCTGGCTTGTACGACTACCCGCTCTGTGTACCCACAGACCATCCTGACCATCCTGCTTGAGTTACCCCTACCATTCCATACTGCCTGTGTGTAGCTGACCCTATACCTTGCTATTTAGACTCAGTACCTATATTACCTGCCAGCACTTGCTCCTTGTTGTTGGGATCATCTAAGTCCTGGATTATTGCTACTAAGGGCTTCTCTCTTGGTAGCAGTATTCTGGGCAGAAGAACTTCCGCGGTGAGTGCCACAAGTGTGGGCAGACGTGAC
Organism: Spea bombifrons; assembly: GCF_027358695.1. NCBI lineage: Eukaryota > Metazoa > Chordata > Amphibia > Anura > Pelobatidae > Spea > Spea bombifrons. The sequence continues at coordinate 42,177,967 of NC_071091.1, forward strand.
AAAAGAAGAGTCAAGAAAAGACGTGGAGCTACAGGAAAGGAAAGGTACACGGAAGCGGTCGGTGGAGAAGGCAGGAAGACAGAGAGTGTGAGCGAAGAAAAAAAACACAACACACATTACTAATAAAAATAAGCATTTTATTGTTTACATTGTATTACATAGAAACATAGAAAGTGATGGCAGATAAGAACCATTAGGACCATCCGGTCTGCCCAACCTCTGAGTGCTTTCCTTATTACCTGGCCGTATCCTATATCTATTTTGGCCTTATGCCTATCCCATGCTTGCTTAAATGTCTTTGCTGTATGAACATCTACCGCTTCTGCTGGAAGGCTATTCCATGCGTCCACTACCCTTTCCGTAAAGTAATATTTCCTGATGCTACCATTAAACCTTTGTCCCTCTAGCTTATGGCTATGTCCTCTTGTTGTGGTAGTATTTCTCCTTTTAAATAAACTCTCTTACTTTATCTTGTTGATTTCCTTTAAGTATTTAAATGTTTCTATCATATCCCCCTGTCACGTCTTTCTTCCAGGCTATATATGTTAAAATCCTTTAACCTGTCCTGGTTTATCCTGTAATCCATGAACCATTTTAGTAGCCCTTCTCTGAACTTTCTCCAACATATCTATATCCTTCTGGAGATACGGTCTCCAGTACTGTACACAATACTCCAAGTGAGGTCTCACCAGTGATCTGTACAACGGCATGAGCACGTCCCTCTTTCTACTGCTAATACCTCACGCTATACAACCAATTATTCTGCTAGCATTATCTGATGCTCTACTGCATTGTCTACCTACCTTTAAATCCTCTGAAATAATTTCCCCTAAATCCCTTTCCTCGCACGTTAGGACTGTTTCAAATATTCTATACTTTGCCCTTGGGTTTTTATACCCTAGATGCATTACTTTGCATTTATCTACATTAAATGCCAGTTGCCACAGCTCTGACCATTTTTCCAGTTTACTTAAATCATTTGCCATTCGGCTTCTCCCTAGGTAATGTATTTTTATTGGATTTTACAATTACAGCAGGAGGGGGAGGGGGGAAGGGAGAGGTGGAGTACAATACACCAAAAAGAAGGGAAAGGGAAACATGAGTCCCGACGCAGCGGGACTGGCAGAATATTATACATGCACAGAAGATATCACGTGAAGTACAAAAAAGAAAATTACATAAGCATATACATGCATCCGTAACCCTGTTGCAAATTTTTGTGTCAAAAAATAGACATACCTTTCAATCAAGACCATCTGCAATATCACTAATAAAAATATTAAAGATAATGGGTCCGAGCAGGCCCGGACTGGCCATCGGGCAGGGCCAGGTTGACTTAGGGGCTGATGGAGCTGCAGCTCCAGGCCCCTACCTTAAATTAGGCCCAGTCAGGACCGGACTGACTGGGCTCATGCGGCCTCTACGGACGCATTAACGCAGGGCATAAGGGGCACCTGCCCCTTAAGCCCGCCGCAACTGCGATTGGGTCCGCCACTCTAAGGGCCGGCCTTACGGGTGTGCGGCCGCACAGGGTTTAAATTAAAACATCATTTTTTTTTTTTACTTTATTTAACATCCTCCATGTTAAATAAAGTTTTTGTTAACTTTATTTAACATGGAGGATGTTAAATAAAGTTAAACTTCCTGGCCCCTTAGAGTGGCGGAGCCGGTCGCAGTTGCGGCGGGCTTAAGGAGCCCTACGTTAATGCGGCCGTAGAGGCCGGATAGGCCCAGTCAGTCCGGTCCTGACTGGGTCTATTTTAAGGAAGGACCTGGAGCTGCAGCTCCATCAGCCCCTAAGTCAATCCGGCCCTGCCGCGGGCCCGGTCGCAGTTGCTGCTTGCTCCGGCAACAAGGTAAGTAGGGTGAGGGTGGGGGGTTAGATAGTGAGAAATGGGGAGAGAGGATAGATAGTGAGAGGGGGTACATATTGAGAAGTGGGGAAGGGGGTACATAGTGAAAAGGAGGAACATAGTGAGAAGGGGCAGATAAAATGGGGAGAGGGGGTAGTGTGAATGCGTATGAGAATGAATGAATAAATGTGTGGATGAATTGTGTGAATGCATATGACAATTAATGAATTCATGTGTGGATGAATTGCTTGAATGATTTGTGAGACTGCATTAATGATTTGTGTGAATGAGTAAATGCAAAGATGGTACATAAAGGGTGGGCTTTAACAATAAATAAATAAATAAAAATGGGCTGCTCAGTCTTAAATGCCCGGGCCTATTTTTTGTCCCAGACTGGGCCTGGGTCCGAGTACAGATCCCTGAGGTATCCCACTGGTAACAATGCCTTGCTCTGAATATACGCCATTGGCTACAACCAGGTCCGATTCAAGGCTCTGGTGGGCGCTGGGCAAACAATTTAATAGTGGGCCCCCATCCTGTCCTGTAGTGGGTGGGCAGGTGTAGTGGTGGGGAGTACAGGGGCTGTAGGTGGGGGGACAGGGCGGGCAGACAGGGGCTTGTAGTGGAGGGCCCATTAGCCCTGTTCCCCCCACCACTAGCCTCTATTCTCCCCACTACAGCCACCGCCCCCACTGTGGGGGGGGGAGGTGTTGTAGTGGGGGGGATAGGTAGTGTACTGGAGGGGATAGGTGCTGTATGGGGGGGTAAAGGGTATCGTGGGGAAAAGGTGCTGAGGGAAAACTAGTTGATTATAACATTCAAAACAAAATGTATTAAAAAAAAAATAATAAATGATACACTGATGCAAATTGACAAACACAGTCAAACATACCTGGTGCTGGCTGCAGCTTACTCTGAGTTGGTGTGAAGGAGGAACTCAGCCTATCAGGAGAGGCTTCTGAACTCTCAGGCAATCAGGAGAGACCTCCTTCACAAGGTATTGTCCCAGATTGAGGCTGCCTGGGACCTGGGACTTAAAGTCCCATTGCGGGACTGTCCTGGGCAATCTGGAACATGTGGTCACCCTAGCCCCAAACTGGCAGTATGACTGCCAGTGGGCACCCGAAGGTTAGTGGGCCCTGGGAAAATGCCCACTTTGCCCGCTGAATAAAGTGGCCCTGCAGCCACCCCTGAGCCCTTGATTGCTCCTACAGGAGCTTTACCGACGATTGTGTGGATTAACATTTCCACACCGGAACTCTCCTGACAGCCGGGGAAGGTCTGCGCGATGGACGCAGACAACCCCCACTGCTAACCGCACCTCCTTCCGGCTGCAGCGGAAGTTGTCTACACGAATCGCGTAGACGTCTACCCGCTGCCCGGACAACACACCGGGGAGTAAGAAGCAGTGGTAAGTTGGGGGGGCATAAGACAGGAGGATCCAGGTCCCCTGCAGCGCTGCGGGGGATCTGGATCTTAGTCTCATAGTCAGACCTATTTGTGGTCTGATTATAAGACGACCCCGATTATAAGACAATAGGTATTTTTCAGAGCATTTGCTCTGGAAAAAACTCGTCTTATAATCGAGCAAATACGGTAATAAAAAATTGAATACATAATTATTACCTGATCACTTGTCAGTGACATAAACTTGTTTATTTGTTCATTTACAAGTGATCTGATAGCTATACCTATAAAAAAAATTACATATTTAACCTAGCTAACCCCTATTTCCAGTAAACTGAAAGGTAAGGGGGTGACTTTATGGTGCTTGGGCTTTGTATGTTCAAGGAATATATATTTTTATGGGGTTAAAGGTTTATGGGTTTAAATGAAATATGGTACCTCTACTGTGTCTCAAATGAGATGTGGACAGCAAACTGATCTGTCAAAATTCTATGTTTGAAAACTGTAATGCGCATGTTCATATTTTTAACCCACAGTACCTAATAGAGATGTCCTACCCATGCATATGGGGTATTCCTGTACTCGGGTGTGTTTCTGAATACAAATCACAAGCTGTTTCAATAATTTCATGTACCCAGGGAAAGAAATGTAGTGAAATACTGTGGTTAGAAAGAACCAGTTTGTTGAAAATGAAGAAAAGATTGGCGCTAAAATGGTTAAATGAAAAGTGTTAAAATGCCCCACGTAAAATACTTTTTTAAAAAAAATCTATACTTTTGTTTAGCAGTTTTTCTTTTTTTGCCCGCTACTGGGACACAACTCTCAACATACACTTAAAAAAAATCTTTAGAAACAGTGATATGTGTCACTAATATTTAACCCTGTAAGTACTAAAATAAATGAAACAGGACAAATACCTAAATACATTGTTGGAGTTTTTTTTTTCATTTGTACTGGTTATATATAGTTTGTATAGGTGAAACTGTTGCCTTCTTTTCCTAATTTCCTCCACATGTTTAGATATTTTCCATACTAAATGATGGTTTATATATATGTAATTATTATTTCAAAAGAAAGCCCTACTTGTGCTGAAAAAAAACCAATACATATATATTTTGTGGGGGTGGACTAAACGAATCAGTGGCACTCACAGTTGAATAAAGAGACAGCAAAAACACAAAAACTGTTCTGGTCATTTAGCGCAAACAAGGTAAAAAAAAACCCCTGGCACCCAAGGGGTTAAAGAATACAACGCCAAACGCTAGGGTTTCCGCGTAGCGTTCTACCACAAATTCTAGACTCCACATAATGACTGTAATCGTTCGTTCATGGGTTTTCATGTAATCGAAAGCCTAACAGTCATTGAGAAATATGACACTGAGTCACATAAAGGGAGCTCAGGCACCAATTATAAAACACACGTTTTATATTCTGAGAAATGGACTAGGAAACGATGGCGACGTAGAGGTGGAGCCATGAATGACGTCAAAGGAAATTATCCTTTCTTGAGGGACATATTTGAATTATGTTAAAACAACGCGAATAACTTAAAACGTCTATGTCCATAACCCTGCAATGTGCTTCTACGAACGTTAGTATTCTAACACAATTAAACATCCTTAACTCATGCTTGGGAGCACCTTTTTCAAATTAATTAGGAATTCCTTCAAGAAGATCACGTTTCAGCTCCGGATGCATCATGAGGTTCCGTTGTAAGGTTGCAGATGTTGTTTGTCTGAACAACTTTACACGTGCGTATCCAATATTTTATATTCTTCATTGCATTCTTATGTTTTAATGTATGTTAATAGTAAATATATATTGAGTCCCAATTAGCTGTCCCTTGCACCGCGAGCTTTGTTGCCATGCGAAATGGTCTAAAAGGGCGCTCACGTCTCCCTTGTGTTATAGCTAGCGGGTAATATAAGCATGAACAGGCCGTGGCTTGGTTCTGTCATGTTGCTATCTGTTACAGAGGAATATACCGACACAGACGTGTGTCATTTTATGACTAGGATATTCCTACTCTTATGACCCGAGCTTTTTCGACATTTTTACCCTGTGTTTGTTTAACCTTTTTTAATGTCTGATATCTGGCCAGATTTCCCCTCACCCCTTGGCGACCATAACATTTTCAATAGTTTTTGCATCGTTTACCTTAACTTAATTCCTGAGAAAACTGTTAAGTTTATTAGTGTAAATTTTATGTATATATTTCCGGAACTTTAGCTTTCGATTGGATGAGCCGAGATCAATTTTATTCGTGATACAAGATATGAAGTCGTACAATGATATGCCAAAGTCATTAATACTAGTTTATATTGTAAAACCAAAAAAAACCCAAGGAATTTGTTGAAATGTTTTTCAATTTTATTTAATGTGTAAATATATTTTATTTGTAAACTTGTACTGAAAATTGGCAGAAAGCATCGCCTTTATGAAATTTTCTTTTATAAAAAGGGTACAAGTGCTATGTACAAACTGATATGTCAAAGTAAATAAGCAAAACTATATATTTCTAGAAGTCTACATTATTTAACTTTGTATAGTTTTATTAACCTCTTAATCTGAGTTTGATAGTGCAGGAGTGTCCACGTTTTTTCTGCAGTGGGCCACTTAATCAGAAATGTATACGTGCGTGGGCTGCACTCATTTTCCACTGAGAACAAATTTGGCCTTTAATAAGGTATGCAGATAGAAATAAAGTAAATGACACAAAACCTTTACTTTTCCTCTCACTGATTTCTGTACCTAGAAAGTTTTGTCCTCTAAAGTGACTACAAATTCAAGATTTTGGATAAGTTCTATTTATTCTAGGGATGCATCGACATGAAAATTCTGGACTGAAACCGAAAATTCAGCATTCACTTAGCTGAAACCGAGAACGACCCCCCCCCTTTGTTTTTAAATAAAATTAACACACCAAAATTGTACAAAAAAAAAATTCAATAACAATGTTAATATAAATAAATATGATTAACAGCGATCACACTCCTATCATGCCCAGGCATACCCAGGTCCCAGCATGTACTGGCTGACTTGGCATGATAGCAATCACACTCCTAGCCCAGGCAACCAGTAAATGCTGGAACCTGGCTAGCTGCCCCCTTGTGTATTGATGCTGCCAGCAGTATGGGGTCTGCACATAGCTTACACATCCATGCTATCACACACATTCATATACTCATTCATTCACAGTTTAATTCCCTCAATCACGTATACTCATTCATACACCCACCCCCTTACCGGCACTGTAGCTCTTGGGGCCTTGCTCGCAGACTTCCGCAGGAGCTGCTGCTTCCCTCGGCATTGTTCGCATTCTAAAAAAATCCTTCCTCAGATCCTATCTGTCTGACTAACTACCACCTTATCTCTCTGCTTCCTTTTACCTCAAAGTTGCTTGAACAGATTGTGTACAATTGCCTTACTAACTTCCTCTCCTCTAATTCCCTCCTTGACCCTCTACAGTCTGGTTTCAAACCCCCTTCACTCTACTGAAACGGCTCTAACAAAAGTCTCTGCCAAAGCAAAAGGTCACTTCTTCATTCTAATACTATTGGATCTCTCTGCTGCTTTTGATACTGTTGATCACCACCTTCTTTTTGACTCACTTGCTTCTACAGGCATTCGAGATACAGCTCTCTCCTGGATCTCCTCATATCCGTCTAACCGTTCCTTCTCTGTCAGGACATCATCACTCCTTCCACTTTCGGTTTGTGTCCCCCCAGGTTCAGTCCTTGGCGCTCTGCTGTTCTCTCTTTAGTCTTCATCTCTTGGCAAACTAATCAACTCATTTGGCCTCCAGTATCATGATACCCAAATCTACCTGTCTTCTCCTGATCTCTCTCCATCTCCCGTGTCCCGTATTGCCAATTGTTTGCTATTTCTTCTAAAACTGAACTCATTATCTTCCCTCCTTCCAACTGCACTCCACTACGTTAATTCTCTGTCACCATTAACAACATGACTATCTCTCCTACTAACCAGGCCCGATGCCTTGGGGTCATCCTTGACTCTAACCTCTCCTTTATCCCTCACATTCAGTCACTGGCCAGATCCTGCCGCTTGCACCTAAAAAAAAAAAACATCTCTTGCATCCGCCCATTCTTCACCCAAGAATCCACAAAAACTCTGGTTTATTCACTTATAATTTCCCTGTCTTGACTACTGCAACACTCTTCTGGTTGGCATTCCACTGTCTCGACTCTCTCCTCTGCAGTCTCTCCTAAATGCTGCTGCTAGGCTTATCTTCCTTGCACGCCGCTACCCCACTCTGTGAAAACCTCCACTGGATCCCTATTACCTTTTAGAATTAAAATTAAAATCCTGGTACTAACATGTAAGGCCCTGCATAACACTGCTCCTCCATACATTTCTGCCCTCATAAGCAAATACTCTCCTACTCGATCCTTACGTTCTGCCCATGGGCTAAGGCTCTCCTTTTCACTTATCACCTCTTCCTTTTCCCATCTACAAGATTTCTCTGGAATCTACCAAGCATTCAAGAAACATCTTAAAACTCACTTTTTCACAGAAGCATACCATCTCAGCTGCTAGAACTTCCTTGTCATTTATACGACCACCACACTACCTCTCACCCTTTCTCTGTGCCTTATGTTTGTCACCTCATTCCCTCAAGATTGTAAGTTTGCGAGCAGGGCTCTCTCCACCTCATGTATCGGTTTGTCTTAGTCTGTCAATTCTCGCCTTGTCATACCCCTTGAATATATGTATTATATTAACCCCTTAACGACAATCCACATACATGTACGGGGTGACGATGCAATGTGTTAGTGACAATGCCGTACATGTATGTGGTAGCGTTATTTGCTGTTGATCACGGTGTTTTTGCCGCGATCTGCGGCATTGCAAAAAAATAAATAAAAGCTTTTCAAACCTTACAATCACCGAGATCGGCTGTTTAACCCCTTAATGACAATTGCCGGTTCTGGCACGGCACGGAAAAACAAGTTGATTATGACAAATGACGTGCCAGAACCGGCACGTCTTTAAACGGGTGCAGAAAGCGATGTACTTCGCTTTCTGCACCCAAACGACGTTGCTGTAATGCCTCGACCTCGAGGCATTCAGCAACGCCACGATCGGCACCAGGGGCCATGTCTGGCCCCTCCCCGGGGCATCAACAACCGCCACACACGGCGGACGCCCGTTTTAAAAGCGTTCAACGATCTCCTCCTAAACTTAAATGGTGTCGCTGGAATGCCTCGATCAGGAGGCATCCAGCGACACCACTTACCTTTGGATGGACAGCCGCAGCTGCCGGTGATCTTCGCCATCCGCAAGATGGCGGCGGCCCGGGAAAAAAAAACAATAAAGGTGAAAAAGTTCGCTAGACGGTCTCCAGACCCTCTAGAGGACTCTGGCTCCACTTGCAGGTTGAACCATGCAAGTCAATGGAGCCCAGCTTTCTAATCACAGTGTGATTAGTAAAAATAAATTAAAAAATAAAATAAAATTAATAATAATTAGAAAAAAATAGTAAAAAAAAACAGTAAAATGTAAAAATAATTTCCCACTGAAGTCACTATCAGGGGAACCTTCAAGTTGAAAAAAATTTTTACATTTTTTTTTGTAAAAGGCAAAAAAAATAAATATATATAAAAAATATATTTTTGTGAGCAAGTCCTAAAATTAGCACATTAGGTTAAAACAATTCTCGCATGGAAAGAGTTAAAATACTGGCATATTAAATGCCCATGGGGTGTCTACTTTTAAAAAATGTATGATTTGATGGGGTAAATTGGCCGGGTTCAACAATGTCCCAATTAACACGGGGGGAGGATGGCCACACATCTAATTTCCAATTAGAAAAATGCACATGTACCAAATGTGGCCTTTTAGTTCCCCCAAAAAATGACAAACCCATGCATATGGGGTATCACTGTACTCAGGAGATGTTGCTGAACACATATTGGGGTGTCGTGTGACAGCGGCATATACCAGGAGCTGTAAATTCATACATAAAGTAGGTGTGTGGGGGAAAAATACACACAAAAGAATACTACTGCAAACTTTGAAAAAAATCTGGTGGTAAAATGTGTGCATGCAAAGAGTTAAAATACCAGCATTTAAAATACCCTGGTGTGTCTAGTTTTCAAAAATATATGGTTTTGTTGGGCACACTGAAATGGCCCGGCTCAAAGATGTACCAAATAGGGCATGGGCAGTGGATCCCCAAATGCCAAAGTTCAACATTGAAAAATGCGCATGTCCCAAATGTGGTCCTTTTGCCTCCAAACAGCCAGGCAAAATCATTCGTGTGAGGTATCGCTGTACTCAGGAGATGTTGCTGAACACATATTGGGGTGTTTTGTGATAGTGATATATACGAGAACCTTTTAATTCATACCTGAAGTAAAATGTGTGTGACAAAACAAATGCAAAAAAATGACTACCACAAAGTTTGACAAAGACTGGTGGTAGATATGGTGCATGGAAAGAGTTAGAATACTAGCATTTGAAATACCCTGGGGTGTCTAGTTTTCAAAAATATATGGCTTTATTGGGCACACTGAAATGGCCCGGCTCAAAGATGTACCAAATAGGGCATGGGCAGTTGATCGCCAAACGCCAAAGTTCAACATTGAAAATGCGCATGCCCCAAATGTGGCCCTTTTGCCCCCAAACAGTCAGGCAAAATCATTCATGTGAGGTATCGCTGTACTCAGGAGATGTTGCTAAACACATATTGGGGTGTTTTATGATAGTGACATATACCAAAACCTGTTTATTCATACCTGAAATAAAATGTGTGTGAAAAAACAAATGCAAAAAAAATTACTACCATAAAGTTTGACAAAGGCTGATGGCAGAATTAGTGCTTGGAAAAGGTTAAAATACTAGCATTTGGAATACCCTGGGCTGTCTAGTTTTCAAAAATATATGACTTGATGGGGTAAATTGCATTGGCCGGCTTCAAAGATACCCGAAATGGCACATGGGGGGAAGAATTACCAGATTTGGAAAAAATGGCTTTGAAATAGCAAAACGCTACCTATACTTATTGCCCCATAATGTGTAGAAAAAAGCAAAAAAACATAAAAACATTGGGTATTTCTAAACTCAGGACAAATAGTAGAATCTATTTAGCAGGTTTTTTCATTACCTTTTATAGATGAGTAAAAGATTTTTCAACTAAAAGTTAGAAACAATAATTTTTTTCTAAATTTTTCACCATATTTTATACTTTTTTAAATAGTAAATAATATGATACAATCAAAACAATATCATCTAAAGAAAGCCCTTCTTGTCCTGAAAAAAACAATATATAATGTGTGTGGGTTCAGTAAACGGGAAAGAAGAAAATTACGCGAGCAGCGCAGAAATGTTAAAACGGCCATTGTCACGAAGGGTACAAAAAGTAAAATCAGCCTTTGTCACAAAGGGGTTAAACAACAGACCGGTGATGCAAATCACTGATCTGTTAAACATGCATCGCATACATTAAAAAATGTATGATTTGATGGGGTAAATTGGCTTGGCCGGGTTCAAAGATGTCCCAAGTATGGGACGTGGGCACAGAGTGACCAGATGTCTAAATGGCAAAAAAATACACACCTCACAAAGGTGGCCTTTTACCTCCCAAATAACCCAACAAATCACTGCGCTCAGGAGATGTTACTGAACACGTATTGGGGTGTTGTTTGACACGGACATATACCAGGAGCGGTAAATTTATACCTGAAGCACGTGTGTGGGAAAAAAAATTACAAAAAAAAATTTACTACCATAAAGTTTGACAAAGGCTAGTGGTAGAATTAGTGCATGGAAAGGGTTAAAAATATCAGCATTTGAAATGCCTTGTGTAATGTACTGACTTCATCAGGGACTAGTTATAATACATCAACAAACATACGCTAAATGTATTATAACTACTCCCTGATGAAGTCAGTACATGACGAAACGCGTTGGACTTAGTTTTTTAAAGCGTTAAGTGTTTTTAATGGGCTATTGCAAATAAAGAGCTTTTGGAAGATACCCTGCCTGCCATTCGTTTTTATCCAGCAGATGACCAGTTCTTAAAACTTTGAGGTGGTTTTAAAAGTTCCAGCAAACCTCCAGGATTCCTAAGATACAGGTTATCTTAAAGGCGCAGTACCTACTACAATCTTGTGAGTGTGGCGCAACTAGTGGGGGCTTTTTTAAACGTTATTGCACCATTTGTGGTTTTCATTCTTTTTACAGAGTCCTTTTAAAGCTGTATCCCCAGAATTTGTTCTGTTTTTTCCATATATTTCGAAAAGGGGATTCTAGGTGCCGACACACCTTCGTCTAGGGGTAAATAGTTTAAATCTACGTAGCTCGAATAATCACAAGAAAATGCTTCTTTGATAGGAAAATGGAGGGTTTAATGCTGTGATGAAGCATATGAAAGGCTAACACACACAGGGTTACATTGGTAATGAAGATGTAACTGCAGCAAGAATGTAAAGATTGTAACTAACTGCCACAAGGATGTAAAAATTGTAACACAACTAAGGACATAAAGGGAGTTCTTTATAGGGAGGGATGAAAGGTACGTTCCATTAACATTCCTATTGGTTAACTAATATCAAAAGACAATACTAACACTATTACACAACATACCGTATTTGCCCGATTATAAGACAAGGTTTTTTCCAGAGCAAATGCTCTGAAAAATACCCCTCGTCTTATAATCAGGGTCATCTTATAATCAGACCTCAACTAGGTCTGGCTATGAGACTAAGATCCAGATCCCCCGCAGTGATGCAGGGGACCTGGATCCTCCTGTCTCCCCCCCCCCAAAACTTACCGGTACTTCTGAGTCCCCGGTGCTTAGTCCGGGCAGCGTGTAGAGCTCTACGCGATTCGCGTACACAACTTCCGCTGCAGCCGGGAGGAGGTGCGTTTAGTGGCGGGGGTTGTCTTCGTCCATCGCGCAGACATTCACGGGGAACTCTGATCTCTGACAGCCGGGGAAGGTCTGCACGATGGACGCAGACAACCCCCGCCGCTAACCGCACCTCCTCCCGGCTGCAGCGGAGGTTGTCTACGCGAATTGCGTAGAGCTCTACACGCTGCCCGGATTACGCACCAGGGACTCCGGTAAGTTTGGAGGAGGGAGGGGGAGGGAGTGTTAAATGGGGGACATAAAGCATTTCTGGAGGCAGAGTGCTCTGTGAAATGCCTTTTAACCCCCTTAATGCCACTCTGCCTCCAGAAATGCCTTTTAACCCTTTATACGCCACTCTGCCTCCTGAAATGCCTTATACCTCCCTATATGCCACTCTGCCCCATAATATGCTTTTTAACCCCCTAAATTCACAGTTTACATCAGGGCTTTTTTTTTTTAAACTAACAGTTGGTCAGGAGTGATCTGATCATCATCAGCCCACTTACTAAACTCACAGCATTTGACCTGGAAGCACCCTGGACTTTCAGGTCAGTGCTGGTTTTTGTTGTTGCTTGTTTTTTTTTAAAATTATTTTTTTTTAACGCTTTCAATGCTGATTTTCCATTGGAGCACAGCATTGATTGATATTTAGTCCCCACAAGCGTGTGGGAACAAATGTTAACCCCTGCAGTGCCACGAATGTGTTATACACAATTGTGGAATTGAAGGGGTTAACACTGCACTGTCGCTCTCAGGGAGCGATCACACAGCAGGGGGGTGTTGTGTCAGGTCTCCACACTCATGTGGAGACCGAAGAACCCTCTCCCCCTGTCCCTGAAGCTGCCTCTGGCAGCTGGGACGCAATTGCTGGTCTATAGACCAGCCATTGCAGGGGGGGAGTCTCTGATGACTGCTGTAGGCTTCCATGCCTACAGGAATCACCACATGGCTTGTGGGGGCTCGTTTTTGCTGTTGCTGGCCTGCCAGACCACCAGCAGCAGAGCCCTGTACAAAACGGGAATTAACCCCTAAAATGCCGTGATCGCGGCATTGAAGGGGTTAATGCTGCGCTTTCGCTCTCATGGAGCGATCAGGCAGCAGGGGGGTGTTGTGTCAGGTCCCCACACTTGGGGACCCAATCAACACTCAACCCCCTTTCCTGAAGCTGCCTGTGGTTTCAGCCTACAGAATCACTCCGTGGGAGTGATCTCAGGCTCGGGGGCGGGCTCTGAGTGGCTGTGCTGTCTGCCCAGTCTCCTGGACAGACAGCAGCAGCGCCCCCCGCGATCACAGGCTGACAAACACCTAGGCGCCAGGACAAAAATGGCGACCTGGCGTCTGGGATTTGTCGAGCCCTGGTTTACATGAATTAACATTTACTGGTAAAACATTTTTACTATAAGGTCGTCTTATATTGAGGCTTTTTCTTTTTTCCTAAATTAATATTCAGGTTTTGGGGGGTCGTCTTATAATCAGGGTCATCTTATAATCGAGCAAATACGGTGCAATTTACAATCCTATAGATACAATCCTATGGATACAATATCAAAAGACAATACTAAAACTATACAATATACAATTTACAATTCTATGGATAAACGCATTAAAAGACAATACTAACACTATCACATATTATTTACAAACAATGTAATACATGATTTACAGTTGCCCTTTGATGTGGGCTTTGGAGGGCTACATTAGAACTTAAATAAGTCTCCTCCTCTCCTTTCTGTGAGTATGTGAATTCAACTGCCCAAATGTTGTTTAGTTAGGTCAGATCACTTTAACTGCTTTTACACCCATAATGACTGGAATTCATAATTTTAATATAATTATGCTATAATGCTCCTATGGTGTCTGACATAGTCTGCACGCTACCTCCACACCTAGAACTTTTGCTGTGTGCTGTACATCTGCAAAACCATTGGTTTCTAAAACATTTTTATTCTTTTTGGTAGTGGGACTACAGCTTAATTGTGGTCAATAGCAACAGTGGAAATATTGTAAGAATAAAACATAATCACCAGCATGGTCATGGTTTAGCCCCCTCCCAGGGCATAGTTACAGGGCAATCTGACTAGAGAATAAAAATGAGTTAGTTGAATGCAACGTATTGGTCCAATGCGATTATTATTATTTTTTCTTTTTTTTTTTTTTAACCCTGTACATTAACATTGGAAATTGTGAAAATTAATGGGCTGATGTTTGTGGACTCTATATCTTTATAGTAATGCATATTTGAGCCCAGGCTTGCCACACTGCCTCCCAGATATGCCACACTGCCCTCCCCACAAATGCCTTATATACCCTATATGCCACTGTGCCCCCTGATATTCATTATACTCCCCAGATATGCCACTGTGCCTCCTGATACTCCTTATACTCCCCAGATATGCCATAGTGCCCTCATAGATTCACAGACTCGTTCAGACTCGTTCACAGCACACTGACACAGTACTTTTATAAATAAATACAGAATACATTTTCACTGCCCCAGGATTTAGATTCCCCTTAGTTTGCACCCCTTTACCTCTAACTGCACCTTAAGTTAACCTTATTAAATTAATCAAATTAACTAGGGCTACAACTAACAATTATTTTCATAATAGATTAGTTGGCCGATTATTTTTTCGATTAATCGAATAAAAAAAATTAAAATTTTTCATTTATTTAAAAAATTTTAATAAAGTAACGTAGGATGTTAAAAACAAACAGCAGAATAAAAAAACTTTGATAAAAATGCATTTCTTGTTTTTATTTCCCAACCTGCCCCCCCCCCCCGTTATGCACATTTCAGCCCAGGCTTGCCACACTGCCTCCCAGATATGCCACACTGCCCTCCTCACATATGCCTTATACCCCCAGATATGTCACTCCATCCTCCCAAAGTATGCCGTATACCCCCCTGATATGCCATAGTGCACTCATAGATTCACAGACTCGTTCGCAGACACAATACTTTTATAAATAAATACAGGGTTAATCTTCACTGCCCGCAGGATTTAGAGTCCCCTCAGTTTGCCCCCCTTTACCTCTAACTGCACCTTAAGTTAACCGTATTAAATTAATTAAATTAACCCTCAGTCCTCAGCATTCAATTAACCCTGAAGAGAAGAGCCCATTAACCATAACTGCCCCTAAATTAATCCTGAAGACCCCATCAACCACAACTGCCCCTAAATTAACCCTGAAGACCCCATCAACCACAACTGCCCCTAAATTAACCCTAAAAACCCTATCAACCACAACTGCCCCTAAATTAACCCTAAAGACCCCACCAACCACAACCACTTACAGAAAAAGCAGGTGAGAGCCCTGCTCCAACGAGCTTTCAATCTAGAGTAATATATAATAGTGGAGATGTAATATGATGCATTTGCAACATTGGAGTATTGTAAAATGCCAGTTTTCTTATTATTTCTATGCATAAATATTGGACACATTTTCAAGAAATGGGCTCTGTCTTTATTTTCCTTTTAATTTCCTTTGTTTTTTTTTGTTTGTTTTTAATCATATTTATTTTTTCACAATACATAAAACATGTAGTCAACATAATCATACATAATGAGACAAGACATCTAATCGAGAATACAACATTCATCAAATCCTATGCAATTCCATAGCTTAATACTACAATTACCGTATTTGCTCGATGATAAGACGACCCCGATTATAAGACGACCCCTCAAATTTTGGATCTTATTGGGGAAAAAAAGAAAAGGCCTGAATATAAGACGACCCTAATGGGAAAAAAAATCAAAACCACTGTTTTTGTCATAAAAATAGTTTAATCATTAACATGTAACAACCAGATTATCTGTAAAATAGCAAACGTGCAAAAAAACTTGCTCACCGCGCATCAGTTATGGTCACAGCTTCCGGCGAATGTTGTGATTCGGCCGCATCGGAGGATGCTGAAGCCGCGGATTACGGAGGCGGAGCCGGCAGCTGCCGTGGATGCGGCGGCTGCCGCGAATACGGCGGCGGCTGCCGCGAATACAGAGGCGGCGGCGGCTGCCGCGAATACGGAGGCGGCGGTGGCTGCGGCAGATACGGCGGCGGCGGCTGCCGATGTAATTGTGAGGTATCGTGGGGGATGATCTGAGGTCTGATTACAAGACGACCTCGATTATAAGACGAGGTCGGTTTTTCAGAAGTTTTTTTCTGAAAAAACCTCGTCTTATAATCGGGCAAATACGGTATATTAAACGTCTCAGAGGAAGAGAAAAAAAAAAAAAACACACAACACAAAGCCGGTTATAATTAATCTCAGAAATATTAGATCTAAACATTTTGTAGCTTTTTGATCCAGTCCTCACATATTTCTGACTTTTTTTTGTATGATGTACTAACCCAACTTAAGCCTCTTTCCATTTGTAACTGAAACGCTATTTGCTTTACCAATTGCGTCTTGAGTATTGGTTTGCAATCTTTCCAAGATCTAGCAATTAATATTTTAGTTGCCGCCAATACATGTATTATAATTAATTTTCTTTTGTAGAAGAGCAATCTTCATATTTTTCCCAATATAAATATTATCATTTTTTTTCTAGAATTACATATGAATCCCTCCATAGGGACCTTATTTCCTTACATTCCCACCAGATATGTTTAAAATCCCCCCCTTTCCGCCTTACATCTCCAGCATACGTCTAATAGGTTTGGATACATATTCTTCAAATTTGTAGGGGTTAAATACCATCAATGTATTACTTTAACCCCTTCAGGACCGGGACGTACCTGGTACTTCCTGGTTACTGGTCACCGGTAGACCGGGACGTACCAGGTACGTCTCCTCCAAAAACCGCCCCCACATCGCCACAATCGTGGCGATCGTGGGGGCGCTGCTGCTGCTGTCTGCCCAGGAGTCTGCTCAGAGCCCGCCCCCAAGCCTACGATCACTCCCACGGAGTGATTCTCTAGGCAGAAACCGTGATTGCAGAAAAATCTGCAATCGGGGTTTCAGCTGCCACAGGCAGCTTCAGGGAAGGGGGTGGTGTGTTGAATGGAGCGTCAATGCAGCGTTAACCCCCGTTTTGTAGGGGGCTCTGCTGCTGGTGGTCTGCCTGGAAGCCCAGGCAGACCAGCAACAGCAAAAACGAGCCCCCAGAAGTCCTTTGATCAGTCCTGTAGGACTGATCAGAGAGACTCCTCCCCTACAATCTCCAGTCTATTGGAGATTGTGTCCCAGCTGCCAGAGACAGATTCAGGGACAGGGAGATAGGATTCTTTGGTCTCCACATGAGTGTGGAGACCAGCCCCCCCCTCCACCCTTCCTCAGTTAACCCCTACCCCCTCTTCCTCAATTAACCCCTTCAATGCTGCGATTGTGTATAACCCCCATTGCAGCATTGCAGGGGTTAATATTAGTCCCCACAAGCTTGTGGGGACTAAATATCAGTCAATGCTGTGCTTCAATGGAGCATCAGCATTGAAAGAGTTAAAAAAAAAAATGTAAAAAATAATAATAAAAAAAATTTAAAAAATAAATAAATTAAAAAAAAATTAATATAATAATAATAATAATAAAAAAAATAACAGCACTGACCTGAAAGCACCTGAAAGTGCTTCCAGGTCAAATGCTGGGCTGGGCTGATCAGATCGCTCCTGGCCAATAGGAGTGATCGGATCATTATGGCAGCCCATGGATGACCCTGCTCTACAAAGAGAAAGGGGTCATCTAGGGTAATTATGAAAAAACACAAATTATTAATAAATGAAAAAATCATAATTATTACCTGATCACTTGTCGGTGACATTTTAAGTCGCTGATTATTGATTTTTTTTTAAAAATGTAAATGCACATGTTCCAGTTTTGCCCTCATAGCTTCCTCAAAAAATGCATGAACCATGCATGTGAGGCCTTGTTGGAACCGGGGGATGTTGGTGAACAAAATGTGGTGTTTTCTTCCACTGTTGCACTTATGGTGTGCAAGAAATTCAGTGCAACATTGAAATGTATGCGTTAAAAACGCAATAAAATAATTTCCCTGTGAAGTTTGGCAGACATCAGTGAAGAAATTGCTGGCTGAAAACTGTCAAAACTACCGTAGTTGAACACCTTGACTCGTCTACTGTTCATAAATATATACTTTTATGGGGTAATTTACAGTGGGGGGTTTCCAAAATGTCCCAAATGGGATATGGGCCCAGGAAACCAATTTCTGAAAATTCCAAATTTGAAAAATAAAAAGCATGTTCCAGTTTTGCCCTCATAGCTTCCTCAAACAATGCATGAACCATGCATGTGAGGCCTTGTTTGAACCGGGGGATGTTGGTGAACACAATTTGGTGTTTTCTTCTGCAGTTGCACATATTCTATACAAAATATAATATAAAATCTAAAGCAACATTGCAACATATGCAAAAAAAAACAAAAAAAATATAAAAATACCTCAAAATTTGGCAGCAGTTGGCGATAAAATCCCTGTTTGAAAAGTGTCAAAATGACCCTAGTTGTACACCTTGACTTATATACTGTTCATAAACATATAATTTTGGGGGGATAATCAGTATCTGTGACAACTATTGCAATTATTAGACTACCATGCCAAATTGGAAAAAAAAATTACATTTCAAAAACGTGATGCATGCCTTGCAATATTTTCCCTATACTGGTCAAAATAGATAAAAATCCTGGCCATGTTGGGTGGTTTCCAAATCAGGACAACTTAATGAATATATTTGGGATAATTTTTTCCCATTGGTTCAATGTGTGTACAATTTGTATGTATACAAAACTGTAAAAAAATGTGTTTTTTTAATCCCCCCCCACTTTTTCCATTTTATTTCAAACAAAACAATGTACTACCCAGCTTAATATGGTTACAAATGAAAGCCCTACTTGTGCTGAAAAAACAATATATGATTTGTTTGGGTGAACCAATTGATAAGAGAGAAATTACAGTTGAAGAAAGACATGGCAAAAACAAAAAACGGCTCCGGTCCTTTAGCGACACCCTAGTTTAAAAATACCGGTCCTGAAGGGGTTAAAGTAATTTTCCCTAATCGTTATTGAATGCACAATGTTATGTGATCTTAATTGCTGTATACCATTCTTCTGTAATTTGTGTTCTTAAATCCTTAGACCATTTTACTAGGAACATTTCTGGTGTAGCCTCATCTATTTTTATTAATCAATTCATAAGATTTAGCCATCACTTTCTTTATGCTTCTCTTGTTAAATATACTTTCAAGTTTTCCATAAAACTCTTTATCTGTCTTCTGTCTTACATAACTTAAGAAAGATTTTAGTCCTAGATATGTAAATATTTCTGAATTAGGCAGTTTATATTCCAACATTAGTTGATTAAATGGTTTTATTGTATCTTCGCATATAATATCTTTTATTTCTGTGATCCCAGCCGTTTTCCAATTCTTAAGATTCATGTTTGGTACATTACTTTCTATTAGGTATAATTCTGCATTGTCTAACAACTTATTACGAAGATTAATTTTTTTTTAAACTTTTTCTCCATTCGTCTATAGTGTCTTTGATTATATAATTTTTTATTTCACTAACTTTACGACCTACATTTTGCTCAAATTGCCACATGTATGCTGATAAATGTTTATTATCTGTCATATATTTCTCCAACTTAAACCAAGATTGATCATAATTTATATATAGTTGTAAATTATATATATATGTAATAAAAGACATGCTTCATATGCAGTTTCTATTCGGGTATGGTTTATACCTCCTCTATTCATTTTTTTGTCAAATATTTACCGTATTTGCTCGATTATAAGACGAGGTTTTTTTCAGAGCAAATGCTCTGAAAAATACCCCTCGTCTTATAATCGGGGTCGTCTTCTAATCAGACCTCAAATAGAGGTCTGATTAGGAGACTAAGATCCAGATCCCCCGCACCGCTGCAGGGGACCTGGATCCTCCTGTCGTCACCCCCCCCACACTTACCGGTGCTTCCGGAGGTGAAGTTGGCAGCGGGGGTTTGTATGCGTCCGTCGCAAATACCTTCCCCGACTGTCAGAGATCAGAGTTCCAGAGTTCCTGATCTCTGGCAGCCGGGGAAGGTATTTGCGATGGACGCATACAAACCCGCGCTGCCAACTCCACCTCCTCCCGGTTGCCGCGGAATGAGACGTCAACCAGCTGCCCCGGCAATACAGCAGGAAATTGGAAGCACCGGTAAGTAAGTGTGTGTGTGTGTGTGTGTGTGTGTGTAGGGCATTTCTGGAATGCCTTACACCCCTATATGCCACTCTGGCACTTAGGGGGTTAAAAGGCATATTATGGGGCAGAGTGGCATATCGGGAGGTATAAGGCATTTCAGGAGGCAGAGTGGCGTTAAGGGGGCATTTAATAGTGCACTCTGCCTCCTGAAATGCCTTATACCTCCCTATATGCCACTCTGCCCCATAATATGCCTTTTAACCCCCTAAATGCCAGAGTGGCATGTAGGGGTATAAGGCATTTCTGGAGGCAGAGTGCTCTATATAATGCCTTTTAACTCCCTTAATGCCACTCTGCCTCCTGGAATGCCTTATACCTCCCTATATGCCACTCTGCCCCATAATATGCATTTTAACCCCCTAAATGCCAGAATGGGATATAGGGGTATAAGGCATTTCTGGAGGCAGAGTGGCATATAGGGGGTCAAAAGGCATACCATGGGGCACAGTGGCATATAGAGGGTTAAAAGGCATATCATGGGCCACAGTGCCATATTGGTGTGGCAAGCCTGGGGGCAGATGTGCGTAACTGGGGGGCAGGTTGGAAAATACAAGGAAATAAAAACAAAAAAAATATTTTTCTCAATCATAGCTTTTATTAAAAAAAATAGTTTACATGAATTAACATTTACTGGTAAAACTTTTTTCCTTTAGGGTCGTCTTATATTCAGGCTTTTTCTTTTTTTCCTAAGTTAATATTCAGATTTTGGGGGGTCGTCTTATAATCGAGCAAATACGGTAATTCCTAGCCTCAACAGCTTCCCTTTATTAATAAATTTATTTATACTGGATAGTAACATATACAACCAGGGTCTCAGAACTTTTAAAGGCATATGTCGAAACAGATACGTCCATTTAGGAAGTATGAATGCGTTAACTACGTTTATTCTTCCGATCCATAATTAATGAGTATTCTTCCATTTTTTTCAATGTATAATTAGTTGCAGTTAGGAGAGTTATAAAATGTCTTTCTACCATATCTTCTATTTTTACTGTAATTTTTATTCCTAGGTAATTTAGTTCTGATAACTTCCAGCTAAAGTTATGTTCTTGTTGTATTATTTTTTTAATTTGTGTTGAAGTATTTAATGATATAATTTCAGATTTTCCTGTATTCAATTTATAATTCGAGAGTTCTGAATAATTTTTTATCGTTGTCATTAAGGCTTAATTGATTCTTCAGGGTCCTCCACTGTTATAAGAACATTGTCAGCATACATGCATAATTTTAATTCTTCCTCTGCAAATCGAAAGCCTGAGATTTTTTCATTATTTCTTATATCAATAGCTAAAATCTCCATAGACCGTATATATAACAAAGGTGATAGTGGGCATCCTTGTCGAGTACCATTTTTCAAATAAAACCAATCAGCCTTAATATTTTGTCCAATTGTTCTCGTTGAAGGTTTGGAGTAGAGTGCCTGAATTGCTGATAGGAAGTGACCATCAAAAGCCTGAATCGATTGGAACATAAAGTCCCAGCTCACCCGATCGAAGGCTTTTTCTGCGTCAAGTGCTATTAAGCACAATGGTTTGTTTTCTAAATGTGCACAGTCTAGGACAGGGCTTGACAAATTTGTTGTGAATCTAGGCACCAGGTAAAAAAGTTAGGAGCGAGGATTTTTTTAAACTAACAGTTGGTCAGGAGTGATCTGATCATCATCAGCCCACTTACTAAACTCACAGCATTTGACCTGGAAGCACCCTGGACTTTCAGGTCAGTGCTGTTTTTTTTTTTAATTTAATAATTTTTTTTAACCCTTTCAATGCTGATGTTCCATTGAAGCACAGCATTGACTGATATTTAGTCCCCACAAGCTTGTGGGGACAAATGTTAACCCCTGCAATGCCACGAATGTGTCATACACAATTGTGGCATTGAAGGGGTTAACGCTGCACTGTCGCTCTCAGGGAGCGATCAGGCAGCAGGGGGGTGTTGGGGCTGCTCTCCACACTCACGGGGAGACCAAAGAACCCTCTCCCCTGTCCCTGAAGCTGCCTCTGGCACCTGGGACTCAAATTACTGGTCTATAGACCAGCCATTGCAGGGGGAGTCTCTCTGATGACTGCTGTAGGCTTCCATGCCTACAGGAATCATCAAAGGGCTTGTGGGGGCTCGTTTTGCTGTTGCTGGTCTGTCTGGGCTTCCAGGCAGACCACCAGCAGCAGAGCCCCTTACAAAACGGGAATTAACCCCTAAATGCCGCGATCGCGGCATTGAAGGGGTTAACGCTGCACTGTCGCTCTCATGGAGCGATCAGGCAGCTGGGGGGTGTTGTGTCAACACACAACCCCCTTCCCTGAAGCTGCCTGTGGCAGCTGAAAACGCGATTGCTGGTTTTGCAGCAACCGTGTTTTCAGCCTACAGGCTCACTCCGTGGGAGTGATCTCAGGCTCGGGGGCGGGCTCGGAGTGGCTGTGCTGTCTGCCCAGACTCCTGGGCCGATAGCAGCAGCAGCACCCCGTGTGGTGACTCAGCCTCTTACATCCACAATTTTTCCTGTATGTAAGAGGCTGACAAAACCTAGGCGCCAGAACAAAATTCTCTGTCGCCATGGCGACCTGGCGCCTGGGATTTGTCGAGCCCTGGTCTAGGATATCAATAGCTCGCCTAATATTATCATATGCATGTCTCTGTGGAACAAAGCCTATTTGATCGGGATGTATCAAAGTTGTTATTACCGATTTCAATCTTCCTGCTAAGATCATTGCATAAATCTTCATGTCAACATTAATGAGCGAGATCGGTCTATAATTTCTAACGTCTTCTGCATTTTTATTGTTTTTAAGTATTGGGAGTATATTAGCTCTTAAAAGTTCTTCCGGAGCTTCACCTTGTTTACTAATTTCATTGAACATAGCTGTTAATATTTTGTAGATGGTTTCCACTTAAATGTGTCTTTAACCCCTTCAATCCCCTAAAGACGTACCGGGACGTCCAAAAAACGCCCACTAAGAAACCCCTATGGACCCCTATGGACGTCCCGCCGCACGGGAGATCATTTGACAGCCTGTACTCCCCCCTGGCAGCAGAAGCCAGCGTCGCCCCAAATGAAACATAGGTCTACTAAAGCAAAATGTGAAAATGTCACGTTTGGAATCTATAACGCGCATGGTCCTGTTTGTGCCCTGTAATGTCCAGAAAACCCCAAAAAAACTAGGCATGTGGGATATTTCTGTAATCAGGAGAGGCAGCTGAACAATTTAGGATAGATTTCTCTGCCGTAACACATACCCTGTACAAAAAATCCTAAGAATACTACAAAATACTAAGATGCGTTCGTGAAAAAAGTGCAGGAATTAATTTCTGTGGCCACCTTTGACAGTGATTGGTGGCCAAATACCTGCATGTAGAGTGCCCAAATACCCCTGATAGGATAGCCTGGATTGTCTGCTTTACAGAAATATATACCTTTGTGGGTGTTTTTGTTTTATTTGTTTAAAATTAGAGTTGCAGTCCCATCATACGTAATGTAAAAATTTAACGGCTTTGTATAAAGTAATGTACACCTTTATAGTAGGGCTGCAACTAACGATTATTTTCATAATCGATTAGTTGGCCGATTATTTTGTCGATTAATCGGATAAAAAAAATGAATGTACATTTTTAATTTATTTAAAATAATTTAATAAACAAATGATGTTAAATACAAACAGCAGAATAAAAAAACTTTGATAAAATGCATTTCTTGTCTTTATTTCCCAACCAGCCCCCCCAATTTATGCACATTTGAGCCCAGGCTTGCCACGCTGCCTCCCACACATGCCACGCTGCCTCCCACACATGCCACTCCACGCTGCCTCCCACACATGCCACTCCAGACTGCCTCCCGCATATGCCACTCCACGCTGCCTCCCGCATATGCCACTCCACGCTGCCTCCCGCATATGCCACTCCACGCTGCCTCCCGCATATGCCACTCCACGCTGCCTGCCACGTAAGCCACTCCACGCTGCCTGCCACGTAAGCTACTCCACGCTGCCTGCCACGTAAGCCACTCCACGCTGCCTGCCACGTAAGCCACTCCACGCTGTCTGCCACGTAAGCCACTCCACGCTGCCTGCCACGCAAGCCACTCCACGCTGCCTGCCACATACGCCACTCCACGCTGCCTCCCGCATATGCCACTCCACGCTGCCTGCCACATAGGCCACTCCACGCTGCCTGCCACATAGGCCACTCCACGCTGCCTGCCACATATGCCACGCTGCCTGCCACATATGCCACGCTGCCTGCCACATATGCCACGCTGCCTGCCACATATGCCACGCTGCCTGCCACATATGCCACTCCACGCTGCCTGCCACATATGCCACGCTGCCTGCCACATATGCCACTCCACGCTGCCTCCCACATATACCACTCCACGCTGCCTCCCACATATACCACTCCACTCTACCCCCACATATGCCACTGTGCCTGATATGCCTTATACCCCCGATACACCACTCCATCCTCCCCAGACATGCCACCCTGCCCTCCCCACATATGCCTTATATACCGTATATGCCTTATACCCCCAGATATGTCACTCCATCCTCCCCAGATATGCCTTATACCCCCCCTAGATATCTCATAGTGCCCTCATAGATTCACAGACCTGTTCACAGCACACTGACACCATACTTTTATAAATAAGTACTGGGTTAATCTTCACTGCCCTCAGGATTTAGATTCCCTTTAGTCTGCCCCCCTTTACCTCTAACTGCGCCTTAAGTTAACTTTATTAAATTAATTAAATTAACCCTCAGTCCTCATCATTAAATTAACCCTAAACACCCCATTAACCATAACTACCCCTAAATTAGCTCTAAATACCCCATCAAACACAACTACCCTAAACACACCATTAACCACAGCATCCCCTAAATTAACCCTAAAGACCCCCATCAACCACAACAGCCCCTAAATTAACCCTAAACACCCCATTAACCACAACTGCCTCAAATTAACCCCAAACACCCCATTAACCACAGCTGCTCCTATATTAACCCTAAACACCCCATTAACCATAGCTGCCCCTAAATTAACCCTAAACACCCCATTAACCATAGCTGCCCCTAAATTAACCCTAAACACCCCATTAACCATAACTGCCCCTAAATTAACCCCCACCTCCCCTAACTTTCAGCAGCCCAAATATTAATTTTATACTTAGTTAGATGAGTGTCACAGCCATGTGGTTCTGGCCTTCTGGGAGAAGGAAGGGGCGGGGCCAGTTGTCACATTGATTACAGGGAGGGACTGGTAAGTAGGAGCTGCTGCTGTGAGTCAGACTAAACGGATTATATAATGAGGGGTATTTTCAGAGCGTTTGCTCTGAAAAAACCCTCATTTTATAATCGATAAAAATCGATTCAACTAATCGATAATGAAATTCGTTGGCAACGATTTTCATTATCGATTATTATCGATTTTATCGATTAGTTGTTGCAGCCCTACCTTATAGTATGTTGCCTATATGTGCTGGGAAAATATGGAAAATCTATATAAATTAGGTATTTCTGAAATCAGGACACCTGAATTGATAAATCTGGATGGAATTTTCTGTCTCTTTACCTAATTTTGTGAGGATTCAGAGGGAAAATGTAAAAAAACTTAGATGTTTTTTTAAAATTTTTGCTAGTTTTTACTAAATTTCTAATTCTAAATTTTCAGCTAATCATCCAATTATGGTATCAAAAGAAAGCTCTATCTCTCCTTGAAAAAACAATATATAGTTTATATGGGTACACTATTCACAGGAAAAGAGAATCAACGCTGAACTAACAGCGCAAAAATAGCAAAATTGCTCCGGGCTTTGAGGTACCAAAAACCCCTGGGATTGAAGGGGTTAAATTTCCTAATAAAATGATACTATATTGTTAGATAGACAGGTGTGTGTATATGACACTTATGCATTTTAAACATATTGGTCAGAAGGGAAACTGTTTTTTTTTTTTTGTTACCAAATATAGACGTATTGAAAAATCTAGAGCCCATATCTTTACATCTTCACGGTAAATTATTGTATTATATTAAATGTTGTAATATATTATAGAGGGAGATGTGTGACACATCTGTATGTAAACATTGATTCAATGGGAGATTTTGATTTTATCCTATATGGAATGTTGAAAAATATTACTTTCTTTAAATGTCCACAGTGAACTCATACCGTAGTATAATATATTATAGATGGGGTTATGTGTGAGGTTAACACAATGTAAATATATTACAAATATATCCACTGGGAGATTTTTCCAGTCAATTGGACTGATATTTGATTTTCTATACCTTTTTAAAACGTTATAGTAAAGTTATACTATTGTATGGGGATATGTGTTACAACTCTGCCTAAGGTTAACCATAGTTTCATTTATGACTATTTCTAATACTATTTCAAACAAAAAAAACTTTTGACGGCTTGACCACTGATAAGTGAACTGAATAGCACTGATACTCTTGTTATCATGGCACCTGCCAGCGAGTAGGATATAGTATGCAGCAAGTGAACATTTTGTCTTCAAGGTTGATGTGTTAAAAGCAGGAAAAATTGGCAAGTGACTTTGACAAGGGATGCACATGGGAGGGGCAAAGGCTAGCCCGTGTGAGCTGTGCGTAGCTGCAGACCAGGATGCGCCTTCAATGGGCACATAAGCATAAGAACTGGACCACGTAGCAATGGAAGGTGGACTGGTCTGATGAATCACATTTTCTCACCTAAAGGAACTTTTTCTAACGTCTTGGTGCCGATACCACAGCACACCTCCAGAGGTCAAGTGGAGTCCATACGTCGCCAGGTCAGGGCTGTTTTGGCGGCAAAAGGGGGACCTACACAATATTAGGCAGGTGGTCATAATGTTATGGCTGATTGGTGTAAGCAGGAATATAATTGAATGTAGATACTTGAAAAGTTTGTCAGGGTTGTAGTGGGAGCTTAGAACAAGAGATGCTCTTCCCTGGACCCCCTATCAAGTGGTCTGCTGTGGTAAATAGGCAGGACCCTCCTTGGTATAGGTGGAAGCACAGGGATGCAAAAGTAAAGGCATGAGTAGCAGACAAAATCAGGAACCATTCAAAAGGTCAAGGCAGGCAGCAATAGTGAGCTAGAGAGTCAAGCAGTGGTCAAGGGTAAAGGCAAATAGGGTAATCCAGAAGACAGACAAGAGGTCAAATACTGGGTAATCCAAAGGATATACTGTAAAAAGGAGGCTAGATCTGGAGTCTGAGGACTCACTGGAACCCTGGAACCATGAGAAAGATGCCTGAGGGTTTTTTATAGTGCAACAGGTGTCCATTCCTCCCCTGCCTTGATTGAGGACTTTCCACAATACATCCCTCTGCTAGCTTGATCCCAGGCCATTGGAGGTCTCTCCCCAAG
This sequence comes from Spea bombifrons, assembly GCF_027358695.1. Taxonomy (NCBI): domain Eukaryota; kingdom Metazoa; phylum Chordata; class Amphibia; order Anura; family Pelobatidae; genus Spea; species Spea bombifrons. The sequence continues at coordinate 42,205,662 of NC_071091.1, forward strand.
TGTAAACTTTATCCTGCGGCTTCGGCCTACTCCACAATTGTGTGCAGCAAGGGTCGAAGTATTTTTTATTTTTTTTTGCATTATTTTCAAAACATATAGGTTTGTAACGGTAATCACAAATAAAACAATTACCCAGAATCCAGAATTTCAGGTATTTAACTGAAAGGTTTTAGGCTCTTATTATGCAACCTTTGTCCACCAGTGTTTGTAAATTATAATTTTTCTGTGTTTTTGTTTTCCTCAAAAATGCTTTTGGGTTGGGTAGCATATTTTTGCACAGGTTGTATGCAGATGCCCCCAAAAAATGCCAAAATGTATCAGCTGCCCTGTCAGATTACAGAAATACTCCACATGTATAGGTTATTGTATACATTTTCTTTGAAATCTACAGGGTACACTACAATACACACCTATTTCATTGCATGACATATAAAGAGTTAAATGACATAATACACTATACAAACATTTTATTTTTATATTTTGAAGGAGCTGCCCGGGGGTTAGGGGATGTGTTTGTAAATGTGTGCCTGTGTAGTGTATATGTGATTTACAAGGGCAAGGGGACAAGGTGCTGATGGCAGCCTTTCACTTTTCTGGTACGTCTGCTTTTGTGGACTACAACTACCAGCAGGCAACATAATGGCACATTTTTGTTTACTTTTTTAAATTTTTGTTGGCAAGGTAGCGGTCAAAGTAGTCTGTCTGCTTAATGCATTGATCAATTTTTTTCTTTGTTCTATTATTTATAGAACAAAGAAAAAAATTGATCAATGCAGAAAAGTTAGACACATTTTATTTATTTATTTTATTTAGTTATTTACTAAATAAAATAAATAAATAAAATGTGTCTAACTTTTCTGAGCTTGCTAATCTGGAGCACACACTACACATGAACGAAGCATCTTTTTTACTTTGAATGTGAGGCTTTTATTCTTAAAGTAAGTCTTATGTCGCCACATGAGGACTGTTGTGGTTGTGAGGCAGACACTTGCTGCGTTATTCAGGATATTCCATGCCATCATAATAGTTCTTGGGCACTTATTTTCATGACTGCATGGAACATCATGAAGTTTTTAAGGGGTTAACATTTCAGCACAACTTTTTTTGGTAATCATTGACTGGTTATTAGTGCATTGTTTCTATCTAGTGTTGCAAATTTTATATATTATATTTAAAATTAGGATTAATACAGGACGGGGAGTAGCATTGCCAGAAGGAAAGGGGTCAGTGTATGTGTCTGACAAGGTTGTGCATTTTCATCATTGGCACACTGCCGGTACTTGAACTGAACTATGTGCTACTAGAGCTTTAAAACGTGTAAAGTTAGTGGTTCCAGATATATCGTGTGGCTAGGGGCTGCCACTGATCACTGGTTGCATTGTACATGCTGTCACCAGTGATGCCCCTGGTGTTCTGGTGCACAATGGGCTGCTTATATGGGAGATCTCTTCAACCAGCCTACCTACGCTACATAGGGTTCATTAAAAGATTGTGTGCATCATGGCTTAAAGGTGTGCAGTGTTTTTTAACGCATTCTGGGTGGCTACTGTACTTCATTTTTTAAGAATAGTTGTCATATAGTGACATATTGTATTACATTTGTCAACATCCCAAAGGCTTCCATTTATTTCCCACCATGTGGAATTAATTCTATTTCTTGCAGGGGTTGTGAATACAATAACCAAACTCACCAAGTCATGTGCCCTGAGACTTACAGTTGACAACCTTTATTTGATTCTGACTGATAAAGTGGCAAATGGAGGAGTAAGCATGTGGTGTGAGTTAAGTCAAGTAAGTACTTTCATAATAAACTCTCAGCCAACTGTTCCTTCATACGCATTTTAGAAAGCAACAAACATTACCGTATTTGCTCGATTATAAGACGACCCCCAAAAATCTGTATCAATTTAGGAAAAAAAGAAAAAGCCTGAATATAAGACAACCCTTTAGGAAAAAAGTTTTACCAGTAAATGTTAATTCATGTAAACTATTTTTTTTTTTTTTAAATAAAAGCTATGACTGAGAAAAATATTTAGTTTTTATGCCACTTTTGTGCCCCATGATATGCCTTTTAACCCTCTATATGCCACTGTGCACCGGTGCGGGGAACTCTGATCTCTGACAGCTGGGGGAAGGTCTGCGCGATGGACGCAGACGACCCCAGCTGCTAACCGCACCTCTTTCTGGCTGCAGCGGAAGCTGTCTATGCGAATCGCGTAGACGTCTACCCGCTGCCCCAGCTACACACCGGGGAGTCAGAAGCACTGGTATGTTTGGGGGGAAGTTAAATGGGGGCATAAGACAGCAGGATCCAGGTCCCCTGCAGCACTGCGGGGGATCTGGATCTTAGTCTCATAGTCAGACCTATTTGAGGTCTGATTATAAGACGAGTGGTATTTTTCAGAGCATTTTCTCTGAAAAAACCCATCTTATAATCGAGCAAATACGGTATTCTGTCCGATTAAATTTTGCTATGAGAATGCTTGTGATCTGAATTTATTTATTTGTTGGAGAATATTCTAGCAATATGAAATCTGAATTCAAGGAGAAGGATATTACGTTGTATGGTACATTGCATGGATTTTGCAATCCACATTGTGATCACATTGGAGGTGGTTATAGGTAAATATCTGATAAGCTTTGATAGCAGAAAGTCCAGATATATTACTGCTAGCGATACACCGATATATCTGTGGACGAAACATATCGGCCGGAAAGGCCATTATCGGCAAAATGCCGAAATAAAAAAAAAATTGTCCGCAGGGGCCAGGCTGCTTGCCTGTGTGTTGGTCGCATAGTGTGTGAGTCACGTGAATACACATCACACGGCTCTGCTCTGTTCTTTCTACCTCCCCGGATGGGGGCGGGCGCAAGAGAAGTTGTTCGCACAGACTGCAAGCAACACAGAGGGAAGCAGCAGCCCCTGCAGAAGTATGCGAGTAAGAGATCTGCAGTTCAGGAAAGGGGGTGGGTGTATCAGTAGCAAGTATGTGTGATTAAGGGAATGAAGTATATGAACGTGTGTGTGTGTGTGTGTGTGTGTGTGTGTGTGTGTGTGTGTGTGTGTGGTGGTGGTGGGGGGAATAGCATGACACAGGGAGGCTGTAATTGCACTCCTATCATGGCCAAGTTCCAGCATGTACTGGCTTCCTGGGCATGATAGGGGTGTGATTAGGGCTGCAACTAGCGATTATTTTCATAATTGATTAGTTGGCCGATTTTATTTTTTCAATTAATCGGAAAAAAAATGTAAATTTTTCATTTATTTAAAATAATTTAATAAAGAAAGTAACCTGTTAAAAACAAATGGCAGAATAAAAAACTTCTTGTTTTTCTTGTTTTTTTTTCTTGTTTTTATTTCCCACACTGCCTCCCAGATATGCCACACTGCCCTTCCCACATATGCCTTATACCCTCTTATATGTCACTCTGTCCTCCCTAGGTATGCCGTATACCCCCTGATATACCATAGTGCACTCATAGATTTGCAGACTCGTTCACAGACGCAATACTTTTATAAATAAATAGACGTTAATCTTCACTGCCCCCAGGATTTAGAGTCCCCTCAGTTTGCCCCCCTTTACCTCCCAACTGCACCTTAAATTAACCTTATTAAAATAATAAAATTAACCCTCAGTCCTCAGCATTAAATTAATCTTGAAGAGAAGACCCCATTAACCATAACTGCCCCTAAATTAACCCTAAACACCCCTTCAACCACAACTGCCCCTAAATTAACCCTAAACACCTCATCAACCACAACTGGCCCTAATTTAACCCTGAAGACCCCATCAACCACAACTGCCCCTAAATTAACCCCAAACACCCCATTAACTATAACTGCCCCTAAATTAACCCCCACCTCCCCTAACTTTCAGCAGCCCAAATATAAATTCTGTACTCAGTTAGATGAGTGTCACAGCCATGTGGATGCAATAGGAAATGGGCGGGGCCAATCAGCAGTTTGGCCCCGCCCCTTTCTTTCTCCCTGTTCCTCCCTGCAGTAACTGCCGATTGGCCTTGCCCCTTTCTTTCTCCGGCAGTGATTGCAGGGAGGGACTGGTAAGTGGGAACTGCTGTGAGTCACTGAATGAAACGGATTATAAAATGAGGGTTATTTTTCAGAGTGTTTGCTTTGAAAAAACCCTCATTTTATAATCTATAAAAATCGATTCAACTGATCCATAATGAAATTCGTTTGTGTGTGTGTATATATATATATATATATATATATATATATATATATATATATGTAAAAGAGTGAAGCCGTATTAGTCCAGTAGACACGATGTCAAAAAATAGAGTATTGCAGAGTATGCGGTGATACCTTTTTTATTGGACTAACATAATATTAATTATTAGTATTAGTATTAATTATTAGTATTAATAGTATTACACATTTATATTATTAGAGCCTGTGACTAGCTTAGTGCACCGACATTTTTTTCCCCCCTGTTTGCACATATTTGAGGTTGTTGGCTCCTCATCAGTCTGGTTGCAGCTTGCTGTCCAGGGGTCAATGGGGAGGAGGTTTAATTGCACCTCCCCCAACACATTAATAAGGTTTTGGTGTCAGTATAAACTGCTTTGTGTGTCCACTATGTAGGAGGTGAGAATAGGTTCTCACCCTATTGAGAGTGTGCCTTGACGTGGCGGGTGAGCTTAATTATGCTTTGGCCAATTCATATAACCAAAACCTCTCATTTATATTATGTTTATATATTTGTTGCCAACTTTATTAGGGTAAGAAGCGCAGACAGTTTTTGTTTTTTGTATAATATTAAAAAAACAAGCTTTCGAGAGTTATCCTCCCTTCATCAGGTCTGAAGCAATACTAATCAACATGATAGAGGTTACAACTAGGGCTGCAACTAACGATTATTTTCATAATCGATTAGTTTGCCGATTTTATTTTGTCGATTAATCAGATAAAAAAACGAATGTAAATTTTTCATTTATTTAAAATAATTTAATAAACAAATGATGTTAAATACAAACAGCAGAATAAAAAAAACTTTGATAAAATGCATTTCTTGTCTTTATTTCCCAACCAGCCCCCCCAATTGATGCACATTTGAGCCCAGGCTTGCCACACTGCCTCCCCGACATGCCACGCTGCCTCCCACATATACCACTCCACGCTGCCTCCCACATATACCACTCCACGCTGCCTCCCACACACCACTCCACGCTGCCTCCCACACACCACTCCACGCTGCCTCCCACACATACCACTCCACGCTGCCTCCCAGACATGCCACTCCACGCTGCCTCCCACACATACCGCTCCACGCTGCCTCCCACACATACCGCTCCACGCTGCCTCCCACACATACCGCTCCACGCTGCCTCCCACACATACCACTCCACGCTGCCTCCCACACATACCACTCCACGCTGCCTCCCACATATGCCACTCCACCCCCACATATGCCACCGTGCCTGATACGCCTTATACCCCCTGATACACCACTCCATCCTCCCCAGACATGCCACGCTGCCCTCCCCACATATTCCTTATATACCGTATATGCCTTATACCCCCAGATATGTCACTCCATCCTCCCCAGGTATGCCACACTGCCTCCCAGACATGCCACGCTGCCCTCCCCACAAATGGCACTCCACTCTACCCCCAGATATGCCACTGTGGCCCCAGATATGCCTTATACACCCTGATACACCACTCCGTCCTCCCCAGACATGCCACACTGCCCTCCCCACATATGCCTTATACCCCCAGATATGTCACTCCATCCTCCCCAGATATGCCTTATACCCCCCAGATATCTCATAGTCCCCTCATAGAGTCACAGACCCGTTCACAGCACACTGACACCATACTTTTATAAATAAGTACTGGGTTAATCTTCACTGCCCCCAGGATTTAGATTCCCCTTAGTTTGATCCCCTTTATGTCTAACTGCACCTTAAGTTAACTTTATTAAATTAATCAAATTAACCCTCAGTCCTCATCATTAAATTAACCCTAAACACCCCATTAACCATAACTACCCCTAAATTAACTCTAAATACCCCATCAAAACAACTACCCTAAATTAACCCTAAACACCCCATTAACCATAACTGCCCCTAAATTAACCCTAAAGACCCTGTCAACCACAACAGCCCCTAAATTAACCCTAAACACACCATTAACCACAACTGCCTCAAATTAACCCCAAACACCCCATTAACCACAGCTGCTCCTAAATTAACCCTAAACACCCCATTAACCATAGCTGCCCCTAAATTAACCCTAAACACCCTATTAACCATAACTGCCCCCAAAACACCCCATTAACCATAGCTCCCCTAAACACCCCATTATCCATAAGTGCCCCTAAAATAACCCTAAACACCCCATTAACCATAACTGCCCCTAAATTAACCCCCACCTCCCCTTACTTTCAGCAGCCCAAATATTAATTTTATACTTGGTTAGATGAGTGTCACAGCCATGTGGTTCTGGCCTTCTGGGAGAAGGAAGGGGCGGGGCCAGTTGTCACAGTGATTACAGGGAGGGACTGGTAAGTAGGAGCTGCTGCTGTGAGTCACTCAAACGGATTATATAATGAGGGGTATTTTTCAGAAAAAACCCTCATTTTATAATCGATTCAACTAATCGATAATGAAATTCGTTGGCAACGAATTTCATTATCGATTATTATCGATTTTATCGATTAGTTGTTGCAGCCCTAGTTACAACTTAAAACAAGTGATGGTATAAGAGAAGGGGGGGGTTGAGTGGGGTGTCGTAAATAATAGGTCTGGAGGTGAGAAATGCAGAGAGGTAGAGAGATAACCCAGGGACAGAACAAATAAATTTAGGGAAACCAATAACCACAGTAAAACATCAAAGATAACAGCAATTAGACATTGGATGACTAGATGAAGTTCATACGAAGTTCTGGTAGTGTGTAAGGAAACCAGAATCCACATTAAGTCCCTCTTTTATGGTGTTAAAATGTGTAATCATTTTCATCTCAAATGTTTTTCTTTCCTGAGAGTCTCTGAAATTTCCTTTGAGTACTTTAATTTTTAGGTTTTGGATGGAGTGATTGTTCTGTGTGAAATGATGTCCTACCGGGGTGCAATATTTTTCTTCCTCATGGTTTTTGATGGAGCTTCGGTGCAGGTTCATTCTAAGGTGCAGCTTAAGCCCAGTTTCTCCAATGTAGCACCCTTTGTCACATGCAGAGCATTGTATCATGTACACCACGTTTGCCGATGTACATGAGTAAGAATCTTTGCTGTATGTTTTGTTGTTGTGACTGGCTGTGTTACTGTCACATATATGTTGGCAAAGTTTGCAGCGGGATTTGTTACATGGTACAGTGACATTCTGTATATGCTCCTGTTCTGGGGCCAGTTTGCTGCGCACTAATCTTTTCCTTAGGTTTGGTGGTTGTTTGAATGCCAATATTGGGGGCTGAGGGAATATTTTTTTAAGTATGGGGTCTTCTGAGAATATCAGCTGTAGGTCTTGCGGATTTCCTCAAGAGTTGGGTTGTAGGTAACTACCAGAGGGATCCTGCTTGTGTTATCCTTTTTTTTGTATTCTAGAAGCCTTTCCCGTGGCGTTCTTACAGCAGATTTAATTTTTTTGGATATAGTTTTTTCCTTGTAGCCCTTCTTCTGAAATGACTCTGCCAGCGCGCCCAGGTGTTTGTCTCTGTCCTGAGTGTCAGAGCAGATACGGTGGTATCTTATGACTTGGCTGTAAATGACACCTTGTTTAGTGTGTTTGGGTTGAAAGCTTGAATTGTGAAGGTAGCTGTACCTGTCTGTGGGTTTTCGATACACGGAAGAGTGAAGAAAGCCAGAGGTGACAGTTATAGTGCAGTCCAGGAAGCTCACACTGTGTTTTGAGAAATTCATTTTGAGTTTTATAGATGGGTGGAATGAATTGAAAGATTCGTGGAATTTTAAAAGGTTTTCTTCTCCTTCTGTCCATATTATGAAGATGTCGTCGATGTAACGGTAATAATTATGCGGTTTGTGGGGGTGAGTGGCTAGGAATCTCTGTTCCAAGTCAGCCATGAAAAGGTTGGCATATTGCGGTTACATTTTGGTGCCCATGGCTGTCCCGGTCATTTGTAGGTAGTTAGTGTCATAGAACTTGAAGTAGTTGTGTGCCAGTATAAATTCTATGAGCCTGGCGATGGTTTCACTTTGTTGTGTTGCATTGCTGGAGGAGAGGAATTTGATGCAGGCCTCAATACCATCTTTATGGGGAATGTTGCTATATAAAGACTCCACATCCATCCACATCCATGGTTGCAAGTTTTAAGTTGTAACCTCTATCATGTTGATTAGTATTGCTTCAGACCTGATGAAGGGAGGATAACTCTCGAAAGCTTGTCTTTTTAATATTATGTTAGTCCAATAAAAAAGGTATCACCGCATACTCTGCAATACTCTATTTTTTGACATTGTGTATATATGTATATATATATATATATATATATATATATATATATATATATATATATATATATAATATTGCTATTGCATTTTATTGTCCAATTTTGGTGCGTTACTTATTTTTAATAGAAGTGGTTTTTTTTTTGTTTTTTTTTTTTGTTTCGACCAAGTGAATGCTGAATTTTTGATTTCGGACCAGAATTTTCATTTCGGTGCATCCCTAATTACTGCTTTATAGGTGCAAGGATGCGCAAACTTGTGGTGTTGTGCTTTTGTCCATTGCTTTATAACTGTGCTTTCACTTGTGAACTCATTCAAGATTGTGTCTTTCCAATTAAGGGTAACTTCTTTGATGAATATCAGATGGAAGGAGTGTCTGCAGAACAAAATGAAATATATCTAGAGTTGGTTCCTGAGAATCTTTCTCGAGCATTGAAAATGGCACAGAATGCCAAAACTGTTAAAATCAAACTGACGAACAAGCAATCACCGTGTCTTACAGTGGCGGTAGAATTGGTAAGATAATTAAATGAATACTCCTTTGATGTTCAGTGCTAAAAACATAAATTCATTTTTATATCTGCACTTTTTTTAACCAAATATACACGGGGTAGGATGCTTGATATTTATATTGGTGAAAATGAGTCTGAGATTTGTTTAATGGACAAGAGATCTTGTTTGTATCTCATGCTAGTTAAACATCTGGAAAACATACAAATTAAATCAATTTTTACAAAGGTATCACAACAGGCTGTTTGGATGCTTAACTCAGAGTTTGGTAGCAGGATATCCTTCTACCAGGGTCCAAAGTGTGACAATGACAGTCCTCGTTATAGAATGCCAAGAATAGCAGGAGTTTGTATCTAGGAGATTTTTACAGGAAAAAAATTTACACCGCTCACAGCAAACAACTAAACAGGCACAGGAAGCCAACAAGAAAATTCACCATGAACAAGATTGTTTAGATTGGGGCAGACACTTTCTTCATTGATTTTGGCAGAAATTGAAAATTGTTTTATTGATACATAGGAACGTAGAATTTCATGGCATATAAGAAATACAGTCCTGAAATCAGTCTCCTTTTCTGTTCCGAATAGCTGTATGCCTAACCTATACATTTTAAAGTCTTACATTATTAATCTCTACCAACCTCTAAGTAAAGTAAAAACATCCTTACGTTATATCTAAACCTCTGATCCTCTAGTTTTGGATTATAACCTCTACGGGAACCCTACGGGGTACTGTAGAAATTGGGCGATACTTATGTGGAAAGGCCCCGTACACTCCACTACCCCGGCGGGTAAAAGACTTCAGAAGAGGTAACCTTTAAACAGGTTCCTTTAAGAAGCTTACTGCATTTCTTTAACTCCCCTGCACCACCTAGGAAGGTTGGTCCGCTAGGAACAGACACAGCACAGCTCCAGCATGATGCCGAACAGACTTCCGGTTTCGGTGTGTGTCACTTTTGGCGCGACGGTGTAATGTGTTTTAGTTATGACTCCTGGGCCTGGTCACGACAGGGTTAATTAGCTAAGTATATAACTTGTAAGTTAGGCGTCGGACTTCAACATGTACAGATCACTGTGCCGAATAGATAAACTCACAAGCACATAACATGGCGAATGACCTCTGTTTAAAGTGCCTGGCCAGCACCATAGAATAGAGGTCCAGCCTGCGTCTCAGAACAGAAGCTAGAGATAACACCACAACGTAAAGACACACGCCCCTGGAAGATTCTGGAAAGTCTCCACAATGGCTAGAAAAACCCATGGCAGCGACCTAGTCTTTGAAGCCTCACCTGCTGTGTTTCAAGAATGTGCACGGGCAGCCCAAGAAGGATGCAGCGATCCTTGCCTCAGAGACAAGTGGCTATTCGAAAAGACTGTTATGAGGGGTTTTCAAGTCCCCACTGAGTTGCAAGTTAATCGGCTAGAGGGTGATAAATACTTGGCTCTGTGTATACACATATACATACATATAAGTTTACACACATAATTATTTTCTATCTGCTGTAGTAAGAGTTCTATATTAACCCCTTTGTGACAAAGGCTGATTTTATTTTTTGTACCCTTCGTGACAATGGCCGTTTTAAAATTTCTGCACTGCTTGCGTTTAGCTGTAATTTTCTTCTTTTCTCATTTACTGAACCCACACAAGTTATATATTGTTTTTTTCAAGACAAGAAGGGATTTCTTTAGATGACATTGTTTTGATTGTATCTTATTTACCGTATATTCCGGCGTATAAGACGACTGGGCATATAAGACGACCCCCAACTTTTCCACTTAAAATATAGAGTTTGGGCAATACTCGCCGTATAAGGCTACCCCTCTACCCAGCATACAACAACCAGCCAATCACGGCAAGCGATGTACCTTACCGGTGATTGGCTGGTTGTTATACAGACATATACATACATACACTGCCCTTACACACACACACACACACACACACACACACACACACACACACACACACACACACACACACACACATATATATATATATATATATAATCTCTACATACTCACACACGCCTGCCCATACATACACATTTATACACTGCCCTCACCACACACCCCTGCCTTTACACACACACATATATATAAATATATACATGTCACATGACACCCCAATATGTGTTCAGCAACATCTCCCGAGTACAGTGATACCACATGCATGGGTTTGTCGTTTTTTGGGGAAATTAGAAGGTCACATTTGGAATGTGTGCATTTTTCTAATTGGAAATTAGATGTGTGGCCATCCCCCCCCCCCCCTGTGTTAATTGGGACATTGTTGAACCCGGCCAATTCAATTTACCCCATCAAATCATACATTTTTTAAAAGTAGACACCCCATGGGCATTTAATATTCCAGTATTTTAACGCTTTCCATGTGAGAATTGTTTTAAGCTAATTTGCTAATTTTAGGACTTGCTCACAAAAATATTTTATATATACCGTATTGGCTCGGATATAGGCCGCCCCCGTATATAGGCCGCACCCTAAAAGTTTGGTGCTTTTTTAAAGAAAAAGTTTTTTTCTTTAAAAAAGCACCAAAAAAAACATGCTGCCACTCTGCCCCCCCCGAGATATGCTGCCACTGTCCTCCCTCCCCGAGATATGCTACCACTGTCCTCCCTCCCCGAGATATGCTACCACTGTCCTCCCCCCCGAGATATGCTGCCACTGTCCTCCTCCTCCCCCCACCGAGATATGCTGCCACTGTCCTCCTCCTCCCCCCACCGAGATATGCTGCCACTGTCCTCCTCTGCGCCCCCCCCCTACTTACCGGAGCAGACTCCCGGGTGTCTTGCGGGGCCGGCGGGGGACATCTATGCAATACGCGTATACATCTGTGAAAGCTGGGCTCCATTGACTTGCATGGTTGAATACAGTACCTGTATTCAACCTGCAATTGGAGCCAGAGTTCTCTAGAGGGTCTGGAGACCATCTAGCGAACTTTTTCAACTTGATTGTTTTTTTTTTTTTTACAGGCCGGCTGCTATCTTGCGGATGGCGAAAATCACTCGCAGTAGCAGCTGTGGCTACTCTCCGGAGCGGTCACACCCCGTCCTGGAGTAAGCGTTTGGTGTCGCTGAATGCCTCCTGATCGAGGCATTTCAGCAACACCATTGAAAAACAGCTTTTTGGCAGAAACCTGGAGGAAATTATGGAGTCTAAAACAGCCGAGAAAAATTGGTTGCCCCAAAGAAGAGTGCCACCTCACTTTAGGTCCACCACCTTCCGACCTTACAAGAATAAGGTGTCATGTGGACTGGGTAGAGAAGATTATCAATCCTTTCTTTACAGATCATACAGAGGAAGAAATCAGAGAGGCAGAAGAAGAGATAGAGAGTACAAGATTGACTACAAGCAGACCCAATTGGGGGGGGGCTGACACAGTTCTTCTGACATTGGACAGAGATTACTTCAAACCCATGGATTCTAAGCATAATCAGTCAGGGTTACATGATGGAATTCAATCATCGACCTACTTAGTTTCCTCATTTCTCAGCCCCCAAAGGATTCTCAAAAACTTCTTGGTCTGTACCTAACTGTTCAGGAGTTCATAAGAAAGGGTGCTTTGATCCCAATACCCCTCCTCCAAGGGGAAAATGTACCTACTCCCACGGTTTTGTGGTACAAAAGCCTTCAGGGAAATACAGGCTAATAATAAACCTATGCTTGGTGCAGGTGCATCACTAATTACAGGTTCCGTATGTAGACCTTGAAATCAACTGCAGAGATCCTTTCACCGGGAGACTACATGGCATCAATAGATCTACAAGATGCTAGCCTCCATATTCCAATCTACAAGAAACATTCAACAATTCCTTCGTCTCGCTTATCCATCAAATCAAGGGATTCGACATTTTCAGTTTCAGGCCCTACCTATTGGAGTGGCATCTGCACCACTGATCTTTACCAAGGAATAGGAAGGTTCGGTAGAACGGTTGAACTTGATGGACTTAGGTCTTTTTTAACCTTATGAACTATAAGTTTCAATAACTGTAAGGTCATGTTGGCGGTCTCTGTGTTTCTCAGGCAACAAGGCATAAAAGTAATCCCGTATTTAGACGACTGGCTGATTGCAGCACCCTATGAAGTCCTACCACAGTCTCGCCTGACAATGAGACCCTGAGCACTGGGATCGATAATATACCACAACGAAAATCTTTAACATTTTTCATTATCGATTAGTTGAATCGATTTTATTGAATATAATATGAGTGTTTTTTCAGAGCAAATGCTCTGAAAAATACCCCTCGTTTTATAATCTGACCTCAAATAGAGGTCGGATTATAACACTAAAATCCAGATCCCCGCATCACTGCAGGGGACCTGGATCCTCCTCCCTGACTGCCGGTGAACGTCTGCTCAATGCGCGCGGGCAACCTCCACTTCTGTGCATCGCATAAACGTCCACCCGCTGCCAAAGAGGAGGATCCAGGTCCCCTTCAGCGCTGCGGGGATACTCCTCTCTGGCAGCCGATGAACGACTGAATGATGCACGCAGACAACATCCGCTACTGCCCTTTAGAGCCCTGCGCGGGACTGTTTTTTTTTATCCCGCTCCCGATGATTTTTTGACCAACCCCACCCGCTCCCGCAATGTGGGTGTTCTGCTTCCGCCATATTTGTGGCCAATCCCGCATGATCCCGCCACATTTGCATTTGCTGCACTCGTGTTGCTCCCTCACAGCATCTCTTCTTTTGCTGCGCCCAGGAACAAGGCGGAATCACGGAAAGTGACATCACATCACGTGACTCTGTTTTGTTCCTGGCGGAGCAAGAGAGGAGACACTGAAAGGGAGCAGCGAGAAGGCAGCCTTGCGGGATTACCGGGACCCGCAGGTACAGTGCCTGACCGCCTGCTCCTGCCCGCGACTTTCTTGGCGGGTCCCGCCTCCCAATGCAGTCCTCTACTGCCCTTCACTTCCGGTGGGGCTTTTATGATGGAGCACTGGCATCACATGATCTTCTGAGCACGATGATGTTTTTCAGTTAATTACGAAGAAATGGGGCTCATCCGAAATAGACCAATCCAAAACTAAGGTCAGAATTTTCCTCTCCCATAGGGCATCTAAAAGGACTAGAGGCTCTGTCACGGTCATGGGAATACAAGCTGTCTTTATGTATTTCCTCCAATTCCACTCCTTTCCAGAGTCCTAAAGAAAATAAGAGAAGGTTCTCACCCGGTGATACTCATCACTCCATACTGACCAAAGAGGGCTTTTTTTTACCGATCTCATCCAACTGGCCTGTGACAGTCCTTTCCGTCTACCTCCTCGAAAGAACTTACTTCTACAGGGTCCAGTCTGTCACCCAGATCGTCTCAAGTTTACGGCATGGATTCTGAAAGGGAAATATCGAAATCCAAAGGCTTTCTCCCAGCTGTTATCGAAACCTTGATCTCCAGCAGGATGGGTTCCACTTTCGCAAAAGATCTGGAGGACTTTCCTCTCTTGGTGCAAAGTCCACAAAGCTTCGCCATCAGATATCCACTCTGTGTTCGTTTTTCTGCAGAACGGGTTTAATAGGGGTCTAAAACCAACCACCTTGAAATTACAAGTAGCTGCACTCGGCATCTTGCTTGATTTTCGCCTAGCCGAACAACCCTGTATCTAGTTGTTTTGCAAAGGGATCTGTAGCCTAACACCTAGACATCAACCTACATTTCCCCCGTGGGATCTTAATCCTGTGTTACAACAACTGACCTCTTCCCACTTCGAACCTCTGGAAGACATTGCTTTCAAAACACTCACCCTCAAGGCAGTGCTCATAGTGGTGTTCACTTCTGCAAGAAGGATTGGTGAAATTCAAGCAATGTCAATGAAAGAACACTTCATCAGAATTCTATCAGAAGCAGTGGTGCTAAAACTACCCCCCTTAATTTGTACGGAAAGTGTTTTCCGGTTTCCATAATTGTCCTGCCTTCATTCTGTCCAGAACTAAATCCCAAAGAACAACTGCTGCACACATTAGACCTACGGAGATATACCTTATCAGAAAAGAACCTCAGAGGAAATCCAGCTGCCTGTTCATTTCCTTCTCAGAAAGGGAATTAAAGTGACCAAGACCTTGATAGGCTGCTGGATTAAAAAAGCAATATCTGAATGTAATGTCTCGCGGGTCTGGAACCTCCATCCAACTTGAGAGCTCATTCAACAAGATCCATTTCTACCTCCTGGGCTGAACTTTCATGCCTAGATCCTTCTATAATATACAAGGCTGCCACCTGAAAAAAATTCCACACATTCACTAAGCACCACAGCTTGACCTCATGGCTGCAGAAGATGCTAAGTTCAGTACTTCAACAAGCTATTATCCCACATTTAATGTGCTGGCTGCCATAAGTCTCTTCAAGACCCTAAGAAAAGCCGGAGGTAAATATTTTTTACCTGGCTAAAGGGTGAGATGTAACCACATTCTCCACCTTCAAACAACCTATGTCTACTCCTTAGACACTCTTCTGTGCTTCCCCGGAGCCGGCCATGTTCAACCAATCATCACGTTTCTCTGAATTTGATTATCCTGAATTGGAAGATAACGCGAAGAGGGAGAAGTGACAGATAAGAATTCCTTCCTTTTTCCACTTGAGGAAGTGGACGCCCTGATTGCTGCTTTTAAAGACCCTTTTTTTTTTTTTTTTTTCCTCTGGCTTCTCTAAACAGAATCCCTGCTTTCCTGTCCACCATGTTTTGTCAGACATCATAAAGCAAGAATGGAACCATCCAGAGCACAAACGTAACCTATCCAGACGTGATCTTACCTTTGATGAATAGTTTTATCGGATTGTGAAACATCTACTATTGATACAGCAGTTATGAAGGTGTCCAAGAAAACCAGATTACCCTTACTTTTCAGATCACATGGACAAAAATGTGGAAGTGTCGATGAAGAAATCTTTTGAAACGTTCTTTCCTCATTGAGGCAGTGAACCAGTTTCAAGAATTGCAAGCTCTCATCCCGGTCCCCATGGTGCAGCAAGGTCACGGAATACATTTCCCCATATTTGTGGTCTCAAAATACACAGGAGGTGGCAGCCTTATTATAGACCTACGTTTTCTGTTTTCTAAACCAGCACATCATGTATTCCAGGTTCAAAATGGAAACCGTCAGATCTACCCTGAATACCCTAGATATTTTAGATTTTATGGGTACTATAGACCTGAAGGATGCGTACGTACATGTACGTATCTCACTAGAGATACCTGCGTATCGGGAGTGGTCCATCAATATCAGACCCTTCCCTTTGGACTCACCTCAGCCCCCAGGGTCTTTTGCAAAACTTGTAGCAGTAGTGGCTGCACACTTCAGACTCCAGGACATATCAGTCATCCCGTATTGGGACGACTGGCTTGTCCGGGCTTTTTCAGTATCCTCCCTGTAGTCTCGCCTATCAACGGTCAAGCCTCATCCTAACCCAAGAAATTGTGGGTTTTTGGGCCTACTCCTGGACACGCAGTCAGGGAAAGCCTCCTTAACTCCTTCAAAGATGGAAGACATTGTGTCATTGGTCCATAAGGTCTTGTCTTCCAACAGATGCTCCATAAGAAGTTATATGTCCTTAATTTGCAAAATGGCCTCTTCCTGTTATGCAGTCACCTGGGGGGTCTCCCATCTACGGGTCCTTCAGCATGTCATCCTACACTGCTGAATCGCCGGATCGGACTGCATGCTCACGTCAGAACATCTCCTGCATGTTGGCCTTAAACAGTAGTTGTGTCAGCTTGAAGACTTTGGTCAATATCAAAAAAGGAAGTTTAACTACAGACGCAAGTTACAAGGGATGGGGAGCTACTTACCTAAACCAGTTCGTTCAAGGCTTCTGGGATCCCACCTTGAGCTCTAGATCATTTGCAGGAAAGGATGTTCTGATTTGATCAATCGATGTGTGGTGGCTTTTATAAACAAGAAAAGTGACACCAGGAGCCCTGTTCTGCTTTGCATAGCCCTCCTAAGGGGCAGAGGCTCGTTCCATTTTCCAATCCTCCGTTCATGTAGAGGGATCTATGAAAACGCACGCAGGCTTCCTAAGCAGAACGTCAGTCTGGGAGGAGAATGGGCCTTGAATTTTGAAATCCTTCAATCTCATCGTAGCAATTTGGGGTTCATCAGAAGTGGACGTGATGGCCTTTCAAAAGTCTGGAACTTTTTCTCCCTCCATTTGAGCCTCTTCAATCTGTTTCTCATCACCTTCTGTCATTGAAAACAGCATTCTTAATTGCCATTACCTCTGCTACAAGCATCAGTGAGCTACATATATTTAGTAAAACCTTTTCTTCAGATTTTTCCAGATAAAGTGGTCCTTTCTCTGCCCTCGGAATTCGCACCTAAAGTCTACTCTTCGTTCTGTCGGACGCAGGAAATAAATCTGTCAATTGTTTTCCCTGTCTCCTGAAAATGCATCGGAAGAGTGCCTTCGTGCTCTAGATTATTATCTTTTATTTATATAGCACCAACAATTTATGCACCACTTCATACAATATATATATATTCAAGGGGTATGACATGACTAGAATTGACAGACTAAGACAAACTGATACATTAGGTGGAGAGAGCCCTGCTTGCAAGCTTACAATCTTGAAGTAATGGGGTGATGACAAATATAGGGAACAGAGAGAGGGTGAGCGTGTGGGTTTGTATGAGTAACAGGGACGTTCCTAGTGGCTACAATGATATTCTTCTCAGAAGAAGTGGGTTTTGAGATGTTTCTTGACTTGGGAGGGAGGGTGAAGGCTGAAGGATTGGTGGAAGTAGGTTTCAGAGATATGCGGCAGCACGAGTGAAATCTTATAGACGGGAAAAGGATAAGGAGGAGAGCCTTAGCCCATGGAGTAGTGGAGTGTATGTTTATGAGTGCAGAAATGAATGAAGGAGCAGTGTTATGGAGGGCCTTATATGTTAGTACCAGGATTTTAAATTTAATTCTAAAGGTAATAAGGAGCCAGTGGAGGAATTCAGAGTGGGGAAGCAGAAGAGGAGTGACGTGCAAGAAAGATAAACCTAGCAGCAGCCTTTGGAACAGACTGATAAGGAGAGATTCAAGACAGTGGGATGCCTACCAGAAGAGTGTTGCAGTAGTTAAGACAGGAAATAAGTGAATGAAGAGTTTTGTGGATTCTTGGGTGAGGAATGGGCGTATGCGAGAGATGTTTTTTAGGTGCAAGCGGCAGGATCTGGCGAGGGACTGAATGTGAGAAATGAAAGAGAGGTTTGAGTCAATGATGACACCAAGGCATCAGGCCTGGTTAGTAGGAGAGATTAATGGTGGTGTTAATGGTGATAGAGATTTCAGGTAGATGAGAGGAGATGGAAGACAATGAGTTCAGTTTTAGAAAGATTAAGTTTCAGATAGCGTTGTGTCATCCATGAAGAAATAGCAGACAAGCAGTTGGAAATATGTTACATGAGAGACAGAGAGAGAGATCAGGAGAAGACGGGTAGATTTGGATATCATCTGCATTTAGATGATACTAGAGGCCAAATGAGCTGATTAGTTTTCCAAGTAATGAAGTATAAAGAAAGAACAGCAGAGGGCTAAGGACTAAACCTTGGGGGACAGTAACCAAAAGTTGAAGGGGTGATAATGTTTTGCCAGAGAAGCTGACAGAGAAGGAACGGTTAGACAGATATGAGGAGATCAAAGAGAGGGCTGTATCTTGAATGCCTGTCAAAGCAAGTGAGTCATGAAGCTTGTGGGGACAAATGTTAACCCCTGCAATGCCACGAATGGCATTGCAGGGGTTAACATTTGTCTGGGACGCAATTGCTGGTCTATAGACCAGCTATTGCAGGGGGGAGTCTCTCTGATGACTGCTGTAGGCTTCCATGCCTACAGGAGTCATCAAAGGGCTTGTGGGGGGGCTCGTTTTTGCTGTTGCTGGCCTGCCTGGCAGACCACCAGCAGCAGAGCCCCGTACAAAACGGGAATTAACCCCTAAAATGCCGCGACATTGAAGGGGTTAACGCTGCCCTGTCGCTCTCATGGAGCGATCAGGCAGCAGGGGGATTTTGTGTCAGGTCCCCACACTTGTGTGGGGACCCAATCAACACTGAACCCCCTTTCCTGAAGCTGCCTGTGGCAGCTGAAAACGCTATTGCAGGTTTTCCTGCAATCGCGGTTTAAGCCTACAGAATCACTCCGTGGGAGTGATCTCAGGCTCGGGGCGGGCTCTGAGTGGCTGTGCTGTCTGCCCAGACTCCTGGGCAGACAGCAGCAGCGCCCCCGCGTGGTGACGCGGGGGCATTTTTTTGTGGATGTAAGAGGCTGACAAACTCCTAGGCGCCAGGACAAAATTCTAAGTCTCCATGGCGACCTGGCGTCTGGGATTTCTCGAGCCCTGTAGTAAGGCATTTGTACACAATCTGTTCAAGCAACTTAGAGGTAAAAGGAAGCAGAGAGATAGGGCGACAGTCAGACAAGTGGGATCTAAGGAAGGATATTTTAGAATGGGTGTGATTAGCGCATGCTTGAAGGTTGTTGGTACTGTTCTAGATCTGAAGAGATGCATCTCTGTCTATTTGGAAAGGAACTCAAAACTCCTCTCCTGGATTTGGGTGAACCAAGCTAAGAGCTTCCGGTGGACGTTTCTTAGCATTGGCTAACAAAATATCCAGAACACCAGAGTACAGTGATTTACCGCTTTGAATGGGTATAGACATTCTGAGAATGCATTTGCAAAGTTATCATTGAAATTGTGAGTAATGCATGCATTGTATCATAAGGGTGACAAAGAAATGATGTGTAAAAAAAAAAACAAAAAAAAAAAACGGAGTGACCACCATTGTTTACTTTAATATCAGACCCCTCCCATGGTGCACAACTATGTTTTTTTCCCCATTTGCAGTGGTTATATATAGCTTTTATAGGTGAAACTGAAGATATTTCCTTTTTTCTTAATTTTCCCACATTTTTAGATATTAGTGTTAGTGGACAATCAGAGTTGAATTAAGTCCTGAAGGGGTTAATAGCTCTGTTATTTACAATTTTCTAATCGCTATAAAACAACTATCCTGGGGTGACAGTAAACTGCAAATGTGAGTAAAACTTAATTGACATATTTAAACTATGGATAGAATGAATATATCTTCATTGTATTAAAACTTTTCTCTTTTGCGGTCCTTTTATGATTAAAAAAAAAAAACCCTGCTCATTCACCATAAGGATATTACTGCTACTTACTGAGTGAACATAACCTACAAGTAAGTCTCTTGATAGTAGCTGATAAAATAAAAAATCCCAACTAAATTATAATGAATCACACAACATGAAAAAAATATTAATGTTATTAATCTCATTTATAACATGTTTTAATGTTAAATTTAATCTGAATATTATAATAAATTAAATAAAACACAACTTAATCACATACAAATTTTCATCCGGTTCATAACACCAATTAAAACTAAAGTAAACGCAAACACAATGAATTATCATAACATCTGGCATTTCCTTGGATCTTAACTTTTTCCTTTCTTCTTTTTGTTCTATCTATCCACACAGATAAGGTTACTCCGCATATCTACCCCTCTGATTAAGCTGAATTGCGAAGCAGGCTTGGGTATCTGGTGTGAATTGGCTTGTGTATTTTTTGTTTAACTTGTTTTTATGTCTATTATACAACTTTTATTATAATTATTGTAAATAAAATTAAAGTGCTTGTAACCTGAATCTTTTAATGCTGTGAACACCATCACCATCACACCAATTGCTACAAAGGTTAACTGTCACAGATTCACACTACAACTGATGCTAGCAAAGTGGTGTTTTATTGTTATTAGTCAACCACATTTGGTTTTCTGCAGTTGTTAGCTGAGATGTTCAGCTTTGTAGATTTTAATCTTACATGTGCGTTTTATACCCAAGAACAGTACTCAAGACTGAGTCTGGCATACAAGATGTTCATGTTCAAAGAAACTAAGGAAACCACCCATGGCAAGTGACTACATACTTCTAATTTAAAGGGGAAACCTTACTTTTTTTTATAGTTGTGTTCTCAGTATTTGGTTACTCCTGTGAGCACAGACTGCTGTGATTTTCTTGAGTGTAGTGATATCCTCTGCTGATGTCATGAAGCCACATATTGCCTTAAACAAGGCAGCGTTTTGATGCCTTTTCGGAAATATGAGTGTTCGTGTAAAGAGTCTAATACCGTTTTATGGTGTGCAACATCTAAACTTTTTTTTGTTAAAAAATAGGCAGCGTAGAGAGAGTTCCCCTTTGACTAGTACACCCCTGTAGATTAAACAAGGCCTATGTGGTTATCCACTCAGCAAGTCAGCAAATGGCAAACCAGAACACAAAACGTGTGAAAGGCTTTATACAATTGCAACAAAGAATAGCTCACTATATTGAGAATATTAACGTGCCACGTGACCATGTTTAAACAAAAATATGACGTTTTTTTGGCAGGAAAATGAATCTTGGTCCAGTTAAGGTAATTAAAAGTAGGCACTGATATTTCCCTAGCATAGTCAAAACACTTTACACCTTTATATGCTCATAGTTCAGATAACCTGCTCACCGTTTTTAAGCAACATGGAATGGAAGCAGGCCCGGACTGGCCATCGGGTAGATGGGGAGAGGGGGTAGTGTGAATGCGTACGAGAATGAATTCATGTGTGGATGAATTGTGTGAATGCATACGAGAATTAATGAATAAATGTGTGGATGAATTGTGAATTGTACATGAAGAGTGGGCTGTTTGTCGACAAAGATGTCTTACACTGGGCTGTTAGGGGACAAAGTTGGCTCAGGCTGGGCTGTAATGTGTGTGTGTGTAATCTGGGTGCTGATCAGAGCTGGCTGTGATCTATGCTATAATTTAGGGGTTTATCTATACTAGGGCTGAAACAACTAATCGATAAAATCGATAATGAAAATCGTTGTCAACGAATTTCATCATCGATTAATCGGATCGATTTTTATCGATTATAAAAAGAGGTTTTTTTCAGAGCAAATGCTCTGAAAACCTCCTCTCCTTATATAATCCGACCTCAAACAGGGATCGGATTATAACACCGGAATCCAGATCCCCCGCAACGCTGCAGGAGACCTGGATTCCCCTCACTGTCGGCCGGTCTCTCACTTCCGTCTCTCTCCCCCTCCCATCTGCCTCCTCCCCCCTCCCATACACCGCTCTGCCTCTCTACCCGGCACCGTTACTGCTAGGCACTTTCCCTGCAGCTTCATAGAAGCCTCAGTGTAAGTGAAGGTGAGTAACGGAGTCTGTCTGTGCGATGCAAACCCCCACCGGCTGACAGAGAATCATCCTCTCTGATAGCCGGTGAGGGTCTGCATCGCACAGACAGACTCCGTTACGGCCCTTCACTTACACTGTGGCTTCTATGAAGCTGCAATGAAAGTGCCTTCAGTAAAGGAGCCGGGTAGAGAAGCAGAGCGGTGTATGGGAGGGGGAGGAGTCAAGAGGGGTGTATGGGAGCCACCCTCCAATATACCACTCTGGCTCCTCCCCCTCTCATACGCCACTCTGCCTCTCTACCCGGCTCCCTGGTGTCTTGTCAGAAACGGAGGTTCACAGGAGGCAGAGTGGAGTATGGGAGGGGGAGGAGCCAACGTGATGTATGGGAGGGGAGGAGCCAATGTGATGTATGGGAGGAGGCAGAGTGGAGTATGGGAGGGGGAGGAGCCAGAGTGGTGTATGGGAGGGGATGAGGCAGAGTGGTATATGGGAGGGGGAGGAGGCAAAGTGATGTATGGGAGGGGAGGAGCCAAAGTGATGTATGGGCGGGGGAGGAGGCAGAGTGGTGTATGGGAGGGGGGAGGAGGCAGAGTGGAGTATGAGAGGGGGGAGGAGCCAGAGTGGTGTTTGGGAGGGGGAGGAGCCAGAGTGGTGTATGGGAGGGGAGGAGCCAGAGTGGTGGATGGGAGGGGGAGGAGCCAGAGTGGTGGATGGGAGGGGGAGGAGCCAGAGTGGTGTATGGGTGAGTTATAGTGGTGTATGGGGGGTATTATGAATTTTTAGGGCATATAGGGGGTATATGGCATATGGATATTAGGCATATCAGGGGGGCATAAACATATCTGGGGGTAAAAGGTATATCAGGGGGCTCAGTGGCATATAGGGGGTATAAGACATCGATATTAGGCATATCAGGGGGGCATAAAACAAATCTGGGGGTAAAAGGTATATCAGGGGGCTCAGTTGCATATCACTGGCATATAAGGAGTATAAGGCATATCAGGGGCACAGTGGCATATCAGGGGGCACAGTGGAATCTGGCATATAAGAGGTATAAGGCATATATGGGGGCAGAGTGGCAAGCTGGGGGTCAGATGTGCATAACTGGGGGCAGTTTGGTAAATAAAAAAATTTAAACAAGGCTTTTTTCTCAGTTTTTATTAAATATGAAAAATAGTTAACATATGAATTAATATTTACTAATAATTTTGTATTAAAACCTAGTTTGAGAAGCACCGTGTTTGGGTTCTTGTAGCTTTTATTATTATGTCAGTAAAATAAGAAGGTGAATAGAGAGAGGCCAATGCAATAAAGAGATGAAAGTGTAAATTGTACGTTTTTTATTGCAATTTTTCTTCAATTTAAAATAATGTATTTTTTTTATCCGATTAATTGACAAAATAATCGGCCAACTAATCGATTATTAAAATAATCGTTAGTTGCAGCCCTAATCTATACCTTTTAATGCTAAGTTTATATGTGAATTCTAATTGATTTACAGCTGCAAAGCTGGGTGTGTGTTATTCTGTTGATCTGTATCTGGTATGTTCTGTTTCCATACATTATTATTGTATACCTACAAATAGAGGGTTTGTATGTCTGATTCTGTTTATTTGATCTATACCTTCAACGCTGAGTTAACATGTGATTTTCAGTTGATCTATACCTGCAAAGCTTGGTTTTTGTGTTGATTCTGTTGATCTATACCTGCTATGCTATGTTTTCATACATCATTTATGCATACCTGCAAATATAGGGTTTGTATGTGATCTGTACATGAAAGTGTTGTTTATATGTGTTTGATCTATAGTTCACGGGGAGGAAGGAAAGGAGAGGTATGGCTTAGTGAATGAGGGACAAAGGGACTGGGAATGATTTCAGGGGAGAGGACCTCTCACCCTGACCATGACTTTGAGAACGGGGAAGACTGCACAGACTCTCACACTCTTCCCCTAATCTTCAGTCGGTGTGGTAGAGCCTGTCCTGATGTGTGTGTCTGGGTGGCAGAGCCTGTCCTGGTGTGTGTGCTTGGGTGTCTGGGTAGCAGAGCCTGTCCTGGTGTGTGTGTTTGGGTGTCAGGGTGGCAGTCTGTCCTTGTGTGTGTGTCTGGGTGGCAGAGCCTGTCCTGCTATATATTTAGTCATCTGTTTTCTGACCCTTTACGTTCTGTAGGAATAAATTGAACTATTTAATTTTTCCTTGTCCGGAGATAAAACACCCTCCTGAATTTGTAGTCACTTCAGAGGACAAAACATTCTAGGCTCTGCTGTGCTGTGAGTCTGTGACTGACAGACTCGCTCGTCATGAGGGTGATCTGACCAGCCAAGGCTCAAGGAGTGCCACACTGCCACTAGTTTTTTCTCTAAGTACCAACTAAATGGTCAAAGATTAGTTACGAATCTTTCGTTAAAGATATAGTGCTTTATAAATTGCATGACATTATGATTCATTATATATTTATGTAATGCTAATTGATTACAGTGACAAAAGCATGCTGAAATATAACTAATAGAACACAAGAAATGGTAAATTAAATTTGTCAAAATTTGGTTTAACAAATACATTAAAAAAATAAATAAAAATGGGCTGCTCAGTCTTAAATGCCCGGGCCTATTTTTTGTCCCAGTCCGGGCCTGAATGGAAGTGGTGTAGGGTAGGCCTAACGTGTCTGGATTAAAAGTATGCAAATCTAACTAGTTTTTTTTTAATATAAAGATATGCAGCCTCACTGCACTGGCATATAGGGGGCTGAGTGGCATATAGGGGGTTAAAATGCATATATATATAACTGCTAACAGCAATCACACTCCTATCAAGCAAAGGCAGCCAGTACATGCTGGAACCTGGGGATGATAGGAATGTGATTACAGCCTGCCTATGCCATGCTACCACCACCACCACCCCCCTTACACATCCATGCTATCACACATACACTCATTCACAAACATTTAAATACTCAATTCCATTAATCACACATACTTGCTCATAAACCCTCCCCCATCCCTTACCTGAACCTATCCCTTGGGGATATCTCTCACTCGCAGACTTCTGCAGAGGCCCAACTGCTTCCCTTTGCAACTTCTCTGGCCCCGCCCCCAGAGGAAGAAGGAACATATGATGACTCTGCTGGCTTCCTGTTCTCCTGCTGCTAGTACAAGAGACGCTGCTCACGACCAAATTACTGGTAAGCAGCCTGGCCCCGGCGGACATTTTTTTGAGGTCTGATTAGAAGACGACCTCGATTATAAGACGAGGGGCATTCGCTCTAAAAAAGAAAAACAAAAAACCTTGGCTTATAATCGAGCAAATACAGTAATATGCCAGTTTTTAGGGTCGACCTGTCGAATGGCACCTGACAGGCCTGTCCCCTGTCTTAATTTCCCCTCTGTTCTCTCCATTGAGCCCTTGGCAGATTACCTATTATATATGGTTTCCAATCCCACAGACTCCCTTTTCAATATTACCACAGAGCCTCGGACATTTCATGAGATATCCAGTTATAAAATAAATCTCCAAAAGTAGTTTAATTTTAGAAATTAACATATCAGAGGCCATGAGAAGTGACATTATCCAGAAATTCTCTTTAGATGGTGTGATTCTTATTTAACATATTTGGGGTTGAAAATTCCTTTGTATCTTTTACGCAGCTGGCTACTTTGAACTATCACTCTTTACTCTCTGCTGTCACTGTGGATTTAAGGAAATGGTCGTTTCTTCGTTTGTCCTGATTTTGACGAATAGGGGTCCTGAAGATGAATATGCTTCCTCGGTTTCTATGCATTATACAAACACTACCAATATTTCTAATGAAAAAAACAAAGTGATGTGTTGGTATAAAAGAAAGCAATAATAAACACAAATGTGCTGGTGCTGTGTGTTATAAATCCAGACCTCACCGCTGATTTAGTGACAAAGAAAATAAAGAGAAACAATAAATAATCGCGCACTCTGGTTGCTAAGCCACGTGTGTGAGTGATTAATAAAAAAATACACAACAAATCTTTGATGTGCTGGAAGAGACTCAAATGGATCCAAATATATGAAAAAAGAAACAAAACGTAAACATTATATAATGTAGTAAGTAGATAAATGTGGAGGATATAAATACAAATACAGCCCCTTATATCATATAGGGCATAGAATAGCCCTTTAAGAAGGATCTGTGCTCTTCTCGGATATGGACTCCCTCAAGGCAGTATACGTAGAAGACAGAAAGCCCGAAGGTAAGTAGAAAAATATTTGATAACGAGTAAAGTACCCCCCCCCACATTGGAGATTCCACGTTATTTTCACTACAACCGTATAACTAATCCAAATAGCAGGGCCCCGCTAAAGGCAGATATCAGTCCCCACTGGCCCAGTTTTTCTCACCACATTGCGACCCACAACTTTTCTAGACAACTTACACCATTTGAGAAGCTCAGGGAACTAAAACTTCCCATTTACTTTCCAAACTTTACGGGATTATTCAACAACTAAACCGTATTTCATGGGGCTATGGGAAGGGGACTTAGGTACAAGGTTAACCCATAACTGCGACATTTATAGTAAAGGACAAGAGGCTAGCTACAAATTGCTCACATGGTGGTACAGGGTCCCAAAAGACCTTTATCATTTTATCTCACAAGTGCCGCCTGAGTTTTCGGAGATGTGAAGGGGCGGTAGGCTCTTATACACATATATGGTGGGAATGTGCCCTCATACGTTCATTTCGGGCTGTTCTTGATGTTGTATATACTTCTCCTCTCTCAAACCAATACCACCAATTGATATGCGTGGAGAATAATCTGCTCTGCGTTGTGTATTAATGATAAATGTAATACCCCTTGTTACCTCCTCCAAGAACTAACATATAACCGTATCCCCTTTTCCAGATAATATATATGTCTAGTTCTACTAAGGTTTTCTACCTGATATTACAATAAAACAGCCAACCCAAGATTCTTACCAGAGAGAGAGCTTTAATTAGAATCTACCCAGATTAATGTTACAGCAAAGACAAAACCAGAGTTACAGTGATATACAGATGACAATCATTCATACCGATCACAAACATCCCATCTATCTAATATCTGCTGCTAAGTGTGTATGCTGTGTGGGTGATGTGCCAAAGGTGAGACTCTCCAATCCAGTCTCCTTTTGTGTGTGTTTCTACAATGTCTTTTTAAAGCTAGGTTTCCATTTGGGTTTTTTATGCTAAAAACGCCTATAAAAACGCCAATAGCGCCACCTGGCGTTTTTTTGTGAAAAACGGCTGCAGCCAGATGTTAGCTGTAATTCAATGGGAAATCGCAAAATGCCATTTCCACTTGGCGTTTTTCTGTTTGGCGTTTTTTCAGTCCTCTTTGGCGTTTTTCTGCTTTTTTGGGCTCTGTGGCAGTTTTTCAAAACTGCAGCATGTTGACACTCTGGCGTTTTTTGCAAGAAATCTTGGCTTTTTTTCTCCAATAGAAGTCTATGTGAGAGTGAAAAAACGCCATGAAAAAGCCATGTGGGTTTATTGCCTTGGCGTTTTTTATGGCGTTTTTTCCACAGTTACAATGCAGAGGATGGACCCAGTATCTGTGTGTCCTACGAGAAATAGGCTGAAAACAAACAGTTTCACACAAAACAAAGTCCTGGACTGGTTCATATTGAATTTTACACCATTTGGAACAAACATGCCATTACAAACAAACATACGCGACCGGATCCTGCGTGCCAAAAGCAACAGCAAACAATTTGCACCATCATTTGGGGCCAATCTTCCCAGAGGAGCAGACATTCGAAATAAAGCATTCCTTACAAACCACAGAAAAGAGACAAAAGGGTCTACCAAGTAAATGACATCAGGAGAGGGCAGATACTTGCCATTTATCCTAATCCCTTTTAGCTGGGTGAAACTTCTAACTTGTAAAGGCTGGAAAAACTGCCTAAGGTCAAAAAAAGCAATTTCCACAGAAAGGCTAAAACGCCAGAAAAAACTGCAGAAAAAACGCCAAAACGCAGGTAAATGCAGTGGCAGTTTTCTTGGCAGTTTTCCTGGCGTTTTTCATCAAGAAAAAAACGCCGGACAAAAACCCAAGTGGAAACCTAGCCTAAGGGATTTCTCTCTTGATGTGTAAATGAGGTCCCTGTCCTGTGTTCCCAAGACCCCACCGTGTGATGTTATTGACTTGCTATATTTCCCATGCCTATCTCTAGGTGATGCATTTCCTTCCTTCTCTACATAGTATGTAGGTGTGATATCTTCTTACAGCTGTCTTTCCTGTTACTTCCCCCCCTAAGTGGCTTGCAGCTATCATACATACATACATATATACACACATAAACTTAATCAAGCACATATTAATTACAGATATACATACTTTGTATTTACCCCAACACTTGAAAGGGTCCTTCAGGAGGTGGTTGACTCCGGATTCCAGCTTACACTGGAGTTAATCGTCCTCCATTTCACGCATTCCCCAGTGGACACCTACAAGCGCTCGCTTATGGTTCACCTTTTAAACGCTGCAAGGGCAATGATCCCGAAATATTGGATGGTTCCGTCTACCCCTGCTCCCCTAGCCTAGATTAAAAGAGTAATAATTATATGCAATATGAAAGATCTTGTTACAATGGCTCAAGGACATACATATAAAAATGGTTTCAAGTAGCTTCTTTGGCCTACATTTCTGACTTCACCAACGTTCCAATCTATATTGAGCCACCAGACCCACCATCCACATTCTAACCTAATCACATCTTCACTAATTTTGACCAATGCCCCCAGTGAATTGGTAACTCTGTGAGATAATTTGAGCATAAAGTTGCAGCAAATACCATTTATGTGTTGCAACATAAGTCTTGTGTAATTGTTTGATTGATGGGCATCTCACAGAATCCTCGCTAACCTTTACTATTATATGTTAAATGGTTTTATTTTTTCAAAACAATATGATTCTGTGCAGAACATTGTATGATTGTAAGGTACTACTTGGCATTCTTATGTGATTATGTACTTTCATTGTTGTATCATCCTAAGGTCCTGCTTGCGTTGTCTTGGACCATAATGTATTATAATGTACCTATATCACAACTACATATTTCTGTACTTTAAATTGACAGAGGTTGTATTTATTCACACACACACACACACACACACACACATATATATATATATATATATATATATATATATATATATATATATATATATATATATATATATATATATATATATATATATATATATATATATATAATAGGTGAATTAATTAAAAATATTATACCAGGTTTTAGGCCCATGCTACAGTATTATAATAAAATATGTTGTTAATATCGAAAAATTGATGTAGAAACATAACTCTTAAGAGCTATTTATTTTTTTATTTCTGTAAATGAATTAATGTCATCTTATCTTGATAGATTTCTTTATCAGGCTCCAGCCGCATTGTTACACATGACCTTCCTGTGAAAATTATTCCCAGGAGACTGTGGAATGACTATAGAGAGCCCAGAGTACCCAACTTTGATGTGAGTAATTTATATTTTTGTGAAGGCACTGTATACTAAAAATATACTTTTTACAAATATTTTTTTAATCAGAAATAAGTAATTCCTGACCATTGCCTGCCCAAAAAGGAAGGATACAGAGTCTATGCCTGATGAAAATACGTGGGTGCCACCTAATTTTGCGCAACTGGTCATACCCCATATATAACAGATAGTGAGCCACATCAACTTTTGCATTTGTTAGTTACTGTCATGCCGCGGCATGAGTAACTTGGGCTTGCCACTGAATGGTTAAGAGATTTGACCATGAACATTTGTTCACACTATTCCCTTTGGAGCCAGAACCCAATATAAAATTTGATTACCCCATACTGGGTATTGTCACCTTTGACAGGAAGGGATTCCTGTGGAAGAGTGAAGGGCCAGGCATTGTGGCTACATCTCCCTGGGGTGTGGAGACAGGGTATCAAGGGACACAGGGTAAAATTATTGAACGCATAATTACCAAAATATGATGGGTGCAAAACTTTTGGGCCCCATCATACATCGCATCCTTATGCCTGCAATGTGTTTGTTTCAGGGAAACCAAACACGCCATGCAGGCATGACCGTAACAAGTGTTACGCGAACGTGTCCTTTTGCCAACTGATACAGGTGTGGGGTTTGGTATGAAAATGATCTCTAGGACCAGATTATGATGATCCTGGTGTTATAATTATGCCAAGCTTAGCGGGTGTTGTATCACATATTTTGTGATCCTAGACCAAAGTTGAGCAGATATAGCCTTTAGATATACATACAGCATATATATGACATATACAATATGGCACCAAAAAAAAAGACAGGATAAGATGCCGGCTAGGGGACAAGGAGGAGAGGAAGGGGGGAATCCTGCAGCTTTTTTACTTAATGGCACAGGGCCCAGTTGGAGGGAATGGTCCACTTTTTTTTCCCCCACTTATCCCAAATGCCAAATAGTTTTGGGGGAGTTCAGGAATGACCATTCTAATTTGCAAAATAATCAGATTTTGGACTTGAATCCAAGGTAGAGTGGTCCGCTTTTTCCAACTACGGGCCAATACTACCTTGAGAGCCACAAAACAATGAGTAACTAAACAAAGTTCGGCCTTCCTTAGGGGATATGCAATAGGACCACCTCCGGTGTCCTATTTAGCTTGGCACCGGAAAGGTTTTAAATAAATTCAAAGGTCTTTGCAATCGATTCATTTCAATTAGGGCTGCGACAACTAATCGATAAAATCGATGATAATCGATAATGAAATTCGTTGGCAACGAATTTCATTATGGATTAGTTGAATTGATTTTTATCGATTATAAAATGAGAGTTTTTTCAGAGCAAATGCTCTGAAAAGTACCCCTCGTGTTATAATCCGTGTTAGTCTGACTCACAGGAGTCACAGCAGCAGTTGCTACTTACAGTTCCTCCCTGCAGTCACTGCCGATTGGCCCGCCCACTTCCTTTTTCCAGTCCCTCCCTGCAATCGCTGCTGGAGAAAGAAAGGGGCGGGGCCAATCAGCAGTGACTGCAGGGAGGGGCAGGGAGGAAGAAAGGAGTGGAGCCAAATGGCCGATTGGCTCCGCCCATTTCCTTAGCATCGCCACGGCTGTGACACTCATCTAACTGTGAGTATAAAATTAATATTTGGGCTGCTGAAAGTTAGAGGAGGTGGGGGTTAATTTAGGGGCAGTTATAGTTAATGGGGTGTCTAGGGTTAACTTAGGGGCAGGTATAGTTAATGGGGTGTTTAGGGTTAACTTAGGGGCAGTTATAGTTAATGGGGTGTTTAGGGTTAACTTGGGCAGTTATAGTTAATGGGGTGTTTAGGGTTAACTTAGGGGCAGTTATAGTTAATGGGGTGTTTAGGGTTAACTTAGGGGCAGTTATTGTTAATGGGGTGTTTAGGCTTAACTTAGGGGCAGTTATTGTTAATAGGGTGTTTAGGGTTAACTTAGGGGCAGTTATAGTTAATGGGGTGTTTAGGGTTAACTTAGGGGCAGTTATAGTTAATGGGGTGTTTAGGGTTAATTTAGGGGCAGTTATAGTTAATGGGGTGTTTAGGGTTAATTTAGGGGCAGCTGTGGTTGATGGGGTGTTTAGGGTTAATTTAGGGGCAGCTGTGGTTGATGGGGTGTTTAGGGTTAATTTAGGGGCAGTTATAGTTAATGGGTTAATTTAGGGGAAGTTGTGGTTGATGGGGTGTTTAGGGTTAATTTAGGGACAGTTGTGGTTGATGGGGTGTTTAGGGTTAATTTAGGGGCAGTTATAGTTAATGGGTTAATTTAGGGGCAGTTGTGGTTGATGGGGTCTTCAGGGTTAATTTAGGGGCAGTTGTGGTTAATGGGGTCTTCTCTTCAGGATTAATTTAATGCTGAGGACTGAGGGTTGATTTAATTAATTTAATAAGGTTAACTTAAGGTGCAGTTAGAGGTAAAGGGGGGCAAACTGAGGGGAATCTAAATCCTGGGGGCAGTGAAGATTAATCCTGTATTTATTTATAAAAGTATTGTGTCTGTTAATGAGTCTGCAAATCCTATGAGTGCACTATGGCATATCAGGGGGGTATACGGCATACCTGAGGAGGACGGAGTGACATATCTGGGGGTATAAAGCATATAGGGTATATAAGGCATATGTGGGGAAGGCAGTGTGGCATGTCGGGGAGGGCAGTGTGGCCAGCCTGGGCTCAAATATGCATAACTGGGGGGCAGGTTGGGGAAATAAAAACAAGCAAATTTTTTTATTCTGCCGTTTTATTTTTTCGATTAATCGGATAAAAAAAAAATTTTTTTTATTTTAAATTATTTAATAAAGTAACATAGGATATGTTACTTTATTAAATAATTTAAAATAAAAAAATTTTTTTTTTTATCCGATTAATCGAAAAAATAATTGGCCAACTAATCGATTGTGAAAATAATCGTTAGTTGCAGCCCTAATTTCAATGCATCCCCACCAGATGTGTAAGTAGGTACCTTGTTTTTTACCACACCTCCAACAAAGGGGTGAGATGGACGGAAGCATGTCAGCCTGCCTGGATGGAACCAGATACCACCTATTGATTACTTTAAAATGATTAAGGCAGTGGACGTGTTTTAAAGTTTTGAACCAGGCCCTACGCCATTACTCAGTCTCTATTCATCCTCCCAGATCCTTTTCCCAAGCTTTCAGTTGATGATAGGAGATATTGATGTAAGAGATATTGAATGAACCGGATTATAAAACGAAGTATTTTTCAGAGCATTTGTTCTTGGATGCTCAGTATATTGATAAAGATTTAATTGCCAAAGCCTCCCAAAGGGCGCAAGATATCAGAATCAGCTGCACATCATTCACACATAAGTGCTCTTGTGCACAAAGTAGCGCGGGACGGCCTCCACAATGAATCGCTTGATATTCAGCAGCAGTATGTGAGCGTGTATTATTATTATTTATTGTTTTATATAGCGCCATCAAATTCCGTAGCGCTGTACAATGGGTATACAAGACATAACAAGTAGAATGTAACATAACATTACATTAATTGACTTAGACACAACAGGTGAGGAGGGCCCTGCTTAACCAATAATTCGAATTTGCAGAGGGAGGCCTTGTACCCAACTAACCTAGGCAAATCAATGATCGACAACAGAGTCCAGCATGTGCAGACCAAAAAGTCAAAAAAGGAAAAAAAAAAGAATTATGTTACATTGTTATTGGTTTAGTCAGTTAGAGAGACAGAAGTATAGAGAGATATTTATCAAACAAAATCTTAGAGATAAAAAAAACGGGTATTTATTGCTTTTTCTCAGGCAGCGACTGGTTGTGGTTGGTGGCGGTTGCTTGGTGCTCTGCGGGTAAAAGTGACCAAACGCACTGGTTTAACCCTTGTTACACCCATACTCTCATGGCTCGATCGATAGCCCTGTGCGTGACACTTACTGATCAATTATTTGAGTCTATTGCTGCGCAAATAAATCCTTATGCCGAGCAGTACATTGTAGCTAACCCCACCTCATATCACACAAGGCAGCAGACCTGGCACCCCACTGACATACTGGAGTTATTTTACTCTTGGTGGTGATTGAGATTATCAAAAAGCCGAGTATATGTTCCTGTTGGAGCAAACATCCTACATTAGGCACCCTGCCTTTTCCAGCCATATTTACCAGGCAGAGGTACACTTCCTCCACTTCAATGAAACTGCTTAGTTTCTGCCAAAAAATGATCCCTCACATGACAGGCTCTTTAAGCTAAAGTCCCTTCTAACTGATCTGTCACAAAACATCTCAAATATGTGCCCAACCAAAAGATTTGCATAGATGAATCACTTATGCGATTTAAAGACCGATTGCTTTTCAAGCAATACATAAAGTCAAAAAGACATGAAGTAGTGGACCTTGCAGAGCAATTTATAATAGTATACCTTGTGCAGCACAAATCAAATACCTAGTATGTATATATTTAACTCAAATGGCCTGTACATTTTGCACGAAAAAGCTGTATAGGGAAGACATGTAGCTTCCTAGAACACCAGATAAAAGCATTTATGCATACCCAATAGGAGCAGCCCCATACTCCTGCAAACTTGCTGTCAGAAAATATAGTCCCACTGAGGTCTTTGCCTCAAGGAATTCCCCTGGCTGCCCATAAGCAAGCAGAATACACAGTAAAACAGACATAAGGAAGGAGTTTACCACTGACCATCCTGGTCTCCTCTACCAGGCTTTTTTGTCACAAATTTGTCACTTTTCCTTAAAGAAAAATCTGACACATTCTGGCTGGTTGAAAAGTTGTCCCAAATAGGACATGGGCACATGTCAAAGTTACAAGTTGAAAAATGTGCATGCCCCAAATGTGGACTTTTAGCCCCTAAGCAATGCAACAAACCTTCGCACGAATGCTATCATGGGACATTGGAAGTTGCTGAACACATATTTTGGTGCTCTTTTGCAGTGCCATATACCAGGTATATTCATATGGCTGTAAATTCATACCTGAAATACAAGGTGTGTGTGAAGAAAACACATCAACAAATTACTTAAATTCTGGCAAAGGCTGGTGGTAGAATCAGTGCACAGAAAGTGTTAAAATACCAGCATTTGAAATACCATTTAATGTTTTTTGGTTTTGGCAAAAACCACTTACTGATACAGACTAGAATTTGACAATTGTAGAACCACTTTACAAAAAAGTTGACTTACGTCAGCGGTTAGGAAATTAATGGAAACTGTTAAGAGAAATAATTGAAAAATATCTAGCTGTAAATGGTTTGCAACATCGGAAACATCACTGGGTTACTAAAATAATAGACCTGGAGGATTTAGCCCATCTAAAAGTAAGTAAGGCATTTGGCGCTGTCCCTTATAGAAGACTCATACATAAATTGCAGTGTTTGGGAATGGCTGTGTGACAGGATACAGTAGGTTTTAGTTAATAGTGTATATTCAAGGAAAGATCATTTTACTAGGTGGTGGAATCAGCATTCAGGACCCATGCTTTTTAGTATTCTTGTTAGTGATATTGCAAATTGTCTGCAACAAAGTACGGTAGATATTCATGGTAAAATAAGCCAAAAGACTAATGATGTAAGTAAATTAGAAGAATGCTGAAGTAGTAAAAAAGGCATTGCTATTAGAGTAGTTATTTGAGGACAACTAAGCATTGGAAAGAGCAAGTAAGTTGCTGGGTTGTATAGCTAAATGCATTAATGGTATACAGATCTCTAGTCAGATCTCACTTAACGTATTGTGTACAATGTAGACCCTATCTCCAGAAGGAGATGAACATCCAGGGCAGCATTCAGAGGGCGGTTTGTAAAAAAAAAAAAAAAAAAAAAAAAAAAAAAGCAGAATATTGTACCAAATTGTAAAATTCAGTTGATGCCTTGAAATATTGTTGACTGTTTTATAACTGTTTTAGCCAAAAAAAAGGTGTGTGTGTTTATATATATATATATATATATATATATATACATATATACAGCGATATAGGGCTGCAACTAACGATTATTTTCATAATCGATTAGTTGGAGCGATCAGGTAGCAGGGGAATGTTGTGGCAGGTCCCCACACTTGTGTGAAGACCCAATCAACAAACAACCCCCATCCCCGGTGATAACATTTTGAGCCCACAGAATCGGTCGGGGGGGGTTGCTCAGGGTGGCTGTGCTCGTCTGCCTGGGCACCCGGGCAGACAGCAGCACCTGTGCCCCCGCGATCACCACCTGGGTCTGAGTCATCTCTTCGCTCAACACTACAGCAAATCTTTAACAAACTACTTGCAGTAGCAGAAGATCAGCCTATACGTTTTGACAGAGCTCACAACAGGGCTTTTCGTCCAAGGGGCTCTTCATCTGTCCCGCCAAGAGATGTGGTGTGCTGTTTATACGAATACTCGGTGAAGGACGCTATCCTTAAAGCATGTCGCTCCTCCGATCACTTGGAGTTTGAAGGCGAGAAGATCTCCGTTTATCAGAATCTTTCCCCAATAACCCTTCAGAAGAGGAGGCTACTAAAACCCATCAAGTCTGCACTGCGGGAGGCGCATATCCCCTATCAATGGGGCTTCCCCTTTGCCCTACTTGCTCGGAGAGGTACAGAGACCTTCGTTTTGCGACAACCCAGTGAGATGAAGAATTTCCTGGATCAACTTGGCTTGCCTGCCGCCTCTATCCCGGAATGGGATCCGACACCTTCACCTCTTCAGCCTTTGACAGACCCAGTGCGCTCCTGGTCAATGCGCTCCACCCGGATGAAGAGGGCCCGCCATGCAGCTTCATCGGATGGCAAGGAAGGATGAACAACTTCAGTTTCCACAGAAATTTGTTCTCCGCTATGTCCCGTTGGACCGCTCCCTTCGACTTGAATTGTTGGACTACTCGTCCGCTGAATTTCCAGTTGCTTCCAGTGGGTTGATACAGTTGGATTCCGTAGGACTGTTGGTCGAACTTTTTGCACCCATACACGGTATTATTTTTGATTTATGCCCCCCCCGCCAGTTTTCACGTTTCTCTGCTGGGGAGGGTGGTGGGATACATAACATATAATTTATTTTACTTAATGCTATGTTTTATTGTTTCCTCTCTTTCACTCGATCCCCCAGTCAGTAACCGGGGGCTCCCTGTGGAGTTAACACATCTATATCCATCCCCAGGTTGTTGCCTGTATTTGGCTCTCCACGGGATTACTCTGCTAAGCGACGCTGCTATCGCTCTTACTTTTATTTAATCTGCCCCATAACACCTTTACTTTTTTACACGCATTTTCCTGCTGCGTTATTTGTTTTGATATACACATTTTCCTTTTATTTTCCTTTTTTATTTTTTGACGATGCAAAGAATACAGACTTCTAGACAGGAACTTTGTACATTCCTTCCTCTCTAGCTCACCCTCCACCAGAACTAAGGGAGTTGCCATTCTCCTCCATAAGGCTGTCCGTTTTCAATTATGTGAGGAATGGAGGGATACTGAGGGACGTTGCATATTTGTGAAGGGGTATATTGGCTCTCAAAAAATTACCTTTGCGAACATTTATGTTCCTAACAAGAAACACGGTTGTTATATTATATTATCTCCGTTTTCAACCGGTTGTCGGACTTCCAGCAGGGCATCGCTGTCCTGGGAGGGGATTTCAATATGGTATGACCCAATTTTAGACACGACTTCAGGGCGCTCTCGCATTCCGTAAGGTTATTAAACACTTTAACCCCTTAATGACAATTGCACGAACATCAGGTTAGTGACAATTGACGTGCCAGGACCGTCATGACTTTAAACGGGTGCAGAAAAGCAATCTACGTGCGCTTTCAGCACCCAAACCGTGCTGCTGTAATGCATCGACCTCGAGGCATTCAGTAACACCACGATCGGCACTAAGGGCCATGTTTGGCGGACACCCGTTTTAAAAGCGTTTAGGAGGCGATCAACGATCACCTCCTAAACTTAAATGGCTGAAATGCCTCGATCAGGAGGCATTCAGCGACACCAAACACTTACCCCAGGACGGGCTGTGACCGCTCCGGAGAGCAGCCCCCAGTGCAAGTGATCTTCGCCATCCGCAAGATGGCGGCCGCCCGGTGAAAAAAATAATAAAGATGAAAAAGTTCGCTAGGTGATCTCTAGAGAACTCTGGGACCACTTGCAGGTTGAATACAGGTACTGCATTCAACCACGCAAGTCAATGGAGCCCAGCTTTCTAATCACAGTGTGTTTAGTAAAAATAAATTAAAAAATAAAATTAATAATAATTGGGGAAAAAAATTGTTAAAAAACAGTAAAATGTAAAAATAATTTCCCACTGATGTCACTATCAGGGGAACCTTCAAGTTGAAAAAAATGTAAAAAGTAAAAAAGGCAAAAAAAAATAAAAAATATACCGTATTGGCTCGGATATAGGCCGCCCCCGTATATAGGCCGCACCCTAAAAGTTTGGTGCTTTTTTAAAGAAAAAGTTTTTTTTCTTTAAAAAAGCACCAAAAAAAAACATGCTGCCACTGTCCTCCCCCCCGAGATATGCTGCCACTGTCCTCCCTCCCCGAGATATGCTACCACTGTCCTCCTCCCCGAGATACGCTGCCACTGTCCTCCCTCCCCGAGATACGCTGCCGCTGTCCTCCCTCCCCGCGATACGCTGCCGCTGTCCTCCCTCCCCGCGATACGCTGCCGCTGTCCTCCCTCCCCGCGATACGCTGCCGCTGTCCTCCCTCCCCGCGATCCGCTGCGCTCCCTCCCCGCGATCCGCTGCCCTCCCTCCCCGCGATACGCTGCCCTCCCTCCCCGCGATACGCTGCCCTCCCTCCCCGCGATACGCTGCCGCTGTCCTCCCTCCCCGCGATACGCTGCCGCTGTCCTCCTCGACTTACCGGAGCAGACTCCCGGGTGTCTTCAGGGCCGGCGAGGGACATCTACGCAATACGCGTATGCAACTTCCGGTACCGTTACCGGAAGTTGCATTTGCGTATTGCGTAAATGTCTCCCGCCGGCCCCGCAAGACACCCGGGAGTCTGCTCCGGTAAGTCGGGGGTGGGCAGAGGTAAAACGCTTAGATAACCTCCCGTGCCGGCACCCCCCCCCGTGGGAAGTGCTGGCAGGGGAGGCTGTCTGAGCGTATCGGGGAGAAGGATGCAGGTCCCCTGCACCGCTGCGGGGGATCTGTATCTTAACCCCGCTGCCTGCCCGGCGCCCGGGACTGCATGTCCCGGGCGTCGGGCGCTAGACCCCGAATATAGGCCGCACCCCCACTTTAAAAACTTAAAGTGGGGGAAAAAAGTGCGGCCTATATTCGAGCCAATACGGTATATATATAAAAAATATATATTTGTGAGCAAGTCCTAAAATTAGCACATTAGCTTAAAACAATTCTCGCATTTAAAGAGTTAAAATACTGGCATATTAAATGCCCATGGGGTGTCTACTTTTAAAAAATGTATGATTTGATGGGGTAAATTGAATTGGCCAGGTTCAACAAGGTCCCAATTAACACGGGGGGAGGATGGCCACACATCTAATTTCCAATTAGGAAAATGCACACGGCCCAAATGTGGCCTTTTAGTTCCCCCCCAAAAATGACAAACCCATGCATGTGGGGTATCAATCAAAAGAGATGTTGCTGAACACATATTGCGGTGTCGTGTGACAGCGGCATATACCAGGAGCTGTAAATTCATACATAAAGTAGGTGTGTAGGGGAAAAACACACACAAAAAAATAGTACTGCAAACTTTGAAAAAATGCTGGTGGCAAAATGTGTGCATGCAAAGAGTTAAAATACCAGCATTTAAAATACCCTGGGGTGTCTAGTTTTCAAAAATATATGGTTTTATTGGGCACACTGAAATGGCCTGGCCAAAGATGTACCAAGTGAATCCCCAAATGCCAAAGTTCAACATTGAAAAATGCGCATGCCCCAAATGTGGCCCTTTTTATGATAGTGACATATACCAGAATCTGTTTATTCATACCTGAAGTAAAATGTGTGTGAAAAAACAAATGCAAAAAAATGACTACCACAAAGTTTGACAAAGACTGGTGGTAGATATGGTGCATGGAAAGAGTTAAAATACTAGCATTTGAAATACCCTGGGGTGTCTAGTTTTCAAAAATATATGATTTTTTTGGGGTAAATTGCATTGGCCGGCCTCAAAGATACCCGAAATGGCACATGTAAAGAAAGCCCTTGTCCCGAAAAAAACAATATATAACTTGTGTGGGTTCAGTAAACAGGAAAGAAGAAAATTACAGCTAAACACGAGCAGCGCAGAAATGTTAAAACGGCCATTGTCATGAAGGGTACAAAAAGTAAAATCAGCCTTTGTCACGAAGGGGTTAAAATGCACCTGCTCATGGATGTGTGGAGATTACACTTACTAGGGCTGCAACTAACTATTATTTTCATAATCGATTAGTTGGCCGATTTTCGATTAATCGGATAAAAAAAATGAATGTAAATATTTCATTTATTTAAAATAATTTAATAAACAAATGATGTTAAATACAAACAGCGGAATAAAAAACACTTTGATAAAATGCATTTTTTGTCTGTTTCCCAACCAGCCCCCCCCAATTTATGCACATTTGAGCTTGCCACGCTGCCTCCCAGACATGCCACGCTGCCTCCCAGACATGCCACGCTGCCTCCCAGACATGCCACGCCACTCTACCCCCACATATGCCACTGTGGCCCCTGATATGCCTTATACCCCGTGATACACCACTCCATCCTCCCCAGACATGCCACACTGCCTCCCAGACATGCCACGCTGCCCACCCCACATATGCCACTCCACTCTACCCCCAGATATGCCACTCCACTCTACCCCCATATATGCCACTCCACTCTACCCCCAGATACGCCACTCCACTCTACCCCAAGATATGCCACTGTGGCCCCAGATATGCCTTATACACCCTGATACACCACTCCGTCCCCCCCAGACATGCCACACTGCCTCCCAGACATGCCACGCTCCTTTCCCCACATATGCCACTCCACTCTACCCCCAGATATGCCTCTCTACCCCCAGATATGCCAGTGGCCCCAGATATGCCTTATACACCCTATATGCCTTATACCCCCAGATATGTGACTCTGTCCTCCCCAGATATGCCTTATATCCCCCAGATATCTCATAGTCCCCTCATAGAGTCACAGACCCGTTCGCATCACACTGACACCATACTTTTATAAATAAGTACTGGGCTAATTTTCACTGCCCCCAGGATTTAGGTTCCCCTCAGTTTGCCCCCCCCTTTACCCCTAACTGCACCTTAAGTTAACTTTATTAAATTAATTTAATTAACCCTAAACCACAACTACCCTAAATTAACCCTAAACACCCCATTAACCATAACTGCCCCTAAATTAACCCTAAACACCCCAGCATCCCCTAAATTAACCCTAAAGACTCCATCAACCACAGCATCCCCTAAATTAACCACAAACACCCCATTAACCATAACTGCCCCTAAATTAACCCTAAACACCCCAGCATCCCCTAAATTAACCCTAAAGACTCCATCAACCACAGCATCCCCTAAATTAACCACAAACACCCCATTAACCATAGCTGCCCCTAAACAC
This sequence comes from Spea bombifrons, assembly GCF_027358695.1. Lineage (NCBI taxonomy): Eukaryota > Metazoa > Chordata > Amphibia > Anura > Pelobatidae > Spea > Spea bombifrons. The sequence goes on from NC_071091.1 coordinate 42,246,854, forward strand.
CCCATTAACCATAACTGACCCTAAATTAACCCTAAACACCTCATTAACCATACCTGCCCCTAAATTAACCCCCACCTCCCCTAACTTTCAGCAGCCCAAATATTAATTTTATACTTAGTTAGATGAGTGTCACAGCCATGTGGTTCGGGAGAAGGAAGGGGCGGGGCCAGTTGTCACAGTGATCACAGGGAGGGACTGGTAAGTAGGAGCTGCTGCTGTAAGTCACTGAAACATATTACCGTATTTGCTCGATTATAAGACGACCCTGATTATAAGACGACCCCCCAAAATCTGAATATTAACTTAGGAAAAAAAGAAAAAGCCTGAATATAAGACGACCCCAAAGGAAAAAAGTTTTACCAGTAAATGTTAATTCATGTAAACAATTTTTTTTAATAAAAGCTATGATTGAGAAAAAGATTTTTCTTGTTTTTATTTCTTGTATTTTCCAACCTGTCCCCCAGTTACGCACATCTGCCCCCAGGCTTGCCACTCCAATATGGCACTGTAGCCCATGATATGCCTTTTAACCCTCTATATGCCACTGTGCCCCATGGTATGCCTTTTGACCCCCTATGTGCCACTCTGCCTCCAGAAATGCCTTATACCCCTATATCCCATTCTGGCATTTAGGGGGTTAAAATGCATATTATGGGGCAGAGTGGCATATAGGGAGGTATAAGGCATTTCAGGAGGCAGAGTGGCATTAAGGGAGTTAAAAGGCATTGTATAGAGCACTCTGCCTCCAGAAATGCATTATACCCCTTTATGCCACTCTGCCATTTAGGGGGTTAAAAGGCATATTATGGGGCAGAGTGGCATATAGGGAGGTATAAGGCATTTCAGGAGGCAGAGTGCTCTATTAAATGCCCCCTTAACGCCACTCCAGAAATGCCCTATGCCCCCATTTAACACACACACACACCCTATACCCCCATTTAACTAACTAACACACACACACACACACACTCTCCCCCCCTCTCTCACCCCCCTTCCCCCGCACTCCCTCCTCTCTTACCGGTGCTTCCAGCCGGGGCAGCGGGTTGACGTCGCCTTCTCCTGCAGCTGGAAGAAGGTGTGGCTAGCACCCGTCGCGTATACTTTCCCCGGCTGTCAGAGATCAGAGTTCCCCGCACCGGTGCGGGGAAGTCTGATCTCTGACAGTCGGGGAAGGTCTACGCGACGGACGCAGACACCCCCCGCTGCTAGCCACACCTCCTTCCGGCTGCAGCGGACGTTGTCTACGCGGATCGCGTAGACGTCAACCCACTGCCCCGGCAACACAGCAGGAAGCACCGGTAAGTGTGTGTATGATGGGGGGGGGTCGGGTGAGACAGGAGGATCCAGGTCCCCTGCAGCGGTGCGGGGGATCTGGATCTTAGTCTCCTAATCAGACCTCTATTTGAGGTCTGATTAGAAGACGACCCCGATTAGAAGACGAGGGGTATTTTTCAGAGCATTTGCTCTGAAAAAAACCTCGTCTTATAATCGAGCAAATACGGTATATAATGAGGGATATTTTTCAGAGCATTTGCTCTGAAAAAACCCTCATTTTATAATTGATAAAAATCGATTCAACTGATCGATAATGAAATTCGTTGGCAACGATTTTCATTATCGATTATCGATTTTATCAATTAGTTGTTGCAGCCCTTACTTTTCCCCATGTCACAATACATACACCAGGATTGACACTTTTTTATTTCTCATTAACATCTACCTTTCCTGCGTTCTGCTGGGATAGGAAGCATGACTCTTGGTGACCATGCCCCTGTCTTTTTCCAACTTGCCTTGGCAGGTCTTCCTAAAACTATGTGGAGCTGGAGACTCAATGAGACTCTACATTTACCAACTATTTGAAAGAAAATACCACTCCTGATGTTTTGATTCCAGTCGTTTGAGAGGCCTATAAGGCGGTTGTGAGGTGCCACCTGGTCGGACTCGGCGCTTCTCTTAAACGTACGAGCCTAGATTCGATTCGCTCCTTAACACCTTCAATCCCAGGGGTTTTTGGTACCTCAAAGCCCCAGAGCAATTTTGCCATTTTTGCGCTATGTCGGTTCAGAGATTATTCTCTTTTCCTGTGAACGGTGTACCCATTTAAACTATATATTGTTTTTTTTCAAGGAGAGATAGAGCTTTCTTTTGATACCATAGTTGGATGATTAGCTGAAAATTTAGAATGAGAAATTTAGTAAAAGCTAGAGAAAATTAGGGAAAAAAAATGATTTTTTTTTCTTTTCCCTCTGAATCCTCACAAAATTAGGTAAAGTGATGGAAAATCCCCTCCAAGTTTATCAATTCAGGTGTCCTGATTTCAGAAATACCTAACTTATATAGATTTTCCATATTTTCCCTGCACCAGGGAGCATACTATAAGGTGTACATTTTTTGTAAAATCTTTATGCCTATGGCTTAACGGGTTTGGGGGGTTGTGAACTGGGGCAGGAGGGTTATACTGGCTAGATGTTATGCTAGGGCAATGGGATGTAAGGTTTTTTAATTATATTTTTTTTATTATATTTTTATATATATATATATTTTATTTTTTATTTTAGAGGGCCTCTTAGGGACCTCCTGAACATACCAGTGATGTCACAATGACATCACAGCTCACATTATTATTTTTTTTAGTATTATTTATATTATTATTTTAATGATTTTTTTATTATTATTTTTTTAAACGAATTAACATTTTTTTTTCCGTTTCAGGACGGGAGGGGGGTGAGAGACATGGTTTCTCACTCCCCTCCCCGCGATCCCCCTGCACCGATCACAATGTGCTCTCTATGCAGGTCCTCACAGATGTGCATAGAGATCGCAGCGTCTGTGCCTCCTTCTGGGTTACGTCAGCAGTGACGCAACCTGGAAGGGAATGCCTGATTGGGCATTTGAAGCTGCAGAGTGGCCAGAGTGGCATATAGGGGTATAAGGCATTTCTGGAGGCAGAGTGGCACATAGGGGGCCAAAAGGCATATCATGGGGCACAGTGGCATATAGAGGGTTAAAAGGCATATCATGGGGCACAGTGGCATATAGGGGGTATAAGGCATTTCTGGGGCAGATGTGCATAACTGGGGGGCAGGTTGGAAATAAAAGGAAATAAAAACAACAAAATATTTTTCTCAATCATAGCTTTTTATTAAAAATAGTTTACATAGTTTACATGAATTAACATTTACTGGTAAAACTTTTTTCCTATAGGGTCATCTTATATTTTTTTCCTTTTTTCTTAAATTAATATTCAGATTTTGGGGGGTCGTCTTATAATCGAGCAAATACGGTATATTCAGGTAGAGTCTGTAATATATTTAATCAAATATCACCTAATACTACATGCTTGTCTTTATTCAGGTCAGCATATATTTGCCAGCACTCAAGACTATGAAGAATGTTGTAGAGAGAATGAAGAATCTTAGTAATTTTATGGTAAGTTATATGCTTAAAATTACCTTCTACATCACCTAGTAAAAAACATTGTATTGGACGTTCTCAAGACCAATACAGGAGTCCTGCATTTTTTTTTTATTACCCATGAATAACAAATGCATTTTGCAGTGCTGGTGCAAGTTTATTTGGTTTCTTTTTTACTTTATGTTGGTTGTTAATCTGTGGAAAAATGAGTAAAGTTAAAATTATGTAAGAAATAAAGCCATATATGTTTTAATGGCGGCAGGTAACGATAATAAAGGAAATGTGTGTCAGACATGATGAAGTAGTCAGTGCAGTAGCGTACCTAGCGGGGGGCGGGGGGGGCGGTCCGCACCGGGTGCCGCTCATCAGGGGGGTGCCAACTTGCCGGCACCCGGCACCCCTCCAGAGACGGACAGTAATGTCCGCCGCTGGAGGAGCAGGCTCGCAAGAGAGCGGTATCGGAGGTCTTTAACAGACCTCCGGCTCCCTTGAGTGATTTTAAGCCGGTTCCCCTGAACCGGCTTAAAATCACTCAAGGGAGCCGGAGGTCTGTTAAAGACCTCCGATACTGCTCCCTCGCGATCCGCGCGGCAACTGCTGCTGTGCAGAGGGCACTGTGGGCGCGGCTTCAGTGCCGCCGGGATCTGACAACAAACCCCGGCGGCACTGAAGCCGCGCCCACAGTGCCCTCTGACCCGGAAGAAGACAGAAGAAGAGGAAGACTGCTGTAAAAAGAAAAGACTGCTGTAAGAAGAAAAGAAGTAGAAAAGAAGGTAGGAAATCATTCATTAAGACTGAGTGACAGTGAGAGTGGATTGGTATGTGTGGAATCTGTGGATTGATATGTGTGGATTGGTATATGTGTGGATTAGTATGTGTGGAATGTGTGGATTGGTATGTGTGGAACGTGTGGATTGGTATGTGTGGAACCTGTGGATTGGTATGTGTGGAACCTGTGGATTGGTACGTGTGGAATCTGTGGATTGATATGTGTGGATTGGTATATGTGTGGATTAGTATGTGTGGAATGTGTGGATTGGTATGTGTGGAATCTGTGGATTGGTATGTGTGGGACCTGTGGATTGGTATGTGTGGAATCTGTGGATTGGTATGTGTGGAATCTGTGGATTGGTATGTGTGGAATCTGTGGATTGGTAAGTGTTGATTGGTAAATGTGTGAGAGTGATGGGTGTTATGCTGTACCATTTCCAATGTCTTTTTCATTATAATTATGCTCTAAAGTACATCATAACTCCCATCACTCTATACTGTTCCGTACAGTGGCAGAGCTGGGAGACAGAGGCCTTGCACCCCCACCGCAGGGTGCTGGTCAGGTTCTATGTGGGCAATGTGGACGCTGGCTTTGGGGTGTGCAATCTGTGATCTATGCCTGTAATTTAGGGTGTTTTATCTATAACTTTAATGCTGAGTTTTTATGTGAATTCCAATTGATCAATACCTGCAAAGCTGGGTTTGTGTGTTAATGTGTTGGTCTATATCTGCTATGCTATGTTTCTATACATTATTTATGTTTACCAGCAAATACAGGATTTGTATGTCTTATTCAGTTGATCAATACCTGGGGTGCTGTTTCCATGTGTTGTTTATTTGATCTATACCTTCAGTGCTGAGTGATTTCCAGTTGATCTATACCTGCAATGCTGGGTTTGTGTGTTCTGTTGATTTATACCTGCAATGCTATGTTTCCATACATTATTTATGTATACCTGTAAATACAGGATATTTATGTCTTATTCAGTTACACGTGATGTTTCCATGTGTTGTTTATTTGATCTACACCTGAACTACAGGGAGTAATTAAAAGAGAGTTGTGGTTTAGTGACGTAGGGGACAAATGGACTTTGGGGATGATTACGGGGAGAGGACCTCCCAATGTCACGGTGCAGTCAGAAGAAGGGAAGGCTGTACTGACTCTCACAGTCTTCCCCTGATCTGCAGTTGAGGGCAGTACAACATAATCCCTATCACTATACATCGATCTAGACATTTACAATAATGCAGCATAACCCCTACCACTATATACTAAGCCAGACACTGAAGTGGTAGGCCTACACCACATCAATGGCTTTGTATATAGTGATATGGGTTATGCTGCATTATTGTAAATGTCAGGCTCAATGTATAGTGATATGGATTACGCTGCCCCACCGTCAATGTGTGCTCAGTATAAAGTGATAGGTGTTATCCTGTATCACCGGCAATGTGGGCCTCAGTATATAATAACAGTTATGTTGTACCACCGTCAGCGCGTGCCTCAGTATATAATGGAAACAGTTATGTTGTACTACTGTCAGCGCGTGTCTCAGTATATAATGATAGCAGTTGTGCTGCACAACTGTCAATGTCTGCCTCAGTGTATAATGATAGTTATGTTGTACTACTATAAGTGTCTAGCTCAGTATATAAAGATAGCGGTTATGCTGTACCACCATCAATATCTGGCTCAGTTATAGTGATAGGTGTTATGCTGTTCCACTGTAGTATCTGGCTCAGTGTATAGTGATAGGAGTTATGCTGTTTCACTGTAATGTTTGCCTCAATATATAATGAAATTACTTAAGCTGCACCACCGTCAATGTCTGTCTCAGTATAGAGTGATAGGCATTATGCTGTACCACCGTCACTGCCTGGCTCAGTATATAGTGATAGGTGTCATGCTATACCACAGTCAGTGTCTGGTTCATATGGTATATATAATCATGAGTCGACATGGCAACACCACTATATATGCAAATGCTTAAATGAAAAGAGAACAATGTTATGGTGACTCCTGATTATAATATCAGAATTTTTTTTAGTTTATAGTGTCTTTAGCTGCTTAGCCAGTACTTAATTTGTAATGTTTGTCACTCATTTGTTAGGTCTTCTTAGAAACTTGTTGTGTTTGTTGTTTTTTGGGGGGGGGTTATTAAAGAAAGCACTATTATATGTTCAGTAAATGTTATTTAAACATATTTATTTTACTTATAAGTTATTAATTTATTTTTTCAGATTTCTTGTTGTTTACAGTTAACATACAGTTTACAAATTGGTGCAATAAATATTCTTGCCAACATAATTTTGTAGATGTCTTTACATTTGGGGGGGGTGCCACTTACAGGATCCGCCCCGGGTGCCAAATACTCTAGGTACGCCCCTGAGTCAGTGTACAAAGTTTTATATTTGAAGACCTGAATTGGTATGTGGGGAGCCAGATTAGGGAATACCAGAACAGGAAAATGCCATTTGAAAAGTCTAGTGCATTTGTTTGATATGTTGTAGCAGGAAAGGCCAATTCAAGAGGCTCTGACAGAAAAGGAGTAGCAACAAAAGTAATAACTAAGTTAAAAAACCACTTATGTGACCTTATCTGTAACCCTATTACTGCGGCTGCCCTCCTCCTCTACTTTATGGCCACTGAAGTCAGTGGGAGCACTTACTGTGCACAGGGGTCTAAAAAGAATTTCTCTTGTGATCCCCAGCAGCACTGACCTATGAGGTGTAGCTTCTTCTCCACGTAGGGGAGGGAAAAAAGTGTTTTTTCATGCCCGACTTCAAGTATGAGCTCCATTTCTTTGCCTTTTTTTCATTTTGCCATGTCAAGACCTGTACACTCACCAAAATTGTTCGCAGTAGAACAGTTGTGGGAATATAAAGCCAGGTAGTGGATGGGTCCTCAGGTGGACTTCTAGAAGACTACCTGGGCTTCCACTGGGGGGGGGGGTTGGTGCTCAGACACCACACCCATCCTAGAGGTGAGATACCTTGGGCTTGATGTACTTGCATCCTTGAAGCCCTGGTCCTGCAATTGCGTGGTGGCAGTCACAGATGAGGGAGGCTCTTGGACGGGCTGTCCCCTCAGGCCTGTATAGATCTGCTCTTTCCTTCCTTTGATGGGAGGTCACTGGTACATTCGGCAGGAGGCACACTTAGGTTAAGGATAATAATAAGCCTGTCTTTTGTTTGATTTTCAAGTACACCTGTTTCTGGAAACATGTGCATGGGGTCTGGCTCCATGGACACGATACTTAAAGGGAAAAATGCTATTTACAGGTAATGTTGTTACTAGGGCTAGGGAACAAGCTAAGGAGTAGACTACTTGGAAAGACTGTTTAAAAGCTAAATGTTTAACATGCTTCCTTTGTAAATGCCTCTGAGTGACTCCAAGTCCAAGGTCTGCTCCAGAAGAAGCTGGCAGTGAAATTTTTAAGTGGATTCGGTCTGAGCTGAGAGTACGTTTTGAGTTTTTCAGAAACCAGAGCCCTCCAGCAACATCTCTAAACAGATGATATTGGACATCTTCCATCCCTGAGCCTCAAGGTTTTTCTTATGAAGCCCTTTCTTCAGAAGAAGATCGAAAGAGAGAAGACGCAATCTTCTAGAGGAAGAGACCGAAAACTCTGTGAGAATGACCCTAGAGATGCCTGAAGAAGCCGTGGACACAAAATCTGCTAAGTTCTAGCCTATTATTCTAAAATGCCAGAGGCATTTAAATTTTGAAGCAGTGGAGTCACCCAAAGAAAAGTCTTTTCAGCTCCAGAAGGGTTAATGTATTTTTGTGATGGCTCTTTGGCAAGTGCTTAGGCCAGGTTTGGCTGTAACAAAAGCCACAATAAAATCCACTATTCCCCTGGAGGTAGTTACTTTGCTGATCCTATCAATACGAAAGCAGAATGAGTTAAGGGGGGCGTGGCCGACCGCCGACGTGAGCAGAAGCTAGTGAGAGTAGCTCCCTCGCCATCACAAGTGGAGATTTAGAGGCTTACTATGGGGAAACACCTGAAGAAACAGCCCCAGACTCCTTCCACCTCACAAGGGGTAAAGATGAGTGGAGTTTCCTCCGTGAAATACTTTTTAAAGCCGATCCAACAGGCCGAGCATCCTGCCGACGATATGGCGGAGGTAGCATCAAGCCATGAAACCGCACGCGAAGACAGAGAATCCTTACAAAGCGACGATACGGACGAGTGGAGGAGCAGAATCATGAATATCCCTACAAAAGAAGACCTACAGGCTCTTACTCAGCAGATCAAAACAGATTTTGCAGCCCTCGCTGATCAACTTAAATCCACCATTAAAGAGGAACTATCGGAGATCAAGTCTGACTTGCAACAACAAGGCCACAGAATCAATACTTTGGAGGAAGATCAGACGATGCTCCATGCCGCACTGAAAGTCATGGATGACAAACTACTCACCCAGCAATGCACAATCTCATAGCTTGTGGCACATATCACAGATTTGGATAATAGGGGTAGGAGATGCAACATACGAATCAGAGGCCTACCGGAAGGAGGTGATGCAAAAGATCTGAAACGTGTGATACCTGTCATATTTAATACTCTGCTTTAGAGGGATTCCGATCACAGAATTGACATAGACTGGGTCCACAGAGCTTTAAGACCGAAGGGGGCTGAAGGCTCACCGCCACGAGACATCATATGCTGTCTCCACTCATACAGAGTGAAGGAAGAAATTATGCAAGCGGCGAGAAAATAACACAAATTTTCTTTTAAGGGTGCTGTTTTAAATTTTTTGCCGGACGTGTCGTGGCATACCTTGCAAGCAGGGAAGGCTCTGAGACCTCTAACAGAACAACTGCGGAAAGAAAATTTACCCTATCGATGGAGTTTTCCTATAGGGCTCTCAGTGAAGAAAGGCTCCGTTATTCACTCTCTACGCAGGCCGGAGGATGTACTGGATTTTTGTACAGCCTTGGACATACCTCCAACCCCTCTACCGGACTGGTCTGAGGAGAATCAGCTGGTCTCGGGACTGCCACAGGTTACTCAGGCCACAGAGAAGGAGACGCACCATCGGGGAGAGATTGACGGGACCGGGTTCCCTGATGCAGCAATCCAGAGACCGACAGCATCATACAGAGTGAGATTTTTTCACGGCCTTCACTTTACAGTCCCTGGGGAGAACCTATACCCAATCTCGATATTACGAACATGGAAACAAAACGGGCAGGGCCTTGGCAAGGGCACTAAGACAGAGGCAGGCTCTTACATTCGTCCCTAAAATTAGGAATGACAAAGGGCAACTGCGATTCCGCTCTGACCACATAGCTGACTGTTTCTGAAAGTTCTATCACTCACTATACAATATTGACCTTCAGAGTGGGGTAACCCAGAGGGCACTCGATAGTCGTATTCATGATTACCTTTCTAGATATCTGAACGACGGTATGGAGAGAGATGTATGAGATCTCTTGGAAAGGGATATCACACAGGAAGAAATAGAGGAAGTTATTAAATCCACCCCAGCTGATAAAAGCCCAGGTCAAGATGGGTTCACCATTACTTACTACAAAACATTTAGGTCGCTTCTACTACCTTACCAAATTATTTCAATCTCTAGCCAAAGGCACCAGACTAACACCTCAGGCGCAGGAGGCTCACATAGTGATTATACCTAAGCCTGGTAAAGACCCGGAGCTGTGCCACAGCCACTGCCCGATTTCTTTATTAAATGTCGATATCAAAATTTTGGTGAAGGTCTTGGAAAATAGGTTGGGACACCTTCTCCTGGAATGGTTAAATAGAGATCAGGTCCGGTTTGTCCCTGGCCGAGAGGCCGGCGACAATACTACCAAAATTCTCAACGCTATTCACTGTTCCAAGTCCCGGGGGGATCCCAATGGTCCTTCTCTCAACTGACGCGGAGAAGGCCTTCGATAGGGTGGGGTGGCCATTTTTGTTCTCCACCCTCTGCCAGCTAGGTATCGGGCCTAATATGATGAATGTTATAACGGCTCTATATCATACCTCCTCTGCCCGTATACGAGTTAATGTTTCCTAGACATTGGAAGCAGACATCGGTTCCCACAATGGGTTATTGGAAAGAGGAGGTGGATAGGATAAGGTGCATGGAGGCCCTGGTTCAGGCGTCTAGGGGGGGGGCAGGGGCACAATGCGAAATGAAATGGCTTCTGTGGTGCAGATTTTTGGATCAGGGAGTGCCAAGGGCATCGTCTGATTAATATATGAGAACCTAACATAACTGGAGGCTTTTAATGCTTACCTCCAACCGAGCAATGTATTTTTTGGTTCACGTTACTGTTGTTCTACTTCTGTTTCTGAAGAATTCGGTTTTCGTGACCTTTTTAAATGTCGTGGTATGCTTTGATGCGATATATCACCCAGGGATGTATCTCACTTTGAGCAATGAGTGATATACCTTGGTTGCAACATGCATTTCAGGACATATAGGCCTATGTTATTTGATATGTGGATTTTTTGACAATAAAAAAGATCTTGATATAAAAAATAAACTGAGCAGTTAAGAAGACTTTCAAATAAGCTGTTATTGGATTCTGTCCTAGTGTTACAGCAGCATATGTAGCTCATGCTGTTGACCACTCTTTTGTGGTTGCAACAAGCAGAAAAATGTGTGGCATTTTATGTGGCTTCAGCCTTGTTGTTTTGTTGCTCGCACAAATCTTTGGTTAACCCCTTAATGACTCGTAGTACATTTTGGGAATTCCAGGAAAACCGCGATGCCGCCGATCAACGTGATCAGCGGCACATAGCGCTACCACGTACATGTACGGGCACTGTCACTAACACATCGCATCGTGGCCCCGTACATGTACGTGGATTGTTGTTAAGGGGTTAAAGCCATAGGCAGCTCACTCTGCTTACATAGTTACATAAGCTGAAAAAAGACATGCGTCCATCAAGTTCGGCCTTTTCCATTTATTTCTTGCTGTAAATCCAAAATAAGGCAAAAAACTGTTGTCTCTTTGCAATTTTGCACAAACTAGTGAAATAAATTCCTTCTTGACCCCAGAATGGCAATCAAGAAGCTGTTCCCCATAATTTAAAAATTATATCCCTGAATATTATGTTTTTGCAAGTATTCATCCAGTGGCTGTTTAACCCCTTAATGACAATTGCCGGTTCTGGCATGTCATGCACTAACATCAGGTTAGTGACAATTGACGTGCCAGGACCGTCATGTCTTTAAACGGTGTTGCTGTAATGCTTCGACCTCGAGGCATTCAGCAACGCCACGATTTGCACCAGGGGACATGTCTGGCCCCTCCCCGGGGCGTCAACATCCGCCATACATTGCATGGCGGCGGACACCCGTTTTAAAAGTGTTTAGGTACTGCATTCAACCATGCAAGTCAGTGGAGCCCAGCTTTCTAATCACAGTGTGATTAGTAAAAATAAATTAACAAATAAAATTAATAATAATTAGAAAAAAATAGTAAAAAAAACAGTAAAATGTAAAAATAATTTCCCACTATTGTCACTATCAGGGGAACCTTCAAGTTGAAGAAAAATGTTAAAAAAAATAAATAAAAAAAGGCAAAAAAATAAAATATATATATATATAAAAAATATAATTTTGTGAGCCAGTCCTAAAATTAGCACATTAGCTTAAAACAATTCTCGCATGGAAAGAGTTAAAATACTGGCATATTAAATGCCCATGGGGTGTCTACTTTTAAAAAATGTATGATTTGATGGGGTAAATTGAATTGGCTGGGTTCAACAATGTCCCAATTAACACGGGGGGGGGGGTGGCCACACATCTAATTTCCAATTAGAAAAATGCACACGTACCAAATGTGGCCTTTTAGTTCCCCCCCAAAAATGACAAACCCATGCATGTGGGGTATCACTGTAGTCAGGAGATTTTGCTGAACACATATTGGGGTGTTGTGTGACAGCGGCATATACCAGGAGCTATAAATTCATACATAAAGTAGGTGTGTGGGGGAAAAATACACACAAAAAAATACTATTATTATTATTATTATTATCCTTTATTTATATAGCGCCAACAGTTTACGCAGCACTTAATACAATACATAAATTCAAGGGATATGACAAGACAAGAATTGACAGACTAAGACAAACCGATACATTTGGTGGAGAGAGCCCGCTTACAATCTAGAGGGAAATGAGGTGACAAACATAAGGCATAGAGAAAGGGTGAGAGGTAGTGTGGTGGTTGTATCGATGACAAGGAAGTTCTAGCAGCTAAGATGGTATGCTTCTCTGAAGAAGTGGGTTTTTAGATGTTTCTTGAATGTTGGAAGGGAGGGTGAATGCTGAAGGTTCCTTGGGAGTAGATTCCAGAGATATGGGGCAGCTCGAGTGAAATCTTGTAGACGGGAAAAGGAAGGGGTGATGAGTGAGGAGGAGAGCCTTAGCCCATGGGAGGAACGTAGGTATCGAGTAGGAGAGTATTTGCTAATGAGGTCAGAAATGTACGGAGGGGCAGTATTATGGATGGCCTTATATGTCAGTACCAGGATTTTAAATTTAATTCTAAAGGTAATTGGGAGCCAGTGGAGGGTTTCACAGAGGGAGGAAGCAGAAGAGGAGCGACGTGCAAGGAAGATGAGCCTAGCAGCGGCATTTAGGATAGACTGTAGAGGAGAGAGTCGAGACAGTGGAGTGCCAACCAGAAGAGTGTTGCAGTAGTCAAGACGGGAAATAAGTGAATGAACCAGAGTTTTTGTGGATTCTTGGGTGAGGAATGGGTGGATACCAGAGATGTTTTTTAGGTGCAAGCAGCAGGATCTGGCGAGGGACTGAATGTGAGGGATGAAGGAGAGGTTTGAGTCAAGGATGACCCCAAGGCATCGGGCCTGGTTAGTAGGAGAGATAGTCGTGTTAATGATGATAGAGAATTCAGGTAGTGGAGTGGAGATGGAGGGAGGGAAGATAATGAGTTCAGTTTTAGAAAGATTAAGTTTCAGGTAGTGTGACATCCATGAGGAAATAGCAGACAAGCAATTGGTAATACGGGACATGAGAGATGGAGAGAGATCAGGAGAAGACAGGTAGATTTGGGTATCATCTTCATATAGGTGATACTGGAGGCCAAATGAGTTGATTAGTTTGCCAAGAGAAGAAGTATAAAGAGAGAACAGCAGAGGGCCAAGGACTGAACCTTGGGGGACACCAACCGAAAGTGGAAGGGGTGATGATGTCTTGCCAGAGATGTTGACAGAGAGGAAACGGTTAGACAGATATGAGGAGATCCAGGAGAGAGCTGTATCTCGAATGCCTATAGAAGCAAGTGAGTCTAGAAGAAGGTGGTGATCAACAGTATCAAAAGCAGCAGAGAGATCCAGTAGTATTAGAATAGAGTAGTGACCTTTTGCTTTGGCAGAGAGCAAGTAATTGGAGACTTTTGTTAGAGCTGTTTCAGTAGAGTGAAGGGGTTTGAAACCAGACTGTAGAGCAGGCATGTCCAAAGTCCGGCCCGCGGGCCAATTGCGGCCCGCGTTCCGGACTGATACGGCCCCCCAAGTGAGCACCGGGACTTGGCGTCATCAGCCGGCGCAGGGAGAAGGAAAGCGCGAGATTTGGGCATCCACCGGGTACTTACCAAGCCGGAGGTTCCCACGAAGCCACCAATCTCTAGGGGAGGGGCGAGTGAAGAAGCCGCCTCCCCTGGGCCGGTCTTCAGGGCCGTGCCGAGGTAGGTGCAAGATCGTGACCTCCCCCAACTAGCCCTGATCAGCAGGGCTGGTTGGGGAGATCACGACCTCCCTCTAACTAGCCCGACATTAGGGAACTCGAGGTCTGGCACTTCAGACCTCGGCTTCCCTGCTCTCTAATCACTACGTGCCGGCTATTGATGCTGAGCGCAGGGATGACGTCATGTCCCGGCGCTCGGCATCAATTGCCGGCGCGTAGTGATGAGGGAGCAGGGAAGCTGAGGTCTGAAGTGCCAGACCTCGCGCTCCCACAACTGGATGGAAGAAACAAGATAAAGTAAGAGATGGGGAGAAAGGGGTGTGAGTGCAGTGTATGTATGTTGGTGTGATATGGTGTATTTGTAAGCTGTTGTGTGTATGTATATATGTATATATGTGTATATATATATATATGTATATATATATGTATATATATATATATATGTATATATATATATATATATATACACACACACGTGTGTGTGTGTGTGTATATATATATATATATATATACATACGTGTGTGTGTATATATATATATATGTATATACATGTGTGTGTAAAGGCAGGGGTGTGTGGTGAGGGCAGTGTATAAATGTGTATGTATGGACAGGCATATGTGTAGATATATACATATATATATATATACACACACACACACATATATATATATACACACATATATATATATATACACACATATATATATATATACATGTGTGTGTGTGTAAGGGCAGTGCATGTATGTATATGTCAGCAAATCACCGGTAAGGTACATTGCTTGCCGTGATTGGCTGGTTGTTGTATGCTGGGTAGAGGGGTAGTCTTATACGCCGAATATAGTCCAAACTCTATATTTGAACTGTAAAAGTTGGGGGTCGTCTTATACGCCCAGTCGTCTTATACGCCGGAATATACGGTAACTTTAAACAGGGTTCATGTTTGACTGTAGACGAGGGTTGAAATCTAACCCTCCCCTACACAATTTCTTCATCAGATGCCCTTGTGGCTGTGTGTGCCGGCGCAGGGAGAAGGAAAGCCCAAATCTTGCGATCTCGGACGTCGCTAGATTTGGGCTTTCCTTCTCCCTGCGCCGGCACACACAGCCACAAGGGCATCTGACGAAGAAATTGTAGGCAGTGGCGGAACTACCGGGGTCGCGACTGCGACCGGGCCCTGGAGTTCTGCCAGTCAGGGGGGCCTAAGGGGTGCTGAGCGGTTGCTGAAAACGACCGCTCGGCACCTCTTGGGCCCCCCTGACTGACAGAAATCCAGGACTCCTCTGCTCGCCGCCGCTGCTGCCGCCGCCTGCCTCTGCGCTGCCCAGAGTGCAGTGTTGGAAGCGTGAGGTGTTTGTCTCAGGTGCCGGCGCTTCACGCTGCGCGCCGGCATATGACGTCATATGCCGGCACTCAGCAGTGAAGCGCCGGCACCCGAGACAAACGCCTCACGCTCCCAACACAGGAGTTGACGGTAAGTGACCTACAAAGGGGAGTAGGGAGGGAGTGGGTAGATCGTGAGAAGGGGGGGAGGTGTAGATCGTTAGAAGAGGGGTAGGGAGGGAGAGGGTGGATCGTTAGAAGGGGGGTAGGGAGGGAGAGGGTAGATCGTGAGAAGGGTAGGGAGGGAGAGGGGAGATTGTGAGAAGGGTAGGGAGGGAGAGGGGAGATTGTGAGAAGGAGGGGTAGGGAGGAAGAGGGGAGATTGTGAGAAGGAGGGGTAGGGAGGAAGAGGGGAGATTGTGAGAAGGAGGGGTAGGGAGGAAGAGGGGAGATTGTGAGAAGGGGGGTAGGGAGGGAGAGGGGAGATTGTGAGAAGGGGGGTAGGGAGGGAGAGGGGAGATTGTGAGAAGGGGGTAGGGAGGGAGAGGGGAGATTGTGAGAAGGGGGTAGGGAGGGAGAGGGGAGATTGTGAGAAGGGGTAGCGAGGGAGAGGGGAGATAGTGAGGAAGGGATAGATGTGGTATGTCGTTTTCAATAATCTTTGCATAAAATAGTTAATTTGCATTTAATTTTAATGGTTCAGAAAATGTCAGGCAAAATGGTCGGCCCTCGCACATGTTCACTTCATCAAATCTGGCACTCTTCGAAAAAAGTTTGGACATGCCTGCTGTAGAGGGTCAAGGAGGGAATTAGAGGAGAGGAAGTTAGTGAGGCAATTGTACACAATCCGTTCAAGCAGCTTAGAGGTAAAAGGAAGCAGAGAGATAGGGCGGTAGTTAGTCAAACAGACGGGATCTGAGGAAGGATTCTTTAGAATTGGTGTGATTAGCGCATGATTGAAGGCAGATGGTACAGTTCCAGATGATAGAGAAAGATTAAATAAGTGGGTAAGTGATGGACCAAGGGATGGACATAGAGACTTTGTGAGGTGTGAAGGGATGGGGTCGAGGGGACAGGTTGTTGGGTGAGAGGAGGAAAGAAGAGTGGCTTCTCTTCGGTTGTAGGGGAAAGGGCAGATAGTATAGTAGGAGTGGAGGGAGTGGTGGTGAGTGGTGTAGGAGGGAGTTGTAAGGAAGAGAGGTCTTTTCTAATAGTCTCGATCTTCTCTTTGAAGTGGGTAGCAAGATCTTGGGCAGTACGAGAGGTTTGTGGTGTGGGTGTGGAGGGACAGAGAAGGGAGTTGAAAGTAGAAAAAAGGCGTCGCGGGTTGGAAGAAAGAGAGGAATGAGAGTGGAGAAGTAGAGCTGTTTGGCGAGAGAGAGGGCAGAGTTGTAGGTGTGAAGCATGAATTTATAGTGAGTAAAGTCTTCGCTGGATTTGGATTTTCTGAAGTAACGCTCAGCCGTGCGGCAGCACTTCTGAAAAAACTACTGCAAACTTTGAAAAAATGCTGGTGGTAAAATGTGTGCATGCAAAGAGTTAAAATACCAGCATTTAAAATACCCTGGGGTGTCTAGTTTTCAAAAATATATGGTTTTGTTGGGCACACTGAAACGGCCCGGCTCAAAGATGTACCAAATAGGGCCAAATGGCCAAATAGGGCAGTTCAACATTGAAAATGCGCATGCCCCAAATGTGGCCCCTTTGCCCACAAACAGCCAGGCAAAATCATTCATGTGAGGTATCGCTGTGCTCAGGAGATGTTGCTGAACACATATTGGGGTGTTTTATGATAGTGACATATACCAGAAACTGTTTATTCATACCTAAAGTACCGTATTTGCTTGATTATAAGACGACCCCGATTATAAGACGACCCCCCAAAATCAAAATATTAATTTAGGAAAAAAACAAAAAGCCTGAATATAAGACGACCCTATAGGAAAAAAAGTTTTACCAGTAAATATTAATTCATGTAAATATATTTTTTAAATTTCCTTTTATTTGCCAACCTGCCCCCCCCCAGTTATGCCACTCTGCCCCCAGAAATGCTTTATACCCCCCCTATTTGCCACTCTGCCCCATGATATGCCTTATACCCCTATATGCCACTCTGGCATATAGGGGGTTAAAAGGCATATCATGGGGCTGAGTGGCATATAGGGGGTTAAAATGCATTTCTGGAGGTATATATGCATATCATGGGGCTGAGTGGCATATAGGGGGTTAAAATGCATTTCTGGAGGTCCAGAAATGCATTTTAACCCCCTATATGCCACTCAGCCCCATGATATGCCTTTTAACCCAGCATGTACTGGCTGCCTTGGCTTGATAGGAGTGTGATTGCTGCTAACAGCAATCACACTCCTATCAAGCCAAGGCAGCCAGTACATGCTGGAACCTGGGGATGATAGTAGTGGGATTACAGCCTCCCTATGCCATGCTACAACCCCCACCCCCCTTACACATCCATGCTATCACACACAAACACACATTCACAAACATTTAAATACTCATTCATTCCATTAATCACACATACTTCACACATTAATCACACATACTTACCCAAAAACCCTCCCCCACCCCCTTACCTGAACTGCAGATCTCTCACTCGAAGACTTCTGCAGGGGACCGGCTGTACCAGCAACTTCTCTGGCCCCGCCCCCAGAGGAGGGAGGGGGAGATAGAGTTCTGTGAGGAAGCTACAAGCTTCCTGTCCTCCTGCTTCTAACGGAAGAGACGCTGCTCGCGACCGGTAAGCAGCATGGCCCCAGCCATTTTTTTGGGGTCTGATTAGAAGACGACCCCGATTATAAGACGAGGGGTATTTTTCAGAGCATTTGCTCTGGAAAAAACCTCGTCTTATAATCGAGCAAATACGGTAAAATGTGTGTGACAAAACAAATGCAAAAAAATTACTACCACAAAGTTTGACACAGACTGTTGGTAGATATGGTGCATGGAAAGAGTTAAAATACTAGCATTTGAAATACCCTGGGATGTCTAGTTTTCAAAAATATATGATTTGATGGGGAAAATTGCATTGGCCGGCTTCAAAGATACCCGAAATGGCACATGGGGGGGGGGGGAGAATTACCAGATTTGGAAAAAATGGCTTTGAAATAGCAAAACACTACCTGTACTTATTGCCCCATAACATGTAGAAAAAAGCAAAAAAACATAAAACCATTGGGTATTTCTAAACTCGGGACAAATAGTAGTATCTGTTTAGCATGTTTTTTTCATTACCTTTTATAGATCAGTAAAAGATTTTTCAACTAAAAGTTAGAAAATAATTTTTTTTAAAATTTTCACCATATTTTATACTTTTTTAATAGTAAATAATATGATACAATCAAAACAATTTCATCTAAAGAAAGCCCTTCTGGGCATGAAAAAAACAATATCTAACTTATGTGGGTTCAGTAAACTGGAAAGAAGAAAATTACAGCTAAACACGAGCAGCGCAGAAATGTTAAAACGGCCATTGTCACGAAGGGTACAAAAAGTAAGATCAGCCTTTGTCACGAAGGGGTTAAATATCTGTACAGACTTTGGTAAAACTATCTCTGCAGGGAGAGAATTCCACATCCTTGTTGTCCTTACTATAAAAAAAAACGTTTCCTTTGCCTTAGACTAAATTCCTGAAATAAAAGAATCCCGGAAGGTTAAAAACAGAGGTTCACTTATTTCCAGACTTAGCTCATTAACCCCTTAATGACAAGACTGTTTCTTTCTCGTAGTACATTTTGGGACAAAGGCTCTTTTAACATTTTTCAGTGTTGCTGTTTAGCTGCAATTTTCTTTTCTCATTTTCTGCACCCACACATATTATATATTGTTTTTTTTTCAGAACAAACAGGGCTTTCTTTAGATACCGTTCTTTTTATCATATCTAATTTACTATAAAACAAATTATAAAATATGGTGATCTTTTGTTAAAAAATGACTTTCTCACCTTTCTTTGAAAAATCTTTTACTCATTTGCAAAAACTAATGAAAAAACATGCTAAATACCGTATTTGCTCGATTATAAGACGACCCTGATTATAAGACGACCCCCCAAAATCTGAATATTAACTTAGGAAAAAAAGAAAAATCCTGAATATAAGACGACCCCAAAGGAAAAAAAGTTTTACCAGTAAATGTTAATTCATGTAAACTATTTTTTAATAAAAGCTATGATTGAGAAAAATATTTTTTTTGTTTTTATTTCTTGTATTTTCCAACCTGTCCCCCAGTTACGCACATCTGCCCCCAGGCTTGCCACCCCAATATGGCACTGTGGCCCATGATATGCCTTTTAACCCTCTATATGCCACTGTGCCCCATGGTATGCCTTTTGACCCCCTATGTGCCACTCTGCCTCCAGAAATGCCTTATACCCCTATATCCCATTCTGGCATTTAGGGGGTTAAAATGCATATTATGGGGCAGAGTGGCATATAGGGAGGTATAAGGCATTTCAGGAGGCAGAGTGGCATTAAGGGAGTTAAAAGGCATTGTATAGAGCACTCTGCCTCCAGAAATGCCTTATACACCTATATGCCACTCTGGCATTTAGGGGGTTAAAAGGCATATTATGGGCCAGAGTGGCATATAGGGAGGTATAAGGCATTTCAGGAGGCAGAGTGCTCTATTAAATGCCCCCTTAACGCCACTCCAGAAATGCCCTATGCCCCCATTTAACACACACACACACACACACACACACACACACACACACACACTATACCCCCATTTAACTAACACACATACACACACACACTCTCTCTCTCCCCCCCTTCCCCCCCTTCCCCCCCTCTCACCCCCCTCTCACCCCTCTCTCCCCCCTCTCAGCCCTCTCTTACCGGTGCTTCCAGCCGGGGCAGCGGGTTGACGTCGCCTTCCGCTGCAGCTGCAAGGAGGTGGAGTTGGCAGCGGGGGTTTGTATGCGTCCGTCGCGTATACATTCCCCGGCTGTCAGGGGTCAGACATCAGAGTTCCCCGCACCGGTGCATGGGTTTGTCATTTTTGGGGGGAACTAAAAGGCCACATTTGGTACGTGTGCATTTTTCTAATTGGAAATTAGATGTGTGGCCATCCTCCCCCCCCCGTGTTAATTGGGACATTGTTGAACCCGGCCAACTCAATTTACCCCATCAAATCATACATTTTTTAAAAGTAGACACCCCATGGGCAGTTAATATGCCAGTATTTTAACTCTTTCCATGCGAGACTTGTTGTAAGCTAATGTGCTAATTTTAGGACTTGCTCACAAAAATATATTTTTTATATATATTATTTTTTTTGCCTTTTTAAAAAAAAAATTACAAATTTTTTTCAACTTGAAGGTTCCCCTGATAGTGACATCAGTGGGAAATTATTTTTACATTTTACTGTTTTTTTTTTTTACCATTTTTTATCTAATTATTAATTTTATTTTTTTATTTATTTTTACTAATCACACTGTGATTAGAAAGCTGGGCTCCATTGACTTGCCTGTATACAGTATACAGTACCTGTATTCAACCTGTAAGTGGAGCCAGAGTTCTCTAGAGGGTCTGGAGACCGTCTAGCGAACTTTTTCATCTTTATTATTTTTTTCCCCTGGCCGCCGCCATCTTGCTGATGGTGAAGATCACCAGTAGCGGCGGCTGTGACCGCTCTCCGGAGCGAGGCATTACCGCTCTCCGAGGTCGAGGCATTACAGCAACGCCGTTTTGGGTGCAGAAAGCGAACGTAGATCGCTTTCTGCACCCGTTTAAAGACGTGCCGGTTCTGGCACGTCATTTGTCATAATCGACTTGTTTTTCCGTGCCGTGCCAGAACCGGCAATTGTCATTAAGGGGTTAAACTGTCGATCGCTGTGAATTACGGCGATTGGAAGGTCTGGAAAACTTTTTTTTTTGGTTTGCGTGGACAGCTTATACTGGGTAGATGTTGTGTTAGGGCAATGGAATGTAATTTTTTTTATTTTTTTTATATATATATTTTATATATTTTTTTATATTTTTTTGTATTTTTTATATATATATATTTTTAAAAATGATGTTATTAATGCCAGTGATGTCACAATTAGGGCTGCAACTAACTATTATTTTCATAATCAATTAGTTGGCCGATTATTTTTGTAGATTAATCGGATAAAAAAATGAATGTGCATTTTTCATTTATTTAAAATAATTTAATAAACAAATGATGTTAAATACAAACAGCAGAATAAAAAAAACTGATAAAATGCATTTCTTGTCTTTATTTCCCAACCAGCCCCCCCAATTTATGCACATTTGAACCCAGGCTTGCCACGCTGCCTCCCCGACATGCCACGCTGCCTCCCCGACATGCCACGCTGCCTCCCACATATGCCACTCCACGCTGCCTCCCACATATGCCACTCCACGCTGCCTCCCACATATGCCACTCCACGCTGCCTCCCACATATGCCACTCCACGCTGCCTCCCACATATGTCACTCCACTCTACCCCACATATGCCACTGTGCCTGATACGCCTTATACCCCCTGATACACCACTCCATCCTCCCCAGACATGCCACACTGCCTCCCAGACATGCCATGCTGCCCTCCCCACATGTGCCTTATATACCGTATATGCCTTATACCCCCAGATATGTCACTCCATCCTCCTCAGATATGCCTTATACCCCCAGATATCTCATATTCCCCTCATAGTCACAGACCTGTTCACAGCACACTGACACCATACTTTTATAAATAATCTTCACTGCCCCCAGGATTTAGATTCCCCTTAGTCTGTCCCCCCCTTTACCTCTAACTGCACCTTAAGTTAACTTTATTAAATTAATTAAATTAACCCTCAGTCCTCATCATTAAATTAACCCTAAAGACCCCATCAACCACAACAGCCCCTAAATTAACCCTAAACCCCCCATTAACCACAACTGCCTCAAATTAACCCCAAACACCCCATTAACCACAGCTGCTCCTATATTAACCCTAAACACCCCATTAACCATAGCTGCCCCTAAATTAACCCTAAACACCCCATTAACCATAGCTGCCCCTAAACACCCCATTAACCATAACTGCCCCTAAATTAACCCTAAACACCCCATTAAGCATAACTGCCCCTAAATTAACACCCACCTCCCCTATCTTTCAGCAGCCCAAATAAAATTAATTTTATACTTACAGTTAGATGAGTGTCACAGCCATGTGGTTCTGACCTTCTGGGAGAAGGAAGGGGCGGGGCCAGTTGTCACAGGGGCGGGGCCAGTTGTCACAGCTCCTGGTAAGTAGGAGCTGCTGCTGTGAGTCAGACTAAACGGATTATATAATGAGGGGTATTTTTCAGAGCGTTTGCTCTGAAAAAACCCTCATTTTATAATCGATAAAAATCGATTCAACTAATCGATAATGAAATTCGTTGGCAACGATTTTCATTATCGATTATTATCGATTTTATCGATTAGTTGTTGCAGCCCTAGTCACAATGACATCACTTAGCTCACTTTATTGATTTTATTTATTATCATTTATTGTATTATTTTAATGATTTTTTTTTTTTTAAATGACCATTTTTTTCTCTGTTTCTTTTTTCAGCATGGGAGGAGGATAAGAAACGTGGTGTCTCACTCTCCTCCCCGTGATCCCCCTGCACCAATCACACTGTGATCTCTATGCAAGTCCCCACAGACTTGCATAGAGATCGCAGCGTCTGTGCCTCATCGGAGGACAGGATATCCCCTGCAGGGGATATCCTGTCCTCCGATGAACTTCCGGTTGACATAGTTTAGCCCATCTAATCACCTTTTTGCATGCATGATTGGCTTCCTTATATCTTTTATGGGATGACTCTGATTTGTCTGATTTTAATGCTTTAAAAGCCCTTTGCTTATTTTAAATTTCTTGGTTTACTTCCCCACTAAGCCACTTTGGTTTCAATCTGTTTCTCTTATATTTATTACCCAATGGTACATACTGAGAAGTGTACCTTTTTATTGTTTGTTTGAAGATATGCCATTTTCCCTCAGTGTTTTTATCACCGGTCAATATGTTGTAAAGCTGCCCTTATCCTATTGAAATTGGCCTTTTTATAATTATATGTTTTAGTATTCCCCATTTGCAATTTCTTTTTTGAGTTTATTTCAAAAGACACCATATTGTGGTCACTATTACCCAAGTGCTCCCCTACTTGAATGTTTGACAGTAGATCAACATTGTTTTGTTATAACAAGATCCATATAAGACTGATTTCTAGTTGGTGCTTGTACCAGTGGTGACATGAAGGTGTCATTTAAAAACCTGAATCCCCTTGTTGAACTACTAGTCCCTTTATACCAATTTATGTCCGGGCAATTAAAATCTCCAATAATTAACGTGTTGTCCAAATATGCAGCTTTCTCAATTTGCTCTAACAGCTGTTCTTCCTCATCAGTATTAACATTAGGTGGTTTATAACATATCCCATCCAGTATTTGATTACCTTTTTCTTTTGCCACAAGCTGATATCTACCCATAAAGCTTCTACATTTTTGCTTGTCACATTCAAGTTGCTTAATATTAGACTTTAGCTCATTAACATACAAGCATACTCCACCACCCTTCCTGATTTTCCTATCCTTTCTAAATAACATGTAACCATTTAAGTTAACTGCCCAGTCATGCATCTCATCCCCCCATGTTTCCGTTATGCCTATTATGTCATATTGCTTAGTGTATGCTATTGCATTAGTAAGCATACATTTAATATTATAATGAGTCTCTTGTATTTTATGTGAATTTTTATTATTACTGTGACATTAATGTAGGATTGGTGGTGGAAGGGAGGTATGTTTCTCCTAGATTCCTTTCCTATGTGAAGTAACACCAGATTCTTCCACCTGCTAGGTGATTAATTTAGGTGAATGAGAGGGCGGATATAAAAGGGAAGCCAGGAGGGCAGATAGCTCTCTGGCTGAGGACACAGAAAGCCTGTATGTGGGAGAGACATGTGAGTAAAGTTTGCTGGACATATTATGTTAAGTTGGCAGAGAGAAGCTCTCCAGCTGGTAGTGAGGGACATCCCTTGTATAGTAAGTGCCGGACAGACAAGGTACCGTGTTTGCTCGATTATAAGACGACCCTGATTATAAGACGACCCCCCAAAATCTGATTATTAACTTAGGAAAAAAAGAAAAAGCCTGAATATAAGACGACCCCAAAGGAAAAAAGTTTTACAGTAAATGTTAATTCATGTAAACTATTTTTTTAATAAAAGCTATGATTGAGAAAAATATTTTTTTTGTTTTTATTTCTTGTATTTTCCAACCTGTCCCCCAGTTACGCACATCTGCCCCCAGGCTTGCCACTCCAATATGGCACTGTGGCCCATGATATGCCTTTTAACCCTCTATATGCCACTGTGCCCCATGGTATGCCTTTTGACCCCCTATGTGCCACTCTGCCTCCAGAAATGCCTTATACCCCCATATCCCATTCTGGCATTTAGGGGGTTAAAATGCATATTATGGGGCAGAGTGGCATATAGAGAGGTATAAGGCATTTCAGGAGGCAGAGTGGCATTAAGGGAGTTAAAAGGCATTGTATAGAGCACTCTGCCTCCAGAAATGCCTTATACCCCTATATGCCACTCTGGCATTTAGGGGGTTAAAAGGCATATTATGGGGCAGAGTGGCATATAGGGAGGTATAAGGCATTTCAGGAGGCAGAGTGCTCTATTAAATGCCCCCTTAACGCCACTCCAGAAATGCCCTATGCCCCCATTTAACACACACACACCCTATACCCCCATTTAACACACACACACACACACACACACACACACTCACTCTCTCCCCCCCCCCTTCCCCCTCTCTCCCCTCTCAGCCCTCTCTTACCGGTGCTTCCAGCCGGGGCAGCGGGTTGACGTCGCCTTCCGCTGCAGCCGGAAGGAGGTGGAGTTGGCAGCGGGGGTTTGTATGCGTCCGTTGCGTATACTTTCCCCGGCTGTCAGAGATCAGAGTTCCCCGCACCGGTGCCGCACTCTGATCTCTGACAGTCGGGGAAGGTCTACGCGACGGACGCAGAAAACCCCCGCTGCTAGCCACACCTCCTTCCGGCTGCAGCGGACGTTGTCTATGCGGATCGTGTAGACGTCAACCCGCTGCACCGGCAATACAGCAGGAAGCACCGGTAAGTGTGTGTATGATGGGGGGGGGTGAGACAGGAGGATCCAGGTCCCCTGCCGCGGTGCGGGGGATCTGGATCTTAGTCTCCTAATCAGACCTCTGTTTGAGGTCTGATTAGAAGACGACCCCGATTAGAAGACGAGGGGTATTTTTCAGAGCATTTGCTCTGAAAAAAACCTCGTCTTATAATCGAGCAAATACGGTATTTCTTTTGTTGCTGTGTTATATTTCTTTTGTCTTTGCAACCTTTCTAATAAACCTGACCCTGTGTCAGATTGCACGAACTTACTGCTGTTTGCCTGGTTTGAATGAAGACGGGCACTTGCCCCTTGACATCAGCGAGGGGCGATCCCACACCTATCTCACAATTGGTGGAGAATGCGGGTACCACGTCGTTAGGCCCACCCGTTGGCTGTAAAGTTTGCGGAGCCGTTGCCAGGGGCTACCGACCGGGCTGACGCAACATGTTTAAGTGTCATAAAATGGATGACGTGGTGAGTGCCTTGGTGCGATCGGCTGCTGCTCAGCTGGAGGTTACCAGAGAGCAACAGCGCACAAATGCAGCTCAGCCGGAGGCTAATATACACTTGCAGGAAGCAAACCGCCTGTTGGCAGTCCAGCTGGTTGCATTAACCGAGGCCACAAATAAGGACCGCCAGACGCTGCAGGAGGTGGTACAGGGTGTGGCAAATTTGCCAAACATGCAACCAGAGTCCCCGCACAAGGGTTATCCATGTGAACCACTATTTGCAAAAGATCACCCCAGCGGATGATGTGGAGGCGTTTGAAAGGACAGCTATGCAATAAGCGTGGCCCAGGGCACGTTGGGCAGGCTTGGTGGCCCCATTCCTTGTAGGGGAAGTGCAAAAGGCTTATTTTGATCTTGAACCGCAGGCAGCCAAAGACTTTGATAAACTCAAAGCAGAGATCCTTGCTCGTTTGGGTGTCACTTTAGCTGTCAGAGCTCAGAGAGTACACCAGTGGGCATACAATGTGGATAAGCCACCGCATTCCCAGATGTTTGACCTCGTCCATCTGACCAGGAAGTGGCTACAACCAGATGTTTTATCAGCACCTGAGGTGGTGCAACGTGTTGTCATGGACCGATACCTAAGGGCTCTACCCCCAGCATTAAGAAAGTGGGTAAGCCACGGAGATCCTAAAACAGCAGACCAACTTGTGGATCTTGTGGAACGGTATTCTGCCGCTGGCGAGCTGTTCAGTAGCACCCAGCACCAGCGCTCAACTGTCCGGATGGCAAGAGTTCCTGGTAAGACTGTTCCGGGGTTTATGGGAGCTGGGAAGAATGTAAAGACTTTCCGTGAGAAGGATGAGACTGGGCTCAGGAAAACCTAACATGCAGGATTATGGACAAAGCAGAGATGTCATAAGATGTTTTCATTGCCATGAGTTGGGTCATATTGCTATGATCTGTCCTGTGACTGTTGAACCTATGCCGTGTGATGCAGCTTTTTTGAAGAAACGTATGTCTGTTTGCTGAAGTAGTGTGTACCGCTACCAGCTCAGAAGGTTCTAACAGACCCCTGTGCGAGCTGACAGTGGATGATAAAAAGGTGGTGGATTTGTTAGACTCCGGGAGTGTAGTAAGTCTGATAAAGGCCAGCCTCATAGGTTCTTCTAACAGGCAACCAGACACTTTCACAGTAACATGTGTACATGGGGATACTTGTGAGTACCAAACTGCTGTAGCTTGTATTTCAACTCCCTATGGTTCCGTGTATCACAAGATGGGGATAGTCCCCGCCTTAATGCATGAGGTTATTCTTGGAAGGGACTTTCCTTATTTTTGGAAATTATGGGAGAACAATCTTGTGATTAAACATGGTGCCCCTGATAGGCCTCCACCGGCTAACCTAAGCCCTGATCCATTTGAGAGTTCCCCAACGGAGGATGTAGTTGGGGTGTTGGCAGAAAGGCCCCTATCCTTTCTCTTTACTGTTATGACAGGGGACTTGGAAGAACCACTGTCAGAGACAGAAACTCAAGGGGTCCCACAATCATGTATATCCGATTTAGAGGTCAGAAAAGATGATTTTCAAAGTGAGCAGTTAAAGGACCCTACACTGGTTCAAGCCAGAGAAAACGTAAAAATAGTGAATGGGGTACATGTGGAGCCTGGAGCTAGCCTTGCTTTTCCATATATGGTCCTGGAAAATTATTTACTATACCAAGTTGATAAAAAAAGGGGAGGATACCGTACAGCAGCTAGTGGTTCCAAAGGCCTATAGGAGGACAGTATTAGATCTGGCACACGGGCACATTGTGGGTGGCCATTTGGGGATCCAGAAAACTACAGAGAGAATATTGCTAGGATTCTGCTGGCCTGGCATGGATTGTGATATAAAAGAGTATTGTGAATCATGCCCAGAGTGTCAGATGTATGCACCTATGCCTCATTTCCGTAGCCCCTTAGTTCCCTTACCGATAATTGAAGTACCAACGGGTTGGGATGGATTTGGTTGGTCCCCTGATAAGGTCAGCCCGTGGTCACCAACATATTTTAGTCATAATGGACTATGCTACACGCTATCCAGAGGCCATACTTTTGCGCATTACTTCATCTAAGACCATTGGAAAGGAGTTGGTTCAGGTTTTCAGTAGGGTGGGCATTCCAAAAGAAATACTTACAGATCAAGGAACCCCCTTTATGTCTTAGGTGATGAAGGAACTTTGTAAATTGTTTAAGGTGTCTGAACTACGTACCTCAGTCTATCACCCTCAAACTGATGGCTTAGTGGAGAGATTTAATAAGACTCTTAAGCAGATGTTAAAGAAAGTAGTGGACAAAGACGGAAAAAATTGGGACTTTTTGCTTCCATATCTAATGTTTGCGGTAAGGGAAGTGCCTCAGTCATTTACAGGGTATTCACCATTTGAGCTGGTATATGGTAGACATCCACGTGGGTTGTTGGATGTGGCTAAAGAAACTTGGGAAGGGCAGGTCACTCCCTACAAAAGTGTGATAGAACATGTTTCACAAATGCAGGACAGAATTTCAGCTGTGATGCCAACTGTGAAAAAAACACTTAGAACAGGCTCAAGGAATACAAAAAGGGTTTATGATAGGGGTGCTAAGATCCGTACATTTACACCAGGGGATCGCGTGTTGGTACTTGTCCCTTCCATAGAGAGCAAGTTCCTAGCTAAATAGCAGGGTCCCTTCACTATAATAGAAAGAGTAGGTGAAGTGAATTATAAAGTACAGCAACCAGGTAAAAGAAAACCTGAGCAGATATACCATGTGAATCTGCTCAAGGCAGATGACAGATCTGCTCATGACACCATGACCTTAGCCACACATTAACCTCCCTAATCTCCCGATGCCTCTCTACTGTTGCGCGCGGCACAGGTAATTTTTCTGAGAATACTACCTTGGAGGTCCTTTTCTTCAGTTCACTGACTTTTTCATTGGTACCAATATGGACCATGACAGCCGGGTCTTCCCCATCCCCTCCCAAAATGCTGGACCCGAGCACCCAGGAGACGGCAAACTGTCCGGTTGAGCCAATCTGTCTACTCTCTTTATTATAGAGTCCCTACCACCACAACCTGTCTAGTCTTTCTTACACTCTCAACCCCACCATACTAGAGGGGCTGCTCCCTCGGCTGTAAGAAGGAACAGCTTCCTCCAGTACAGCTACTTGCTTCTCCAGATCTCCAATATGAGCTTCTAGAGAAGCCACTTGCTCACACCTGCCTCAGAGGTATGGACCGTGGATGGATTCATCCAGGCATGCATATATGGAGCAAGATGTGCACTGAGCCAGACCATCAATCTTGCTAACTCCCATAACCACACACAGAATCAACAAGTATGGGGAAAGAAAAATTAATAACGAGAAATCTAAACAATAAACAGAAAAACACCCTTCAGATACAGTTAAAAGTACAAAACTAAAAGTTAAACAAAAATAGCCCAAAGAAATCTATATAATGGTACCTTGTCTAATCTGCTTTTCTCTTTTAAACTCCTGTTTTCTTTTTAAACTTATACTTAAAATGGCCTACTTCAAAAGAGACTATCTATGCAGAAGCAACTCAAGTGAGTTGCTTCTAAGAATAATAATTGCCAAAGACTTATTTTGCAATAATCTGGAAGACTAGTTGGAACATGTACATCATCGGAACCAGATCAACTCATCCCCATTGCCTCACTTCCCCCTCAACCTCCGACTAGATTGTAAGCTTCGAAAAGCAGGGGCCTCCTCTCCTTTGCACCAGTTTGTTATTGTATGTGTTTTTGTATGTGAAATTGTTCTACTGACTGTAACAGTGCTGCGGAATCTGCCGGCGCTTTATAAATAAATGTAATGTTTCAGAGATAAATACTGGCACTCTATTCAAGCATTCTCTTAGTTCTACATCAATTACCTTTCATTCTACAAAGGACCAAGAAACATGCAGATCTTCTAGGTCATACAAGGATAAACCACACACTCATAGTAGTTCCTCCAAGAATAAGTCAAGAGGGGAGCAGCCCAGCCCCTCTAAGTCTTGATGCCAGGCTTTCTTTGTGTGGCTAATTCTTTTCAGTGAAGCCTTGGCTCCAAGTGTGTTCTGTCTAACGCATACTTATACAGACACAAAACTGCATGTCTAGGGAACTTCTTCCCTCCTATGGCTATGGTCACTTCAAAAAGCCCATCTCCATATGAAGTATTTGGAACTCTTGATGGTTTAGAAGACCTTACAGACTTGGCAGAGTATGATTTACAAAAGTGAAATAATGATTGATGGTTCCCCTAATCTTCAAGCAGACTATTTGAGCAGACATCAAATTCAAACAGGATAATTCATTCTTCATATGGATATTTCCAGGGGGTTGTTACTCGCTTCAGCTTCCTAGACATAGATTTTGATGGCATTATCAACAAGCAAATTTTTCCCCAAAGCTGGCCAGGGAGTCCAGGCTACATTTATCCTCCATCCTTCTTTCCAGAGTGCTCAATAAGATAAGATCAGAGAGAGGAGCTGCTGTTCTGGTTGCCCCAAAATTGGCCAAGTAGAGTGCGGGGAACACGGATTTGGTACTGATATCCATAAGTCCACCTTTTTGCCCTCCAAACCTGTTCTAACAAGGACCTATTCTTCACCCGTCTCCAGCCATCTACTTCAGCTGATGGCTTTGAGATTGAACAGGCACTTTTACACACATGCAGTCTTTCAATATTAGTTATAATTATCCTCTTGAAAGGTGGTGCTCACTCAGAAACTCCTCTCTGTTCCATCCATTGGTTCCTTAAGCTCCAGAGTTTCTACATTCTGGCTTTTTCAAGGGTATATGACTGGCTACAGGTAAAGCTCATATTGCAGTCTTGAGTTCCTTTTTAGACGTCAACTTGACCTCTCACTCTTGGGTCTGAAGATTTCTGACAAGGTTATCCAGATGTCTCTTCCAGACTTGCCAACATGGGACTTATTGAAACACCTACAATCCTCGGATGTTAGATGATCTCTGTTGATTTATTTTTAAAGGCTGCTGCACATCTCTCAACTTGTTCATTTCAATTCAGGAGTCCAGAGTAATCCCATACTAACTGCCTTTTCCCCTACAACTGTACAATAGCCTCTTCTTTCTTCCTCTCACCCAACAACCTGTCCCCTTGACCCCATCCCATCACACCTCACACAAGTCTCTTACTAATCTTTCTCTATCATTTGGAACAGTACTTACAGCCTTCAAGCATGCGCTAATCACACCCATTGTAAAAAATCCTTCCTTCAATCCCCTCTGTTTGACTAACTACCACCCTAACTCTATATTTCCTCTAAATTGCTTGAACAGATTGTGTGCAATCGCCTTACTAACTTCCTCTAATTCCCTCCTTGACACTCTGGTTTCAAACCACTTCACTCTACTGAAAGGCTCTAACAAAAGTCTCCAATGGCTTGCTCTCTGCTAAAGCAAAAGGTCACTTCTCCATTCTTAGATCTCTCTGCTGCTTTTGATACTGTTGATTACTTGCATCGACAGCTATTCGAGATACAGATCCCTCCTGGATCTCCTTATATCTGTCTAACAGTTCCTTCTCTGTCAACTTCTCTGGCAAGCCATCATCACCCCTTCCACTTTCGGTTGGCATCCCCAAAGGTTCAGTCCTTGGCTGTCTGCTGTTCTCTCTTTATACTTTATCTGGCAAACCAATCAGCTCATTTGGCCTCCAGTATTATCTATATGCAGATGATGCCCAAATCTACCTGTCTTCTCCTGATCTCTCCGTCTGTCATGTCCCGTAATACTAACTCCTTGTCTGCTACTTCTTCATGGATGTCACAACGCTACCTGAAACTTAATCTTTCTAAAACTGAACTCATTATCTTCCCTCGTTCCATCTCCACTCCACTACCTGCATTCTCTATCACCATTAACAACACAATTAATCTCTCCTAGTAACCAGGCCCGATGCCTTGGGGTCATCCTTGGTCATCCTTAGGTTTAACCTCCTTCATCCCTCACATTCAGTGCCTCGCCAGATCCTGCCGCTTTGCAACTAAAAAATATCTCTTGCATCCGCCATTCCTGACCCAAGAATCCACAAAAACTCTGGTTCATTCACTTATAATTTCCTGTCTCGATTACTGCAACACTCTTCTGGTTGGCATTCCACTGTCTCGACCCTCATAAACAAATACTTTCCTACTCAAGCCTTACCTTCTTCCCATGGGCTAAGGCTCTTCTCCTCACTTATCACCCCTTCCTTTTCCTGTCTACAAGATTTCACTCGAGCTGCCCCATATCTCTGGAATCTACTTCCACCGAATATATGTATTGTATTACGCACTGTGTAAATTGTTGGTGCTATATACCGTATTTGCTCGATTATAAGACGAGGTTTTTTTCAGAGCAAATGCTCTGAAAAATACCCCTCGTCTTATAATCGGGGTCGTCTTCTAATCAGACCTCAAATAGAGGTCTGATTAGGAGACTAAGATCCAGATCCCCCGCACCGCTGCAGGGGACCTGGATCCTCCTGTCGTCGCCCCCCCCTCCCCACACACTTACCGGTGCTTCCGGAGGTGAAGTTGGCAGCGGGGGTTTGTATGCGTCCGTCGCAAATACCTTCCCCGACTGTCAGAGAACAGAGTTCCAGAGTTCCTGATCTCTGACAGCCGGGGAAGGTATTTGCGACGGACGCATACAAACCCCCGCTGCCAACTCCACCTCCTTCCGGCTGCCGCGGAATGAGACGTCAACCCGCTGCCCCGGCAATGCAGCAGGAAATTGGAAGCACCGGTAAGTAAGTGTGTGTGTGTGTGTGTGTGTGTGTGTGTGTGTGTGTAATGCCTTACACCCCTATATGCCACTCTGGCACTTAGGGGGTTAAAAGGCATATTATGGGGCAGAGTGGCATATAGGGAGGTATAAGGCATTTCAGGAGGCAGAGTGGCGTTAAGGGGGCATTTAATAGTGCACTCTGCCTCCTGAAATGCCTTATACCTCCCTATATGCCACTCTGCCCCATAATATGCCTTTTAACCCCCTAAATGCCAGAGTGGCATATAGGGGTATAAGGCATTTCTGGAGGCAGAGTGCTCTATATAATGCCTTTTAACTCCCTTAATGCCACTCTGCCTCCTGGAATGCCTTATACCTCCCTATATGCCACTCTGCCCCATAATATGCATTTTAACCCCCTAAATGCCAGAATGGGATATAGGGGTATAAGGCATTTCTGGAGGCAGAGTGGCACATAGGGGGTCAAAAGGCATACCATGGGGCACAGTGGCATATAGAGGGTTAAAAGGCATATCATGGGCCACAGTGCCATATTGGTGTGGCAAGCCTGGGGGCAGATGTGCGTAACTGGGGGACAGGTTGGAAAATACAAGAAATAAAAACAAAAAAAAAATATTTTTCTCAATCATAGCTTTTATTAAAAAAAATAGTTTACATGAATTAACATTTACTGGTAAAACTTTTTTCCTTTAGGGTCGTCTTATATTCAGGCTTTTTCTTTTTTTCCTAAGTTAATATTCAGATTTTGGGGGGTCGTCTTATAATCAGGGTCGTCTTATAATCGAGCAAATACGGTAAATACAAGATAATAAATATAATAATAATGTGCCTCCAGTTCAGATATGTAAAGTAGCTATTTCAGGGGCGTCCAACGTGCGGCCCGCGGGCCAAATGCGGCCTGTCGGACTTCAAGGTGCGTTAACAGGGACACCGATTTCCCGGTGGGCCGACCATCATTCAACGCGTAGACAACCTCCGCTGCCGGGACTTTTGCTGGGCTTCTATGGTGGAGCACCGGAAGGTAATGTCACCAGGTCCCCAGCAGCGTTGGTAAGCAGCAGGGATGAATGAAAGAGGAAAAAAAACACCAGCCCTGAACTGCATGTCCCGGGCGTCGGGAGATATGAATTGCGCTAGACCCTGAATATAGGCCGCACCCCCATTTTAAAGACCGAAAGTGGTGGGGGGGGGAGTGCCGCCTATGTTCGGGCTAATACGGTATATACATTTAAAGGGCCTCCATATTTACGCAATTATGTTGCATGCTATGTTGTGTGCAACATCATCACTGAAGTCTTCTGAACTTAAGGTCACACCAAATATTTATTTGGTTTAGATTTTCCTCCTGTTCAATGTACTTTGTTAAATGATATATAAAAAAAATCTATTTTGTAAGGATTCTTATGTTATAGCATTTTTTTACACCTGCCTAAAATTTTTGCACAATACTTTAATATAGCATTGACTGAGCATGGTGGTGGGCTCAGCGGTTCTATGACCTGGTACTTCATAAAAAAAAAAAATGCCACCACGTCGCCACAATCGTGTTGATCATGGGGCACTGTTGCTGCTGTCTGCCCAGGTGTATGGGCAGACCGGCACAGTACCCCAGAGCATTTGATCACTCCCACGGGAGCAATTCTGATCGTGTTTTCAGCTGACACAGGCAGCTTCATGGAAGGGAGTTGTGTGTTGATTGGGTCCCACAAGTGTGGGGACCTGCCACAACATTCCACTGCTGCCTGATCGCTCCTTGAGAGCGACAGTGCAGCGTTAATCAGTTCAATGCTGTGATTGTTTACCGGCAATTGTGTTCCTGCTGCCAGAGGCAGCTTCAGGAACAGGGACCAAGGTTTCTTTGGTCTCCACATGAGTGTAAAGATTAACCCTCCCCTGCTGCTTGATTGCTCCATTAAGAGTGATCGTGCAGTGTTAACCCATTAAATGCCGTGATAGCATATGACACCATCGCGGCATTGCAGGGGTTAATATTTGTCCCCACAAGGGTGCTTCCAGGTCAATTGCTGTCAGTTAAGTTTCTGCAGCAGTTGGGGCTGATGATGATCAGATCACTCCTAGCCAATAGGAGTGGTCTGATCATTATGGCAGTCCGTGAATGACCCTGCCCTAGAAAGAGAGATTAGTCTCCCTGATCAATGTCAGTGGCCTAAACTTGTAACTTACAAGTGATCTGATAAAAATATATTAAACAAAGTTTAAAAATTTAAATGCACATGTTCCAGTTTTGACTCCACAATATCTGAGAAACATTACTTATCCATGGATGTTGGGGGTTGCTATATTTGTGGTGTGCTACTGAACACAAATCAACAACTATTTTGTTATTTCACATATCCACTCTGAAAAATAAACATGGTGAAACTGCAAAGTGGATGTGAAAAATGTTTTCTTTTTTTTTGTTAGACTAACTTTGGAAGGCGTAAGTGTGGAGTCAGCTGCTTAGGACAAGCCAATATGCCCCTAACTAGATCCCCTGAGCGGTCTAGTTTTTGGAACTATATAGTTTTAGGGGGTTAAAATAAGACCTGATCTGTCAATGTTTCATGTTTGAAAACTGTAATACACGTTCCAGTTTTGAAACCGTAGTGCCAAAGAGACAACGCCCTCGACACTACTAAGACCACCATTACAAAAGTTACTAATGACTTACTCGCTGCTAAATCCAAGGGCCACTACTCCATGCTAATCCTACTGGACCTTTCTGCTGCTTTTGACACTGTGGACCACCCTCTTCTCCTTCAATGCTTCATGATCTTGGCCTCCGTGACACTGCTCTCTCCTGGCTCACTTCCTACCTCTCTGATCGTACCTTCAGCGTCTCTGTCTCCAGTAACACTTCCCCTCCCTCTCTCAGTTGGGGTACCCCAAGGCTCAGTTTTAGGACCCCTTCTGTTCTCCCCTTACACTTCCTCCCTTGGCAAACTGATCTCATCCTTTGGCTTTCAATACCACCTGTATGCTGATGACACCCAGATCTATCTATCAGTGGCGACTCTAGAAACAATATATAGGGGGGGCACACAAGATACCACAGTCAAACTGGGGGGGCATTAATAATTTCCACCATTAAATCATACCACTGAAAAAACACACACATATATATATATATATATATATATATATATATATATATATATATATTGCCAAAAGTAATGTGCTATGGAATGATACTTTTGTTATTGGCCAATACAATACTTTATCATTCAACATGGGAAGCCTGAAGCCACAATTTAGTACGACTAATCCTTGAAATCCTTTAAACAACACAATACCTTAACTTTTGCACTAAATGATTTCAGGGCCTAATATTAGATCATGCTGCTGATATATATATATATTAGCCCCTGCTGCCCAAATATATTAATATTAGTCCCTGCTGCCGATATATATATAAATATATATATAAATATTAGACCCTGCTGCCGATAGCAGGTATAGATCAACACATTAACACACAAACCCAGCTTTGCATGTATAGATCAATTGAAATTCACTTGTGATCTCAGCACTGAAGGTATATATCAAATAAACAGAATCAGACATACAAATCCTGTATTTGCAGGTATACAATAATAATATATGAAACGTAGCATCGCAGGTATAGATCAAATAAATACATGGAAACAGCATTGCAGGTATTAATCAACTGAACAAGACATACAAACCCTGTATTTGCAGGTGTACATAAATAATGTATGGAAACATAGCATAGCATATACAGAAGAACACACAAAAACCCAGCTTTGCAGGTATAGATCAATTGGAATTCACATAAAAACACGGCATTAATGGTATATTTAAAACCCGCTAAATTACAGGGATAGATCACAGGTTGCACACCCCAAAGCCAGCCCTGGTGTCCACACTGCACACATAGAACCTGGCCAGCACCCAGATAACACACATACGATTTGCCATCTTTGTCCCATATACACCCTGCCTGTGCCATCTTGGTCCCCAAGGCTCAAACATCCTGTTAGTGCCATCTTTGCCCTTCCACAATTATACATCTATGATACGCACAATCACATTAACTCATGCTCTCCCTCATTCAGACAACTCATCCACATATTAACTCATACTCTCCCTCATTCAGACAATTCATCCACATATTAACGCATGCTCTCCCTCATTCAGACAATTCATCCATTTTAAGAAACTACATCCCTTGGAGCTTCAAATGAGGGGTTACATGTATTTCTAGGACAAATGTTGAGTGCACAAATAATGATAGAATATGTCGCTTTGGCTAGAAAATATGTTTTTTCTAACCATAGCGACATGTTCATTTGTGTCTTGCGCACTCCAGGTTTGTACTAGAAACACATACAGCCCCTCATTTGATGCGCCAAGGGATGTCGTTTTTGCAAATGTGTACTTTTTGTGCCATAATTTAACTTCCTAAGTGAGCAGTAATGCCACGTCAAGGCTTCAACCCTAATTACTGACCATTCACACGCCTTTCATATCTCCATTCAATCACAGAAGCACACACCATACTTTCCATACATTCACTCACACACCATTCTTTCCCCTTACAATCCCAAAGAAAAGATGGTAAAGGGAGAAAAAAAAATCACTTTTACAGCAAAAATAAGTTTTGCAGTAAAAATGCAAGGTGCTCCAGGGATGAGATGGTTACTCACGTACCGCACACTCTAAATGGCTGATTTTAATAATATTTGCAGTTCATCAGGATTTCAAAAATTGCCTCCCTCTACCGTTGGCTAAATTTAACCCCATGATCAAAGGGATCATAGGATTAAAAATTAGTATCGGCCATTTTTAAAAAGGGAATGTGACTTTTTATAGCTATATGATCGCTGTGGTAACATTGGCTACCACAGTGATCATTTAGCTAGAATACTTAAACTTTTTTTTTTTTTTTTTTTAAAGTTAAACTACTTTATGTTTAAATAATTTAATTTGGGGGTCTCTAGGCAATTTTGATCTTTTTTTATCTGCCTTTAGAGACCCCCAAATCATTTTTTTTACATTTTTATTTTTTTAACTTAATATTTTTTATTATTTTTTACATATATATATATATATATATATATATATATATATATATATATATATATATATATATATATATATATATATATATATATATATATATATATATACCGTTGGAAAGGCGAGGCGATTACCTTTCCAACGGTATATGTTGGGGGTATGTAGCTGCTAAGATGCCTGAGATACAGGCATCTAAGCAGCATGCCCCCATATCTCTTTAACTGACAATTGTCAGTTGTTAATAAAGTTGCGCGGTGATGTCATCGCGTCATTGCGCGAGACGTCACCGGGCAGATCGGGTGGCCCCGGTGATGCCCTCCATTTTAAGGGCAGATCGCCGGGGTAGGTGGTGATGGAGGTCCACAGACCTCCATCAAGGTAAGGCATTGCTAGTGACGGCATGGTGCCGTCATTAGCACCTGACTGGTACTGCTAGCGGCAGCACCATGCCGTTGTTAGCAGTCAAGGGGTTACAAATTCGGCGGGGGGGCAACAGGGGGGGGCAAGGAATAACCTAGGGGGGGCAATTGCTATCTATCTATCCTCCCCTGATCTCTCTCCCTCTGTCTTAGATCATGTAACTAACTGCCTTGCATCTGTCTCTACCTGGATGTCTGCACGTTTCTTGAAACTTAACCTCTCCAAAACCGATCTCCTCATCTTCCCTCCCTCCAATGCTAAGATTCCCCCATCAATCTCCCTCAATGTTAATGGTCCTATCTAGGGCTGCAACTAACGATTATTTTAATAATCGATTAGTTGGCCGGTTATTTTTTCGATTAATCGGATAAAAAAGTGCACATTTTTTTAATTTAAAATAATGTAATAAAAAACGTACAATTTACACTTTCATCTCTTCATCACAATGGCCTCTCTCTATTCACCTTCTTATTTTACTGACATAATAAAAGCTACAAGAACCCAAACACAGTGTTTCTCAAACTAGGTTTTAATACAAAGTTATTAGTAAATATAAAAAAAAAGAGCCTTGTTTATATTTTTTTTATTTACCAAACTGCCCCCAGTTATGCACATCTGACCCCCAGCTTGCCACTCTGCCTCAGATATACCTTATACCTCCTATATGCCAGAGATTCCACTGTACCCCTGATATGCCACTGTGCCCCCGAAATGCCTTATACTTCTTATATGCCAGTGATATGCAACTGAGCCCCCTGATATACCTTTTACCCCCAGATATGTCTTATGCCCCCTTGATATGCCTAATATCGATATGCCTTATACCCCTATATGCCACTGTGTCCCCTGATATGCCTTATAACTTCCAATATGCCACTCGCCCCCATTTATGCCTTATACCTCCCTATATGCCACTGTGTACCCTGATATGCCACTCTGCCCCCCATAAATGCCCTGCACCACCCTGATTCATTATACTCCCTGATTCACCACTCTGCCTCCCCCAGATATGCCACTCTGAAATTCATTATACCCCCCATACACCACTCTGCCTCCTCCCCCCTCCCATACACCACTCTGCCTCCTCCCCCTCCCATACACCACTCTGCCTCCTCCCCCCTCCTATATACCACTCTGCCTCCTCCCCCCTCCTATATACCACTCTGCTTCCTCCCCCCTCCCATACACCACTCTTGCTTCTCCCCCCTCCCATACACCACTCTGGCTTCTCCCCCCCTCCCATACACCACTCTGCCGCCTCCCCCCTCCCATACACCCCTCTGCCTCCTCCCCCTCCCATACACCACTTTGCCTCCCCCCCCATACACCACTCTGCCTCCTGTCAGCAACGGAGGCAGAGTGGTGTATGGGAGGGGGAGGGGCCAGACTGGTGTATGGGAGGGTGGCTCCCATACACAACTCTGCCTCCTCCTCCCCCTCCCATACACCGCTCTGCCTCTCTCCCGATGGGGGTCTGCACGATGTGCACAGACAGCCTCCGTTACTCACCTTCACTTCCGCTGGGGCTTCTACATCAGGTGATGCTGCCACTGCATCGTAGGAGCGGAAGTGGAGGGGAGAGACGGGCACCCACCGGCTGACAGTGAGGGGAATCCAGGTCCCCTGCAGCGTTGTGGGGGATCTGGATTCTAGTGTTATAATCCGATCTCTGTTTGAGATCGGATTATATAAGGAGAGGAGTTTTTCAGAGCATTTGCTCTGAAAAAAACCTCTTTTTATAATCGATAAAAATCGATTCGACTAATCGATAATGAAAATCGTTGTCAACGATTTTCATTATCGATTAATATCGATTAGTTGTTTAAGCCCTAGTCCTATCATCTCCCCGTCTGCTCATGCACGCTGTCTTGGTGTCACCCTTGACTCCGACCTTTCGTTCACACACCATATTTAGTCTAGTCTGTCTCTAAAAACTGTTTTCTCCATCTTAAAAACATCCACCATGAATGCTGCTGCCATACTTATCTTCCTCTCACATTGTTTTACTAATGTCTCTCCCCTCTGTCAGTCTCTTCACTGGCTGCCTGTGCGCTTCAGGATTCATTTCAAAATCCTCACTCTTACTTTCAAAGCCCTTCACAGTGGTTCCCCTCCCTACATCGCCTCACTCATCTCTAAATACACTCCTGACCGGTCTCTCCGCTCATCCAATGATCTCCTTCTATCCTCTCCTCTGATTTCTAGTTCTCACGCACGCTTACAAGATTTCTCAAGGGCTGCCTCTATATTCTGGAATGCTGTCCCCCGGCCTATCCGTCTTTCTCCGTGCCTTTTATTCCTTCAAAAAAGACCCACTTTTTTAAGGACGCTTACAACATAGCCCATTAACGCCCTCCCATATTCCTTTAGCTCACCTTTCCTAGTCCTTCTCCTGCAATACTTTTACTAGTGTGGCTGGTCCATCCCTTACACTGGCACTTTTACCTTTTACCTATTGTGTAATACACCCTAAATCCCTCTAGATTGTAAACTCGTTTGAGCAGGGCCCTCCTCACCTGTTATCTCTGTTAGTCAATTTGTTACATGCTACTTGTTATGTCCTGTCTACCCATTGTACAGCTCTACGGAATTTGATGGCGCTATATAAAACTATAAATAATAATAATAATACCCATGCATATGGGGTATTCCTGTACTCTGGGGGTGTTTTTGAATACAAATCACAAGTTGTTTTAGTAATTTCACATACCTAGGGAAATTATTTTTACTAAAAAAACCCTAGGAAAATACTTTGGGATGTCAACTTTCAAAAAATATGTACTTTTGTTTAGCAGTTTTTATTTTTCTGTGCGCTATTGGGGCGCAACTCCCAGCATACCACTTTTAAAAAAATCTTGTTTAGAAACAGTGATGCCCGTCATTCATATTTAACCCTGTAAGTGCCCAAATAAATGAAAATACCAGGCATATGTGGAGTTTCCAATAACAGGACAAATACCTAAATACACTTTTGAAGGTTTTTCCATTTGCACTGGTTATATATAGTTTCTATAGGTGAAACTGAAAATATTTCCTTTTTTCCCCCCTAATTTTCCCCACGTTTTTAGATTCATACTAAATGGTTTATATATATAATTAGTATTTCAAAAGAAAGCCCTATCTGTACTGAGTAAAACAAAGCGTGTATGGGTAACTAATCAGTTAGTGGGCAATCAGTTGAATAAAGTCATATCAAAAGCACAAAATCTGCTCTGGTCATTTAGTACAAACATGATACAAAAAAAAAAACACGGTTCTGAAGCAGTTAATCACTGATTGGAATAATTTGTGTCCATATATGGAATTGGAGCTCAAATATAAAAAGCAAGGCTTCTTGTAGTGACTTCCAAATAGAGTAGCACTCCCCTGTCTTTTTGAATCAATATTACTGTATGGAATAAAAGGTCATGTTTAAAAAGTCTGATTTGTTTTAAATTTTCTTGCACTATAACAACAGGTAATCGAAGCTAATGGAAATGGAGTTATTAATTTAAAGATAGAAACAGATTTGGTGTCTGTTTCAACTCATTTCAAAGATCTGGGGAACCCACCTTGGGGTAAGTTTAAAAGTAAAATTTTATTAAACTGTTTCAAAATAATTTAATTATTTTTTATATTAAAAACTGACAGATGTGTCTCAGTAGTTATTATGCACACTCTATTAGCTTGGTGTAGAAGTGATACACATGGGCAACTTTTTGTACTTAGTCAACAATCCACTTAAATGAATGCAGATTACTAATTGTTCAAAAAATGTTCACACTAGATGCACTTATTGTACTTTCCATTTTCATAGTCACATATCAGCGTTTAGTTTATCACAGTATTATGTAAGTTAAATTAGATAACATATCTACTATGCAGGAAGATTCTGTGAACTCTGGCACTGTGTTGATAAATTGCAGGTGAGTTTGTTGATTGCTCAAGCATGAATGATTTGTTTTCACAAGTAACTCTCATGAGGGGATGTTATGGAGGTTAACCCCTTAATGACAAGACCGTTTCTTACTCGTAGTACATTTTTGGACAAAGGCACATTTTTGCTGTTTAGCTGTAATTTTCTTCTTTCTCGTTTTGTGTACCCACACACATTATATATTGTTTTTTTCAGGACAAACAGGGCTTTCTTTAGATATCATTATTTTTGTTACAAAAATTACTTTTTCTCACTTTACTAAAAAAAAATCTTTTACTCATCTGCAAAAACTAATAAAAAACTGTTAAATAGATTCTACTATTTGTCCTGTGTTTAGAAATACCCAAAGTTTTTTTTGTTTTTTCTGCACATTATGGGGCAATAAGTACCGGTAGCGTTTTGCTATTTCAAAACCATTTTTTACCCCAAAGCTGGTCAGCTGGCTGCACTTTTATTTTATTTTTTTATTTTTTTTTATAATTTATTATTTTTATTTATAAACATAAAAATACATTTAAAACATACAAACATAAATAAACATAACGGTTGATATATAAAATTTACCGTATTCTATTTATAATATTTCTTATCATGAGTAGTCATATTATATTATATCATACTAATATATATAATATAACTACGCAATATAGACATACGGACACCACGTTACATTAATTATATTAATATATTATGTTTATTATAACCCGAATTATCTTTACTTTACCCTTACACCTTCATTTAATAAACTGTATTCTAAATGGGTAAGTAATATAAATTTATGTAACGAGTTATATTGTTAAAGAATTGTCATTCATCCATTCATTCATCAAATATACGACTTTGTTTTTAATTTATCAGGTATCGTTCAT
The DNA here is from genome assembly GCF_027358695.1 of Spea bombifrons. NCBI lineage: Eukaryota > Metazoa > Chordata > Amphibia > Anura > Pelobatidae > Spea > Spea bombifrons. Next base: position 42,289,671 of record NC_071091.1, read on the forward strand.
GTGTATTAAGCTATTAAGCTTAATTGTTAACTTATTCAATGGATCTTTCTTTTGAATGTGCATGGGTTGTCCAAGGATTCCATATCTCTAGATATTTTGTCCTTTTCCCGATACTCATATAGTAGCCCTCTTCCATTTTACACTGGAATTGTATTTGTGCCTATATCTCTTCCTAAGATATTTTTCCTGTTTTTTTTCCAGTTTCTTGCAATAACCAATTTACTAGCTAATGCTAGTTGAACTATTAACATTTTCTGCTTTTTTGGTAGTTTATGTAATCCAACATGAAATAAAAATATTTGAGGAGATGGAGCGATTTTAAGGTTTAGTATCTCCTTTAGGGCTGCAACTAACGATTATTTTCATAATCGATTAGTTGGCCGATTATTTTGTCGATTAATCAGATAAAAAAAATGAATGTAAATTTTTCGTTTATTTAAAATAATTTAATAAACAAATGATGTTAAATACAAACAGCAGAATAAAAAAAACTTTGATAAAATGCATTTCTTGTCTTTATTTCCCAACCAGCCCCCCCAATTGATGCACATTTCAGCCCAGGCTTGCCACGCTGCCTCCCAGACATGCCACGCTGCCTCCCAGACATGCCACGCTGCCTCCCAGACATGCCACGCTGCCTCCCAGACATGCCACGCTGCCTCCCACATATGCCACGCTGCCTCCCACATATGCCACGCTGCCTCCCACATATGCCACGCTGCCTCCCACATATGCCACGCTGCCTCCCACATATACCACGCTGCCTCCCACATATACCACTCCACGCTGCCTCCCACATATACCACTCCACGCTGCCTCCCACATATTCCACGCTGCCTCCCACATATACCATTCCACGCTGCCTCCCACATATACCATTCCATGCTGCCTCCCACATATACCACTCCACCCCCACAAATGCCACTGTGCCTGATACGCCTTATACCCCCTGATACACCGCTCCATCCTCCCCAGACATGCCACACTGCCTCCCAGACATGCCACGCTGCCCTCCCCACATATGCCACTCCACTCTACCCCCAGATATGCCACTGTGGCCCCAGATATGCCTTATACCCCCTGCTACACCACTCCATCCTCCCCAGACATGCCACACTGCCTCCCAGACATGCCACGCTGCCCTCCCCACATATGCCACTCCACTCTACCCCCAGATATGCCACTGTGGCCCCAGATATGCCTTATACCACCTGATACACCACTCCGTCCTCTCCAGACATGCCACACTGCCCTCCCCACATATGCCTTATATAATGTATATGCCTTATACCCCCAGATATGTAACTCCATCCTCCCCAGATATGCCTTATACCCCCCCAGATATCTCATAGTCCCCTCATAGAGTCACTTACCCGTTCACAGCACACTGACACCATACTTTTATAAATAAGTACTGGGTTAATCTTCACTGCCCCCAGGATTTAGATTCCCCTTAATTTGGGCCCCCCTTTATCTCTAACTGCACCTTAAGTTAACTTTATTAAATTAATCAAATTAACCCTCAGTCCTCATCATTAAATTAACCATAACTACCCCTAAATTAACTCTAAATACCCCATCAATACAACTACCCTAAATTAACCCTAAACACCCCATTAACTATAACTGCCCCTAAATTAACCCTAAACACCCCATTAACCACAGCATCCCCTAAATTAACCCTAAAGACCCTGTCAACCACAACAGCCCCTAAATTAACCCTAAACACACCATTAACCACAACTGCCTCAAATTAACCCCAAACACCCCATTAACCACAGCTGCTCCTAAATTAACCCTAAACACCCCATTAACCATAGCTGCCCCTAAATTAACCCTAAACACCCTATTAACCATAACTGCCCCAAAACACCCCATTAACCATAGCTCCCCTAAACACCCCATTATCCATAAGTGCCCCTAAAATAACCCTAAACACCCCATTAACCATAACTGCCCCTAAATTAACCCCCACCTCCCCTTACTTTCAGCAGCCCAAATATTAATTTTATACTTGGTTAGATGAGTGTCACAGCCATGTGGTTCTGGCCTTCTGGGAGAAGGAAGGGGCGGGGCCAGTTGTCACAGTGATTACAGGGAGGGACTGGTAAGTAGGAGCTGCTGCTGTGAGTCACTCAAACGGATTATATAATCGATAATAATCGATAATAATCGATTCAACTAATCGATAATGAAATTCGTTGGCAACGAATTTCATTATCGATTATTATCGATTTTATCGATTAGTTGTTGCAGCCCTAATCTCCTTAATTACTTCAAACAAAATTTTAATAATGGTTCCTAATCATTCTCTCTGTCAGCTGGTGGGGGTCTGCATCGCACAGCCTCCGTTACTCACCTTCACTTACGTTGAGGCTTCTATGAAGCTGCAGTGAAAGTGCCTGTCAGCAACGGAGCCGGGTAGAGAGGCAGAGCGATGTATGGGGGGGGAGTCATAGGGGTGTATGGGAGCCTCCTCCCCCTCCCATATGCCACTCTGCCTCTCTACCCGGCTCCCTGGTGTCTTGTAAACCTCCGTTGCTGACAGGAGGCAGAGTGGAGTATGGGAGGGGGGGAGGAGGCAGAGTGGAGTATGGGAGGGGGGAGGAGGCAGAGTGGAGTATGGGAGGGGGAGGAGGCAGAGTGGAGTATGGGAGGGGGAGGAGGCAGAGTGTTGTATGGGGGGGAGGAGGCAGAGTGTTGTATGGGAGGGGGGAGGAGGCAGAGTGGTGTATGGGAGGGGGGAGGAGGCAGAGTGGTGTATGGGAAGGGGGAGGAGGCAGAGTGTTGTATGGGAGGGGGGAGGAGGCAGAGTGGTGTATGGGAGGGGGGAGGAGGCAGAGTGGTGTATGGGAGGGGGGAGGAGGCAGAGTGGTGTATGGGAAGGGGGAGGAGCCAAAGTGATGTATGGGAGGGGAGGAGCCAGAGTGGTGTATGGGAGGGGAGGAGCCAGGGTGGTGTATGGGAGGGGTAGGAGCCAGGGTGGTGTATGGGAGGGGTAGGAGCCAGAGTGGTGTATGGGTGAGTTATAGTGGTGTATGGGGGGGTATTATGAATTTCAGGGCATATAGGGGGTATAAGGCATATCGATATTAGGCATATCAGGGGGGCATAAAACATATCTGGGGTTAAAAGGTATATCAGGGGGCTCAGTTGCATATCACTGGCATATAAGGAGTATAAGGAATATCGGGGGCACAGTGGCATATCAGGGGCCACAGTGGAATCTGGCATATAAGAGGTATAAGGCATATATGGGGGCAGAGTGGCAAGCTGGGGGTCAGATGTGCATAACTGGGGCAGTTTGGTAAATAAAAGAAAAAATAAACAAGGCTTTTTTCTCATAGTTTTTATTAAATATGAAAAAAAGTTAACATATGAATTAATATTTACTAATAACTTTGTATTTAAACCTAGTTTGAGAAACACTGTGTTTGGGTTCTTGTAGCTTTTATTATTATATCAGTAAAATAAGAAGGTGAATAGAGAGAGGCCATTGCAATAAAGAGATGAAAGTGTAAATTGTACGTTTTTTATTACATTATTTTAAATTTAAAAAAATTGCATTTTTTTATCCGATTAATCGAAAAGATAATCGGCCAACTAATCGATTATTAAAATAATCGTTAGTTGAAGCCCTAGATTTTTTATATATGTATATATATATATATGTATGGATGTGTATGTATGGAGATATATATATATGTGTGTGTGTATGGAGATATATATTATATATGTATAATATATATACACATATATATATATATATATATATATATATATATATATATATATATACATACATATACATATATATATATATATATATATATATATATATATATTTACACACACACCCGTATGACCTCCCTACAATGCCTGGACATGCTCCTGATGAGGTTGCGGATGGTCTCCTGAGGGATGTCCACCCAGACCTGGACTAAAGCATCCTCCAAATTCTGGACAGTTTGTGGTGCAACGTGGCGTTGGTGGATGGAGCGAGACATGATGTCCCAGATGTGCTCAATCGGGAGTTATAGTTGCAATAGTCGAGGGGGGGGGGGGAGTGTGTGTGTGTGTGTGTGTTAGTTAGTTAAATGGGGGTATAGGGTGTGTGTGTGTGTTAAATGGGGGCATAGGGCATTTCTGGAGTGGCGTTAAGGGGGCATTTAATAGAGCACTCTGCCTCCTGAAATGCCTTATACCTCCCTATATGCCACTCTGCCCCATAATATGCCTTTTAACCCCCTAAATGGCAGAGTGGCATAAAGGGGTATAATGCATTTCTGGAGGCAGAGTGCTCTATACAATGCCTTTTAACTCCCTTAATGCCACTCTGCCTCCTGAAATGCCTTATACCTCCCTATATGCCACTCTGCCCCATAATATGCATTTTAACCCCCTAAATGCCAGAATGGGATATAGGGGTATAAGGCATTTCTGGAGGCAGAGTGGCACATAGGGGGTCAAAAGGCATACCATGGGGCACAGTGGCATATAGAGGGTTAAAAGGCATATCATGGGCTACAGTGCCATATTGGAGTGGCAAGCCTGGGGGCAGATGTGCGTAACTGGGGGACAGGTTGGAAAATACAAGAAATAAAAACAAAAAAAATCTTTTTCTCAATCATAGCTTTTATTAAAAAAAATTGTTTACATGAATTAACATTTACTGGTAAAACTTTTTTCCTTTGGGGTCGTCTTATATTCAGGCTTTTTCTTTTTTTCCTAAGTTAATATTCAGATTTTGGGGGGTCGTCTTATAATCAGGGTCGTCTTATAATCGAGCAAATACGGTATATTTTAAAAGAAAGTTGTCACCTTCAAAAATGGCTGGAAAACATACCGAAAGGCCAGTTTTTAAGATTAAAGCGGAACTATACCGAGGAAAAAGAGTTCCTCGAGCCAGCAGGTGCTTTAATTGATGCATTCGACGAGAAAGTATATGACGAGAGATCTAGACAATATCAATTCTTCACGCTGGAACGTGAAGAATTGATAAAATACAAACAGAACAAGAATAAGGAAAATGTTATCCCTTTTATTTTTTATTTTTAACCAACAGAATAGACCAGACCTGGGCAAAGCACGGCCCGCGGGCCACATCCGGCCCGCTGAATAGCTCGGACCGGCCCGCAAAGAGTGTCCTGGTGACTCACCAATGAGTCCGGTGTCCCCCCCCGCCCCGGTCACTTACCTTAAACTCCTGTGTTGGAAGCGTTTGTCTCGGGTGCCGGCGCTTTACGCTGGGCGCCGGCATATGACGTCAGACGCCGGCGATCAGCAGTGAAGCGCCGGCACCCGAGACAAACGCCTCACGCTTCCAACACAGGAGTTTAAGGTAAGTGACCGGGGCGGGGGGGGGGAGATCCTGAGAAGGGGGGGTTAGGGAGTTAGAGGGGAGATACTGAGAAGGGGGGGTTAGGGAGTTAGAGGGGAGATACTGAGAAGGGGGGTTAGGGAGGGAGGTCTTACTGTGTGTGTGTGTCTTACTGTGTTTGTGTGTGTGTGTCTTACTGTGTGTGTGTGTATCTTACTGTGTCTGTGTGTGTCTCACTGTGTCTGTGTGTGTCTTACTGTGTCTGTGTGTGTCTTACTGTGTCTGTGTGTGTCTCACTGTGTCTGTGTGTGTCTTACTGTGTCTGTGTGTGTCTTACTGTGTCTGTGTGTGTCTCACTGTGTCTGTGTGTGTCTTACTGTGTCTGTGTGTGTCTTACTGTGTCTGTGTGTGTCTCACTGTGTCTGTGTGTATCTTACTGTGTCTGTGTGTGTCTCACTGTGTCTGTGTGTGTCTTACTGTGTCTGTGTGTGTCTTACTGTGTCTGTGTGTGTCTCACTGTGTCTGTGTGTGTCTTACTGTGTCTGTGTGTGTCTTACTGTGTCTGTGTGTGTCTTACTGTGTCTGTGTGTGTCTTACTGTGTCTGTGTGTGTCTTACTGCGTGTGTCTTACTGTGTTCATAGCTTATTCAGTTATTGTAATAAATATTTTAGCCCATTTTTTAGCTCAAAATATTTTTTCCTTTTTTTTCTCCTCTAAAATCTAGGTGCGTCTTATCAGCAGGTGCGTCTTATAGAGCGAAAAATACGGTATGCACTCCGAAGCCTTGTTCATTTTGTTCACTTCTGTGCTGTGCTAATAGTTATTCAGGCCTTACTTATTCAAGCACCTCTACCAATGACGTAGGCTTGAATAACTTTATTAAACAGCACATAAGTTAACAAAATGGACAAGGCTTCGGAGTTTGTAGTTTGTAGAGGTCTGGCCCTCTAAAACCATTCCAATTTCTCATGTGGCCCCATGGGAAAATTAATTGCCCACCCCTGGAATAGACAAATCAGGATTGTAAGAGATCCAATTTTAAAGAATTTTTTTACCAGATAAACCCAATTTTGTATGTAGAGAGACAAATAATTTAAAGCAGGTTTTAGTAAAAAGTGATTTTAAAGACGAAATACAAGATCAAAGAAAAGGAACTAACCCATTTGATATACCTAAAGGTTTCCACGGATGTGGAAACTGCCTAAACTGTAAAAATACTGGTAGCAAAAAGAGGATTATACCAGATGTGGATATGGGAAGAGAAGTTTTTAAGATCGAAGATCTGTTTTTACCAAATGTAATTTATTTTTTAATATGCCCATGCCGATTAAAGTACCGTATTTGCTCGATTATAAGACGAGGTTTTTTCCAGAGCAAATGCTCTGAAAAATACCCCTCATCTTATAATCGAGGTCGTCTTCTAATCAGACCTCATTCTGCTTCGACCGTGCTGCTTACCGGGCTTTGATCGCGAGCAGCGTCTCTACTATTAGCAGCAGGAAACAGGAAGCTAGCACAGTCCTCACATAACTCTACCTCCCCCCCTCCTTCCTCTGGGGGCGGGGCCAGAGAAGTTGCTCGCACAGCCGGGCCCCTGCAGAAGTCTTCGAGTGGGAGATCTGCAGTTCAGGTAAGGGGGTGGGGGGTTTGAGCGTGTGTGTGTGTATGTGTGATTAATGGAATGAATGAGTATTTAAATGTTTGTGAATGAGTGTGTGTGTGATAGCATGGATGTGTAAGGGGGGGTAGGGGTGGTAGCATGGCATAGGGAGGGTGTAATCACACTTCTAACATCCCCAGGTTCCAGCATGTACTGGCTGCCTTGGCTTGATAGGAGTGTGATTGCTGTTAGCAGTATATATATATATCTCCAGAAATGCATTTTAACCCCCTATATGCCACTCAGCCCCATGATATGCCTTTTAACCACCTATATGCCAGAGTGGCATATAGGGGTATAAGGCATATCATGGGGCAGAGGGGCATATAGGGGGTTAAAAGGCATATCATGGGGCACAGTGGCATATAGTAGGGTATAAGACATTTCTGGAGGCAGAGTGGCATATAGAGGGTTAAAAGGCACATCATGGGGCAGAGTGGCAAATAGGGGGGTATAATGCATTTCTGGGGGCAGAGTGGCAAGCCTGGGGGCAGATGTGCATAACTGGGGGGGCACGTTGGCAAATAAAGGGAAATAAAATATATATATTTTTCTCAATCATAGCTTTTATTAAATATGAAAATTAGTTTACATGAATCAATATTTACTGGTAAAACTTTTTTCCTTATATTCAGGCTTTTTGTATTTTTCCTAAATTAATATTTTGATTTTGGGGGGTCGTCTTATAATCAGGGTCGTCTTATAATCGAGCAAATACGGTATATACCGTATTGGCTCGGATATAGGCCGCCCCCGTATATAGGCCGCACCCTAAAAGTTTGGTGCTTTTTTAAAGAAAAAGTTTTTTTCTTTAAAAAAGCACCAAAAAAAACATGCTGCCACTCTGCCCCCCCCGAGATATGCTGCCACTGTCCTCCCTCCCCGAGATATGCTGCCACTGCCCCCCCGAGATATGCTGCCACTGTCCTCCTCCCCCCCCGAGATATGCTGCCACTGTCCTCCTCCCCCCCGAGATATGCTGCCACTGTCTTCCTCACCCCCCCCCGAGATATGCTGCCACTGTCCTCCTCTGCCCCCCCCTGACTTACCGGAGCAGACTCCCGGGTGTCTTGCTGGGCCGGCGGGGGACATCTACGCAATACGCGTATACAACTTCCGGTGCCGGCACATCCAGTGCCGGCACCGGAAGTTGTATACGCGTATTGCGTAGATGTCCCCGCCGGTCCCGCAAGACACCCGGGATTCTGCTCCGGTAAGTCGGGGGTGGGCAGAGGTAATACGCATCGTGCGGACGGTCCGGACGATGCGCTTAGACAACCTCCCGTGCTGGCACCCCCCCCCCCGTGGGAAGTGCTGGCAGGGGAGGCTGTCTGAGCGTATCGGGGAGTAGGATGCAGGTCCCCTGCACCGCTGCGGGGATCTGTATCCTAACCCCGCTTCCTGCCCGGGCGCTAGACCCCGAATATAGGCCGCACCCCCACTTTAAAGACTTAAAGTGGGGGGAAAAAGTGCGGCCTATATGCGAGCCAATACGGTAGGTAGAGCAACAAGACAGCTTAATCAAAGGATACAGGAACATATCCGGAACATACGGAATGGGTTTGAAAAACATAGTGTGTCATTGCATTTTAAAATTAAACGTGTGATCCCAAGGGTTTGACCTTTTTAGCCTTAAAAAAGGTCAAACAAAATAAAAGGGGTGGAGATTTTAATCAAACCCTTGGGAAAGAAAAAAAGCGTTTTTATTTATAATTTTAACACACTTCAACCGATTGGTTTAAAAGCTGATTTTGAGTTGTGCCATTTTATCGAATTTTATGATACGTATTTTATGAAAGAACGTTTTTTTTTATACAATTCTCCTAATTATTGGATTTTTAGTTATTTATGGCTTTAAAAAAAATTATATTTGACTTTTTGACAAAAATGCTAGTTTTTATGAAATCCTCTAGTACATTAAATGGTCCTTTATATATTTACTATGTTTCTGTTGTAGTGTACTTCAATTTTATAATATATACTTCAACTAATATCTTTTAAGAAGTATGATGCTTGGGGTGTGGCAAGCAATGACCCAAGATGGACGTGTAGAGCTTTTGCTCCTCCACCAAGCCCTTCCAAATGTTTTAATTTAGCACTACAATCCAACCTAAAACCATTTCTAAAAGTAGCCAGCAACTAAACTAGAGGATGTCCGGGAGACCTCGAAAATCCTCCAAACAGAAGTCAGTAATGGATATCTTTACTAAAAAGCCTACAACACCGGAGCTTCCTGCGCTTAACCTAGAGGAAGACACGAGGCCTCTGGATGACATAGCGACGTAGCCTTGCACGAAATAGGAAATTGCCGAAATAAAAGATCTTGTCCAATCAGTCAAACAGGACCTGATGGACCATATCCACAAAGAGATTAAAGATCTGAAACGGGATATCCACGACATCGGCTCCCGCACTGACGCTAGAAAAATCACACACCATCATCCAATGCGAAAAGCGCAAAATGGCAGATGAAATTGAAGTTTTGAAGCAAGAAGTTCATGCGCTCCAAGAAGCACAAGAGGATCTAGAAAATAGATCCCGGCGCTCCAATTTTCAGTTGAGAGGGATCGCCGAAACATACCTTACCAATAACTTATTCCGCAGTCTTCACTGGAGGGTCTATTGGTGGACAGGATCCACAGGGCCCTGAGACCTCGCCAGGGCCCCACAGAGAAGCCTCGAGATGTCATCGTCAAACTGCGTGACTACAACATCAAGGAAGAGGTGATGAAGGGCGGCTAGATCGACGACGCTTACACTCGACAACTTGGAAATCCAGGTCAATGCAGACCTCTCACCCAAGACGCTTCAGAGACGTAAACTTCTTAAGCGACCAGCTTCGCGACCAGCTTCTTCACAGACCAGCTTCGCGCACACGCCATTGCTTACTGTTGGAGGTTTCTATTCGCACTGCAGGTCCTCTGCGACAAGCAAGGTTCCCTACGCTCCATTTCGGACATGGAGGACTTTTTACAGGCCTTGGATCTACCCCCTCTCTCCCTGGGTCGAAAAAGGAGCAGATGTGAACCTGATGACCACACTCCGGGAGAATGGCAAGAGATACCGGCGGTCAATCCCCCATGATGGGACCCGAGTTTCGGAAATCAGCAGCGAAACAGTGAGCTGTCTGGTTTGACAGACTTTTAATAGTTTATATTTTTCCTGGCTGACTTTTTATCTGTTGCGGCAATATTCGTTAGTGTTTTACTATATATGTAAATATAGAGCTTGATGTAATATCACGATTTCGGGAAGGGGCTTTTTTTTATTTTTTATTTTACACACACTCATTTCCACCGTTGACTGATTTTCCGCCATTATGATATGACTTGGTCATATATTTCTTTGGTCCCTGGTAATTGGAGTTGACACTCTTCGTGACACGTGCCCACCCATACATGGGGAGGCTGGACACCTGCCGAGATCCGGCGCCACAGATACCGTACACTTTTATATGGAACACTTCTCCACTATGCTTAATAGCGACCACACTCATACTTCATTGGGTTTTTTTTCTCTTTCACCCTCTTACATACATGTATTTGAAACCACTATTATGCCAACCGGAGACGGACACCAGGCCCTCCTAGCGCATCCATAATGAATGTCTCCTTGTTACCTTCTACTCTGAGTCGCTGCTGCGGCAACTGGAGTTGATGTTCTCCACGCTCAGGCCGGTCGCCCTTTATACCTAGAGAAGGTTGTGGTATCTAGAGGCTAGACGAGATCGGGAAGTTCACCTTTAACCTACACTGGGCTGATTCTTCGACGTCTAAGCAATCTGCCATGTACATGTTTGTATTTTCTACTCCTCGGTTTTCTATTTTCATATGCTAGGAGGATTGTATACCGCTAGGGCGGAGTATCCACCTTGATGGAAGTGCTGTTGCCTTCCCCCATACGACCGTTTGCGGTCACGTTACAGCATGATGGCTCTTCCCCCAGACGGCTTATGGAGGGAGGATTAGCCACTACTCGGAGCTGTAGTTTGTATGGACCAAGAGTCATTGTTGTGGTTCACTATGTGTTTCATGCCATATTATCCAATGTTTTTACTTTGGCTGCAGATATGCGTGATTGCTTTGCTGTAATGATTTGGCATGTTCCCTCTGTGTTTTTTCCCTTGTCCTCCTCCCCTCCCCTTTTTTTTTTCCTTCTCTTTCTTTTTTCTTTTCTTTTCTCTTCTTTTCCCTTGGATATCCGACCATCTCGTCCACTTGGATATAGTGGCCGGATGGTCTCCCAGGATCTTTTTACAAGAAATTCAAAGATCAGTTACAGCAACGATTACTGCACCTTTTCAATAGCTTCTTGGAGGGCACGATTCCCAAGCCTGAAATGATGCAGGCCAAAATTATTGTAATTCACAAGGAGGGGAAGGATCCATCTCGTTGCGGTAGCTATAGACCGATCTAGCTCATCAACACTGATATTGAAACTCTATGCTAAAATACTGGCTACCCGCTTGGGCAAGATCATCTACTCCATAGTCCATCCCGACTAAGTCGGCTTTATTCCTGTCACGGACCGGGTCCAAACAGATGACTGAAAGGACCCAGCGCGCCCGAAGATTGTATGCAGGAGTCACAGTGCAGTAGTGGAGTTTGGACAGGGCCTGGTTGCAGGGTGACCACACCTAGGGTTGTGCAGCCAAACACCAGCGCCCTGATATGGCAGCGGATGAAGTCCAGAATGAAGTGAAGATATATCCTGCAGGCACCCTGGAGCAGGTATGAAGCATATCACTTGAATCACGTGCAGGATGCTGCAGGCTGGGAGTATGGAAGCTAAGTAAAGGGTATAGCAGAAACATAACAAGGAAGGGATAGGCACAAAACATAACCAGACAAGATATACATGTTACAGGGCACTACAGTGAACCAGACAAGGAATAAACATTACTAGACACGACATACATGATACAGGGCACAACAAAGGACAGGGAAGAAGGCAAGGAACACAGGGGAAGGAGTGAGGAGCCGGAATCCTCGGACGCTTCTCCTTTAAGCAAGGATAGGCCATATTGACTAGGACAAGGGGAGAGGAGAGAGGAACCAGAATCCTCAGATGATACAAGGGAGAAGGGCAAAGGAACATAAGATACAAACAAACATGAATACAGAAACTAGCCTAAGACTGATTGATAACAATTGGAGATTCCGTCACATGATATGGCCATAGTATGCTTAGCCCACCACTACGCCAAAGTACTCCAATGACGGTGGGTCCTAACGCTAATCCCTGCTGACAGTGGTACGAAACAAACCAAACATGTAAACCAAACACATAGCACTGAGACATACCTTTAGACTGAAGACTGCGACAAACAGAACGCATAGGTGGGGCACACCTTATAAAGGAAACAGAGCTGAAGCAAAGAGCTGAAGCAGAAGCAAGGAATGGAAGAGCAGAACAGAGCAAAAGGAAATCCAGGAATGGATCGAAGCAAAACAGGGAAACTAAAGCAAGACAGATTTGCAGCTCCGCAGCCTGGGCAGAACATGACAATTCCGCACAGGGAAGCGCCAGATAACATCAGGTGCACAATTGACCTAATTGAAATTACGACGCTAACCAATCAACCGACCATGCTGTTGGCCGAAAAGGTGTTCGACAGAATAGATTGGACTTACTTACATAGACTCTGGAGTGGTTTGGTTTCCGTGGCAATATTGTTCGCGGTATACATGCACTCTATAATAACCCGACAGCCTTGGTCGCTCTGATGGGATGTGAGTCTCAGTCCTTTGACATTCTTAAAGGCACAAGGCAGGGGTGACCGCTTGCGCCCCTATTATTTGCCTTATGTTTTGAACCACTTGCGACAGCTATTCGCCGAAACCCAGATATCACTGGTGTCACGGTTCAAGACCGTCACTATAAATTGGGACTCTTCGCGGATAACATCCTGCTAACTCTGTCTCAACCCCTCGTATCTCTGCCAAATCTCTACGCAGTCCTAGGTGAATTTTCACAGATCTCGGGCTAAAGGATTAATACTACCAAATGTGAAGCCTTAAATGTCAACCTGGATGCACGGACTCAACAGACTGTAGCCGCCGCTTTCCCATTCCAATGGAAATCTCCGTCGCTCAAATATTTGGGCATTAATATCGCTAACAATCCTCAGACGCTGTATGCAGCCAACTACCCACCACTTCTGACAATACTTCGACAGGATCTTCGACAGTGGTCTCAATACCACATCTCCTGGAGGGGACGAAACTACGCTGTGAAAATGAACGCTCTACCACGACTGTTGTATCAATTTTGTGCCCTACCGATTGCTATCAATGCCCGCGACATTGAATCCTTCCAAACATGCATATACCAATGTATATGGAATGGCAAGAGAGCCAGAATAAACCGACAGACAATGTATTTACCCAAGGAACGGGGTGGTCTGGCAGTGCCATGCCTTCACCTTTATTATTTATCCGCGAGACTCTCACAATTGGAAGCCTGGTCTTTTCCGGCTGGCACGCTGCCCTGGATTGACATTGAACGCAGCTGTATCCCTAACCACCAGCTACAGTTAAGTCTATGGCTCGATCATGATCATCTGCCGGGCTCCCCGCTTCTGTCCACTATGAAAACGTCCTACTCTCTGTGGAAGGAATCTAGATTTAAATTCCAGCTGAGGGGACGTGTGTCCCAACTGACACCGATCTTGTTCAACCCCCTCTTCCCGGAGGGCACGGATGCTCGTCGGTTTAGGTGGTGGATCGAGGTGGGACTGAGCCGATTAGGAACGATGGTGCGGAGAGGACGGATACTTTCCTTTGATGAACTACAACAACACAAGCGCATTCCCCAAATCGAGAGGTTTTGTTATCTTCAGATTAGGCACTTTGTTCAATCTCAGAACAGTGGTTTCTTACCCGTCGCAGACTGAAAAACTCTATTTCTTTACATTATGCGCATCTTCTGGCTATAACGTATGGCTCTCCCCCGTCATACAGAGCCCGCTGGCATGAAGCCTTACAACAAACCTTTGCTGACGATGTTTGAAGCAAGGCAGCGACTAACACACATGAAATCACTACCAACACGACTATAAAAGAGCCTTCCTATATGGTCATTGCACACTGGTACCTCTCGCCGGTGAGGCTTTCCAAATTAAGCCAAAGTTCTGATGACAGCTGTTTCTGTAACTGTGCCGAAGTGGGCACCTACCTCCACGCCTGGTGGTCCTGTCCACATGTCCTCCCTATTTGGACATATCAACAGCCCCAGGAGTCCAACTGACGGCATCTCCTAAAATAGCCCTGCTAAACATGGAAATACTGACGCCACAGGTAACCGTGCCAGGCCAAAAATTGGTGTTTAGGATCTGTGCCGCTATCAAACAAACACTAGCAAGACGAAGGGAGGGTGTCCCGCCATCTGATGATGAAATTCAATCCAACATTTGACATATTATCTCAATGGAAAGGATCACAGCTAAACTTCATGACGAGATGCATAGATTTTCAGATATTTGGAGCTTCTGGGAGAGCGTAGTGATGCCGTTAGTCTCTCTATGAACATGACCGACAATACGAAGATCTATCCTATTGGGAAATCTCTTTTTTTTCTTCTTCGTTTCTCCTTCTCTTCTCTTTCTCCCTCCTCTTCCTTTCTCTGCCCTATGTCCCAGTCCGCTGTCACCCCTCCTATCCTCTCCCCAGCTACCATTGGTTATCGTCCTTCTACAATGACCCATCTAACACAACACTGAATAAAAAATAAAAACATGTCGATTGATATTTGGACAGCTTTTTCACATATTGCTACACTGTATGCTGTGACATGCATCTCTGTATGTAATTTCTTTCTTCTATGTACAACGGTCAGCATCACCTACTGTAGCTGTTTTTACATGCTATGTCTGTTCTTAGCACAATGTTCCTTGGCTGATTGTACAATTGTCTCATTATCTATTAATTGTGTAAATGTCAACATCAATAAACTGACTTAAAAAAAAAAAAAAAATCTGATGCTTTTTAAATTACTTTTTCCAGATCTACTCTTAACGAAAATGTGATTATTGAGTATCAGCTACCGTTCCGAATACCAAAAACCGAAAAACGCTTTTAAACTTTAACGCCGAAAGGTGTTTGAGGAGGGATTTTATTTTTTTTTTTTAATATAATAATATTGCATAACACAGGAAATGGTATGCCCATATATGGACACAGGAAACAACAACAGCTGTGGACTATTGAGAATTTTAAGAGTTGGACTGGATTTTAGTATAAAAAGGCAATATTGATGATGGAAGCTCATTACACTGGCTGAGGAAGTCATGGACTGACGAAACACGTCCCAGTGAACGTATTGAGCACTTTTATCATAATATATCTTATTTTAAGTGTTTATTATTTTTTTTAAAATGTAACTACTTGAAGTATTAAATTATTTAAAAGCTTTTAAATTAATACGAATGTCTTGAGTGATTATTCTCAGAAAGGGGCTAGGACACCACCTTAAGAGTGCCCATATGTGTCTTTTATGAGCCTAAATTTTTGATTTGGCTCTGAATACGGTGACCAGACTGTGTATAGGTTTTAACATTTTCATTTTATAGTTAAGTTTTTTTTTTGCACTATGATGTCTCTCTTGGCCTTTTATATTTCATACGATATCTGCATTTAAGTATTTTAAGGTTACTTTATAATCTATAGATTTTATATTTGCTGGGTTAGAAATATATATATATATATATATATATTTTTTTTTTTTACATTTGTACTATTGCATATTTAGTTGGGGGAGTTTTTATATGCACTTTTAAGAGCTTCTCACCATAGCAGCTTATTAACTATTATTGCTTATCTCATATCTGTTATTTTAAGAACAGCCTTTTTTTTACCTCTTTTTTATCTAGAATCTGGGTATGCCTGGGCGTGCTAGGAGTGTTATTGCTGTTAGCAATCATGTATATTTAATATAGCAATCACACTCCTATCATGCACAAGCAGCCAACACATGCACATCACTTTCGGTCTCCCTGTGCCCTGCCCCCCCCCCTTCTTACACATCCATGCTATCACACACACATATTCATTCATTCCCCCATTCACGCAGACTCATACACCCTCCCCCACCCTTACCTGAACTGCAGGTCTTCCGGTGCCGCTTGCGGACTTTGTTTCTCTGGCCAGGGGAGCGGGAGCTGGAATGGAGCGGAGTCATGTGATGTACATTCACGTGATTCCACTGGATTCCGGTATCTCCTTAACGGAACAAGAGACCCTGCTGAGCCACACAGAGGTGAGTGAAAAAATACAATCTACAACCACTGTATAAGACGCACCCTGTTTTTACACCACTAATTTTTTAAAAAAAGGTGCGTCTTATACATGGGGAAATACGGTAAATGTAGCATTATAAACTTAATCCCTAGTACTGCTAAGTGCCCAAAGCCTTCCTTGATATAATTCTTTCATTTTGGTTATTGATGTTTTTTCTGGGTACACTTAATTGTAATGGGACACAAAAGCAGTCACTGTCTATCATTGTCAATGGAACTGAAAAAACTTTTTTAAAGTTAGTGTTGTTTTTACGTGCATAAACCTTCATTAGAAATAATAAAATAGCAGTCCTGGTTTATTTACTGCCAGCATTACAGTCCACCAAGTAGAGTTATTTCGGCAATACAGTAGGGCTGCAACAACTAATCAATAAAATCGATAATAACCAATAATGAAAATCGTTGCCAATGAATTTAATTATCAATTAGTTGAATCAATTTTATCGATTATAAAATGAGGGTTTTTTCAGAGCAAATAATAACACTAAGATCCAGATCCCCCGCAGCGCTGCAGGGGACCCGGATCCTCCTCTCTAACACCCGGTGGGGGGTGTGCGATGAAGTTCGTATCCGATTCTTCGGTTCATTCAATGTCACTTACAGCAGTTACTACCTCCCAGCCCCCCCTGCAGTCAATCTGATTGACCCCGCCGCTTTCTGCTGCTCAGTCCCTCCCTGCAGTCACACTGATCATTGGCCCCGCCCCTTTCCTGATAGTGTCCACACTGCTCAGCAACTCATCTAACGGTAAGTATAAAATTAATATTTGGGCTGCTGAAAGTTAGTGGAGGTGGGGGTTCATTTAGGGGCAGTTATGGTTAATGGGGTGTTTAGGGTTAATTTAAGGGCAGTTATGGTTAATGGGGTTTTTAGGGTTTATTTAGGGCCAGTTATGGTTGATGATGTCTTTAGGGTTAATTTACCGGCAGTTATGGTTGATGGGGTCTTTAGGGTTAATTTAGGGGCAGTTATAGTTAATGGGGATCTTTGGGGTTAATTAAGGGGCAGTTATAGTTAATGGGGGTCTTTAGGGTTAATTTAATGCTGAGGGCTGAGGGTTAATTTAATAAAGTTAATTTAAGGTGCAGTTAGAGGTAAAGGGGTGCAAACTAAGGGGAATCGTAATCCTGGGGGCAGTGAAGATTAATCCTGTATTTATAAAAGTATTGTGTCAGTGTGCTGTGAACGATTCTCTGAACGATTCTCTGAGTCTGAATCTATGAGGGCACTATGGCATATCTGGGGGGTATAAGGCATATCTGGGGAGGACAGAGTGACATACTGGGGTATAAGGCATATCAGGGGGTATGAGGCATATAGGGTATATAAGGCATATGTGGGGAGGGCGGAGTGGCATATCTGGGAGGCAGCGTGGCAAGAAATGCTGCCACTGTCCTCCTCCCCCCGAGATATGCTGCCACTGTCCTCCTCCCCCCCGAGATATGCTGCCACCGTTCCCCCCCCCGAGATATGCTGCCACTGTCCCCCCCCGAGATATGCTGCCACTCTGCCCCCCCCGACTTACCGGAGCAGACTCCCCGGTGTCTAGCGGGGCCGGCGGGGGGCATCTACGCAATACGTGTATACAACCGGAAGTTGTATACGCGTATTGCGCAGATGTCCCCCGCCGGCCCCGCAAGACACCTGGGAGTCTGCTCCGGTAAGTCTTGGGGGCAGAGGTAAAACGCATCGTGCGGACGGTCACCGGCTGCGGCGATGCGGGTAAACAACCCGGAGGCTGTTTACCTGCATCGCCGCAGCCGGTGACCGTCCGGACGATGTGCTTAGACAACCTCCCGGGCCGCCCCCCCCGAAGTGCTGGTAGGGGAGGCTGTCTGAGCGTATCAGAGAGTAGGATGCAGGTCTCCTGCACCGCTGCGGGAGATCTGTATCCTAACCTCGCTGCCTGCCCGGCACCCGGGACTGCATGTCCCGGGCGTCGGGCGCTAGACCCCGAATATAGGCCGCACCCCCACTTTAAAGACTTAAAGTTGGGGGGGAAAGTGCGACCTATATTCGAGCCAATACGGTGTGTATATATGTATATATATATATGTAACCCTTTTTTTACCTTGCTCCGCTGTCAGGCTGGTAGTTACAAATTTCAGTGACGCTGGTGACAGGAAACCTGAGCCTCCGCAATTGCTGGGAGATCGGGACATCTTCTTTCTTTATGCAGTGCCTCCACTCAGTGATTTATACTATGTTGAGTAGGGGAACCCACCCACTGAGAAATGGCCCCTTTCACACAAGAAAATAACACACACAACTAAAATGCAAATTATTTATAGACTATATTGAAATAAACAGGTATTATAATATAAAGACCCAGCTGCTGTGCCTATGCAGTTCAGTTCTAGCAGTGGGTGAACAGTCCTGAGAATATATATATATTTAACACAGATAACTGCCAACAGCCGCTCCCCACCCCAAATGTAGGTGTTCTTCCCACCCAGATGTCCCAGTGTTGGTGCACTGTTGGGGCCCTTGATGCAGGTAGCGCTACCCGGGGAGACAAGGATATATTTATGTTGATAGATATATATTAGTGAAGTACCTCTCCTTAATGTCTTCAGGCAGCTCTGGGATGCTGCCCCTTTAACCTCCTGGCTGAGAATAATAACTGTCTTCCCACACAGATGTCTGTCTGCAGCTCTGCTTTCACCTCACTGGTACAGGATGCAGGACGCTCTGGGTACTTGCAGTCTCTCACTCTCACTCAGGAACATACAGCACCATGCTGTATTCTCTGCACACTTCTACTTCAACTTCAGTGTACTGCTTGGATGTCAGCAGTACACACACTAAAGGCAACAGGTTTACTTCAGGCCTGCTTACAGGGAGGGCAGTCTGTCTCTCTTCCTTCTTCACTCCCCTGCTTAGCTCTGCTCTTCCAGAAGTTTCTTCCTAGACCCTCTCCTCTGATAGGCTGAGAAACATTCCCTAGCTTAGGAAAACTGACATATGTCCCATAGAGATACTGATTGGCTCAGAGGAGACAAGTAACCTGGTGCTGGAAGGAAAGGTCAGTATCCATGACAACCCAGCTGTAATGTTATTAGACAAAATAACTGCACTGGGTTACATATATATAATAAATATATATATATATATATATATAATAAATATATATAATAAATATATATATATATATATATATATATATATATATGGGCAGCAGGGGCTAGTAAATGGGTTTTAGATATTTGGACAGGGGCGCAATTTCATTGCTTGCCATAGGCGCTATTTTCAGTAGATACGCCTCTGCGCATACCCCAAATGTGGCCCCTTTTCCCCCAAACAGCCAGGCAAAATCATTCATGTGAGGTATCGCTGAACACATATTGGGGTGTTTTATGATAGTGACATATACCAGAACCTGTTTATTCATACCTGAACTAAAATGTGTGTGGACTGGTGGTAGATATGGTGCATGGAAAGAGTTATAATACTAGCATTTGAAATACCCTGGTGTGTCTAGTTTTCAAAAATATATGATTTGATGGGGTAAATTGCGTTGGCCGGCTTCAAGGATACCCGAAATGGTACATGGGGGAAGAATTACCAGATTTGGAAAAAATGGCTTTGAAATAGCAAAAGCTACCTGTACTTACTGCCCCATAACGTGTAGAAAAAAGCAAAAAAACATAAAAAAACATTGGGTATTTCTAAACTCAGGATGAATAGTAGAATCTATTTAGCAGTTTTTTTCATTACCTTTTATAGATGAGTAAAAGATTTTTCAACTAAAACTTAGAAAAAGTCATTTTTTTCTAAATTTTTCACCATATTTTATACTTTTTTTAATAGTAAATAATATGATACAATCAAAGCATTGTCATCTAAAGAAAGCCCTTCTTGTCCTGAAAAAAACAATATATAACTCTCTCTCTCCTCCGCATCAAAAAAAAGACAGCATTTAAAAGCCGCTCGCTGGTTCCCGCTGCTTCACTGCTGGGCACCGAAATATGATGTCATATTACGGCGCTCAGCATGAGGCGCCGGGGCGGAGGTAGAGGCCTCGTGGAGGAGAACGGTTGCTAGGCGCCCCTCTCTCTCCTCCGCATCAAAAAAAAAAAAAAAAAAAGACGGCGTTTGAAAGCCGCTCACTGGCGCCCCCTTCAAATGGCGCCTATGGCACGAGCCATAGGTGCCATACCCTAGATACGCCTCTGGGTATGCGCATTTTTCAATGTTGAACTTTGGCATTTGGGGATCCACTGCCCATGCCCTATTTGGTACATCTTTGAGCCGGGCCATTTCAGTGTGCCCAATAAAACCATATATTTTTGAAAACTAGACACCCCAGGGTATTTTAAATGCTGTTAGTTTAACTCTTTGCATGCACACATTTTACCACCAGTATTTTTTCAAAGTTTGCAGTAGTATTTTTTGTGTGTGTTTTTCCCCACACACCTACTGTATGTATGAATTTACAGCTCCTGGTATATGCCGCTGTCGCACGACAACCCAATATGTGTTCAGTAACATCTCCTGAGTACAGTGATCCCCCCAAAAAAAATGACAAACCCATGCATGTGGGATAACTAAAAGGCCACATTTGGGACGTGTGCATTTTTCTAATTGGAATTTAGATGTGTGGCCATCCCCCCCCCCCCCCGTGTTAATTGGGACATTGTTGAACCTGGCCAATTCAATTTACCCCATCAAATCATACCTTTTTTAAAAGTAGACACCCCATGGGCATTTAATATGCCAGTATTTTAACTCTTTCCATGCGAGAATTGTATTAAGCTAATGTGCTAATTTTAGGACTTGTTCACAAAAATATATTTTATATATATGTATATATTTTTTTGCCTTTTAAATTTTTTTTTTAACATTTTTTTCAACTTGAAGGTTCCCCTGATAGTGACATCAGTGGGAAATTATTTTTACATTTTACTGCTTTTTTAACTATTTTTTTCTAATTATTATTAATTTTATTATTTAATTTATTTTTACTAATCACACTGTGATTAGAAAGCTGGGCTCCATTGACTTGCATGGTTGAATGCAGTACCTGTATTCAACCTGCAAGTGGAGCCAGAGTTCTCTAGAGGGTCTGGAGACGCTGGGGTAAGTATTTGGTGTCGCTGAATGCCTCCTGATCGAGGCTTTCCAGTGACACCATTGAAGTTTAGGAGTTGATCGTTGATCGCCTCCTAAACTCTTTAAAACGGGCGTCTGCCGCCATACAATGTATGGCGGATGTTGACACCCCGGGGAGGGTCCAGACATGGCCCCTAGTGCCGATGGTGGTGTTTCTGAATGCCTCGAGGTTGAGGCATTACAGCAACACCGTTTGGGTGCAGTAAGCGAACGTAGATCACGTTCTGCACCCTTTTAAAGTCACAGCATGGACCGTCAGTTGTCATTAAGAGGTTAAATAAATGAAAAATTTACATTAATTTTTTTATCCGATTAAATAATCGGCCAACTAATCAATTATGAAAATAATTGTTTGTTGCAGCCCTACAATACAGTATCTTGACGTGGATTCAGTATGGGCTTTGTCAGAGATACTATGGAAATGTTCTTCTTAACAAGAATAGAGATACGTATACAGTATTTCTTCAGTACCTTCAAAAGCCAGCATGCATTCTGCTTTGTAGCCCCTTGATGGCAATTGATGTGCCTGGTACGTCATGGGGTTAAATGAGCATAAGAAGTGATCTAAAATTGCTTTCTTTGCTCAAATGGTGTTGCTGCAATCCTTCGGTCAGCTAGTGTTGCCAAGATGTCTCTACAAATTTAAGTTGAGGCATTTTAACAACACTTGTTTAACAAAGGAAATTATCCCTGAACGCTTTTTTTTCCAGCACGGCGCCTACGTTTTTGAAATACAGTGTTTCAATATGGCGGCACCCAGCAATTACATGTTTGGGGGACCCCTCTGGATGTCATGAACACTCCTAGCATTCACATCACTCAGAAGAGTGATCATCAATGTTTATAAACACTGGTGTAACTACAGGGGCCACAGCTGTCTTGGTGGCCCAGGGCAAGCCCTGAGACCCCATGTTCTTTTCTCCTCATACAGATTTCTAAATCCTGTCCTTTCTAAATCATTGCGAACATATCGGGGTCAGGTTACATCACGTGACCCCGCAGTGAAACAGAGGCTGCCCGCACACTGTACGAGCAGTCGGGAGAGGAAGCTGCAGGAGCTGGGATGTATGTGTTTGTATTTATGTATATATGTGAACATTGTTATATACTTGCAGAAATGATTATGGAAATCCTTTGTAACTCTATTAGATTAGAAGATTTGTAGAGGTAACATAGTAATTCTCATGAAATCACCAGTTTCTGCTCCTCTGGCTTCCTTTCAACGCTACACACCCTTACTTAACATCCTCACATCATGTGACATCTCTCACACAGCCTGACATCACAACTATATATATCACTGAGAGCAGCAAATCACAGCACCAGATCTAGAAAGAAGACATCACATCATATCTCCTCTCCTTCCAACAATTACAGAACAGCAATAACAATACAGTAAACTAACAATTATTTTAATAATCGATTATTTTTTCGATTAATCGAATAAAAAAATGCACATTTTTATTTTATTTAAAGTAATGTAATGAACAAACTGGGTGTTAAAAAAAAACAAACAAAAAAACTATGAGAAAAAAAGCCTTGTTTATATTTTCTTTTATTTGCCAAACTGCCCCCAGTTATGCACATCTGACCCCCAGCTTGTCGCTCTGCCCCGGATATGCCTTATACCTCCTATATGAACACAAATAAAAAACCGAGAAACCACGTGAATGTAAAAAATAAAATAATAAAAATAAATAAATGAATAAAAATACTTCCCAAAATGCGAGCAGCTACCAAACTACACTCTTCCTCAAAGTGTACACAGAAGCAAACCAGGAATAATGGAGCGCATACACATAGAGAAGAAACAAAAACAAATACAATAGTGTAATATTTCAAACAAAAGGGGAATTATTAAATGTGTAAGTTCCACTCACAAAAGGACTGGACTAAGCAGGCTCATCAAGTATCAGGCTTCTAAAACTATATGTAGTCTTCTGTAAAAACAAGCATAGACCAAGATGGTGCAGTATCCTCAAACAACTGATCTTAAAAGATCACAAATGCACTTACAATTAAGATGTAGCACAACTCAATGAGTATTGTGCAAAAGCAAGTAGAAAATACAGCATCCGGTATATGGTAAAATCTTCCCAATTTATTCTCTCAACGCGTTTCGCCGATGGGTCGTCGGCTTCATCAGGAGAAAAATAAATAGAACTGCAGTGTAAATATAACAGCAGCATAAAATATATAATAAAGTTCCGTGTAGCGTCAACCGTCCATTTAAATAGATAGGAGTCCTTCCGGGTATGTCATCGCGTCAAAAAACGTCCTCATTCGCGTCATCACGTCTTGGTTACGGCTGCATGCAGTTACATGCCGGCGTCGCCGCGATCCTACATCTGGACTGTCTGTCGGCGTCACCGCGTCTCTGGCTGGAGCTGCGTGTCGGCGTCATCCCGTCTCAAGTTGAATGTGTAAATTTGCATATTGTACGATGTGGCGTGCAGCTTTTCTCTTTATTATTATCGGGCGGAGCGGCTCGTTTATCCCGTAAAGTCCTATTACTCGCTGACAGATCTTATACTGTCCCGGGGCTCACAAATAATAAATAAATAGATAAAAACATCGGATACGCTGCTGTATATAGTTATGATTGTTAGTGTATTTAATCCTTTAATTTACATAAATATTAATAAATCAAAAAATACTGCAACAAGATAAAAATATAATGTTTTATGATATAAGCCTGTAAAAGAGAATCCTAGACATTATAAAGGAATCACTGGACCTTATAGAAGGAAATACACATATATATATAGTCTCAGCCACATAGATATTGTCTCAGCTATAGAAAATATACTACTTTAATTGTATAAAACCAAAAAAGTAAATGAATAAATAGAAGAAAAATCATTAATATTGCACAGATATTATCCACATATACAGAATATATACTAAATTCATTCTTCATTACTATAAAGTGCTTCATAAATATAAAGTGCTTCATGTGATATTTTAATATTGCACTTGCTATAAAGTGCTTCATGTAATTTATAATTATATATACATACAAATACTTCATACCATAAATATATGAACCAGTGCATAACAAAGTGCAAAACGTGCTTAGAAGGTGGTGACAATATTTCACCATAAATTCATACAGTCAATACCGTCAGTACTGTACAGGTGAGTTAATTATATGAGTTAAATTATTATTTTTTTTTTGTTTTGTTTTATTAATCATTCATAAAAGCTAGAATGTCTAAATCAGTATTTAAACCCCCATGTTTGTGTGTTTGAAATTTAAATATCTACTCTGTTTCTTTTCTTGCAAGTATTTGTTTTACGGCTCCCCCTCTCCAATGTGGAGAGATAAGATCAATTCCTATCACTTTAAAATCTACCAAAGAGAATTTGTTACATGTATTGCAATGTTTCGGGACACTGTGTTTTTGACTCTTATTACGTATCCCCCCGAGGTGCTCCAGGCCTCTTACTTTCAACTCTCTTATAGTTCTTCCAATATATGTAACAAATTCTCTTTGGTAGATTTTAAAGTGATAGGAAATGATCTTTTTAAGAAGTTAAACTAGTTTATGTTTAGATAATTTCATTTGGGGGTCTCTATGCAATTTTGATCTTAATATGTTTTATTCTTTTTTACAAGCATTGGAAAGGTAAGGTGATTTCCTTTCCAACGGTATATGTTGGGGGTCTATAGCTGCTTAGCTGCCTGAGAGACAGGCATCTAAGCAGCATGCCCCCATACCTCTTTAACTGACAATTGTCAGTTATTAATTAAGTTGCGCGGTGACGTCATTGTGCGTGAGGTCACCGGGCGGATCCAGTGGCCCCGGTGAGTCCTCAGCATTAAATTCACTCTAAAGACCCATTAACTATAACTGCCCCTAAATTAACCCTAAAGACCCCATTAACCATAACTGCCCCTAAGTTAACCCCAAAGACCCCATTAACCATAACTGCCCCTAAATTAACCCCCACCCAACTTTCAGCAGCCCAAATATTAATGTTATACTTACTGTTAGATGATTTGCTGAGCAGTGTGGATGCTATAAGGAAAGGGGCGGGGCCAATCAGTGTGGCTGCTGGGAGGGACTAGGAAGCAGAAAGGGGCAGGGCTAATTGTCAGAGTGACTGTAGGGAGGGACCGGAGAAAAAACTCTAATCCTATAATCGATAGTCGATTCAACTAATCGATAATGAAATTTGTTGGCAACGATTTTCATTATCTATTTAATCGATTAGTTGTTACAGCCCTAAAATCTTGTCTTTCACTGTAGTATTTGTAGAATTTGTTGTTCTGTGTCTTTTACTGCTAATTCCATTACGCCTGCTGTTTTCAACATTAAGTCATCTTCGGTTAAACGTTTTTTTTTTATAACCTCATTCTTAACGCCAATGACAAACATATCTCTTAATGCAGTGGAGAGTTGATTCCCAAATGAATATGTGGATGCTAAGTTCCTTAATGCGATGACATATGATTTTACATCCTCATTTTGTTGCTGTAGATGTTTAGAAAACCTAAATCTTTCTGACATGTCTAAAGGTTTAGGTTGATAAAAATTATGAAGCGTTCTCAACAATTCAGCTGAATTTTTTATTCCCGGTATATCTGGATAGAGTAAATGACACAGAGCCTCATAAGTCTTTGATCCAACAGCAAAAAGAAATACTGCTACTTGTTTTGTCAGATGATACTGTATTTGTAAAATTAGTCAAATCTTTTTGCCCAAGATAGCCAGTTATCTGTGTCTTAAATAAACTCTGGTAAATTTCCAAATAGAGCCATTTCAACACACTAGTTAACGTCACAATATAATCTAGTTACTACTACAATAATGAGTATGTATAGCTCACAGCACTGGAGGACACTTCAATAATGTACACGCCTGTCAGCTAAGAACGGGAAACTGAGGCTACAATTCGCACAGGCTCACCAAAATTGGACAATGGAAGACTGGAAGAACGTTGCCTGCTCTGAGTCTCGATTCCAGCTGCGACATTAAGATTCTTGGCACACTTTGGACCCCTTAGTACCAATTGAGCATCATGTAAACACGACAGCCTGCCTAAGTATTGTTGCTGACCATGTCCATCCCTTCATGACCATAGTGTACCCATGGCTAGAAGGATAATGCACCATGTCACAAAGCTCATATCATCTCAAGTAGTTTTCTTGAACATGACAATGAGTTCACTGTACTCCAGTGGCCTCCGCAGTCACCAGATCTCAATCCAATAGAGCACTTTGGAGATGTGGTGAAACGGGAGATTTGCATCATGTAGAAAGAAGAATGAAGGCAGTTCTGAAGGCAAAAGGGGGTCCAACCCAGTACTAGCAAGGTGTACCTGATAAAGTGGCCAGTGAGTGTATGTGTGTGTGTGTAAAACGAGTTAAGCAATCAATCAGTATCACAGCAATCAATGCTATAATTTCAAATGTCAATACATTAATACATTACCAAGCCAAGTACTTATTACTGCTCTAGCTGATTAACTCGCAACTCAGCAGGGACTGGGAAACCCCTGAGAACATACTTTTCAAAGAACCACTTGTCTTGGACATAAGGATCCCTGGATCCATCCTGGGCTGCCCATTCGCGTTCTTGCAAACACCGCAGGTGAGGCTTCAAAGTTTATAGTTGCGGAAGTGGGTCTTTATAGCCGTTGGGAGGACTTTCAAGAATCTTCCAGGGGCGTCATGGTATTCTCTTGATGGCTTCTGTTCTGTGACCCTGGATGGCCCTCTATTTTATGATGTCCTTTGCCATGTTGTGCTTATGTGCTTGGGACGGTGATCTGTACATGTCGATGTCTGACGCCTAAGTTTCAAGTTACTATACTTAGCTAATTAACCCATGAATAACATTCACCAAAATTGGACAAGGGAAGAACTGGAAGAACGTTGCCTGATCTGATGAATCTTGATTCCGGCTGCAACATTCAGATGGCAGGGTGAGAATTTGGTGTAAACAACATGAAAGCATGGATCCATCCTGCCTTGTATCAACGGTTCAGGCGGATGGTGAACGCAATAGCCTACTTGAGTATTGTTGCTGACCGTGTCCATTCCTTTATGGCCACAGTGTACCCATCTTGTGATGGTTACTTCCAGCAGGATAATGCACCATGTCAAAAAGCTCACATCATCTCAAACTGTTTTTTGAACATGACAATGAGTTCACTGTACTCCAAATGTGCAGCAACTGCATGTTTCCATCATGTCCATATGGACCAAAATTTCTGAGGACTGTTTCCAGCACCTTGTAGAAAGTATGCCACGGAGAGTGAAGGCAGTCCTGAAGGCAAAAGGGGGTCCAACCCAGTACAAGCAAGCCTAATAAAGTGGCCAGTGAGTGTATATCACTGAGAGCAGCAAATCACACAGCACCAGATCTAGAGAGAAGACATCACAACATGGATATGTAATTGTGTATGTTAACATGGGTGTGTGATTATGCTACATAGTTACATAATTATATAGGCTGAAAAAAGACATGCGTCCATCAAGTTCAGCCTTTCCTATATCTGTTAATTTGTTGCTGTTGATCCAAAAGAAGGCAAAAAACCCCAGTTTGGCTCTTTCCAATTTTGCACTAACCAGGGAAGTCAGATTTCTCCTTGGATCAATAAGCTGTTTCCCCATAATTAAAGATTATATCCCCGAATATTATGTTTTTCCAAGTATCCATCCAGTTGCTGTTTAAACGTCTGTACAGACTCCGATAAAACTACCTCTGCAGGTGGAGAAGTCCACATCCTTATTGTCCTTACTGTAAAAAAAAACCCTTTCCCCTGCTTTAGACTAAATCTCCTTTCTTCCAGTCTTAACACATGACCACGTGTCCTATGCATAGTCCTGTTTATGAACAGATTTCCACATAATGGTTTGTATTGGCCCCCAAATATATTTATATAATGCTATCATATCCCCTCTGAGGCGCCGTTTTTCTAAACTAAACAGATTTAAATGTGTTAACCTTTCTTCATAACTATAGTGCTCCTTTCCTTTTATTAATTTTGTAGCCTGCCTCTGCACCCTTTCTAGTGCTATGATATCCTTCTTTAGAATAGGTGCCCAAAATTGCACAGCATATTCAAGGTGTGGCCTTACCATTGATTTATACAGAGGCAAAATTATATTTTTATCCCGTGAGTTGATGCCCCTTTTTATACACGTCAATACCTTACTGGCCTTAGCAAGTGCTGACTGACATTGCACATTGTTGCCTAGTTTGTTGTCTATAGCAATTCCCAAATCCTTCTCATTGCTCATACACACACACACACTGGGGTGACCACATTATATATATATATATATATATATATATATATATATATATATATATATATATATATACATATAATATATATATACTTATCTCTTTGAAGTAAAGACTGTGATTTAACAGCTGAATTGTCAGTTAGTTTTCATTATTTAATATGAGATCCTGCTGCCGATCTGTATTAATGCTGACAATATATACTTATATTAGCCAGTGCTTACAATATATACTAATATTAGCCCCTGCTGACAATATAAATAAATAAGACCCTGCTGACAATTTTATATTGAAATAATTGGACCCTATGCAAGCATTTCTTTGGGCCTCACTCTACACTCCCTAGCATGCAATAATTTCCTCCACTACCACACCATAAAAAATATTTGCCACACTCACTACAAATTAGGGGAAGACTGTGAGAGTCAGTACAGTCTTCCCTCCTTCTGACCCTACCGTGACATTGAGAGGTCCTCTCCCCCGTAATCATCCCCAGAATCTCTTTGTCCCCTTATTCACTAATCTCTTTTACTTACTCCCTGTAGTTCAGGTATAGATCAAATACATAAAACAGCACTTGCATGTATAGATCAACTGAATAAGACAAACAAACGCCATATTTGCAGGTATATATAAAAAATGTATGGAAACATTTCCATAAATAATGTATGGAAACAGATCAACACATGAACACACAAACCCAGCTTTGCATGTATAGATCAATTGAAATTCTCATGTGAATTCAGCATTTAAGGTATAGATCAAATAAACGGAATCAGACATACAAATCCTGTATTTGCAGGTATACAATAATAATGTATGGAAACATAACATTTCCTAGTCACTCATTAATCCACAGCTTTATTCACAATTCATTTACACAATAATTTATTTTTTCACTCATTCACACTATTCATCCACACATTAATTCCTTCTCTCGCTCACTCACTCTCTCTTTATTTATTTCAGTATTCCTATGACCCGTTTCTCTCTAGCTGCCTCTCCTCCCTTTTCTCACTATCTACACCCTGTTTTTCTTACTATCTACTCCCTCTCCTCCCTTCTCACTATCTACATACTTTCTCTCTCTCTCTCTCTCTCTATATATATATATATATATATATATACACAGTCCTTACAACCTTTTCTCCCCATGTCTTACCTTTCTCATCTTCTATCATCTTCCATCATGCTTCATCATACATTATCTTCTTTCTTCCATGCTGTCATGGGAGCGTGAGGTCTGTCACTTCAGGCCTTTGCTTTAGTGCTCCCTCATCACTATTCTCCGGCTATTGATGCAAAGCACCGGGGTGACGTCATATCTCCGCGTTTTGCATCATTTGCCGGCGCGTAGTGGTTAGGGAGCACGGAAGCCGAGGTCTGAATTGACAGACCCCGCGCTCCCTAATGTTGGGCTGGTTAGAGGGGGATTGTGATCTCCCCAACCAGCCCTTCTCATCGGACACCTCATATCCAGATCAGCACACTGCCCACCGGGTGCCCAATGAGCAGGGCTGGTTGGGGACAGCACAATCGTGCAGCTGCCTCTACACTCCCCTGAAGACCGCCCCAGGGGAGGTGGCCTCTCTGATCACCCCTCCCCTATACATACGCTGCTATTTTTTAGGGGGTTTGTGGTGAATCACATTGCTGGCAGCAATGTAATTCACCACAGTGCCCCTAGAACTCTGGGCCCCGGGCAACTGCCCAGAGTGCCCATGCATTAAGATGGTTTCTTAATGTTGTTCTGGTTAGGGAGATCCGTGATCTTCCCAACCTGTCCTGGAGGCTGCAGCTGCTGATCGGGCGGCTTTGCGCCCTCTCTCAGCTGCGCCTGAGGCGAGTGCCTCACTCGCCTCACCCTAGCTTACGGCCCTAGGTGTAGTTTGCATTCCCTACCCCGAAGTGCGTAACTTTACATTTATCTACATTTGAATTTCATCTGCCATTTGTGTGCCCAGTCCCCCAGTCTATCTAGATCCCTCTGCAGCACTGTAATATCCTGCTCGCACTGTGTTACTTTACCTAGTTTAGTGTCATCCCGCAAACACAGAAACATGACTTTCAACGCCTATTGCCAGGTCATTTATAAATATGTTGAAAAAAATTGGTCCCAGAATCGAACCCTGAGGGACACCACTTACCACTTTTGTCCAGCTTGAAAATGTACCATTTATAACAACTCTCTGTACTCTTTTCACTAAGCCAATGTTCTACCCGCGAACAAGAATTTGCATCTAGACCAATTTCCTTCAGTTTGAATACTAACCTATTGTGTGGAACTGTGTCAAACGCCTTGGCAAAATCCAAGTAGATTACATCCACTGCAACACCCTGATCTACACTTCTACTTACTTCTTCGTAGAATGCAATTAAATTAGTTTGACAGGACCTATGTTTCATAAAACCATGCAGATTTTTCCTGATAATACTGCTCTTCCCAATTAATTCCTGAATATTATCCCTTAATAAGCCTTCAAATACTTTCCAACCAAAGAAGTTAAGCTCACAGCTCACAGAGTTTTAACCCTTTTTGAATATAGGAACCACATCTGCCTTCCTCCAATCTTCTGGCACAATTCCTGAAAGAAAAGAATCCCGGAAGATTAGAAACAGAGGTTCACTTATTTCTTGACTCAGCTCCTTAAGTACTCGTGGGTGAATACCGTCAGGCCCCGGAGCTTTGTTGACATTGCTGCAGCACCTTGTCCTGAGCCATCCAATCGCAGTTTGACTGTAATTTTTTTTCAGTAGTCATATGTATATCCATTGCCATGGGTTTTTTTTATTTTATTTTTTTAAAATTTATGTACTTAAAAAATCACTCACTCATTTTCTAGTTTAGCCCATCTAATCACCCTTTTGCATGCTTTATTGGCTTCCTTATCTGTTATATATGATGCCTCTGATTCGTCTGATTTAAATGCTGTAAAAGCCATTTTCTTATTTTTAATTTTCTACTTAATGTCCCCACTAAGCCACATTGGTTTAAATTTGTTTCTTTTATATTTATTACCTTAGTGGTACATACTGAGAAGTCACTGGGGTAAGTCTTTGGTGTCGCTGAATGCCTCTTGATCGATGCATTCCAGCGACACCATTGAAGTGTAGGAGGTGATTGTTGACCGCCTCCTAAACTCTTTTAGAACGGGCGTCCGCCCCTGATGCCGATCTCGGCGTTACTGAATGCCTCGACATCGAGGCATTACAGCAACGCCGTTTAAGCGAAGAAAGTGATCACTTTCTAAGCTTATTTAATGACGGTTCTGGACCGTCAAAGGTCATTAAGGGTTTAATCAATTTAGACACTAAAATATATTCGAAGACTTTGGCTCAAAGATTGAAACAGGTTATCCCTTTTATTGTGCATAAAGACCAAACTGGGTTTGTGGGAGGAAGAAGTGCACTGGGTAATTCTCGTAAAATTCTTAATATTATACATAATGTTAACAACTATCAAATTAAATCCATATTCTTGGCGCTTGCCGCTGAAAAAGCGTTTGATCGAGTCAATTGGACTTACTAAGAGGCAGTTCTATCAAACTTTGGAATTAATGGAATATTTAAAGATTATGTCATGACACTATATTCTAACCCGACGGCCAAAGTAGTTGCACATATGTTGGATTCCGATTGGTTCCCTATAAACAATGGAACGCGCCAAGGATTCCCATTAGCTCCACTACTATATGTTCTTAGTATAGAACCCCTTGCAGAAGCAATTAGACAATCATCAGAAATTACTGGAGTGGAAATTCATTCTGTCCCTTATAAAATATCTCTTTACGCAGATCGAATCCTTTGTCTTCTATTCCTGCACTATTTAGACTGATAGATCAATACGGCTCTTTTTTAAATTATAAAATTAATTTTGGGAAAACCAAAGTACCGTATTTGCTCGATTATAAGATGAGGTTTTTTCCAAAGCAAATGCTCTGAAAAATACCCCTCGTCTTATAATCAGGGTCGTCTTATAATCAGACCTCAAATAGCTCTGACTATGCGATGACTAAGATCCAGATCCCCCGCAGCTCTGCAGGGGACCTGGATCCTCCTGTCTTACCCCCCCCTCCAACTTACAGGTGCTTCT
The DNA here is from genome assembly GCF_027358695.1 of Spea bombifrons. Lineage (NCBI taxonomy): Eukaryota > Metazoa > Chordata > Amphibia > Anura > Pelobatidae > Spea > Spea bombifrons. Next base: position 42,322,411 of record NC_071091.1, read on the forward strand.
GAGTCCCTGGTGTGTAGCTGGGGCAGCAGGTAGACGATTACAAGATTCACGTAGACAACTTCCGCTGCAGCCGGAAGGAGGTGTGGTTAGCAGCGGGGGTTGTCTGTGTTCGTCGTGCAGACCTTCCCATGGCTGTCAGAGATCAGAGCACCGGTGCGGGGAATTCTCTCTGACAGTCGGAAGGTGTATGCGCGATGGACACAGACAACCCCCACTGCTAACCGCACCTCCTTCCGGCTGTAGCGGAAGTTGCCTACGCGAATCACGTAGACGTCTACCTGCTGCCCGGACAACACACTGGGAGTCAGAATCACATGGTAAGTTGGGGTGGGAGTGTTAAATGGGGGGCATAAGGCATTTCTGTAGGCAGAGTGCTCTATGAAATGCCTTTTAACCCCCTTAATGCCACTCTGCCTCCTGAAATGCCTTATACCTTCTATATGCCACTGTGCCCCATGATATGCCTTTTGACCCCCTATGTGCCACTCTGCCCCATAATATGCCTTTTAACCCCCTAAATGCCAGAGTAGCAAATAGGGGTATAAGGCATTTCTGGAGGCAGAGTGGCATATAGAGGGTTAAAAGGCATATCATGGGGCACAGTGGCATATAGAGGGGTATAAGGCATTTCTGGGGCAGAGTGGCAAGCCTGGGGGCAGATCTGCATAAGGGGGGGGGCGGGTTGGAAAATAAAAGGAAATAAAAACTAAATATTTTTCTCAATCATAGCTTTTATTAAAAAAATAGTTTACATAGTTTACATGAATTAACATTTACTGGTAAAACTTTTTTCCTATAGGGTCGTCTTATATTCAGGCTTTTTCTTTTTTTTCTAAATTAATATTCGGATTTTGGGGGGTCGTCTTATAATCGAGCAAATACCCAAAGGGAAAGAGATGAACTGGAGTCCCTCTATAAAATTGATTTGGAAGCTCGGGCTATAGATTATTTAGGAATTATAATTAAGGGAGATCTGGGTTCTCTAGTGGATTGTAACTATAAAAATTTATTGGTAAAGATTAAATCTCATTTTTTTTGATGGAGAAACCTAGAGGTAGCTTGGCTAGGTCGTATAAATCTCATTAATGGCTATCTACTTTCAAAAATTCTATACTATTTCCGCACAATTCCTATGAGGATACATCACCATATTATAAAGAAACTTCAATCTGTCATTGATTTATTTGTTTGGGTTAGGAAAAAGCCTAGAATAGCTCAAAGTATATTAACCAAAAAACCTATTAGAGGAGGTATCTCTTACCCTTGTATTAACAATCTCAATGAAGCAACAATGCTGTCACATTTCCTAGCTTGGGATAAAAGATCAAATAATTTTCCGAGGTGGATGCAAATCGAGGAAACCTACATAGAAAAGAGAGATCTACATTCTCTTTTTTGGGTTGATTCTCATCGAATAAAAGGGGTAATTAAATGGAACCCTGTTATCCAGGATACAATTAATACAGTCGACAGATTTAGACGAAAAGCTAGATTAAATAATGTATTGTTATCTTCTATACCTATAGAGATGATTCGATATTATATAAGAGATATAGATCTAAGAAAATGGTTTAATAGTGGTATAATTTGCCTGGAAAATATTTTAGATCAGGATAAATTAATGCCCTTTCCCGAGCTGATAGAACTATTTTCGCTTCCACTCTCTGAGATATATACATATTTAAGGGTTAAGAATCTCATCAAACAGATGAGAATAGTAAAACATTCTAATATCGACCACTGGTTGTCCTAACATAAGAGACAGAAGCAAATATCAAGTACGAATAATATGATACAAAGATTGAATCTTGATAAAAAGGACCCCCCAATCGTGAGGTGGGAAACAGACTTAAATGAAGAATTTGAATTGGAACAATGGTGACAAGCCTTTTTAATTAAAAAAAAATGTTCATTCGGCCAACCTAATAGAGACTTATATTTAAATTGTTTATAGATGGTACCTAGTTCCAAGTAGCCTTAAAATATTAACCACACAAACTCAGATAGATGCTGGCATTGTCTTACCTCTATTGGAACATTTGTTCACATGTGGTGGGACTGCTCCCAACTACTTAAGTTTAAAGAAAATATTGAACTATTATTAAATACGTTGTTTCAATCCCAGAGGAAATTGGAGCTGTGGATGTTCCTGTTCTATTTGGGATTAGAAGATTTACAGATTACTCAGAAGATCTTAGTTGCTCATATATTTCTTGCTATAAAAATCTGGCTAGAGATTGGGAAAAAGCTGGTCCAAGCAACTGGACAATGGTTATTAATCAAATTCAGTATCAATACATAATGGAAAAGGGATACTTTCTTAAACCAAAGAACCTCAAAAAAATTAACAGGATTTGGGAACTATGGATATTATATTCAGAGGACAACCTAGAGGATAATGATTATTAATACCCTTGAGAAATCGAAATATTATCCCTGGACGCGATAAATGAAGAATCTATTTAAATATGGGTACGTTACGTCTATCCCCTCTCCCAGAGAGAAGTCGTATGTGCAAACAGGCCCGGACTGGCCAACGGGCACACTGGCATTTGCCTGGGGGGCCGGGCGGCGGCAGGGCCGGATTGACGTAGGGGCTGATGGAGCTGCACCTCCAGGCCCCTACCTTAAAATAGGCCCGTCAGGACTGGACTGACTGGGCCTATGCGGCCGTCCTTAACGGAGGGCAAAAGGGGCACCTGCCCTTTAAGCCCGCAGCAACTGCGACTTGGCCCGCCACTCACCTGGCAGAAGCGCGCGAGCAGCTTCTACGCCCAGGGGGACGCAGGAATCCAACTGAGTCACGTTACACACGTCACATGACCCTGCTGCGCGTCTGCTTCCCCTGTGCAGTAGAACAGGTTGTCCGCGGAAGTCTGAGAGCGGCGCGTAGATCATCAGTTCAGGTAAGGGGATGAGGGAGGCTGTATGAAGGAGTATGTGGGATTGAGTGCGTGAGTGAATTAATGAGTATCTGTGAAGTGAGTGAGTGCGTGAATGAATGTTGTGAATGAGTATATGTAAATGAGAATGTATGAATGAATATCTGAATGAGTGAATGATTAACTGTGAATTAGTGAATAGATATTTGTGAATGAGTCAATGAATATGTGTGTGTGATAGCATGGATGTCCTGTGATTTAGCTGTTTTTTTTTCATTAGCTTTTGTAGATGAGTAAAATATTTACTGTCCTTAAAAAAAACAATATATAATTTGTGTGGGTTCTGTAAATGAGAATTACAGTTAAACAAACCGCAGTAACGATATAACAGCCATTGTCACAAAGGGTACAAAAAAATAAAATCAGCGATTGTCACGAAGGGGTTAATCCCACAATCGTTCCTAAGACCCAACGTAACAAACAAAAACAAAGTGACCTAAAGTGTTGGGAGAATGCCCGCTACATCATTATTGAGGGCAGTTATTACCAATTAATGTATAAAAAAATACAATTTAAATCTGATAAAAAAATATCTGATTCAATAAACTAATTACATTCCATACCATATTAATCAAGAATGCACCAACCATACTGTAGAGAATATTCCACTTATATTCTGTCATCCCTCCATAAATAAAACCTATTTATACTGTATATATAATGACATAGTCACAATCATTCGTAATGATTGTAATATTCATTAATACCAATCATGATCAATTAATACATCAAAAAGGTGGTTTTAATTCTAATTAAATAATTCAATAAGTTTATTGCATCCACCTCTTATGGTGATCATAAAATTGTAAACACAAGTCTTGCTGGATAGGCTGTGCCCTTGCTATTATGTCAATGTCCGTTTACGTGATCAAGCAGTTGGTTGGGCAGACTGGATGGGCTGAATGGTTCTAATCTGCCGTCACTTTCTATGTTTCTTTTATTATTTAATTGATGATCAAATTTAACTAGTACATGGAAAAAATGTAGTTCAGATGTAAGTGTAAAATCAAATCAATACATTTTCATCAACAACGAAACAATCATAATCAAAATGCAAGTTTGATTAACTTAAACAGTTTTTTCATAAAGTTATGACCAAGTTTTAATTAACCAATTATTTTATGTTATGAAATTTATAGAAACATCCATTTGTTGTCCGATGATAAAAAGTCTGTTGAGTCACCTGTTGCGCTTTATTGTATTTGGAGGGTTGCCATAACATCAGTAAAAGTCTCTCCAGAACAATTTGTGTTTTGCAGGTTTGTTACATTGTGGATAGGTATAATTTTAATAAAACACACCACAATAAGATACACCACAATCAACATCCAATTACCACTGATTTGTTACATTAAGTTATTAAATCACAAAGCCAATCCTTTTATCCGATAGATCTACAGGCCAACAAAGTTCCTATTTGTATCTAATCTTACCACAATTAGACTACATACAAGTTAATTGACCAATCCCAGCATATATAGCCAATAATAAGATATTACACATTTATAGTATAATTATCTCCACTAGTTACACCTATCCAACAATCCTGCCAAGTGATACCAAGAAGAATAACAGTTGTTATGATGCAACAATACAAGGCCAATATTTTTACTTTACCCTTAGTAATCTATAATGTATTATTTAAAGTCCCTTATTTGATTATATACATATAGTGATATGTATATAACAATTAACAGTATTCCTGATGTCAGTTATATCTCACTCAGACTGCAGATAGAATAAGACATAACTATGCTACTATTATGTGGTTAATTCAATTCACAATATATATAAAACTAGACATCAATATAAAATATTTAGAATGAATGGAACCCTTAATACGTTACCAGGAACTGTGTGGGAAGTGTAGATAATAAACACCTCAACCAGTCATCATTTCTATGCCTCTAGGGGTTATCCTTGTTCTCTCCTCTCTCTCATGCTTTTTTTCCCTTCCTCTTTTTTGTATTTCCTTTCTCCTCTCCTTTCTTCCTTTCTCCCTATGTAACCATCACCCCCCCCCCTTATTAGTTCTTGCCCCTTGTTTGTACATTTGCAAAACTTTTGGGTAAAATTGTATTTTAAGAAACTTTTTTCTCTCTCTCATAAGACAGACTCCTTGCCATTTCTTAACCAATATGCATCAAACTTTGGGTTGATGAAACTGATCCCATTAAACCAGTATACAATAATATATGATATGAACTGAGCATGTTTTAATCTGTTGGTTTGATTTTAATTTCGGCAGATGTATTATTTTGCTTCACACAGGGCCGGCCGAAGACTTAACGCCGCCTGGGGCGAAGTTTAAAACGCCGCCCCCCCCCCCGCCGACGCCGGGGGGGCGGGGCATTTTAAACTTCGCCGACGCTCCCCCCCACCCCACCCCACAGTACTTACCTTTAAACAGTCCTGCGGCGAGTCTCCCTGCTCTGCCACGGTGCCGGCTTGTAATGCTGAGCGCCGGAAATTGACGTCACTTCCGGCTCTCTGCATTACAAGCCGGCACCGGGACCGAACAGGGAGACTCGCCGCAGAACAGAGAGAGAGAGAGGGGCGCCGAGCGGGTAAGCGAAAACCACTCGGTGCCCCCCTCTCTCTCCTCCGCTTCAAAAAAAAAAAACCAAAAAAAAAAGCGCTTGGGGCGGCCAGGGCCGGCCCTGGCTTCACACGTATATTTATTTTTGTTTCACAAATGTGGAGTTCATATTAACTCATTGGTATTAATTCCTGAGTTTTATACACCGATATGATTTTAATGAATTGTATGTTCTTGATCTAGGAGGGGTTTGAAATAATATTCCATTACATGTTTTTTGATAATTCCCTAATGTGCTTATTTTAAGGGTGTTTCTCTTTAAGGGTGGTAGTTGCTTATTGATAACTAGGTATCGTAGCACCTCAGTATTGTACTTTATTGAATTTGGCTATTTATATGCGGTATGTAGCCTATTTTAGTATTTTTCCTTTACTCTTAATGGTATTTTATAGTCTAAACCTCTATTTAAGATATATGTGTTGTCTATTTCTTGTGCAGCTTGTAATGAAGCAACTCAAAATAGCACCCAGGAAAAATATCCAGATAAAATGTCAGAAGCTAGAGTGGATATTCGTAAGCTGTTGCAATTTCTTGCAGGGCAGCAGGTGAATCCTACCAAAGCCATCTGTAGTAAGTACATTGTAATTCATTTTTATTTTTTTTTAGTATTTGGATGTAATGCGCATTAATGCATAATGGCTTTATAGTTGTGTTGCAATTCACTGTTGATTTAATTGTAAAAGTATTTCCTATAGGTTATGGGCATAAGCATGCAATAAAAGCCAGTTACGTGGATTACTATGCTTAGCTGTCAAATCCAGTATTATATAAAGTGAAATAAATGGAGCGCAAAGTATGTGATAGCAGGGACACCCATGTCACATGGGATGCTATTGTGGATGCCTCCGCCATCCACTTCATGATTTTGAAGTGCAGGCACCATGCCCCCCAGTGCATTAATGAAGATCACACGAAAGAGTTCCTCGTAACATACAAGCAATTGAAATATGCTGGGGTGTCTATTTTTCAAAAATATATGGTTTGATGAGGTAAATTGAATTGGCTGGTTTCAGAGATGTCAAAAATAGGGCAATGTTCAACATTGAAAAATGTGCACCTCCCAAATGTGACCCTTTGGCCCCCAAACAGCCAGGCAAACCCTGCTCAGGAGATGTTGCTGAACACATATTGGGGTGTTGTTTAATAGTGGTTATACACAGTGAAGATTGGGAGTCTCACTTACCAAAAGTGCAGGCCTTCTTTAATTCTATACGAAATGCTGGCCTGACAGCAAACTCTAGTAAGTGTACTATTGGCCTAAAGGAGGCTAAGTATCTAGGGCATTCCATTGGGAGAGGGTAAGTGAAGCCGCAACTTGCTAAAATTTAAGCCATACGAAATCGGCCCCGACCATTGACTAAAAAACGGGTCAGAACATTCCTTATTGGCTATTACTGGAGATTTATTTCCAACTTTGCTACTATAGCTGGTCCCTTAACTGATCTCACAAAAGCAAAAGCCCCTGTCATGGTGAAGTGGTCTCCTCCTGAACAAGCATTTCAAAGTCTCAAGGAAGCTATTTGCATTCAACCTGTACTGGTCACACCGAATTTCTCAAAGGAATTCATCCTACAAACTGATGCATCAGATGTAGGACTGGGAGCAGTACTTTCCCAGGAAACTCAAGATGAAGAGCACCCAATCTTATACCTAAGAAGGAAACTTCAACCTAGAGAAAATAATTATTCAATAGTGGAGAAGGAATGTGTAACTATGTCATGTTCTACCCAGGCTGCGGAGCTGCATATCTCAGTCTTGCTACAGTTTCTCTGTTTCGCTACAATCCATTCCTGGATTTCCTTATCTTCTCATCTTCTATTCCTTGCTTCTAGTTCTGCTCTTTGCTTCAGCTCTGTTTCCTTCATAAGGTGTGCCCCACTCGTTATGTTTGCTGTCTTAAGGTATGTCTCTTTGATATGTGTTTAGATTTCATGTTTGGTTTGTTTAGTACCTCAGTAGGCAGGGTTTAGCATTAGGACCCACCGTATATTGGAGTACTTTGGTGTAGTGGTGGGCTAAGCATACTATAGCCATAAGATGTGACGGCATCTCCAATTGTTATCATATAGTCCTAGGCTAGTTCCTGTACTTATGTGTGTCAGTCTGTGATGTAACTTGTATCCCCGGTAGAGGGGTGTCCTGTCCTGTTCATGTCGGATCTTGAGTATTCCTTGTCTGGCTCCCTGTTGTGCCCTGTACCTGGTCTCCCTGTCCCTTGCTCACTATGTTTCAGCTGTTACTCTGCTTAGCTTCCACACTCCCTGCCTGCAGCATCCTGCACATGATTATAGTGCTGTGTCTCATGCCTGCTCCAGGGTGCCTGCAGGATATCACTTTGCTTCGTTCTAGACTATTATTATTATTATCTTTTATTTATATGGCGCCAACAGTTTACGCAGCGCTTAATACGATACATAAATTCAAGGGATATGACAAGACAAGAATTGACAGACTAACATAAACAGATACATTCGGTGGAGAGAGCCCTGCTCGCAAGCTTACAATCTAGAGGGAAATGGGGTGACAAACATAAGGCACAGAGAAAGGGTGAGAGGTAGTGTGGTGGCTGTATCAATGACAAGGAAGTTCAGGCAGCTAAGATGGTATGCTTCTCTGAAGAAGTGCGTTTTTAGATGTTTCTTGAATGTCGGGAGGGAGGGTGAATGCTGAAGGTTCCTTGGGAGTAGATTCCAGAGAAATGGGGCAGCTAAAGTGAAATCTTGTAGACGGGAAAAGGAAGAGGTGATAGGTGAGGAGGAGAGCCTTAGTCCATGGGAAGAACATAGGGATTGAGTAAGAGAGTATTTGAATGAGGTCAGAAATGTATGGATGGCCTTATAAGTCAGTACCAGGATTTTAAATTTAATTCTAAAGGTAATTGGGAGCCAGTGGAGGGTTTCACAGAGAGGGGAAGCAGAAGAGGAGCGACGTGCAAGGAAGATAAGCCTAGCAGCGGCATTTAGGATAGACTGTAGAGAAGAAAGTCGAGACAGTGGAGTGCCAACCAGAATAGTGTTGCAGTAGTCAAGACAGGAATTGATAAGTGAATGAACCAGAGTTTTTGTGGATTCTTGGGTGAGGAATGGGCGGATACGAGACATGTTTTTTAGGTGCACGCGGCACCTGGCGAGGGACTGAATGCAATGGATGAAGGTTAGAGTCAAGGATGACCCCAAGGCATCGGGCCTGGTTAGTAGGAGAGATAGTCATGTTGTTAATGGTGATAGAGAATTCAGGTAGTGGAGTGGAGATGGAGGGAGGGAAGATAATGAGTTCAGTTTTAGAAAGATTAAGTTTCAGATAGCGTTGTGACATCCATGAAGAAATAGCAGACAAGCAATTGGTAATACGGGACATGAGAGATGAAGTATAAAGAGAGAACAGCCAAGGACTGAGGGCCAAGGACTGAACCTTGGGGGACACCAACCGAAATTGAAAGGGGCGATGATGTCTTGCCAGAGAAGTTGACAGAGAAGGAACGGTTAGTCGGATATGAGGAGATCCAGGAGAGAGCTGTATCTCGAATGCCTATAGAAGCAAGTGAGTCTAGAATAATGTGGTGATCAACAGTATCAAAAGCAGCAGAGAGATCTAGTAGTATTAGAATAGAGAAGTGACTTTTTGCTTTGGCAGAGAGCAAGTCAATGGAGACTTTTGTTAGAGCCGTTTCAGTGGAGTGAAGAGGTTTGAAACCAGACTGTAGAGGAAGTTAGTAAGGCGATTGTACACAATCCGTTCAAGCAGCTTAGAGGTAAAAGGAAGCAGAGAGAGATAGGGCGGTAGTCAGTCAAACAGACGGGATCTGAGGAAGGATTCTTTAGAATGGGTGTGATTAGCGCATGCTTGAAGGCTGATGGTACAGTTCCAGATGATAGAGAAAGATTAAATAGGTGGGTAAGTGATGGACCAAGGGATGGACGTAAAGACTTTGTAAGATGGGATGGGGTCAAGGAGACAGGTTTTTGGGTGAGAGGAAGAAAGAAGAGTGGCTATCTCTTCGGTTGTAGGGGAAAAGGCAGTTAGTATGGGAGGAGTGGAGAGAGTGGTGGTGTTGGAGGGAGTTGTAAGGAAGAGGTCTTTTCTAATAATCTCGATCTTCTCTTTGAGGTGGGTAGCAAGATCTTGGGCAGTGAGAGAGGTTTGTGCTGTGGGTGTGAAGGGACAGAGAAGGTAGTTGAAAGTAGAAAAAAGGCGTTGTGGGTTGGAAGAAAGGGAGGATATGAGAGTGGAGAAGTAGAGCTGTTTGGCGAGAGAGAGCGCAGAGTTGTAGGTGTGAAGCATGAATTTATAGTGAGTAAAGTCTTCGCTGGATTTTGATTTTCTGAAGTAGCGTTCAGCTGTGCGGCAGCACTTCTGAAGAAACAGTGTGGTTTTGGTATGCCATGGTTGGCGTTTAAATTGTAGTGGGTAACGTAGTAATTGGAGCTATGGTGTCGAGTGATGAAGCAAGTGTGTTGTTATAAAAAGAGGCTGCTGTGTCTGGGCAGTAAAGGGTTAACGTGGAAGGTAAGAGAGGTTCAAGTGAGGCTGACAGTTGGGTAATGGTATTTTCTGGTAGTGGCCTACAAATAGGAGGTGAGCGCTGTAAGTTTGTTTTGTTAGGGGTTAGCAATGGAGAAAAGGATAGAAGGTGGTGGTCAGACAGAGGGAAGGGGAAGATGGAGAAATCTGAAAGGGAGCATGATCTGGAGAAAACCAGATCAAGTGAGTGTCCCTCAGTGTGCATAGGGGAATTAGTCCATTGAGAGAGACCAGAGGAGGATGTTAAGGAGAGGAGTTTGGAGCTAGCATAGTTTTTAGATATATCTAAAGGAATGTTAAAGTCACCCAGAAAAAGATAGGGGATATTAGGAGAGAGGAAGAAAGGGAGCCAGGCAGAAAGGTGGTCAAAGAACTGTGAGGTAGGGCCTGGAGGGCGATATATGACAGCAATTTAAAGAGAGAGTGGAGAGAAAAGACGGATTGTGTGAACTTCAAAGGAACAGAATGAGAGGGAGGGAGGGCTTGGTATATGCTGGAAGGTGCAGTGAGGTGAGAGAAGGATGCCTACACCACCACCCTTTCTGCCATCAGGCCTAGGTGTGTGGCTGAAGTGTAGTCCTCCGAATTTCCAGATTTGGAAAAAATGGCTTTGAAATAGCAAAACACTACCTGTACTTATTGCCCCATAACGTGTAGAAAAAAGCAAAAAAACATAAAAACATTGGGTATCTCTAAACTCAAGACAAATAGTAGAATCTTTTTTGGATGAGTAAAAGATTTTTTTTTTTCATCATATTTTATTTTTTATAGGAAATTAAATGTGATAAAAAAAGTGTAAAAACACCAAAGAAAATATAGTACCACAGGATTTAAAAAAAAAAAACAACATACCAGAGTCAATAGGACCCCATATCTGTAGGAATAAAGCTTATAATATCATACTTGGAGAATGGAGAGACACCGTGTGATGTTATAACAGAACGAGTCATGTAAACACAAAACAAACTGACATTGCCAGTGAATACCTTCTACAAAAAAAAATGATATCTGAAAAAAACAACATATACCTTGTGTGGGTACACTAAATGAGTGAGGAGAAAATTACATCTAAACACGAGCACGGCAAAAGTGTTGAAACAGCCTCGGTCCCAAAGGGTACAAAAGGCAAAAAACAGCCTGGTCCTTAAGGGGTTAAATCAATGTGAACAATTTCTGCACATAGTGTGTCTTGTTATGCTTCGTCCCCTATAACACCGAACCAGTGCCCGGGAGGATTGGTGGTAAGTCTTATCACATAGCAGGAAAATACCCCTATGCATTTGAAAAAGGGACATTTTAAAGGGACCACTCAGCTACCATTAAAGTGCATAGCTAGTGTACCTTTAATATCCGTTCTTTGTTTCCACTCATTGTTTCCTCTCATATTCTCCTCCCCTACCCTTACAAGGCAACACTGATGAAAAAAGTAAATGAAGAAATTATAGAAACCCTGAGAACAAATCTTAAAATAACATATCTGCCAACAATCTCATCATTTTCTGAGCAGTACCAACAAGTTATATTCTGGTTGTAAACTTTAGCTATAAACATTCTGCTAGTTTGGACAACTGGCAGCTTATCATGGACAGCTCTGAAATTAGTTTGTATGTGGGGAACCAAATGGGAAAATATGGCACATTTGGTGGGCTAAGCACTTCCTGTTATCCTGGCAATGAAGCATTGGAAAGTTGGTAAAAATGAGATGATTGCTGGTGTTACATTAAAGTGGGTGTCTAATACATGTAAGTTTAGTTGAAAGTTAACTTGCCTGAAACCCATCTGCTACTATGAAAAGAAATTACCTTATCACCCATATATCCTCAACAACTACAGAGAACTTAGTGAAAACTGATACTGCTAGTCGAGTTGTGGTATGTTCGTGTACACATGTTGTGTTGACTTATGCCCCTTATCTTTAGTGAATAGACCACTTTGTCCAATCATCTTTAGCATATGATTAGCTGTTTAAAATTCATGCTGTTTAAATGTATTTTCTCAATTGCAGATATAAGCCATGAGCGGATGGTGCATTTTCTTTTAATGCACGAAGAAGTGTCCCTGCAATATTTTATCCCTGCCCATGCCTGAAGTTCATTTAAACTGAACAAGACTGAAAAAACAAACAAAAAAAAAACCTGACCTGGAACTAATTTAGGCTACACTTACCACCAATATGAAAAAATATGCATTCACACATAACCCTTTTTTCCCTATAAAAAAGTAACAATGTTTTTGTTTGATTGTATTCTGTATATGTTCTAAACACATGCTTTTCACTTTTACACTTTTGCATTCTCAATAAGAACTTTTAGTGCATTTTGAAGCAGTTTGTTATAGGGAGAAAAAATTAGAAGTGATTTTTAGGCACCTTAGGATTACGATGTTAATATTCAGTTGTTTATTCATGTCATAAAAATATTGTTGGCATAAACCCACATTACAATCACATAAATATCTCCAAGGTTCTGATACATGATCTGCTTAATGTATAACAGCATCTATAGTAGGTGCACAGCAGGTTGGCATTCAGCATCTAACCTAAACAGTTTAAAATCCAGACTTTTTTTTCATGTGTTTTTATTGTCGTGTCAGTGTTAGATTATGTCAAGTGTGCCTCTGTTAATTAAACATATTGCAGTATTCTGTTTATGTTCACTCTTGCTAGTCTAAATGTTGGGCAGGGGAAGTTATATCAAAGTGCATACCACTGATACAAATGATATTCTTTTCTAGTATAGATACCTGCTGTTTCTTTGTTTCTGCAATAAACATCCATGCCTGCAAGATGTGAGCTTCTTTAAACAATTGAAAGCCATGAAGCTGTAGGGGACATAATTGAAATGAATGTACTGACATAAGTGTCTTTAAATCAAATAATAAAAACACAACACATAATTTGGATGAATCAGGCCGTGGACTTTTATTTAGTTTTACCATCACATACAAATAACTTTCAATTATAACTTGAAACTTTATAACTGATACATATATAAACAAAAACTCCAGCCCTTGGCACAAGTCCCAGAGCACATCCTAAGCCAGCTGGCATAACTCAAATATCAGTTCACCCCAACCGCCTCAAATGTTTTTGTTTTTTTAAAACCATTTGAGGCCCTTTCCCACAAAACCACGGCCTGTTCAACCATACATTGTACATTAACATTAAAAATATTGCAACCAATGTCAGACAGATGAATACCATCCTGTAAAACCCCCTTCCAATATCATACATTTTTTCCATAGTTCTATTGAACTTACGCCGGACTCTCTACAGCGTACAAAATTCTGGCCTCTGCAGCCACAGAAGACGAGGAATGATCTCGGACCAGATAAACAATATATCACGGAAACGAACGGTTAACGACAATTGACGTGCCAGGACCGTCATGACTTTAAACGGGTGCAGAAAGCGAACGTAGACACCAAACGGTGTTGCTGTAATGCCTCGACCTCGAGGCATTCAGCAACGCCATGATCAGCACTAGGGGCCATGTCTGGCCCCTCCCCGGGGCGTCAACATCCCGTTTTAAAAGCGTTTAGGAGGCGATCAGCGATCACCTCCTAAACTTAAATGCTGTCGCTGGAATGCCTCGATCAGGAGGCATTCAGCGACACCAAACACTTACCCCAGGTCTCTAGACCCTCTAGAGAACTCTGGCTTCACTTGCAGGTTGAATACAGGTACTGAATTCAACCATGCAAGTCAATGGAGCCCAGCTTTCTAATCACAGTGTGATTAAAAATAAATAAAAAAATTAATAATAATTAGAAAAAAATAGTTAAAAAAAAAACAGTAAAATGTAAAAATTATTTCCCACTGATGTCACTATCAGGGGAACATTCAAGTTGAAAAAAATGTAAAAAAGGCAAAAAAAAATAAAATATATATATATGAAAAATATATTTTTGTGAGCAAGTCCTAAAATTAGCACATTAGTTTAAATCAATTCTCGCATGGAAAGAGTTAAAATACTGGCATATTAAATGCCCATGGGGTGTCTACTTTAAAAAAATGTATGATCTGATGGGGTAAATTGAATTGACCGGGTTCAACAATGTCCCAATTAACACGGGGGGGGGGGGAGGATGGCCATACATCTAATTTCCAATTAGAAAAATGCACACGTCCCAAATGTGGCCTTTTAGTTCCCCCAAAAAATTACAAACCCATGCATGTGGGGTATCACTGTACTCAGGAGAGTGTCGTGCGACAGCAGCATATACCAGAAGCTGTAAATTCATACATAAAGTAGGTGTGTGGGGGAAAAATACACACAAAAAAATACTACTGCAAACTTTGAAAAAATGCTGGTGGTAAAATGTGTGAATGCAAAGAGTTAAAATACCAGCATTTAAAATACCCTGGGGTGTCTAGTTTTCAAAAATATATGGCTTTATTGGGCACACTGAAATGGCCCAGCTCAAAGATGTACCAAATAGAGCATGGGCAGTGGATCCCCAAATGCTAAAGTTCAACATTGAAAAATGTGCATACCCCAAATGTGGCCCTCCCCCCCCCCAAACAGCCAGGCAAAATCATTCATGTGAGGTATCGCTGTACTCAGGAGATGTTGCTGAACGCATATTGGGGTGTTTTATGATAGTGACATATACCAGAACCTGTTTATTCATACCTCAAGTAAAACGTGTGTGAAAAAACAAATGCAAAAAAATGACTCCTAAAAAGTTTGACAAAGACTGGTGGTAGATATGGTGCATGGAAAGAGTTAAAATACTAGCATTTTAAATACCCTGGGGTGTCTAGTTTTCAAAAATATATGATTTGATGGGGTAAATTGCGTTGGCCGGCTTCAAGGATACCCGAAATGGTACATGGGGGAAGAATTACCAGATTTGGAAAAAAGAGTTAAAATACTAGCATTTTAAATACCCTGGGGTGTCTAGTTTTCAAAAATATATGGCTTTATTGGGCACACTGAAATGGCCTGGCTCAAAGATGTACCAAATAGGGCATGTGCAGTTGATCGCCAAACACCAAACACATTGAAAATGCGCATGCCCCAAATATGGCCCTTTTGCCCCGAAGGGTACAAAAAGTAAAATCAGCCTTTGTCACGATGGGGTTATACATAAAATTAACTCTTTACAAAAAAGATTCATCTAATCCTAATAAAGCTGCTTCTGTTGCAGCACCAATCCTAAATGAATGAGTTGTTTATCTATCCCTACTCAAACCTAATTCATGCAAACCCAAGCTCAAAACCCTCCTAAACTGAAACCTAGTCGAAGGCAGATGCGATCGATGCACCAACCAATTTCCATTGACACCAGGACAGGGAGCATTAAAACTTTCTGCTGCCAAAACAGGACAAATATCCGAACCATTCAACCTATTTAGCAAGACCCAACAACCTTTTCCATCCCTATCTGTCTTTGACGCTCTAATGAACAGTTTCAAATCCATATTACATATGACATCATTAAACTGCAAACCCGAACCTCCAGGGGAGGGCTGGCAGCCTAAGGCCTGGGGGGCAAGTCTAGTCAACTGGCCCATTGCACCATCAAAGCGGCTGCGAGCGACATTGAAAGCGGCCGTCGTGCGGCAGTCACTCCACCAGCACCTAATGAAATTAAAGTAGCCGGCGTGCACGCACCGCATGCCTCAGCTCTTCATCACACCCCTTTTAAGACGTGGGAAGAGGAGCTGAGGCATGGCCGTTGGGTCTGACTGCCGCATGATGCAGGGGCGTACCTAGAGTATTTGGCACCTGTGGCAGACCCTGTATGTGGCACCCCCCCCACACATACACACACTTTAAAACTGCATAGTTTCTATGGTTAGGCAAACATTGACAGGGGTACAGCATAACTGTTATCTTTATATACTTAGGGATTATGTGGTACCACCGTCAATGTGTGCCTATACCTTGAGCCAGACACTGACAACCCCTATCACTATATACTAAGCCAAACATTGATGTGGTGTAGGCTTACCACTTTAGTGACTGGCATAGTATATAGTAGGGATGCACCGAAATGAAAATTCTGGACTGAAACTAAAAATTCAGCATTCACTTGGCCAAAACTGAAAAAAAAAAACAAAAAAAAAACCTTTAAAATACTTTATTAAAAGTAACACCAAAATTAGACAAAAAAATCAACAACAATATTAACATATATATATATATATATATATATATATATATATATATATATATATACACACATATATATAACAACAATCACAATCCTATCATGCCCAGGTTCTAGCATGTGCTGGTTGACTTAGCATGATAGGAGTGTGATTGCTGTTTGCAATTATATATATATATATATATATATATATATATATATATATATATATATATATATATTAATACTGTCATTGAATTATTCTGTCCAATAAAAGTGTTAACACACCGAAGTTGGACCAAAAAATAATTTATAACAGCAATCACACTCCTATCATGCCTAGGCAGCCACTACATGCTGGAATCTGGGCATGAAAGGAATGTGATTACGGACTCCCTATGCCAAGTTATCCCCCAACACTTACACATCCATGCTATCTGAAACCCTCATTCACAAACATTCAGCATAACACCCATCACTCTCACACACTTACATTCAGCATAACACCCATCACTCTCACACACTTACATTCAGCATAACACCCATCACTCTCACACACTTACATTCAGCATAACACCCATCACTCTCACACACTTACATTCAGCATTACACCCATCACTCTCACACACTTACATTCAGCATAACACCCATCACTCTCACACACTTACATTCAGCATAACACCCATCACTCTCACACACTTACATTCAGCATAACACCCATCACTCTCACACACTTACTAATCCACTCTCTCCTACCTTTTCTTCTTTCACTCTCACTTTTCCTCCTCCTCCTCCTCTTCTTCTTCTTCTTCTTCTTCTTCTTCTTCTTCCTGTCCTTCCGGTGCACTGAAGACGGTGGGCGTGGCTTCAGTGTTGTGCGCCGGGATTTGACATCAAGCGGACCGCCCCCCCCGCCAGGTACGCATGACGGCCGCATTCCATCCTGCTCGCGGCCGCTTAGTTTTTAATTTGCGGCCGCTTAGTTTTTAACTTTGCGGCCGCAGCTGCATTGAATGCTCGTCCGTCCGGCCCACCGGCCCGGATTTAGGGCGGCCTGGGGGGCAATTGCCCCCCTGCCCCCCGGCCCAGCCCGCCCCTGCGAACCTCCCTTCTTATTATTCGCCACCATCTCACTCACCCTGAACGCTCCAAAAAATGCTACCACAAATGTAGTTTTAAACAGTAAACATTCAAAACTATCCCAACAAACTTTATATAAAACACCTACTAAACCTCTTAAAACTGATGTTTCCTATCATCCAGCATCTTCAACCTATTATTATACCCTCTTAGCACTTGCTTAATCAGAAAATCTTTAAAAGAATGCTGTCTGCCAGCCATCTTAAAGAAGAAAGCAACACCAACTAAATACCTATCAATACTTGATCTCACAATACCCCTACTAATTAAACCAACAACAAAAGCTAATGCGCCATAAATTCCTCTTCAAAAACATCCAATTCCTTTTCCCGAACAAAACAAGTCCAAGCCTTCCAAGCCTTGGAATAACATTCCCATGTCTTTCTTGACACAGATTTTGCCAACAGATCGCTCAACTGGGCGAAGTCAAATCCCAAACGCGTTCTGGAACTACAATCCCTTCTTTGTCCGCTTGTGGAGCCGAAGACCTGAAAAGCTTGAAATTGAAACGAGACAAAGCATCAGCCAAAATATTCTTACTTCCAGGAATATGCTTAGCCTGAGACTATTATTAGTATGCTTCTGAGGTAACATAATACTGACCCATGATCCCATATCTCTCATTCCCCACTTCAAATTTTTATGAACCGATAATTTTTGCCTAAACGTTTCATCCGTATCTAGATGTTGAAAAAGACCTGTACAGCTTTCTCTATGCTTCTCACAATAAACCCTGGCTAAAATACAAAAAGACTGTAGCCAATTATTAAATGACCTCACAACTGGTCTACGTCTCTTCATCCTTATCATTTTTCATAAGAAATTCCTTTGAAGCAGGTAACAAAGACAGTATATCCAAATATTCGTTATTCCATATTTTTTCCTTGACCGCTTTACTTAAATGGAAACCAAGGGGTGAAACCTCACAAGACATCACCTCCTTCATACATGCTTCGTTAACAATATTAGACCTCAAACCAACGTTATCAGACACCCAAGCCTGAGCTGGACTTTTTTCCTGCATATTTTTTAAAATATTCACCAAAGCTGACACAGCTTCATTCAAAGTATTCACAGATAAACCAGCAGACTCACCACTAACTTCGCCAGCTCTTCCCTCAGATCTCTTCTTTCATCATCCTGCAGCTGAGCCGATTCCGGAACAGCCTGAGTCAGAGGCCTCCCCCGACTGGTCAAGTGCTTGCTGCAGCCTTCCTCCGGGACCTGGGGAGTTTTCGCCCGTTTTGCAGCTTCCTTCACCCGAGAAGCGGGTCTTTTCTTCCTTTGTGCGGTATCTGGAGCTCTTCTTCTGGCTCTTCTTCGCCTCCCTTCTCGGCTATCCAGACTTGAAGCATCTTCATTAACTCGTCCATCTTCAGCTTGCCGCTTCGGCCACTGCTCACCAGCCTCAAGGACAGTGCAGTATCGGCTCAGCGGTTCGCCAGGTAAGTAAACTAGCCCCTTCATGAGCCCTCTAAACGCAGCGCGAGGCGCCCACGAGACGGCCAAAAAACGCGGCAAAGCGCCAGCGCAGGCGCAAACACACTTAGCTTATATAACTTTATTTATTTATTTTTTTAAACTCCTGACCTTTCCATAACCCTTTACCATTGCTGTCAATGGCATATAACCTGTACCTGTCCCCACATCTTCATGTCACCCTGCCCTATGTGTGCAGGCTTTATCAGCTCAGTTATATTGATTCATTTATAAAGATGTTTAAGCATCTTGCTGTTATATCACATGATGGGAAAATATACGATTTTAACACCTTAATGGAATATGGGACCATTATCACTATTATATGTACATTATTGCGTGTAAGAACTTAAAATATATAAATTAGCAGACATGCAACTCGTAACACAAAAGAATCCCAGAACACCTCTCATATGTAATTTCATCATATAAACTCCTTGGTGTATATTAGGATCGTATCATAAATTTAGGGAAACTCATTATAAATTGTATACTAAAAGAAAAAGAGTTCCAAACAAGCCCTTCTATTGTAAAATATATTTCTTTATTATACAAAAATATAAAAACACATACAGCATTCAAATGTTGGACAAGAAAGTCTCTTGGGCACAAATCCGAGCATGTGGAGGTACTATAATTGTATATATAAAGTGACTTGTGTGCATATTGACAATAGTATAAATAAGAATAAGGTGCTATCACATCAGTTACTCACTATGGAGTGCACCTATATCCATTATAACATGTTGTTCCTTTGCAATATAACATATATACATGGATAATCCGATAATCATTATTAATCAAAATATGACCATAAAGTGCTCTAGTGCTTACCCATTTGGTAAATATGACCTCCACTTCCCCTACGCCGTTTCGGTTCTCCTTTCTCAAGGGGCCGCTGTTATTTCCCTCTTATGTAGATATAGAAACATAGAAACATAGAAAGTGACGGCAGATAAGAGCCAGAAGGCCCATCCAGTCTGCCCAACCTCTGAGTACTCTCCTTTAGTACTTGCCCTTATCCTATATCTAGCTTGGCATTATGCCTATCCCATGCTTGCTTAAACGACTTTACTGTATTAACATCTACCACTTCCACTGGGAGGCTATTCCATGCGTCCACTACCCTTTCCGTAAAGTAATATTTTCTGATGTTACCATTAAACCTTTGCCCCTCTAGTTTATGCTTGTGTCCTCTTGTTGCGGTTTTATTTCTTCTTTTAAATAAACTTTCTTCCTTTACTTTGTTGATTCCCTTTAAGTATTTAAATGTTTCTATCATATCCCCCCTGTCCCGTCTTTTTTCCAGGCTATATAGGTTAAGATCCTTTAACCTGTCCTGGTAAGGTTTATTTTGTAATCCATAAACTATTTTAGTAGCCCTTCTCTGCACTTCTTCTCCAACACTTCTTCTCCAACATATCTATATCCTTCTGGAGATATGGTCTCCAGTACTGTACACAATACTCCAAGTGAGGTCTCACCAGTGATCTGTACAGCGGCATGAGAACTTCCCTCTTCCTACTGCTAATACCTCTCCCTATACAACCAAGCATTCTGCTAGCATTACCTGCTGCTCTACTGCATTGTCTACCTACCTTTAAATCCTCAGAAATAATTACCCTTTCCTCACACGTTGAGGTCAGGACAGTACCAAATAGTCTATACTCTGCCCTTGGGTTTTTATGCCCCAGGTGCATTACTTTGCATTTATCCACGTTAAATGCCAATTGCCACAGCTCTGACCATTTTTCCAGCTTACCTAGATCGTTTGCCATTTGGCTTCTTCCTCCAGGAACATCAACCCTGTTGCAAATTTTTGTGTCGTCGGCAAATAAACATACCTTTCCATCAACACCATCTGCAATATCACTAATGAAAATATTAAAGAGAATGGGTCCAAGTACAGATCCCTGAGGTATCCCACTGGTAACAAGACCTTGTTCTGAATATACGCCATTGACTACAACCCTCTGTTTTCTGTCACTCAGCCACTCCTTAATCCATTCAACAACATTGGGATCTAAACCCAGAGATTGCAGTTTATTTATAAGTCTTCTATGTGGGACAGTGTCAAAGGCCTTACTGAAATCCAGATACGCAATGTCTACTGCACCACCTTGATCAATTACTTTAGTCACCCAATCAAAAAAATCAATAAGATTTGTTTGGCAAGATCTTCCTGAGGAAAACCCATGCTGTTTTTGATCTTGAAAGCCATGTGACTTCAGATGTTCAACAATCCTTTCCTTTAACATAGTTTCCATTAATTTTCCCACTACAGATGTAAGACTAACTGGCCTGTAGTTGCCTGACTCCTCCCTACTGCCTTTTTTGTGTATAGGCACAACATTCGCTACTTTCCAATCCCCAGGGACAACTCCCGTTACCAATGATTCGTTAAATATATCAGTTAACGGTTTTGCTAGTACACCCCCAAGCTCTTTTAATAACTTGGGGTGTATCCCATCAGGCCCCATCGACTTATTTGTCTTTACCTTAGACAACTGAAGTAAAACCTCCGCCTCGATAAACTCACATATTTCAAATGATTCAGTCTTTTTTCCCAACTGAGGTCCCATTCCATCATTCTCATCTGTAAAAACTGAACAGAAATATTCATTGAGGCAGTCAGCTAAACCTTTATCCTCTTCTACATATATGCCTTTTGTTTTTAGTCTAACTAATCCTTGTTTAACTTTCCTTTTCTCATTTATATATCTAAAAAATGTTTTATCTCCATTTTTTACTGATAGGGCAATTCGCTCTTCTGCCTGTGATTTGGCAGTTTTTATAACTTTCTTTGCCTCTTTCTGCCTAATTTTATAGATCTGTCTATCTTCCTCACTTTGGGTATTTTTGTATCTACTAAAGGCTAACTTCTTGTCTTTCACGATTTTGGCCACTTCTGCAGAGTACCACAGCGGTTTCCTTAATTTTTTACTCTTACTGACCAACCTAATACAATTTTCTGTTATCTTCGATAAAACAGCTTTTACAAAATCCCATTTCTCCTGAACACCATTTAAATTGTGCCAGTCTGATAATGACTCCTCTATACATTTTCTCATTTTAGAAAAGTCAGCTTTTCTAAAATCTAAAACTTTTGTTTTTGTGTGGTGTGACTCAGTCACTGTTCGTATATTAAACCACACAGACTGATGATCACTAGATCCCAAACTTTCACCTACAGAAATATCTGTTAACAAATCTCCATTTGTGAACACTAAATCCAATGTGGCCTCCTTACGAGTTGGTTCCTCAACCACCTGTTTTAAAGATAATCCCAATAAGGAGTTTAGAATATCCACACTCCTGGTACAACCAGCTACTTTCGTTTTCCAGTTCACATCAGGGAGATTAAAGTCACCCATGATTATAACATCCCCCTTCACTGTCATTTTAGCTATTTCCTCCACTAGTAGATTATCGAGTTCTTCTACTTTTCCTGGGGGTCTATAAATCACACCTATGCGAGTTACTTTACTTTTGCCAAATTGTACTGTAACCCAAACCGACTCTAAGTTCTCTTCACCAACTTGTATTAAGTTAGATTTTATGTTATTTTTCACATATAGGGCCACCCCTCCCCCTTTCCTGCCCTTTCTATCTTTTCTATATAAAGAGTACCCCGGTATTGATATGTCCCAGTCATTTTTCTCATTATACCATGTCTCAGTAACAGCCACTATATCAACATTCTCAGTTGCCACAACTGTTACAAGTTCATGGATCTTATTCCCTAAACTGCGAGCATTTGTAGACATGACCTTTAGCTTGTCATTTAACACCGATGCTGCAATCACTTTCTGTCCTTGCTTTGGGGGGCAAAACATATGCTTCTCCCTATTATCTTTATAGACCAAGCCCCCAGATCCACCCACCTGGTTACTAAGTAAATCGCCTTCCCTTTCTATACTGTCTAACCCGGTATTTATTCCCTCCCCCCCATTCCTAGTTTAAAATCTCCTCCAACTGTCTAACCATTCTCTCCCCAAGCACATTGGACCCTCTTGCATTTAGGTGCAATCCATCACGACTATAGAGATTGTACCCCAAAGCAAAATCAGCCCAGTGCTCTAAGAACCCAAAGCCCTCCTTCTTACACCAAGACTTCAGCCATGCATTTAGCTGCCTAATCTCCCGCTGCCTTTCTGGTGTAGCGCATGGCACAGGTAGTATCTCTGAGAATACTACCTTGGAGGTCCTTTTCTTAATCTTACTACCCAAGTCCCTAAAATTAGCTTTTAGGACACTCCATCTTCCTCTTACTATGTCATTGGTGCCAATGTGCACCAAGACAGCTGGATCCTCACCAGCCCCTCCCAATAATCTATCCACTCTGTCCGCAACATGCCGAACCCGGGCACCCGGGAGACAGCAAACCATTCGGTTGCTGCGATCAGAGCTACAGATTACCCTGTCTGTTTTCCTGATTATTGAATCCCCTACCACCACAACCTGCCTGGGCTTTATTTCCTTTCGGATCCCCTGCACATTGGATGAGCTGCTCTCCCGGCTGTTAGGGAGAACAGCTTTTTCCGCAAAGCCTACCTCTGAGTCTGCCTCCCCAACATGCTCACTTAAAAGGGCAAATTTGTTGGGAGGGAGAGACTCTGGGCTGGCTTGCCTCTTCCTCTTCCCTTCCCCACTGCAACCACGTCTTACTGTCACCCAGCTATGTGCCTGACTCCCTTCTGACTGATCTCCTCCCTCATTGCTAGGGGCCCCATCTAAACTTTGCTCAGTGAGCAACAGACTCCTCTCAAGGTTGTCAATCTCTCTCAGTGTTTCAATGTGCCTCTTCAGAGCACCAACCTCAGCTTCCAGAGAGACCAATTGATCACACTTACCACAGCGATATGGACCCAGGAACTGCTGTTCCAAGCATGCATACATATGGCATGATGTGCACTGAGTGAAATCTCCAAGCTTGCTCATTCTTTATAAAGGGACGCGAGTATAGAATTTAAACAATTGCTTTATGTCACTTACCCTCCTTGCTCTTGCACTCTTGTGTTGCACTAACTGCTGTGGTGCACAAACTGGTCACTTACAGAAAGCAAGTCACTTAGAAAATGCAAGCCCCTTACAGTGAGCAAGCTCCGTGAGTTTAACCACTTCCTTATATACAGAGCAACACAGTTAATTGATTATAAACCCCACCCTTAACTAATTACACTATAGAAAATGGGAGAGAAAAAAACCAAACAGTTAATGCAAAACACAGTTTGTTTTTTTTGTTTTTTTACCACAAACCCTTCAACCCTCTTGTTGTTGGTTGAGATACAAACCCACTGTTGGTATACTTATAATACCACTTCTCTGCCGCTGCTGTGGTGCACAAACTGGTCACTTACAGAAAGCAAGTCACTTAGAAAATGCAAGCCCCCCAAGTCACTTAGAAAATGCAAGTAACTCCCACCGGAAGTTACATGTTGAAAACAATTTGGCGCTGGCACCATGTCTCCGCCCAGTCATTCACTGCCCCGCATCTGATGCTTTTTCCGTAGTGCACAGGCTCGAGAAAACTTTCATCGAGTATGCGCACATCAGTCCAAACATCGGACAAAGACAGGACCTCCGGGTGGATACCGCCACGCCGGCGCGCTAAGATTCAACATGGAACTAATCCTCCCTTTATTGGTCCTCACTTCTAGTCTACAAACCATTATGCCGAATAAATAAATAAATAAACAATTAAAGTGTATTAAGTGCTTCATCCAAAACTTAATTAAAGTGCATAGTTATCTTGCCTCAATTATCCATGTGGCAACTATTCCTCTTGGTTATTATATAAATTCATATCATGTATAAATCAATGTGCAAAACAATATTAGTGCCAGTGATAATTATTCATATATATATAAATTATATATATAAATTAATACGTTATGATAGAGATTAATAAATAAGTGAAATTATAAAACCAAAAGAAAAAATTCATGGAATAATCAAAGAATTCATGAACTAATCAAATATTAAAGTGATGACCACATATTGTGTTATTGACTCATAAACTTGTGATTAATGTGCAAATAATTATAAATCATTTGTTATCTAATCATTACATAACACTCATACTTGAAATATATATATAAAAAAAAAAAAAAAATTTAAGCAGACGGGTTTTCAGATGTTCTGTCCAAGCTCTTGTTAAAGGGACCATAGATGCTGTGGTTGGCCAAAGAAACTTTGTGCAGCAGATGATCACGCTTATTTCCCTTCACAATTGGAAGATGTCCAGCAGTGCCATCAGTTCAGCATTGGCAGAAAACAGCGGGATCAAGAAACAAAACAGGTTGATCTTGTGTATTCACTTGAACCCACATATACTATCATAAAGGAGTCCTGCATACACCAAGGGAATCAATTTCCACAATTGTAGATCTATATACCAAAAAATTCCAGATTTTTCTAACCTTCATGATGTAAAGTCACAATTGTATTAACTCCTTAACGACAATCCACGTACATGTACATGGTAGCGTTATTTGCCGTTGATCGCGGCCCTTTCGCAAAAAGGTTTTCAAACCTTCCGATCACCGAGATCGGCGGTTTAAACAACAGACCGGTGATGCAAATCACCGATCTGTTAAACACGCCACCGAGTCCGATGCAAATTGGGTGAGGGTCATTCCAGGCTGCCTCTTCATTGAGACAAGCCTGCAATGCTCCAGAGGGGGCTTCACAACCTCCAGATCCCCGTGATTCACAGTGAATCGCGGCGATCGGTGGGTTAAAAGACAGACCAGTGACTGAAATCACTGGTCTGTCAATCACGCCCCTCCCCCAGCCAGATGCAAATCTGGTGAGGGGCATTCCAGGATGTCTCTTTATTGAGGCAATGACGTTTTTTAACTATACACTGAGGTTGTGTAGCCTCAGAGCTGGCTACACAACCTCAGTGTATAGTTAAAAAAAATTGTTTAAAAATTTCAAAAATAAATATATATATATATATATATATATATATATATATATATATATATATATGGTTACATGTAAAAATAATTCCCTACTGTCACAAAAAAGTGCAAATAGATATATATGTATAAGTTTTTTACGGACAGGTCCTACAATTTGCGCTATATCTTGCCAAAAAATTCCTACACGGAAAGAGTTAAAATATTGGCATTATAAATGCCCATAGGGTGCCTAATGTTAGAAAATTTATGATTTGATGGTGCAAATCGAATTGGCCGGCTTCAAAGATGTCCCAAGTATGGGACGTGGGCACAAAGTGACCACCCAGAGTGGTGGGCTAAGCATACTATGGCCATAAGATGTGATGGAATCTCCAATAGTTATCATTCAGTCCTAGGCTAGTTCCTGTATTTATGTGTGTCAGTCTGATGTAACCTGTCTTGTATCCCCGGCAGCAGGGTGTCCTGTCTTGTATCCCCGGCAGCGGGGTGTCCTGTCTTTGCTTAGCTTCCATACTCCAAGCCTGCAGCATCTTGCACGTGATTCTAGTGATATGTTTCATGTCTGCTCCAGGGTGCCAGGACTTCGTTTCATTTTGGATTACATCTGCTGCTGTTTCAGGGTGCTGGTATGTGGCTGCACTACTCTAGGTGCTCAACACCCGGGTGAGTGCATTCGCCCTGCACCAGACCCTATCCAACGCCACTACTGCACCGTAACTCCTGCACATAATCTTTGGGCACGCTGGGTCAATGCAGTCATCTGTATGGACCCGGTCCGTGACACTTATCTCTTTGAAGTAAAGACCGTGATTGAAATATGATTTCAAAATAACAGCTGAACTGGCAGTTATTTTTCCTTCTTTAATATTAGCCCCTGCTGCAGATATATAGAAATATTACACCCTGCTGCGGATATACATAAAAATGATACCCTGCTGCCAATATTTATAAATATTAGACCCTGCCCTTACAAAAAAATACTGCAGTTTTTTCTGAAGTAATACTGCAGTTTTTTGGACATGAAAAAACTGCAATACTGCACTTTTACTGCAGTATTACTGCACATTTACTGCAGTTTTACTGCATTTGTACTTCACTGTACTGCAGTTTTACTGCAGTTATTTTTGTACGGAAGTACAAATGCAATAAAGCTACAGTACTTTGAAGTACAACTGTAGGTTTGCAATATAAAAAAAAAAGTGCGGTAAATGTGCAGTAAAACTGCAGTACAGTGAAGTACAAATGCAGTAAAAGTGCAGTAAATGTGCAGTATTGCAGTTTTTTCATGTCTAAAAAATAGCAGTATTACTTCAGAAAAACTGCAGTAATTTTTCGTAAGGGTGCTGCCAATATGAATATAAATACTAGACCCTGCTGCCAATAAATATTAATATTAGCCACTGCTGCCAATATATATATAAATATTAGCCCCTGCTGCTGATATATATTAATATTAGACCCTGCTGCAGAAATATATTAATATTTGTCCCTGCTGCCGATATATATTATTAGTCCCTCTTTCCGATATATATTAATATTAGCCCCTGCTGCCGATATATATAAATATCAGACCCTGCTGCCAATATGAATATTGTCAGATATTTTATGCTAGAAAACATGTATTCTATATATTCTGTATTTACATGAGCACAAAATGGAGTCAGAGCCATTTTATTTTATTTAATCATGTAGTGATTATTTCTTTTTGTCCTTGTTCCCTCTATAATTGAGAACAAAGGAGTATTCATGTATAATGATGTTTCAGCGTATATATGATCCAATTAATGTTATCTTCCATGAGAAAGTTAAGGAGTAGACACTGCATATCCTTAGGAATGTAAATTGGAATGGGGGATACGTCGTAAGACCACCAAAACCTAATTTACTATCTAGGAGGTAACATCTAAAGATAAGGTGACCATGAATGAATTCCTAACACATATGTAATGGTCTTAAGTTATTTCTTAGACCAGAGCGTCTCTCGCAGGTAAATTAAGAAATTACAACGTGTAAAAATGAGTAGAAGTCCTAATTATAATGGGTAAAACCCACCGTTATGATTGGATAATTCAATCAAGAGGTGGAGGCTATGATAATAAGCTACGTCTTTAAAAGCTTATGTCTTTAATAATTTAGGGAACTGACCTAAAAAGGGGCTCACCTGAGAAACGCACCCTGAAACAGACAGACTCTGACGGACCCATTTCATTTAATTTACCCCAAAGAATTGGAATCTCAAGATCCTGGCACCATAATCTTACTCTTAGAATTACTTTGAGTCCCAACCTTTATAACTTTTAGTAAGTTATATTTCTTTCCACTTAATTTCTTGCCACTGAACCTGGATTAACTTCTACAAGGACCAGTTGGACAACAGCAACAAGTGGTGGTAATTATAATTGTTTTATTATTCTAAATAGAGGTGAATTTTGTCTTCTTCGTATAGAATTCCCTGTTTCTGGGAAGTACTATATTGCATTATTGTATATGACGGCTTGTGGGACTGCAGCTTATAACCCGTGATAATGACAATAATGAAAAGGTATTTTTACCTGTAGATGGAGTTTGACATTATTTGCATCTATTAGGAATTTCACTAAACACTCTTAGACATTATTAAATTATTTTTAATTGTCATATTAGTTAAACTAATATAATAGAGTTAGTGATCTTTTTATTACTGCCCTGATTATCATTTTTGGTTGCTGAGTGGAATGGAAATTAATTGTGTGTGTTAGACTCATAAAGTATTAATTCATATTGATAACTTTCGATAATATACCGTATTTGGATATACTGCAATTTGACATGTTTAAGAACTTTGTATTTTGTATTCTGCACTGTGTGACTTATATATAGATTTTATAAATTGTCTTCACAATAAATAATATTTTTGATTGATTATCTTCGTGATATATATATCTAATTTGAATTATAATTTTCGACGATCTGAAAGGATTTAGGATCGGAGATAAAATATAGGGTATCTCCTTAAATTAATATTGTGGATGTGGTACTACAATATTTGGTAGCGTCGTTATTTTGCGTGTGTGATAAAATTTTGGTTTTACCGATTTTGTCTCATTAATATCCCTAACATACTTGGAGGCACTGCTGAGATATTTCACGTAAAAGAATAATTCAAATTATTGATATACGGTAGTTGTTGTCATTTTCGGTTGTTTCACATAGTATATTTTTGGTACTGTGTATTGCATACTGATCAGTGCATAAAACATGTCTGTATCTAGCAAATCGAGTGCTACTTCTGATGAAGATGTTTTGATGTATAAAGCACAAATGCTGGTACATGTTAATAACATTAAACAGGATATTATGAGAGGTTATCATAAAAATATGAAAATCAAAGAGACTTATGGAGAGTGGCTCCAATCCCTTAAGGATGATGTACAAATGACCCTAATAAATGAAAGGTCTGAAGGATCACCCTTGGTTGGAAATTTGAATGCTATTGTTCAAACATCTGATTTAAAGGAGAGAGAAGGGTTAATCTTATCATCCTGGCCCTATTTCTTTGTATTGGCTTCTCGGTTGTTGCGAGATCGTGAAACTAGAGAAAAAGAAGTGTCTAGTCTCCAAAAAGAAGTGTCTAGTCTCCAGAAAGAGGTGAATGCTTCTAAAGCAGCCCTGGATCAGTTAAATGATACCCAGGCAGAGTACAAACAGTTGAGACTAAAGTTTGATGATTTAACTGATAAGCATTTGGCACTTCATGGCCAGTACTTTGATGCTAAGAACAGGGTAACTGATTGTCAGTATGATCTTGTTAATTGTCGTGGGGAGATACGAGAACTCCAAGCCAAATTGTCTAACCAGGATAGTGTGCAAATGCCTAAGTTATCTTTGTATGGTGAAGGTGATGAAGGGGTTAAAACCCACACCACCGTAACAGAGTCTGCTGTTCTGAGTATAAGTAAGCAATTACAAACTCTACAAGAACAGGTTAATCAGGTGGCTTCTGTCCAATCACAGTGGAATCATAAGGTTAAATGTTCTGATACATGTGATTCCTCTGACTCTGATGAGAATCAGAGTAGTGATGAAAGTGATAGTGAATCTTCCGTTTATTCAGAAGGTCATGTTTCAGGTGAACCCTCTGTGATGTTACAAGGTGCCAATACGGCCAGAACACACAGATCAGACGGGCGCTCCCGTAACTTTAAAGGAGTGGTAAAGGGTACTAAGAAATTACCCGTACCTGTCTATGATGCCCCTAAGGTAATTAAATTCCTTAAGGAGACTGTTGCTGAATTTTCTAAAAAAGGCACAGCTAATATTGCTGACCATTTAGAATCATTTGAAAGGGCAATGCAGTTTTTGGGAATGGATGATGATATCCATAAGAAGCACTATGTGTCGTGGACTTTTTCAAGTCATCACAGACATTACTTTGAAGGTTTACAAAGTATGCGAACCCTTTCTTGGTCTAAAATGAAATATGAGATTAAGTTAGAGTTTGGACAGTATAAAACTGTCTCAGCTGCTAAAAAGGTTGTGCATAATCTGAAATGTAGGCCTCACCAAAGTCCTAGAGAGTTTTTAACAGTTCTAAAGAACGCTTATTCTCTTACAGAACGTAAGCCCAGATATGACTCTCGAGAATTCAGAGATCTTTTCTTCTATGCAATGCCTTCTCCAATTCGGACAAATCTTGCTAGAGATTATGATAGCGATTGTTCATTAGACTGGCTTGTTAATGAATGCATGATGCTGTATACAGTATTGCATGCCAATGATGATTTGCCTGATAAAAAGAGTCAGAAATTTCATGGACAAGAGGTGGCAGAAACCCAAGCCCATCTGGGATTAGAGTCACAGAAAAAGAGAAGCTATGCTGAGGTGGTTAAATCCCCAAAACCTCAGAAACAGGAATCGGCTACAGCCTCACCTGTTGTCAGGCCTAAAACTCTTAATGTGGAATCCCAGGATAACAAAGGAAAAAGTCCTACTGCCAAAAAGAATCCACAGTGGAATAAAAACCCGCAGGCAAGGAGGAAATTTTACAGGACTAATAGGGACAGATCCAGCCAATCTGAGTCTGACAACTCCCAACAGTCTCAGCCAAATAACTCCAAACCTAATAGGCAGTATAGGAATGGGAAAAACAATTTTCGTCATCATGTCAATCAAATGAGTGACCAAATGAAATTGTTAACGGAGCAAATGACTAAATTAAGTCAAACCATGGCTACAGCGACCACCAATCCTTTTTTAGGGGCAGGTCCTGTCACAATGCCAGCTCCCCCGCAATAGATCATAACGAAGCTAAAGCCGATGTGGCAATACAGGGATGGTTATCAGATGATATAATTCCTAACCCTGTTTTACTTCCAGATCTTAATCATCTATCGGATGATTGTGTTAATGATGGTAAAACCTATGTGGTCCCTCCACTTTTGGCTGGGGGGGACGTGTCTGTAACTTTTTCTTCTATATTGCAGCCAGACCAAATGAGTCCGCAAGCTAACTTGTCTTTAAAAGCACCTAGTTCCCAGGAACCGGCTCTGAAGGAGTTAACCGATGAGATGCCGACCACTAATAAGAGCTTGAATGCTCAAGACATTCCTGAGAAGGAAGAACTAGTGGGTAAGAGTGCGCACACATCAGTACAGGTTGGAACTACTGCTGTGACAGGTAACATATGGAAGACAAGTGATATGCTGACACATTCTAAGTTCTTATGTGAACTAGAAGAATATGAAGGAAGATATTATGTTTCTGTAAATGTACAGGATTCATTGCCACAACCCTTCATGGGGTTAATTGACACTGGATCACAGGCAACTATATTGTCAAATGTGTACTTTCAGAAGGTAATGAACTTAGCAACAGAAAAGCCGAAGCTAAGAGACTTTCCGAATACTCTACTGAGTGTTGGAGGTAATTCCCTTCATGTCTTAGGTTCTACCTGGTTAAAGTTTACCATAGGTAATAAGACCTTGAGACACCCGGTAATAGTGGTAAATCTCCCCTATGACCGATTGATTTTGGGCATAGATCTACTCAGAAGACTTAATGTAATCATAGATTGTGTGAATGGGATTGTATGGTCACAAGCCAAAGTACCCATTCCATATGATAAGTCTCATCAGCAATCCAGGCGTAATTGCCATGTGATTGAGGAAAGGCCGGACTCAATTGAAATTCATTTTAGGAATAGTCAGTCATCTGATGTTACTGTTTTGCAGGTTAATGATTTTATTTCCCCTGCAGATGATCATTCCATAAAAGTTCAACCGGAGAGGATCCGAAATGTCTCTCTGGAAGGCGATGTTTTAACCATTTCTCTTCACAGGGATTATGTGGAATCTGTGGAATCAGCAGATCATGTGCAATTCCTTGACAAAATTGAAAGGGTTAATAACAATTTATTTTTCCCTGTTCAAGTGAATGATCTAGGGAGAAGTAAGAATGCCAAGCTGAACTTAGAGATCGAAAACAGCTATATCAGCAAGAGTCTGTTAAAGCAGATCGCTAATCCTAAAGTGATCCGGTATCTTTCTCCCCAAGACAGGTGGATCCATAATCTGGATGGCGAATCGGATAGCCATAATATTATTGCAAAATGTTTATTATCCATTTCTATTGGAAATAAGACAGCCAAACATTTGTTTCTGGTGTTGGATGAACCTCGTTACCAGATTTATGTGGGCAATGATATTATACATCACTTTGCTATGAATTTGGATCTGATTAATTCTGATCTTTGGACCAGATTAAAAAGCGATCCTTGTGAATTTCAGGATGAAGATGAAGCACTGAAATCGGCACAGTTATTGCCATATGCAATCAGTGTTCAAGTTCCTGAAGATGTAACCATTCCACAAGGGAGCAGTAACTTTCTTCTACCCATACAGGTTAAGAAAGGCCAGAGATTGAGAAATCCTAATGCATTTATCTGTTTATCCAACCGGATGCAGCAGCTAGGTGTCATGGTAACACCCACACCAATGGTAAATATTCAAGGAAACCCTATTTATGTTGTTATAAACAACATTGCACCTCATAATATTACCTTATCCAAAGGTACTGTTGTAGGTTTGGCATTGGATTCAGAATATTATACTTTTGGATTTCAAAATCATGTTATAGGTCTCATTCCTGAAGAATATCTGACAGAAGAACAAATAGTGGAACAAACGTTTAATTCTATTCCAGAAGGTTTATTCACTATCCAATCTGTTTATCCTTTCAGTATAGGTGAAGGATCGTGCAGGATTGAAGAATCATCCATCATCTTTGACCACCTAATTGATGAACAAGAATATCATGACCAAAAGAAAATCAATCCACCTCGAGAGGATCTAACCTCTAAACTTGAGGAATCCTTTGAAATAGGTCAACCTGAAGTTTTTCCTGGATTTCAGGAAAGGGTGGAAGAACAGATATCCATGGCTGATGCTTGCGCTAATGACAGTGAACGTCAACAGCTAAGGGAAATCCTAATGGAGTTCCAAGAGATCTTTGCTAAAGATTCTTATGATTGTGGTTTTACTAACCTTCATGTCGCCAGGATCCAGACTGATCCCGATCTACCACCCGTATGTATCAAGCAATATAGACTACCTTTAGCGTCCTATGATGCGCTACGGGATATCATTCGGAATTTAAAGGACCGAGGCATTATCCGTTCGGTACACAGTTCGTATAATAACCCCATCCTAGGAATTCTGAAGCCTAATGGTCAATGGCGTTTGTGTGCTGATTTAAGACAGCTAAATAAACGTGTGTATATGTCTGGATGGCCTGTATCCTACATAGACCAATACTTGGTACAAATGCAAGGATCCAAAATATTTACTGCCCTAGATTGTGCCCAGGGATACTGGACTATTCCGGTACACAAGGAAGACCAATACAAGTTGGCCTTTACATTTGGAAAACAGCAGTATACTTGGACCCGGATGCCTTTTGGTTACATAAATTCTGGTCATGAATTTGGTGTATTCATGCATAAAGTTATGCCTGATGCATTTGAAAGGGGAACCTTGGCCTATGTGGATGATATTTTACTCAAAAGTACTTCTTTTGATAAACATATTTTGGAGATCCGACATGTTCTTAATCAATTAAGAGAGGCAGGAGTTAAACTTTCATTACAGAAAGCCCAATGGTGTCGCACCAAAGTCAACTTCCTTGGACACGAGGTAACTTCTGAAGGGTTAAGTCCGCAGAAGAAGAAAGTTGAAGCTGTTCTGAATGCCAAAACTCCTACCAATGTCAAAGAATTAAGATCGTTCTTAGGAATGATTAATTATTCCCGTAAGTTTATTGATAACTATGCAGAAATAACAAAACCTCTTTTACAGCTGCTTAAGAAAGATGTAAGATGGAACTGGGGGGAAGCCCAGGACAAAGCCATAGATGAGCTGAGGAGAAAACTCACTCAGGCACCCTGTTTGGCATATCCGGAGGGAGGTAAGCCTTTCTATCTGGAAACAGGATTTACTAACTTAAGCATAAGTGCGGTTTTGTATCAAAAACAGGATAATCTGAACAAGGTTATCGCATATGCAAGCAAAACCTTGTCACCGGTTGAAATGAAATTCAACAACTGTGAGAAAGCTTTATTGTCTACGGTATGGGCATTACAGAATTTTCGGAGCTATATCCACGGCGAGAAGATTATTGTAGAAACTGCTCACCAACCTCTACAATATTTGCAGAGCGACAGGATACGAGACAGTAATCTTTCTAACAGTAGAATTACTGCATGGACTTTATTCTTACAGGGATGGCCGTTAGAAGTCCGTTATAATCAAAATAAGAAGAATGTAGTTGCCCAAGGACTAGCAGATCTACATGATTGTGCTGCTATACCTCTGGATGATAACTCTACCGGATATGATTTCCTAGAGGAACAATTACTTTCTCCTTATAAAGCTTATGACGAGGAATATTGTCGACCACTATCATGTGTATACATAGATGGTTGTTCATATCATATCACTGTTGATAATGAACGAAAATTGAACGCAGGTATTGGAATCACCTGGACGGGTGATTATCCAAATATATCTGTAGGATACAGCATTGGTCCTAAAAGCAGTCAGATAGCTGAACTTTGTGCCGTATATAAAACCATTCAAATGGCAATTGAGTATGGTGTTAAAGAATTTGTTATCATAACTGATTCTAACTACGTGCGCAACAGTTTTGTCGAGTATCTGCCTAGCTGGAAACATAACCAAATGCTGAGAAGTAACAATAAACCTGTGAAGCATGGTAAGCTGTTTTGTAAGATTGATGAATTGGTAATCAAACATGGTTTGACCATTTACTGGAAGAAAACCAAAGGTCATTCTAAGATACAAAGTATCGATAAAGAAGGTAATGATTTGGCTGATTCATTAGCAAAACAGGCAGCCATCAATGGAGAACTTTTTAACATTGATGATCTTACTGGATCAATTCAGATTGAAGCCATAACTAGACAGCAAGCTAGAAATGAAGTGGACCTTAATATTGTACAATGGAGTCATGAATTTCCCAATGAGGATCTGATCACTAGTCAAAAGAACGATCCCGTTATTGGTCGATTTTATGAATATATAAAAGATCCCATTGCCAATCCTATCACTGATGATGATTGTAAGAATAATGAAGACTTGCGAATCTTGATGAGATATAAAGTCCAATTCAACTTGATGGATGGATTGCTGATCAGAACATCCAAACATGGCATACAACAATGGGTAGTTCCTACCGCCTTTAGAGGTTTAATGTTGCAACACGCACATGATGCACCTACTTCTGGTCATCGTGGGGATAAGATCACCTACGAGATATTGCGTGATTATGCCTATTGGCCACATATGCTAAGAGATGTGCAAACTTATTGTCGAGGATGTTTGATTTGTCCGCAATTCCAACCTCATGCTCCAACTCATCGTGCACCACTTCAAAAACGAGGAATGTCTCTACCTTGGTCTGACATACAAATCGATTTCATAGGACCTGTAACTAGATCCTCAAGAGGTAACAAGTATATGTTAACTGTTACATGTATGTTCACCAAATGGGTAGAATGTATCCCATGCAAAGAGAACACTAGTTCTGTGTGTGCAGCATTACTAATTAATCATGTATTTTCCAGATTTGGCCTTCCTCAGAGAATTGAGTCAGATCGTGGAAGTCATTTCACAAGTGAAGTGATGACAAAAATGTGGAAAATCCTAGGTGTGAAACGCAAGTTACATATCGCCTACCGTGCAGCTTCTAGCGGAGGGGTAGAGCGTTATAACCAGTCCATAGTAAATATACTCAAGAAGTATGTGAAAGAATCTGGCAAGGACTGGGATGTTAAATTGCCTTTAGTTCTAATGGCTATTAGAGCTACACCTAGTACTGCTACTAAGATGTCACCTTTTGAACTGATGACAGGCAGGAAGATGGTTTTACCACAACATTTGCTATATCGTACATCTGATCATAATTTGATCAACGCTGCGACAACCCATCAGTATGTCGAAAATCTACGTAAACATCTTCAACATGCATTTGCTTTCGCACAAAAGAATCTAGGAAAAGCAGCAATCAGTGCTAAAACCTACTATGATCTGAAGACTACTAAGAAAGAATATGAAATCTCCGCCCAAGTTTATCTGTATAACTTTGCACGAAACCAAGTGAAGGAAAAGAAGTTTCTACCTTCTTGGAAGGGTCCATATGTCATAATTGACAAGATTTCACCAGTAGCTTATAAGATCAAGATTCCTAAAGATGGTGATTTTGTTGAAAAATGGGTTCACATTAACCAGTCATCCTAGATCTCAGTTAAGAATTATAGATAATGATTCGGAAATAGAAGACTGAACACCTGTGTGGAATCAGAAGATCCAAATCAACAATGTGGTATCGTATACAACTTGACAGATGTGTTATGTTATGCGATCATGTATATCCATATCATTAATTTCCATACCATCCAGCAACTATATCAATATCGATAGGTAGATTGGATAGCTATGTTTTAATGTCAAGTGATATTACAAGTACGTATACTCATATCTTCTTCTTTTTGAATATTAAGACAAGGATTCGAGTTCTGAAAGATGTCCAAGAAGGATGTGGCGATTGTCTGGATCGTATTACTCCTGTGTCACGAGATGCGGATGGAACCGATCGCAGAGCCTGGACCATCCTCTGGCATCATGATCCAAGAAACTCCTGGATTCATCCTTACAGAAAAGAGGATCCTAACACAACGTGTGTTTGTCAGCTTAGACCCGAAGATCTCCATCGAAAAACAGTACAACGTTTCATCGATGCAGCTCCCTGAATTAAAGGCCTGGTACCAGATGCATCTTGAAAGAGCACAAAGACGCATTCAAGACATTTTGGAACAAGCCAGGAAGCCGTTTGTATCAAGCTCCATTACAATGAATCATCGAGCTAAAAGATTCCTTGTTGCCTTAATTGTCGCCTTGGTATGTACAGCCATAGGTGCAGTCGTTGCAACCGGTATGTCTGCCGCAAACTCTGTTTCTGTTAAAATTTTGGAGAACGAAATTCAAGGTTTAAAAGGAGAAATCAATGCTATTCATCGGGAAATGGAACGACAAAGAGAGTATCTAGTAGACTTAATGGTTATGGTAAATGATACCATTGTAACCACGAATATGCATTCTAAATTAATCTCTCACTCCATTAATTTACACCAAAGTCATGAACAATTCAAACGTGAACTTTTGTTTATGCACGACCCGATAATATTCCACACAACTTCATTTTTGGAAGAAGTGCAATCTGGAATGACTGATTTGACCAGAGGACACATTTCTTTATATTTCGTGTCAGAGACATCGTTCGTAACATGATTACTGAAATGAATGTCGATAAAGAAAGTTTTCATTAATGACTTCTCTTACAGGAGCAAAGGTGTTCCAATCTGTGCATTATACCCCTACAAGTCCCATGTCAGACAACATGATTTTAAGTCGTTAATATGCAATCTGACGCTTGTTTAGATCATTCTAAAGCAAACTGGATTTTGCTTTGTCATAATCTAAAGGGGGGATTATGTCAGATATTTTATGCTAGAAAACATGTATTCTATATATTCTGTATTTACATGAGCACAAAATGGAGTCAGAGCCATTTTATTTTATTTAATCATGTAGTGATTATTTCTTTTTGTCCTTGTTCCCTCTATAATTGAGAACAAAGGAGTATTCATGTATAATGATGTTTCAGCGTATATATGATCCAATTAATGTTATCTTCCATGAGAAAGTTAAGGAGTAGACACTGCATATCCTTAGGAATGTAAATTGGAATGGGGGATACGTCGTAAGACCACCAAAACCTAATTTACTATCTAGGAGGTAACATCTAAAGATAAGGTCACCATGAATGAATTCCTAACACATATGTAATGGTCTTAAGTTATTTCTTAGACCAGAGCGTCTCTCGCAGGTAAATTAAGAAATTACAACGTGTAAAAATGAGTAGAAGTCCTAATTATAATGGGTAAAACCCACCGTTATGATTGGATAATTCCAATCAAGAGGTGGAGGCTATGATAATAAGCTACGTCTTTAAAAGCTTATGTCTTTAATAATTTAGGGAACTGACCTAAAAAGGGGCTCACCTGAGAAACGCACCCTGAAACAGACAGACCCTGACGGACTCATTTCATTTAATTTACCCCAAAGAATTGGAATCTCAAGATCCTGGCACCATAATCTTACTCTTAGAATTACTTTGAGTCCCAACCTTTATAACTTTTAGTAAGTTATATTTCTTTCCACTTAATTTCTTGCCACTGAACCTGGATTAACTTCTACAAGGACCAGTTGGACAACAGCAACAAGTGGTGGTAATTATAATTGTTTTATTATTCTAAATAGAGGTGAATTTTGTCTTCTTCGTATAGAATTCCCTGTTTCTGGGAAGTACTATATTGCATTATTGTATATGACGGCTTGTGGGACTGCAGCTTATAACCCGTGATAATGACAATAATGAAAAGGTATTTTTACCTGTAGATGGAGTTTGACATTATTTGCATCTATTAGGAATTTCACTAAACACTCTTAGACATTATTAAATTATTTTTAATTGTCATATTAGTTAAACTAATATAATAGAGTTAGTGATCTCATGTGTTAGACTCATAAAGTATTAATTCATATTGATAACTTTCGATAATATACCGTATTTGGATATACTGCAATTTGACATGTTTAAGAACTTTGTATTTTGTATTCTGCACTGTGTGACTTATATATAGATTTTATAAATTGTCTTCACAATAAATAATATTTTTGATTGATTATCTTCGTGATATATATCTAATTTGAATTATAATTTTCGACGATCTGAAAGGATTTAGGATCGGAGATAAAATATAGGGTATCTCCTTAAATTAATATTGTGGATGTGGTACTACAATATTTGGTAGCGTCGTTATTTTGCGTGTGTGATAAAATATTGGTTTTACCGATTTTGTCTCATTAATATCCCTAACAATATAAATACTAGACCCTGCTGCCAATAAATATTAATATTAGCCCCTGCTGCCGATATATATTAATATTAGCCCCTGCTACTGATATATATTAATATTAGACCCTGCTAACAAAATATAAATATCCGTCCCTGCTGACGATAATACCGTATTTGCTTGATTATAAGACGACCCCCCAAATCTGAATATTAATTTAGGAAAAAAAGAAAAAGCCTGAATATAAGACGACCCTATAGGAAAAAAGTTTTACCAGTAAATGTTAATTCATCTAAAACTATTTTTTTTTTTAATAAAAGCTATGATTGAGAAAAATATTTTGGTTTTATTTCCTTCTATTTTCCAACCTGCCCCCCAGTTATGCACATCTGCCCCAGAAATGCCTTATACCCCCTATATGCCACTGTGCCCCATGATATGCCTTTTAACCCTCTAAATGCCACTGTGCCCCATGATATGCCTTTTGACCCCCTATATGCCACTCTGCCTCCAGAAATGCCTTATACCCCTATATCCCACTCTGGCATTTAGAGGGTTAAAAGGCATATTATGAGGAAGAGTGCATATAGGGAGGTTGAAGGCATTCAGGAGGAAGAGGAAGGCACTTCTGGAGGCAGAGTGGCATTAAGGGGGTTAAAAGGCATTTCACAGAGCACTCTGTCTCCAGAAATGCCTTATGCCCTCCATTTAACACTGTCAGAGATCAGAGTTCCCCGTGATCTCTGACAGCCTGGGAAGGTCTGCGCGATGGACGCAGACAACCCCCGCTGCTAGCCACACCTCCTTCCTGCTGCAGCGGAAGTTGTCTACGCGAATCGCGTAGACATCTACACGCTGCCCCAGCTACACACCGGGGACTCAGCTACCACACCAAAAAATATATATTTGCCACACTGACTGCAGAACAGGGGAAGACAGTGAGAGTCAGTCCTTCTGACTGCATTGTGACATTGAGAGGTCCTCTCCCCTGTAATCATCCCCAGAGTCCCTTTGACATACAAATCCTATATTTGCAGGTAAACATAAAAAAAAGTATGGAAACATAGCAGATACAGATCAATAGAATAACACAAATCCCAGCTTTGCAGGTATATATCAATTGGAAATTACATATAAACTCTGCATTAAAGGTACAGATAAAACCCCCTAAATTACAGGCATAGATCATAGGTCGCACACCCCAAAGCCAACCCTGGCATCCACATTGCCCACATAGAACCTGACCAGCACCCCAATTACACATACATAGGACGTGCCATCTTTGTCACCAAACAGCCCAGCATGATTGTCCCCAAACAGCTGAGCCTACATCATCTTTGCCCCATAAACATGCTACCTATGCCATCTTTGTCCCCAGTGCTTAAACACCCTGCTTATACCATCTTTGTTTTTTTGACAAATCAATAATACACCTATGATTCACAAACACTTTTACAGTCACTCACTAATTCACTTTCATTCACACAATCATTTATTCTTTCACACAAATTATTTACACATAGTCATTAATGCATCCACACATTAATCCATTCATTCTCTATCTCATTCTGACTCTTTATTTCAATATTCTTGCCACCCTCCTTTCTCCCTATCTACCCCCTCTCCCTCCTTTCTGCCATATCTACCCTCTCTCCCTCCCTATCTACCCCCTCTCCCTCCCTCCTTATCTACCCTTATCCTCCCTTTGAAGTTCACTTAGATTGTAGAAGTCCAGCGGTGGGATCGCAAGGCCTCTGTCTCCCTGTTCTGCCGCGGTGTGGGCAGCTTCACTGCTGAGCGCCGGAATATTGTCTGGCGCTCAGCTTGAAATGCCGGCACCGCGACCAAGGCAGAGGCCTCGCGGAGAAGAGTGAGAGGCGCCGAACGGTTGCTGAAAACTTCTTCCTCAGCGATCGCTCGGCGCCTCTCTCCTCCGCGAAAAGAATTGACAGACTAAGACAAACCGATACATTCGGTGGAGAGAGCCCTGCTTGCAAGCTTACAATCTAGAGGGAAATGGGGTGACAAACATAAGGCATAGAGAAAGGGTGAGAGGTAGTGTGGTGGTTGTATCAATGACAAGGAAGTTCTAGCAGCTAAGATGGTATGCTTCTCTGAAGAAGTGGGTTTTTAGATGTTTCTTGAATGTCGGGAGGGAGGGTGAATGCTAAAGGTTCCTTGGGAGTAGATTCCAGAGATATGGGGCAGCTCGAGTGAAATCTTGTAGACGGGAAAAGGAAGAGATGATAAGTGAGGAGGAGAGCCTTAGCCCATGGGAAGAACGTAGGGATCGAGTAGGAGAGTATTTGCTAATGAGGTCAGAAATGTATGGAGGAACAGTATTATGGATAGCCTTATAAGTCAGTACCAGGATTTTAAATTTAATTCTAAAGGTAATTGGGAGCCAGTGGAGGGTTTCACAGAGGGGGGAAGCAGAAGAGGTGTGATGTGCAAGGAAGATAAGCCTAGCAGCGGCATTTAGGACAGACTGTAGAGGAGAGAGTCGAGACAGTGGAGTGCCAACCAGAGTGTTGGGGTAGTCAAGACGAGAAATGATAAGTGAATGAACCAGAGTTTTTGTGGATTCTCGGGTGAGGAATGGGCGGATATGAGAGATGTTTTTCCTGGCATATAGTGGCAGTACAGAAGGGTGTTGTTCTTCCTGAGGGACAAGGATCTGAAATACAAAGAGTTAAACTCTCCCCCTTCTCTAACTCCTCCTCCTCCTTACCCATAAGAGCACACCGGACCAAACACAGCCAGTTCCTCCTTGTCCCTTGTCAGGGACAGACATCCAGGGGGATCCCTCCTCCGATTGCTCCTCGTGTGGTGAGCAGAGTGAGGTAGGAACATCCACATCGGCGGATGTTACGGAACGGAATGAGAGTTCTCTCTCTTCAAGCCGGCAAGGGAAGGAGCATAAGCACAGCGGTGGAACGCACACCCGGGAGGCGTTGCATTCCGCCGAAGATCTGATTGTGTTACAGAGCATGCGCGGATCCGATCTTCAGGGCACAAAATTTAAATGTTATTTCAGCTGTGCAGTCCAGTATGACAGCAGTGGGGCTTGTCAGTACTGGATATCCGTGGCACCAACCCCCCACACAGTTTGAGGCGTTTTAAGGTAAGATTCATTTATCTTAACCTTAAAAAAGCCTCTGCCCTGTAACATTTTTTTCTAAAAAAGATAAAGGCTCCTTTTGAGTCCAAATATATTTCGT
Organism: Spea bombifrons; assembly: GCF_027358695.1. Taxonomy (NCBI): domain Eukaryota; kingdom Metazoa; phylum Chordata; class Amphibia; order Anura; family Pelobatidae; genus Spea; species Spea bombifrons. The sequence goes on from NC_071091.1 coordinate 42,364,806, forward strand.
GTACTGAGTGTGCCACCCCCTTGCCGTACAGCTGCAAAAAGGAGTTATGTAATCCTTGCTCAGCTTAACTTTTTGCTAAAGGAAAACAGAAAATGCAGTTTTTGGGCGTTGGCTTCTAGACAACCTTGCACGTACCTTTTAACCATTCAAGACTTCTTCTGTTTATGCTTTGGAGCCCAAGTTTGATTCACTAAATGTTGGTTCCTGAATCTGTTGTCCTAGGGGGAGATTTCCAGGGAGTTAGCCTATGGCCATAACACCCTTAATGCATCTCGGTAGCTAAGAAAGCTTGGGCCTGGTTAATTTCCACCTGGGAATACCAGTTGTTAAAAATCTACTAATTCAGGCTCGTCTTGTGAGGATCCAGAAGATAAAGCTCCCCTTCCTCCACAAGAGCTGTGTAAATTTTCTAAGAAAGAGGTTTTCCGTGAGAAGCATCCAAAGGATTTGGCATGTTGCCTAAGCTACAGGATCAGATGCATAGGGAATAGTCTATCTGGGCGAGAGAGACTTTTTCTGAGCATTTTAGGGGTTTAGCTTTAAAGTGAAGAGAAATGAGAACAAAGGTAAATAGTTCAGATTGCTCAGCTTTCAAAGAGAACATCCATCCCATGGAGTTGTGTCTGGTCTTAAAGCCTGATGGATAAGAGGGCAAAGACATCCTGTAGGCCTATTTTCCAATCTTCAGGATTCCAGTGCAAGTAGCTTTGTCTAGCGCTTCAGCGGCTAGAGCTCTAGGCATCTGGTAACAGGCATTAGAGCCTTACCTCCCTGTATGCACCTGATCACGTCTGATCTCAGAAGCCAAGCAGGGTTGGGCTTGGTTAGCACTTGGATGGGAGGCCTTCCTGATACAGAAGTATCTAGTCAATTTGGGAAATAGATACAATGAAAAGCAATTAGAAAGGCTCTGTCAAAGAAATGCTTAATCTCTCAGCCCAAAATATGTGTCTGTCATCAGTGGCCAGGAGAGCTTTTTGGCTGCGATCGTATACGGCAAACTCAGCATCTAAGTCGGCCTTGTTTGATTTAACAAAGTGCAGACGATTTGCCTTTAAATGGCCAACACAAGCCACACTCCTGTGAAACATTATTTTTTTAGAACTTTCACAGTCAAATCATCACTGGTATCGTTTTGTTTCTCAAGCCAGTTAGTGAACGTGAAAGAGTTGCGAGGGAAGCTGCCCAGTTCAGCCATCTTAAACCTGCAGACATGGGATATCTAATACTTTGTCTCATGATCCATCCCTCTAAAGAATCAATCCCAAACATCAGGAGTTTTCAGAGTGTTTACTCCAGGCTGTTCCTGGTCGTGAACCAGTTGGATCCTTCAGTCCAGTTTAAAGATGGTTTAGGCCTGTATTTTATACAAGCGTTTTAGAATGGAAACTATCCTCACAGTCACCCAACTACTGAACAAGGAGATTACATGGTGACCATGGACCTGACGGATGCTTATGTGCATGTGCCTATTCCTGTTGAATCCACTAAATTCCTCAGGTTCGCTTTTAGGAACAAGGCAAGAGTTCTCCATTTCCAGTTTGGGTCTCTCAACTTTCAGAGTATTAGGTATCAGGGTCATCCCATACCTAGAGGACTGGCTTATCAAAGCCATTTCAGCTCCGGCCTTTGTTCTCAAGAAGACGGCAGTGTTTCCCCATTGGCAGAGCTCATCAAGCACATGTCTAATGCAAGAGTGCGCTTCCCCAGGATAAGAAGGCCAGATGGAACAGGAGGTGCCTATATAAAGCACCAGGCCTTTTCAACATTTTTATAAGGTGCAGAATTTTTGTAGACAAGGCCAGGATAAATGTTTCAGTAACATCCTAAGAAACAAGAGCTTAGGCTAATTCTGATGGAATTGTTGGTCGGCTGGTAATTGTTGGTAAGTATGCAGTGCTTGGGGCTGATAGTGGACTCCAGCTCCTTACGGCTCTTTATTCCATGATCAAAGATCAGAAAAGTAAGAAGGGTTGTGTCAGCTTTGCAACAAAATCCTATCTGGTCCTTCAGAAAAGCTATGAGCATCTTGGGCATTCTGATGACTTGTATCCCTCAGCGAGCTGCTCCAAGGCACATATAGGCCACTTCGATGGGACATCCTTAGGCATTTGTCCCAGAAAGAAGAAGATCCGGACATCAACTTCAGTTTCCAAGCCCAATTGAACTGGTGGAAGAGGATAGATCTTCTCAGCAAGGGTCTTTGCTTACATCAACTTCAGTGGATCACTCTGACCACAGATGCCTCAAAAATAGACTGGGGAGCGCATTTTGGTTACCTCTTTAGGCAGGGCAAATGGTCACTAAAAATCTTCCCAGTCCTCAAATTATCAAGAACTGAAATCGTTTTTTTCTGGCCCTCAAGTAGTTCAGCCCTTGGCTAAAAGAGAAAGCTGTAAGAATCCAATCCGACTACACTACCACAATATCATATATCAACAGACAGGGTGGCGCCCGGATTCCGAAACTTCAGGCCTTCTCGGAAGAAGTCATGGCATGGGCTCAAAAAAACCAAGAAGATTTGTCAGCCACGCGTTTCAGGGGAAGGGACAGTTGTTGCAGACGACCTCAGCAGTTCGAATTGATCCCTAAACAAAAAGATCTTCTCCATCCTTTTTTGGCCTTCTAGGAATCGATCTTGTGGCAACCAGAGACAACCACAATCTTTTGGGTTTTACCCTCTCTGTATTCATTGGTCAACACTCTGGTGCTGGACACTCCGCCACTGTGCCCCATGATATGCCTTTTGACCCCCTATGTGCCACTCTGCCTCCAGAATTGCCTTATACCCCTATATGGCATTTAGGGGGTTAAACGGCATTTCAGGAGGCAGAGTGGCATATAGAGGGTTAAAAGGCATTTCTGGATGCAGAGTGGCATTACGGGGGTTAAAAGGCATTTCACAGAGCACTCTGCCTCCAGAAATGCCTTATGCCCCCCATTTAACACTCCCTCCCCCTCCCTCCTCCAAACTTACCGGAGCTTCTGAGTCCCCGGTGCTTAGGCAGTGTGTAGAGCTCTATGCGTTTCGCGTAGGCAACTTCCGCTGCAGCCAGGAGGAGGTGCGGTTAGCGGCGTGGGTTGTCTGCGTCCATCGCACAGACCTTCCCCGGCTGTCAGAGATCACGGGGAACTCTGATCTCTGACAGATGGGGAAGGTCTGTGCGATGGACCTAGACAACCCCTGCCGCTAACCGCGCCTCCTCCAGGCTGCAGTGGAAGTTGTGTACGCGAATCGCATAGAGCTCTACATGTTGCCCGGACTAAGCACTGGGGACTCAGAAGTACCGGTATGTTGGGGGGGCGGAGACAGGAGGATCCAGGTCCCCTGCATCGCTGTGGGGGATATGGATCTTAGTCTCATAGTCAGACCTACTTGAGGTCTGATTATAAAATGACCCAGATTATAAGAAGAGGGGTATTTTTCAGAGCATTTGCTCTGGAAAAAAACTTGTCTTATAATTGAGCAAATACGGTATATAATGCTATCATATCCCCTCTGAGGCACCATTTTTCTCAACAGATTTAAATTTGTTAACCTTTCTTCATAACTATAGTGCTCCATTCCTTTTATTAATTTTATAGCCCGCCTCTGCACCCTTTCTAGTGCTAAGATATCCTTCTTTAGAATAAGTGCCCAAAACTGCACAGCATATTCAAGGTGTGGCCTTACCATTGATTTATACAGAGGCAAAATTATATATTTTTTTTTCAAAATCCAATGTTTATTGTGATTTTCAACATTTTCAAAATGAAGAGGGAGGGGTATAAGGGTACAGAAGGAAATGGGGGGGATGGGGGGGTAGGGACATTCGTGTACAAACCGTACATAGTAAGTCAGCACAGTACATGGAGTCATTGCATAACACAAGGCGTGTATAAATATCAGTGAAGCTGGGCGAGCGAGAAAGAGCTAATCAAAGAGCGATCACAACTACCTGCACGACTAAGGGCACAGCATGTATCAGCCCCACCACATCGCCAGCATGTATCAGGTGTGTTCGGTACCATTGTGTCAGAAGTTTATAGTTCGTTTCTTGTGTCTTAGTCGCCCTGGAGCTTTTATGTGTGAAAGTGAATATTCTCTCCGAGTCCGCATCAGAGAGGGCCCGGACCGGCATCGGCAACCCCAGGAACCCAGACTTCTCCCAGACTCCGGGGGAGGGTGGGAAATCCGGGTTGAACCACAGCAGCAGCAGAGGTGAAGGGGATGTGGATAGTTTGGCGCTCTGCCCCGTGGATCTCCACACTGACAGGGTGGTCGATATGAAGGGACGTGACCCACCCTCGATCTTCCAATCAGGGCCCCATACAGCATGCAACACCCTACCCCCCAGGTCGCCCAACTCCAAAGCGACCCAAGGTTTGGCCTTTGGACCCGACCCATTCCACTCAACAACCCGTAGCAAATGCGTGGCTTGATTGGTATTTGTAAAAATCTGGTAAAGCTAGGCCACCTGAGGATTTGGGGCGGGTAAGCTGAGAGTACCTCTGCCTAGGGATCTTGTTGCTCCAAATAAATTTAGTCACGGCAGATCGAAGGGAAGTAAAGAACACCTGGGGATTCGTTTGAAACAGGTATAGTACCCGCGGGAGCAGATTCATTTTAATAACATTCACCCAGCCAATCCAGGAGAGATGAGACCCTTTATAAAGGTATAACTACCCGATTTGTCGAGCAGAGAGTCTGTGAGAACAAACGGTACCGAATTGGCAATCAAAATAGCCGTCCCCTTAGTTTTGGCCTCTGTGTTATTGCTGAAGTAGCCTACGGGGAAGTGTGAGTCCCTAAAACTAGGGGCCTAACCCTCCTTAAAGTGTGTCTCTTGTAAAAATACCACAGATGCCTTATGAAAGCGGAATTCCTGAAGAGCTCTAGATCTTTTTTTCAGGGATATTAAGACCCTTGGCATTTGCAGAATAAAATGTCAACGGGGCTGAGCGATAAGCCATCGGAGGAGGTAACGAACGCAATGTCCCAGGGCAATAAGGAGGAGGACAGGGAGGGGTGTGTAAACCTAGCATGAAACAACCGAACTGTCGCCTGTCGAGAGGGTATCAGGCACAGTGGTCACAGTAGTCACAGTAGGTGTCATGGAACAAATTTGTTCCATGACACCTACTGTGTCATGAAACAAACTTGTTCCATGACACCTTTCTCCCATTAAGTGTCTGGTTGCCCTGGCAACTTTCCAATTCTCATAGTTGAGATTGGGCTATTCCTCCTCCCCTGCAACTTTTCTGTAGTTGGTTTGTCCTGGGTGTTTTCCTGTTTCCCTGTATCTCTCCCCTGGACATTCTATCTCAGCAGCCTCTGTGAGTACAGGTTCTGATTTTCTTCTCCCTTGCAAGGCAATCCATTTTTACCTTCCCCTTGCAGAAGCACTTCCACTCATACCAAAGCACCTTCTTCTAGAGAAGCACTTTTCCAACATTATACAATGAACAAGTGCCTTTATTTCTGTGACTTTCCTAATAAAGCAAAAAAAATACAGAAGACTTTGTGTGCTTTTATAGGGGACGAGTTAAGCTATCTGACCTTATTCATATCCTGGCATTTGACATTCATATCCAGGCATCTGACCCTGGGATTCCAGAATAGTAGGGAACATCGAATCCTGCACCAGAGCGACATGGCTGCCACTAAGCAGTGTCAGTGTGTAAAGTACCAATCGTGTATGGGGGGGGTGATCAGCGGTACAGACACCAAACATGACTGCAGTATGAGACACCGACCCGTAGACATGGACACATCAGTAAATCCCAGATAGGGTGCGACAGGGGGTCCAGGGTAGCTCAGCACCACAGGTAGGGTAACACGATCACATATATATCATATCGCGGAGGTCTACAACAGCATGTCTACAACAATACAGTATGAGTACGCTATAAGAAACAGAAAAAACATCATAAGATAAATCATGATCAAATAAAATAAGGTGGAGGCTCACGTGGGTCATGAACTCGGCATGGCGAGAAGAGTCCAAGTCTCTAAGTCCCGGTTGTGCAGTCCCTGTGAAGGCGGACAAAGTGTGTGGAAATGGAGCGGGTACAGCAATGTATCCGACGTGGTCGGGATCGCTCTGCCAAGGTGTGACAAAGTGCGTCCGTCAGTCCTCCTGAGGCAGGTCTCGGGCGTCTTCCACCACGGCCCGTCGGTAGGATCCGGTCCATAAGTCTCCACGCGTTCCGTTGTCGGAGGGTCCCGGGTCCCTGCGTAGCCAGTCCTCTGTCTCCATAACCGGTAGCTCCAGCGCCAGCAGAAACGGCCTCACATCCGCAGGCGTCCTCATCGTAGCAGTGGTGGTGCCCTTGCGTGCCGTCAAGGCAAAAGGGTGACCCCATCAGTAAGCGATCTTGTGCTCCTGAAGAACCGCCGCGACTGGGCGAAGCGCTCGTCTGGCCTGAACCGTGTAGCGGGAGAGATCCTGGAATAGGGAGATCTTGTGCCCTTCAAAAGTCCAGAATCTTTGTGCTCTTGCCCTCAGCATGATCTCCTCTTTTAAAGAGAAGCTGTGGAGACAACAAACAGTATCTCTGGGGGGGTCCCCAGGACCACCTCTGTACCGCAGGGCTCTGTGAGCTCGATCAAATTTGATGGCCTTCCTGCCCGGATCCTCGAGCCATTTCAGGATCATGGAGAACAGCTTGTCAAGAAGTCACCCGAGGTCCTCAGGGCGTTCACCTCCCGGCATGTCCCTCACTCTGATGTTGGATCTCCGGCCTCGGTTGTCCAGATCCTCCAGGTGGTAATACAGGTTGGCAATTTGGGAGGAACAGGATCGTTTAAAGCTTGCCTTGCGAGTTCTAGTCTCAACAGCTGAGACTCTAGTGTCTAGGTGCGAAATGTCTGCTCTCAGGGCCGTGACCTCGGCGCGCACCGTCTGCTTCACCTCCGTTACAAGGAGACTGAAGTCGTCCTTGGTGGGAAGCGAGGAAAGGATGCGTCGTCAGTCTCGTGTAGAGGGTTCCGGTGAGTTAGTCAATTTTGTTGGTGAGGCAGGGTCCCGTGCGAGGCCTGGGAGCACGCGGGGGACGGCGCCATGTTGGGATCCTCAAGCTGTGAGTGTAGCGGAGCCGGGGTGCCAAAATACTTCTTCAGGGACGTCGTCTGCGGTCTGCCGCTGGTCCCTGGGGTGGCCGGCTCTGCCGGTGCCTTTTTATTCCTGCACATGTTGGGTTTTGCAGGTGTGTATAGCTATTGAAGGAGCGTGTGGTGCGGAGCTCCCAAGTTAAGCAGCCAACTTCCTTGCCAGGCTAACCACGCCCCCCTAAAATTATATTTTTATCCCGTGAATCAATGCCGCTTTTTATACACAACAATACCTTACTCGTCTTAGCAACTGCTCACTGACATTGCACACTGTTGCCTAGTTTGTTGTCTATAACAATTCCCAAATATCTTTGTTATTTGTCGTTATCCCTAATTCACTGCCATTTAGGGTGTAGGTTGCTTGTGCATTCCCTACCCCGAAGTGCATTTATCTACATTGAATTTCATCTGCCATTCATCTGCCATTTGTGTGCCCAGTCCCCCAGTCTATCTAGATCCCTCTGCAGCACATTAATATCCTGCTCGCACTGTATTACTTTACCTAGTCTGCAAACACAGAAACTTGACTTTCAATGCCTATTGCTAGGTCATTTATAAAAATTTTGAATAAAATTGGTCCCAGAACAGAACCCTGAGGGACACCACTTACCACTTTTGACCAGCTTGAAAATTTACCATTTATAACAACTCTCTGTACTCTGCCAATGTTCTACCCAAGAACAAGAATTTGCATCTAGACCAATTTCCTTCAGTTTGAATACTAACCTATTGTGTGGAACCGCGTCAAATGCCTTGGCAAAATCCAAGTAGATTACATCCACTGCAACACCCCGATCTACACTTCTACTTACTTCTTCATACAACGCAATTAAATTAGTTTAACACGACCTATGTTTCATAAAACCATGCTGATTTTTGCTAATACTGTTCTTCCCAATGAATTCCTGAATATTATCCCTTAATAAGCCTTCAAATACTCAAGCTCACAGGTCTATAATTTCCAGTTTGAACCCTTTTTGAATATAGGAACCACATCTTCCTCCGGTCCTCTGGTACAATTCCTGAAAGAAAAGAATCTCAGCTCCGTGGGTGAATACCGTCAGGCCCCGGAGCTTTGTTGACATTAACAAGGTCAAAGTCCATGGAATCCAAAATGGAGTATATGGTAACAAAGTATGGAAAATCCAGGAGGGAACTTGAACAAACCAGCATTGATTGAATAGTGCTGGGGGTTTAAATAGTCCGCCAAATCCTGACTCCTCTCCCAATAGGACTCTATTAGAGGTAACCTGTCCTCACCTTCAGTCTGTCCACCTCCCTTGGAGCTGCGTCATTGGGCCGCAGGACACGCCCCTCGCCATCAGTAAGGCGCTGGCACTCGCCCTTCGCAGTGTGTGTCTTACTAGTGCCCGGGGATGCGGCCTAGTACGCGACCGTGTGGTCCACGGATGGAGGAACCGGCGTCTGGTGTTGTATCCACCGGGTGAAGACCTTCCATGGTGAGGAGGTAAAGTGAGGAGCCTGACAGATACTCAGTACCCCCCCTCACTACCCCCCTCTCTGCCCCTTCAAACTACCATCCCTCTCTGCCCCTTCAAACTACCCCCCCTTGCCCCTTCAAACTACCCCCCTCTGCCCCTTCAAACTACCCCGCCTCTGCCCCTTCAAACTAACCCCCCGTCCCTTCAAACTACACCCCCCATGCCCCTTCAAACTACACCCCCATGCCCCTTCAAACTACACCCCCCCATGCCCCTTCAAACTACACCACCCCCTCTGCGCCTTCAAACTAAACCCCCCTCTGCCCCTTCAAACTACACCCCCCCTCTGCCCCTTCAAACTACACCCCCCTGCCCCTTCAAACTACACCCCCCTCTGCCCCTTCAAACTACACCCCCCCTCTGCCCCTTCAAACTACAACCCCCCCCCACTTACCTTGTTGCCGGAGTCCTGCGGTGAGAGCTGGAGGCATCCGTCTTCTCGCTCTGCTGCGGTGCCGGCATTTCATGTTGAACGCCGGAATAGTCCGGCGCTCAACATGAGATGCCGGCCCCGCGATGGAGTCGCGGAGAGTAAGTGACGCTGAGCGGTTGCTGAGAACTTCACGAGCAACCGCTCGGCGCCCCTGCCCGGGACTTAGATTAAAGCATCATTTTTTTACTGTTTTTTTAAAAACTTTATTTAACATGAATGAGTTTAAATAAAGTTTAAAAAAAGAACAAAAAACCCCCGATGTTTTAAGTTAAGTCCCGGGCAGGCGCCCCTGCTACCATGGTGCCCTGTGCGGTCGCACAGGTCGCACACCCCTAAGGCCGGCCCTGGCTGTGGCTCTGGCCTTCAAAGAGACAATCCTGTAACTTGGCTGGGGCTCTTAATCAGCCAGCACAGCCCTGTCTGCCCAGATGGCACCCGCACTACAGGGGTGATAACACAGGTGGGGGAAACCCATTTTATCCCTTAATCTCCTCACCTGATACATCCCCTGTATACTGATGGGATTTGTGAGGGGATGTGGCTGATGGGATTGGGGGTTGGGTTCGGTGCACAGTGAATGGAGATTGTATATAAATTCTGTGTGTTTGTAATAAAAGGGAGTTCTGTTTTAACCTCAAAGCATGAAGTCCTGTCTCATGATTGAGGGAAGTGCTGGTCTGTGACTGCTTTCTTCGGACAGCCACAGCGTGTCCGCTTACTGGGAGAGGGAAGGAGCTGATGGGCGGATGTGTCTAGTCTGGGGCGCAGGATGATCCGTCACATTGGTGGCAAGCGGTGGGAAGTGCTCCTTCCAGACCAGAGCGGACCAAAGCAACTAGCCGCAGAACACAGTTATACCCTGGCGAGGAAGAGCCAAACAGATCTACAGATGGAGTGGATTGAACAGTCACCGGGATACAGGGTGACTTGGAGGGGAGTCGAGACCCTCGAATCGGAGACTCCAGTATGGGAGTTTGAGAGACGGACCCAAGCCCGGCTCGTGAGATGGAGAGCGGCCCTAGAAAAGTGGAGCGCCCACCAAGGTACACATCTGCTCACCCTAGAACAACGAGTCAGGGACCAGATTAATAGGAGGCTCTACTTGTTCGGGGGACCTGCGTCTCCAGGTGAGGTTGCGGAGCTAGAGAGGCTGGTCTGACAGGAGATTGGGCTCGAAGAGGAGTACCGAGCCGTATACTGGGAAGCCCGAGGCCCGCAGCGAAAATTCAGAAAGCCCCATTCTCCGGAAGGGATGGATGTTGGCGGGCCTGGCCTGTTGTGGGAGGCATTCGAGGAAAGGGATGACTTTGGCAATGGCAACATGGACTGATGGTGGGACATTAGTGACAAGTGCCGGAGAGCCCTGCCGCCCACTGCAACAAGTGAACTCAGTCAAGACCTTGAGGGACTAGTAGACAGAGAATGGTGCCTCGAGGCAGAATACTTGGCACTGTTTGAGGGGTGCTACGCCCTGCAGTGTGAGTCCACAGATGTCACAGAGCGAGCTCCGGAGGCCACTCACTGTAAATGGCAAGCCTCCGGACTTGAAAGTTCAGCCACTCTGCCCCTGGTACTGCAGCCAGAGCCTGAAGAAGGGAAAGTGGGCGATCACTTTTTGGAGGAAGTCTTCCGGGGGATTATGGACCGCATGCAGTCGCCGGAATTTGAGGCAGCGGTCTATGGGTCTCCACCAGGCCCGGACTGGCCATCGGGCACACCGGGCATTTGCCCGGTGGGCCGGGCCACGGCAGGGCCGCATTAACTTAGGGGCTGATGGAGCCGCAGCTCCAGGCCCCTACCCTACCTACCGGGTCCGCCACTCTAAGGGGCCGGGAAGTCCCCACCAAGGCCGGCCTTACGGGTCTGCGGCCGCACAGGGTATAAATTAAAACATCGGGTTTTTTTTTTTTACTTTATTTAACATCCTCCATGTTAAATAAAGTTTTTTTTAACTTTATTTAACATGGAGGATGTTAAATAAAGTTGAAAAAAAACCCCGATGTTTTAATTTAAACCCTGCGCGGCCGCAGACCCCTAAGGCCGGCCCTGGTGGGGGCTTCCCGGCCCCTTAGAGCAGGACCGGCCTTTGGGGTGTGCGACCGCACAGGGCGTCACACTCTAGGGGGCGGGGGGCGGTCACCACCAAGGGAGCGGTATCGGAGGTCTTTAACAGACCTCCGGCTCCCTTGAGTGATTTTAAGCCGGGTTGAACCCGGCTTAAAATCACTCAAGGGAACCGGAGGTCTGTTAAAGACCTCCGATACCGCTCCTATGCGAACCTGCTCCTCCAGCGGCGGACATTACTGTCCGTCTCTGGAGGGGTGCCGGGTGCCGCAAGTTGGCACCCCCTGATGAGCGGCACCCGGCACCCCTCCAGAGACGGACAGTAATGTCCGCCGCTGGAGGAGCAGGTTCGCATAGGAGCGGTATCGGAGGTCTTTAACAGACCTCCGGTTCCCTTGAGTGATTTTAAGCCGGGTTCAACCCGGCTTAAAATCACTCAAGGGAGCCGGAGGTCTGTTAAAGACCTCCGATACCGCTCCCTTGTGATCTGCGCGGCAACAGCTGCTGTGCGCCGGGATCTGACAACAAACCCCGGCGCACAGCAGCTGTTGCCCTCTGAACCGGAAGAAGACAGAGAAGACAGAAGAACTGAAGAAGAGGAGCGAAGAGGAGGAAAAGGAGCTGTAAGGAGAAAAGAGGAAAGGTAGGAAAATATTCAGTGAGAGTGGATTAGTATATATGTGTGGATTGGTATATATGTGTGGATTGGTATATATGTGTGGATTAGTATATATGTGTGGATTGGTATATATGTGTGGATTGGTGCATGTGTGGATTGGTATATATGTGTGGATTGGAATATATGTGTGGATTGGTGTATGTGTGGATTGGTATATATGTGTGGATTGGTATATATGTGTGAATTGGTATACGTGTGGATTGGCATACGTGTGGATTGGTATGTGTGTGTGGATTGGTATGTGTGTGTGGATTGGTATACGTGTGGATTGGTATACGTGTGGATTGGTATACGTGTGGATTGGTATGTGTGTGGATTGGTATATGTGTGTGGATTGGTATGTGTGTGGATTAGTATATATGTGTGGATTGGTATAGGTGTGGATTGGTATACGTGTGGATTGGTATATATGTGTGGATTGGTAAGTGTGTGAGAGTGATGGGTGTTATGCTGTACCATTTCCAATGTCTTTTTCATGATCTAATTATGCTCTAAAAGTACATCATAACTCCCATCACTCTATACTGTTCCATACAGTGGCAGAGCTGGGAGGCAGAGGCCTTGCACCCCCACTGCAGGACTCCTGAAAGGTAAGTGAACTTCAAAGAGGGAGAGGGTAGATAGTTAGGAGTGGGTAGATAGGGAAAAGGGCGTGAGACGGGGGAAAGAGGGTAGATAGGGAGAAGGGAGTGAGAAGGGGTAGATAGGGGAGAAGGGAGTGAGAAGGGGTAGATGGGGCAGAAGGGAGTGAGAAGGGGTAGATAGGGCAATCATACTCCTATCATGCCAAGTCTGCGAGTACATCCTGGAATCTGGGTATGCCTGGGCATGATAGGAATGTGATTGCTGTTAACAATCATATATATATACATATAATATTGTTTTTTTAATTGTTTTGTCCTATTTTGGTGTGTTACTTACTTTAAATTAAAGTGTTAGATTTTTTTATGGTGTGGGGAGGTCATTTCGGTTTCGGACAGGTAAAAAGGAGTAGTCCGCACAGGGCGCCAGAACACCTAAGGCCGGCTCTGCCTTAGAGTGGCGGACCCGGTTGCAGTTAAAACTGTGTATTGTATGAACGCTCTAAAAGTAAAGTATGTGTTAAAGCCTCCTCGATAATTTAAACACTTGCAAACCTGAGAGCTTCACCATAAATATTTAATTAGTAAAATACTTTAAAATCTTATAAGTAATTTAACAACAGCATTTTCCACTGACTTTAGTCTTGAGGGAATGGATTTTAGAGCAAAAAATGTCTTCATAATCAGTTTGTCAAGCTGAGCACAAATACCCAAAAAGACAGCAAGCATTAGCAAAGAAGCGTGCTTTATTTGAAATGCATTTTAAAAAGAGATATTTTTTATATAAATATCTGGAGCATGCTAATATAACTACATATTTGATGTGATGTTTTTATTAGACAAGGAGGCATAGCTACAAAGTATGAAGTGCATCAAAAATATTGTTTCACAAGATATTTATTAAATTGCAAAATATAATTTACCTTGTTCCTCAAAATTATTCAGAATTCCTTGTTACCATTGGATTGAGTCTGCAGAATTTGTTCTTGGTGGGTGAACTGATACCAGATGACAGCAAGACAAACTGCCATCTTGAGTGTGGAGTAACCTTCCAGTATAAAGTCCTGTAGCAAATCCTCTGTCACAGGACCAACCTGCTGCAAGTAGGAGGGTCTCCCTCTCCTCTGCGGAGGCTGCGGCTCTATGAGATGTTGCTTGCTGAATGCAAAGTCAACAAAGTTATCTGCAGCTCCAGAATCCAGAAAAAAACTTAATGAAGACTGAGACTCCATAAACCAAGACAGACGAACTGGAACGATCATACGAGTGACAGGGGTATCAGGGGACAAACCTAAAACGCCCTGGGCAGGTCCCCAGAGGTGTGTGTGTTTCCCGGCTTCTTGGGACAGGACCTTACTAAATGCCCAGCCGCTCCACAGTACATACAAAGTACCTCTCTCCTTCTTCTAGACCACTCCTGCCGAATAGTGAAGAATAGGGACGATGCGATGGATCTTCTACCAGGAATGTTCAATACTGAGCACAGAGCATGAACTCAGAGTAGGAGTGCAAAACTGGGGTATTTCGCTCCCAGAGAGGAGTGGCCCATGCCAAGGCCTTGTCGGTGAGGCGTGAAATGACATTCACCACCTTAGCTCGATCAGTAGGGAATTCATAAGGAGATAACTCAAAGTCACACTGGTTCAGTAAACCATGACATGCAGTAGAATCTCCTCCATAGCGTCGCTGTGGGGGCAGGTTCATAGGAGCGTGAACCACTAGAGCAAGAGCTGGAGCTTAACTGTAGGAGGAGAGGTCTTGCTGTGAGCTGCAACAAGGTCTGAAGAGCAAATTGGTCCAAGCGATGATCCATCTCGTCCAGACGAGCAGCAAAGGGCCCTTGTTGTCCCACCGATGCGGGTCTCCATGCTGGCCCTCTGATACTGTCACACACAGCAAGGTTGGAGACACAGGAGGAAACAAGGGTAGCAAAAGCGTAGTCAGGAAGCTGAGGTCAGAATCCACAAGAACACACAAAAGCTGTAGTTTTGGAGATGCTCTGACTTTGGGAAGATTGACTGCTCCACTAGGTGTTGAAAAGAGCAATGTTCTCTTGGGGTTCAGTATGTTGCCAGACACAGAGAAAACCCTCTCAGGTTGGACACTGGTAGGTATGCATGAAAACAGCTGCTAGGCCACTAAAAAGGGGGCTGGCCAGAGAGTGGTTTTCTTATCCCAACAACTTAGAGGGTCAGTCAGGGGCGTACTCTTGTGTTTGGCCAACGGGGCGGATACTGTATGTGGCACCACCCCACGTTTAAATATAAAGACACCCACAAAAAAATGTAATGTTGACAAAAATATTTATTACGCAAATTTGTAACCTGTATGTCAACTGAGAAAAAATAGAAATCTGAAAAAATAAATTAAAGTTTAAATAAATAACATTTACTGAACATATTTAGTACAGCATAGCTCGTATCACTATATACTGAGCCAGATACTGATGGTAGTGCAGCATATGCCCCATGACTATTTACTGAGCCAGACATTGACGCTTCAACCCATTTCACTCATAGCACTCACCAGATAAAAATGTTTACAGTATTACTTACACTAACAAACACTCCTTAAAGACAAAAAGAGACAAGTGAAGCTACTGGAACCAAATGCAGTTCCAAGCACTGGAGAAAAAAAAAAACTATTTATTTCTAATTTATGAGCTCATTGCCAATACTGCATTTGAGCAGCTGGTTTCAGATGCATACTGGATTTTGTAAGTTATATATCATAACAACCAATACACAAATCAACAATCTGCATCCAAATACTAGCAAAGAGAATGTTTAATAAACAATACATTAACCCCTTAAGGACCAGTCTTTTTTTCTCTCTTTTGTTTGAAACATTGTTTACTCATCTACAAAAGCTAATGGAAAAAATGGCTAAATAGATTCTACTATTTGACCTGGGTTTAGAAATACTCATGTGCCCCCCTCCCAAATCTGGCAATCCTGTCCCCTGTCCTATTTGGGACATCTTTGAAGTTGGACAATTTAATTTACCCCCATAAAACCATGTAGACACCTCTAGGTATTTCAAATGCTTGTATTTTAACAATTTTCATGCACTAATCATACTACCAGCCTTTGTCAAACTCTGTGTTAGTAATTTATTTTGTTTCCGTGTTTTTCTTGTGCCAGTTAAGCACATCTAACAAATAAATTATTACTAGGAAATATGTCACGCATGGCACTTAATCCACTCCTGCTGCATGAGTAGACCTTCTATCTTCTTCATCACTATCTTCTGGAGCAAGAGTAAATCTGCTGCTATCCTCTGACAGTGCCTGCCCATCTTTGCTCTGGGGAGTGCTGACAGGGCATGCGGTAGTCAAGGCACCAGGGGCGCTTGTGGAGGCACTGGTAGTGGTGGTTTTAGTGCTTACTTCAATATAAAATAATTTACAAGCTGTCTTTGCCCTGGATCCCACCATGTCACTAGCACAATGAGTACTTGGTCGTAACTTTGGTAGGTGGGGTGGACACAATTTTAGCACAAGGATGTTGGGTATTGCTGCTGCATGTGGTAGTTGACCCCAAGCAAGAAGGGATTACTTGCCTATTTAGGACTTACCAGAGGTCACCTGACTACTTTTACATACATGCCTCCCACCATGTACTCGGGAATTTTACACAGTCAAATGCCAGATTGTGTCTGGCACATTTTACTTCAGGTATAAATTAACAGGTTCTGGTATATGTCACTGTCATAAAACACCTCAATATGTGTTCAGCAACATCTCCCTAGTACAGTGATACCCCACATGAATGGGTTTACCTGACGGTTTGGGGGCAAAAGGGCCACATTTGGGTCATGCACGTTTTTCAATGTTGAACTTAGACATTTGGTGATCCACTGCCCATGCCCGGCCATTTCAGTGTGCCCTATAAAACCATAGTGTAGATCGCGGTCCTGGCACGTCAATTGTCGTTAACCCTTTGTTTTCGGGTGACGTGCCCGGACCATCAATTATCATTAAGGGCTTAAACAACTGAAACACAGTCACACTGTGTGCAAGCCCAGTAAAATGCCTGGGTTTGTCTCCAATATTTAGAGATTTAATATCATACAGGGCCGGACTGGCCTACCAGGAAACCAGTGGGCTGGCTGGTCCAGCAGTTGGCCAAGCAGCACAGATGTCTATGCCGCCTGACTGCCACTTAATGCGGGCCCACAAGTTACTTCTGTGGAGCTCACACACTGTGCAAAGAAATGCTCTTTTCCTGCGCAGGTTTTTGCTTTAACTACGCAGGAAAATAGTTTCCTCACACAGTGCGCAGGTGCCACAGCAGTAAGCTGTGGGCCCGCATTAGGTGGCCGTCGGGCAGGAGAGACATCAACGAGTCCTTGTAGTGTAAATAGGCAACTAATTTTAAATAAAAAACTCTACTCAGAAACAGATTTTAAACAACTGCAACACTGTGCTCAAGCCCATTAAAATGTCTGGTTTTGTCACCAATATTTGTCAACGAACATGATAACATATAAAGATCCTAACATTTTTTTTAAATCGTCCACAAATGACCAGATTTTTGGCTGGTAGTGTAAATATAATATTATGTATTATGTATAAATAAACAACTATATGTGTGCAAGCGCAGTCAAATGCTTAATTTTTGTTTTGTGTTGACCAAAAAACTAGAGAACTAAAAGATGCTGCAATCCATCTATACAGTATCTCACAAAAGTGAGTACACCCCTCACATTTTTGTAAATATTTTATATCTTTTCATGTGACAACATTGACGAAATGACACTCTGCTACAATGTAAAGTAGTGAGTGTACAGCCTGTATAACAGTGTAAATTAGCTGTCCCTCAAAATAACTCAACACACAGCCATTAATGTCTAAGCCTTGGCAGCAAAAGTGAGTACAAATGTGGAAATGTCCAAATTGGGCCCAAAGTGTCAATATTTTGTGTGGCCACCATTATTTTCCAGCACAACCTTAACCCTCTTGGGGCATGGAGTTCACTATAGCTTCACAGGTTGCCACTGGAGTCCTCTTCCACTCCTCCATGATGACATCACGGAGCTGGTGGATGTAAGAGACCTGGCGCTTGAGGATGCTCCACAGATGCTCAATAGGGTTTAGGTCTGGAGACATGCTTGGTCAGTCCTTTACCCTCACCTTCTTTAGCAAGGCAGTGGTCGTCTTGGAGGTGTGTTTGGGGTCGATCATGTTGGAATACTGCCCTGCGGCCCAGTCTCCGAAGGGAGGGGATCATGCTCTTCATGCGCTTCAGTGTGTCACTCTGATGATTGGCCCCGCCCCTTTCTCTCTCCCAGTCCCTCCCTGCAGTCACACTGATGACCATTTCCCATAGCGTCCACATGGCTCAGACACTCATCTAACTGTGAGTATAAAATTAATATTTGGGCTGCTGAAAGTTAGGGGAGTGGGGGTTAATTTAGGGGCAGTTATGGTTAATGGGGTGTTTAGGGTTAATTTAGGGGCAGGTTTTGTTAATGGGGTGTTTAGGGTTAATTTAGGGGCAGCTATGGTTAATGAGTTGTTTAGGGTTAATTTAGGGGCAGTTATGGTTAATGGGGTGTTTAGGGTTAATTTAGGGGCAGTTGTGGTTGATGGGGTCTTTAGGGTTAATTTAGGGGCAGTTGTGGTTAATGGGGTCTTAAGGGTTAATTTAATGCTGAGGACTGAGGGTTAATTTAATTAATTTAATAAAGTTAACTTAAGGTGCAGTTTGAGGTAAAGGGGGCAATCCAAGGGGACTCTAAATCCTGGGGGCAGTGAAGATTAATCCTGTATTTATTTATAAAAGTATTGTGTCAGTGTGCTGTGAACGAGTCTGTGAATCTATGAGGGCACTATGGGATATCTGGGGGGTATAAGGCATATCTAGGAGGACGGAGTGGCATATCTGGGGGTATAATGCATACTGGGGTATAAGGCATATCAGGGTGCACAGTGGCATATCAGGGGGTATAAGGCATATGTGGGGAGGGTGGAGTGGCATATCTGGGGGGGTGTGGAATATCAGGGGGTATAAGGCATATAGGGTATATAAGGCATATGTGGGGAGGGCAGAGTGGCATATCAGGGGGCACAGTGGCATATCTGGGGGTATAAGGCATAAAGGGTATATAAGGCATATGTGGGGAGGGCAGTGTGGTATGTCTGGGAGGCACTGTGGAATATCAGGGGGCACAGTGGCATATCAGGGAAGGACGGAGTGGCGTATCAGGGGGTATAAGGCATATCGGGGGAGGACAGAGTGGCGTATCAGGGGTCATAAGACATATGTGGGGAGGGTGGAGTGGCATATCTGGGAGGCAGTGTGGCATATCTGGGGTATGTGGCATATCTGGGAGGCAGTGTGGCATATCTGGGAGGCAGGTTGGGAAATAAAAACAAGAAATGCATTTTATCAAAGTTTTTTTTATTCTGCTGTTTGTTTTTAACATCCTGTTTATTTATTAAATTATTTAAATAAATTAAAAAAATTCCATTCATTTTTATATCCGATTAATCGTTTAATTGAAAAAATAATCGCCCAACTAATCGATTATGAAAATAATCGTTAGTTGCAGCCTTAATGGGAACCAAAGTAATTGTGAAGTTTGTGGGCCTTTTCCTACGGGCATGGTCCCAAGGGCCATTGTGCTTATTCCCACGTGCTGGTGCAGTTTACGGCTCGTGGTATGGGTACAAGTTGGTGAGAGTTCCCAGAGGGAGGGGATACTGTTTGCTTAATTAGAATTATTGTCTTAAGGTATGTAGTTAGTATGTATGTTTTAAGTTCTAAAATAAAGGTTTTATGTGTCACAGTGCTTAGATCATAAATAAGGCTGTGGCCTTTAAAAATCCAGTTGGTTGTCTGTCCTTTAAATGA
The DNA here is from genome assembly GCF_027358695.1 of Spea bombifrons. Classification (NCBI taxonomy): domain Eukaryota; kingdom Metazoa; phylum Chordata; class Amphibia; order Anura; family Pelobatidae; genus Spea; species Spea bombifrons. The sequence continues at coordinate 42,384,015 of NC_071091.1, forward strand.
GTAAGGTCATAAAACAATGATGCGTTAATGTCAGCAGGACACACAATATGTCAAGTGCTGGGATCATGTACTTACACATTGATTGACATAGACGGTAATTTTTAAACAAATATTTAGCTACTTAAAGAAAAATGTATATACAATATATTGTATCGTGTTTATTTGTATGTTACTGGGTATGTAGGTACTAAGTCTTTGAAGTAAGGTAAGATTTGGAGCTTAGCTGAAGCTGTTTATTTGTATTTTTGCTTCTATGATATATATACATCACTTACTTGCATTTTTTCCATGTTGTTGGTGATCTTCAAAAAAGCCACATAAAGACTTTTGGGATAATGACAAATATATCCAGATGCAAGGAAATAATCTATTTCACATGTTCCATCTGCAATTGTGTTAAACCCTGCCTCACCTTGGCCCTATGGGACCTACCTCCCCCTCCCTTGCTAGTCAGTCACATGCAAGGTTCTAATCTTCATTAATCTACCTATTTGGAAATAAAGCCATATGCTACAAACAGCTAAAGAGTGTATCCTATTATTTGAGATAAATTCAAGCAAATCTGTCTTCAATATCATTAGGGGAAATATGTACATAAAGCTTTTACCATTCAATATGTGTTATGAGATATGGATATGGATGGCAAATGTCCGGCCTATTAAAATTTAAACTATAAAGAACTACTGATAAAAATAGGAAAATATATGAATTTACTAGAAAACATCTCTGATAAAGTTAATTTGTTTATTTCAACTGAAATTGGCAAATAATGAAAGGGCATACTGATCTGATATTATTCCAGAAATGTTATTCTTAATAGGGCGTGAAAATGTTACTTAATTATTTAAATATTTGTTCTCTAGTAGTCAATCTTTCCAAGTGAGTGATTAGCATAAATCTAATCTACATAATACTATTTATCTTCTGACCTAATTACTGCTAAATATGTAGACCAGGTGGTAACCTAATTCTTTTCTTACCTCTTCTAGTTCTAGTTCCACTTAGAAACTAGATTTTTATATTGTATGCAATGGTTTTTCTCTTTATTTGCATTTCACACTTCTAATTTTAGTTTCCTGCCTGATGTTTTTTGTTAGATAATCACAAATATTGTTCTAACAATAAGTTGATTTCATTATAACAGCTAAATCATCAGATAAAGGACTTTTAGGCTTAAGATACCCCACTATAGAAGCATGCAAATTAACATGCAATGTGAATACTTTAACCTCTTTAGGATCAGGCCTTTTTTACACAAAGAACAATTTTTATTTTATGTCTCTATTCATAATTTCGCTCTCATTCTCAATGAATGTACCCACACAAATTATATATTGTTTTTTTCAGTACAAGTAGGACTTTCTTTTGAAGCCATATTCATAAATGTAAGACATTTTGTATGAATAAAATAAAAACAAAATGGCAAAAAAAAACATTTTCACAATTTTCCTTGCATACTTATTGTACACAAAATATTACCATATTTGCTCGATTATAAGACGAGTTTTTTTTTCCTGAGCAAATGCTCTTAAAAATAACCATCGTCTTATACTCAAGGTCACCTTCTAAGTCTTCAAAGACCACATCTAGAGACAACATTTAGACACACTGGCAATCAGCAATTGCTTTAAACCCAAAGCATTTTACAGCTGGTAATCAAACATCGTGTACTACAAATATCCACTGGCATTGTATTACAATCTGCACCACTGATGGGACTGAATATTGCTTCATAACAAGACACCAATTCATATAATAAACTTATGATACGGCAGCAAAATAAAATTGATCCTTTTATCTTTTCCAATAATATTTTAATCTATATGGATCACCAGACTAGGCATTTCTAGGGGGCAGAGTGGCATATAAGGGGGTTTAAGGCATATCTGGGGGGCACATGTGCATAACTGGAGGCAGGTTGGGCCAGAGGGGGCCATGGCCCAACCTGTCACGGAGCCGGGTCCATACAGATGACTGAAAGGACACAGCGCACCCAAAGATTGTGTGCAGGAGTTACGGTGCAGTAGCGGAGTTGGACAGGGCCTGGTTGCAGGGCGACCACACTCACCCAGGTGTTGAGCACCTAGGATTGTGCAGCCACATACCAGCACCCTGACATAGCAGCAGATGTAGTCCAAAAGGAAACGAAGTGATATCCTGCAAGCACCCTGGAGCAGGCATGAAACATCACGTGCAGGATGCTGCAGGCTGGGAGTATGGAAGCTAAGCAAAGGATGTAGCAGAAACATAACAAGCAAGGGGAACAGAGCGAGCGAGAGACCAAGCTAGAAACATAACCAGACAAGACATACATAATACAGGGCACAACAGTGAACAAGACAGGACACCCCGCTGCCGGGGATATGAGACAGGACACCCCACTGCCAGGATACAAGACAGGACACCCCGCTGCCGGGGATACAAGACAGGTTACATCAGACTGACACACAGAAACTAGCCTAGGACTATTGATAACTATTGGAGATTCCGTCACATCTTATGGCCATAGTATGCTTAGCCCACCACTACGCCAAAGTACTCCAATGACGGTGGGTCCTAACGCTAATCCCTGCTGACAGTGGTTCGAAACAAACCAAACATGAAACCCAAACACATAGCACTGAGACATACCTTTAGACTGCAGACTGAAACAAACAGAACACACGGGTGGAGCACACCTTATAAAGGAAACAGAGCTGAAGCAAAGAGCTGAAGCAGAAGCAAGGAATGGAAAATCAGAACAGAGCAAAAGGAAATCCAGGAATGGATCGAAGCAAAACAGGGAAACTGAAGCAAGAGCGAGATATGCAGCTCCGCAGCCTGGGTAGGACGTGACACAACCTACATGTGCCCCACCGTGTGCCCCCCAATTGAAACTGCGTAATTTTGTTTTTGCAACTGCGGAGGAGAGAGAGGGGATGCCAAGCGATCGCTCAGTAATATGTTTTCAGCAACCGCTCGCCGCCCTTCACTCTCCTCCGGGGCTCAGCAGTGAAGCAGCGCGCATCGTGGCAGAGGCCTCACGCTCCCACTGCAGAACTTCTGTAAGGTAAGTGAACTACAAAGAGGGAGTGGGGGTAGATAGTGAGAAAAGGGGGGAGAGGGGTTGATAGTGAGAAAGGAGGGTAGTAAGAATATTTAAATAAAGAGTGAGAATAAATTAATAAATAAATGTGTGGATGAATCGTCTGAATGAGTGAGAGTATGAATTAATGTGTGGATGAATTGTCTGAATTAGTGAGTGACTGTAAAAGTGTTTGCGTGTATCAAAGATGCCACAGGCAGGGTGTTTATGGGACAAAGATGGCACAGGTAGCGTGTTTATGGGGCAAAAATTTTGTACGCTGGGCTGTTTGGGACAAAGTTGACTCATGCTGGGCTGTTTCGGGACAAAGAAGGCACGTCCTATGTGTGTAATTTGGGTGCTGGTCAGGCTCTATGTGGGCAGTGTGGATGCCAGGGCTGGCTTTTGGGTGTGCACCCTGTGATTTATGCCTGTAATTTAGGGTTTTATCTATACCGTTAATGCTGAGTTTTTATGTGAATTCCAATTGATCTATACCCGCAAAGCTGGGTTTTTGTGTTATTCTGTTGATCCATATCTGCTATGCTATGTTTCCATACATTATTTATATATACACCTGCAAATACAGGGTTTGTATGTCTTATTGAGTTGATCAATACCTGATGTGCTGTTTCCATGTGTTGTTTATTTGATCTATTCCTTCGGTGCTGAGTTTACATGTGATTTCCAGTTGATCTATACCTGCAGTCCTGGATTTGTGTGTTCTGTTGAGCTATACCTGCAAGCTATGTTTCCATACATTATTATTGTATACCTGTAAATACAGGCAAGGTACAATAGGGAAAATCCAGAAGCGAGCTCAGGTCACGAAGCAAAGGGTCAAGGCAGGCTGCAAGTATCGATAGACAAAGTCACGGAGCAGGGTCTGGTAAACGAAGGATCAAATAGAGAACGCTTGGGTACAGGAGACAACTTCAACTGATACTTCAGCAAGGGTTGATGAGTGTTGTATGCTTAAATGTGGTCAAATTTGGCGCCAAATTATGTCATCAAGTGGGACGCGTTGCCATGACAACGTTAGAGCGCATCCTTCGTTCAGCTGGTCTCTGACTGCAGAGAGGGACGCGTCTCCATGACAACGAGTCAGTGAGCGCCCCTCCCTCCTGCTGACCTCAGACGGCAGCTGCGGGGGTGTGCTGCTGGAGAAAGACTGATCGGCGAACAGGGGACGGGAGGATGCTGTACGAAGCAGAGTTTCAGCGTGGGAGCGTAGAGTGAGGAGAGTACTAAGTTCATGGCAGTACCCCCTCCAGAACGGTGCCCTCCAGGAACCAATAGGACCAGGTTTAGAAGGGTGATTCCTGTGAAATGTCTGACCAGAGTAGGTGAGTGAACTGAAGATGCTGGTTCCCAGGAACGATCTGTGGGCTCTTAACCTTTCCAATCGATTAAAAAGTAGAGACGGCCTCCCCTGAGGCGTGAATCCAAGATGTCCTGAAAAACATACTCTGGATATCCCTCGACAGCGATGGGTGGAGGAGGAAGTGAAGATCGTTTTGTCAATCGATTAGTTATCACTTATTTGAGTAATGAGGTATGAAATACCGGATGGACTTTGAGAGACGGGGGAAAAGCAAGCCGGTGCGTAACAGGATTGATACGGTGAGTAATCGCATATGGACCTATAAATCGGGGTCCCAACTTTAGAGAGGGAATGGCTAATCTCATATGTCGGGTAGATAGCCTTACCTTGTCACCTGGTTGGTATTCAGGGCTCTTACGTCTTCGTGTATCTGCCTGGTTCTTGTACCGTTGTTGAGCAAGTGATAGGTTATGTTTTGCCGTTCGTAGGGCTCTTTGTATTATTCTTAATCTTTTCTTTGCTTCGGGTACCATTACTGAGGGTATGGATATGGGTAAATCAGGTGGGTGATAGCCATATAACAAAAAGAACGGAGTCTCTTGTGTGGACACATTTTTAACATTATTATGTGCGAATTCAGCCACAGGTAGCAAGAGGACCAGCCTGATTGGAGGTAAGAAGTAAAACAGTGTAAGTATTGCTCTAGACTTTGATTCACTCGTTCGGTTTGTCCATTAGTTTGAGGATGGTAGCCAGTGGATAGAGCCGGTTCAATTTTTAATCCTTTACAAAGGGATCTCCAAAATTTTGAGGTGAATTGCGAACCCCGGTCACTTAACACTTGAAGAGGAACTCCATGTAACCGAACAATCTCCTTTATGAATGTCTCAGCTGTTTCGGTTGCTGACAGGAGTTGTTTGAGTGGTATAAAATGTGCCGTTTTGGTCAATCTGTCTACAACAACCATTATGGTGTTATATCCGTTAGACAAGGGTAGTTCTACTATAAAATCCATTGAGACAGATGACCATGGAGACCGAGGAGTGGGGATTAGTTGTAGAAACCCTGGAGGATGTTGGTGCAATGTTTTGTTCCTGGCACAAACTTGACATGAATTTACATACCCTTTTATATCAGACACCATTTTAGGCTACCAGAACCGGCGACAAAGTAAGATGAGTGTTCCTGATATCCCAGGATGGCCTGCTAATAGAGCGTCGTGGCAGATAGGAAGAGCTTCTTTTACAAAAGGTGGAGGTATAAATAGTCTATTTTGATGGTTAAAAAGTCCTCTTTTCTTCACCAATGGTTGTATTGTAGGTTGATGGGTTCTGAATTGGAAATATTCCCGAAGGGAACTAATAAAATCTTTTTTGGCAATCAGAAAATATATTGGGGGAATTATTGGTTGTGCTGAGTTGGGATCATCGAGTTTGTTTGAATATTGACGTGATAAGGCATTAGCCTTGCCATTTTTTTTTCTGTAAGTAATATGAAAGTTAAATCGGGTAAAAAAGAGAGACCATCGAGCTTGACGAGGATGTAACCTTTTGGCTCGTTGAAGATCCTTGAGGTTTACGATGATCAGTGAAGATGACGAACGGGTGTCGTACTCCTTCAAGATGATGTCTCCATTCTTCTAATGCGCACTTTATTGCCAACAACTCACGATCTCCTACGTCGTAGTTTCTTTCAGACGGCGATAGTTTACGGGAATAAAATGCTATAGGGCGAAGCAAATCTTTAGGCCCTTGACTTTGTGAGAGGATAGCTTCTTCGGCCTCTGAACTCCAAAATAACTTTGTAGTTTTGGACGTAAGGGCGTTGAGAGGGAGGACAATCTTAGAGAAATTACGGATAAAACATCTATAAAAGTTAGCTAATCCAATAAAGCTTCGTACGTCTTTTCGTGACTGCAGCTGTGGCCATTGTTCTATGGCCTTTACTTTGGCCTTGTCCATCTCAATGCATTTGGATGAAATACAGAAACCCAGAAAATCTATGTGAGTCGTTTCAAATTGGCATTTTTCTATTTTGGCAAACAGATTATGAGTGCGGAGACGTGAAAGAACTTGACGTACATGTTTACGGTGTTCTTTAAGTGTAGATGAAAAGATCAATATGTCATCTAAATAAACAACCATTAATGTATCCAATAGATACCGCAAAATATTGTTGACGAAGTTCTGGAAGGTAGCTGGGGCGTTACAGAGCCCATAGGGATTACTAAATATTCAAAATGTCCATACCGAGTACGGAACACGGTTTTCCATTCATGACCTTGTTTAATTCGTACGAGTGTATATGCCCCTTGAAGATCTAATTTAGTGAATATAGTAGCCCATTTGAGACATTCAAATAATTCAGGGAAGGGGAAGAGGATATCGATTCTTCACGGTTATGGCGTTAAATTCTCTATAATCCACACGTTGGCATAAACACCCATCCTTTTTCCCCACAAACAATATCCCTGCCCCAGCTGGAGAGGTAGATGGACGAATAAAACCTTTGGCCTGATGTTCGTAGTCTCGTAATACTTTAAATTCTGATTCTGATAAGGGGTATATCCGACCATAGGGGATTTTGGATCCATGTAGGAGATCTATACGAGACTGGGGTTGCGGCTATCCTAAGAGATTCTCAGTAACAATCAGAAATGTCTCACCTCATCCAGTAGAAAGCATGCCTAATCAACAACTGGCTTTAATCTCTCGTGTTAAGGAAGTGACTCCATGTAACGATGTGAGTGGGATGTCCGTGCAACCTACTCCTGCTGCTTTAAGTTTTTATTTAAGAGATTCATCTTTATCACTCGAATAGAAAGAAAGCCTTAAGTCTAAATTACTCCTAAGGGAAGCAGTATTTTCCCAAAATGAGATGGATGTAGGGTGTGCAAAAAGTGCCCAGCATAGAATTTGACTGAATGATTACACTTCTTTTAGAGAGAGATAAAGAAGAATTGCTCCATGAGATGAAGAAGATGTCAGAAATGTTCTACAAGAGATGGAGAGTGCTTCGCCTATAGTAGTTATACGAAAGAAGAATGGGTTTGTCAGGTTGTGTGTGATGAAAGAACTATCCCAGACCAATATACTGTGCCTAGGATTGAAAACCTTCTGAATGCTCTTTCAGGAAAAAAAGTGGTTCAGTGTTTTAGATTTGAGGTCTGGTTATTATCAAGTACCCATGAGTGCTGATGATCAAGAGAAAAACACTTTCATCTGTCCTTTAGGTTTTACTAGAATACCTGCCACCTTTCAGCGCCTTATGGAGAAGACTATTGAGGACATGAATCCATCCGGGATTGACGCCACTCCCTTGGGATCACCCAGAAATAGTGACTTTTTGTTGGGTGGGTATTGCTGGCCAGAGCTATATAGAGGCAACGTGCTGTCTGGTAGTGATGGGATTATACTCCTAATCTAATTATGTTTCTGTGTATAAATAGCGATGCTGTTCCAAATAAACTCAGTTCGTGTTTTCCAGATGATTGTGGTGGGCTGCTATGACAACTTATTGTCCTTTTCAGAATAGTATTAGCACTGTATAGCAATGCTCCGGCTAGCCACAGTGCCAGCACGGCTCCATTGAATTGTGGTTCAGCTTGATCTCAACAGCACTAGCCTCATCTAATACTCAAGGGATTAGCCACTGATGTCTCAGCAGAAGGAAGCACGATTTGGTGACGATTTGCATTCAACCATGCAGGTCAATGAAGCCCAGCTTACTAATCACTATTTGATCAATAAAATGAAAACAAATAAAAATGTTTGAGATTATTTATTAGACTTGTGCATTCGTCTTCGGGCGAACATGAAAAAGAACACGAAGAGTGCGTTTTCGTGTTCGCTCCGAAGACATGAAGAAGAGAAGATAGTGGCGGTAAAACGTAGACGAAAACATCTCCCTGGTCCCTTCCCCATCTAGCTTACCTTATCTTCGCAGCATCCGTAGGTTCGTCATCAGGGGTTACAGGGCAGTGCGAGTGAGTCTATTGGTCGCCTGCAGGGACCTCCTCTGGCATCAACCAGTTGACGACCAATAGAGTTGCTCATACGGACATTTAAACTCCTGTTGCCAGAGCTGCTGCGGTACGCGTTAACCCCGTATTAACCCCTTATACAAAACTGGAAAAAACGAAGAAAAAACTAACACGCAGAATGTCCACGAATATTCGCCCGAAGAGAAGACAGGAACGGGCGAAAAACGAGGACAAAGACGAACACAAAGACTTCCCTGGTGCCCAAGTCTAATTTTTGTGAACAAGTCCTAAAATTGATGTTGTAGCTTCCCAAAAAAGCTAGAATTGAAAGTGTTAACCACCATTTGAAATAGTCTAGCTTTCAAAAATATATGTTTGATGGGGAAAATTGAAACGGCTGGATTCAAAGATGTACCAAATAGAACATAGGTGCAGGATGCACAAATGTAAAAATCCCAGGTTTAAAAATGTACACCTCCCAAATGTAACCTTTTAAACCCCAAACAATGCAACACAGGTGCTTAGGTGGTATCACTGTACTCAGGAGATGTTGCTTTACACATATTAGGGTTTCTCCGGTAGGTTTTTCTTGTGTTTAGTGACTAAAATGCCATGTTTGGGACATAACTTGGAATATTGTCATCTGTTCATCCTACCCCAGGTCCTATTTTGGCATCTTTGAAGCCGACCAATATTATTTACCTACATCCAACCACATATTTTTTAAAATTAGACACCCCAGGGTATTTTTAAAATTTTCCATGCATTAATTCTACCACTTTTTTCTAAGTCTGTGGTAGCCATTGTTCTGGTGTTTTTTTCAAAAGCTAGTGGTATAATCAGTGCATGGAACGTGTTAAAATATCGGCATTTAAAATACCCTGGAGTGTCTAGTTTTCAAAAATATATGGTTTGGTAAGGGTAAATTGAATTAGCTCGCTTCAAATGTGGCCTTTTTAGGCCCCAAACAACCCGACAATTTTTTTGCCATTTTGTATTATTTTGTATAGATGTAAAATAGTAGTAGCCCTTCTTGTCTTGAAAAAAATATATAATTTGTGTTGGTACAGTAAATGAAAAGAAAATTAAAGCTAAACACAAACACTGCATAAAAGTTACACCAGCCCTTAAGGGGTTAATTAGTTAGTTATCGACAATTACCATATTTGCTTGATTATAAAATGACCCTGATTATAAGACGACCCCCCAAAATTTGAATATTAATTTAGGAAAAAAAGAAAAAGCCTGGAATATAAGACTACCCTATAGGAAAAAATGTTTTACTAGTAAATATTAAAACATGTAAAATATTTCATATTTAATAAAAACTATGATTAAGAAAAAATGCATTATTTCCTTTTATTTGCCAACCTCTCCCCCAGTTATGCACATCTGCCCTACGGCTTGCTACTCTGCCCCCCAGATATGCCTTATACCCCCATATATGCCACTCTGCCCCCTTATATGCCTTATACCCCCTATATGCCAATCTGCCCCCAGATATGCCTTATACCCCCTATATGCCCTGATATGCCACTCTGCCCACCAGATTTGCCTTATACCCTATATGCTACTCTGCCCTGCAGATATGCCTTACACCCCCTATTTGCCACTCTGCCCCCCCAGATATGTCTTATTCCTCCCTATTTGCCAATCTGCACCCAGATATGCCTTATAAATGCCCCCCCCCCCGACTTACCGATACATCCCTAGACTTGTCCCTAGTGCTCCAGACTCCCTGCTGTCTAGTGGGGGCAGCTGGTTGACATCTGCGCAATGAGCACAGACAACCTTCGCTGCTACCTGGGACTTCCGCCGGGGCTTCTATGACGGAGCACTGGAAGATCACGTTAGAGAAGCCCCGGTGGAAGTGTCGGGTAGCAGCGGAGGTTGTCTGCGCACATCGTGCAGATGTTCACCGGCTGCCATTGAGGAGGATCCAGGTCCCCTGCAGTGCTGTGCGGGATCTGGATCTTAGTCTTGTAGTCAGACCTCTATTTGCTCTGGAAAAAACCTTGTCTTATAATCGAGCAAATACGATAGTTATACGATGTTTATGGTGCTAAGGTCATGTTAAAAAATTTAATTTACTGTTCATTTGTATATTTCTACAAATATTCCAATCTACTTCACTGTCACCTGTCAGTGAATGACATGGGTATTACTATGATGCATGACCTGGAAATATGTTATGGGATATATCCCTATTCTCATGGACCCAGGGATGCAGGGCAGGGGCCCTGCATTGTTTGAGTGGGAGTTTTACAGGGCATTTGTTATGTCATTATAAAGTGTGTATTCTGAGTTGTATGTGATAACTCTTTCCAGGATGATTGCTCAAGGCCCCGTGAAGCTAGGACAGTGCATTTTGGTGCATAGATAGCTTGAGTGTTGAGCTGTTCGGCGACACCATGGGTTTGGGGGGAACTGGTCAAGGTGAGGAGATCGAGCCTATTTTTCCATAGTTTTGGAGGGGTCACCAAGGAGGGGCAGAGGTGGCATTGGTGTGGAGAAGTTTGAGTGGCTTGTTTGTTTTGGAGGGGCTGAGGGCTGTTTCAGCAGAAATGCGTGGTGTTATGAGAGCAGTAATAAGGTATTCTTGTTTTTCTAGTTTGGACCCCCTACATGTAGTCTCAGCTCATGCTGTGGGGTGACAGCTATAATCATTTGTTATGATCACTGACTATAAATCAACTTCAAATACTGATCAGATTGTCTCAAGGAGGGCATCTAAACATCTTGGACGACTGAGTAGTTCGACCTGGTGCAGTGATAGCAGATGGCCCAAAAATAGCAGAGGAAGCAAAAAATAACTCCAATAAGTCCATTACACCTATCTATTTTGAAGCAGTTCTCTAACTTCATGTTTGGCCAAATGTATTTCTGCGTGCTAAATATTTATAACATAAGGATGGTGTTTTGTGGGAAAAAGGTTTAAAATATCAGATTTTATTACGATGCTGGGAAGACTAACTGATGTGATGCAAGTTATCTCAATAGGTTTCTCAAGCCACCAGAAGTTGATCAAATAAAAAAGGATGAATGGCCCGCACAAAAATAAAAACAGAAATATGTGAATCTGAAATGCCAAGAAGCTTTTTGTCTAGCTCCAATGTCAATAAGGAGTACTGCCATGAGAAAACAAACGATAGAAGAGTATTGCATTCTAGTAACAACAGTACAGTTTGTAACATTGACAATCCCCTGGAAGTAAACCCATGTTGTTTTTGATCCTGAAATCCATATGATTTTAGATGTTCAACAATCATATCCTTTAACATAGTTTCCATTAATAACTTTGCTTTTCTGACTACCTGTTCAGTGAACTAACCCGATGTAGCAACACAGAGACCAGCATCAGTGGCCAAGTGTGACCCCTCCACGTGGATGCCTATTTTAAAAGAGTTTAGGAGGCGATCAACAATCACTTTAATGGTGGTTGAAAATCCTCGATAGCGACCAAAATAAAAAAAAAAGTGCACTTTACAAATGTAGCCTTTTGGCCCAAACAACTCAGAGAACATATGCATGGGGATATCACTGTACTTGGGAGATGTTGCTGAACACATATTGGGATGTTGTTTGACAGTGACGTTATAAAGGAGTTATAAATTCACACCTGAATTACAATTAATGTAAAACATTTTTTTTAAAGAATTACTACCTCAAACCCTGGCAAAGGCTGGTGGTAGAATCTTGTGGATGTAAAGGGTTAAAATACCAGCATTTGAAATACCCTGGGGTGTCTAGTTTTCAAAAATATATGGATTAATGGAGTAAATTGAAATTTAAATAACCATGCCTGGTGGTATAATTGTACTCGAGAGGTGTTGCTGAACATATATTAGGATGTTGTTTGACAGTGATGTATACCTGATTTACACCTGAAGTACAATGTATATGAAAAAAAACACACACAAAATAGCACCACAAATTTTGACAAATTGGTGGTAAAATTAGCGCATGGAAAGGGTTAAAATACATCCATTTGAAATACCATGGGGTGTCCAGTTTTCAATAATATATGGTTTGATGGGAGTAAATAGCACTGGTCGGCTTCAGAAATGTCCCAAATAGCACATGGAGCAGAATGACCAGATTTGGAAAAAATGCAAGTGCATTCTATTCTCTTGTGTTTGATTATGTGTGCATGACCTGGCTTTCTTTTACATTCCTTCTGGCTCCTGATTCCCGACTTGTTCCTGACATCGCTGATCTGCATATTCCTGACTCAGGCTTGTCTTATGGTGTACGCTCCTGGATCATGATTCTGCTTTATTTGCTTGGTTATTTCAATAAAGTGTTTTGCACTTTACGTTTTGTGTCCATCTGGTTCCTGATCCCCAACATCCACTCACCTGATCTAGAAACCCATGGGAGGAACATGTGTTTAGTCCCCCAGTGCTTACGATAGAATTGTGTCAATTTGTGGTTCCTCGCATTTCCTTCCTAGGATACATTATATTGTCCTCTTTTGGACCCTACAAAACTCTCTGCCATTTCAGAATGGCCTCAATTCTCAATTCTGGGCAGGGCACTGGACTCACAGCAGGGCACACACCAGGGAGCCCTCAGGCAGGGCACATGTATTCAGGCAAGCCGGGTCAATACCAGGAGATCACAGGAACAAAAGCCAAGATCAAGTTCAGGACAAGCCGGGCCAAAACAGGTACAATTCAAAAGAGAACTGCTATGAACAGCACAGGGACAGGTAGCAGCAAAACAGCAAAGCTGAACAAATCACGATGCAAAGGTCCAGACTAAAGGGCACAGCAGGTATATAAGGGCCAGAGACGTATCTACTGAAAATAGCGCCTATGGCAAGCACTGAAATTGCGCCCCTGTCCAAATATCTAAAACCCATTTACTAGCCCCTGCTGCCCATATATATATAAATATTAGTCCCTGCTGCCGATAGCAGGTATAGATCAACACACAAACCCAGATCAATTGAAATTCACTTGTGATCTCAGCACTGAAGGTATCTATCAAATAAACAGAATCAGACATACAAATCCTGTATTTGCAGGTATACAATGATATATGAAACTTAGCATCGCAGGTATAGATCAGATACATACATGGAAACAGCATTGCAGGTATTAATCAACTGAATAAGACATATTAACCCTGTATTTGCTGGTACCCATAAATAATGTATGGAAACATAGCATAGCACATATGGATCTACAGAATAACACAAAAACCCAGCTTTGCAGTTAAAGATCAATTGGGATTCACATAAAAACACGGCATTAAAGGTATATTTAAAAACCCCTAAATTACAGGCATAGATCACAGGTTGCACACCCCAAAGTCAGCCCTGGCATCCACACTGCCCACATAGAACCCGGCCAGCACCCAGATCACACACATAAGATTTGCAATCTTTGTCCCCAAATAGCCCAGCACAAGTCAACTTTGTCCCCAAACAGTCCTGCCTGTGCCATCTTTGTCTCCAAGGCTTAAACCTCCTCCTAGTGCCATCTTTGCCCTTCCACAATTATACATCTATGATACACAAACACTCTTACAGTCACTCACTAATTCACACAACTCATCCACACATTAACTCATGCTCTCTCTCATTCAGACAACTCATCCACACATTAACTCATGCTCTCCCTCATTCAGACAATTCATCCACATATTAACTCACGCTCTCCCTCATTCAGACAACTCATCCACATATTAACTCATGCTCTCTCTCATTCACTCAATCCATCCACACATTATTTCACACTCTTTACTTATATCTACCCCCTCTCCTTCTCTTATCACTTTCTAACCCCTCTCCTTCCCTTATCACTTTCTAACCCCTCTCCCTCCCTTATCACTTTCTAACCTCCTCCCTCCCTTGCCACGGTCTAACCCCTCTCCCTCCCTTATCACTGCTTCCCCCCCCCCATTTGTAGTTCTCTCACCTTGAGGTCCAGCGAAGGGAGCACTAGGCTTCTGTCTTCTTGCACTGCCTGCTGCTTCACTGCTGCTGAGCGCCGTAATATGACATCATATTACGGTGCTCAGCATGAATGTCATATTTCGGTGCTCAGCAGTGAAGCAGCGGGCACCAGCGAGCGGCTTTTAAACACTGTCTTTTTTTTGTTTGATGCGGGGGAGAACGAGGTGCACCCCTCTCTCTCCTCATCAAAAAAAAGCGTTTAAAAGCCGCTCGCTGGTGCCCGCTGCTTCACTGCTGAGCGCCGAAATATGACATCATATTACGGTGCTCAGCATGAAATGCCGGCGCCAACACCGGCACCGGGAAGGAGGTAGAGGCCTCTCCTCTGCATCAAAAAAAAAGACGGTGTTTGAAAGCCGCTCACTGGCGTCCCCCTTCAAATGGCGCCTATGGCAGGAGCCATAGGTGCCATACCCTAGATACGCCTCTGATAAGGGCAGAGCGACACCCAGGTAATGTGGCACAGCTGATCAGAAATTAGTAATGGGAAGGGTGGCCACTAGTGGCTGCAGAAATGCATGGCAGTAGGTGTAGATATTACATAGTCCAGGCCGGCAGAGTGAAATCCTGACAATTATAGAAAATGTTTCAAGAACTTTTCTAAGATCACCGCTCTTCTTACTGCCATGACAAAGAAGATTGCCAATTGCAAAAACTGGTAAAGATGCAGTTCAGGCCTTTATTTAGTTTAAATGATTCTTTGCCACAGCTCCAGTGTTAATTTATCTAGACGTATCCAAACTCTTTGTGGATGAGGTGGAGGCTTCTGGGCTTCATGGAGGCCCATGAAGTTTGCTCCTCTTTATAACCCCCCCCTGTAGACCTGATATTGCGTTTGCTGATTTGGATTCATGTTTTCTGTTTTTGATCATAGTCTGACTAGTCTCTTGCCTAGTTATTTAGCTACAGATACATCAACCCGTGTACCTTACTGGGCATGGCTGACTACCTGCTCTGTGAACTGACCTCTGGCTTGCATGACTACTAATTTTGTGTATTGAGCCTGGCTGCGTGTGAGGATTAAAATATACGAGGAGTCCGGTATACAGGGAGACGCACCAAAGAAGGTTCTGGGAGCACTGCATATATGATCGTGCCCTAAACTGAAGCAAGCAGAGGTCAGGGGTATCAGAGAATCAGCAATCCGTTAAGCAAGCCAGGGTCAGGGCATCAAGAAATTTATCAGAGTCTGTTACGCAAGTCAGGGTCACGGTATACAGAAATATAGCAGAGTCCGTTAAGCAAGCCAGGGATCAATAACAATAAGAAGAACTATAACACAGGAACACTCAGAGAAAATAAACCCAGGCTGGATGATGTCCCCAGGAGTGCGCACAGCTGACGCCTCCAGACAGCAGAGAAAAAGGGGGCAGGGATTCTGGTGAGTGGCTGCAGGTCGGTTGCTGACACTGTGTTTGACCATCTGTCTTGCACTAACCCCTGGTACCTTGTATTACCTGCCTAGGACTACCACCAATACAGTATGTGACCAGATTTTTTAAATGAAATACAGGGACATTTTTTTTAAAATTTGCAAATGGTGAAAAACTAGTTCATAAGCATATTTTCTTCCAATTATAAATGCAGTGTATTTGGTATGTGTTTATGAAGTGATTGTATGATATTTTCGTTATATATACGGTAATACTTTTGGGATATGACTACAAATGTTTAAAAGAAAAAAACCATTTCAATGCATATTTGGCATTTTATTCTTACCAAAGAATTGTGGTTCAACAACAACAATATAAATTAACAATTCAGAACAGTAAAATATTGCATGGTAACAACTAGACTAGCACCAGGGGGCTCTTTGTCTTCGGCAAAAATAAATCTTTGTATTCCGCGAACATTTGCCCGTTCCTGTCTTCTCTTCGGGCGAATATTCGTGGACATTCTTCGTGTTCGTTTTTTCTGGTTAAGGGGTTAATACGGGGTTAACGCGTACCGCAGCAGTTCTGGCGCCAGGAGTTTAAATGTCCCTATGAGCAACTCTATTGGTCACCAGCAAGGGGCCATTGGTTGATGGCAGACGAGCCCCCTGCTGGTGACCAATAGAGTCGCTCATACGCACATTTAAACTCCTAATGCAGCAACTTATCCGGCAGGGACAGATATTTTGAAAGAATAGATAGGTATTCATTTCATGTTTTACTCTAGAATTCCTATGAACATGATTTTTTTTTCAGGGAAAAATAAGTATATTAATAGTAAATGATTGTCAATGACATTAATTCTGTCGAACTTGCAAACTTTTTTTTTCTATTTATTTTGGGGGGTTTTGTATTAAACCTCTGCGAGGCTTCTGTCTTCAGTGTCTTCGTCGCATTTGTGTAAATGAGTTAGAGAATAAATGAATTAATGTGTGGAAGAATTGTGTGAATGAGTGAAAGAATTAATGAATTTGTGAGAATGCATTAATACATATGTGTAACTAAATTGTGTGGAAGAGGGAGAGAATTAATGATTGTGTGAATTAGTGAGTGACTGTAAAAGCATCTGTGTGTATTATAGATGTAATAATAAGTAAAGTAAAGGAGAGGTATGGCTTAGTGAATGAGGGACAAAGGGACTCTGGGGATGAGTACAGTGGAGAGGACCTCTCAATGTCATAGTAGGGTCAGGAAGAGGGAAGACCACAGTCAGGGTGGGAAATATTTATTTTTTTGGTGATAGCAGAGGGAGTCATTGCATGCTAGGGCGCATGGAGCTGGACCCAAAGAAATGCCTTCCTGGGGTTCAATCTTTTTCAATATTAAATATATTGGCAACAGGGTCTAATATATATATTTATATATATTGGCAGCAGAGGCCAATATTAAAATATATCGACAGCAGTGTCTAATATTAAAGAATGAAAAACAACTGCCAGTTTAGCTGTTAATTTGAAATCATATTTTAATCACTGTCTTTACTTCACAGATTATGTAGTTAAAAATGCATGTCTAACACATATCTAACGTATATATATATATATATATATACACACACACACATATATATAAATATATAGTGTATATGTAGCATTTTAAAATTGCCCCCCCACTTTGGTCCCTGTCCCCCCATGTGCCCCCCCTATATATATGAAAGCTGGAGACGCCACTGATCAATGCCCCCAAACAGCCTGCCTGTGACTCAATTTTACTGGCCTGGTCCAGCCCTTTGTGAATAAACTTGGACTGGTACTGGCGAAGCAGAAACGCAGTGGGTTGAGGTTATGTGATAAAAATTAGGCCGCTCACACAGCCTCAAGACTATCCTACAGGAAAAAAGTTTTACTAGTAAATATTAATTCACATGTTTACTATTTTTTCATACATAATTGAGAAAAATGCATTTCTTGATTTCATTTCATCTGCCCCCGGGCTTGCCACTCTGCCCCCAGATTTGCCTTATACCCCCCCTATTTCCCACTCTGCCTCCCAGATATGCCTTATACCCCTATATGGCACTCTACCCCCCCCCCCCCGACTTACCAATGCATCCCTGGACTCAGGGATGTCTATATGGTGGGCAGATGATGAATGTCTGCATGATGTGCGTAGACAACCTCTGCTGCTACCCGTCATTTCCACCGGGGCTTCTATGACTGAGCACCGGAAGGTCATGTCACGCTGGTGCTCTGTCATAGAAGCCCTAGCGGAAGTGCCAAGTAGCAGCACAGAGAGGAGGATCCAGGTCTCCTGCAGCGTTGCGGGGGATCCTCCTCTCTGGCAGTCGGTGAACATCTGCACGATACACGCATACAACCTCCGCTGCTGCCCAGTACTTCCGCTGGAGCTTCTATGGTGGAGCACCGGAGTTCTCTGTCATAGAAGCTCCAGCGGAGGTTGTCTGTGCATATCGTGCTAGAGAGGATTATCCAGGTCCCCTGCATTTGCTCTGAAAAAAAACCTTGTCCTATATTCGAGCAAATACGGTACTATTTTTGAGCTGGTGGGCTGCTAAACAGTCCCACATGACACATAGGTCCTCTCAAAATAACAATAGAACATTTCAAGTTTGGAAAAGTGAATGGGCATGTTCTATTTTGTGCCTCATAACTTCCAAAAAACCATAAAAATCTACATGGTTGGTATTTTCAGAATCAAGACACTTGCATGAATTGTGGCATTTTGAGCAACTAAACTAGTGTAGGAACAATTATCAATTGACTGTCTGGGCACGTCATACACAAACATCTAGTTAGCGACAATTAACGTGCCAGGACCGTCATGGCTTTAAATAGTTCGCTTTTTGCAACCAAATGGTGTTGCTGTAATGCCTTGATGTCGAGGCATTCAGAAACACGAGATCAGGGGCCATGTCTGGCCCTTCCCCGGGGTGTCAATGTCAGCCATACACTGTATGGCGGTGGATGCCTGTTTTAAAAGAGTTTAATGGTGTTGCTGAAATGCCTTGATAGCGAGACATTTAGCGACACCGAACACCCACCCCAAGACGAGCTGTGATCGATCCGAAGAGCGCCACTGTGAGATTGGCAAAGTTTTCAAGAGGGTCTCTCCAGACCTTCCTGAGAGCTCTGGCTTTCTGGTTGAATACAGGCACTGCATTCACCCATGCAAGTAAATGGAGCCCAGCTTTCTAATCACAACGTGATTAGTAAAATAAATGTAAAAAATAAGAAAATAATAAGGAAAAAAAATAGTAACATGTAAAAATAATTTCCCTGGGAACCTTCCAAAAAATTGAATTGGCCGAGTTCAACAATGTCCCAATTAACACAAGGGGAAGGATGACCACATCTCAAATTTCTAATTTGAAAAATGCACACATCCCAAATGTGGCCTTTTAGCCCACAAACAACCCGACAAAACCATGCATGTGGGGGTATCACTGTACTCGGGAGATGTTGCTAAACACATATAGGGTTGTGTGACAGTGACATATACCAGGAGCTATACATTTATATCTAAAGTATAACATGTGTGGGAAAAATACACAAAAAATTCTACCACAAAGTTTGACAATGACTGGTGAGAGAATTAGTGCATGGAAAGAGTTAAAATACTAGACATACTTGGGGTGTCTAGTTTTTAAAAAAATATATGGTTTGATGGGATAGATTGCATTTACCAGCTTCAAAGATACCCGAAATTGCATATGGGGGAAGAATTACCAGATTTGGAAAAAAAGTTTTTAAATAGCAAAACGCTAGTTATTGCCCCATAACGTGCAGAAAAAAGCAAAAAAAAAAACCATTGGATATTTCTAAACTCATGACAAATAGTAGAATCTATTTAGCAGTTTTTTTCGTTAGCTTTTATAGATGAGTAAAAGATTTTTCAAGTAGAAGTCAGAAAAAATCATTTTTTTCTCCATATTTCACCATATTTTATGCTTTTTTTTATAGTAAATGATATTATACAATCCAAATATTGACATCTAAAGAAAACCCTTCTTGTCCTGAAAAAGAAAACAATATATAACTTGTGCGGGTTCAGTAAATGGGAAAGAAGAAAATTACAGCTAAACACGGGCACTGCAGAAATGTTAAAAGCCATTTTCACGAAGGGTCCAAAAATAAAATCAGCCATTGTAACGAAGGGGTTAATGTATTGTTCATACTGAAAGTGGGACTATAATCTAAAAATTGAATAAAAGGAAAGCAAAATAAAAAATAATAAAAAGGAAAATAATGTAAAAATGCAAGAAATGAACAGGTTTGTAAAACACCATTAGTAAAGAAAGGGTTAATATTGCTTCTTTTCGTAAAGGATTACCATTTAGAATTATTACTTCTCTCTGCGTTTACCATGTGATGTGGGGGAGGAGAATTGACTGCTTGCAAAAAATGACTCAAATGTTGTCAGTTCAATGTTTTCTGGTTGTCAATCTGCTCGGATTACAGAGACGTGCCTGGTTTTGCAAACACCTAGTGCGCAGTCGCCTATTTATAATCAGTAGATAGAGGAATGGCTTCAGCGGTGTAGCGGCGATTGTGTTTGCACTCTCCCAACTATTTTTCGTTTTCAGTTTAGGATTTACAAATGTGTTAATCTCACGTGTTTAATTGTATTTCCATTTATAATAACATTGCTTGCATTTTACTGTGGCATCTCGATAGGACTATAAACCATTTAACCGGCCTTGAAGTATAATCTATTCTGTCGATTTATACCTTATTAAGGTTTGGGCGACCGCTTAAATGTGATTCAATTATTGCCCTCCGAGCACCATTATTAGACTTACACGGCTGGTAGTTTTTAGATACAACCCGCAATTATTGTAGGATCGTTATTATTCGCATATCGTCCGTATGTTTTAGCGTGCTTGCTGACAGTTTATAGCAAGGGGATGCATTTATTGCGGATTTATGAATGGCACTGATATGGAGGAAATACCGTTTCAGAAAGTCAAAACCAGACGGAAGAAATGCCGTTGTTCCCCAATTTCCCGTTTGGATACAATCGCATGCGAAGACGAGTTCGACTGCAAAGAGCTGGAGTCCCTGTTTCAAAATTACAACCTGAAATTGGAACAGACTTCGACCTTGAAAGCACTCGTAATTTTGATCATCACGACAGCGAGTTTGGCGATGGTAGAATTGATGTTTGCGCCTAGCTTGACCATATCCAAAGGCTCGAATCCAGCGCACTGTCTAATATTCATTTCCCTCTTTGTAGTCACCAATGTCAAGTATCTGCAGGTTACCCAACTCAAGCAGATCGTTAAACTCACCTTACTCTTTAGTTTTACTTTCGCTTTTCTCTGCTGTCCTTTCTCTTTGGGAGCCTACGGCTTGGAATCCCCTACTTCTTCAGAACACGGAATGTGGCAACTTATGTTGGTGATATTTGTTTGTTATGCCCTACTCCCCGTTAGGACGTTATTGGCCATTGTATTTGGTTCTATGGTCTCCGTTTCACATATCATCGTTACGGCCACTTCTATAACCCTTGGAAGGCAGATGCTTTGGAAAACGGTAAGATGGATTTAATTACGTAATGTTTTATTTTATAATCAGCACAGGTTTTTTATATATAGGATAGACCAAGAAGTTTGCAAACCACTTTTTTATGTTATTGAATATTTCAATTTAGCACCACAGCACAAAAGAAATACAGTTGTACGTGGTGGTTTTGTAGCTTTTGTTGTGAAACCCGATGTTAATGTCCTTCTCATCAGTACACAACGCTCCTGGGACTTTTTCCCCCATTTACTTCAGTTTAGCCACTATAGCCTGTACTACTACTTTGTTGTTCTAATAAACTGTTTCATTCAAGCCTTAGGGGAATACCCTTTGCCCCTCATCCATCCAGTTTTACCCTTTTTCAGTCTACTATTGTCCTCACCGTTTTCCTCCATCCCCACTAATCTCCCTCAGGGTTATTAAATATTTTTTTTTAAAACGCCCTCCCCCCAATAAACTGTATGGCATTCCTCATTCTAATTCATTGATAACACATGGTCACATAATTATACATTTAGTTACAACAATACACAATGTACACTGAGTTTGTATGGCACAGTACTCCATATTGAATCCACTCGCTCCTCCACTTTGCCCTTGCTTAATCTGTAACCCATTCCATGCAGCCCAGGTGGTTTATAAAAAAAGCCCCCTGCTTGCGACCAATAGAGTCTCTCGAACTTTGAAAATCCTGGTGCCGAAACTTGGCCTGGGGAGACCACTGGTTTCCCCGCTCCAGAAGTTAAAGGTCCGCACGGGCGACAATTAGAGTCGCTCGTACGGACCTTTAACTCTTGGAGTTCCGCCTTTTAGATGTTAAAGGTCCTTAACAACTGACGGCGAAACTACGGATTTCTGCCTCTGTTAACCCCTGAGATGCTGCGTACATAAGGTAGGCTAGATGAGGAAGGGACCAGGGAGATTACTAAACGAAGATGAATTAAATGCAGGGTTGTATACAGCAATGTAGTTTAGCATTAAAAAAACTTGGGTTTATTTAATACTAGATAATAAAGCCTGCGGTACTGCAGACACAGTGGATGGGATGAGAATCCTTAAATATCAAAAAATGTTCATGATTAAATACGTATTGGGACAAATATATTCCAACCTTACTTAACCTCTTCATAACAATGGACGTGCAGGGCATGTCAAGGAAAAACATCCCGTTGGCGACAATTGACATGCTTGGCAGAAAACTTACACCCAAACAGTGTTGCTGTAATGCCTCGATGTCGAGGATCTGCAGCCAGGGCCTTGTGTGGCCTGTCCCCTGACCATCAACGTCTGCCATATATAATGGTGAAATGCCTTGAGGCATTCAGCAACACCGAAAACCTACCCCAGGACACACTGCGCCTCGGGCAATATGGTGGTGTCCTTTAACCAGGGCCGGACTGGGACTGAAAAGCAGCCCTGGAAAAATTTGGAGACCAGCCCCATATAGTTTATCTCACGGTGAAGCTCTTATACCCACACGCACCCCTTATACACATCCGAGTCACACTATTCGCCATTCTTTTTATCTCATTATTTGTATTAAAATGCCAGAAAGCAAAAGTGTTAAAAGGCCCTAATAAATGAAATACATTACACAGAATGCGAACATTTTTAGATGAAAGAGTTCCATTTTATTCAGTGGAACAAAACACTGATCACATTATTCTTCACGATATTCTGGTAAGAAACTTTTATTTCTTTATTAATTCATGTAGACTATTTTTTTCCATATTTAATAAAAGCTATGATTGAGACATGTTTGGTTTTTATTTCCTTTCATTTGACAACGAGTTGTGCACCTCTGCCCCCAGGCTTGCCACTCTGCCCCCCTGATATGCCTTCTAACCCCCTATATGCCACTCTGCCTCCAGAAATGCCTTATACCCCCTATATGCCACTCTGTCCCATGATATGCCTTCTAACCCCCTATATGCCACTCTGCCATATAGGGGGTTAAAAGGCATATCATGGGACAGAATGGCATATAGTGGGTATAAGGCATTCCTGGAGGCAGAGTGGCATGAAGGGGGTTAAAAGGCATATCATGGGGCACTCTGCCTCCAGAAAAGCCTTATGCCCCCCTATATGCCACTCTGCCTCCCTGATATGCTTTATACCCTCCTATATGCCACTCTGCCCCATAATATGCCTTTTAATCCCCGATATGCCACTCTGCCTCCAGAAATGCCTTTTACTCCCCATATGCCACTCTGCCTCCCTGATATGCCTCAACCCTCCTATATGCCCCTCTGCCCCATGATATGCCTTTTAACCCCCTTTTTGCCACTCCACCTCCAGATATGCCTTTTGACCCCCTATATGTCACTGCATCCAGAAATGCCTTATACCCCTATATGCCACTCTGTCCCATGATATGCCTTCTAACCCCCTATATGCCACTCTGCCATATAGGGGGTTAAAAGGCATATCATGGGACAGAGTGGCATATAGGGGGTATAAGGCATTTCTGGAGGCAGAGTGGCATAAAGGGGGTGAAAAGGCATATCATGGGGCACTCTGCCTCCAGAAAAGCCTTATACCCCCCTATATGCCACTCTGCCTCCCTGATATGCCTCAACCCTCCTATATGCCACTCTGTCCCATGATATGCCTTCTAACCCCCTATATGCCACTCTGCCATATAGGAGGTTAAAAGGCATATCATGGGACATTTTTGTTTACTTTATATGGGAAGCCGATCCAGCTTGCCATATTAAATAAAAAATAATATATGCCACTCTGCCCCATGATATGCCTTCTAACCCCCTATATGCCACTCTGTCATATAGGGGGTTAAAAGGCATATCATGGGACAGAGTGGCATATAGGGGGGTATAAGGCATTTCTGGAGGCAGAGTGGCATAAAGGGGGTTAAAAGGCATATCATGGGGCACTCTGCCTACAGAAAAGCCTTATGCCCCCTATATGCCACTCCGCCTCCCCAATATGCTTTATACCCTCCTATATGCCCCTCTGCCCCATGACATCCCTTTTAACTCCCTTTATGCCACTCTGCCTCCAGATATGCCGTTGACCCCCTATATGTCACTCTGCATCCAGAAATGCCTTATACCCCTATATGCCACTCTGGCATATAGGGGGTTAAAAGGCATATCATGGGACAGAGTGGCATATAGGGGGGTATAAGGCATTTCTGGAGGCAGAGTGGCATGAAGGGGGTGAAAAGGCATATCATGGGGCACTCTGCCTCCAGAAAAGCCTCATACCCCCCTATATGCCACTCTGCCTCCCTGATATGCCTCAACCCTCCTATATGCCACTCTGTCCCATGATATGCCTTCTAACCCCCTATATGCCACTCTGCCATATAGGAGGTTAAAAGGCATATCATGGGACATTTTTGTTTACTTTATATGGCAAGCCGATCCAGCTTGCCATATTAAATAAAAAATAATATATGCCACTCTGCCCCATGATATGCCTTCTAACCCCCTATATGCCACTCTGTCATATAGGGGGTTAAAAGGCATATCATGGGACAGAGTGGCATATAGGGGGTATAAGGCATTTCTGGAGGCAGAGTGGCATGAAGGGGGTTAAAAGGCATATCATGGGGCACTCTGCCTCCAGAAAAGCCTTATGCCCCCTATATGCCACTCTGCCTCCCCGATATGCTTTATACCCTCCTATATGCTCCTCTGCCCCATGATATACCTTTTAACCCCCTTTATGCCACTCTGCCTCCAGATATGCCTTTTGACCCCCTATATGTCACTCTGCATCCAGGGGCGTAGGAACCGGGGGGGACGGGGGGGACAGATCCCCCCCAGGAAATCATGCGGGGGGGACCGATAATAGAGAAATCCCCCCCAGGGCTGTGTGAGGTAAGTGCCCTCGGTGCACAGCTGCCCGATCAGCAGCTGCAGCGTGCAGGACTGGTTGGGGAGATCACGGATTTCCCTAACCAGTCCAACATTAAGGGCACACTTACCGGTGTGATCTCTGTCACTGAGCACCGGGCGATGGGATATGACGTTTATATCCCAGCCCCGGCGCTCAACATAAACAGCTGTGCGCAGCAGCACTGCACTAGAGCGGCAAACCACCAGAAGGGAAGGAGGAAGAGAAAGCAGAAAGGAAGAAGAGAAAGGTAAGAGATGTGCAAAACGAGGGGGGGGGTCTGATGTGCAAAACGAGGGGGGGTCTGATGTGCAAAACGAGGGGGGGTCTGATGTGCAAAACGAGGGGGGGTCTGATGTGCAAAACGAGGGGGGGGTCTGATGTGCAAAACGAGGGGGGGGGGTCTGATGTGCAAAACGGGGGGGGGTCTGATGTGCAAAACGAGGGGGGGTCTGATGTGCAAAACGAGGGGGGGCTGATGTGCAAAACGAGGGGGGGCTGATGTGCAAAACGAGGGGGGGGCTGATGTGCAAAACGAGGGGGGGTCTGGTGGTAGATATGTGTGTGTGCATATATATATGGTGAGGCATGTATACGGGCAATGTCTATGAATGTGTATGGGCACTTGGGCAGGCATATGTGTGTGTGTGTATAGGGCAGGTGTGTATATGTGTGTATATGTGTGTGTATGGGCACGCGCATATAAGGGCAGTGTATGTGCATATGTGTGTATGGGCAGTGTATATGTGTACGTCTGTATGGGCAGTGTATATGTGTACGTGTGTATGGGCAGTGTATATGTGTACGTCTGTATAGGCAGTGTATATGTGTACGTGTGTATGGGCAGTGTATATGTGTACGTGTGTATGGGCAGTGTGTATGGGCAGTGTATATTTGTATGTGTGTATGGGCAGTGTATATGTGTATGTGTGCATGGGCAGTGTATATGTGTACGTGTGTATGGGCAGTGTATATGTTTACGTGTGTACGGGCAGTGTATATGTGTACGTGTGTATGGGCAGTGTATGTGTGTATGGGCAGTGTATATGGGTACGTCTGTATGGGCAGTGTATATGGGTACGTGTGTATGGGCAGTGTATATGTGTACGTCTGTATGGGCAGTGTGTATATGTGTATGGGCAGTGTATATGTGTACGTCTGTATGGGCAGTGTATATGTGTGTATATTAGGAGTGTATTTGTCTTATAGTGTATACGTCTGTGTAAGTATGTTCAAGGGCAGTGTATATTTATGGGGAGGCATGTGTGTGTGAGCAGTTTATGTATGCTTGGGCAGGCGTGTAAAAGGGTAGTGCATATGTGTGAGTACTGGCAAGTGTGTATGTGC
The DNA here is from genome assembly GCF_027358695.1 of Spea bombifrons. Lineage (NCBI taxonomy): Eukaryota > Metazoa > Chordata > Amphibia > Anura > Pelobatidae > Spea > Spea bombifrons. The sequence goes on from NC_071091.1 coordinate 42,410,468, forward strand.
AGGCAACTGCAGCGTATATGTGTGTTTTTGTGGGCAGGCATGCGTAAGAGCAGTGCATATGTGTGTGTGTATGAGCAGGCATGTCGTACCTAAAGGGAAGAGAATGATTCCCTGTAACACATGTTTAACTCAGGGGTGCCTAGGGTTAAATCCAGGCCTATTTCTGGTTAAAATGAGTGTGTGTGTCACTGTATGTAGCATTTGGACACAAGAGAATATTGCGGGGTGCTACTTGGTCTAGGGCATCATTAATACAAAGCGCCACGTGTTAAATCTAGGGGTAGGCAGAGTAAGTGAAGGATGTGTTTGAATGTGTGTCTGGGTGTGATAGCGTATGTTTGTGGGTATGTTATTGTGCACATCTGTTTTCAGGTGTGTTATGGTGGGCATGTGTCTAGGTATATTAGGGTGGGAATCTTTTTGGGTGTATTATTGTGTGTGTGTGTATGTTAGTGTGTGCATGTGTGTGTATGTTATTCAAGTGTTTAAGTGTATGGATATGTTCCTGTGTGCATGACGTGTTAGGAGTCTTAGATGGTTCCTTCAATACATCATAGTAGTCTCTGTGGCCGTGTCCAGTGCGGTCCATCTGTGGTTGTAAGATTTTTCTGTTTCTGTGGGAATTTTCTCCCATTCATCTAGTAGAACGTTTTATGAGCTGAAGGTGATAAACCAAGACATTTTGGACAGCACTATGCTTCTAACTTTCTGGGAACAGTTTTGGGGAAGGTCTGTGCCCCAGTCTACAAAACAAGGTCCATAAATGCATGGTTACAAAAATTCCCCACAGAAACTCTCCAAAATCTTGTGGAAATCGTTCCCAGAAGAGCGGAAGCCGTTATAGCGCCAAAGGGGGACCAACTACATATTTATCTCTATGTATTTATAATGCAATGTCATAAAAGTCCCTGTTGGTGAAATGGTCAGGTATACCCTACCAGTAAAAATGCTATCCCCCCCAGATTTTTAGGGGTTCCTACGCCCATGTCTGCATCCAGAAATGCCTTATACCCCTATATGCAACTCTGGCATTTAGGGGGTTAAAAGGCATATCATGGGACAGAGTGGCATATAGGGGGATATAAGGCATTTCTGGAGGCAGAGTGGCATATAGGGGGGCACACTTACATACACACACATGCCGATTTTTTTTTTTGTTTTTAACAAATACAAAAAACATTATACAGTACAAAAAATACATTATTTTACTCACCTTCTACTTCTCTTGACTTCCTGGTAGCTGCACACCGTTCTCCTCTATGCTGACAGCCAGGATGCCACTGACCTGACATCCGGTGCTGCAGCAGTCTGAGTGCGAGGGGGCGGAGCTTCCACCTCACGCTGCTCCCATCACTATGCAGCCATCAGACTGCTGGGAATGTAATCTAAACGGCCGGTGCGTGCTGATGCCACCGGCCGGAGCTACTTTAACACTTTTTTTTATTATTTATATGGTAAACTGGATCGGCTTGCCATATAAAGTAAAAAAAAAAAGTATTAAAGCAGAGGCGGCCGGCGGCATCAGCACGCATCGGCCGTTCAGATTACATTCCCAGCAATCTGATGGCCGCATAGTGATGGGAGCAGCGTGAGGGGTGAAAGGTCAGTGCGAGGGGGCGGAGCTTTCACCCCTCACACTGCTCCCATCACTAGACGGCCATCGCACACGGCTGCTGGGTGCTGATGCCGGCCGGCCGCATCAGCACCCAGCGGCCGCTTTGATTAGATTTCGGGCAGCCTGGGGGGCAGCTCAGCGGCTGTCTATATGGTAAGTCTGCCGGCCGCCCAGCCCACGTACCTTCCGGCCCACCGGGAAATTTCCCGGTATCCCGGTGGACCAGTCCGGCCCTGCCTTTAACCCCTTAGTGACAATGGCTGTTTTAACATTTCTGCAATGCTTGTATTTATGTATAATTTTCTTCTTTCTCATTTACTGTACCCGCACAAGTTATTTATAGTTGCAATGCCTGCCAACAATTGCAACAGCGTTGCTACGGACACCCTTTGCCCCACCACGTCGCTCTTTTGAGGGTACATTAAGCACGTGAAGTTACAGAGAGGGAGTTCGTTCGGGAACCCTGGTCTGATCTGTAGGACCAGGGTTTACCCAGCCGTGTCTCTGGAGATCTGGCCCGGCTACAGTGCGGACTGTTCTTGGGGATGTTTCTGAGACAGGGTCCTGACATCGTATCCCGTCACTTTTGGAACGTAACATCTTCAGACCCTGAGTTCTCCATTGGTACCCTGGGATTGACGTCGCTCCCTTGCATAACCCCCCCCCCGAGATAGTGACTCTTTGGCCATTGCTGGCCATACAACTGTATGGCAGCACTGGTCTGTCTGGTGGTTGATGGGATTATACTGTGCTGTAGAAGTCTGCATTGGGAGGCGGGTCCCACGGGACCCGCCAAAAAACTTGCGGGCGCGGGCGGTCTTTCTGGGGCTGTGGGTGGGAGCGGGCAGGATTGGCCACAAATGTGGCGGGAGCAGAACACCCACATTGCGGGAGCGGGATTCAATACAGCGGGAGCGGGATTAAAAAAGCAGTCCCGCGCAGGGCTCTACTGTGCTGTCCCCTATAGAGAGTTCTGTTTTACCCCTACACTAAATCTCGGCTAGTGCTTGGGGGAATATCAAGAATTAATCCCTTGAGCAATTAAGCTTTCAGCGGCAAGAAAGATCTCTATGGCGGAGCTACTCAGTCCATCACAAAGGGCTTTCTTTAGATGCCATTATTTTGAAAGTATAAAATATAGTGCCAAATTTAGAAAAAATGACTTTTTCTCACTTTTCTTTGGAAAATCTTTTACTCATCTACAAAAGCTAATGAAAAAACCTGCTAAATAGAGTCTACTATTTGCCCTGAGATTAGACATGCTCAATGTTTTTATGGTGTTTTTTTTATTTTTTTATTTTTTTTAGGGCAATAAGTATAGTAGCGTTTTGCCTTTTTTAAAATCATTATTTTCTCCAAATCTGGTCATTCTATTTGGGACATCTTTGAAGCCAGCCATTTCAATTTACCCCATCAAACCATATATGTTTGAAAACCAGACACCGCAGGATATTTAAAATGCTGGTGGTATTTTTTTGTGTGCTTTTTGTTTCACACACATTCAGGTATGCATTTACTGCTCCTGATATACAGTATCTCACAAAAGTGAGTACACCCCTCACATTTTTGTAAATATTTTATTATATCTTTTCATGTAACAACACTGAAGAAATAACACTCTGCTACAATGTAAAGTAGTGAATGTAGTGAGCGTATAACAGTGTACATTTGCTGTTCCCTTAACAATAACTCAACACACAGCCATTAACGTCTAAACCTTGGCAACAAAAGTGAGTACACCCCCAAGTGGAAATGCCCAAATTGGGCCCAATTAGCAATTTTCCCTCCCCAGTGTCCTATGACTCGTTACTGTTACAAGGTCTCGGGTGTAAATGGGGAGCTGGTGTGTAAAATGTGGTGTTATCGTTCTCACACTCTCTCATACTGGTCACTGGACGTTGAACATGGCACCTCTTGGCAAAGATCTCTCTGAGGATCTGAATAAAATACTTGTTGCTCTACATAAAGATGGCCTAGGCTATAAGAAGATTGCCAAGACCCTGAAACTGAGCTGCAGCACAGTGGGCAAGACCATACAGCGGTTTCACAGGACAGGTTCCACTCAGAACAGTGCATGTGGTCAGCATCATATCCAGAGGTTGTCTTTGGTAAATAGATGTATGAGTGCTGCCAGCATTGCATTGAGGTTGAAGAGGTGGGGGGGGGGCAAGCCTGTCAGTACTCAGACCATAATATCAGAAAGAGGGGCGCATAAACGTGGAAAAAAATAAAAACACAATAGTGTAGTACAATCAAATATAGTGATGTGATGAATAATATATTGCACTCACAAAGGTGATAAGTAAAGAAGGCCCATCAGATGGAAGATAATCTTCTTGAAGTCTGGAAAGCAAAAAAGGAAACCAATGGTGCAGTATTACAAAGCTTATGTTTAATATAAAGAAGCTCGTAAACTCACAAGAATGTTGGCATAACCGATAATGTTATGCTAAAAGGCTCAATATAAAATGTCTAACGAAAGAAAGTGGTAGTCCAAATCTCCAACGAAAGATAATAGTAGCAGCAGTCTCAACGCGTTTCGTAGCGATACGACCTCTACTTCCGGCATTTATAGGTGTCTCATTAACGTCCTCACGGATGCTTGCGTTGTAATCGCGTCATCACGCAGTGCCATGTTAGCATGATCGCCTTCGTATCATCGGGAATCGCGGCTGCATCCACCCGGTCGCATACATAAAGATCGCGTCATCGCGTATGCTGACGCGAATACGTACGCGTCATCCCGTCGTCCGTACTGGTCTCTGCGTCCAATGATGCGTTAAATAAAGTTCATTCAAATGAAGGTAGGGGGATAATCAAATAAATTATATGTTCTTCTCTCCCCACAAATAGGACTCGGACATGAAAAAAGAACAGCCCCCGGACATGAAAAAAGAACAGCCCCCCGGACAAGGGCAAATATAATCAATAAAAATATATATACAACCTAAATATATATGTCTAGACTATTATTGGAATAGATGTATATACCAATGTATAAATAATATAAGGAAGGAAAAAAGAGGTATCTATAAAAAAATACCATAGAAAGAATACCATAAAGAGTTATCCCTAGAAGGAAGAAGAAAGAAGGTCTAACATACTGTGGTGAATTGAAAATATAAATAGATATAAATAAATATCAAAAATAATAGATATATATAAAAAATGATAATATACACTATTTATACATATTATATTATCCATACATTTATATACACTGTACTTATACACACATTTATATATTTACACTTAATTTTCAATACATTTTTTTTTATTTTGTATATATTTATATATTCATATCTATATATCTACATATCTCTTATCATTTTTTATTTATATCTATTATTTTTGATATTTATTTATATCTATTTATATTTCCAATTCACCACAGTATGTTAGACCTTCTTTCTCCTTCCTTCTACCTTCATTTGAATGAACTTTATTTAACACATCATTGGACGCAGAGACCAGTACGGACGACGGGATGACGCGTACGTATTCGCGAAAGCCGAAAGCCTCCCGGGAGCTCTTGAGTAAATCTGCAGAACTAACAGAGTGGCAAGAGCAGATCTGGGAGAAGTAAATAATTCAGACACACACAAGGTGTTCATTTTCAGTAACTTCTCAATTTATTCATTGTTGCGAGCAGGTTTAAATACTGTTTCAGGGAGACTGATAAATTTTTCTTTGTGAATGATTTTGTAACAATCCGCATATAGTGCAGGGGCGTCCAACCTGCGGCCCTCCAGCTGCTGCAGAACTACATCTCCCATACTACTCAGCCAGCCCCTTAGCTGAAAGAGAATTGTGGGAGATGTAGTCCTGCAGCAGCTGGAGGACCGCAGGTTGGACAGCCCTGATATAGTGGGTACAACTAATCCACATCAAATATAGACTAAGGTCAAAAGTTCTTATTTACATAAGAGTGAATATCATCCTAGCATACGGACAAGTAAACATGTTATCTCGTTACTTAAGGATGAGAAAGAAATCATTAACAAGACTTGTCTACGTTGGCAAAAGATGTATATTTAATACAAAATGGTGTTCATCTAAATACCATATTTACAATCCCTCCTTTTATCACAACGTGATAACTTTACTTGCTTTCATCATATTGAATGCATAATATCATCAAATTTAACTTTGGTCGATCCACGCTTGACTTGAAATGTGTTACTATTGCTGTATATTTCAGTCCAGGTGGTAAGGCCAAATACCTGTGTGGCCATAACAATAGCCACAACTATGATAGCCGTCCCACTGATTGTTCAAGAGTCTCTTATCCCTTTCTGTCATGGTTTGACATGGTTCGAGAAGCATGAATCCATGATGATGACTCTTCTGTAAGGACAGCAGTTCTTGTTACAGCCAATATGGTGGTCCAGAGACTTGTTGGTTTTCGTCAACTGCTTTACGACCACTCTGTCTCCAGGCTTGTGTGTCGGTTGACCTGAAGGTAAAGGAAGAGACAGAGAAACATCACCATAGACACCATTCAATTTCTCTATCAAAAGTGTAAACAGAATAGGTAGCTCAACAATATAGAGGGTAGGACCAAATGAGAACTGGTATTGAGATAAGGTTGTGTACCTTCCTTTACAACCTAAAGCAAATGAGTGTAGTGTTTTCTGTATGTAGTATTTAACATGGAGAGCAGGAGCCAGCACTACTTGATAGTAGTTATACAGAGCAGTTCTTTATTCAGCTCAGATCCAAAACATAACATTCAAACTGTCAACTGAACTCAAACTTAAAATGGCCACTGACCATAGAGTTCCCCACAAACCGTCCAGAGTGTCCTTTCTTAAAGCAACAGTAGACTACATCTCCCAAACTATTTTCAAATCCCCCCTTTTAAACATACATTACTGAACAGTAAAGAAACTATAAAAATGAAGCTAAATATACTTTATCCTATAACATAATCTTTCAGTCTCTCGGGAGGGCGTATTACTCTTCCAGATCGGGATGTTTTGCAAGCAGCTTCTGTAGACTCTAGAGGGACTTGGTCTCCATCTGAACCTGGCACTTCAGCCTCCAAGTCTGTATCGTGTGTGATTGTCGACTCTGCTCTACAAGTACCTGTGGCTCTGAGTGGTCTTGATCATATGTATTATCCATCCTGAGATGACGCCGGTTTCTCCTGTACTTTCTGCCATCCGGTGTTTCAATTACATAAGATCTTGGCTCAGGACCAACAAATAATATCTTTGCAGGCTGCCAACCAACTGATGTCTCCATACGCACTGCATCCCCTTTTTGGAAGGCTGGTAGTAACTTGGCGCCATGATCATACTAAACTTTCTGCCTGCGCTGAATGTCTCTCGATCCCCGGTGTGCATTCTTTGGAATCTGGGGCTTTAATGCAGCAGCCACAACAGGTAACTTGGTTCGAAGAGTCCGACCCATTAAGAGCTGTGCGGGGGAATAGGCCATTCCAGTGATTGGAGTGTTGCCTAGCTCTAAAAGCCCAATATGAGGATCCACCCCCGATTCCCATGTCTTTTGGAGCATGAGTTTAATAGTTTTTACTGTCCTTTCTGCTAGTCCATTAGATTGTGGGTACCCAGGACTAGAGTGAGTAAACTTTATCCCCCATGCTGCAGCAAATGCCTTCATCTCGGCACTGGCAAAGGGTACATGATCACTGATTACTTCTGTTGGGATGCCATGTCTAGCAAAGGTGGCTTTCAGTTTGCCAATAACGGTTGATGACTTATCAGACATCTTTAACACTTCAGGGTATTTGGAAAAATAGTCCAGTATCACAAGGAAAGAGCACCCTTTCCAATCAAAAATGTCTATTGCCAGTTTTTGCCAAGGAAGATGAGGAATTTTGTGCGAGAGTAATAGCTCTTTTTGGTTCCCAGGTAGATAACTAGCACAAATCTTGCAGGTCTCTACCATTTGATGAATGTCCTTGGACATGCTGGGCCAGAATAGGATCATCTGAGCCCGCATTTTGGTTTTCTGTATACCTTGATGGCACTCGTGCAGACTCTGCGAGCATTCTGAGGAACCACAATCTTTTCACCAAGCAAAAGGAGATCATCCTCCTTGCGCAGCAAGTGCTTAAATTGCGAAAATGGCTGCAGACTTGGATGAAGTTGCCTTTTTCTTTGTGGCCAACCATGATATAGAAGATGTTTAATTTCCGATAAGCATTTATCTTCTGCTGTGGCCTTCTGTAAATAAGATAACATCTCAGTCCCAATAGTTTCTGATGCTGAAAGTGTATAAATTACCTTTTCTTCAGATAACATATCCTTTGGTGTCAGCAATAAGCATGTCACGCCCAGCAGTGTAAGAAATCACCAGGTCATATCTCTGCAGTTGTAAGAGCGTTCTTTGGAGTCTTGCTGGCGCTTTGCTTAGTGGTTTAGTAAGTATAGCTTCAAGAGGCTTATGGTCAGACTGCACTGTAATAGTTTTGCCAAATATGAACTGATTGAACTTTTTAGTAGCGTAAACAATTGTCCTTTTCCTTGGTTAAATGTCTTATCTCTCAGTATTGCCCCAATAAATAAAGTCTCAACTGTTTTTACTATCTCACCCTTCTGGCTCCTGGATTTACAGCATTTTGCAAAGTGATTATTTTTGTTGCATGTGTAACAAACACACCCAAATGCTGGGCATCTTTGAGGTGGGTGAACCCTGCCACACTTAGGGCACACATTCTGTTGATGCTCAGCCCTTGTAGCACAGTGAGGTTTGTACTTGCTGCCTCTAGTAGCCTCTGCTGGCTTAGAGAGAGTAGATTTGTACTCCAATGAGTGAATAGGCTGGTAAGCGCATGCTGACATGTTTGCAGCCATAACTTGAACCTGGGCTTTTGTGGCTTCAGCAGCCTGACACATCTCTACTGCCTTTTGAAGTGTGAGGTCAGTCTCTCTGAGCAGACATTCTTTAAGTCTGGCATCAGTAACACTAAAAACCAATTTGTCTCTTAACATGTCATCAAGTATAGTCCCAAATTCACAGTCTCTTGCCTTCACTCTTAGTTCTGTCATATATCTTTCAATACCTTGCCCCTCCAGATGTGGATGTGTCCAAAATTGGTGTCGCTCAAACACAACATTTTTCTTTGGATTACAGTGGTCCCTGAACAACTTCAGCACTGAATTTAAGGTTCTTTCAACAGGCAAGGCTGATTCCAGTGTGTTGTAAACCTCTTGTCCTTCCCCACCCACAACATGTAGGGCTATGGCAATCTGAGTCTTCTGCTCCTTCTTATAAAGTTCAACTGCCTCAGCATAAATTAAAAATCTCTGCTCCCATCTCCTCCAGTTTTCACTCACATTTCCTGTGAACTGCAGAGGGTCTGGTGGTTTGAAAAACTCCATGCTGATGCTGTATAAGCTATAAATAAAGTCCTTGTAGCAATATCCTCAGGCAAGTGACTTTTTCACTTCTGACACCATGTAGTGTTTTCTGTATGTAGTATTTAACATGGAGAGCAGGAGCCAGCACTACTTGATAGTAGTTATACAGAGCAGTTCTTTATTCAGCTCAGATCCAAAACATAACATTCAAACTGTCAACTGAACTCAAACTTAAAATGGCCACTGACCATAGAGTTCCTCACAAACAGTCCAGAGTGTCCTTTCTTAAAGCAACAGTATACCACAATGAGTATTAAAACTATTACTATTCTCTAATAAGGTCCCTGAATGGTATGTTAGAATACAGCTGGTGTTGTGTGTGTTTGTGTGGTGATATAGAATGTTTAAAAGTATCCAATCAGTAAAACTGTGTGTAGTGGTTTAGAAATATTAAAACAAATACAAAAAATGGGGCGTGTTCTCGATGGCGATCTGAGCGGACGCAAGGTGAAGGAGCTCCGCGCTTACCCAGCCTAATAGCATTCCATCCACATCCATCAGTGGCTGTTTTAGCAGTGTTGCCTCACCCAGACTGCTACACGCACATGTCGGGTCACCGCACGAAAAAATCTGTGAAAATGCCGAACTTTTTTGAGCCGAAACTCCGCAAGAAACATTCCTCTCGCACGTCGGGCCTACCTCGGAGGACTCTGACGCTTCCACAGGCCCAGCCTTATCCTCCCGCTCCAGGCCTCCAACACCATCGGATACCCAACAGGACAACTTGGATCAAGACATACACGCACTCACCTCACACATGATGAAATCGCTCCTCCGTGAAATGCGGGAGCAGCTCCGCCAAGACTTCCAAGACATTGCTAACTCCATCCGCCGTGACCTGGATGGCCTGGGGGATCGCACAGACCACCTGGAGAGGCGCATGGAAGAATTCGCGGATGCCCACAACCCCTCGTGGATGACCATACAGCTCTTAAATCGGAGCTCGCACACCTCCAGACGAAGGTGATGGACCTGGAGGACCGTTCCCGACGGAACAATATACGCCTGCGGAGCATTCCAGAGGAGATAGGCCAAGAGGCCTTACAAGATTTCGTCACAGACCTCTTCAAACATCTCCTGGGTGAAGGTAATAACGCCGACATACGCCTAGACAGACTGTATCGCGCCGCTAGGCCCAAAGCACTTTCACTGAAATCCCCCAGGGACGTTCTGACTAGGGTGCATTTCTATGATACCAAAGAAAAGATTATGCAAGCAGCCAGACGTAAACCTGACCTGCCTCCTCGCTTTCAGAACATCATGTTACTTACCGACCTCTCCCAACTTACCCTCCAGCGACGCCGCTCCTTTGCACCGTTGACGAGCCTCTTGCGATCCCACCAGATCTCCTACAGATGGGGTTACCCCATCCGCCTCATCGTCGTCAGAGATGGCAACACGTCTATCCTACACACCCTGGAGGACGGCACCGCCAGATGCCGTGAAGGACAAAGCCTCCCCGCAGAAAAAACTGAAAAGGGACTGGTCCACAAAAACCTGATGGACTGCACTGCTCTCCAGGACGGTAACCCATTGACTCACACATGTTGGGCTACCCACTGTTGCCTAGGCCTAGAACGGTTCGGCTGCAATTTGGGACCTTTTTTTTTTTTTTTCTGTTTGATCTCTGATATGTTTATTTTTTCTGCACCACATACACACTTTTGCCTTTCTCGGGCACCCCCGAGTTATACCCGTCTTATTATGTGCACTCAGCGCTTCTATGCTTTAGCTCTGGCCCACAGAGGTCCGTGACCTTTCTCGCCCCACTCAGGGGCTCTAGTTTATTTCCCTTAACGGGGCATTACTCACTGGCACTACAAACGCCAACACATACTCTTCCCTCTCCACGACATTCACTCACACATGCTCTCTACTCATACTTCCACCTTGCCTCCACATACAGCCAAGCTCAGTTTATTTCTGGCTGCGCGGACTCCCCCTAAACGAGTCTCTACCACCTACACCTCTCCACCCCCCGGTGCTATCTACCTCTTTAGCGCACTTTCTCAATCCCATGTTTGGGCAATATGTCCTAGTTCTCCATTTTTCTTGTTTTATACACTTTTTCTTTATGTTTTTCGTCAGTGATGTATTTATTTGGATTGTTTTACATTATTACGCTGCCGTGCCTTGTCTGGTCGGGTGTGGTCGCCCATGCGGTGCTCCCTTGCATTCCATGTTGGAGGCTTAGCCCCCCTTCGGGTCCTTCCTCCTATATAATTTTCCACGCCACATTCCCATGGCTGAATTAATCATACTTTCCATCAACGCCAAGGGTCTTAATACGCCCCAGAAGAGGCACTCTCTAGGGACTGAAGCCAAGTCCCATAAAGCTAATATCGTTTGTGTTCAAGAGACACACTTTAAAAAGTCTAGCACGATTAACTTGTTTTCCAAGCGTTTCACCTGGCAGTATCACTCCATGGCTGCTACCAAAAGGGCGGGTGTCTCGCTCCTCTTTTCCAATGCCTTGTCATTTTCTCTGATACGTAAATGCCCCGACCCGCAGGGACGCTACCTCATATTGGTGTGTGACATTAATTCCATCCGCTATACCGTAGCCTCCTTTTATGCTCCCAATACCTCCCAAACACAATTTTTTGGCTCGTTTTTGTCAAAATTAGATGCCCTAAAGCAAGGCCAGGTAATCTTATGTGGGGACTTGAACGCCGCCCTACACTCCCAACTGGACAGCTCCACCTACAGAGACTCCACACACGCCTCCCGAACCCACACACTCGCCTCCACTATGTCCTCTTTATTACACTCTCACCAACTATTTGATGCCTGGAGGGTCCTACATCCCTCTGAACGCGACTACACGTTTCAGAACGCGTACTACCGCACCTTCTTACCTATTTTAGGGCCTCATCTCCTATCACTCTTCCGTTCCTTTATGTCGTCAGGTACCATCCCTCCCGAGAATCTCAGGGCTCACGTCGTCACCTTAGCTAAGCCGGGTAAACCACCCACTATATGCCCCAATTTTCACCCCATCTCGCTCCTCAATACCGACCTCAAAATCTATGCGAAAATATTGGGCGAACAGGCTGGCCCCCCTACTGCCTTCCCTTCTTCACCCAGACCAGGTCGGCTTTGTTTTAGGTCGCCAACCCTCCGACAACACCCGCAAATTTATAAATTCCCTTTGGGACGCAGCCAAACATAAACGCCCCAGCCTCTTTATCTCCTTCGATGCCGAAAAGGCGTTCGACAGGCTCCACTGGAGGTTCTTGTCGCGCGTTCTTCATAAATTTAATTTCCCCCCTCTATTTATACAGGCGATCCTGGCACTCTACACGTTTCCCACAGCTCCTCCCCGTTCCCCATCACTAACGCCACGCGTCAGGGTTGCCCCTTATCCCCTTACTATAGCCTTACTATACACGCTTGCACTTGAAGCATTAGCGGCAAACATACGTTCGGATCCCTTAATATCTGGCTTCCCTTTACCCAACGGCAACACTAGCAAGCTCGGGTTATTCGCGGATGACATCCTGGCATCGGTTACTTCCCCGGAACGGTCCTCTTCTCCCAACTCTCCCGCTATTCCAAGGTCTCCTTTCACACCATCAACATATCCAAAACGCAGGCAATGTGTCTCCATCTGGACCCGGGTTGCAAGGCCAGTCTATCCTCCGCTTACAAGTTCGTGTGGAGGTCTTCCTACCTCTCCTATCTGGGCATTCGATTGCCCAAATCACTACACGACCTGAACGCCTTTAATATAGTGCGGGTGTGGGACTCTGTGAGACGTGATATTGTCAGGTGGAGGGGTTTTGAACTCTCTTGGCTGGGCAGGGTGAATGCCTTGAAAATGACAGCTCTCCCTAAATTGCTATATGTGTTTCGGACGATTCTAGTTAAACCCCCTCGTGGCCTCTTACACTCTATTCAAAAATTATTTGTTTCTTTCACGTGTGTCAGAAGTAGATCCAGAGTAGCGAACAGTTCCCGCTTTGTGCCTCGTTTACAAGGTGGCCTGGGTGTACCCCACATAGAATACTACCACGAAGCTTGCATACTAGCGCAGACACTCCCGTTTCTCTCGCCCCCCGACTTGGACGTCTCAGGAAAATAGCGTTATTTCCCTCTCACGATTGACCAACTTTTGTGGCTACGCCGCAATAAGCGCCCGCACCTCCCACCCCTGCCCCCTGACGACTAGGCACGCCATTGACACATGGGATAGGGCAGCTAAGCATTTTCCCTCCCTACACCGCCTTACTCACATCTCCCCTTTACGGATTTTGGAAGTACTCATTCCGGATCTAACAATCTCCCATTGGGTTCGCCCTGGCCTCTACATGTTAGGCGACCTCTTTATGAACGGGGTATTGCTCCCCTTTTCGTATCTCATTTCCACGCACGACATTCCAAGACATGATTTTTTTAAATACCTCCAAATCCGCCATCTGCTCAGCTCGCTGCCTTCTCCTGTGTGTCACTCCTCCCCGTTCCTCCACCAACTGACTGCCCTACACGAGTCGGCTCCCAGGTTCCAGGGAGTTACTTCCATCTGGTACTCCCTGTTGATTGCCCGCTTCTCTGCCCGCAAACTGCCTCATATGCTAGCCTGAGAAAGGGAGCTGCACACAGAGTTTCCATTGGAATCCTGGTTGGAGGTGGAGGAGGCGATGCGGGGGGTCACCCACTGCACTAACCATATAGAGCTCCAGAAGAAGCTCAGCTGTCTCTGGTACCTCACCCCGGTTCGTCTCTGCCACATGTGGCCCAATCAATCTAGACTCTGCTGGAGGGGTTGCGGGCACACGGGCTCCATTCTTCACATATGGTGGAGCTGTCCAGTACTGACACCGCTTTGGAGGGAAATATTTGCTCTGTTACGCCGCATTTTTCACTGCCCTTTTGACTTTCTTCCGGAATTAGCCCTGCTCCACAAATTCCCCGACCCCTTTCTCCACCCGACTCGCAAACTCCTCATACATATTCTCTTAGCCACTAAATTTTGCATTGCCAAACAATGTTTCTCCTGCCCACGGGTTATTTCACGGTCCTACCTGGGTAAATGCCTCGTGTACAAACTCGATGTGTAACGGCTTTCTTTCTTTAAACCATGTTGCTCACAGTGCCATAGTACTGTCCTGCGTGACGGTTGTTATTTGCTAACTGTGCTAATCTGTTGTCATCTTCCTGTACCACGGCTCCGACGAATAAAAAACTTTTAAATAAAAAAAAAAAAAAAAATACAAAAAATAGGGTCAGCTGCAGGGCCCTTGCAGCTAGACTCTAAAATAAATTGCATAAAATAACTTTCCTATAAGATCTATAAGGGTATCTCGTTATGATAAAATAGGTATAAAATGGGGAGGAAAAAAACAAAACAAAAAAAATGGTTATTAAAATAACACAATATGCTCAAGGCAGTTGATTATAACATCAAGAAATAATGTCTCTCGTGTGAAATATGTACAAATTGTTGGTTTCTATAAATATATCAAAGACCGAGTGGATGACAACAGGCCCGGACTGGCCATCGGGCACACCGGGCATTTGCCCGGTGGGCCGGGCCACGGCAGGGCCGCACTGACTTAGGGGCTGATGGAGCTACAGCTCCAGGCCCCTACCCTACCTACGGCCGCATTAACGCAGGGCATAAGGGGCACCTGCCCCTTAAGCCCGCCGCAACTGCGACCGGGTCCGCCACTCTAAGGGGCCGGGAAGTCCCCACCAAGGCCGGCCTTACGGGTCTGCGGCCGCACAGGGTTTAAATTAAAACATCGTAGTTTTTTTTTTTCAACTTTATTTAACATCCTACATGTTAAATAAAGTTAAAAAAAACTTTATTTAACATGGAGGATGTTAAATAAAGTTGAAAAAAACCCCCCGATGTTTCAATTTAAACCCTGTGCGGCCGCAGACCTCTAAGGCCGGCACTGGTGGGGGCTTCCCGGCCCCTTAGGGCAGGGCCGACCTTTGGGGTGTGCGACCGCATAGGGCGCCACACTCCAGGGGGGGGGCGGCGGCGGTGGTGGGGGGCGGTCCGCACCGGGTGCCGCTCATCAGGGGGTGCCAACTTGCGGCACCCGGCACTCCTCCAGAGACGGACAGTAATGTCCGCCGCTGGAGGAGCAGGCTCGCAAGGGAGCGGTATCGGAGGTCTTTAACAGACCTCCGGTTCCCTTGAGTGATTTTAAGCCGGGTTCAACCCGGCTTAAAATCACTCAAGGGAGCCGGGGGTCTGTTAAAGACCTCCGATACCGCTCCCTTGTGATCCGTGCGGCAACAGCTGCTGTGCGCCGGGGTTTGCTGTCAGATCCCGGCGCACAGCACTGAAGCCGCGCCCACCGCTGTCCGTGCCCTCTGACCCGGAAGAAGACAGAGAAGACAGAAGAACTGAAGAAGTAGAAAAGAAGCTGAAAGAAGAAAAGAAAGGTAGGCAACCATTAAGTGAGAGTGGATTGGTGTATATGTGTGGATTGGTGTATATGTGTGGATTGGTGTATGTGTGTGGATTGGTATGTGTGTGGATTGGTATGTGTGTGTGGATTGGTATGTGTGTGTGGATTGGTATGTGTGTGTGGATTGGTATGTGTGTGTGGATTGGTATGTGTGTGTGGATTGGTATGTGTGTGGATTGGTGTATGTGTGGATTGGTATGTGTGTGGATTGGTGTATGTGTGGATTAGTGTATGTGTGGATTGGTATGTGTGTGGATTGGTGTATGTGTGTGGATTGGTATGTGTGTGGCTTAGTATATATGTGTGGATTGGTATATATGTGTGGATTGGTATATATGTGTGGATTGGTATATATGTGTGGATTGGTGTATGTGTCTGGATGAGTATGTGTCTGGATGAGTATGTGTCTGGATGAGTATGTGTCTGGATGAGTATGTGTGTGAGAGTGATGGGTGTTATGCTGTACCATTTCCAATGTCTTTTTCATGATCTAATTATGCTCTAAAAGTACATCATAACTCCCATCACTCTATACTGTTCCATACAGTGGCAGAGCTGGGAGGCAGAGGCCTTGCACCCCCACCGCAGGACTCCTGAAAGGTAAGTGAACTTCAAAGAGGGAGAGGGTAGATAGTTAGGAGGGGGTAGTTGCGGCGGGCTTAAGGGGCTCTGCGTTAATGCGGCCATATAGGACCAGTCAGTCCGGTCCTGACTGGGCCTATTTTAAGGTGGGGGCCTGGAGCTGCAGCTCCATCAGCCCCTAATTCAATCCTGCCCTGTCACAGGCGCGGTCGCAGTTGCTGCTTGCTCCGGCAACAAGGTAAGTAGGGTGAGGGAGGGGGGTGCAGTGAGAAGGGGCAGAGGGGGGTTAGATAGTGAGAAAGGGGGAGAGGGGATAGATAGAGGTGGTACATATTGAGAAGTGGGGAAGGGGGTTACATAGTGAAAAGGGGCAGATAAGATGAAGAGAGGGGGTAGTGTGAATGCGTATGAGAATGAATGAATAAATGTGTGGATGAATTGTGTGAATGCGTATGACAATTAATGAATTCATGTGAGGATGAATTGTGTGAATGATTTGTGAGACTGCATTAATGAATGTGTTAATGATTTGTGTGAATTATTAAATGCAAAGATGGTACATGAAGGGTGGGCTTTAACAAGAAATAAATAAATATGGGCTGCTCAGGCTTAAATGCCCGGGCCTATTTTTTGTCCCAGTCCGGGCCTGGATGACAATAATATTGCTGTTTGTTATGTAAAGTACTTCAAATATTATGATTTTTCGGGAGATTTTTCCCGCGGAGCTCTCACACTTACCCTGTAGGCTTCATCGACCGTGCCTAGCCGCTGCCGAGTTAACGGATTGCTGGCAGTTGTGGACGCAGGGAGGGAGAGGTCTGCTGAGTAGGTTAATGGAGGTCCTTGGTGTCAGCAGTGTTATCCTCGTGCATGATGGGCACAGCATTAGAAGATCGGTGAGAGGTGCACAGCACCGTATTTAATTCTCCCGAAAAATCATAATAAAGACAAACAGTATCTAAAAACATTTTCATAGAAAGGATCGCTAAGGAAGTCTTCACAGAAGACACACCGAACACTGATAAGTGTTATCACCTACAAACTGTGAATAATATGAAATACTCTTTTTCCACAGAGGACTATATTTGAAGTACTTTACATACAAACAGCAATATTATTGTGTCATCCACTCGGTCTTTGATATATTTATAGAGACCAACAATTTGTACATATTTCACACGAGATACATTATCTCTTGATGTTATAATCAACTGCCTTGAGCATATTGTGTTATTTTAATAACCATTTTTTTTTGTTTTGTTGTTTTTTTCCCTCCCCATTTTATACCTATTTTATCATAACGAGATACCCTTATAGATCTTATAGGAAAGTTATTTTATGCAATTTATTTTAGAGTCTAGCGGCAAGGGCCCTGCAGCTGACCCTATTTTTTGTATTTATTTTTTGTATTTGTTTTAATAAATGTATCTGTTTCTAAACCACTACACACAGTTTTTTTTTTTTTACTGATTTTACTGATTGGATACTTTTAAACATTCTATATCATCACACACACAACACCAGCTGTATTCTAACATACCATTCAGGGACCTTATTAGAGAACAGTAATAGATTTTATACTCAATTTCTCTATCAAATGTTGTACATAACCTTCCTGCATCTGTCCTATGTCCCCAGACTCCACTGGGCAATACTTACCATTAGCCCAGGGTGTTGGGAACGGCCTCCCCATTAACACTTCATAAGGTGCTAGTTTGGTGGTGCTGATCTCTTTACATAATATTTTAGCTACTGTTTTCGCATTCTCATTGGTGGTAGGGAACGCTTCCACCCATTTACTGAATTGATCCACAATTACCAGAAGGTACTTAAAACTCCCTGCTGCAGTGGGCATATGTGTAAAATCAATCTGTAGTTGTTTCATAGGACCTGTAGGTGGGAACAAGTACTCATGCTTAGCTCAGGGCTTGACAAATTTGTTGTGAATCTAGGCGCCAGGTAAAAAAGTTAGGAGCCAGGATTTTTTTAAACTAACAGTTCGTCAGGAGGGATCTGATCATCATCAGCCCACTTACTAAACTCACAGCGTTTGACCTGGAAGCACCCTGGACTTTCAGGTCAGTGCTGTTTGTTTTTTTTTTTTAATACATTTTTTTTCATTTTTTAACTCTTTCGATGCTGATGTTCCATTGGAATTGGCATATCTGGAATTGGATGTACCCCTGCAATGCCACAAATGTGTCATACACAATTGTGGCATTGAAGGGGTTAACGCTGCACTGTCGCTCTCATGGAGTGATCAGGCAGCAGGGGGGTGTTGGGGCTGGTCTCCACACTCATGGCGAGACCAAAGAACCCTCTCACCCTGTCCCTGAAGCTGCCTCTGGCAGCTGGGAAGCAATTGCTGGTCTATAGACCAGCCACTACAGGGGGGAGTCTATGATGACTGCTGTAGGCTTCTATGCCTACAGGAATCATCAAAGGGCTTGTGGGGGCTCGTTTTTTGCTGTTGCTGGTCTGCCTGGGCTTCCAGGCAGACCACCGGCAGCAGAGCCCCTTACAAAACGGGAGTTAACCGCTAAAACGCCGCGATCGCGGCATTGAAGGGGTTAACGCTGCACTGTCGCTCTCAGGGAGCGTTCAGGCAGCGGGGGGGGGGGGGTTGGGTCTGGTCTCCACACTCATGTGGAGACCGAAGAACCCTCTCCCCTGTCCCTGAAGCTGCCTCTGGCAGCTGGGACTCAATTGCTGGTCTATGGACCAGCCATTGCAGAGGGAGTCTCTTTGATGACTGCTGTAGGCTTCCATACCTACAGGAGTCATCAAAGGGCTTGTGGTGGCTCGTTTTTGCTGTTGCTGGTCTGCCTGGGCTTCCAGGCAGACCACCAGCAGCAAAGCCCCCAAAACGGGAATTAACCCCTAAATGCCACGATCACGGCATTGAAGGGGTTAACGCTGCGCTGTCGCTCCCATGGAGCGATCACGCAGCTGGGGGGGGGTTGGGTGAGGTCCCCAGACTTGTGTGGGGACCCAATCAACACACAAACCCCTTCACTGAGGCTGTCTGTGGCAGCTGAAAACACGAGTGCTGCTTTTCCAGCAACCGCGTTTTCAGCCTACAGGATCACTCCGTGGGAGTGATCTCAGGCTCAGGGGCGGGCTCGGAGTGGCTGTGCTGTCTGCCCAGACTTCTGGGCAGACAGCAGCAGCGCCCCCATGTGGTGACTCAGCCTCTTACATCCACAATTTTTTCTGGATGTAAGAGGCTGACAAAACCTAGGCGCCAGGACAAAATTCTCTGTCGCCATGGCGACCTGGCGCCTGGGATTTGTCGAGCCCTGGCTTAGCTGGTCTAATGCCTTGTGTATTATTCCTAATACATATAAGACATCAAGATAGTTGCTGTTATATTACTTGAGATAAATCTCTTATTACAAAAAATTTTTCAATCGATTCTTGTGTTGCTTTTTTTCCTCTGTGGCCAAACCCGTGAAAGTGTGATATTAATATATCTACTTCTACTTTCTTTTCTCCACAAATTCTTATCATCTTGACTCAATCCTTGTTCGTGCCAGTATTGTATATCCTGTGGATCAGCTATTTTCTGTAAGATTTTAACGTCATAGTCTGGAGTGAAGAATGTCATAACCATTTGTAATTGCGTGTCTATCGTTGTGTGATAGTCGGGGAACATTATCTGTTGTGCTGCTTGCTTTACACATTAATCTGCAAAATTATTACCCTGTGCTTCTTCCGTATTAGTTACTGCACGACCTTTACATTTTACCACGGCTATTTTTCGAAGCAGCATCAGGGCTTCAAGTAAATCATTAACAAAGTCAGCATGCAAAATCCTCTTTCCATCTGCACTCACAAACCCTCTGTTCTTCCAAATTACACCAAAATCATGTTGTACTCCAAATGCATATCTGGAATCTGTATAAATAGTGACATCCTGCCCTTTAAATATTCTGCACACCTGTGTTAGGGCCACAAGTTCTGTGGCCTGTGCACACACAAAAGGTAGTGCACCTGAGCACCATATCTTGTCTAGGGGTGAAACAACTGAAAATCCTATAAATACACACCATCTGCAGGTTTGTAGCATGACCCATCCACAAACA
The DNA here is from genome assembly GCF_027358695.1 of Spea bombifrons. Classification (NCBI taxonomy): domain Eukaryota; kingdom Metazoa; phylum Chordata; class Amphibia; order Anura; family Pelobatidae; genus Spea; species Spea bombifrons. The sequence continues at coordinate 42,430,563 of NC_071091.1, forward strand.
CTACATTCCCCTCCTTAAGGGGTTTACTTGACAAGTCAGCCCTTACTGATGTGGCTGTCTGTATGTTCTGTAAACAATCCTGTTCAAAGTCGTTATCCTCAGCTTTATATAGCAACATTTTACTAAGGGCCTGGGCAGGGCCCGTGTGTGGTGAGTGATATTTGATAGTGAGATTGTCAGTAGAATATTCTCATAGCCTGTTCATCTTTGCGCTGTCATATGTTGAGTGGTAAGATTCTTTAACACGCGTATAACTTGGTGTGATGTATGTAAAATGAGAGCAACGATAGGTTGTACTCCCTCAACCATCATTACGCATGCAGCCACTTGTCTTAAACATGCCGGAAAACCTTGCACAATCTCTGGTAGCTTTTTGCTAGATGGACTCCAGACCCTTTAGAGAACTCTGGCTCCACTTGCAGGTTGAATACAGGTACTGCATTCAACCATGCAAGTCAATGGAGCCCAGCTTTCTTATCACAGTGTTACTATCCCGGCTCCGGACGCCGCCGGGAGTGTCACCATCCCGGCTCTGGACGCCGCCGGGAGGAGGACTGGCCGCGGTTCCCGAACGCCGGCCGTTCGGGACGGCGGGCGGTCCTCCGCTCGCGGCACAGGGATTAGTAGCGGGCGAAGGGTTGTCCGCGGGTCTCGGGAGAACATCTCCCCGTGCAGCGGACGATCCTGCGCCCGAGGTATAGTGACACAGGGAAGATTCTGCTTGTGTACTTACCCGTCCTCCGGTCGTCGGTCCGCCTCCCGGGCACGCTGCACGTTGCAGGAGAAGTGATGGACGGCTGGGGGGCGTGGTTTTGGTTCTGGTCCGGGAGGAGCTTGTGGAATGGCGCCAGTTTTAATAGCCGGCTGTGCCTTTCACAAGCACCCTGTTGTGGTCTTACAGTTTCGGATACTTCCGATACTTTGAGACTTTAATTCAAGAGCACATTGCACTTTATTGCTGCAAATAAATCTTTTTGCAATACATATCCTGTCTCCCCATCTGCATTTCGCTATTTGTATGGATCAGAAAACGGTTCAAACGTAAACAACGGAGGAGATACAACTTGGGAGAGAAATCCCACAACGCTTGTCTAGTTTGAGCAAGCTGTTTTGCTCAACCTTACCCTCCATTTGAAAACGGTTGGATGCCAATTCCACTTAATTGAGGATATAAGTATTGTTTTCAATTATATTTCTGGTGGATTATACACTGTGTGTCACAATTTTGGTGAATTTTATATCTTTAAATTGTGTTTTTTTTTTTTCCTTTTTTGCGCGACACTTTATATATTTATTTATTTTTTGGGTATTATTTTTTGGGGTTTAGTGCTCGCAGCATCCACTTATTCTTTTGAGTAGTATTTACATTTTTTTTAGCTATATATACTTGTATACTTTAGCGCTTGATCACTATATAAATTATCTGTAGTTTAGTTTTATTCCCTCACTAGTGAAAGCTGCTTTGTTAAATTAACACTTTAAAATGTCCATCTACCGCAACAGTTTGAACTTTAATTGGGACTCCACAACAATTAACTCTACCTCAGGAGAATATAGACCCGCCTCTGAAGATATAGAGGGGATTTTTAGGGATTTAGACAGGCTATTCATTAAGGAAATTAAATATAAATGGGAAATTGCCACCCTTGAGAAATATCTACAAGAGAAAATCACTCCAAGAGGATTACGTATTATGAAACTCCCAACTATGGAATTGGACAATATAAATTTCCTAAATGAGTGGCATTCAATTGCAGATAGGTGCACAATGGATTGGATGAAATTAGTAATTTGTTTACGTAAGGAAACCTTAATTAAAATAGACCAAGAAATATCTAGTATTAGGGAGAAACTACAACCTTTCTTTAATTCTAATGACTATAAAGAATTGTCTGATAAGTGCACCAGAGACCTAGATAAAATAGATAAAGAAGTCAAGAGCATGAAACATAAAAAATATATGAGAGATAAGGAAGACTATGACAACAATAGGATTAGGACCTATGCTAAAAAGAACAGTTCCAGACCACCCAGAGATTATCAATCTGATTGGAGAAGAAAAAATAGATCATATATAGAGAGAACAGATAATCAAGATCAATTTACCCTGGTGACTAGGAATAAAAGGAATTATAATAATCGGGACAATGGTAGAAATTTACATAAAACTGGAGAGCAGAGGACACCGAACCATTATAGTAACCCTAAAAACCATACTAAGAATTACAATAAGAATTACACTACTCACAGACCAGATAATCCAAACACAATCCCAATCACAAATCGCTTTGAAGCCCTGGCCAATTATGGCGAAAATAAAAAAGATAACGGAGACAACTCCGTTCCTTTTTTAGGAGTTGCACCAGAAAGAGGCCAATGGTGGAATACCACCCCGACACCACTCTCAAAAAGGGGGAGAACACCAGAGGACGAGGGTGCCATGGGGGGAAGAAGTTATGGAGAAGGAAAAAGAGGACGCCTGTGGAACCAATAGGTTTATTTAACCTATCCACATATGTCCTCTCACAAGATGAGATCCAGACTTTTGAACAGAGGTCTGAAGTTTGCCCCAAATAGGTGATTTAACCCCTTCAATACATACAGAAATTCTCAAGACGTTTAACCTTAAAAAAATACTTCTTGAACAATCCCATAGTACACATGAATACACCAATTTATGAAGAAATTAAACATACAACATTAACTAAGAAATCTAATTTTTATCCAGTGTACTATAAATCATCAGCGATAGACATATTTGAAAAGTCAGTTATGGAGGAGATTGAGAATTTATCTAAAAAGAAATATCATTATTCCACTAACAATTTAACTCCAGGTGAAACCCTTGCGCTAAAAAATCTTAGACTAAATAGAGAATTAGTGATTAAACCGGCCGACAAAGGAGGGGGTTTGGTATTACTGGATAAAGAAAAATATTTTGCTGAATGTTACAAACAGCTAAATGACACCTCGGTTTATAAGAGACTTAATAAGAACCCCACTATCGAAATGAAAAAAAGCTTAACTCATATCTTGGACCAAGGAAAAATGCAAGGCATCTTAACGAATAAGGAATATAATTTTTTAAATGTAACATATCCTCGTATTCCAACTTTGTATGTATTACCCAAAATACATAAAGATTTAATAAATCCCCCTGGTCGACCGATAGTGTCTGGAATAGGCTCACTTTCTGCAAATTTATCCAAATATATAGACATATGCTTACAACCCATGGTGATAAAAACAAAGTCCTATTTGAAAGACACCATGAGTTTATTGAATTTATTAAGGGAGATAGAATGGAAAGACAATTATTTATTGGTCGCTTGTGATGTATCTTCTCTATATACGAATATTGACCATAACAAAGGGTGTGAGGCAGTGGAATTTTTCTTGAATTTGGAAATGTCTATTCCAAAAATTCAGGGAGAATTCATAATTTCAGCAATAAAATGGATACTTCATAACAATTATTTTATATTTGAAGAAGTTTTCTTTTTGCAACAACGTGGGACGGCGATGGGCACTCGCTTTGCCCCCAGTTATGCAAATTTATTTATGGCTTTTTGGGAAGAACATTTTGTTTTCTCACCACAAAACTGGAAGACAAACCTGATTGCCTATCGCCGCTATATAGACGATATGTTTTTTATCTGGTCAGGGACAACTGAGGACCTGAATTTATTTTTGACTCACCTCAACAATAACAATTGGGGGATTAACCTTACTACCGAATATAGCGCCTCTGAAATCTCTTTTTTAGACCTTTCAATCTACATCCATAATCTACAACTCTACACTAAAACGCACTTTAAAAAAGTGGATGTTAATAGTTATGTGTTATACAACAGTGGACACTACAGTCCCTGGTTAACCGGTATCCCAAAAGGAGAATTTACAAGAGTTAGACGCAATTGTACAGATGAGGAAGTCTTTCAAGAGCAGGCCAATAAAATAAAAAGTGATTGGAAACGAGCAAATGGACCCCGGTGGGAGGGTGATGATGTAAGACGCCAGAGGGGCGGTGTCCGGAGTTCGCGGGCAAACTGAGAGAGGTCTTGCTTGCTGGGATGGTGCTGGGATTAGACAGGCTATTCATTAAGGAAATTAAATATAAATGGGAAATTGCCACCCTTGAGAAATATCTACAAGAGAAAATCACTCCAAGAGGATTACGTATTATGAAACTCCCAACTATGGAATTGGACAATATAAATTTCCTAAATGCATTCAATTGCAGATAGGTGCACAATGGATTGGATGAAATTAATAATTTGTTTACGTAAGGAAACCTTAATTAAAATAGACCAAGAAATATCTAGTATTAGGGAGAAACTACAACCTTTCTTTAATTCTAATGACTATAAAGAATTGTCTGATAAGTGCACCAGAGACCTAGATAAAATAGATAAAGAAGTCAAGAGCATGAAACATAAAAAATATATGAGAGATAAGGAAGACTATGACAACAATAGGATTAGGACCTATGCTAAAAAGAACAGAGGGGCGGTGTCCGGAGTTCGCGGGCAAACTGAGAGAGGTCTTGCTTGCTGGGATGGTGTCCGACGCCAGAGGTTGGCGTTTACCGTACGGTGCCGAGGTGCTGTTGTGCTGACGCCCCGTTGCGGTGATATGTCGGCCGGAGTTCTGAGCTGGTGCGGTGGTGCGGTAATGCGGTAGTGCTGCTGTGTGGTCTCCGGTTTGGTGCTTTTCGGTCCGGTGCTGTTGCCTGGGGTTTTCCTGCTGACTTGCTTCTTCCCGCGTCAGAACTTCAATCAAATTCAATATTCTTTTTATTCGACGAGACGGAATGTAAAAGCAATACGCAGTGAGTCTATTCAAACCTGTTGGTTTTGGAGGTGGATTTATTATTTTCGGCTGCATTTAATCTCTCGCACTATTGCACTTTATGTGCTCGAAGATTTACAGAACATATATAATCGGACATTTTAAAAAATTGAGAGGCAGCTAGGGAAGAATATAAATGATGCACCTTATATTTCAGTATTAGCACTTGCACTTTATCCGGCCAAAGAATGTTTGGAAAGCACTATAGTTTGCACTTTATCAACTGGAAGAGTGCAATATATATATGAATGGACACTTCAAAGATCGAGAGGCAGCTAAAGTAAAACTGTGATAAGAACAGAAGAATACAAATGACGCACTTTTTTTTTTTTTCTTTTCTTCTCTTCTCTGCACTATAGCCAGCACTTTATCTTCTATGAAGATCACAATATATATATGAACTGACATTGTGAAGGCTGTGTGGCAGTTAAAGCAAAAACTCATTTTGAAATTATGGCGCCAATATAAATTTCCATGGAAAAACATATCTGTTGCACTTCATCTCCATGCACTATAAATTGTACTTTACTTGTTTGAAGTCTATAGTTGCTAATCTGAATTCTCAAGGAATAATATATATGCAGCACTTTATAATTTTGCACCATAATCTGCACCTTACTTATTGGAAGACCACAGAATATAGAAAACCGGTCATTTTTAAGATCAAAAGGCAGCTAAAGAAGAATATACATATTGCACTTTACTTTTTTTTTTTATTTTTTTTTTTCCGCACCATAATTCGCACTTTAACTTTTTGAAGAGTATTCCTAGAGTACTACAGTTGGTACTTTATCAGTTTGAAACGTATAATATATATATAATTGGACATTTTTAAAATAAATATATAACAAGACACAGAAGAATATATATGATGCACTATATTTTTTCCCTGCACTTTACTGTCTGAAGTTTACAGTACATATAGAAATTGCTACGTTGAAGACTGAGTGGCAGATAAAGCAAATTCATTAAAATTAAGAAGTTAAGATAAATTTCAGGAAAAATACGTCGGACACTTAAACTTGAATAAGGAGGAGGAGCGAGGAGAAGGAAAGGAAAGAATCATGTCTCAAAAAAAAAACAGCTGAAGAAAAGAGGAGAGAGAGGAATGTGGAAGCTAAAAAAGATAGAAAAACAGCATCCATATTTTCCCCCAATCTTGGCAAGAAATCACAGCAAAACACAAATACAGATGATTCAATTTCAGCTACTTCTATTTCATTATTGGAAGATTCAGCAGACTATTCAGAAATATCTTCCCAGGAAAAATCTACTAAAATTACGAAAAAACAAGAAGTATTTTCACACTCTAAAATGCAGCAATGTATACAACTATGTGCTGATCAACAATTAATTCTAATCAAACAAGAATTACAGAATCACTATGAAGATATATCAAAAAAGATTACCCTTATTGGGGATAGAATGAACTCAATAGAAAATAAAGTCGAAACGATGGATTTGATATTAAATGATACGATCAAAAAGCTAAGAAATTCAGAAGAAAAAATATCAAAATTGGAATCATATATAACAACGATGGAAGATATGAATCGACACAAAAATATTCGTTTTAGGGGACTAATGGATCAATCTACTTCTCCTGATCCGATGCCTCAGCTAAAATTATTGTTTCAAGATATGGGCATTGACAACCTTCAGGAAATATCTTTAATAAAAAGAGCATACAGAGTTGCTAAACCACCACAAATTGCTCCAGAATCCCCACGAGATGTAATAATTCGGTTCTCTACAATAGACGCACGACAGAAAATACTTCAAGAAGCAAGAAAATATAAGACCGAGGATCCCAGATATAAAAAATTAATCTTTTTACAAGATATATCACGACATACGAGACAAATTCGCTCTCAATACAGCTCTATTACTCAAAATCTACGTGAGAAACAATTAAGATATAAATGGGACCAATTATCCAATTTAGTAGTAACTTATGAAAATCGAGCAATAATATTTAAATCTTCAGAAGATGCTCAAAAGTGGTGGGACTCTGTAAAGAAGAATTACTGAATGATCTGTTAATATCCAATGTTTAATAGAGGAGTAAAATACATACATAGTTACCTATGCACTTACCTATGCACTTATTCAGCACTTTAGTAATTTAAGGTTTGACGCCCGTATAGAACTGTGTAAGCACAAGCACTTTACTGCATTACAGATATATAGAGGTCAATTAGAGTTATAATAGATATTGGTTGTAAGCACTTTTAGCATTGTTAGTTTATCCTATTGATAAAATAGGTAATGCACTTTTATAGCACTTTATCAAATATAGTCGGGCGTCTAAAATAGAATTTGGTAAAACAGAATTTGGTATATATATATGCTGAGATTATATTCTATAAAGCACTTTACTAGAAACTTATTATAACGTATTCTAACTTTTTGGGAATTTTTTTTTTTTTTGTCCCTTTTGATTAAATTAGAAATGCACTTACTCAGCACTTTAGTAATTTATGGTGTGTCGTCCGTATAGAACTGTACAAGCACAAGTACTTTATTGCATAACAGATATATAGAAGTCAATTAGAGCTATAATAGATATCGGTTGTAAGCACTTTTAGCACTGTTAGTTTATTCTATTGACAAAATTGATGATGCACTTTTATAGTACTTTATCAAATATAGTAGGCCGTCTAAAATAGAATTTGGTAAAATAGAATTTGGTATATATATATGCTGAGATTATACTTTTTAAAGCATTTTATTAGAAATGTATTATAATGTATTTCAACTTTTTGGGATGTACTTCTTTTTTTTTCTTTTTTTTTTCTCTCCCCCCTCTCTCTTGCTTTCCTTTCATAATTCTTCTATGTTCTTTCTTTCTTCTTCTAAATTTACTTAATATAAATAGCAAGATATAAAGTTAGATATAATTCCCCCGAACTCCTTAAGGGGCCCTTCCTAATGTAAACCTCAAGAAGTGAGACTTCACGTTATGAGGTACAGTTTGTTTGGTCCTGGTAGAGGGGATGGACCACACCAACTCCTTACAAATTTGGAGTTGGGTATCAACAGAAAGAGGTTATGTATCTTCCTCTTTCCTTTTAATCTTTTTTCTTTTTTGTCTGTTTTTTCTATTTTCATTTTTTATTTGTATCTATTTTTAATTTATATGAGCCGAGGGTATAAGAATATAATGCTAAAAAAATGGTACGATTTTTTTCCTTAAACACTCAAGGTTTAAATAGTCCTCAAAAAAGATCTACATTATTAAAAATTCTAAAAAAAGAAAAAATTTATCTATGTTTCGTACAGGAGACACATTGATTAAGCATACTAGATGTTCCTATCAAGAGTAAACAGATTTCTAAAATTATCGCCTCTTCTCTTCAACATAAAAAGAAAAGAGGAGTTGCCATAATTGTTACTTCCAATATAAGTTTTGAAATCTTGTACCAAGATATTGACTCCGAAGCTAGATATATAATTATTGTATGTAAAATAGAAGATCAGGTATACACTTTAATTAATTTATATGCTCCAAATACAGGCACTATTAAATTCATTGAAGAAGTATTTTCAAAAGCCGAAAAATATATACAAGGTACTCTTATTATGGCAAGAGATTTCAATGGAATTCCAAATATGGAAATGGATAAGATTACAAGAAAAGATGCAATGCAAGATCAGAGATTAGAAAGATCGGCAAACAGATTAACAAATTTTTTTTTAAAAAATAATCTCTATGATATTTGGAGGGTATTACACCCAACTCAAAAAGAATATACGCATTTTTCCATACCACATGCCTCATATGCGCGTATAGACTTGCTGATAGGAAACTGCCCTCTAATATATAACACAAAAAAGGTCCTGATTAAAGATATTATTTGGTCAGACCATAATGCGATCATATGTGAAATTAATTCTACTCGTTCAGAGAAAATTCTTAAAGATTGGCGAATTAATAACTCTATTTTGGAACAACAACAACATATACAAGCGTCACAGAAATTAATAAAACTTTATTTTCTGGAAAATGATGACAGATTGATATCTCGTTCTACCTTATGGTGTGCTTTCAAAAGTGTAATCCGTGGATACCTTATTAAAATAGCTAAATTAGAAAATAAAAGAAGAGGTCCAGATCTATCTACATTATATATAAATTTCTACGATCTCACTAAATTAAATCAACTATCTCCAACTAAAATTCGATCTATTAAAATTCAGCAATTAAAAGGAAAAATAAGAGATCTTGAATTTGAAGAAATCGGGAAAAATCTTGAGAAATTAAAACAGCGTTGGTATTTCAAAAATAATAGAGTAGATAAAGCAATGACAAATAGGCTTAAAAAAAAACAATCTAATAATCGTATTTATAAAATTATAGTAGGAAATGAAATATTTACATCTCCGAAAGAGATCGGACAGGCTTTTAATAAATATTATTCGGCTTTATATAACTTGAATAATAATTCTAGTTTGGGACAAATTAAAAAATATTTGGCTACTGTACTTACTCCAAAGTTGACAAAAGAACAACTAATAAAATTAAATAAACCTATAGTGGAGTCAGAAGTTATTAAAATTATATATAAGATTAAGAATAATAAAAGTCCTGGTGCAGATGGATTTAGCGGCCTTTTCTATAAAAAATTTAAGGGAGAGATAGGAGTATACTTATCAGCTTTATTCAATGAGTTAATGAAAGAAGAAAATGCGTCGGCAGAACTATTGAGAGCCAATATTATACCTATACATAAACAAAATAAAAGACCTGAAGATATCACTAATTATAGACCTATCTCCTTGATCAATGAAGATATGAAAATATTTGCAGGTATATTGGCAGAAAGACTAAAACAGGTTATCACATTTTTAATATATTCTGATCAGATAGGATTTGTTCCTAATAGAATTATGTATGACAATGTGAGACGTATTATTGATATTATAGATCTGGCAAATATTGAACAAAGACAAATGGGAATAGTAGCATTAGACGCAGAGAAAGCGTTTGACCGCATTAATTGGAAATTTATGTTTCAATCCTTACATACTTTTGGGTTTGAGGGCAGTTTCCTATCGGCAATTAAAGCACTTTATTCTAACCCCACAGCCAGAATAGTTGGTCAAGACATTAAGTCTGATTGGTTTCATATTAACAATGGCACCCGACAAGGTTGCCCTTTATCTCCAATGCTCTATATTTTAACGATAGAGATCTTGGCAATTATAATAAGATCTAATGAAAAAATAAAGGGCCCAATGATGAAACAAGATGACTTTAAAATCTGTCTTTATGCGGACGACATCTTATTAACATTAGAGGATGTGGAACCTTCTATAAGAGAATTGATGAAAATTATAAATAAATATGCAGAATTTACTAACTATAAATTAAATATAGAAAAATCAGAAATTCTTTATCTAAATGTTACAAGATCTGTTAAACAAACAATCCATAGGGAATTCAAATTTAAAGAGGTAACACAAGAACTGAAATATCTAGGTTTAAAACTGACCTCTAATGTCCAGAACATGATGGAAAGGAACTCTCTTTCCTGTATCAAAGAAACTAACTCTTTATTGAAGACCTGGAAGAATACAATGTATTCTTGGGTTGGAAAGATAAATATAATAAATGCTTATATCCTTCCTAAATGGAAAAATGGTACAGGATGGAGCAATTTTTATTTGGTTTTGATAATTTAGACACGATTATATGGGACTCTCAATCTAAATTAAAAATGAGGACCTCAATAGGCCATAGTACAGTTTGCAAAGAAATCATACAAGAATGGTATAAAATTAAGAAAAATTTTGGCTTAAAAGATAAAATTCTAGATGTTGTTAGATTAGAGGTTATGGAGCTTAATTTACAAGATATATCTTTATCAAGATGGAAAAAAGCGGGGATTAGAAATATCAAGGATATTCTGTTTAACAACCATATTAAAAATTTTTCTCAAATTACTCAACAATTTCATTTACCCTCTATTGAGATTTTTACTTACTTAAGAATAAAAAATTTTCTGAGACATACTCTTTATAATGCAGATCCAGAAATTCATCTAAAATTAGGTCGCATATTTAATGGAACAGAATGTAAGAAAATACTAACTAAAACTTATGAAGTATTACAGAAATTAGACGAAATAGATAGCGAAAATATTATCTCTAGATGGGCAAAAGATCTACAAATACCGATCTTAAAATAAAATTGGCATAATGCAATCTCTGTTACACATAATATCATCCATTCAATATCGATAAGAGAGCATTATTTTAAGTTGTTATACTATTGGTATCTTCGGTAAGATTAAGTTCAATGTTTCCTGGGACATCTAATATCTGTTGGAGATGCACTAAAGATAAAGGCAGCTATATACATATTTGGTGGTCTTGTAATATAGTAAGCCAGCTGTGGGATATGATTTTTGATTTACTTACAGAATTAACCAATCGTAAAATAACGAAATCCTCTGATTATGCACTTCTCTATATATTTCCTGTAGAAACATCTTTGGAATTGAAAATCCTTCTAACTCATGCTATGGCGGCAGCTAAAGTAATAATTGCTAGGAATTGGAAAAGTAATCAAACTTTTTCTATTACTCAATATAAAAATCAATTATTATTCCAATTACAAATGGAAAAAAGTTTAGGTTGGTTGGGTCAGAATTATCACAGAAGAAAATCAATATATGAGGACTGGATTTCAAAAATCAACCAAATCTACAATATATTATAAATAGTATACCCTCGGCTCTCTTCTCTCTTTCTTTTTTTTTTTTTTTTTTTTTTTATGTGATATTGGACGATCAAAGAGAATGTAAAAAAAATGTGATATATTTAATGTATTATATGATTGTGCAATATCCCCTATTTCCCTTTTTCCTTTTTGTATCCTTTTATTCCTTTAAAAACAAAATAAATAAATATTTGAATAAAAAAAAAAATAAAAAGTGATTTTTTACAAAAAGGTTACCCAAACGATTTATTAGAAAAAACTCTGGAAGAGATATTCAAAATAGAACAAAAGGACCTATTGCAACCAAGAACAGGACAGGCGAACAATAGGGAGGATATACCTCTAGTCTTGAATTATGACAAATGTCATCAGGACCTTAAAAGAATAATTATACGACATTGGCCTCTTTTATTAAAAGATGAGGATTTACGACAACTACTCCCAGAAAAACCTAAAGTAACCTTCAGAGGTGCACCCAATCTAGGTTGCGAATTAACATCTAGTTACACACGGGCAGAGAATAAAAACAACAAAGACAATCAACATTTTTTAAATGATAAAAAATGCTTTTTTAGATGTGGCCACTGTACAACCTGCAAAAGTACCGGTACTAGAAGCAATGCTGCAGTCAGTAGTTTTAAATCTAACATTACTGGAAAAGAATACGATATTAAACACAAGATAACATGCCATACAAAATGAGTCATCTATCTATTACAGTGCCCCTGCAATCTACAATATATAGGAAGAACTATTCGTCCATTACATAAGAGATTGGACGAGCATGTTAGGGCGATTAAAACAGGAAAAGATAATCACTCCGTACCGTCACACTTTAGAGAGTTCCATGGTAGTGATCCAAAATGCTTAACCTTTATGGGGATTCAAATAGTTAGAAGGGACTGGAGAGGGGGTGATTACGAGAAGAAAATAGGCCAGATAGAAATGCAATGGGTCTATAACCTTAAAACCCTAGCCCCAAAAGGTTTGAATCAGGATTTTGATTTGTTTAATTTTTTCAGTTGATTTAGGATTTTTAACATCATAAATATTAATATTAGTGTTATATTTAATAAAACTAATTATTTCATAATTAATTTAATATACTTTTATATATTTTTTAAAATGTTAATAAAATGTTTTTATCTACTTTTCTATATATTTTTATTGGTGGCAACAATGATGGGTATCTATTTGTGCATTTTAAGATTATTTAAAATTATTTAAAATATTTATAATACTTTAAATTAATCTGAAATACTCTATCTGCTATACAATTGTTATCTGTATGATAGTATTTAATATGCACTTTAGATTTAACTCTATGCTCTTTGAACAAATTTTATTTAAACTCTTTTAAAACCAGTCTTCTAAAATCATTATATATGAATTAATATGATTACGTTTTTAATATTTATATTTATATTATATATGATGTACTTGATATCGGATTCCCGTGTCTTTTTTGGAACAAACTACCGTATTTGCTCGATTATAAGACGACCCCGATTATAAGACGACCCCCCAAAATCAAAATATTAATTTAGGAAAAAAACAAAAAGCCTGAATATAAGACGACCCTATAGGAAAAAAGTTTTACCAGTAAATATTAATTCATGTAAATATATTTTTTAAATTTCCTTTTATTTGCCAACCTGCCCCCCCCCAGTTATGCCACTCTGCCCCCAGAAATGCTTTATACCCCCCCTATTTGCCACTCTGCCCCATGATATGCCTTATACCCCTATATGCCACTCTGGCATATAGGGGGTTAAAAGGCATATCATGGGGCTGAGTGGCATATAGGGGGTTAAAATGCATTTCTGGAGGTATATATATGCATATCATGGGGCTGAGTGGCATATAGGGGGTTAAAATGCATTTCTGGAGGTCCAGAAATGCATTTTAACCCCCTATATGCCACTCAGCCCATGATATGCCTTTTAACCCAGCATGTACTGGCTGCCTTGGCTTGATAGGAGTGTGATTGCTGCTAACAGCAATCACACTCCTATCAAGCCAAGGCAGCCAGTACATGCTGGAACCTGGGGATGATAGTAGTGGGATTACAGCCTCCCTATGCCATGCTACAACCCCCACCCCCCTTACACATCCATGCTATCACACACAAACACACATTCACAAACATTTAAATACTCATTCATTCCATTAATCACACATACTTCACACATTAATCACACATACTTACCCAAAAACCCTCCCCCACCCCCTTACCTGAACTGCAGATCTCTCACTCGAAGACTTCTGCAGGGGACCGGCTGTACCAGCAACTTCTCTGGCCCCGCCCCCAGAGGAGGGAGGGGGAGATAGAGTTCTGTGAGGAAGCTACAAGCTTCCTGTCCTCCTGCTTCTAACGGAAGAGACGCTGCTCGCGACCGGTAAGCAGCATGGCCCCAGCCATTTTTTTTGGGTCTGATTAGAAGACGACCCCGATTATAGGACGAGGGGTATTTTTCAGAGCATTTGCTCTGGAAAAAACCTCGTCTTATAATCGAGCAAATACGGTACTTTCTAATTGTTGTTTCACTTAAGAGTCTGTGATATGGACTTGGCTACACCTGTGATACATCCTAACGAGTTGCAGGAATGGACACAATTTGAATGGAATCAGTTATTTAAGGGAGGTGGAGTTTGAGCAACATCACACTACTGAAGAAGCCTGCTGATAGGGCGAAACGCGTTTAGGTGTTTGACGTTATACCCGGGAGCTGTTTCTCGCCGGTTGGAGCTACAAAGAGGACTCCGATACTTTGAGACTTTAATTCAAGAGCACATTGCACTTTATTGCTGCAAATAAATCTTTTTGCAATACATATCCTGTCTCCCCATCTGCATTTCGCTATTTGTATGGATCAGAAAACGGTTCAAACGTAAACAACGGAGGAGATACAACTTGGGAGAGAAATCCCACAACGCTTGTATAGTTTGAGCAAGCTGTTTTGCTCAACCTTACCCTCCATTTGAAAACGGTTGGATGCCAATTCCACTTAATTGAGGATATAAGTATTGTTTTCAATTATATTTCTGGTGGATTATACACTGTGTGTGTCACAATTTTGGTGAATTTTATATCTTTAAATTGTGTTTTTTTTTTGTTTTGGTTTTTTTTTTTTTTTGCGCGACCCTTTATATATTTACAGTTTTGTGTATACGGCTCGTGCTATCTAGTTTCCTGGTTTGACCTTTGGCTTGCCTGATTCTCCCTTGCACTACGATTTGGTACCTTCGCTTGTGACTTCTGGTTTTGACCCCTGGCTCGTCCGACTATCCGCTCCGTGCATCTGACCACTGGCTTGGCTGACTACCCGCTCTGTGTATCTGACCCCTGGCTCTGCTGACTACCCGCATTGTGCTCCTGTCTCGTGCTGCGCCTTGCCGCGGCTGCTGCCGCTCAGAACCTCCTCAGAATCTCCAGCTGGTGGGAGGTTGTCCACTGTTGGGATCGTCTAAGTCCTGGACTGCTGCTGCCGGGAACTCCCCTCTCAGTAGCGGTAGTTTGGGCAGAAGAACTTCTGCGGGGACGACCTTCCTTAATAGTCCAGCGAAACAGTGACACACAGTGTGATTAGAAAAAATAAGTTAAAAAATAAAATTAATAATAATTTGAAAAAATAGTTAAAAAAAAACAGTAAAATGTAAAAATAATTTCCCACTGATGTCACTATCAGGGGAACCTTCAAGTTAAAAAAAAAATAATTTTTTTTTTCAAAAAGGCAAAAATATATAAAATACATATTTAAAAAATATATTTTTGTGTGCAAGTCCTAAAATTAGCACATTAGCTTAAATCAATTCTCGCATGGAAAGAGTTAAAATACTGGCATATTAAATGTCCATGGGGTGTCTACTTTTAAAAAATGTATGATTTGATGGGGTAAATTGAATTGGCCGGGTTCAACAATGTCCCAATTAACACGGGGGGGGGGGGAAGGATGGCCACACATCTAATTTCCAATTAAAAAAATGCACACGTCCCAAAGGTGGCCTTTTAGTTCCCCCAAAAAATTACAAACCCATGCATGTGGGGTATCACTGTACTCAGGAGATGTTGCTGAACACATATTGGGGTGTCGTGTGACAGTAGCATATACCAGGAGCTGTCAATTCATACATAAAATAGGTGTGTGGGGGAAAAATACACACAAAAAAATACTACTGCAAACTTGAAAAAATGCTGGTGGTAAAATACCCTGGGGTGTCTAGTTTTCAAAAATATATGGTTTTATTGGGCACACTGAAATGGCCTGGCTCAAAGATGTACCAAATAGGGCATGGGCAGTGGATCCCCAAATGCCAAAGTTCAACATTGAAAAATGTGGCCCTTATCCCCCAAACATCCAGGCAAAATCATTCATGTGAGGTATCGCTGTACTCAGGAGATGTTGCTGAACAAATATTGCGGTGTTTTATGACGGTGACATATACCAGAACATGTTTATTCCCACCTGAAGTAAAATGTGTGTGAAAAAACAAATGCAAAAAAATTACTACCACAAAGCATGGAAAGAGTTAGAATACTAGCATTTGAAATACTCTGGGGTGTCTAGTTTTCAAAAATATATCATTTGTTGGTTTAAATGACATTGGCCGGCATCAAAGATACCCGAAATGGCACATGGGGGGAAGAATTACCAGATTTGGAAAAAATGGCTTTGAAATAGCAAAACGCTACCTGTACTTATTGCCCCATAATGTGTAGAAAAAAGCAAAAAAACATGAAAACATTGGGTATTTCTAAACTCAGGACAACTAGTAGAATCTATTGAGCGGGTTTTTTCATTGCCTTTTATAGATGAGTAAAAGATTTTTCAACTAAAAGTTAGAAAAGTTTTTCTAAATTTTTTACCATATTTTATACTTTTTTTTTTTGAAATTAAAAGTTTTTATTATTCATCGGAAAACGGGTTACAAAGAAGGAGTCGCGCAGGACCCAAGACAAATAACATCCGACACACAGCACGGAACTTGTAACAGTCGGACCGCACGGCGATCTACAAGACAGATCATAAAATAGCAAGTAAAATAATGCGCAAAGGAACGACAGTTCACATCAGTCGGACTCATAACAGAAACCGATACCGATGAAGATTTTTCAGTTTTACTCAAAACATACAAGAACCATAACGTGGAAGCAACAAGACCACCTGCAATACAGTGTGACATAAATGGCGTATGATGAGTGGAGATGTATAGCGCAAGTGATCACAAAAGCAAAATAAATATAACATAAATAAACCAAAACAAAAACGAATCAGTGATACATCAGACGGCCGAGGCCGCAGAACAGCGGGCACAAAAATAGCATGCGACATCCTACCAAAACAACAGAGTGCCGGCCGGGTGTGGTCGAAGGCAAGCGATTAACAATAATCAGAGAGGACCTGGCTAGCAAGCCAGGGAGTCCAGACTTTCAAGTATAGATGAGACGTGCAAGACGAGTCATGGGACATTTTCTCCAAGACCCTATGCCTCTCAGTGGTGGAAACTATTTCATCGACGGTAGGAGGGAGAGGCGCTTTCCAGTGTCTGGCAATGCATAATTTAGTGGCAAGGAGAATGTGTATGAGAAGCTTACGTGTCGAGGAGGGGATAGGGTCGGGGAACACATGTAGTAAAGCAAATTCCGGAGAAAAATCAAAAGGGCAGTGAAAAATGCGGCGGAGCAGGGCAAATATCTCCAACCAAAGCGGCTTCAGAACTGGACAGCTCCACCATATATGGAGCATAGAACCAGATTGGCCACAGCCCCTCCAGCAAAGTTTGGATTGGGTTGGCCACATGCGAGAAAGACGAGCCGGGGTGAGATACCAGCGACAACTGAGCTTCTTTTGGAGCTCTATGTGATTGGTGCAATGGGTGACCCCCCGCATCGCCTCCTCCGCCTCCAGCCATGTATCTAGTGGGAATTCCTTTCCCAGCTCCCTCTCCCAGGCAAGCATATGAGGCAGCTTATGGGCAGAGAAACGGGACAGCAACACCGAGTACCAAATAGAGATACCCCCTGGAAACCTGGGAGCTGAGCCGCATAAGGAGGCCACCTGGCGGAGGAGCGGGGTAGAGTGACACACCGGCGAGGGCAAGGAGCCCAGGAGATGACGGACCTGAAGGTAGCGAAAGAAGTCGTGATGTGGAATATTGTGTGTAGATGTGAAGTGTGAAAAAGGGCGCAGAGTCCCGTCCTCGAAGAGATCCCCCAGTAAGGAGAGACCTGGGCGAACCCAATGGGAAATAGAAAAATCAGGAATGAGCAACTCCAAAACCCGTAAGGGAGCAATACGTGTAAGGCGATGTAGAGTAGGGAAACGTTTGGCCACCTTATCCCATATGTCAATAGTGTGCCTAGTAGTCGGGGGCAGAGGCAGAAGGCGCGGGCGTCTAGAGCGGGGCAGCCACAGGAGCTGGTCAACAGTAAGAGGAGAAATAACATTATTTTCTTGAGCCGTCCAAATAGGAGGGCGGATGGGCGAAAGAAAAGGGAGAGTTTGCGCCAGAACGCAAGCCTCATGATAAGATTCTATATGGGGAACACCCAAACCCCCCTGCAGCCGAGGCACAAACCGGGTACGATTCGCCACTCTAGACCTGCTTCTGATACACGTGAAGGAAACAAAAAATTTCTGAATAGAACCTAAGAGCCCCCGCGGGGGTCTAACCGGGACCGTCCGAAACACATATAACAGTTTCGGGAGGGCTGTCATTTTTAAGGCGTTAACCCTACCCAACCAAGAGAGCTCATAGCCCCGCCACCTAACGATGTCTCGCCTCACCGAGTCCCATACCCTCACAATGTTTAAGGTGTTTATATCGTGAAGTGACTTGGGCAATCGAATACCCAAGTAGGAGAGATGGGACGTCCTCCACTCAAATTTATAGATAGAGGAGAGACGAGCCCTACAACCCGGGTCCAGATGGAGACACATCGCCTGCGTTTTAGAGATGTTAATAGAATGATAAGAAACAGCAGAATAGCGAGAGAATTGAGCGAAAAGAGCAGGGAGAGAGCGCTCCGGGGAGGTAACCGACGCCAGAATGTCATCCGCGAATAGTCCAAGCTTGCTCTCATTTCCGTTGGGCAAGGGAAACCCAGAAATCATAGGATCCGCGCGTATGTTAGCCGCTAAGGGTTCAAGCGCGAGCGTATAGAGTAAGGGGGAAAGGGGGCAACCCTGACGGGTGCCATTCGCGATGGAAAACGGGGAGGAAAGAAAACCCATCATGGAAATGCAAGCAGTGGGAGACGCATAGAGCGCCAGGACCCCCTGTATAAAGGGGGGGGGGAAATTAAATTTATGAAGAACTCTCGACAAAAACACCCAGTGAAGTCTGTCGAACGCCTTTTCGGCGTCGAAAGAAATAAAAAGGCTGGGGCATTTACGCTTAGCTGCGTCCCAAAGGGAATTCAGAAACTTGCGAGTATTGTCGGAGGGCTGACGGCCCAAAACAAAGCCTACCTGATCAGGGTGGAGAAGGGAGGGTAGGAGCGGGGCAAGTCTATTCGCCAATATTTTCGCATAAATTTTCAGGTCGGTATTAAGAAGAGAAATGGGACGAAAGTTAGGACATACCGTGGGCGGCTTACCGGGTTTGGGCAAAGTGACTACATGCGCTCTAAGATTCTCAGAGGGGACGACGCCAGATGACATAAAGGAGCGGAAAAGAGAAAGCAGATGAGGTCCTAAAGTAGGTAAGAAAGAACGATAATATGCTGCAGTGAATCCATCCGGACCCGGGGCCGAGCCCTTTTTAAGATGACAGATGGCCCTCTCAATCTCCCTCAACTCTATTGGCGCGGCAAGTGACTCAGAAAGTTCAGGCGCGAGGGTAGGTAAGTGTGTAGACTCCAGATAGGTGGTAATGTCTGTGAGTGAGGGTTGAGAAATGGTGGTGTCGCGATGCAAGTTGTATAATTTGGAGTAATAAGCAGCGAAAACCTCTACCATCTGCGAAGGATTACGAATCTCACGACCCCCACTATCAATAATGTGAGAGGGACGGGATAGAGACACAGTTTGTTTAAGTTTTCTGGCCAGAAGGGAGTCAGCTTTATTGCCTTTCGCGTAGAACTTTTGTTTTAATTTCAACAGCATGTATGCTGTGGAACGGGCATTGATTTCCGCTAATTGGGATTTAATGTGTTTGATTTTGCGCAACAGGGAGTCAGATGGATGGCGTTTGTGGAGAGTTTCCGAGTCATAAAGTTGCAACAGCAGGGAGGATTTATCCGCCAAGTGTTGCTTCTTAAGGTGAGAAGCCAAACTGATAAGCCTGCCACGTATAACCGCCTTATGAGCGTTCCACACTGTCTCTGCAGAGAGATCAGGGGAAGAGTTGTCGTGAAAGTAATCAGTGAGATGCGCTTGAATTTGCTCTCTATGTGCGGGAGTCAACAACAAACTGTCGTTAAGGCGCCAACTGCCTCTGCCCGAGACCGGATAGGAGAGTGCAAGGGTAAGTATAACCGGGGCATGGTCGGACCAAGAGATGGACCCTATGGAGCACGATTTGGCCGATTGCAAAGTAAATTTGTCCAGAAAAAAGTAGTCTATACGGGAGTATGAAGTGTGTGGTGCAGAAAAATATGTGTAATCTCGCTCGGAAGGGTGTAGGACCCTCCAAGCGTCGAACAGTTGATTGGAGTGTAGCAAAGAGGACAACGTGGAGCCAAGCGTGCGTGTGCGAGAAGTGTGTGTGGAGGACCTATGAGTGGAGCTGTCCAGCTCGGGGTATAAAGTCGCGTTCAAATCACCACATAAGATGACCTGACCCTGCCGTAGGGTATCCAATTTAGATAAAAACGAACTAAAAAATTGAGTGTGGGAGGTGTTGGGGGCATAAAAAGAGGCTATAGTGTAGCGAACGGAATTAATGTCGCAAACCAAAATGAGGAAGCGTCCCTGCGGGTCAGGGCATTTACGTATCAAAGAAAATGAAAGGGCATTAGAAAAGAGGAGCGAGACTCCCGCCTTTTTAGAGGTGGCCGTGGAGTGATACTGCCATGGAAAGCGTTTGGAAAATAAATTAATCTTGCTGGACTTTTTAAAGTGGGTTTCTTGAATACAAACAATATTGGCTCTGTGTGACTTGACCTCAGACCACAAGGAGTTGCGTTTCTGAGGAGTATTAAGGCCCTTGGCGTTAATGGACAGGAGAACTAGATCAGCCATTTATATAACAATAAATAAAAAAAAAAGGGAAAAGAAAAGGGAAGAAGGACCCGCAGGGGAGCCAGTCCCCAAAGTGGAGTGAGTGGAGACAACGCATGAGCAACCACACCCGACCCGGCAGGACACGAGAATAAAAAGACATAATAAAATGTATCGGAGGAGCATCACTGATTACAAACAAAAAGAAAAGTACATATAAGGAACACAAACAATGGAGAACCAGGGCGGAATGCCCAAACATACTACGCAAAGAGCGTGCTAAAGATGTAAATAGCACTTGGGGGGCGAGAAAGAGTGAGTGAGAAGGACTCATCCGGCGGGAGACCGCGCAGCCTAAAAAAATGCGTGACAGCATCACGCGGCTGTAGATGAGGGCCCGAGAAAAATGTGTGTGTAAATAAAGAAAATAGAAAAGATAAATAACGTATGAAAATAAAAGTAATGTATGAAATAAGGTGTATGGTGCAGTGCAACGTATCCCTAGCGAGGGACAATATCTAAAGCCCGCGAATGGGCTAAGCCAAAACTTGTGAGGGGCTCTGACCCAAATGCAGCCGGCGTAGCCGAAGTCATGGGAGAAAATGGAGTGCAATTATGTAATGCGCTCTTGGTGTGTAAACAATAAAACTTAAATAAGGCGTAAATAAAAACGACGGCGGAAATAAAAACGACGGCGGAAAAAGGCGGCGAGACATAAGTAGAAAAATGAAAAAAAAAAAAAAAAAAAATAAATAGAAAGTCCCTGTGTAGCATGCAAAATGTAGGCGACAGTCAAAGGCCCAATAGGCAAAAATGTACTGGTTACCATCCTGCAGACAAATGAAGGTCGTCAAGTCTTCGTGGACCAGTCCCTCTTCAATTTCTTCTGCGGGGAGACCTTGTCTTTCGTAGCGGAAGAAGGCAGCGGCGCAGGATCAGCAGCCGAGTCGAGACCCCATTTATGCAGGAGAGCCATGCCGTCCTCCGGGGTGAGGATAGAAGATGCGGAGCCATCCCTGATAACAATAAGCCTTATGGGGTAGCCCCATCTATAGGGGATATTGTGCGATCTCAGGAGGCTCGTCACCGGAGCGAAGGAACGACGTCGCTGGAGGGTAAGTTGAGAGAGGTCGGTTAAAAGCATGATGTTCTGGAAACGAGGAGGGAGATCAGGCTTGCGCCTGGCCGCTTGCATGATTTTTTCCTTGATGTCGTAAAAATGCACCCTAGTCAGAACGTCCCTAGGGGATTTTAAGGATAGGGCCTTGGGCCGCGCGGTACGATGTAATCGGTCGAGACGTATGTCAACGTTGTTACCTTCCCCCAGGAGATGCTTGAAAAGGTCAATCACGAAATCTTGCAGGGCCTCCTGGCCCATATCCTCCGGAATGCCCCGCAGGCGTATGTTGTTGCGCCGGGAGCGATCCTCCAGGTCCATCACTTTCTCCCTGAGATGCATCACCTCAGATTTGAGTGCAGTATGGTCATCCGCGAGGGTGTTGTGTGCGTCAGCGAACTCCTCCATGCGCCTCTCTAGATGATCTGTGCGATCCCCCAGGCCATCCAGGTCGCGACGGATAGAATTAGCGATATCTTGAAAGTCTTGGCGGAGCTGTTCCCGCATTTCGCGTAACAGAGACTTCATAGTGTGTGAGGTGAGTGCGTGCGTGTCTTGACCCGGGTCATCTCTTTGAATGTCGGATGGGGAGGGAGGCCGAGAGCGGGAAGACAAGGCAGGGCCTGTAGAAGTATCAGAGTCTTCCTCCTGGTCACGTGGTAGGCCCGACGTGCGAGATGAGTGCTTTTTCCGGCCCTTCGGCTCAAAAAAGTTTGGCATTTTCGCAGATTTCTTCGTGCGAGGACCCGACATAGACAATAAGCAGACGGGAGGAGGCAAAACGGCGAAAACAGCCACCGATGGATGCGGATAAAATGCTGGTAAGGCTAGTTAAACGCGGAGCTCCCGCACCCTGCGTCCGTTCAGTTCGCCATCCAGACCACGCCCCCATTTTATACTTTTTTAACAGTAAATAATATGATACAATCAAAACAATGTCATTTAAAGAAAGCCCTTCTTGTCCTGGAAAAAAACAATATATAACTTGTGTGGGTTCAGTAAACGGGAAAGAAGAAAATTACAGCTAAACACGAGCAGCGTAGAAATGTTAAAACAGCCATTGTCCTGAAGGGTACAAAAAGTAAAATCAGCTTTTGTCACGAAGGGGTTAAAAGCTTGTTCAGCATGCAGAGTCCATTGCAGCATATCTGGCTGTGCATGTAATGTCATTTGTCGAAGGATATTATCCCAGTGTGAACAATTCGGGATTCATTGGCGACAGTACGTGACTATCCCTAGGAATGAAAGCAAGGCTGCTTTGGTCTTCAGGTTTAGGGTAATTGACAATCACTTTTACCCTTTCTGGTGACAACAATCTTTCACGTGGCCGAAGAAGGAATCCTAGATACTTGACAGACTGCTGCGCAATCTGAATCTTGTGAGGTGAGACTTTATGTCCTGTAGCAGCAAGATAATTCAATAAGTCTTTGGTATCTGTGATACAATTGGATTCTGTAGTACTGCAAAGCAACAAATCGTCCTCATACTGTAGCAAAACAGAGCCACGGGGCGGGTGCCAGGCCATCCGGGTTTGTCTGACTACTGTGGAATAGGCGGTAGGGGAGTCACAATAACCTTGTAGTAATCTAGTCCACGTATACTGACTCCCTTTATACGTGAACGGAAACAGAGGCCTTGTGTTCGGGTGTACCGGTATGCTAAAGAATACGTGGTTTAGATCAATAACCTTGTGGAGTTAACTGTGGCATTTGTCTAGATCGCATGTGTGTTGCAACTGGTGTATCCTGTGAGGTGACTAAGGCAGGTATTTTCCCTCCACCAACACTTACATCTACATCTAACAATGATTTTGAGGAATCAAAGTCAGATTGTGGTGCTTCTGAACCCTGTGGTTCAGGCACCAATGGAATAGGTTGTATGATTACGGGTGTTCCTGGTGAACCAATTACTGGGGTCTGGACATGTGTTTGGGGACATATGATAAGCCACTGCTGAAAGAATTTGTGGGTCTAAACTTGGATACAAATTAGTGGACTGTTTGTATGGGGGTGAGAATACCTCATTATCGGGAATATTAAATACAGTACACTCGTTATTTTTAGGTTGATCAGATTCCTTATGCTTAAATTCTATTGGACAAATTTTGAGCCATACAGAAGCACACTTGGACATATAATCCATGTCCCAAATAGGATCTGGTCCATAACCGGTCCATTCAGGGTCTCCTAAACACAATCCTCTCATAAACATCATATGCTGTGGTTTAAAAGAACCCTCATTCGGAAAAGGGCTGTCAGAATTCATTGCCCTAGTCCACTGTGCCAGCAAATCAGTAAATGGAACAACATCATAATCCTCTGTGCATTTTAAAACATAACTTTGGGGTGTGTTTGCTATAGGATCAAATTTACGTTTTACCACCAACAAATTAGATTTGGTAACTATGACAGTCATACTTTTGCACTTTTTTCCATCCCTTTTTAAATCCTTACTTAATGACGTACCCATAACAAAATATAACAAATAATACACACAAACAAAAAGCGAGAAAAATGCTGCAGCAAGCAAAAAGGTTAAGGAAGCAAAGAAGCAATTGTTTTAAGCTTTTCATCCTGCAAATCAATACCGTTAGTTATTGACCTCGTTCGGTTCCGCAGATTTATGTTTATACTTATAATATACTTTAACCCTATATATGCCAGGGACTCTAACCCTGTATAACACCAGGGACTCTAACCCTGTATACACCAGTGAGACTCTAACTCAGTGCCACAATACTTTCTTCTCAGAGGAAAACAAAACTATAATTTGAGAATAGATACAGAGATACCAGGAGTCATATGGACAAAATATCACGTACTCACCCTTCTGACACCAGTTGAAAATGTTTAGCCCCTCCTCTTATGGGGGACACCTCTCTTGAGCCTCCCAGGAGCTCTTGAGTAAATCTGCAGAACCTTCAGAGTGGCAAGAGCAGATCTGGGAGAAGTAAATACTGTATTTGCTCAAATAGGTCTGACTATGAGAAGACTAATAGTGTAGCCGGGGCAGCATGTAGACAATTTACGCTGCAGCCAGAAGGAGGTGTGGCTAGCAGCGGGGGTTGTCTGCGTCCATCGCGCAGACCTTCCCCGGCTGTCAGAGATCAGAGTGCGGGGAATTCTTTCTGACAGTCGGGGAAGGTCTGCATCTACACGCTGCCCTGGCTACAAGACAGGGGACTCAGAAGCACCGGTAAGGGGGGGGGTGGGGGAGTGTTAAATGGGGGGAATAAGGCATTTCTGCAGGCAGAGTGCTCTATGAAATGCCTTTTAACCCCCTTAATGCCACTTTGCCTCCAGAAATGCCTTTTTAACTCTCTAAACGCCACTCTGCCTCCTGAAATGCCCTATACCTCCCTATATGTCACTCTGCCCCATAATATGCCTTTAAACCCCCTAAATGCCAGAGTGGCATATAGGGGTATAAGGTATTTCTGGAGGCAGAGTGGCACATAGGGGGTCAAAAGGCCTATCATGAATTACATGAATTAACATTTACTGGTAAAACTTTTTTCCTATAGGGTCGTCTTATATTCAGGCTTTTTTTTTTCCCTAAATTAATATTCAGATTTGGAGGGTCGTCTTATAATCAGGGTCATCTTATAATCGAGCAAATACGGTGATTCAGACACACACAAGGTGTTTGTTCTCAGTCACTTCTCAATTTATTCATTGTTGCGCGCAGGTTTAAATACTGTTTCAAGGAGACTGCTACAAAACCATTCACAAAGAAAAATGTAACACTCAGCATATAGTGGGTACAACTAATCCACATCATATATAGACTAAGGTCAAAGGTTCTTATTTACACAAGAGTAAATATCGTCCTAGCATACGGACAAGTAAACATGTTATCTCGTTACTTAAGGATGAGAACGAAATCATTAACAAGACTTGTCTAGTTGGCAAAAGTGTATATAACAAGATGTATATGTAACCCTTTTTCCTTTCCCTTGGAAAATAGGGTCAGGATCAGCAACAATCCCTGTTGCTTCTTGGCGCTGATATGGCTCCAGAGCCTCCGCAATGAGTGAGGGAGATTGGGACATATTTGAATTCTGCATTCAGTGCCTCCACTCAGTGATTTATTTAGATACAGGAAATAACTGATAAACAAATTAAACCTATTTTACTGTAGTATAGGGGAACAGATGCATACAATAAGTGTTCACAGGAAATAAAGATTTGTCCTGAGAGTGGCAGTTCACACTAACTGTGTGTTCAACCCAGTGCCAAAATACACACACATTATATATATATATATATATATATATATATATATATATATATATACTGAAAAAATACAGAAACCCAATAGCCCACCCAAAGCTGGATAATTGCCCACCCAGGAGCTACCAGGGCACATTGGGGCCCTGGTAGATATACAGCAATATCCTTGTGTAATGAGGATGTTACTTCCCTGGTCTGATGTCCTCAGATGGAGCCTGGATACAGTCCTTGCTAACTGCAGGAAGGCTTGAGAGCAGATTCTCTGTAGAGATGAATTTGCTGGAAGACCTTAAGCTGCAGCTCTGGTTTGTATCAAGCAACCTCTTGGCAAAACAGATCAGGATTTGGTCCTGCACTTGCTAGCAATGTTCCATCTAATTTTTCTTAGTTGGCGTGCGCAGAAAATTTCTCTTGTGCAAAAATTTTCACAGAGCAAAAATTTTGTGCGCACAATATCCGCGCCACATAAAGTTTTCAAATTTTTTTATTTTTTTTGGGAAAAACTGTTGTGCGCAGAATTTTTGGACGTGTGCGCTCTCTAAAAAAGCTATGTGCGCGCGCACAAGTGCACAGCTTAGAGGGAACACTGCTTGCTAGTTAGTCACTCGGTCTTGCTGGATGGGGAATAGGCCTTAACTCATCCCAAATTGGCGTCTCTTCTTCCCCGTCAGGTTCTGCTCCTTCTGGATAGTTCTCAGAGGCTAGAGCCACACCCACAAAAAGTGAAGTATAGTGTCCTCAGAAGTCCAATTATTGTAAATAGCATTCACATATTATAAAAGGGAAAAAAAAACAATAAAAATAATGGGCTACATATATTTAATACAAAATGGTGTTCATCTAAATTCCATATTTACACTTACCTACAGTCAAGCATGGTGGTGGGAGTGTCATGGTCTGGGCCTGCATGAGTGCTGCCGGCACCGGGGATCTACAGTTCATTGAGGGAACCATGAATGCCATCATGCAGTGTGACATACTAAAGCAGAGCATGATCCCCTTCCTTTCAGGGACTGGGCCACAGGGCAGTATTCCACCATAACGACCACAAACACACAATTGGCGTCTCTTCTTCCTTCCAAGACTACTACTGCCTTGCTAAAGAAGCTGAGGGTAAAGGTGATGGACTGGCCAATCACGTCTCCAAACCTAAACCCTATTGAGCATCCGCGGGGCATCCTCAAACGGAAGGTGGGGGGAGTCCAAGGTCTCTAACATCCACCTGCTCCCTGATGTCGTCATGGAGGAGTGGAAGAGGACTCCAGTGGCAACCTGTGAAGCTCTGGTGAACTCCATGCCCAAGAGGGTTAAGGCAGTGCTGGAAAATAATGGTTGCCATACAAAATATTGACACTTTGCGCCCAATTTGGACATTTCCACTTAGGGGAGTACTCCCTTTTGTTGCCAAGGTTTAGACATTAATGGCTGTGTGTTGAGTTATTTTAAGTCTGTGCCCATGTCCTATTTTGGCCAATTCGATTTACCCCATGGGCATATAACATGCTGGTGTTATAACTTTTTAATTTTAGGACTTGCTTGTGAGGCTTCCTTGGATCCTGCAAAGCTGCAGATATTAAACAGCAACCCGTACATGTACAGGTTTTGTCACCAATGCAGTGCATCATGACCCCGTACATGTACGTGCTTTTTCGTGAAGGGGTTAAGGTACGAACAAGAGAGGGTAAGATTTGAACCACGGATGCCATGAGCATGAAAGGTTTGTAGAAGGAGAGGGTCGTCCGCTCTATCAAAGGTGATAGGAGATGTGGAAATACAGGTTCGAAGGGGCAGATGTTGAGGTGGGAGGACGGGATAACTTCAGAAATTTAGGGGTGACTGGACTGAAGCAGTTGAGGGTGGCTTGTGACACCAGGTACCCTACGATAGACATCATGGGGAAGGATGTTATCCCTGATGGTGTCAATTTTGTTTTCAAAGTAGGTGGCAATCTCTTGGACAGATACGTTGGAAGGTGATGAAGCTGCTGGGGGACAGAGAAGGGAGTTGAATGTGAGAGCACAGACTTTTAGGTTTATGGGAAAGGGAGGAGGTTGGAGCTGGAGGGCCGATGTATAAGTTTGTAATGTGCAAAGTCTTCAGGTGAGCGGGACCTCCTCCATAGTTTCACATTTTTCCTTTTTTTCCCCTTACCAATGAATTAATTATATTATTGGTTGATGTGAAAGTGTTTGTGTAATTATTACCATGTTAATTTATGTTTTTTGGGCTCCCTTCACAACCACTGCTGACAGGAGCTCCATTGTGCATTTGCAGGGTGTGATGGGAAATATTCATCATAAAATAAATCTGCCAAAAAATGCAACCACAATTGTGATTAAAGGGGCCTGTTTAGTGCAGTTACTGTAATTAAATATTTTCAACTCTTGTTAGGGCAATGTGTCAGGGTTGCTTGCTGGGCGTAGCACAGGAAGCAGATAGGAAAGTCCAGGCAACAGTACAAAGGGGCAAATCCAAAGAGAGAAGTCGGGGTCACGGGTCAAAGGTCGAGGCAGGTGGCTAACGTTCAGAGACAGGTTAACAATGCAAGGGTCAGGATACAGGTACTCAGAGCAGGTAACACACAGGTACGCATCTTAACAAGTAAGCACTGTGTGTGGGGACTGCTGGGATCATATAGGGTTAGTGGTAATATGTCCCACGCCCCAATCTAACATCCCTCCAATCCCCTATAGCAAGAAGCAAGGTAGAGGCAGAGTAATCCACCTCCCCTCATTCCCCCTAGCGTCTTCTATGGAGCCGCCACAGTCACTGATGTGAGGCCACACCTCCTCCCCATGCGGCGGTGGCCTGCCACTCTGCGCTCGTGCCGTGAAGGAGACGCTGCCTTCTTTGCGGCGGAGTGGATGCCGGCGGTCCCGGACATCAGGACGGCACAGAGGAACTCTGGACCGGGTAGGAGGAGGCCCCTGTGCCTGACACAATGTTATATGTTGTGCCTATGACTCCATTTTTGCTTTCAGAAAAAAAAAAAACGGGCTTTTTAAATTTTGAAACAAAATGCGTTGTCCATGGCCACATAAGGATTGTGTTCCTTACCTTCTCTGCTGACTTGGACCGCTTCTGCATCTCACGGCTTTTCTTCTCTAGCATCCTCTTTATCTCCTCCTGTCTTCTGTCTTTGTCCAAAGACATAACCTCCTAGTAAACTTCCACAAAAGTGTCAGCGATTCATCTGGAAGCTCTGCCATTTCGTGGAAGTACACAGGAGATTTTCTTCTTGATAAATGGCAGAGCTTCCGGAGCTACTCTAATCTGGAAAGAGTATGTCACTGGTGGCTCTGCCATTTTTTAAGAAGATCACTGGAGGTCATCTTAGGGCACAATGGTGGCTCTCTAGAGCGCACCCTCCCTTCATCAGTTCACCTGGAGGTCATGGCCACGGACATGAGGTCAAAGAAAGAAGATAAAAGACAGAAAAAAAATGAAGATGAAAAAGATGCTAGAGAAGAAGCGGAGCTTCAAGACACGGAAGCAGTCAGTGAAGGTAGGGAGACATTCAGAGGGGGAGAAAGTGAAAGAGTGTTCAAGAACATAAATGAGAGTGTGGGTGTGAATGAGCTCATGGAATTTGAACAAAAAATCTGTTTTTTTTTAATGCTTTTCGTTCGATTCGTGAGGGCCTTGCCTTATTTTCGGGGATTCATACGAATTGACTAAATATGCAAATATCTTTACCGATCGTAATGCACAAGTCCCATTCACTTCCAATCCTCACCCGCTGGGGTCATTTCTCAGGCTCCTTGTTTAAGTGTCAGGGGTTTGCATGTTTGTACAACATTCTTCCAATTAATCAAGCCAAAAATGCAATGCAGAGGATGGCGGTGCATGATGTGAGACGCGCACGGTGGGAGGTGCGTTAGAGGACGGCACGTAACGGCGAGGAGACGTGACTACGTGACTACGCAGCGGCTACGGCTACCGCACCACGAGGAGGAGATGGAGTGACCGCAAACGGCTGTCTTGCGGCATGGGTTCACCGCTTTACTCCTGGTTCCCCGGTGCCCCGATCTATAGAGGTTGGTGGAAGTTGGCGGAGGTTGGTGGTGGTTGGCGGAGGTCGGTGGAAGCTGGCGGAAGTTGGTGGAAGCTGGCGGAGGTCGGTGGAGGTTGGCGGAGGTCAGTGGAGATACCCTGTCAGTTAAAATGATACTGCTGGTGATATTATCGCGGGAAACCGTGTATTAAATGCTCAAGCCGCCTCAGTGATTCCAGCCAATCTTTACGGCATTATATTTTATCATTGGCAAAGACTACCATGCCACGGAGCTTTTGAGAGGGGAAAGAAAAGAGGAAAAGCAGTACTACACAAATTGATAATAACAACTACTAAGAAACTGACAACAACGGTATTTGGACACTTGAAAACGCAAGCATTAGCTTCTATTTGGGGTTTCTCCCTTTTTTATGGGACTGAGTCTCTCCATATGCATACCTAACATTTCGTTGTTAAGCATTCAATGATTGTAATATGAAAATGCTTTAATATATCTCTCTTCTCAACATAAAGCTGAAGAAAATTGATTTTTATAATATGGACGATATAAAGCTTTCAGTTATTGCTCTATGAATGATACCATATTAGTATTGCGTTGATATAATTCTCCCATAAACATCCTCAGTATAAAAATGGGAATCCTGATTTAACATAATACAATTAGGACGAGAGAATTAAGCAAATCAAGATTATCCCTGTTTCTTTTTTTTTTTTTTTTTTTTTTTTTTTTTGAGAACTTTTAGCATAACAAATTAATGTTGGGAAAACTTTGCATATTTCAATTTTAAGGGCATATAATACTTTGTCCTCTTGTGTTAATAATCATCATGGCCTCCAAAAGGGAAGAATCAAAATATAAGAAAAGGGAAAAACGTGAACTGGATCAAACGAAAGAAAAAAAGATCTCTACATTATTTTCTCCTCAGTGTCAAAAAAAAAAACGGAGGAATCTTTATATTTCTCAGATGTAAAAATAGACGAATCAGGAAGACAATCCATAAGTCCTAGCACTCAGATGACGCAACACATCACTAAAGACTACCTCCAACAATGTATGGAGAAACAGCTTAATCAATTTAAAGAGGAATTAATAAAAATAAATAATGAATGGAAAATTGAATTTAGAAAAATGGAAGAAAGCCTTAAGTTAAACGAGCAAAAATATGAATTTTTAGAATTTGAGATAAAATCTATAAAAGAGGACTGTATCCTGAAAGAAAGTAAAATACGGACACTAGAGCAAAAAATAATAGACTTTGAAGACAGATCACGGAGGAAAAACCTCAGAGTCAGAGGTATATCTGAAGAAATAAAACTAGATGACATGAGACCATTCTTGAAAGATCTTTTTAGGGATATGGGCATTTTTGATGTAGAAAAAGAAGATATAATTGAAAATGTTCATAGAATCACTAAACCAAAATCTATTGTGGATACAAAACCAAGAGACATAATTATCCGTTTCTCCTCCTTTTATACACGACAGAGAATTTTGAGGGCCTCAAATGCGTATACACCCAAAATAGATAAGTTTCAACATCTCATTTTTTTCCAAGATCTTTCATCTGACACTAGACAGAGGAGAAGAGGATTTAAGGATATAACCAAGACTCTGCGGGACAGGAACAAAAATTATTCATGGGGATTCCCAGTTAAGCTGATAATAAGAACTGGCAAACAAGTGACTATTCTATCTACAGTTGAAGAGGCCAGAAAATGGCTAAATGAGAACCCTCCCTCTTGAGCAATATGATGGAAATAGAATTTGCGATAGCCGAATTGTAACTTTGAAAATTTTTTTTTTTTTTTTTTTCAAATGGTGCACACACTATATACACATAATAAATATATAATATATATATATCACATATAACACGCATACTATGTTATATAATATTGATTTTACTAGTCAATTTTGAGAATTACTTTCACAATTCACAATACATGATCTAAGTTATAAGGCACTCTTAAAGCGTATAAGAAAAGGCATCATATGAAGCCCTTTCACTATCAAGACACTTGACACTTTCTAATATCTACACAGGGCTAAATTTATCTATTCTTACATATACATTTTTTTTTTTATTTAATAAATATCTAACATATACATCACATACAACATGTATACACGTATATTATGTTATAATATATCGATTTTACTAGATTTTGAGAATTTTTCTACAAAACATGATATATGTTATAAGACACTTAAAGCACTACACAACGTTTTTCTACTAAGACACTAGATATATTTTAATATTTACACATAGGGTTATTATCTATCTATTTATTTATCTATTTTTTTTTTTTTCTCTCGCCGTCACGTGCCGATCCTCGCTCTTCTTATGGTGATACTGTGATGACAGAGTTACAAGGGAGTTTTCTCTGTTTAATGAACAGTATTTTGGGATCCATAACTATTGTTGAAAGAATGGAATTGAATGTGTGTGCTAGGAAACTCTTCTATGTGAGCTCGAATATTTTACAACGAAAATATTACATAGCTAATGAAAGAATCAATTAGATTTGCTACATTAAATGTTCAGGGTTTGAATTTACCACAAAAAAGACTCCTCCTATTTGATTATATGAATAAGCAGCACATTGATGTGTGTGCAATTCAAGAAACTCACTTGCTGAATGGGGACATTAATAGACTGAATAATAAAAAATATACAGTAAAAGAATATTCCTCATTATTAGATAAAAAGAAACGAGGCGTGGCTATTATAATTTCTAATAAAATTAGAACAGAGATATTATATGTACAGAAAGATAATAGTGCTAGATATGTTTTTTTTGTGGGTAAATTGGAGGATAAATTATACTCTATATTAAACATATATGCCCCTAATTCAAAGCAAATTCATTTTGTTAATAGCATTCTACAAAAGGTTGAAAAATATATTCAGGGAACTTTTATATGCATGGGAGATTTTAATTGTGTTATTGATCCAGATATGGATAAAAAAATGATTACAAAATCTAGTCAGAATAATAATCAGTCTGCCCTCTCGAAAGCATTTAGAGAGACCCTGGGAAAATATAAATTATATGATACATGGAGAACCCTAAGGCCAGCTGAAATAGATTATACCTTTTTCTCGCATCGACACAAATCTTTTTCAAGAATAGACTTAATATTGACTAAAGCAGAGACCGTGAAAGAATGTAAAAATATTCTAATTAATAATGTAGCTTGGTCAGATCATGATTCAGTCACTCTTGAAATGATAAAGAAATATAAATATGAGCCTAGACCTTGGAGATTGGATAACTCTCTATTGGCAAGAAAATATATTTGTGAACATCTCTTTTTAAAGACTGAACAATTTTTTCAAGAAAATCTGACAGACGATATAACTTTAGGAAATGTATGGGGTGCATATAAGTGTGTCATGAGAGGTTTATTAATTGGAAAAGCTACTTCTATTAGAAACAATGGTAAAAGAAAAAACTTGTCAGAATTATATATTTCATTGAGCAACTTGAAAAGTAAGTGCATAGAACAACCCAATGATATATTAGTTGCAAATATGCTACAAATTAAAAAAGATATTGAAGAAATTCTTGTTTCTAAAGCAAATTATAACCTAATTAAAATGAAACAAAAATTTTACTATGTTGGTAATAGAGCTGATAAACTACTTTCTAACCAATTAAAAAACGAAATTTAAAAGCTCGTATATTTAAAATCAAAGCCGGAAATAATTATCTGTATAATCCGAAAGAGATAGGAAAGGCTTTTGGTGAATTCTACTCAACATTATATAACATTCCTGATCAAGAGCAAGATAAGGAAATTATTAAGAAATATTTATCAGATTACCTAAAATTTCAAAAGAACAGGCGATACAGCTGGATAAGCCATTTACAGAGGACGAGGTCTGGAAGGCAATAAAAGTATCAAAATTAAATAAAGCCCCCGGACCAGACGGCTTTACAGCATTATTCTATAAAAAACTTATTAAACTACTATCACCCCAACTAACAAATATATATAATTATATTAAAAACACTAAGAATTTCCCTAATGGAATGCTAGAGGCCTTTATCCTTCCAATACCAAAACCTGGTAAAGATGGCACAGAAGTGGCTAATTATAGACCGATCTCATTAATTAATGTGGATACTAAAATATACTCAGCCATTTTAGCTGATCGACTAAAGGTAATTTGCCCCCAATTAATTCATAAAGACCAGACAGGTTTTATTAAAGGAAGACAGTCTAACGATAACACTCGCAAAATAATCGATTTAGTGGAATATGTATCCTCATACAATATTCCCTCTCTATTCTTGGCCCTTGATGCCGAAAAGGCATTTGATAGAGTAAATTGGATTTTTCTTGAAGAATCTCTGCGAAGCTATGGACTAGGAGAAGGGTTTATTGACTCTGTATTAACACTATATACAAACCCGACCGCAAGGGTAATAGGCCAGGGTTTCGGCTCAGAATGGTTCAACATAAGTAATGGTACTAGACAAGGCTGCCCGCTAGCACCACTATTATATATACTAACTATAGAATCATTGGCATCCAGGATCAGGAATAATGTTAATATAAAGGGAATTAAGATAGGAGACTTAGAAAATAAGATGAGTCTATATGCAGATGACGTTATGATATATTTATACGATCCAGTTCAGTCTTTAAACGCATTAACTAAAGAAATATCCTATTTTAGCAAACTATCTAACTATAAGTTAAATACAAGGAAGTCACAAGCTGTGACAGTATGCATCTCAGATTCGATAAGAGAAAATTTGGAAAAAGCCTATGATTTTCTATGGGATAAGGATAAGATTGACTATTTAGGCATCACTATACCACTCAAGATATCAAATATAATTGAAACTAATTACAACAAATTGCGAGTGGAATTGTCAAAACAAATGTTAGCATGGAAGGGACTTTTTGTGTCTTGGCTAGGCAGAATAAATATCGTAAAATCATATATAATCCCCAAATGGCTCTATATGTTAAGAATGATCCCTATTAAGCTCCCTGAACATTGGATACAAGCATTTCAAAAAAATATAGAGAAATTTATTTGGGTAGATAAGAAACCTAGAATTCCCAGGAAAATCTTATATGCAAATAAAATCAAGGGGGGTCTAAATGTGCCCTCCTTAGGGAGATATGCACAGGCTAGCTTACTTATGCATACATTAAAGATTCAATATAAACATAGTACCAACGAAGACTGGTTTCGCATTGAGCAGGAATTAATAGGAATGCCTAATTTAGAATGTCTATTATGGATGCACCACGACAGATTTCATAAAATCTTAGAAATTCTTCCCATTTCTCTTAAAAGTTCAATGATATTTTGGTATTCTTTAAAACATCGAATAGGGCTGAGAAATAGAATAATTTCATCAGCACCGTTAGAGACACTACAGAATAACATCCCATCTTTGAATTTAAAGAAATAGTATAATTTTAGAAATAAAAGAATTAAAGATATATTGAATGTTAATGAGATGCAACCATTTAATCAAATCATAGAGGAGTTTAACTTAACAAATACTGAGTCCTTTACATTAGTAAGGATTAAGTATTATTTAAATAAACATTTATACGTAGAGGACCCAATTATACAGATTAATGATATGTTTTCGCGTGAGATTGTTAAGAAATGTTTGAAGAGATGTTATGTCATAATAGAAGAATTGAATACTCCACTATGTACCGTATTGGCTCGGATATAGGCCGCCCCCGTATATAAGTTTTTTTTCTTTAAAAAAGCACCAAAAAAAACATGCTGCCACTCTGTCCCCCCCCCGAGATATGCTGCCACTGTCCTCCCTCCCCGATATACGCTGCCACTGTCCTCCCTCCCCGAGATATGCTACCACTGTCCTCCCTCCCCGAGATAGGCTGCCACTGTCCTCCCTCCCCGAGATATGCTGTCACTGTCCTCCCTCCCCGAGATACGCTGCCACTGTCCTCCCTCCCCGAGATACGCTGCCGCTGTCCTCCCTCCCCGCGATACGCTGCCGCTGTCCTCCCTCCCCGCGATACGCTGCCGCTGTCCTCCCTCCCCGCGATACGCTGCCGCTGTCCTCCCTCCCCGCGATACGCTGCCGCTGTCCTCCCTCCCCGCGATACGCTGCCGCTGTCCTCCTCTGCCCCCCCTCCTCGACTTACCGGAGCAGACTCCCGGGTGTCTTGCGGGGCCGGCGAGGGACATCTACGCAATACGCGTATGCAACTTCCGGTACCGGTACCGGAAGTTGCATGCGCGTATTGCGTAGATGTCTCCCACCGGCCCCGCAAGACACCCGGGAGTCTGCTCCGGTAAGTCGGGGGTGGGCAGAGGTAAAACGCTTAAACAACCTCCCGTGCCGGCACCCCCCCCGTGGGAAGTGCTGGCAGGGGAGGCTGTCTGAGCGTATCGGGGAGAAGGATGCAGGTCCCCTGCACCGCTGCGGGGGATCTGTATCTTAACCCCGCTGCCTGCCCGGCGCCCGGGACTGCATGTCCCGGGCGTCGGGCGCTAGACCCCGAATATAGGCCGCACCCCCACTTTCAAAACTTAAAGTGGGGGAAAAAAGTGCGGCCTATATTCGAGCCAATACGGTATTAAAGCATGGAATTCCTGGCAAACTGATCTGAATATACAGGTAGATCAAAAACAATTGATAAATAGTGCAATAGAAATAAACAAAGTCTCTCATTGTCTTAATATGTCAGAATTACATCTTAAAATTATGCTTCGATGGTATCTGATTCCAGCTAGATTAGACAAAGATTAAACAATACTCATCTCCAATATGTTGGCGACGTAATTTAGTACATGGAACATTCAGATATATTTGGTGGGACTGTGAAAAAATCATACAAACTTGGTATGAATTGTTTATGCTAATCTCTGATCTTATTAAAAAAGACATTCCACCTTCACCAGAAAAAGCATTACTCCATTTGAATTTGACTAACATATCCTTTAACCAAAGAGCATTAGTTATACAGGGCTGTTTAGCTATGAAGATAATCATAGCAAGAAACTGGCAACAAACAACAAATATTACTGTAAAACAGGTGGTTAATCAATTAAAATTCCAATGCTTAATGGAACATGGATATCATCAAGCGCACCAGAGCTTATATAAATTCAATCTAATTTGGAAACCCTGGATAGATATATATCCAATCAGCTATAGTAATAACTTATAACAAACTAACTTGAGATTTGAGCTCTTTAGTATGTGTGGATGAGGTATGAATGAATTGTTTATGTTATGTTGTGCTAGATTATGAGATAATAAGTGAGGTATCTCGATCTAGCTAAATTATGTATTATTCAATGCTAATGCTGTCTAAAGTATCTTACTATTTGTATTACTGTTTTGTATGTATGTTTTAGCAATAAATAAAAAAAAAAAAAAAATGCAATGCAGAAATGTATAGCTCATTCTATGTAACTATATTGTAGGATACTAACTAAGTACCTGGATTCAACCAGCAAGTGGAGCCAGAGTTCTCTAGAGGGTCTGGAGACCATCTAGCGAACTTTTTCAACGTAAGATTTTTTTTTAACAGGGCGCCCGTCATCCGGAGTGGTCACAGCCCGTACTGGGGTGAGTGTTTGGTTTTGCTAAATGCCTCGTGATCGTTTTTATGGCGGATGTTGACTCCCGGGGAGGGGCCAGACACGGCCCCTAGTGCCGATCGCGGTGTTGCTGAATGCCTCGAGGTTGATATAGGCTGCACCCTTAAAGTTTGGTGCCGTTTTAAAGAAAAAAATATTTTTAACCCTTTCGCCGCTAAGCCATTTCCCACCCTGGTGCTAAGGCCATTTTGAGCATTTTGCTGCAGCTCACATTTAGAAGTAAATTTCTTGGGAATAAACTATACAAACCATTTTTTTTTCAGCACACCCAGCAGATTCCAAATATACCATTTTTATATGTGTATGTCTCATTAGGTTTGCAAAATAATGCCAAAAATGGGAAAAAAGTGTATTTTTTCACTTCCGGCTCAATAAAAACTAGTTTGTAATTTTATTTTTCTAAACTCTAATATCAAAACCTGTGTTGCTAAATATTTGTAATTTGTAACCGGTCTAAAATAAACAAATTGAGAACAGTAGACTTTAGCTTTAGCTGCCTGAGATGTTAAAATATACCAACAAAACTATATATTTTTAGAAACTACACCCCCAGCTGCAGCAAATGAGGTCTTATTTGTCTTTGTATCACAAATCTGACATGCACAACAAAAAAGTGAATACCACACTTTAAAGATTGAAAGCGACAAGTTCATTTATGTCTTGCGCACTCCAGTCTTGTGCTACTAATACTTGCAGCCCCTCATTTGATGCGCCAAGGGATGTAGTTTCTGGGAAGTTAAATTAGGGTGCATAAAGTACACATTTCAAGAAACTACACCCCATGTAGCTTCAAATGAGGGGCTACATGTATTTCTAAGACAAAAGTTGAGTGTACAAATAATGATGGAATATGTCGCTTTGGCTAGAAAATGTTTTTTCTAACCATAGCGACATGTTCATTTGTGTCTTGAATATTCCAGGTTTGTACTAGAAACACATGCAGCCCCTCATTTGATGCGCCAAGGGGTGTAGTTTTTGCAAATGTGTACTTTTTGTGCCATAATGTAACTTCCTGCGTGAGCAGTAATTCCACATCAAGGCTTCAACCCTAATTACTGACCATTCACTCGCAGAAGCAGACATCATACTTTCCATACATTCACTCACAGAGCAAACACCATTCTTTCCCTTTACAATCCCAAAGAAATTATGGTAAAGGGAGAAAAAAAAAATCACTTTTACAGCAAAAATACGTTTTGCAGTAAATATGCAAGGAGCTCCAGGGATGAGATGGTTACTCATCTACCACACAGGCTAAATGGCTGATTTTAATAATATTTGCAGTTCGTTTACAGTTAATTAGGATTTCAAAAATTGCCTCCCTCTACCATTGGCTAAATTTAACCCCATGATCAAAGGGATCATGGGATTAAAATGTAGTATCGGCCATTTTTAAAAAGGGAATGTGACTTTTCATAGCTATATATATGATCACTGTGGTAACATTTGGCTACCACAGTGATCATTTAGCTAGAATACATGAAACTAGTTTAATTTTACATAATTTAATTTGGGGGCGTCTCTAGGCAATTTTGATCTGCCTTTAGAGACCCCCAAATCATTTTTTTACTTTTTTTTTTTTTTTTTTTTTTTACATTTTTACCTTTTTAACTTAATATTTTGTATTCGTCTTTTACAAGCCTTGTGGAAAGGTGAGGCGATTACCTTTCCAACGGTATATGTTGGGGTGTGTAACTGCTTAGATGCCTGAGATACAGGCATCTAAGCAGCATGCCCCCATACCTCTTTAACTGACAAATGTCAGTTGTTAATAAAGTTGTCAGATGACATCATCGCGTCATTGCGCGATGACGTCATCGCTGGAGGACAAAGTCCCAGCGATGCCTGTGAGGATATAGGACAGATCGAGGCAGTCACTGCTGAGGACGTAGTGGTTACGTCCTTAGCACCTGAAGCCCACTTGTGAGGACGTAACCATTACGTCCTTAGCAGTGAAAGGGTTAAAGAAAAAATACATTAGTAGAATGCTAAAACATTATTTTATCTAATAAACAGACCTTTCAGTTTGTTACAGTTGCTCTGTTTTTTACATAGTTTTTGAAAGGTTGTGTTTTATGAGGTTATATATGGGGTTTCTCGATTTTTCTTCCAAGGGTCCTTTAGTGTTCATCATACATTCAAGGTTACCATATCCAAAATTGATAACAAGGTGAACCCCCACCGCTGGGACAGGGGGTCGCCCTTACTGATAACAGGTGCAGCTCAACATATAAATCCATTATCTCTATATACGTTTCTTTTGTTGCACAGCAATACTAAACGTATACAAAAGCTCCCTGGATTAAGGAATGTATTTATACCTTCTATACCTCAAAATCCAGGGGCGTAGCAATTATTTTGAGTAATTCCCTCCACTATGCATTTCACTCACAATTTGTTGACTCAAAGGCATATATATATATATATATATACCGTATTTGCTCGATTATAAAACGACCCTAATTATTAGACGACCGCCCAAAATTTGAATATTAATTTAGGAAAAAAAGAAAAGACTACCCAATAAGAAAAGTTTAACTAGTAAATATTAATTCACCTGTAAACTATTTTTTCATATTTAATAAAGACTATGATGCAATTTTTGTTTTCTTTCCTTTTATTTTCCAACCTGCCCCCAGTTATGCGCATATGCCCCCCAAAAATGGCTTATACCCCCATATATGCCAGTCTGCCTCCCTGATATTCCTTTTAACCCCCCATATGCAACTCTTACCCTCCCCTGACTTACCAGTACATCCCTAGACTTGCCCCCCATGCTTCAGGTTCCTTGGTGTCTAGTGGGGGGAGCCGGTGGAGGTCTGCGCGATGCGCGGGCTTCTATGAATGAGCACTGGAGGGTCATGTGACACCGGGACTCCATCATAGAAGCCACGGCAGAAGTGCCGGCAGCAGCGGAGGTTGTCTGCGTGCATCATACAGACGTTCCACCGGCTGCCAGAGAGGCGGATCCAGGTCACCTGGTGTCTAGTGGGGGCAGCCGGTGGAGGTCTGCGTGATGCGCGCAGACAACCTCCGTTGCTACTGCCGGCACTTCCGCCGGGGCTTCTGTGAATGAGCACTGGAAGGTCATGTGACACCGAGACTCCATCAGAAGTACCGGCAGTAGCGGAGGTTGTCTGCGTGCATCACTGAGCGGAGGTTGTCTGGGGATCACTTAGACATAGGTTTAGACCTTTTGCGCAGTGCTGAGATGCCAGAATTGACACCCTTACAGAGGGAAACCCTTAACAGATAAGTAAGTCCCCTGGCCCAGATGTTTATAAAACAGAGTTCTTTAAAATCATCTTACATTACGCCCCATTTGGTAGACCAATTTAATGTTGTATTATTAGGGTATACACAATTTGGTTCTATGACACAAGGCTAAAGCCTTGTGTCATAGAACCAAATTGTTCTTGTTCTTGTTCTATTAAACCATGAGCTAGTTACTTCTTAAAGATCCATTACCTTACTTAACCAGGATCTTAAGATCTTGGCAACACTTATGGCAAATAGGTTACAGTCTTTTATGGCTAGTGTTGTACACCTGGCCCAGAGGGGGTTTCTCCTGATGTACGGGCTACTATTGCGCCAACATGTCTACTGAGGCCTTCCTTATTAATGCAATGTGAAAAGGAAAGAGTGATGCTCAGCGCTTAAAATGAAAATGCCAGATATCTGGTGTAATGACACAACTTAAACAAGTATAATACCTTGGTGCTGCAGAACCAACACACTGACCACAAGCGTGTAAAGGATAATACACAAAACAAAGAAATAAAGTGCTGCGCAAAATTTACAAACGACACCACAATATGTGCGGAAATTAAATAATACTTAAATTCATTAAAATGGATTCTTCAATAGGTTCCTCTGTTGGGAACCCCATAGAGCCCCTTCTGGGGAATGGAGTTTCTTCTTTGTACCGGTATACCAGAAAAGACCGGAGGAGAAAGAGTTAAACAAGTAGTAGCTTTAATATAAATAAAAAAATATAGTATCTTACATATAAGAATACTTTAATGCTCCCGTGGGAAGGACCGGAATAATGCTGTGTTGTAGCAGAAACAGCTTGGTTCTCTCAGGATTCCTCTGTGTCCACTTCCTCAATGGGCGTATTCAGCACAACGCGTTTCACCAATCGGCTTCCTCAGGTGCAT
The DNA here is from genome assembly GCF_027358695.1 of Spea bombifrons. Taxonomy (NCBI): domain Eukaryota; kingdom Metazoa; phylum Chordata; class Amphibia; order Anura; family Pelobatidae; genus Spea; species Spea bombifrons. The sequence continues at coordinate 42,472,445 of NC_071091.1, forward strand.
AGTCTCTCCACCTCCAGTCTTCCCATTTATAGAGCCATTAACCTCTTATCTACCAATCACTTGATTAATTGAGTCCATTAACCCCTTCTTTACAAAATCACTCAATTACCATAAAAATATAGTTAATAGATAAAACACATAAAAACACATAAAAAATACCAGTGTTCTAAATGAGGTAATCACATATGAAATAGCCACAAATATATCATACAGATCTTTTGACGCAAATAATTACATATGTTCATAAAGTGCTGCATAACGTGCAAAAGGTTAATTATAGCAGAATACTGGTGTTGCAATGGTAAATTTAAAGTGCAAACTGCTTCAAAGTCTGTCTGTTTATACACATCACCTGCATACACATAGCAGCATAAAACTTTGCTCCTCGTTTTATCACAATAAAATACTGAGTCACGAATAAACACATCTAACTAATACAGCATTGGTGACTAACTAAAAATACTGTGTAATTGAGTATATCAAAGAATATGTAAATATTCTGGGATAAAATTCCTGCAGAAAAAGGAAAGAATGGAGAAGGCAGTATCAGAGCTCAAAAAATCATAAAAAATTAAACAAATCAAAATCTTGGTTGAGTCCAAATGGATGTAATGTTTTTAATTGGTAGACCCACCTCATCTCCTCCTGACCTATCCTTCTAATAAAATCACCTCCCCTCCAGTTTCTAGTGACGGCATAGATTCCCATGAAATTTAGGTCTCTAGGATTGCGTTGATGGTAGCTGCCAAAGTGAGCAGACACACTGTGTTCACCAATTCGAACATGTAATGGTCTAATGGTGCGGCCTACATACTGTAGTCCACACTTACAACTCAATGTGTAAATAACATTTTTCGTATGGCAGGTAATAATTGTTTTTATAGAGAATTCTTTATTGGTTCTAAAGGATTTGACCAGGAATTCTGGTTTATTATATTGTAAGCTGGTGCTAGTGCATGCTAAGCATGTACCACACCTATATTAATTATATATTAATTTTATATTAATGCAATGTAGATCACTTCTTGGGCTTGATGTGGCGAATGTATTTGATAAAGTGGCTTGGCTGCACTTGATAAGCGTAAATGGTTTGGATTCGAAAACCCTTAGGATGGAAAGGGGACTGTGACAGGGGTGCCTGCTGTCTCCTCTGCTCCTTAACATTTTGAATGGACCCTCTGATACGGGCATTGTATACCAGTATGGCTTTCGAAAGTTGGCCCTAAGGTTATTAAGATCTCGGCTTCTGATGATGATCTGTTGCTTCGTATAACCAACCGTTCAACCAGCCCTTTATCCTCACAACTATACTATAAAAATACTAGAAAATACTATAAAAAAAATAAAAATCCCTCTCCCTGAATTTCACGGGTCCAGTAGCCCTCCTAAAAATAATAAGCTTTTAAGATTGTTATAGCAGTTGCATGGATTGCCTCTTCTGTATTCTCTAAATGTATGTGGAGAAATAAAAATGCATTGGACTGTCAAAATTACAGTACTCAATCTCTCCTAGGCCTAAATTTGCCTAATATCAAATATTATAACATCGCAGCATTACAGGCCAGTAAGTCTTACATCTGTAGTGGGGAAGTTAATGGAAACTATGTTAAAGGATATGATTGTTGAACATCCTAAGTCACATTGGTTTCAAAATCAAAACCAACACGTTTTTGCCTTAGAAAGATTTTTTGATTGGGTGACTATAATAACTGGTGGTGCAGTTGACATTGCGTATCTAGATTTCAGTAAGGCTTTTGACACTGTCCCACAGCTAGGACGTCTAGTCATGTGTATAGCTCCTCCTCCAGTAGCATCAGCTCGCACATTCACACTATGCGTTTCGCCATGTGGCTTCTTCCAGGTGCTTGGCAAACGCCTCCATCCCAAAGGGTCCACACACGATTTAAAAGATCAGTGGTCTGTTCTGAAAAGTGTGAGTGTATAGTATCTGGATTTTAATATACACATACTGTATATTTGATACTCTTATTGTTTGTATTTTTTTATATGCTATATGCACTGCTGAACTACAACTGAATTCCTTTTACTGCATTTTATTTATGCGTCCATAAGGTGCAATTTTCTAGCTCACTCCACCACTTTGTTCTATGCTTGTTACTTTCTCTAGACTGAGACACTGGAGGTATGTGGTGCTGCTCAGTTAAGACTTGTCATTGTGTGGATATTCTTTTGAAATTAAATAATTACTGGAATTTCTCCTCTTTTCTCCATGTTGGTCGCTTTGGGAAACCTGCACACAGTAACACATTTGAGAAACTTATATACAATTGGAGACAGGTCATCACAGTATATCGGTAAATCGCGTAGAGCTCTACACACTGCCCAGACTAAGCACCGGGGACTCTGAAGTACCGGTAAGTGTCTAGGGGGGTGAGACAGGAGGATCCAGGTCCCCTGCATTGCTGTGGGGGATCTGGATCTTAGTCTCATAGCAACGGATCAAGAAAGTTTGAGAACTCAAGAATCCAATATTTAAAGGAAAAATATTCCCGCTAATCTTTATTGGATACATTCACTTATTTTTTAGTGTACAGAACAAGACCTTGGTGTTTTTCAGCATGTTTAAAATATTTTGGTTGATTCCGATAATTTAAAAGTTATTTGTTCTTAAGTACACCCTTTTTCTGTTATATTTATGTTAAAGTGGGGATGTGACTGACCAATGACCTTACATAGTTGATGTGGGTTAAGAATGACCTGACCAATCCTTTCTCATTGTAACAGGAACTATTATGTCTACCAGGATCTTTCTTGGCTGCCGTTGTCGCCTCTCTGGGGAAAAAGAGTACTACCGGTAACTGCACACCAGTCTGGGTGTAAGGGAACATACTTTGTTGGTACTGGGCATGGTTTATATAACCACTTTATCAAGGGAAGGAAAATTGACATACATGAGAAACAGGAAAAGGATTAACATAACTATCACACAACATGCCGTATTTGCTCGATTATAAGACGAGGTTTTTTTCAGAGCAAATGCTCTGAAAAATACCCCTCGTCTTATAATCGGGGTCGTCTTATAATCAGACCTCAACTAGTTCTGACTATGAGACGACTAAGATCCAGATCCCCCGCAGCTGCAGGGGACCTGGATCCTCCTGTCTCCCCCGCCCCAATTACCGGTACTTCTGAGTCCCCGGTGTGTAGCTGGGGCAGCGTGTAGATGTCTACGCGATTCGCGTAGACAACTTCCGCTGCATCAGGAAGGAGGTGTGGCTAGCAGCGGGGGTTGTCTGCATCGATTGCGCTAGACCTTCCCCCGGCTGTCAGAGATCAGAGTTCCCCGCGCCGGTCCAGGTGCCGGTGCCTCCTTCCGGCTGCAGCGTAAGTGCGTGGGATCTACACGCTGCCCCGGCTACATGACAGGGAAGTCAGAAGCACCGGTAAGTTTGGGGGGGGGCGGGGGAGTGTTAAATGGCGGGCATAAGGCATTTCTGGAGGCAGAGTGCTCTGTGAAATGCCTTTTAACCCCCTTAATGCCACTCTGCCTCCAGAAATGCCTTTTTAACCCTCTATACGCCACTCTGCCTCCTGAATGCCTTATACTTCCCTATATGCCACTCTTCCCCATAATATGCCTTTTAACCCTCAAAATGGCAGAGTGGCATATAGGGGTATAAGGCATTTCTGGAGGCAGAGTGGCACATAGGGTTAAAAGGCATATCATGGGGCACAGTGGCATATAGGGGGTATAAGGCATTTCTGGGGCAGATGTGCATAACTGGGGGGCAGGTTGGAAAATGGAAGGAAATAAAACCAAAATATTTTTCTCAATCATAGCTTTTATTAAAAAAATAGTTTAGATGAATTAACATTTACTGGTAAAGCAAATACGGTAATAGCAAGGGATTACACAGACAGCATAGGCACCAGACATATCTCACCCCACATACAACAAATGCAAATGTACAATAGAGGTTACAGAATTAGGGAAGTGACAGTTAAACAGAGACTAGAGGGTGATGCTTTCTTAACCCACATAGAAATGGAAACAAGGGTATATATACAAAATGTTACAATGCAAATGAATGTAAAATTACAGTCCCCAAAATCTTCCCCAAATCAGGGTCCAACATACATTACATTTCTCCCTCCCAAAAATACCATACAAAACAAGTTTAAGAGTGAACTATGAAGTGGCTGTCCTTTCTTGTACCCTTCTGGGATATCTTGGGGACTACCCCAAGTAAAGGGTGAGTCCACATGTGGACCTCCTTGCTCTCTCTGGAATACTAACCAGGACCATCATGCAGGGGAAATTTGTCTCAGTTCTGGACTGCCTCCCGGGCACAATCAGGCAGGTATAATGATGGAGAGCTAAAACATGAGACCCTCCTGAGCAGTGACACACCATAGTGAAATGCTGATTCCAGACACGGACCTCCTTGCTCTCTTGTGTCTAGTGGGATACCATCCGGACCCCACTGACGAATCTCATGAAGGTCGAAACGTACATCTGCAGCTGTTGGTTCCCTCATGCAGGGAGAATTTGCCTCACATTTCAGTTCTAGACTACCCTTGAGGGAGAATTGTAAATGAGTTTTTATTAATTTTATAAGATAGAAATACACACGAGAGATGGGGAGGGGAACAAAGGGAAGGAAGGAATTGGCCAAGAAAACAAAAGGATGGGGGGGGCGATATACAGAAAACATACAGTAAACAGTAAATTCCTGTCGCAGCAGGATAATACTTGTTACAGAAAATATGGACAATAATACAGCAAAATTCCCAGTCAACTTAACTCATCAGGGCCTGTGGCAAAGGGTCTGCCAAGTAGCGCAACCAGTAAAACCAAGTCGGTCTATGCTTGTCATCCTGGTTAGTAGACCTGGCCACCAAATCCTCTAGACAATGCACATTTTCCACTCTCATGACCCATTCTCGCAGCGAAGGTGGGGTTGCTGTACCCCAGTGAAGGGGAATTAATGCTTTGGCATCATTTAACAGATGCTGAACCACCGATTTCTTATAGGTGAATACCGATAGAGAAGTGTGAAAAGGAGGAGGAGAATCCGTGATATGTCGCAAAGTATCATGTACAGCCTTCCAAAACGGGACAATATGTAGACAGTTCGACCAGATATGAAGACTGGACCCTCCTGCAACCCACACCTCCAACAGACATCAGGGCACATGGCATGAAGACGCGAAGGAGTGCAATACCACATTGAGAGGAACTTGTATGACAACTCCTGAGTTTTAGTGCTAATGGAGCACCCATGTGTCAGCAAAAAGATCTTTTCCCAGTCTGCTCTAGACAACGACACATTAAGTACCTGTTTCCACTTACCCACATATGCGGGCAGGGGATCTTCTGAATCATGAATAAGGACCTGGTACAACAGAGAAATACCATGTGACGGGAGAACATCTCTCAGATGTAACAATTCAAAAGAAGGCCCCCGGAGAAGATTATGTCATTGTGGAATGGATCTAATGCACCCCTCAACTGCAGATACTGAAGAGTCAGAAGCGCCGACGGGGTGGCAGTGCCAAAAAGGACAGACGAAGGGAGGATCTTAGATCAAGCCCTAAAATCTTTTTGAATTGCAGCAAGAATGGGGGGGAGTTGAATCGATACAAAAGCGCCACATCCTCTGTTAGCCAAATACCTAAATGTTTCAACTTTTGCGCACACCACCTAAAAGGAAACGAGAATGCTAATGAATCAGCCTCAGCGCGGGAGAGTAATATTTAAAATTTCTGATTTCCCGAAATCTTCATATTAGAATGTCGGCCATGCACATGAAACTCCCAAAGAAGTACTGGCAATAACACCCTAGGGCTAGTGAGAGTAAATAACTATTGTTTTATGATGCAAGGCTCCACTCACTACCCCCTTGATATCTGGATTCGCCCTAACAGCTCCCAAGAAATGCTCTAGAGATCAAAAAAGCAGGGGAGATAAGGGACAACCCTACCTAGTGCCATTTGTTATGGGGAATGAATACACAAGCACATCATTAATCCGAATCCTGAGAACAGCGAACGTCCGATCAAATAGCCCCGGAACACGTCCGCTTGATCAGATGGATGAGGTTAATTGCACGAATGGTCCCATCCCTGCACCCTCGACCCGGTACAAACCCCGACTGATCCGGATGTATCAAGTCAAGAAGCAACTGACCCATCCGCAAAGTGAGGATTTTGGAAAAAAATTCAGATCAACGTTTAACAACGAGATGGGCCTATAGTTCCTGCAAAGCTCCACATCCCTCCCTTTGGGATCACAGAGATTATGGCAGCTAACGTGTGTGGGTGGGAGACAGCCCCCTCCAAAATGGAGTTAAGGACCCAGGACGTCGAAAAACTTTTATAGTAGGCCGGGGATAAACCGTCAGGCACTTCCCAGTCTTAGTGTAAGGCACTTATCTCGGAACCCAAGTCCCCCGGCGACATCCTCCTTTTCTCTCCTGCAGGGATGCCGCTGCCGCCGCAGCTCGCCTCATGAATATTTAAAAGGCGGACCGCCTCCTGGATTCTGCCGCGTCGCTATGGTGACGGAAGACGCGGTTACGCTGATTGATGCTCGGGAAAGCCCCCCCGGGATATTTAAAGCTGTCTCATCCCTATACCTGTACTCAGTTGTATTGTGACTTTCTTTGTGAATGTTCCTGCTCCTTAGCGTTCCTCTGAGTCTCTCCTGTGTTTCTTATATTTTCCGTTACCTGACCCCGGCCTATTCTACGGCTACTCATGATCTCTGGCACCCTGACCTGGCTTATACGACCACCCGTGACTTCTGGCTTCCTGACCCCGGCTTGGCTTATACGACCACCCGTGACCTCTGGCTTCCTGACCCCGGCTTGCTCATACGACCACCCGTGACCTCTGCCTTCCCTACCCCGGCTTGCTCATACGACTACCCGTGCTTACTGTTACCCCACAAGAGTGTCCTGTTATCATCCCTAGGCCTCCCGGTGTGTGTTCCGTGTCAAGCAAGTGTGTTCATTCCTGCAACTTGGATTCCTTCCGGTAAGACATACTGTCACTGATCGCCGCTCGCGGACGTGGGGTTCTCAATCTCTCGGTTCCCGGTACCGGAGGACGGGCTACCGTCCGCGGTAACCGGGAGTTCGAGATCCCTCCCCGGAGCTCCGTTGCCGGCGGCCGTAATATCCGCCGTCGGCACGGAACTCGAGGGATTGAGTCTGAGATCCCCCCGGCCTCCATACTTACCTACTCCTCTGGCGGCTACCGCAGGAACTCTGGGGGCGCGGCTATGCCGCGTGGCTGGCATCGGAGTGGTGACGGACGGCTGGTGCTGAGGGCTCGGCCATGACGTCAGCTTGGAGGCGGGGTTTGAGGTTGGCGCCGGCTTTAAAAAGCCAGAAATCCGTTTCTCCTGCACCCTGTTGTGGTCCTAAACCTCGTATATTGCTGTACTCCAGACCTTCGTTATTTTGACCCTCGGCCTGCCTGTTTACACTTTTGGATTGCGTTTCTGTACCTCTGCTCGGTGACTTGTGTACCAGTTTGGCTCGTCTGACTACCCGCTCCGTGTCTCGACTCCTGGCTTGTGTGACTTCCAGCTCTGTGTACCAGTTTGGCTCGTCCGGAGATTCCTTCACCTGTTTACTCAGTACCTATATCTACCTGCCCGTACTAGGCCTCCTTACTGTTGGGATCCTCTAAGTCCTGGTTCTCTGTCACTTGGGGCTTCTCCCTTTGTATCAGGGGACTGGGCAGAATAACTCCTGCGGTAAGTGCCATTGTGCCAACAGTAGACTCCTCATAATTGCTAAGGGTCGATTTTCTAGGGGGGCGTTGCTGGCGCTTGCCGAACATGGCCGCATGAGCTTTTAACCGCCATTTGGGTGCTTCAACCAATAATGGGCAAGACACACAAGTCGTCCTCGACGCCTAAACCTTCTGGGCACCGGGAGAAACCTCTGTCGAGAGACGGAGACGCCACATGCTAAAATGGCGTCGCCGCCACCGAGCCCTCACAGTGTCTGCTCGGATTCACCCTTTTTAGCGGGCTCCATCGCACCATCACTACCACATGATCAAGCCTGGCAGGATGCCATCAAAGACTTGCCTATTAAGAAAGAAATGGCAGGACTTATCCACACGGCCTTGTCTGGCCTTCGAGAAGACCTGAAAGACATAAAGCACAACATCACACACCTGGGTGACCGCGTGGTCTCCCTTGAAGATGAACACACAAAGATCTCCTCTACGGTGGATGGCCTGGCTGACCAATGTGCATCTCAACAAGGTATGATCACTCGCCTTCTCCGTCAGGTTGAGGATCTCGACAACCGAGGCCGTAGGTCCAATCTGAGGATCCGAGGCCTACCTGAAACCATCCTTGCCGCCGACTTACCCTCCACTCTCCAGGCTTTGTTCAATACAGTCCTCGACATGCTGGAAGATACCCCCATCATTTTCGATAGAGCGCTGCGCCCACGGGGCCCTGAAGATATGCCGCCGAGGGGTGTCATTTGTTGTCTCCACGAGTAGCGGGTGAAGGACCAGATCATGCGGCAGTGCCGCACTAAAAAAAGGACATTGTCTTCCAAGGTGAGAAAATTTATGTTTTCCAGGACCTCTCACCGATCACCCTACAGACCAGACGGCTTCTCCGTCCTCTCACCACAGCCTTACGAGAAGCGGGAATCCCATACCAGTGGGGGTTCCCATTTTCTTTAATTGCTCGGTAAGGTACCGGCACCACTATACTACGACAACCCACTGACCTTCAGGAGTTTCCGACTGAGCTTAATCTGCCACCGGCCTCCTTCCCGGACTGGGCAAGCTCTTTAACTTCTACGGTACGGTTGACCAATTCCCCTGGCATTTGGTCCCAACTGCCTCAACACAAGCTCCACTCTAAGCGCCCAACTAAGGTGCCTTCGCAATGAGGTGTCCTGTGATAGCCTTCCACGGAGATGACTGCGATCTGTTCACTTGTCGAAGACCTGATGCACCCCCCGGGGACCCTGTGACCCCACTTTCCCGGTATGAAACGGTACCTTCAGATGATGTTCTCCGCCCGCATCCCGTGGACCTGGCTCGTACTTCATGTTTGTTATTCCGGCGTTATCGACAATTCTCCGGTATACGTCTCCTGGGTTCGTGCCTCGCCTTTCCTGTGACTGCCTCTCTCCGGTGCACAACACACACCTTCCCCGTGCGGGACCCTTGTCAGCCTTATTTTCGCCGCCCGCAGCTTCCAGACAACGGGACTTACGTGAGCTACATTTACTCGGTGTATCTGATTTTTTTCCTTTTTATTTCTTTTACACCTTACTTTCAATGTAGTTTTACTATATATATATATATATATGTTTTGACTCATATTTTGGGAGCCGCAACATGATGCCACGTCTGCGCCAACACGCTATTGCGGCCTATGCTTCTCCCTGAGGCTGTTATCCGTATTATCTACGGGTTTGACCTGGAGGAGGTGTTATGTTGTGTTTTGTGCTGCCTTATTTTATCTCACCTCCCTTTGTTCTATTGTGGTTTTTTTTTGGTCCCCCGGGCCTTCGATTGTGACCTGTACACAATGCATGCTTAGCTACATCTCCTGGTTCTCCGTACGTTTGTTCCCCCGGATCCTACCAGATGGAGCCCTGAGGGCTTCTCCTATTTGGTAAATGTCCAGTTCCCTGGTTGATGCTTTGGCATCTTGTTCTCAATTGTTTTCTGAGATTTTACGTTTGTTTTTTTCATTTTGTACTTGATTTCCTATGTATACCCAGGGAATGTATTTCTGTACCTGCCATGCCATTCACTGCAGCAATTTTCTCTATTGCTTTAATACATGACACTTGAACCTATTAAGTTGATCTCATTGAATGCCAGGGGGCTGAACATATCGCATATACTAAAATAAATCGAGTAAAACGACTCCTTCACGTAGCTCAACTCATTGATGTTTGGAGGACGCTCCACCCTGGTGACAGGGATTATACTCACCATTCGCCTTTGCACAACAGCTACACGCGTATCGACAGCTTCTTTATTTCGCACCACCACGTTCCCACACTTCACTCTTCTTCAATTGGCCCTTCCATATTCAGTGACCACTCTCCGGTCTATATGTCCTTGAAACTTACCTCTTTCCCACTTCGGCCCTGGATATGGCGACTTAACGAAAACATCCTGTCTAACCCTACTTATGCCTTGGATATTTCTGAACTTCTCGACAACTATTTCAAAGATAATTACACCCCAGATGTTCCGGTCCCGACGGTGTGGGAAGCCCATAAGGCTGTGGTTAGGGGGAAATTTATCCAAATTGGCTCCCTCATTAAAAAGCTTGCGCTGGCTGAAACGCTGGACCTGATTAAACAAATATCAGCCCTTGAACGCTCACATAAACTCACTAGAGACCCGGCAGTTCTGTCCCAATTGGAGGCTCTTCTAACCTCTTTGGCGACATGGACGAACGCCCGACAAACCGGGGAGACTGTTGGCTAGAGCCCGCCGATCCCAAAAGGCTGCTAACTTTATCCCCCGTATTATCAATGCTAAGGGCAAACCCTTGTGTTCCACCCCTCATATTGCGGAATGTTTCCGCGCTTTCTACCAAAAGCTTTATGCCCTGCCCTCTGTCCGGGACACATGCCCTGATTACACTCACACGCTGGATTCCTACCTTGATAAATTCTTGCCAAAAACCTTGACGCCATCAGATATAGGCTCCTTAAACTCCCCTATCCTCTTAGAGGAAATCGTGGAAGCGGTCAAGACAACCCAACAAGGCAAAAGCCCTGGCCCGGATGGTCTCACAATCGCATACTATAAGAAATGTCTCCCCTTACTAGGCCCACAACTCGTTAAGGTGTTCAATGCACTGACGTCCGGAGCGCACTTTACCTCACAAACTAACATGGCCCACATTTCTGTAATTTTGAAACCAGGAAAGGATCCCGAGTCCTGTGGTAGTTATCGCCCCATCTCCCTCCTCAATTCGGATGTAAAGCTGTTGGCAAAAATTCTCGCAAATAGACTAAAACCCTTAATCCCCCATCTTATCCATGTGGACCAAGTGGGCTTCATCCCGGGCAGGGAGGCTAGGGACAATACTATTAGGGTCCTTGATCTTTTGGACTTCGTTAACCGTTCCTCCCTGCTGATGGCACTGGTCTCCTAGGATGCGGAGAAGGCGTTTGATAGGGTGGCCTGGCCCTATGTATTCCGTCTCTTGGAGAAATTGGGTCTTGGACATCATTTTCTGACATGGATCAGGGCCATGTACCACGAACCAAAGGCCTATATTAAGGTTAACGGACTTCTTTCGGGTCCGGTCACCCTGTCGAACGGGACTCGGCAGGGCTGTCCCCACTCCTGTTTATTTTGGGCTTGGAGCCGCTAGCAGCTGCGCTCCGTGCTAACCCACTGGTGACTGGGATCTCTGTAGCTAACGTCCATCACAAAGTAGCCCTCTATGCTGATGATATGCTATGTTTTGTCACCAAGCCCATGTCCTCCCTGCCCAATTTGTTGTCGGAACTTGCTGTGTTTGGCCGCCTGTCGAATTATAAAATTAATGTTCAAAAGTCGGAAGTTTTATGTACTAATATGCTACCGGCTGAGGTAACGGAACTTGGCCGTAAATTCCCGTTTTGTATCTGTGACAAATCCTTAACTTACCTGGGCCTTAAAATATCTTCTGGCCCCTCCAAGCTGCTCTCCCTTAACCACCTCCCCCTCCTCGCTTCTGTTTCGGTGGACCTCCTCAGGTGGGCGTATATTCATATTTCCTGGTTTGGCAGGATCGCGCTTTTGAAGATGAACATCCTTCTGCGGTTCTTGTACATATTTCAGTTCTTGCCGATCTTTGTTCCTAAGCTATTTTTTAGAAAATGCCATCGGGTTTTTGCGTCCTATGTACGGTCTGCGAGGGTGCCGAGGCTAGCACGATCCCACCTCATTTGCCCTAAGCTAATGGGTGTTTCTGACCTGGAGCTCTATTGGAAGGCCGGCCACCTGCGGAGGATCGTGGAATGGACTATTGGAGTCCCGAAGCAGTGGTTGGCGATAGAAGAAGTCCTTTTAGATTGGCCCCTCAATATCTTCCCTTGGGTATCCACCCCGAGACTTCGCACACACCTGGGGAAACTCACTACGGTATCACCTATGTACGGTGTTAGCAGACACGTTATGAAAGGGGGTGTTGTATCCTCTGCCCCTTGTCCCCTGCTTCCCCTCGTCCCCAACCTGGACTTCCCTCCGGGCTGGACATCACAGCGCTCGCTGCCCCTTCGATCCCTCTCGCGAGCGCCTCTACGCTTCCATCATGTGTTCTCAGGTACCCTTACCATCACTCCAGAGGTTGTTTTTTCCTCTACTACTATTACTCAGGCCCAGCGCTTCTTTCTGCACCAGCTGAAACATTTTGCCTCCTCTATCACCCAGACTCCCCTTTTGACTAGACAGCTCTCTGCCTTTGAATCTTTGTGCACTCTACCGACCGAACCCTCACATCTCCTCTCGACGCTGTACCCTCTGTTGCTGGACTCTGTCTCCACTACTAAACCCTTTTTCATTGGTTTGTGGGAGAGGGATCTTGGTATTTCCCCATCTCCGCAGGAATGGGATAAGGTGTTCCTGGCCATCGACAAGGGATCTCTCTCAAGCAAACTGCAAGAATGCTCGTATAAGATCCTAACGCGCTAGGACAAGGTTCCCGCAGATCTACATAGATTTATCCCCTCTATCCCAGATACTTGCTGGCGATGTGGGGCCAGTGGGGGCACCCTGTACCACCTGTGGTGGGCGTGCCCTACGATTCAAACCTTTTGGAGTACTGTCTGAAGGGTCTTAGAGTTAGTCTGTGCTCCCGATATTCAATTCACTCCTGCGACAATGCTATTACACATGAACCCCCTCCTCCATGCAGCCTATAAACGATCTCTGACGATCCATTTAATTAATGCTGCGAAATCGAATATCCCCCGGTTTTGGAAGTCTCTTGCAGGCCTGGCTCCAGAAAATTATGTTCACAGCCCAAATGGAAGATTTAATCTGGTCCGCTAGAGGCAAGGGTCATCAGAACGATCTCCGCTGGTTTTGGTGGCATTCGTTTGTTGCGTCTCCTGACTTCCGACTAATTTTTGGGACTCCCAACAGCTCACCCTAGATGAAACTCTCTCCCCTTTGTCTCATTGCGATGGGTTCATCATGCATTCTAACGCTTCACACACGCATACACACGAAAGATGATGGCATGGTACTTCCACATTTATGTCTTACTCTCTTATTTTATTATGTTTTCCTCCATTAGCGTATATTCTCTGTGGGTAGTTTTCTTTGTTAGTTTTCCATTACTGTCGATGGAGCGTTTCTGTTTCTCCGTTGATCTCCGTGATACACCGACCCAGCTTTGATTCATGAGCTGTTTGATGTAAACTAATTGTTAAGAGCTGTCAGCGCTCTATGTCATTACTGTACTTCGGCTCTTGCCATGTAATGCTTGTACCATCTCATCTTATTTATATTGTCACATTTGGATGTACTCTGTATGTGTCCTTGCTCATGTAGAGTCACATACTGAGCCAAAAAACGGCATATATCCAACCCGCGAACATCAGCAGGACCAGGTTGGTCCTGAGTGGGGGAACGGTTATACAGATCTGAGTAAAAGGTGACAAATTCCGTGGCAATGTCCAAAGGAAAATGTTATGTGACACCATCCGAACGACGTATTTTAGGGATATAATGACTGTTACCATGTTCATGATCAATGGCTTTAAGCCTGTCATAGTGCCTCTGGGCTTGATCATGAAGGATAGCAGCAAGTTCCCCACGAAGCGCAGTAAGGCGAACAAAGTCGCTATCTTGTTGGGTATCTTTGTGGACCCACTCCAGACCCACTATTTGTGTGTATCCTCTCTTTCTATCAGTGCCCAATTTAATTTAATAAGCTGACCCCTTACCACACACTTAAGAGCATCCCAAACCGTGGGAATGGGGATATTGGGCAACAAGTTGGCCAAGATGTAATCACGGAGGGTGTCCGCCACTGCATACGATACAAGGGCATATACAAGGGCTCATAATAGACACTCATTTAACCATCATGCACTTTGAGTGGGGTGAGTGAGAGGAGATGTGAACGACAATGTAAGGGGAGCATGATCAGACCACGTTATGGGACTATACTTGGCATCCACCAAGGACGACGATAATGCAGAACAAAGAGGCAATCTATGCGGGAGTACCGCTTGTAAGGAGAAAAAACTAAAATCCCTGTCCGTAGGTTGTAAGGCTCTTGAACAATCTACTAACTGCTCTGTCGCCAGTAGGGCCTGCACTCTCTTCAAGACCGACAAGGGGATCTGGGAAGAACCCATGGACGAGTCCAATCCTGGATTAAGCGCAACATTTAGGTCTCCCCCAAAAATCAAAAAGCCCTCCTGAAACTCCTGCAGCTTCCGTAACGTTTTTGTCAGCCGTACATGCTGTTTGAGATTGGGAACATACACGTTGCCTGGCAGTACCTACACGTTTGCTATCTTCCCCTTCACAAAAAGGAATCTGCCCTCAGGGTCAACTAGTTGAGCAACATCACTGAGAGGAAAGTATCTAGAGAACAGCACTGCAACTCCCCTTGACTTAGACTCCGGATTGTTACCTCACTAAGAGTCTGGAAAATCTTGATGGAGAATTGGATATTTTTCCTCTGTAATTGCACAGAGAGGCTCAAGAGTGAGGACTCACTGAAGCGGCTGTCTGTTCTTGTTGATCATCTCAAACTTGTTTTGTTATTCCCCATCAAAATAGACCTGATGACAGATCATCTTAATGTACATCTGGTCTGTTGATGTCCTCAGTGTAAATTTACTTTCTGTGAACTATAAATTCTTAGAAAGGCATTATCTTAGAGCTGAGACAAATCTCGTAGATACAAAGGAACAGCCCTCACATCAAATTATATCTCTATCCATGCAGATACATGTTTGACTAAATTGTAACACAGGCTTGCATGGAAGAATTACTAAAAGGCAGTTTCACCTTTGAGCAGTGGCCCAGTGCAAGGAACACGAGAGATGTTTCACAATGTACTAACCATTTGGAGACCCAAAAGAATTACTTGTCGCTGGTATCAAACTCCAGCAAGACTATTTAAAATCCCTACTACTTTGAAACTGTTTTCAATGTTTTTTAACCTAATAAATTGCATTTTTTTTGCTCACTGATTAATAGCAATAATCTTATTTGATCATCATCCATATCACTAACACCATACACTAACTGGAACCTAGCTCTAACATATAACCTCACCTAACAATATAACTACTCTACTGTAACCTCACCTTACAATATCCCCCAACCCCCAATCTAACCACTAGATATAATCACTTATATAATTAATTATTTGCATGCTAGTTCATTTTGAGACACCAAAAAACATTGCTTCCAAAAAATGAGAGATACCAAAAAATATTTAAAACATTTTATCAGGTACTGGTCTGGGAGCGTAAGGCAGGGGCGCATGGGAACAAGACTTAACAAAACGCAAAACTTGTGGCCAACAGTAGAGCCCTGCGCGGGATTACTTTTTTAATCCCGCTCCCGCGGTTTTTAATCCAGCTCCCGCCCGCTCCCGCAATGTGGGTGTTCCGCTCCCGCCCGCTCTCGCCACTTTTGTGGCTAATCCCGCCCTCTCCCGCCACATTTGTGGCCAATCAGTCCCGCGCGGCTGCCCTCGAGTTGTTCCCTCACGGCGTCTCTTCTCTTGCTCCGCCCAGGAACAAGGCAGAGTCACAGGAAGTGACGTCACATCACGTGACTCCGTTTTGTTCCTGGGCGGGGCAAGCTAGGAGACACTGTAAGGGAGCAGCAAGAAGGCAGCCTTGCGGGACTGCGCGGGATTACCGGGACCCGCAGGTACAGTGCCTGACCGCCCGCTCCCGCCCGCAGCCCCAGCAAGACCGCCCGCGCCCAGGATCCAAACATAGTGTAACAACTTGTGAGAGAAACAAAGTTGTCTTATAGGGAATTTCATGCAAAGTTAAAAAGACAGAGCAATGAGTTATGATGTTGTGATGTAATAGAAGGGAAAACAAAGGTTTGTTTTCAATCTTTAGGTTTTCAGTTTGAAGGGGCATTTTATTTGGATAAATGCCTTACAGTGTGTTGTGCTATTTCTTGTTTTTATTTTGAAGCTTTTCCATCTTTCTTACACTGGTCAGTTCATTATTTTAATGTTTTTATATTCATTGGTAAAACAGATAGTAGTGATTGCTTGACATTGCTCAATTAATATTTTTAGGTTATCAATATAGTTTGGGATTCCATTAACGTGTGAAAAAACAGTATCAATATCATAACAATTACTAGGTGATACAATTCAAATGATGTTTAACCCCTTCACCTCTGGAGAGCATGATAATGGGGAAATGAAATGATGTGTAGAATAACAGTAAAACAAAGCCATTTGTTACTACACCATAAGTTGTTTTTGGGCAAGATTAGCACATTCTATTTGTCTACTCCAGAGAGTTCATACATGGAAGGGAAGAAAATTCAACACAGGCCATTTGGGAGTACCAGTATTACACCATTATGAGAAATAAAGTATGTGAATGCTTATTACGTGAAATAGGTTGTGTTTCACCTCCTCTTTACAAAGCCAATAGAAATATTGTGCTTATGATGTATTATCAAGTATATACATAACATTTACAAGCTTTAATTTCATTATAAACATTTAAAGCTTTAGAAGGTAACAAAAATTGATGTTTCTCTTATATGCAACAGTACCAAATTCATACATTGCATTACATTTTTAAATATTTTCTTTGTTTACAGCTGCTGGCAAATGCAATCCTTTTTGTTAGTGTAAATTTGTCTGGGGTTTTTGTGCGGATTTTAACTGAAAGAGCGCAAAGAAAGGCCTTCCTTCAGGCTAGAAATTGCATAGAGGAAAGACTCAGGTTGGAAGATGAAAACGAAAAACAGGTCAGTTTTGCTTTATTGTTCAATTAAAAATATTTATATAACTGGCTTGGTATTTAACTTTAATGTACTGTGCAATAGGGAAACTGCATGCTCAAATAATATTGCGGCCTTCCACAAACAAGAAAGGCAGCTAAAAGAAGTGTAGCCACTCTGGTTCATGAAGTACTCCCCTGGGTAAAACAAGTCTCAAGAGAACTGTACTACAATGAAGCAACACACCAGTGAGGATCCAAAGGAACAAAAATTTTATTGAAATTGGGCAGGGTTTATAAATCCACATTGCCTGGAGAATTGGAGTTAAAAATACGATACAGGAATGTTGAATACCTACCAGTGGTAAGATTGGTAAAGAAGTCTACAATTAAATGTAGAATAGACAGTGAGACATTATTATAACACATGCAAATTGAAACAAGGCAGTGAAAAATAAAATACTACAATTTAATCCTTCCAGGTGAATGTTAATTTGAAGTCCCAATAATATTCTTACAATGGGGGTCCTGCATGTGTTACATGGTTTTATCAGGGGGAGAGACACTCATTAACGGGGCTATGGTATAAAATAACCAACACGGTGATAACTTTTTTCTTTGGCGTTCTTCATCAACATCATCCACAGTCTTGCATTCCCGAGTTGGTTCAGGTGTGTCAGAATCTCTCTGCAAAAGATGAGTCATTTGTTAGTTTCATATTAGTACAGGAGATGCTAGGCATCCATCCTGTCAGTGCTCCAGTTCGTGGCTTGGCCTGTCTATGAGGTATCGTCTACCAGTGTAGCAGGAACCAGGGTCTATTGCAGGGGCGTCCAACCGGCGGCCCTCCAGCTGCTGCAGGACTACATCTCCCGTCCTCCTCAGCCAGCGCCTTAGCTGAAATAGCATTATGGGAGATGTAGTCCTGCAACAGCTGGAGGGCCGCAGGTTGGACGCCCCTGGTCTATTGGGATGTTCCTGGCCATTGTTGCAGCCTTCCTCAATTGCCAGCTACAAGATGGATAGCCTCTCTGGTTCTCTTGTTACAAGGGTCCGATTTGCTTAATAGCTTTTTTTTAGAGCTACTTTGATATACTACACCATAATTTTTTTTTCCTTTTCTTTTATATATGAGCCTTTTGGATACTTTGTGTGGAAGGGTATCTTTGTACATATTATTTTTGTGTTGCATATATAATTTTATTCACTTATTATTTGGGTACGCAGACACTTGTGGGGTTTTGATTATATTTTCATGCCAGCTCACTCAGACATATAGCTTGCAAGTGCAACCACACATCACATCCCCACATGAACAGAGACCCCAAGTCTCCTGGAAATGCAGTTTAATCCTGCCTCCCTGATGTATGCAACAAACAAACATAAAAAACAATTTGACAGAACATGAACCATTTGGCCCATCTAGTATGGGCATTTTTCTTTATGAAAGGGATTCAAACCCCTATCAGTACTTCATCTGTTCCCATAGTTATAATACCTCTATGTTTATCCCACGCCTGTTTTAAATGTCCTTACTGTATTAGCATCCACCACTTCTGCTGGGAGCCTGTTCTATTTATATACCATCCACTCAGTAAAGTAGAACATCCTTACATTAGCTCTAAGACCTCTAGGTTTAGACTATGAACTCTTGTTCTTACATTGCGTTTCCTTTCAAATAGGCTTGCCTATTTCCCTTTAACCCCTTAACGCCCAATGACAGCCCTGGCCCGCCATTTCATTAAATAAGCTTAGAAAGTGATCTACGATTACTTTCTTCTCTTAAATGGTTTTGTTGCTGATCAGCATCAGGCGCCATGTGTGGCCCCTCCCCGGGGAGTCAACATGCGCCATACACTGTATGGCGACGGACACCCGTTTTAAAAGAGTTTAGGAGCAGATCAACGATAGCAAGGCATTCAGGGACACCAAAAACTCACCCCAGGACGTGCTGTGACCGTAACCGGCACTGCAAGTGATTTTGCCACTCGCAAGATAGCGGCGCGTCCATTAAAAAAATAACAATGCTGGAAAAGTTCACTACAGGGACTCCAGGCCCTCTTGAGAACTCTGGCTCCACTTGCAGGTTGAATACAGGTACTGCATTCAACCATGCAAGTCAATGGAACCCAGCTTTCTACTCAATTTCTAAAAAAATAAAATAATAAAATGGAAAAAATAGCTAAAAAAAGTGGTAACATTTAAAAATAGTCATGCAGTGATGTCACCATCAGAGAAACCATCCAGTTCCAGCAAAATATAAAAAAAAGGTTTATTATTATGAGGAAGTGCTAATATTAGCGCTGTATTTTTCCAAAAATCTTGACATGGAACAGTAAAAGTATTTCAAATACCCAAGGGGTGTCTAATTTAAAAAAAGAATGGGTTGCTGGGGTAAATTGGAGTGGCCGGGTCCAAAGATAGGGCATAGGCACAAACTGACCAAAATGTGGAAAAATAGCACACTTCACAAATGTGGCCTTTTAGCCCGCAAACATCAGACACTCGTGAGATGTTGCTGAACACATATTGGGGTGTTGTTTGATATTGACTTATACCTAGAGCTATAAATTTATACCTGAAGTACAATTACAAAAAAATACAAAAAAACATTACCACCACAAACTTTGGAAAAAGATGGTGTTAGAGTCTCATGCATGGAAAGGGTTAAAATACCAGCATTTGACATACATTGGGGTGTCTACTTTTCAAAAATATATGGTTTGATGGGGTAAATTGCATTGGCCGGCATAGATACCCGAAATAGCACATGGGGCGGAATGACCAGATTTATACCAGGGTATTTCTAAACTCAGGACAAATAGTAGAATCTATTTAGCAGTTTTTTTCATTAGCTTTTTTGGATGAGTAAAATATTTTTCAAATAAAAGTGAGAAAAAGGTTTTTTTTTTTGTAATTTTTCATCATATTTTATTATTTGTTGTAGGAAATTAGATGATATGAAGAAAGCCCTTCTTGTCTTGAAAAAAAACAATATAAAACTTGTGTGGGTAGACTACATGGGTGAGGAGAAAATGTCATCTAAACTCGATCACCGCAAAAGTTGTAAAATAGCCTTGGTCCCAAGGGGTACAAAAAGTAAAAAACAGCCTGGTCATTAAGGGGTTAAGCATTTAAATGTTTATATTGCATCTCCCCTCCCTCTTTTTTCCTCCAAGCTATACATTAGTCTTTCTTGTTATTTTCTATCTTGCAAATCACCTACCATGTCTTAGCCCTCCTCTTCAATGTGTCAATACATTTCTTGACATGGGAGCTCCAGAACTGCATGCAATACTCTAGGTGAGGCCTGACCAGAGATCTATAAAGTGGCAGAACCCACCTCTGTCTTCTCAACACTAGTTCCTCTCGGAATACACCCAACACCTTGCTTCCTTTTTCCAACACTTAATGACATTTTCTGCTTCAGAAATAAGTACTTAACTACCGTATTTGCTCGATTATAAGACGACCCTGATTATAAGACGACCCCCCCAATCTGAATATTAATTTAGGAAAAAAAGAAAAAGCCTTAATATAAGACGACCCTATAGGAAAAAAGTTTTACCAGTAAATGTTAATTCATGTAAATGATTTTTTTAAATAAAAGCTATGATTGAGAAAAATATTTTGGTTTTATTTCCTTCTATTTTCCAACCTGCCCCCCCCAGTTATGCACATCTGCCCCAGAAATGCCTTATACCCCCTATATGCCACTGTGCCCCATGATATGCCTTCCCCCCCTATGTGCCACTCTGCCTCCAGAAATGCCTTATACCCCTATATGCCACTCTGGCATTAAGGGGGTTAAAAGGCATATTATGGGGCAAAGTGGCATATAGGGAGGTTTAAGGCATTTCAGGAGGCAGAGTGGCGTATAGAGCGTTAAAAAGGCATTTCTGGAGGCAGAGTGGCATTAAGGGGGTTAAAAGGCATTTCATAGAACACTCTGCCTCCAGAAATGCCTTATGCCCCCATTTAACACTCCCTTGCCCCCTCAAAACTTACCGGTGCTTCTGACTCCCCTGTCATGCAACCGGGGCAGCGTGTAGATGTCTACGCGATTCGCGTAGACAACTTACGCTGCAGCCGGAAGGAGGTGTGGCTAGCAGCAGGGGTTGTCTGCGTCCATCGCGCAGACCTTCCCCGACTGCTGGTGCGGGGAACTCTGATCTCTGACAGCCGGGGAAGGTCTGCGCGATGGACGCAGACAACCCCTGCTGCTAGCCACACCTAGTTGCGAATTGCGTAGACATTTACAGGCTGCCCCGGCTGCACACCGGTAAGTGGGGGGGGGGGGGAGACAGGAGGATCCAGGTCCCCTCCAGCTGTGGGGGATCTGGATCTTAGTTGTCTCATAGTTAGACCTATTTGAGGTCTGATTATAAGACGACCCCGAGCAAATACGGTACTTATTCTTTGTCACTGGCAGAACAGTGTCCCCAGTGCTATATTCTGCCTTGGGTTTTTTTTTACCTCTCAAGTACCTTTTTTTACATTTATCAAAATTAAACTGCAGCTGCCTTTTCTTTAGAAACCATTATTTTTATTATATCATCTAATTTAATATAAAAATGTTTTATATAATATTTTTTTTTTAAAAAAAGGTACTTTTTCTCACTTTTATTTAAAAAATCCTTTACGCATCTTCAAAAACTAATGAAAAAACCTGCTAAATAGATTCTAATATGTATCCTGAGTTTAGAAATATCTGTTTTTAATTTGTTTTTTGCACTGTATATGGTACTAGGTACAAGTAGGATAGTGCTAATTCAAAACTATTTTTTTCAAATATGATCATAGTGCCCCCTGTCCTATTTGGGACTTATTTGAAGACAGCCACTTCAATTTACCCCATCAAACCATATATGTTTGAAAACTAGACCACCCAGTGTATTTCAAATGCTAGTATTTTAACTCTTTCCATGCACTAATTATACCTAGTGGGGGGGGCGATCCGCACCGGGTGCCGCTCATCAGGGGGGTGCCAACTTGCCGGCACCCGGCACCCCTCAAGAGACGGACAGTAATGTCCGCCGCTGGAGGAGCAGGTTCGCAAGGGAGCGGTATCGGAGGTCTTTAACAGACCTCCGGCTCCCTTGAGTGATCTTAAGCCGGTTCAAGGGAACCGGCTTAAAATCACTCAAGGGAGCCGGAGGTCTGTTAAAGACCTCCGATACTGCTCCCTTGCGATCCGCGCGGCAACTGCTGCTGTGCGCCGGGGTTTGTTGTCAGATCCCGGCGCACAACACTGAAGCCGCGCCCAACGCTGTCCGTGCCCTCTGAACACGGAAGAAGACAGAAGAAGCGGAGCGAAGAGGAAGAAAAGTAGCTGACTGCTGTAAGAAGAAAAGAGGAAAGGTAGAAAATCATTCAGTGAGAGTGACAGTGAGAGTGGATTGGTATGTGTGGATTGGTAAGTGTGGATTGGTATGTGTGGAATCTGTGGATTGGTAAGTGTGGATTGGTAAGTGTGGAATCTGTGAATTGGTATGTGTGGATTGGTATGTGTGGATTGGTAAGTGTGGATTGGTAAGTGTGGATTGGTAAATGTGTGAGAGTGATGGGTGTTATGCTGTACCATTTCCAATGTCTTTTTCATTATATAATTATGCTCTAAGGTACATGATAACTCCCATCACTCTATACTGTTCCATACAGTGGCAGAGCTGGGAGACAGAGGCCTTGCACCCCCACCACAGGACTCCTGAAAGGTAAGTGAACTTTAAAGGGGGAAAGGGTAGATAGTTAGGAGGGGGTAGATAGGGAGAAGGGAGTGAGACGGGGGGGATAGGGGGTAGAGGGGGAGAAGGGAGTGAGAAGGGGTAGATAGGGCAGAAGGGGGTGAGAATGGGTAGATAAGGAGAAAGGAGGGTAGCAAGAATATTGAAATAAAGAGTCAGAATGAGAGAGAGAAAATTAATGGATTAATGTGTGGATGAATTGTGTGAATGAGTGAGAGAATTAATGAATTTGTGAGAATGCATCAATGAATATGTGTAAATATTTGTGTGAAAGAATAAATGATTGTGTGAATTAATTGTGTGAATGAAAGTGAATTAGTGAGTGACTGTAAAAGTGTTTGTGTTAATCATAGGTGTATAGTTGATTTGTCAAAAAGGCAAAGATGGTATAAGCAGGGTGTTTATGGGACAAAAATGGCACAGTCAGGGTGTTTATGGGACAAAGATGGCACAGGTAGCGTGTTTATGGGAAGATGGCGTACACTCGGCTGTTTGGGAACAATGCTGACTCATGCTGGGCTGTTTGGGGGCAAAGATGGCACGTGCAATCTGTGATATATGCCTGTAATTTAGGGGGTTTTATCTATACCTTTTATTGCTGAGTTTTTTGTGATTTCTAGTTGATCTATACCTGCAATGCTGTTTCCGTACATTATTATTGTATATCTGCAAATACGGGATTTGTACGTCTGATTCTATGCCTCCAGTGCTGAGTTCACATGTGAACAATGATAATAACAATATTAATATATATATATATATATGATTGCTAACAGCAGTCACACTCCTATCATGCCCAGGCAACCAGTACATGCTAGAACCTGGGTATGCATGAGCATGATAGCTGTTAACAATTATATATATATATATATATATATATATATATATATATATATATTATTGCTATTTTGTTTTTTTGTCCAATTTTGATGTGTTACTTACTTTTAATAAAAGTGTGAGATTTTTTTTATGGTGTGGGGGGGTCATTTTCGGTTTTGGCCAAGTAAATGCTGAATTTTTGGTTTTGGTCCAGAATTTTCATTTTGGTACATCCCTACTAAGCCAGACACTGAAGTGGTAGGCCTATACCACATCAATGTTTGGCTTAGTATATAGTGATAGGGGTTATGCTGCACTATTGTCAATGTCTGGCTCAGTGTATAGTGATGGGGATTACACTGTACCACTGTCAATGTCTGCCTCAGTATAAAGTGATAGGTGATATGATGAACCACTGTCATTGTCTGCCTCAGTATATAGTGATAGGTGTTATGCTCTACCCCGTGAATGTCTGCCTCAGTATATAGTGATAGGTGTAATGCTGTACCCGTCAATGTCTGCCTCAGTATATAGTGATAGGGGTTATGCTGTACCCTCGTCAATGTCTGCCTCAGTATATAATGATAGGTGTAATGCTGTACCCCCGTCAATGTCTGCCTCAGTATATAGTGATAGGTGTTATGCTGTACCACCTTCAATGTCTGTGCCAGTATATAACGATAGCAGCTATGCAGTTTTAAAGTGTGTGTGTGTGTGGGGGTGCCACATACAGGATCCGCCCCAGGTGCCAAATACTCTAGGTACGCCCTTGATACCACCTTCTTTTGTCAGACTTTATAGTCATTTTTTGCATTTGTTTTCACACACATTTTACTTTAGGTATGAATTTACAGCTCCTGGTATATGTCACCATCAAACAACACCGTTCTAAGCCATGATACCTGCCTCTTATCCTTATCCAGATGGCATGTCATGGAAAAAAGTTCAGTTTACAACCAATGACATGCCTGGCACATCATGGCATTAAATAAGTTTAGAAAACGATCAACGGTCACTTTCTTCACTCAAATGTTTTTTCAGCAACATCAAAATCTGCTCCAGGAACCCTGTGTGGCCCCTCTTCAACGTCTGCCATTTTCATTATAAAAGAGCTTGTAAGAGCAACATAAAAGAGTTAAAGTACTAGCATTTTAAATACCTTGGGGTGTCTAGTCTTCAAAAAATATATGGTTTGAATTAGGCAGCTTCAAAGATTTCCCAAATAGGACATGGAGGCAGGGTTACTACATGTCAAAGTTCCAAGCTGAAAAATGCGCACTTCCCAAACAACCTGACAAACCCCAAAACGCACGCATGGGTGGTATCACTGTATTTGGGAGATGATACTGAAAACATATTGGGTGTTTGGAAATGACATATACCAGGAGCTGCAAATCTTTCTGCTCACCACCACACTCTTAGGAGTGTCAATCCGAACACAACCCCGGAGACGGGTGCTAGGGACCCACGGTGCCTTTCCAAAGTACACAAAAAATCTGTATAGAATCTATTTTTCCTTTTTCATTGTTATTCACTTCACCTATCAGTGGTCATAATGTTATGGCTGATCGGTGTATATACATTGTACCTCATTAAAGCCTGAGGGCTAGATGGTAGATATTAGCAAATGTGAAATGTATTACTATGTGTTACTGTTTTTTTTTTATCCTGTATCATGTATTTGAATCTACTTTACTTTTTCTTTTTTTTACCTCTTTTTAAGGAGCGGCTTCTAATGAGCCTTTTACCACGAAATGTTGCTATGGAGATGAAAGAAGATTTCTTAAAACCACCAGAAAGAATTTTTCATAAGATTTACATACAGAGGCATGACAATGTGAGGTATGTTTTTATGTTTTAATGCAACGGTAACACTTAAATTTGATTTGAGTATATAAGTTACAGCATTTTTGTTTCATTTTTTCTCTAATTCAAGAGTTCCTTAAATATTCTGGCACACCTGTCATTAAGTTTTTTTTATTTGTTTTTTTTATTACAATGTACAATACAGTTTATTTTTAATTGTAAATTGTAGTCAGTTGTAACCCCTTACTCGACTGACAACTCAACTTGTGAATAGACCCAATGGACTCGTTACCATAGTCCAGCAGGCCACACTGCCCAAATTTTTCAGGACCTGAAAGTGTCATTATGCAATTCCATAAGTTTAGTATACCGAACGACCTTAATCGTATGAGCTTTTGTTGGCACCACTGAATGTTTTCAGGACCATGCAATTGTAAGCTTGTAACGGCTAAAAAAACATCCTCCTGAATTTTACAAATCAAAAGGATATTTTTTAGTCGTTAAGCTTACAATTGCATGGTCGTGGAAACATGCAGAGGCGCCGACAAAAGCTCATATTGATTAAGGTGGGTCAAGATAATAAAGTAATGGTATTAATTTCATAATAACATGGTTAAACCTAACAGTGCCATCACCAGAGAGAGAGCTATACCTCGTTCTATGGCAAATCTCTCAGATATATTATTTCTTCCTCACAGCAGTCGTTTTTTTTATACCAACCTTACCAAATGTGTAGCGTTGTTAGTTGACACAGAGCGTCCAACAAAGCAGGTAGATAACTGGTTACATCTTATCAGGTTTAGTGGGATAATGGTACCATAATAATAGGGCCAGCTTATTTCCACATCACTCACATCTGGAAACCTTAGCTAATTTAAATGCAGCCTTGTCCCATTATTTTAGAGATATTCTTGGGTATTCTTCCCATTCGACCATATACGGTTGTTCAGGAGGTATCCACTATATATCCCAGAATAAAAAGTTGTGATCGCTCAAAATGAGCTTGCACATAGCAGTTCCCCTTGTTACTGTATTACCTGGAACACTGCATTTTCTTTTATGGCTTCAAAAGACATGAACTGAGATTCCAAAAGTCAAAATATATCTTTATTGATGGCAGGCCAAAGTAAGGCCTTTTTAATGTATATCAGCAAAAGAGGTGCTAGAAAAGTATGTATATTTTTAGCGACGGGGAGGTATAATTACTGTAGAAAATCCTTTTCGCCCCTGAAAGGCTGGGATATTTTCAACAATTTTTGCATCCTTTTGTTTCAGTGGAAAACTATACATTGTTTCGTTGTTTTTTTTAAACAATTCAGTCTAAAGCTGATTTCAGGAGAATTTTGCATCAAGATAATTTAGTAGAAAATTGCATGGTAACACTGGTGTAAAGTGTCAAAATACATAAAATACAACAAAATGATGGATTTCCTGAGAGCTCACATCAAGGGCAGTAACACAAGTATAGGTTTGTCTTTTTATTAACACAAGTCACAAACAAAAGTGTTCAACTATAGGCCACACAAGATTATAGGTCGCACCCTAAAAGTTTGGTGCTATTTTAAAGAAAAAATATTTTTTAAGAAAAAATACACATTAGTGGAATGGTAAAACAGTATTTTATCTAATGAACAGGAATATATGTATTTTAACATTTATGGTATTTATTATGCAGTCAGTATAGGTTATATACAAACAGAAATTTGGAAAACAATAGACATGTTAAGGTCCCCCCTTAATTCATAATGCACCTCCCCCCTTAATTCATATGCCCCTCTGCCCCCCTGAAATGCCCCCCCAGATATGCCACTCTGCCCCCATATATGCCACTCTGCCTCCCTAGATATGCCGGGGCTTCGCAACGCTTCAAAGGTGTAGCACCGGAAGGTTATGTCACGCAGGTGCTCCGTTATAGAAGCCCCAGTGGCAGCAGCGGCTGTTGTCTACACGAATCGTGCAGATGTCCACTGTCTGCCGGAGAGGAAGATCCAGGTCCCCTGGTTTATGATTTATGGCAGATTTTTTAAAATGTTTTGTGGGATTCCATTTGGGCTGAACTTCCCCAGACTATACCCTTCAAAGACAAAAAAATTATTTGATCTGCTGCTGATTTTGTACATTTGCCCACTGACAAAGACATGATCAGTCTATAATTTTAATGGTAGGTTTATTTGAACAGTGAGAGACGGAATAACAACAAAAAAAAATCAATTTCAAATAAGTTATAAATCGATCCACTATCAATCAGCAAGATGTCTGGCTGAAATTAGGAGCACTCTCTTAACCCCTTAACGCCCAATGACGGCATGTCATTTCATTAAACGGTGTTGCTGTAATGCCTCGCAAGATGGCGGCGCGTCCTTTAAAAAAAAAAAAAAAAAAGTTGAGAAGACCATCTCCAGACCATCTTGAGAACTCTGGCTCAACTTGCAGGTGGAATACAGGTACTGCATTCAATAATGCAAGTCAATGGAGCCCAGCTTTCTAATCACAATGTGATTAGTAAAATATTTAAATATGGAAAATACCACAAAAAATGTGGTAATATTTTAAAATAATTATGCAGTGATGTCCTCATCAGAAGAACCATCCAGTTCCAGTAAAATGTAAAAATAACATCCAAAAAGAATAAATAAAATAAATGCTAAAATTAGCGCTGTATCTTCCCAAAAATCTGTAAAAGCATTTCAAATACCTAAGGGGTGTCTAATTTTAAAAAAATGAATGGGTTGACGGGGTAAATTGGACTGGCTGGGTTCAAAGATAGGGCATAGGGACAGACTGACCAAAATGGGGGGGGGGGCGCACTACCCAATTGTGGCACACCCATGCATGGGTGGTATCACTGTACTCGGGAGATGTTGCTGAACACTTATTGGGGTGTTGTTTGATAGTGACCTATACCTAGAGCTATAAATTTATACCTGAAGTACACTTTGTGTGAAAAAAATTTGGCGAAGGCTGGTAGTAGAACTAGTGCATGGAAAGGGTTAAAATACCAGCATTTGAAATACCTTGAGGTGTCTAGTTTTCAAAAATATATGGTTTGATGGGGTGAACTGTATTTACCGGCTTCAAAGATACCCAAAATAGCACATGGGGCGGAATGACAAGATTTGAAATAAAATTGGTTTTGAAATAGCAAAACACTACTTGTACTTATTGCCCAATAACTTGTAGAAAAAAAATAATTGGGTATTTCTAAACTCAGGACAAATAGTAGAATCTATTTAGCAGGTTTTTTTCATTAGCTTTGTTGGATGAGTAAAAGATTTTTCAAATAAAAGTGAGGAAAAGTTTCTTTTTTTTAATTTTCCATCATATTTTATTTTTTTTTATAGGAAATTAGATGATATGCTCAAAATAATGGTATATGAAGAAAGTCCTTCTTATCCTGAAAAAACCCAATATATAACTTGTGTGGGTATACTAAATGGGTGAGGAGAAAATGACATCTAAACACGAGCACCGCAAAAGTGTTAAAACGGCCTTGGTCGCAAAGGGTACAAAAAGTAAAAAACAGACTGGTCCTTAAGAGGGAGTGCTCCTAATCTCAGCTTGTTAACTGTATAAAAGACACCTGTTGACAGAAGCAATCAATCAGATTCCAAACTCTCCACCATGGACAAGACCAAAGAGCTGTCCAAGGATGTCAGAGACAAGATTGTAGACCTACACAAGGCTGGAATGGGCTATAAGACCATCGCCAAGCAGCTTGGTGAGAAGGTGACAACACTTGGTGCGATTATTCGCAAATGGAAGAAACACAACATAACTGTTAATTTCCCTTGGTCAGGGGCTCCATGCAAGATCTCACCTCATGGAGTTACAATAATCATGAGAACGGTGAGGAATAAGCCCAGAACTACACGGGAGGATCTTGTCAATGATCTCAAGGCAGCTGGGACCATAGTCACCAAGAAAACAATTGGTAACACACTACGCTGTGAAGGACTGAAATCTTGCAGCGCACGCAATGTTCCCCTGCTCAAGAAAGCACATGCACAGGCCCGTCTGAAGTTTGTCAATGAACATCTAAATGATTCAGAGGAGAACTAGGTGAAAATGTTGTGGTCAGATGAGACCAAAATCGAGCTATTTGGTATCAACTCAATTCGCCGTGTTTGAAGGTGGAGGAATGCTGCCTATGACCCCAAGAACACCATCCGCACTGTCAAGCATGGAGGTGAAAACATTATGCTTTGGGGGTGTTTTTTTAGGACAATTTTACCCCATCAAAGGGATGATGGATGGGGCCATGTAATCTTGGGTGAAGACCTCCTTCCCTCAGCCATTGCATTGCAAATGGGTCGTGGACAGGTATTCCAGCATGACAATGACCCAAAACACATGGCCAAGGCAACAGGAAGAAGCACATTAAGGTCCTGGAGTGGCTTCATATGATCACTAGATTTAAATAAAAGACATATTTTCAAAATCAGTGCCAATATTTCACAATCTCTGCCAGCATATGCAAACTTTTGAGCACAACCGTATAATACTGAGTTATATTTTACATCACGTTTATAGATATAGCAGGGATTTTTTACCACCCCGAGCCCGCCCCTGAGCCTTTGCTCACTCCCACGGAGCGATTCTGTAGGCTCAAAATGCAATCGCCAGGCAAGCGGCAATCGTGTTTTCAGCTGCCAGGCAGCTTCAGGGAAGGGGGTTGATTTGTTGATTGGGTCCCCACACAAGGCGGCCTGATTGCTCCATAAGAGCGTCAGTGCAGCGTTAACCCCTTCCATGGTGCATTTTAGGGGTTAATACCAATTTTGTACGGGGCTCTGCAGCCAAAAAGAGCTCCCACAAACCCTTTTGATCACTCCTACAGGAGTGATCAAAGAGACTCCTCCCTGCAATCGCCGGTTTACTGGCGATTGTGTCCCAGCTGCCAGAGGCAGCTTCAGGGACAGGGAGAAAGGATTCTTCAGTCTCCAACCCTCCCCTTCAATTAAGAGCGATCATGGAGTGTTAACCCCCTCAATGCCACGGTTTTGTATGACCCCATTGCAGCATTGCAGGGGTTAATATCAGTCCCCACAAGCTTGTGGGGACTAAATATCAGTCAATGCTATGCTCCAATGGAGCATCAGCATTAAAAGAGTTTAAAAAAAAATAATTAAAAAAATAGCCTGGAAGTCCAGGGTGCTTCAAGGTCAAATGCTGTGAGTTTAGTAACTTTAGCAGTTAAAAACTGGTGCAGAACCAAAGTGGGCTGATGATGATGATCAGATCACTCCTGGCCAATAGGAGTGATCTGATCATTATGGCAGCCCCTGGATGACCCTGCCTTCGAAAGAGAGAGCAGTCATCTAGGGTAATTATGAAAAACCCAACAAATTATTAATAAAAAAAATACATAATTATTAACTGATCACTTGTCAGTGACATTTTAAGTCACTGATTATTGATCGGTCTCCCTGATCAATGTCAGTGGCCTAAACTTGTCTGATAAAAAAAATATTTACAAAAAGTTTAAAAATTGAAATGCACACGTTCCAGTTTTGACTCCACAATGTCTGAGAAACATGACTTATCTATGCATGTGGGGTATCGCTGTACTCGGGGGTTGTTACTGAACAGGCATCAAGACCTATTTTGTTCTTTCACACATCCACTCAGAAAAATAAACATGGTGAAACCGCAAAGTGGATGTGAAAAAATGTTTTCTTTTTTTGTTTGAAAGGCGGTGGAAGGCGGTGTGGAATCAG
Source organism: Spea bombifrons (assembly GCF_027358695.1). Taxonomy (NCBI): domain Eukaryota; kingdom Metazoa; phylum Chordata; class Amphibia; order Anura; family Pelobatidae; genus Spea; species Spea bombifrons. The sequence goes on from NC_071091.1 coordinate 42,503,447, forward strand.
CTGCATGGGACAGGCCAATTTGCCCCTAACTAGATTCCCTGAGCTGTCTAGGTTTGGGAAATATATAGTTTTAAGGGTTTAAAATGAAATATGGGATCTCTACGTGTCTCAGACGAGACCTGGACCCGACAAACTGATCTGCCAAAATTCCATGTTTGAAATCTGAAATGCGCATGTTCCAATTTTGAACCTGTAGTGCCAAAGAGACATAGCCTACTTATGCATATGGGGTATTCCAGTACTCGGGGGGGTGTTTCTAACTACAAATCACAAGTTGTTTCAGTAATTTCATGTACCTAGAAAAAAAATACTGAAATACTGCTTGGATAGTATTTTGTTAAAAATGGGAAAAAAAAGAAAATATATACTTTTGTTTAGCAGATTTTCTTTTTCTGGCCGCTATTGGGGCGCAACTCCCCGCATACCACATTTAAAAAAAATCTTGTTTAGAAACAGCGATGCGCGTCATTCATATTTAACCCTGTAAGTGCCAAAATAAATGAAAATACCAGGCATATGAGGTGTTTCCAAAAACAATACAAATACCTTAATACACTTTTGGGGCTTTTTTTCCATTTGCACTGGTTATATATAGTTTTTATAGGTAAAACTGTGAAAATATTTCCTTTTTTGTACCTTTCCCCACATTTTTAGATATTTTTCATACTAAATGATGATTTATATCTAAAATTATTATTTCAAAAGAAAGCCCTACTTGTGCTGAAAAAAAACAATATATAATGTGTGGGGGTGCACTTAATGAGTTAGTGGGCAAATTAGAGTTGAATAAAGTCATAGCAAAAGCACAAACACACTCTGATCCTTTTAGTGCAAGCATGGTAAAAAATTTTTTTTAAAAAATGGTCCTGAATGGGTTAAAGACTGAAGATAAAACTGAAAGGGAAGATAATAATAAAGAGATAGAAAATAAAGAGTAAGAAGTGGTCAGCATAGAAGGTAGGGAATCATTTAGAGAGCATGAACAAGAGTGTGAAAGAGTGAGTGACAGTGTGAAAGTGAGTGTGCTGAATTAAAAATGGCCCCGAAATTTCAGCCAAACCCAATGGGCAGGGAACATAATTCGTTGTCAGAAAACCTTTTCCTACAGTAACCCCTTCAGTTACTTATAAACAAATTCACTTCTTGAATTCTTGATTGTACTGTACATATCAGGACATAATAACAATCATCTGTTCCTTAGCAGGTATACAAATTGGTTAAATGCAACCTCTGATGCACAGCAAAACACATCGAGAAGCCACGTGCTTTCATTGAAATTAAGATGCTAAGTAGCAGACATGTGCTGCTAATCAGGTGTGTGTAAACACAGTGCCAAGAAAAGACATCAGCAGTGATCAGCAATTGTTGCTGCCCTTAATCTAGGAAGGGTTATAAGGCAATTTCCAAATAATTTAACCCCTTCGCGACCTTTGCCGGTTCAGGACCGTCATGACATGAAGGTCGCTAAATGACCTTTGACGGTCCTGAACCGTCATAAAATTAAATAAGCTTAGAAAGTGATCAACGATCACTTTCTTCGCTTAAACGGCGTTACTGTAATGCCTCGATGTCGAGGCATTCAGTAACGCCGAGATCGGCATCGGGGGCCATGTCTGGCCCCTCCCCGGGGCGTCAACGGCCGCCATACATTGTATGGCGGCGGACGCCCGTTTTAAAAGCGTTTAGGAGGCGATCGTCTTAAACTTAAATGGTGTCGCTGGAATGCCTCGATCAGGAGGCATCCAGTGACACCAAACACTTACCTTTGGATGGGCTGTGACCGCTCCGGAGAGCGGTCACAGCCGCCGCTGCCGGTGACCTTCGCCATCAAGCAAGATGGCGGCGGCCCGGGAAAATAAACAATAAAGATGAAAGAGTTAGCTAGACGGTCTCCAGACCCTCTAGAGAACTCTGGCTCCACTTGCAGGTTGAATACAGGTACTGCATTCAACCATGCAAGTCAATGGAACCCAGCTTTCTAATCACTATGTGATTAGTAAAATATTCAAAAAAAAATAAAAAATAATAAAAAATGGAAAAAAAAAGTGCTAACATTTAAAAATAATTATGCAGTGATGTCACTAGATGAACCATCCAGTACATTGCAAAATGTGTAAAAAAAATATAAAAAAAGTATTAAAAAAATAAAATAAAATAAAAAAATAAAGTTTATTATTTTGAGCAAGTGCTAAAATTTCTCAAAAATCTCAACAAAGAGTTAAAATAAAAGCACTTCAAATACCCAAGGGGTGTCTAATATATAAAAAAAATGGCTGATGGGGTAAATTGGAGTGGCCAAGCTCAAAGATAGGGCATAGGTACAGACTGACCAAAATGGAGAAAAAAAGCGCACTTCCCAAATGTGGCATTTTAAATCTCAAACAACCCGACAAACCCATGCATGTCGGGTATCACTGCACTCAGGAGATGTTCCTGAACACATATTGGGGGGGTGGTTTGACAGTGACATATACCAGAACCTGTATATCTATAACTAAAGTACAATTTGTGTGAAAAAAAAATAAAAAAAAAATACTATTACAAAGTTTGACAAAGTGTAGTTGTATAATTGGTGCATGGAAAGGGTTAAAATAACAGCATTTGGAATACCCTGGGGTGTCTAGTTTTCAAAAATATATGGTTTGAATGGGTTAAATTGAGTTAACCCGCTTCAAAGATATTCCAAAGAGGAGATGGAGGCAGAATGACCAAATGACCACCTGGATTACGCATGCCCCAAAAGTAGCCTTTTACCAGCCAAACAATCTGACAAACCCATGCATGTGGGGTATCGCTGTACTCAGGAGATGTTCCTGAACACATATTGGGGGGTTGTTTGACAGTGACATATACCAGAACCTGTATATCTATAACTAAAGTACAATTTGTGTGAAAAAAAAATAAAAAAAAATACTATTACAAAGTTTGACAAAGTGTAGTTCTATAATTGGTGCATGGAAAGGGTTAAAATAACAGCATTTGGAATACCCTGGGGTGTCTAGTTTTCAAAAATATATGGTTTGAATGGGTTAAATTGAGTTAACCCGCTTCAAAGATATTCCAAAGAGGAGATGGAGGCAGAATGACCAAATGACCACTTGGATTACGCATGCCCCAAAAGTAGCCTTTTACCAGCCAAACAATCTGACAAACCCATGCATGTGGTGTATCGCTGTACTCAGGAGATGTTCCTGAACACATATTGGGGGGTTGTTTTACAGTGACATATACCAGAACCTGTATATCTATAACTAAAGTACAATTTGTGTGAAAAAAAAATAAAAAAATTACTATTACAAAGTTTGACAAAGTGTAGTTCTATAATTGGTGCATGGAAAGGGTTAAAATAACAGCATTTGGAATAAATTGAGTTAACTGGCTTCAAAGATCTTCCAAAGAGGAGATGGAGGCAGACTGACCAGATTTGTTAAAAAAGATTTGGAAATCATAAAACGCTGCTTGTACTTATTGCCCTATAACTTACAAAAAACAGCAAAAAAAACATAAAAACATTGGGTATTTCTAAACTCAGGACAAGTAGTAGAATCTATTTAGCTAGTTTTTTTACTTGCTTTTTTAGGTGAGTAAAAGATTTTTCAAATAAAAGTCATAAAATGTGTTTTTTTCAATTTTTCACCATGTTTTTTTTATTTTTTTTATAGTAAATAAGATGATACGATCAAAATAATGGTATCCGAAGAAAGCCCATCTTGTCCTGAAAAAAACAATATATAACTTATGTGGGTACACTAAATGGGTGAGGAGAAAATTACAGCTGAACACAAGCACCACAAAAGTGTCAAAACAGCTGCGGTCCCACAGGGTACAAAACGAAAAATGAGCCCGGTCCTTAAGGGGTTAAAGTCTATCATTCTACAGCAAGAAAGGTTTTTCAAAAGTGGAAAACATTCAAAACCGTTGCAAATCTTCCCTGGAGTAGACATTTCAGCAAATTCACCCTAAGGTCAGATTGTGCAAAGCTCAGAGAAACTGCAAAACAATCAAGAGTTGCATCTCAGTCCTCAGTTAGCATGTTACATGTTAAAGTAACAGTTTGTTTGGAACGGTTGCCAGGAGAAAGCATCTTCTCTCTAAAAAGAACATGGCAGCACGGCTTATGTTTGCAAAGCTGCATGTAAACAAGACTTCGGGAACAATGTCCCTGAATGAAATGCTGTGGCAGGACCTGAAAGGAGCTGTGTATAAACAAATGCCTGCAAACCTCAAGGCAACGTTGTAAAAAAGAGTTGGCCAAAATTCTCCACAATGAGAATAATAAAGTGATACAGAAAACGATTATTTCAAGTTATTGCTGTGGAGGTTTCCACAAGCTATTGAATCATAATGTACTTAGTTTTTCACACATGGCATCTCCATTTTGGCTTTATTTTTGTTGAATACATCATGGCACAATGTAATATGTCATGTGTTTAGACCTGCTAAGGAACAGATGATTCTTATTATTTCCTGATAATATGCTGTTAAAGCATAGAATTAAAATCTATGGTGTCCCAAGGCAATGCACACAAAAAACCCTCAATAATATGGGAAACATTGGAAACTTTCTACAAACTTAACCCCTTAAGGACAATACTGTTTCTTACTCGTAGTATATTGTGGGACAATGGCTCTTTTAACATTTTTCAGTGTTGCTGTTTAGCTGTGATTTTCTTCTTTCTCATTTCATGCTCCCACACATATTATATATTGTTTTTTTCAAGACAAACAGGGCTTTAGATACCATTATTTTTATCATATCATCTAATTAACTATACATTTTTTTATAAAATATGGTGATTTTTTTGTTAAAAATTACTTTTTCTCACTTTTTAAACAAACTTTTACTCATCTGCAAAAACTAAAGAAAAAACCTGCTAAATAGATTTTACTACTTGTCCTGAGTTTAGAAATACCCAATGTTTTTATGTTTTTTTTTTTTTTGCTTTTTTCTGCACGTTATGGGGCAATAAGTACCAGGAGTGTTTTGCTATTTCAAAACCATTTTTCCCCCAAAGCTGGTCATTCTGCCCCATGTGCTATTTCGGGTATCTTTGAAGCCGGCCAATGAAATTTACCCCATCAAACCATATATTGTTAAAAACTAGACACCCCAAGGTATTTCAAATGCTGGTATTTTAACCATTTCCATGCTCTAGTTCTACCATCAGCCTTTGTCAAACTTTATGGTAGTAACTTTTTTTTGTATACTGAGAGAAAAAGCGTTCCAAACAAGCCCTTCTATTATAAAATTTCTTTATTATACAAAAATATAAAAACACATACAGCACTCAAATATTGAACAAGAAAGTCTCATGGAAACAAATCCGAGCATGTGAAGGTACTGTAATTGCATATATAAAGTGACCTATGTGCATACCTACAATAGTATAAATAAGAATAAGGTGCTATCACATCAATTACTCACTATGGAGTGCACCTGTATCCATTATAACATGTTATTACTTTGCAAAATCACATATATACACGAGTAATCAAATAATCATTATTAGATATGACCATAAAATGCTCTAGTGCTTACCCATATTGTAAATATGACCTCCACTTCCCCTACGCCGTTTCGGTTCTCCTTTATCAAGGGGAAGTTTTTATATTTTTGTATAATAAAGAAATATATTTTATAATAGAAGGGCTTGTTTGGAACTCTTTTTCTCTCAGTATACAATTTAAGATGAGTTTCCCTAGATTTAAGATATGATCCTAATACACACCAAGGAGTTTATATGATGAAATTATATATGAGAGGTGTTTTGGGATTCTTTTGTGTTATAGTAACTTTTTTTGTATTTTTTTCACACACGTTGTACTTTAGGTATAAATATACCGCTCCTGGCATATGTCCGTGGCAAACACCCCAATATGTGTTCTGTAACATCTCCTGAGCGCAGTGATTGCCCACATGCATGGGTTTGTTGGCTTATTTGGAGGTAAAAGGCCATCTTTGCGAGGTGTGTATTTTTTGCCCATTTAGACATCTGGTCCTACTTCCCCCATGTCTGTGAACTCATTTTTTTCTATTGTTGATGCCATCCTGTGAATGACGGCAACGTCATTTACACGATGGCACTTGTGGTTGCTCTTCAGAGCAATCACAAGGCTATCGGGGTAGGGGGGTTGTGTTGCTACATGCCTCGATATCTACGCATGTCAGCAACACAGTTTATGCTTAGGACGTGATTCTGATCGCTTCCTAAGCTGTTTTAGCCAGACATCGCCGCGATCACAGCGGCGGCGGCCATTTTTCTTGCAGGGCTTTCCTTCCCGGATGCACGGTCAGCCTCACTTGTGAGGCTTCCGTGGATGCTGCAAAGCCACCGATCGTGGCGATGCCGCTATTTAACGCTTTGTCGTTAAGGGGTTAATATACACTATATGCCAAGTTGGGAAACATGACATAAACAGGACATCCACTTCACATTCTGCATTACTGAATTTGTATATAAGAAAGGACATACTATAGAAGGTTTCTCATATGAGAGAATTTTGAGGTAATACCGTTAAGGTCATCAGAAGGCACACTACAATACACCATAGAACCAATAAATGGTTAATTGCAACATTATTTACAACCAATAGGTGGTGCTTTAGCAAACAGCAGTAAAAGTGAATTCTGCATTGTCACAAGGTTGAAACACAATCATTAACTGAAACAGAAACAGATGGTTGAGGATCAGTCAAACTGGGTGAAAAACAGCCAAACTCCCTAACAAGGCGAGGTTGCTGAAGTCATCGCTTCTCTGCCTTTTGGCTAAGATCAAGCGAGTACCTGTGAGAGAGGGAAAGCTTGGTCCTCTGGCCTTAAGGCTGGGTATGGCATTAGAGAGAGTGTCCCCTAGCATGGATCCGCTGAGGCACTCGGCATTCAGATGTGTGTGTGGGGGGTACACTTTTTTATCACTTTGCATGGGTTGATAAGCATGTTGTCTTCACCTTGGATCCCCTCATGATGCACCTTTTATACACCCACTCTTGAATCGCCCCGGCCACTGGCTGGTGATGAAGGGTAAATTTTTTGACTTACCAGCCATTGGCTGGGGCCTGTGATACCTTAACTGGCACTTATTTTGGCACCGACGCTTTTCAGTTTTTTTCGGATTCAGAGCACGTTTGAGTCAGGTCAAAGCTGAGCCCCTGAAGACTCAGTCCAGTTTTGGTGGGGGGAGTGGTGTGTGCCTTCTGGCCTTAGAAAGTTTTTTTCATATGGCAGTACGAGAAGACTTCAGTGGATCTCCTCTCGGGGAGACCCTAGAAGATCCGGCTCACCCAAGGCTTCTACCTGGGTAGGAAGGAAGGGCCTGCATACCCCTTCAGAATATCCCGACGGGGCTGCATATCCCTTTGAAGATTGGGGACCGGCTCCACTGTGTATCACCGTATCACCTTCTTCACATTTGATCAACGCACGGTAGTGGAAGACGGAAGATCATGACCTCGGGCTCTCAAAAAAAAACAAAAAATCAACCCCCCCCCAAAAAAAACAGTCATGCACCATGGCACGACTGAGGACAGCATCTAGACAGAAGGTCTCTCACAGTCAGCCAGGGGTTTAAAGATGTTCTGTCTAAGGTCTTTTGAAGAAACATAAAGAAATGTTAAGGACCCTATACTTGATGACCAAACATATTCATGCTAAAACACTTGCTAACACACTTATAGGTACACATATATGCCAATACACACTTTCAGATACACACTCATGGTAACACATTCACCTTCACATACACACTCATGGTAACACACTCACCTACACATGCACATTCATGCTAACACACACTTAGAGGAATTGTATGTGTAAGTGTGTGTTAGCAGGAGTGTGTTCCTATAACACACTTACACCTACATATTCCTGCTATCACGTATATTTACACAAACATACTCATGCTAACACTCACACATTCACACTCATGCTAACATACATACCCACTCCCTACCTAATTCACCAACTTTGGAGTTTCAAATGTTTTTGCACAAAACTAGCTATAAACAACATGCCTTTCTATTATTCCTTACACCAACATGTCTTCATCACACTAGTAACCTTTTCACATCTCTTTCATCCACTCCACCCCATATGTATGTTGGTGTGAAAGCTGTGATGAGCATGCCTTGTACCCCGGCTGGGTATGCCCGTCGGTTCTGTGATGCTTCCTGCCGGGATCGAAAGGGTTATACCGCCGCCAGCTCTATACTAGCGAGGCAGCGTTCAGGAACTGGCCCGGTGTTCCTCCAATCGTAGCCCCGCAGCTCGACAAGGCGCAGCTACAGGCAGTGCAGAGATTGTCCTGAGAAGACATGTCCAGGGAAAGAACACACTTTATTGGGGAAACACCTGCTTATATACAGGTTAGGTGTGAGAAAGACCATAAATCATGTCCACATCTTCCCGCCCTACCCAGACAGTCCGGCACCACATTCAGGCCACCGGGCCCCGCAATGCCTGTACCACCTTAAACCGACATTTTCAGGGTGATCCCGAAGGAGAGGCGGCAATTCCGGGTACCGATGGACAGCTCGAGGTCCTGATGATATCTTGTCTAAAAAGTGAAGTGATTGGTCGAAGAGACCCGGAGCGGCAGCAGTTCAATGTTTCCCCTGGACGGACCGCGAGGTAGCCAGAGTGTGTGCGATAACTGGGCTGGCTGCTCTCTACTCTCATGGCAGCCTCAGCGGCCGGAAATCTGCAGGAGGCTCCTTCTCAGAACCACCCCTGGTCGCACCCCCACCACCCGTGGGGTATCTCTATATGATAGTGCTGTGGTCGGGCCGATGGTGTCTATACAGGGTTAAACGTCAGTGGGCAGGGCATGTGGCACATGGATAGGGTAGGATATGAGGGAGAACAAAGGACACACAAACGCCACATATATGGGGAAAATACATAAGTCAACAATAACTAATATATGAGCACGTTTTAACCCTGGGTGGTCACAATAACTACTACAGACTGCACCGATTAACCCGGGGCTGTCACAAAAGCCTGCCGCTAAAGGTAATATCTTAGATATATGAATGTAGACATACACCATACCATACATTGATATAAACAAATCATGAACAGGTTCAAGCCACTAAAACATATAAATATCTAAATCAATGCGTGCAAAACAATGTTAACAACCTAATGGAAGGTGGATAGCAATTTGTAAACATATTCTACCAATGATGTGCACATAAGGCAATGCTTAAGCTGTGAAGCATTTACGGTATAAAACAACATTACCCAATGTTAGACCTTAAAATCTAAAAAAATATTATCTTTATATATATTAACCATTGTGCCTTTGGAGGGTGGCGGCACGGTCACATAGTAGCGGTCCCCGGTGGCGTCTCCAGCTTTCCTATTTATGGGGGCACATAGGGGGAACGGGGACCAAAGTAGGAGGGGCAATTATAAAACGCTATATATATATATATATATATATATATATTTATATATATATATATATATATATATATATGCGTTAGAAATCTATTTTTAACTACATAATATGTACTTATCTCTTTGAAGTAAAGGCCTTGATTGAAATATGATTTCAAAATAGCTGAACCGACAGTTATTTTTCATTCTTTTATATTAGACCCTACTGCTAATATATACTAATATTATAGCCTGTTGCCGATACATATAAGCATTAGACCCTACTGCTAAAATATATAAATATTAGACCCTCCTGCCGATATATACAAATATTAGACCCTGCTTCCGATATATATAAATATTAGACCCTGCTGCCGATATATATAAATATTAGACCCTGCTGCCAATATATATTACTATTACATCATGCTGACAATATATATAAATATGAGACCCTGCTTCCGATATATATTAATATTAGACCCCGCTGCCATTATATATTAATATTATACCCTGCTGCCGATATAAATATATAAATATTAGCGCCTGCAGCCAATATATATAAATATTAGCCCCTGTTGCCAATATATATAAATATTAGCCCCTGTTGCAAATATATATAATTATTAGCCCCTGCAGCCAATATATATTAATATTAGCCCCTGCTGCCGATATATATAAATATTAGCCCCTGCTGCCGATATACCGTATTTGCTCGATTATAAGACGACCCCCCCAAATCTGAATATTAACTTAGGAAAAAAAAGAAAAAGCCTGAATAAAAGACGACCCTAAAGGAAAAAAAGTTTTACCAGTAAATGTTAATTCATGTAAACTATTTTTTTTTAATAAAAGCTATGATTGAGAAAAATATTTTTTTTGTTTTTATTTCCTTGTATTTTCCAACCTGTCCCCCAGTTACGAACATCTGCCCCCAGGCTTGCCACACCAATATGGCACTGTGGCCCATGATATGCCTTTTAACCCTCTATATGCCACTGTGCTCCATGGTATGCCTTTTGACCCCCTATGTGCTACTCTGCCTCCAGAAATGCCTTATACCCCTATATGCCACTCTGGCAATTAGGGGGTCAAAAGGCATATTATGGGGCAGAGTGGCATATAGGGAGGTATAAGGCATTTCAGGAGGCAGAGTGCTCTATTAAATGCCCCCTTAACGCCACTCTGCCTCCTGAAATGCCTTATAGCTCCCTATATGCCACTCTGACCCATAATATGCCTTTTAACCCCCTAAGTGCCAGAGTGGCATATAGGGGTATAAGGCATTCCAGAAATGCCCTATGCCCCCATTTAACACACACACACACACTTACCGGTGCTTCCAATTTCCTACTGTATTGCCGGGGCAGCGGGTTGACGTCTCCTTCCGCTGCAGCCGGAAGGAGGTGGAGTTGGCAGCGGGGGTTTGTCTGTGTCCATCGCGCATACCTTCCCCGGCTGTCAGCGATCAGAGTTCCCCGCACCGGTCAACCCGCTGCCCCGGCAATACAGCAGGAAGCACCGGTAAATGTGTGTGTGTGGGGGGGGTGTTAAATGGGGGGGGGACAGGAGGATCCAGGTACCCTGCAGCGGTGCGGGGGATCTGGATCTTAGTCTCATAATCAGACCTCTATTTTAGGTCTGATTAGAAGACGACCCCGATTAGAAGACGAGGGGTATTTTTCAGAGCATTTGCTCTGAAAAAAACCTCATCTTATAATCGAGCAAATACGGTATATCAACATTAGACCCTGCTGCCAATATATATTATTAGTCCCTGCTGACCATATATATTAATATTATCCCCTGCTGACAATATGTATTAATATTAGACCCTGCTGCCAATATATATATATATATAAATATTAGACCCTGCTGCCAATATAAATTAATAGTAGCCCCTGCTGCCAATATATATATTATTAGCCCCTGCTGCCAGTATATATAAATATTTGCCCCTGCTGCCAATATATATATAAATATTAGACCCTGTTGCCAATATGTTTTATAGTAAAAAAAATTGGACCTTACCTAAGCATTTCCTTGATTTCCTAAGTATTTCCAGCAATACGCTCCCTAGCATGCAATCACTCCCTCTGCTACCACACCAAAGCCAAAAAATATTTGCCACACTGCAGATCAGGAGAAGACTGTGAGAGTCAGTAGTCTTCCCTCCTGACCGCACCGTGACATTGAGAGGTCCTCTCCCCCGTAATCGTCCCCAGAGTCCCTTTGTCCCCTCATTTACTAAACTTTACCTCTCTTTTACTTACTCCCTGTAGCTCAGGTATAGATCAAATAAACAACACGTGCAACTAAACCCTGTATTTGCAGGTATACATAAATAATGTATGGAAACATAGCATAGCAGGTAAAGATTAACAGAATAAGACAAAAACCTAGTTTTGCAGTTATAGATCAATTGGAATTCACATAAAAACTCAGCATTAAAGGTTTAGAAAACCCCCCTAAATTACAGGCATAGATCACAAGTCGCACACTCCAAAGCCAGCCTGGCATCCACATTGGCCACATAGAACCTGACCAGCATCCAAATTACACACACATAGGACGTGCCATCTTTGTCCCCATACAGCCCAGCATGAGTCAACATTGTCCCCAAACAGCCGAGCGTACGCCATCTTTGTCCCATAAACACTTTGATTCACCTATGATTCACACAAACACTTTTACAATCACTCACTAATTCATTTTCATTCACACAATCATTTATTCTTTCACTCTTTCACACAAATTATTTACACATATTCATTAATGCATTCTCACAAATTCATTACTTCTCTCACTCATTCACACAATTCATCCGCACAATTTATTCTCTCACTCATTCACACAATTCATCCACACATTAATTCATTTATTCTTTCACTCATTCACACAATGCATCCACACATTAATCCATTCACTCTCTCTCATTCTGACTCTTTATTTCAATATTCTTGCTACACTCCCTTCTCACTATCTACCCCCCCATCCCTCCCTTCTCACTATCTACCCCCCCATCCCTCCCTTCTCACTATCTACCCCCCCATCCCTCCCTTCTCACTATCTACCCCCATCCCTCCCTTCTCACTATCTACCCCCCCTATCCCTCCCTTTTCACTATCTACCCCCCCTATCCCTCCCTTCTCACTATCTACCCCCCTCTCTCTGCATAATGTACCAGATCTTGGACAGAATCTGAAACTGTGTGGGGATCAAGATGTTCCAATTTTTAGCCACAGAAAGACGTGCAGCAGCACATATCCTGTGAATGAGTTTATTTATAGAAGAATAAAATTGTGGGTTAGGGTGGTTCTTACTAAGCAGTGCAGTCCATGGACACAGTTCCACCCGCGTTTCTAATATCTCACTTAGCAGATGGAAAACCCAATTCCACATCTCCACTCCAGGGGGCATGTCCACCACATGTGGATATAAGTGCCTCGGCCCCCACATCCTCTTGTGCATCTATCACTCGCCCCAAGAAAAATCTTGGCCACTCTAGAGGGGTGTAGGTACCACCTGCCTATGACCTTATAAGCCCCCTCCTTAACAAGTGTGTTTGCTGGTAGTTTGAAAGTGTTAGTGTAAATCTCTGACCAGTGTTCCGAAAGGGTGTCTCCCAAGTCCGTCAACTGACGGTGTGGAGGGACACAGGGAAAAGCATAGCTGATAAGGTATGAGTAAAGCAGTGAGATAGCGCCCGACCTTTTGTGGCCAGCACAACAAAGGCACTCAAAGGGGGTCATTTTCACCATCGAGTGAGTATGTTTATGTGTGGACAAAAGCGACTTAAATTGCATAAAATGGAAAACTTCCTCTTGTGGCATCTGTAAAGTGTCTGTAAGAGTGCGTAATGTGTGCATTTGACCCCTAAGATATTAATGTCCAACTTTTGTTATTCCCCGCGCCCTCCACCACCTGAATGCAGTTCGGTCTAAGCAGGCCGGGAAGTCCGGATTACGAATTAGTGGTGAGAGGGTGAAAGGCGTATTTTGTAGCCTAGGCTTCAGTCTGAGGTGCTCCCAGATAAATAAGGAAAAGGACAGGGTAGGATTCTTCTTACATGATGGCCGCGCGCTCCTCCCCAATCAGCATATATCAGAGATATCTGGCTACAATCACACCCCCCCTCAAATGACACCCATGGCGGCACCAACGCACCCAGGTGCACCTGTGCCAGCTGGGCCAATTGAGCTGCATGAAAATATGTAAGTAAATGTGGCACCCCCAACCCCTCGGAAAAGGTAAAGAATCTTTGGTAAGAAAGTCATTTTAACGCTGTACATCCTACCTAACATATATAAATTATAGAACATCCACCTGTGCAGGCCCCCCTTTAACTGTTGTATCATTGGTTGATAATTAGCCCTAAAAGGTCCGACAATTGGGCCGTGATAAACACCCCCAGTTATTGGAGCCGAAAGGTTTGCCATTTGAAATCAAAGTTAAGCTCGATCAATTTAACCGTGTGATGGGGTAAGGAAAGGTTAAGGGCCTCGCACTTAGAACTGTTAATTTTATAACCTGAGAAAGACGAAAATTGGGACAGGAGAGCGTACAAATTTGGAATAGACACCAGGGGGGATGTGAGAGGCAGAAGGATATCATCAGCAAAGAGGCTTGCCTTATATTGAGACCCCCCCTAACCTCTATCCCCCCTAATTTCCGTGTTGAGTTGCATGGCAGCCGCCAAGGTTTCTATGTGTCGATATTGTCAATGTGTCGATATTGTTTATAGTAAAGTGCTGTAAACTCATCATGGCCTTGGGCCTTGGCACACTTTAAGGAGCTGATTGCTAAACCAATCTCCTCCTGAGTAATTTCCGCAGACAATGCTGACACTGTCTCAATTGGGAGAACCGGTAAATTAGAGTCCCTTAGAAATGTATGTGTACGCGTATTGTGGGATGTGTGGGAAACTTTGTGACCATCATAGAGGTCAGTGTAATAAGCCGCAAATTGTGCACAGATAGCGCCAGGATGTGAGGTCACCTTCCATTGAAAGGTATGTATCTGTTATATGAAATGTGACTGTGTGGAATGTCTATGTTGTCTAGCTAACATCGTATCAGGCTTATTGCCCTTTAAAAAAAAAATTTTGGTTTGTCCAATGAATAGCTTTCAGGACCTAACTGGAGAGAAACAGGTTAAACTCCCCCATTTTTAGTGACTTTTTAACAGAATTTGCCAATTTTGTGAGATCATAAGAATCTAACAAAGGAAAACAGACAGATTAATTTTGCCATTACAACCCAGTTTGGCCCTCTTTAGTGAAGTAAAGAGGTAAGAGATTGCATGTAGGAGGATACATATAAATAATTATTAAGCAGAAGTAGCCAAATAAACTCTGGGTGATGGTGTCATTGATGGTTATGGATGTGATTCATGGGTCCGACAGCCTGTGGGTTTTTTCATTACTTTTTTTACTCTGGCTGATCATTATTTACAAGAGGATGGGACAACAAAGAAACAAAGAATCTGTCAGCAAATAAGAACCATGCACCTATCTAGTCTGCCCAATTTCTTAATACTTTCCTTAGCTCCTAGACTTATATTATATCTAGGATAGCCTTATGTCTATCCCATGCATTAACTGGATTAACATCCATCACTTCTGCTGGAAGGCTATTCCATGCATCCACCACCCTATTAGTAAAGTAATATTTCCCGATATTGCTTTTAAACCTTTGCTCCTCTAATTTAAGACATATGTTTTTACTAATGTTGTGGTTGTTTTTCTTCTTTCAAATATACTGTTCTCCTTTATCGTGTTGATTCCTTTTATGTATTTAAATGTTTGTGTCACAAACTCCTTGTAACGTCTTTCCTCCAAACTATATATGTTAAGATCACTTAACCTTTCCTGCTAAGTTTATCCTGCAACCCATGAACCAGTTTAGTAGCCCTTCTCTGAACCGTCTCCTAAGTATTAATATCCTTTTGGAGATATGGTCTCCCGTACTGTATACAATACTCCAAGTGAGGTCTCACCATTGCTATTTACAGTGGCATGAGTGTTTCCCTCTTTCTAGTGCTAATACCTCTCCCTATATAACCAAGCATTCTGCTACCATTTCCTGCTGCTATTTTACATTTTCTACCTATCTTTGTATCTTCTGAAATAATTACCCCTAAAAGTGCATTAGCTTGCCACAGCTCTGTCCATTTTTATAGTTTACATAAATAATTTGCTTATCCCTCCAGGAACACCAACCTTTTTTAAAACCTGTGTCATTATGGCAAAAGACATACCTTATCACCAAGACCTTCTGCAGTGACATTAATAAAAATATTAAAGATAATGAGTCCAAGTACAGCTCTATTAGGTATCCTACTGACCTACAAGATCCTACATGACCTTGGTTAATCAATAAGATTACGATATTTTTATGTAGTAATTAATAGAATGGTGGTGGCGCCAAAACGTACACGAAGACGCACAAAACATCGTTGTGTTCGTCTTCGCTTTCGCCTGCCAATTTTTCAAAGAAGAGGAAGACAAAGATTGAGTGAGCTGATCTTCATTTGTCCAATCAGCTCATTCTTGTGACATCATGCCGAGGGCTCGTCCAAAGTCTGTGCTGCTTTTTAAAAAAATAAGAAACCGCCTTTATAAGAGCAGAGCTTGCATGAGATCAATTCATTTTCGTTTTGACTGCTTCTGCAACAATGCTGTGCTGCATCCGAGCGTTACAGAGAGAAATTGTTCTGTGTGCGACTGGTAATCCTCAGCCTGCCATTTCTCACATTGTACTCTTACTGAAGTAGGTTTTTTTTCAGTGCTTCTGGGTCAGTTGTTTAATGCTGTTGAACTGACAGTTTGCAGCCCAGGTCAAGGTGCCCTTGACCTGGGCTGGCAGTGCCTACTGCCTGCCGTGTCTTCCCTTAGTTTTTAAAAAAGCATTTTTAACTAGATTTTGTAATTTCAGGACAGTCAGTCAATAATTTAGTTATTTAAGCTGAACTGTTTGAATTATTAATTAAATAATATAATTTATAAATTTAATAGCACTACTACTATAATATAATATATAATAATAATATTGTCATATAGTATATTAGTGTAGGCAACTACAAGTGTGTAATATAAAATCATTAATATTTAATAATATTATTATAATTTATTTTAGCTAGCTAAATTAGCTATATTATTGTCACCAACCTGGATCAGCGGAGGAGAGGGAGACCACCCCCTGCCAGCCTGCAGCCACAGCAGCCTCCACGGAGGAGAGGGAGACCGCCCTCTGCCAGCCTGCAGTCACAGCAGCCTCCACGGAGGAGAGGGAGACCTCCCTCTGTTAGCCAGCAGCCACAGCAGCCTCCAAGGAGGAGAGGGAGACCCCCTTCTGCTAGCTACCAGCCACAGCAACCTCCACGGAGCAGAGGAAGACCTCCATCTACCTCCACACGCCCTCTGGTGGTTAGACCCAGAACCGCAGGCACCTATACTTATAGGCTACGGTCTAGCCACACTCAAGATGGCTGCCGGATTCCACCAATCAGGAAGTGACATCAGCCTGTTCAAATTTTGGTGCCAATTGCTCCAATTGGTGCCTAGTCACTTCCTCTTCCTTTATAAACTCCCAGTGGACATTCAGACCTTGCCCTCTGGTGGTCATACCTATTCCTATAGTGTTACTCCTCAGTGCGCATTCTGGTTCATGTTTTCTGTTATTGACCCTGGCTTGTTATTCGTTTCTCCTGACCTCTGGATTCCTGGCCTCGGCTTGTCATTCGTATTTTGTGATCTCTGGTACCCCGACCTCGGCTTGAACCTGACATTATCCGTACCTTGTGTCCTACCTGCAACACTGTCTCCTACCTCGCTGTGCGAGGGGCCATAATGAGACGGGCATCAGTAGGACAGCAGGGTTCCTGCGAGGGTTGCCTAGATGAGATGGACCAACGTTTGGATCAGTTCGCCCAAGCGCTCCAGACCCTGTTACAGCGCTCTGATCCAGCTCTCTAAGTGACACAATCCTCCACAGCCTCAGCTCCTGTGCAGACGGTTCATGTACCTCTACATCTACCTCCACCAGCTCGTTACGGAGGTGATCCTGCCGCTTGTCGTGGGTTCTTGAACCAATGCGAGATCCACTTCGAACTGTCTCCTTATGCATTCCCTACCAACCGGGCCAAGGTGTGATATGTTATCTCTTTACTCTCGGACAAAGCCTTTGCTTGGGTAGTTCATTCCTACACTGAATTTGTGGTCTCACTACGCTCAGTATTTGATCTTCCTGGGAGGCTTTCTGAGACTCTAAAAGATGAAATCGCGGCTAGAGACTTACCTGTCGAGTTGGAGAATATGATAGCGTATGTTTCCCAAATCGATCTCCGACTGCGCGACAGACAAGCATAGAGGGAGGAGATGAGGAACAGAGAGAGACCCAGGCGACCCAATATAAGTCTAGCTCCACATTTCATTCCCCCGGCTGTTTTAACTATGAGCCCTGAAGAACCTATGCAAGTGGGGGCTACCAGACTTTCTGAGCAAGAAAGAAACCGTAGGAGACAGGAGGGTCTCTGTATGTATTGTGGCCAGACTGGACATCTTGTGAGAAATTGCCCCAAGAAGCCGGAAAACGCCCGCACCTAAGCAAGCTGAGGGGACCAGTTTCCCGCATGACAGTTCCTGTTCGTCTATCCTGGTCCTCCGGTCACATCTCTACTGAGGCCTTTCTAGATTCCGGAGTGGCGGGTAACTTCATAGACGCTACCTTTTGCCAACAAGCCGGCATTCCTACTGAACCACAAGCGGTTCCCCTCATCGTAGAAGCCATTGATGGGAGACTCCTTCAACCGTCTACTGTGACCCATTCTACGTCACCACTAACGCTAACTGTCGGGCTCCTACACGAGGAAAAGCTGTCTTTCCACGTCATCCATTCCCACACAATATCACTCCTTCTGGGGTTTTCGTGGTTACAGTCTCATAACCCCACCATAGACATGGAGTTCCAGACAGATCACAGCATGGGATAAGGATTGTGTCAAGCATTGCCACAGACCGATCCGCCTCGCCTCCAGTGTTGCTGCCTGAACAATTCCAACAGTTCGCAGACGTCTTCGACAAGAAGGAGGAGAGATTACCACCACACAGGCCATATGATTGTCCTTTCGACTTATTACCCGGCACTATGCCTCCTCGTGGGTGTGTCTACCCACTATCCATTCCTGAGACACGAGCTATGGAGTCTTATATCGAGGAGAACCTTAAACGAGGCTTTATTCAGCGATCTACATCACCTGCAGGGGCAGGCTTCTTCTTCGTACAGAAAAAGGATTGGGACCTACGCCCCTGTATATATTATCGAGGTCTCAACAAGATCACTCAACGTAATACATACCCGATACCTCTGATCACCGAACTTTTTACCAAGTTGGACCTGCGAAGGGGCGTACAACCTCGTCAGGATTCGACCCGGTGATGAGTGGAAGACCGCCTTCAACACTCGGTCCGGCCTTTACAAGTATACCGTTATGCCCTTCCGACTATGTAATGCCCCGGCAGTCTTCCAGGAGTTCATTAATGATTGTCTTCGAGATTTCCTTCCACAGTTCATAGTGGTATACCTGATATACTCGATTGCGACTTCATGGACTTTACGCTAAGTTAGAAAAATGCTCCTTCGAGGTATGCAAAGTGACGTTCCTAGGGTATGTCATAACCCCAGAGGGGTTCGAGATGGACCCGACTAAGGTCTAAGTGATCAAGGAATGGCCTCAACCGATAGGGCTGAAACCTCTTCAACGCTTCCTGGGGTTTGCCAACTACTATCGGAAATTAATTCGAGATTACTCTAAGATCGTTGCACCGCTCACGGCCCTTACCAAGAAGGGTTCCAACACACAATCTTGGACACTTGAGGCGATTCAAGCCTTCACTCGCCTTAAAGACAAGTTCATCACTGCTCCAGTACTCAGACATCCCGACCCACAGCAACCCTTCGTGTTGGAGGTTGGCGCATCTGAGATTGGGGTAGGAGCAGTACTATCCCAAAGAGCCTCCTACAGTGGCCCGTTGCACCCTTGCGGGTACTTTTCTAAACGATTCACACCAGCTGAAAGGAACTATGCCGTGGGTAACAAGGAACTACTAGCAGTTATTTTCACCTTGGAGGAGTGGCGTCATCTGCTCGAGGGGGTTCATGTGCCCACTACGATATTGACTGATCATAAGAACTTACAATATATCGGGTCCGCTAAGTGCCTTAACCCTCGTCAAGCTAGATGGGCGCTTTTTCTGTCTCGATTCCCTTTCGTAATTACTTACAGACCTGGGACAAAGAACGTCAAAGCTGACGCTTTGCAGGGGATCCTTCTCTCTGGCAGCCGGTGAACATTTGCGTAACCTCTGCTGCTGCTGGCTGGGGCTTCTATGGTGGAGCACCAGAAGGTCATGTCACGCCATGTCAGATGTCCACCGGCTGCCAGAGAGGAGGATCCAGGTCTCCTGCAACACTATGGGGGATCTGGAACTTAGTCTTGTAGTCAGGCCTCTATTTGAGAACCGGGTTCCAGAATCTATCGTTCCATCAGGCAAACCCGTGGCACCTGTACAGCTCCGCTGTATAACTCCCCAGATTGACCAACTCTCAGGCATGCAGAATGGAGCTCCTTCAGCCTTACCTGCGGGCAAACTATATGTACAGTTAGAGCTGAGAACGGAGGTTCTGAGTCTTTGCCATGGTTCTAAGACGTCTGGTCATCCCGGAACAGCCCGTACGAAAGAGCTGGTCTCCCAAACCTTCTGGTGGCCAGATTGGAGCAAGTGCACCACAGAATACGTCAAAGCGTGTACAGCTTGTGCTGCTAATAAGGCTTGCAGACGACCACCTGCCGGTCTGCTTCAACCTCTTCCTCGTCCCTCTGCTCCATGGACTCATCTGGCAATGGACTTTATTGTTGATTTACCCAGTTCCCGGGGTCACACCATGATCCTTATGATTATGGACCGCTTCTCCAAGATGGGCCACATGGTACCACTGAGGAAACTCCCTAATGCTGCAGTCCTATCCAAGTTTTTTATTCGGGAGGTGATACGCTTACATGGGTTACCTACAGAGATTGTGTCTGACCGTGGAACGCAATTTGTGGCACGTTTTTGGCAGGAGTTTACCAGGGCTCTCGGTATCAACCTTGCTTTCTCCTCCGTATATCATCCCCAGACTAATGGGGCTGCTGAGCAAGCTAATCAGCACCTCGAACAGTTCCTACGTTTATTCGTGAACGATCATCAGGATGACTGGGTTGATCTGCATGTAATAATAGGAGTCCACTGGGGTTTCTCCCTTCTACTGCTTCTACGGTCTGCATCCATAGGTGTTTCCTAGCTCTCTCCCTACATCCTCGGTTCCAGCCCTCGATGCACGTCTTGCCTCTCTCCACTCCACCTGGTTATCTGTTCAAGCTGCACTGGAACGTGCTGCTCTGCGCCAGAAGCGCTATGCTGACAGAAGACGCTCGCCACACCCTACCTACTCTCCAGGCGACAGGGTGTGGTTGTCCACTAGGTACCTGAGGCTTAGAGTTCCTACCATGAAGTTGGCGCCGCGCTTCATCGGTCATTTTTCAATTGTCCGACGTGTCAATGCTGTGGCTGAAAGGGTCTTCCACATCTCCCTACTCAAACCACTCGTGTGTAATCGATACACCGTGCGTCATCCCGCTTTCCCCATGACCCCAGTGGAGCAGGAGGGGGAACGCGTTGCCCAGGCCACCCTTGACTCCAGGAGACAACAAGGGATTCTCCAGTACCTTGTCCATTGGAGGGGAAATGGGCCTGAAGAACTCTCCCGGGTTCCTGCAGCACGGCTCAATGCACCTTATTTGATTCGGTACTTCCACTCACGGAGGCCAGCATGTCCTGGCGAAGGTCACCCTGGGGTCGCCCCTTTAAGGGGGGGTACTGTCACCAACCTGGATCAGCGGCCGCTGGTACGAAGGAGAGGGAGACCACCTTCTGCCAGTCTCCAGCCACAGCGGCCTCCACTGAGAAGAGGGAGACCACTCTCTGCCAGCCTGCAGCCACAGCAGCTTCCACGAAGGAGAGGGAGACCGCCCTCTGCCAGCCTGCAGCCACAGCAGCCTCCACAGAGGAGAGGGAGAACGCCCTCTGCCAGCCTGCAGCCACAGCAGCCTCCACGGAGGAGAGGGAGACCTCCCTCTGTCAGCCAGCAGCCACAGCAGCCTCCAAGGTAGAGAGGGAGACCCCCTTCTGCTAGCTACAAGCCACAGCAACTTCCACGGAGGAGAGTAAGACCTCCATCTACCTCCGCACGCCCTCTGGTGGTTAGACCCAGAACCGCAGGCACCTATACTTATAGGCTACGGTCTAGCCACACTCAAGATGGCTGCCGGATTCCACCAAACAGGAAGTGACATCAGCCTGTTCAAATTTTGGCGCCAATTGCTCCAATTGGTGCCTAGTCACTTCCTCTTCCTTTATAAACTCCCAGTGGACATTCAGACCTTGGCCTCTGATGGTCGTAACCTATTCCTATAGTGTTACTCCTCAGTGCGCATTCTGGTTCTTGTTTTCTGTTATTGACCCTGGCTTGTTATTCGTTTCTCCTGACCTCTGGATTCCTGACCTCGGCTTGTCATTCGTATTTCGTGATCTCTGGTACCCCGACCTCGGCTTGAATCTGACCTTGTACTTATCCGTACCTTGTGTCCTACCTGCACCACTGTCTCCTACCTCGCTGTGCGTGACAATTATATTAGCTTATTGTGCTTGAGATATTCTGTCAGGTAGAAGAATTAATTTATCCCACATAAAGATTAACCACTCCACTACTACCCTTAAGCTTAAGCTAAAAGTTAATAATTCATTTGATTATTAATTATATTAATATAATAAATCCCTAATAATTAATTAATTACTTAGTTAATAATTTAGTTAATACATTTTAATTTTAAAGTTAAGCTAATTTTACTAGTACTGGTGCTGTAGTGCTTTAGATTGTGCTTTGTGTTAGCAACAGCAAGGGACAAAGTAATTTTTTCTTCTTAATATTATTAATGAATAGTTTTATTAATTTTAATTTCATTTGTTTTGCTCACCTCAGTCCATCAGTGAAGTGAACTTGTTGGGCTAGTGAGTCCAGCTGCATAAGTGCTGTGTGTTTTTTTTGTTCAGCAAGCAGTGAAGTAGGGCTGCAACTAACGATTATTTTGATAATCGATTAGTTGGCCGATTATTTTTTTGATTAATCGGATAAAAAATGCAATTTTTTTTAAATTTAAAATCATGTAATAAAAAACGTACAATTTACACTTTCATCTCTTTATTGCAATGGCCTCTCTCTATTCACCTTCTTATTTTACTGACATAATAATAAAAGCTACAAGAACCCAAACACACGGTTTCTCAAACTAGGTTTTAATACAAAGTTATTAGTAAATATTAATTCATATGCTAACTATTTTTCATATTTAATAAAAACTATGAGAAAAAAGCCTTGTTTATATTTTCTTTTATTTACCAAACTGCCTCCAGTTATGCACATCTGACCCCCAGCTTGCCACTCTGCCCCCATATATGCCTTATACCTCTTATATGCCAGATGCCACTGTGCCCTCGATATGCCTTATACTCCTTATATGCCAGTGATATGCAACTGAGACCCCTGATATACCTTTTACCCCCAGACATGTTTTATGCCTCCCTGATATGCCTAATATCGATATGCCTTATACCCCCTATATGCCCTGAAATTCATAATACCCCCCATACACCACTATAACTCACCCATACACCACTCTGGCTCCTCCCCCTCCCATACACAACTCTGGCTCCTCCCCCTCTCATACTCCACTCTGGCCCCTTCACCTCCCATACTCCACTCTGGCTCCTCCCCTCTCCCATACTCCACTCTGCCTCCTCCCCCTCCCATACACCACTTTGGCTCCTCCCCCTCCCATACTCCACTCTGCCTCCTCCCCCCTCCCATACTCCACTCTGCCTCCTGTCAGCAACGGAGGTTCAGAGGACACCAGGGAGCCGGGTAGAGAGGCAGAGTGGCGTATGGGAGGGGGAGGAGCCAGAGTGGTGTATGGGAGGGTGGCTCCCATACACCCCTCTGACTCCCCCCCCCTCCCATACACCGCTCTGCCTCTCTACCCGGCTCCGTTGCTGACAAGCACTTTCACTGCAGCTTCATAGAAGCCTCAGCGTAAGTGAAGGGCAGTAACGGAGGCTGTCTGTGCAATGCAGACCCCCACCAGCTGACAGAGAGGATGATTATCTGTCAGCCGGTGGGGGTCCGCGATGCGCACAGACAGCCTCCGTTACTGCCCTTCACTTATGCTGAGGCTTCTATGAAGCTGCAGTGAAAGTGCCTGTCAGTAACGGAGGTTCAAAGCACCAGGGAGTCGGGAGAGAGGCAGAGGGGTGTATGGGAGGGGGAGGAGGCAGAGCAGTGTATGGGAGGGGGAGGAGGCAGAGCAGTGTATGGGAGGGGGAGGAGGCAGAGCAGTGTATGGGAGGGGGGAGAGAGACGGAAGTGAGAGACCGGCCGACAGTGAGGGGAATCCAGGTCCCCTGCAGCATTGCGGGGGATCTGGATTCTGGTGTTATAATCCGATCTCTGTTTGAGGTCGGATTATAGAAGGAGAGGATTTGACTAATCGATAATGAAAATCGTAGATATCGATTTTCATTATCGATTATTATCGGTTTTATCGATTAGTTGTTTCAGCCCTA
Organism: Spea bombifrons; assembly: GCF_027358695.1. Classification (NCBI taxonomy): domain Eukaryota; kingdom Metazoa; phylum Chordata; class Amphibia; order Anura; family Pelobatidae; genus Spea; species Spea bombifrons. The sequence continues at coordinate 42,527,539 of NC_071091.1, forward strand.
CAGTGAAGCTAACTGTTTTGCTGTTAAATTTTATTTTCTTATTTTTTTTCAAGAAAGATTGACTGTGTGACGACAACTGTAGTAAGCAAAACTTCAAGGTAGCTGTTTTACTAGTAAAAAAGAAAATAATTATTGCAAATTTTTGCCCCCCAGTTATGCACATCTGCCCCAGAAATGCCTTATACCCCCTATATGCCACTGTGCCCCATGATATGCCTTTTAACCCTCTAAATGCCACTGTGCCCCATGATATGCCTTTTAACCCTATATGCCACTGTGCCCCATGATATGCCTTTTGACCCCCTATGTGCCACTCTGCCTCCAGAAATGCCTTATACCCCTATATGCCACTCTGGCATTTAGAGGGTTAAAAGGCATATTATGGGGAAGAGTGGCATATAGGGAGGATTAAGGCATGCAGGAGGCAGAGTGGCGTATAGAGGGTTAAAAAGGCATTTCTGGAGGCAGAGTGGCATTAAGGGGGTTAAAAGGCATTTCACAGAGCACTCTGCCTTCAGAAATGCCTTATGCTCCCCATTTAACACTCCCCCGCCCCCCCAAACTTACCGGTGCTTCTGACTTCCCTGTCATGTAGCCGGGGCAGCGTGTAGATCCCACGCACTTCTGCAGCAGCCGGAAGCAGGCGTGGCTAGCAGCGGGGGTTGTCTGCGTCCATCGCGCAGACCTTCCCCGACTGTCAGAGACCAGAGTTCCCCGCACCGGTGCGGGGAACTCTGATCTTTGATAGCCGGGGAAGGTATGCGCGATGGACGCAGACAACCCCCGGTACTAGCCACACCTCCTTCCTGCTGCAGCGGAGGTTGTCTACGCGAATCACGTAGACATCTACCATGCTGCCCCAGCTACAGCTCAGAAGTACCGGTAAGTGGGGCGGGGGGGGGACAGGAGGATCCAGGTCCCCTGCAGCTGCGGGGGATCTGGATCTTAGTCGTCTCATAGTCAGACCTATTTGAGGTCTGATTATAAGACGACCCCGAATATAAGACGAGGGGTAGTTTTCAGAGCATTTGCTCTGAAAAAAACCTTGTCTTAAAATCGAGCAAATACAGTAATATACTGATATAAACTCCCTTTAGCTTAGTGGGCTCGAGAGTGTCTGCCCTTGCCTAGACCATAATGCCCTCCCTTTACGGGTAGCAACCACTTTGCCTCCAACATATGGAGCCTCATTAGCACACAGCATGCACATTACTGCTTGCGCACATTTTTGGAGGATAATACCACTGTAGGCACATGGAGCGATAGTAAGGGTGGAGCTGGGGCAGAAAGGCACAGGTTTATACATCCTTTCTACTCCATCCTCAGGTTATGGATGAGCAGCACACATTTAGACAGCACTTAGGATGATACTGGTGCAGCGGTGGCAATGGGAGTGGTGGTGGTGACTGACGCGGCAGCAAATACGCTGTAAGCAGTTAGAGATGGCGAGTTTGTGTTGCACTGCCAGTGTAGGCTGTCGAAACTAATCAAAAAGTGCCAAAGGTTCATGGGCATGTTCCCACATTGTGAAGGCAAGCCTGCAACCGAGGGAGATGCAGGGTAAGCCGGGTCTACTCCAACAACATCTTCATTCGGACCTAGTCACCAGCTGGAATGCACCCTGGACATGATGGAGCAGTAGCGGGTGTCCAGCCCATTGGGCAGAAGGCAATGGGCAGTAATAGGGCAGGTGGTTGTGGTCCTGATGTCATTCAGGGATGTGACTGAGAATTTAAACCAGGGCACTGCTGCTATGGGCCAGGTCACCCCCCTACTAACTTATAATATACAAAAAATGCATGATTTCCTGAAACAAAATTAGGTGTTTCCAGGCGACAGATCACATGTGGATCAGAAGGCTGACAGGTTGCATGTAATCCATCATGGACACCTAGAGTATATACTGACCCTTAAAAATATTTTAAAACTTGTCTGTAGGGTATGTAAGATGTACCACAAAAGGGAAATGCTAAGAGAAGGAGGGACGCAGGAGTCGGAAATGAAAATTCTCAGCAGCAGTGACAGTACTGTAGTGGAGTCCACATGTCCAATTCCCAATCCTTTGCACCAATGCAGAGCAGCAGCACTAGATCACCTGAAACAGCAGCATATCTGGCCTTTGCTTAGTGGTCCAGCAGTTGATTTCATCCCCAGGCAACCTACATAATCTCCAAAGAACACAGCTGCCCCTGTACCTGCTGGAGCAGATGGTTTTAGTGAAAGTTAATCTCCCCAAATTAGGTTACCCAATTTTCAGATTGAGTGAGGTTCTAGTGTTCCTGTTGTGTCTCCTTGCATAGTCTGGGGGATCAGTTTTTTTAATTTTGTATATACTGGGGAAATTCAGTCCTGCACCAAGTGGCTGGATTTGTCTTTCTAACAGTGCCAGCCCAGGCCCAGTGTCCTACTTCTGCTCCTCTATCTTCTTCCTTACTCTTTTTTTTCTATATTGTGAAATACAGTCTATATGGGCTAATGTGTATCTGTCTTCCAGTGTCTACCATGTACCTTGCTGTACTTCTGTGGCTCCATCGCATTGCCTTCTTCTTATTTTTCATTTGTAATACGATATTTGCTCGATTATAAGACGACCCCCCCAAAATCTGAATATTAATTTAGGAAAAAGAGAAAAAGCCCGAATATAAGACAACCCTATAGGAAATAGGTTTTACTAGTAAATATTAATTCATGTAAACTATTTTTTCATATTTAATAAAAGCTATGACTGAGAATTTTTTTGTTTTGTTTTTATTTCCTTTTATTTGCCAACCTGCCCCCCAGTTATGCACATCTGCCCCCAGGCTTGCCACTCTGCCTCCCTGAGATGCCTTTACCCCCCTATATGCCACTCTGCCTCCCTGATATGCCTTATACCCCCTTTATGCCACTTTGCCTCCAGAAATGCCTTTTAACCCCTTATATGTCCCTTATATAGGTTAAAAGGCTTATCATGGGGCACTCTGCCTCCAGAAAAGCCTTATGCCACCCATACAACCCCCCCCCCCCGATTTACCAGTGCTTCTGACTCCCTGGTGTCTGGTGGGGGCAGCAGGTGTTCGCCGGTGCTGCGTCATAGAAGCTACGGCGGAAGTACAAGCAGTAGAGGGGGTTGTCTGCGTTCATCGAGCGGACGTTCGCCGGCTGGCAACCGGGGAAGGTATGCGCGATGCATGTAGACAACCTCCGCTGCTGCCGATTCATTTGATCCCCTATCAATCAGCAAGATGTTTGGCTCCCAGGTGTCTTTTATACAGGTAACGAGCTGAGATTAGGAGCACACTCTTAAAGGGAGTGCCCTAATCTCAGTTTGTTATCTGTATTAAAGACACCTGTCCACAGAAGCAATCAGATTCCAAACTCTCCACCATGCCAAAGATTAAAGAGCTGTCCAAGGATGTTAGGGACAAGATTGTAGACCTACACAATCCTGGAATGGGCTACAAGACCATTGCCATGCAGCTTGGTGAAAAGGTGACCACAGTTGGTGCTATTATTCGCAAATGGAAGAAACACAAAATTACCGTATATTCCGGCGTATAAGACGACTGGGCGTATAAGACGACCCCCAACTTTTCCAGTTCAAATATAGAGTTTGGACTATACTCGCCGTATAAGACTACCCCTCTACCCAGCATACAACAACCAGCCAATCACGGCAAGCGATGTACCTTACCGGTGATTGGCTGGTTGTTATACAGACATATACATACATACACTGCCCTTACACACACACACACACACATATATATATATCTACACATACTAACATACACCTGTCAATACATACACATTTATACACTGCCCTCACCACACACCCCTGCCTTTACACACACACGTGTATATATATATATATATATATATACAGACACACACACACACATGTATATATACATACACACACACACACATATGTGTATATATATATATATATATATATATATATATATTGTGGCAAAGTAATGGACTCTGTGTACATAAGTGGCAGATTGGAACGCTCATTATTCCCAGCATGGGGAGGGTTAATTGCTGGAGGTCAGCAAGGTGGAGCCAATTAACCTGAACTCAGGTGCTTAAAGGGGCGGCCGTTAGAGGCATTAGATGTCTGGGAGTAGGGTGAGAGGCAGGCAAGCCAGAGGCCCTCAGACTGTATCAAAAGGATTTGTTTTTGCTTTGGTTTATTTACACTATGAAGTGCATTGCTGTGGACTGTACAATTCTGCAATAAACCACATCTTGCTTTTATTCTGCTGGTGTTCGGAGTTTCTTGTTTTGATCGAGCCATCCTGCCACAAGTGGTGTCAGAAGTGGGATATTGCTGTTTGAACCCTGTATCAACATGGAGGATGTTTTAAAGGCCCTCCTGCATGCTACTACAGTGCAACAGGAAACCAACCGGCTGATAACTGCTCAGATGGGAGCTATGATGGAAGCACAGCAAGAGGACAGGATTGTCCTAAAAGAGATTGTACAGCAACTCTCAAAAACTACCACAGATGAACAGAGCAGCAGTCCAAAACCTATCCATGCAAGTCAGTATCTGCAAAAGATGACGCCGCAAGATGATGTGGAGGCCTATCTAACAGCTTTTGAGCGGACTGCCATCAGAGAGCAATGGCCTCGCACTCAATGGGCTGGTATAGTTGCACCTTTTTTGCTTGGTGAAGCTCAAAAAGCCTATTTTGACCTAGAGGAAGAGGCGGCTGCTAGTTATGATATTCTTAAAGCAGAGATTCTTGCAAGGACTGGCGTGACTCCAGTGATCCGTGCCCAACGGTTCTATAATTGGAAATACCAGGAACAGAAGGCACCAAGATCACAAATGTTTGATTTGATTCATCTGGCCAGGAGATGGTTAAAACCAGAGAGTTCAACGCCTGCTCAAATAATTGAGACCTTGGTTTTGGATCGTTTTTTGCGAGGATTACCCCAAGGCCTACGAGAGTGGGCAGGGCAGGGAAGCCCTACCACTTATGATGCAATGGTGGCACTGGTTGAACAATATACAGCAGTGAGAGAGTTAAAATCTACATCACAGACTAAAATGCAACACAACCAAAGACTGCTCACAAGCTCAAGGCCCTGGAACTATGGGAAAAATCAAGTTGTGATCCGAACTGGAGGCCCTGAAGTTTCTCCGGATGGAAACCAGGACTATAAACTAGACTTGTGCATTCGTCTTCGGGCGAACATGAAAACGAGCACGAAGAGGCCGTTTTTTTGTTCGTTCCGAAGGAACGTAGAACAGAATACAGTGCCGGCAAACCGTAGGCGAAGACGAAGACTCACAATCACGAAGAATCGAAGATTCTTCGTGATCGTCTTCGTTTTTGCCGCGCAACCGCCAAAATTTCAAACAGGAGTGAGCTGATCCTCGTCTGTCCAATCAGCTCACTCTTGTGACGTAACGCTAAGGGTCTCGTCCAATGCCTGTGCTGCTGTTTTTTGAATTCTGAAGGCGCCTTTATAAGACCAGAGCTTGCCTGAGAGATCCATTCATTTTTCGCTGTGACTGCTTTGGCAACACTGCTGTGCTGCATCCGAGCGTTACAGAGAGAGATTGTTCTGTTCTGTGTGAGACTGGTAAGCCTTTCTCACAGTGTACTTCATCCTCACTTCAGTGCTACTTAATATAATTAATTTAATAATAATAATTTGATTAATTTAATTTTTTTAAAATTAATTTGTCATCAACTTTAGTGTAAGTGCTGTTGAGTTGACAGTGCACCCAGTGCCTCAGTGGCACTGGGGTGCCCTTGCCCTGGGCTGGCACTAGTGCCTATTGCCTGTCCTGCTTAAATAAATTAAATAGAATTTATAAATTACAATTTAATAGAATCTATAATTTAATAGTTCATTATAATATTATATATATATATATATTTGTCAGTCATATATATATATATACTATAGTATACTAGTGTAGAGTGTACTGTAGACATTCATCTACTAGTGTCTAATTTAAAATCAGTAATATTAATTAATATAATTAATAATTGAATTCATTATAAAATATATATATTTGTCAGTTATAGTTAGTAATAGTATACTAGTGTAGAGTGTACTGTAGACATTCAGAACATCTACTAGTGTCTAATCTAAAATCAGTAATATCAATAATTCTCTAATTCTTTCTTATCTTAATAGTTAATTAAATTAGCTATAAATAAAAGTAATAATATTAATTAATTACTACTAGCGTATAGTTCAGCTAATCTTATTAGTACTGGTGCTGCAGCTCTATAGTTTGTGCTTTGTTTTAGCAACAGTAAGAGACCAAGTCAATTTTTCTTAATTAATCTTTCATTTTATTTCATTTGTTTTGCTCACCTCAGTCCATCAGTGAAGTGAACTTGTTGGGCTAGTGAGTGCAGCCGCATAAGTGCTGTGTTTTTTTTTGATCAGCAAGCAGTGACGTTAACTGTTTTGCAAAGATTTTCTCATTTATTTTACATTTTATTTCAATTTTATTAAAAGTACCCTTAGTGTTTTGCTCACCTCAGTCCATCAGTGAAGTGAACTTGTTGGGCTAGTGAGTGCAGCAAGCAGTGAAGATAACTGTTTTGCTGTGACATTTTATTTTATTTCTAATTCTTTTCAAGAAAAATTGACTGTGACGAGCTGTACTAAGCAAAGCTTCAAGCTACTAGCTGTAGTACTAAAATAATTCTAATCTTCTTTAATCTTAATCTATAATATATTATAAATAATAATATTCTAATTCATAATCTATAATATAAGTAATTCTAATTCTAAATTCTAATTCATAATCTATATTCTTCTATCTATAATACATAATATATAAGTAAATTAGTTCTAATCTATTAATATTATATAACTTAATATTAATTAATAAATCATATACTGAATCTGATTTAACCTCACTTTAGCTTAGTGGGTTTGAGAGCGTCTGCCTAGAGGTAGACTTATAGTAAGGAAATATAGCTTTAGGCTAGCATAGTGGTAGGCTAAGCTCTTAGGCCCGTGTAAATTCAAATTAAAAATAAAATACTGCTAGTTATTAAATAGTTAATCTTGAGTTAATAATTTAAATAACTTTAGGATTTTGGCAGATTGCACACAGCACAGTGCAGTAGTGCATAGTTTTACTTTTTAAGCAGTAGCACTGAAGAGAACTTCCTCTAATTTTTTTGTCTTTAATTCGTTTTTCCTTTTTTTTATTTTTATTTTTTTATTTTTTTTTTATAGTTTTTTAAACACTACACTACACTACACTACACTACACACACAACACAAAATTTGAAATGGATCCTCCTTTTGGGACTAAGGAGGGACAAGCTCCATCTACCACCACCACCACCACCACCACCACCACCACCAGCACCACCACCAGCACCACCACCAGCTCTAAGATGCAGCCTTTGCGTCAGTCTAGTCGGCCAAGTAGGCCAAGCTCTCGCTTATCATTTGGGGAAGCATTGCTTGAAGGATCATCAAGTAAAGGAAAGGCACCAAAAGCAGGCAGTAGTAGTGCGGCTAGGCCCACAAGCTCTATGGTTTTTTACGGAAAGCCTAAAGCACCAGAAGCACGTTCAAAGTTAAAGGGTAGCACAAGTAGTACCAGCCCAGTGACTAAAAAGAAGTGCCTTTTGCCCCAAGCAGCATCTTCCCCATCCACCAGCAGCATGCAAGGTACCAAGCAGAGCCAAATTAGCAGCAAGACTCAGAGGGGTCCCAAACCAAAGCGATCTCATTCCTTTGTAGGGAAAACCACCACCACCACCCCCACCTCTACCGCCTCTACCACCACTAGTGCTGCGCCTACTGTTCCCACTGGTACCGCCACGCCATGTCCTCCTAGTACCTCTAGCAAGCCACCAAGTCCTTACAAAATTTTTGTAAAGACAGTTAGAGAGAGGGCTACACATAGTGGAACTCCACCTAGCGAGGTAGCAGAGGAGCCTGAGACTGAGAGGCCAAGTGCAGAGTCTATTCTTCCTGCTCGCACTACTACTAGTCACGAGTCTCACGACGATATCAGTCTTAGCTCCAGCCTAGCAGGAATTCCATTCGATCTGGCTAATGAAGAGCTAGACTATGAGCCAGAGGAAGTAGAGGAGATGAGTGGTCAGGAATCAGATTCCTCAGGGAGCAGTGTCCAAATGACTAGTGCACAATTTTCCCCTGAGCCTCCACCTTCTCCGCTACGATCATCACCATCACCACCACCAGCAGCAGCAGCAAAACCTAGCAAATCTAAAGCAATTAGCAGTCCCACTATGGCCAGTACTGTTACCACCAGTCCCACCACCACTAGTTCTGCCTCTGTTCATCCACCCCGAGCAGTAAGAGCAGCACCCAAGGCACACTCCAAGGCTATGCGCGCCCCAATTTGGGAGCACTTTGAAAATGTTGAAGAAGGGCGCTATGGAAAGTGCAAACATTGTGGGAAGCTAATAAGCAGAGGGAAAGTGTCTGGCCATTTTACCAGTGCTAGCATGAAGCATCACCTCAGCACTCAACACAACGCTGTGCTATTGGGGAAAGATGCAGAGGTAAAACTTAGTGCAGGCAGCATAGCTGGTGGCCGTGGAAAAACCCCAACAGCTTCTTCTTCTGAGCCAATAGCAGCAGCAGCAGCAGCAGCAACTAGTGCTGGCAGCCAGAGACCAAGGCAGGTTGGAGCACTGCATGTCCAGCCCACCCTGGAACAATTTGTGGCATTCCAATCCAAAAGGTCAATGCCCAAACAGCAGGCCAATAAAGTAACGCGACTGATTGGTCAGTTCATTGCTGTTGGAGGGGCATCCTTCTCTATGATCGAAGGGGAGCCTTTCAAACAATTGATGGCGGCTGTGGCTCCACAATATACAGTTCCGTCACGTTCCACTTTCAGCAGGAACATTGTCCCCTCATTGTATCGGTCCTGTGTTGCAGCAGTGAAAGAGGAGCTTTCCAAGGCTGCTGGTCAGTCTGTTCATTTCACTACAGATTTGTGGAGTGCACCTAGCGGCCAGCATGCCTTTCTTTCTTTGACAGCACACTGGTGGCAGCCCGGTGTGTCTAAGGAAGCTGCTGCAGCAGGCTACCGATCTTTCCTTCTCCATGCAGAAGTGATGGATGAAAAGCACACTTCCCAAAACATTCTGCATGCGATGAGGAAAATGTTTAGCCTTTGGGTGGGAGCAGAGGCGGGCACCAATGTTGAAGTTGGTTTTGTGGTAACTGACGGAGGTGCCAATATGGTGAAAGCGCTGCGAGATGGTCATATTGTTGGTGTGCGCTGTGCAGCCCACATCATCCATCTTGTAGTGAAGGCAGCAATGTCAGAAGGAACTAATGTGGCAGCAGTAGTTCTGTCCCGCTGCAGAAAGATCGCTGGGCACTTTCACCATAGTGTTAAGGCTAGCCAACTTTTGAGGGAAGAGCAAGAGAGGTCAGGTCTTCCCGTACACTGCCTACGTCAGGATGTCAGTACACGGTGGAACTCCACGTTAGACATGCTAGAGAGGATTTTGGAGCAGCAGAGGGCAATCCATAATCTTGCCTCAGAGCACAATATTGGGATTACCTCTCCATTGAATAGGGAGGATTGGACAGTGATCGCCCAGCTAGTGGCAGTCCTTAAACCATTCAGGGATGCCACAGAAAATTTAAGCTCAAACACTGCCAGTCTGGCCCAGGTAATCCCAGTGTTCTCCCATCTAGGCAGCAAGATGGATGTGTTCCTTGGAAACCGTGAGGCTGTTCAAGGTGGCACTCTACATCCTGACGTAGCAGCCATAGTCAGGAAGCTGAAGGATCTGCTAAAAGTACACCTTCGCAAGCGAATGGAAGAGAGTCCCGAAATGATGCTAGCGTGCCTTTGTGATCCAAGAATTAAGGGAAAGCTAGCTTTGAAATTCAATGTTCTCAGTAGCTACCGGGAGCAATTGGTCAACAAGGTGCGTGACTGGCAGCGTAAAATGGGAATGCTGTCCGAGGAGGGTGAGGTGCAGGAGGAGGAAGAGATGATGTGGTCTGCTACCCCTAGCAGCAGCATCAGCAGCAGTGCCACAAGCAGCACAACACAGCTGAGTGGAGCAGCTGCGTTTTGGGAAGAGGCACTTGGCAGTATAGTTGGACCATCTGACAGAGCTAGCAGCAGAAAGGAGAGTAGTGCTGCTGAAATGGTCAAACTTTACCTCTGTGAAGTTCCTTCTGCTCCTAATGTTGATCCTCTTAGCTACTGGGATGAAAAGAAGAGTGTGTGGCCTGCACTCTCATGGGTTGCGCAGCAGCTTCTATCATGTCCGCCAACCACTGTTCAAAGTGAGCGCGTGTTTTCTATGACTGGAAACATACTGAGTCCACAGCGCTCACGCATGGCACCTCATCTGATGGAGCAGATTGCCTTTCTTAAATTCAATCTGCCCAAATTGGGTTACCCAGCTCTTAGCTTGGAAAGTTAAATTTTTTCTCTCTAATGTTTAAGGTAGTTTCTCCCCCTGGTTGCACTTGCTGCGGTGTGGCAATGCCTGCTACCTCCGCTGGTGTAGCCAATTTACGCTAGGGCCTAGTGTCTGAGCTCTGTAAGTCCGCTCCCAAACGCCTAGGACTGACAGTCTTTGGATGCTTTGCCCTGGGGTGAAACAGGTGAGTGGGTCGTCAATTGCCCACTCATTCACCTTTTTCCGTTTCCAACGCTGCTGCTGGTGGTGGTGCCAGTATCTTTTGCCAGTTCGCTTCCTGGCTGAAATCATGCCTCAGATGTCCCTAATGGAAAGGGTAGTTTCTCCCCCCTGGTTGCACTTGCTGCGGTGTGGCAACGCCTGCTACCTCCGCCGGTGTAGCCAGCTTACGCTAGGGCCTTGTGTCTGAGTTCTGTAGGTCTGCTCCCAAACGCCAAGGACTGACAGTGCTTGGATGCTTTGCCCTGGGGTGAAACAGGTGAGCGGGTCGTCAATTGCCCACTCATTCGCCTTTCCCAATTCTGCTGCTGCTGCTGGTGGTGCCAGTGTCTCTCTTCAATGCCAGTTCGCTTCCTGGCTAGTGTCATGCCTCGAATGTCCCTGATGGTAAGGGTAGTTTCTCCCCCCTGGTTGCACTTGCTGCGGTGTGGCAACGCCTGCTACCTCCGCCGGTGTAGCCAGCTTACGCTAGGGCCTTGTGTCTGAGTTCTGTAGGTCTGCTCCCAAATGCCAAGGACTGACAGTGCTTGGATGCTTTGCCCTGGGGTGAAACAGGTGAGCGGGTCGTCAATTGCCCACTCATTCGCCTTTCCCAATTCTGCTGCTGCTGCTGGTGGTGCCAGTGTCTCTCTTCAATGCCAGTTCGCTTCCTGGCTAGTGTCATGCCTCGAATGTCCCTGATGGTAAGGGTAGTTTCTCCCCCCTGGTTGCACTTGCTGCGGTGTGGCAACGCCTGCTACCTCCGCCGGTGTAGCCAGCTTACGCTAGGGCCTTGTGTCTGAGTTCTGTAGGTCTGCTCCCAAACGCCAAGGACTGACAGTGCTTGGATGCTTTGCCCTGGGGTGAAACAGGTGAGCGGGTCGTCAATTGCCCACTCATTCGCCTTTTCCAATGCTGCTGCTGCTGGTGGTGGTGCCAGTGTCTCTCTTCAATGCCAGTTCGCTTCCTGGCTAGTGTCATGCCTTAAATGTCCCTAATGGAGAGGGTAGTTTCTCCCCCCTGGTTGCACTTGCTGCGGTGTGGCAACGCCTGCTACCTCCGCCAATGTAGCCAGCTTACGCTAGGGCCTTGTGTCTGAGTTCTGGAAGTCCGCTCCCAAACGCCAAGGACTGACAGTTTTTGGATGCTTTGCCCTGGGGTGAAACAGGTGAGCGGGTCGTCAATTGCCCACTCATTCGCCTTTTCCAATGCTGCTGCTGCTGCTGCTGGTGGTGGTGCCAGTGTCTCTTCTCTGCCAGTTCGCTTCCTGGCTAGTGTCATGCCTCAAATGTCCCTTATGGTAAGGGCAGTTTCTCCCCCCTGGTTGCACTTGCTGCGGTGTGGCAACGCCTGCTACCTCCGCCAATGTAGCCAGCTTACGCTAGGGCCTTGTGTCTGAGTTCTGGAAGTCCGCTCCCAAACGCCAAGGACTGACAGTTTTTGGATGCTTTGCCCTGGGGTGAAACAGGTGAGCGGGTCGTCAATTGCCCACTCATTCGCCTTTTCCAATGCTGCTGCTGCTGCTGCTGGTGGTGGTGCCAGTGTCTCTTCTCTGCCAGTTCGCTTCCTGGCTAGTGTCATGCCTCAAATGTCCCTTATGGTAAGGGCAGTTTCTCCCCCCTGGTTGCACTTGCTGCGGTGTGGCAACGCCTGCTACCTCCGCCAATGTAGCCAGCTTACGCTAGGGCCTTGTGTCTGAGTTCTGGAAGTCCGCTCCCAAACGCCAAGGACTGACAGTCTTTGGATGCTTTGCCCTGGGGTGAAACAGGTGAGCGGGTCGTCAATTGCCCACTCATTTGCCTTTTCCAATGCTGCTGCTGCTGCTGCTGCTGCTGGTGGTGCCAGCATCTCTTCTCTGCCAGTTCGCTTCCTGGCTAGTGTCATGCCTTAAATGTCCCTTATGGTAAGGGCAGTTTCTCCCCCCTGGTTGCACTTGCTGCGGTGTGGCAACGCCTGCTACCTCCGCCAATGTAGCCAGCTTACGCTAGGGCCTTGTGTCTGAGTTCTGGAAGTCCGCTCCCAAACGCCAAGGACTGACAGTCTTTGGATGCTTTGCCCTGGGGTGAAACAGGTGAGCGGGTCGTCAATTGCCCACTCATTTGCCTTTTCCAATGCTGCTGCTGCTGCTGCTGCTGCTGGTGGTGCCAGCATCTCTTCTCTGCCAGTTCGCTTCCTGGCTAGTGTCATGCCTTAAATGTCCCTTATGGTAAGGGCAGTTTCTCCCCCCTGGTTGCACTTGCTGCGGTGTGGCAACGCCTGCTACCTCCGCCAATGTAGCCAGCTTACGCTAGGGCCTTGTGTCTGAGCTCTGGAAGTCCGCTCCCAAACGCCAAGGACTGACAGTGTTTGGATGCTTTGCTCTGGGGTGAAACAGGTGAGTGGGTCGCCAATTGCCCACTCATTCGCCTTTCCCAATTCTGCTGCTGCTGCTGGTGGTGGTGCCAGTGTCTCTTCGATGCCAGTTCGCTTCCTGGCTAGTGTCATGAATCAAATGTCCCTAATGGTAAGGGCAGTTTCTCCCCCCTGGCTGCCTCTGTCTGCGGTGTGGCAACGCCTGCTACCTCCGCCGGAGTGGCCAGCTTACGCTAGGGCCTAGTGTCTGAGCTCTGGAAGTCTGCTGCCAAACGTCTAAGACTGACAGTGTTTGGGTGCTTTGCCCTGGGGTGAAACAGGTGAGTGGGTCGCCAATTGCCCACTCATTCGCCTTTCCCATTTTTCAATGCTGCTGCTGGTGGTGGTGGTGGTGCCAGCATCTCTTCTCTGCCAGTTCGCTTCCTGGCTAGAGTCATGCCCAAAATGTCCCTAGTGGTAAGGGCAGTTTCTCCCCTCTGGCTGCGTCTGTTTGCGGTGTGGCAACGCCTGCTACCTCCGCCGGAGTGGCCAGCTTACGCTAGGGCCTTGTGTCTGAGCTCTGGAAGTCTGCTGCCAAACGTCTAAGACTGACAGTGTTTGGATGCTTTGCTCTGGGGTGAAACAGGTGAGTGGGTCGCCAATTGCCCACTCATTCGCCTTTCCCAATTCTGCTGCTGCTGCTGGTGGTGGTGCCAGTGTCTCTTCGATGCCAGTTCGCTTCCTGGCTAGTGTCATGAATCAAATGTCCCTAATGGTAAGGGCAGTTTCTCCCCCCTGGCTGCCTCTGTCTGCGGTGTGGCAACGCCTGCTACCTCCGCCGGAGTGGCCAGCTTACGCTAGGGCCTAGTGTCTGAGCTCTGGAAGTCTGCTGCCAAACGTCTAAGACTGACAGTGTTTGGGTGCTTTGCCCTGGGGTGAAACAGGTGAGTGGGTCGCCAATTGCCCACTCATTCGCCTTTCCCATTTTTCAATGCTGCTGCTGGTGGTGGTGGTGGTGCCAGCATCTCTTCTCTGCCAGTTCGCTTCCTGGCTAGAGTCATGCCCAAAATGTCCCTAGTGGTAAGGGCAGTTTCTCCCCTCTGGCTGCGTCTGTTTGCGGTGTGGCAACGCCTGCTACCTCCGCCGGAGTGGCCAGCTTACGCTAGGGCCTTGTGTCTGAGCTCTGGAAGTCTGCTGCCAAACGTCTAAGACTGACAGTGTTTGGGTGCTTTGCCCTGGGGTGAAACAGGTGAGTGGGTCGCCAATTGCCCACTCATTCGCCTTTCCCAATTCTGCTGCTGCTGCTGGTGGTGGTGCCAGTGTCTCTTCGATGCCAGTTCGCTTCCTGGCTAGTGTCATGAATCAAATGTCCCTAATGGTAAGGGCAGTTTCTCCCCCCTGGCTGCCTCTGTCTGCGGTGTGGCAACGCCTGCTACCTCCGCCGGAGTGGCCAGCCTTCGCTAGGGCCTTGTGTCTGAGCTCTGGAAGTCTGCTGCCAAACGTTTAAGACTGACAGTGTTTGGGTGCTTTGCCCTGGGGTGAAACAGGTGAGTGGGTCGCCAATTGCCCACTCATTCGCCTTTTCAATGCTGCTGCTGGTGGTGGTGCCAGCATCTCTTCTCTGCCAGTTCGCTTCCTGGCTAGAGTCATGCCCAAAATGTCCCTAGTGGTAAGGGCAGTTTCTCCCCTCTGGCTGCGTCTGTTTGCGGTGTGGCAACGCCTGCTACCTCCGCCGGAGTGGCCAGCTTACGCTAGGGCCTTGTGTCTGAGCTCTGGAAGTCTGCTGCCAAACGTCTAAGACTGACAGTGTTTGGGTGCTTTGCCCTGGGGTGAAACAGGTGAGTGGGTCGCCAATTGCCCACTCATTCGCCTTTCCCAATTCTGCTGCTGCTGCTGGTGGTGGTGCCAGTGTCTCTTCGATGCCAGTTCGCTTCCTGGCTAGTGTCATGAATCAAATGTCCCTAATGGTAAGGGCAGTTTCTCCCCCCTGGCTGCCTCTGTCTGCGGTGTGGCAACGCCTGCTACCTCCGCCGGAGTGGCCAGCTTACGCTAGGGCCTTGTGTCTGAGCTCTGGAAGTCTGCTGCCAAACGTTTAAGACTGACAGTGTTTGGGTGCTTTGCCCTGGGGTGAAACAGGTGAGTGGGTCGCCAATTGCCCACTCATTCGCCTTTTCAATGCTGCTGCTGGTGGTGGTGCCAGCATCTCTTCTCTGCCAGTTCGCTTCCTGGCTAGAGTCATGCCCAAAATGTCCCTAATGGTAAGGGCAGTTTCTCCCCCCTGGCTGCCTCTGTTTGCGGTGTGGCAACGCCTGCTACCTCCGCCGGAGTGGCCAGCTTACGCTAGGGCCTTGTGTCTGAGCTCTGGAAGTCTGCTGCCAAACGTCTAAGACTGACAGTGTTTGGGTGCTTTGCCCTGGGGTGAAACAGGTGAGTGGGTCGCCAATTGCCCACTCATTCGCCTTTTCAATGCTGCTGCTGGTGGTGGTGCCAGCATCTCTTCTCTGCCAGTTCGCTTCCTGGCTAGTGTCATGCCTCAAATGTCCCTAATTGTAAGGGCAGTTTCTCCCCCCTGGCTGCCTCTGTCTGCGGTGTGGCAACGCCTGCTACCTCCGCCGGAGTGGCCAGCTTACGCTAGGGCCTTGTGTCTGAGCTCTGGAAGTCTGCTGCCAAACGTCTAAGACTGACAGTGTTTGGGTGCTTTGCCCTGGGGTGAAACAGGTGAGCGGGTCGCCAATTGCCCTCTCATTCGCCTTTCCAATTTATCAATGCTGCTGGTGGTGGTGGTGGTGGTGGTGGTGCCAGCATCTCTTCTCTGCCAGTTCGCTTCCTGGCTAGAGTCATGCCCAAAATGTCCCTAATTGTAAGGGCAGTTTCTCCCCCCTGGCTGCCTCTGTCTGCGGTGTGGCAACGCCTGCTACCTCCGCCGGAGTGGCCAGCTTACGCTAGGGCCTTGTGTCTGAGCTCTGGAAGTCTGCTGCCAAACGTCTAAGACTGACAGTGTTTGGGTGCTTTGCCCTGGGGTGAAACAGGTGAGCGGGTCGCCAATTGCCCTCTCATTCGCCTTTCCAATTTTTCAATGCTGCTGGTGGTGGTGGTGGTGGTGGTGGTGCCAGCATCTCTTCTCTGCCAGTTCGCTTCCTGGCTAGAGTCATGCCCAAAATGTCCCTAATTGTAAGGGCAGTTTCTCCCCCCTGGCTGCCTCTGTCTGCGGTGTGGCAACGCCTGCTACCTCCGCCGGAGTGGCCAGCTTACGCTAGGGCCTTGTGTCTGAGCTCTGGAAGTCTGCTGCCAAACGTCTAAGACTGACAGTGTTTGGGTGCTTTGCCCTGGGGTGAAACAGGTGAGCGGGTCGCCAATTGCCCTCTCATTCGCCTTTCCAATTTTTCAATGCTGCTGGTGGTGGTGGTGGTGGTGGTGGTGCCAGCATCTCTTCTCTGCCAGTTCGCTTCCTGGCTAGAGTCATGCCCAAAATGTCCCTAATTGTAAGGGCAGTTTCTCCCCCCTGGCTGCCTCTGTCTGTGGTGTGGCAACGCCTGCTACCTCCGCCGGAGTGGCCAGCTTACGCTAGGGCCTTGTGTCTGAGCTCTGGAAGTCTGCTGCCAAACGTCTAAGACTGACAGTGTTTGGGTGCTTTGCCCTGGGGTGAAACAGGTGAGTGGGTCGCCAATTGCCCACTCATTCGCCTTTTCAATGCTGCTGCTGGTGGTGGTGCCAGCATCTCTTCTCTGCCAGTTCGCTTCCTGGCTAGAGTCATGCCCAAAATGTCCCTAATGGTAAGGGCAGTTTCTCCCCCCTGGCTGCCTCTGTTTGCGGTGTGGCAACGCCTGCTACCTCCGCCGGAGTGGCCAGCTTACGCTAGGGCCTTGTGTCTGAGCTCTGGAAGTCTGCTGCCAAACGTCTAAGACTGACAGTGTTTGGGTGCTTTGCCCTGGGGTGAAACAGGTGAGTGGGTCGCCAATTGCCCACTCATTCGCCTTTTCAATGCTGCTGCTGGTGGTGGTGCCAGCATCTCTTCTCTGCCAGTTCGCTTCCTGGCTAGAGTCATGCCCAAAATGTCCCTAATGGTAAGGGCAGTTTCTCCCCCCTGGCTGCCTCTGTTTGCGGTGTGGCAACGCCTGCTACCTCCGCCGGAGTGGCCAGCTTACGCTAGGGCCTTGTGTCTGAGCTCTGGAAGTCTGCTGCCAAACGTCTAAGACTGACAGTGTTTGGGTGCTTTGCCCTGGGGTGAAACAGGTGAGCGGGTCGCCAATTGCCCACTCATTTGCCTTTCCCATTTCCTTTTCCATTTCATTATTTTCCTTCTGATACACAACCAACCAAACATAACACACACAATAACACATATAACACATATAACACACAGTGACATCACACATAACACACATACACACACACTTACAATGCACAAAACACAAGGACCTTTTCCTTGTTATTTGCCCTGGCCTTCACTCACTAATAGCATTACATTAACACTATAACTCACACTTCACCCTATAACATTTTTCCATCCACATACCTGCCAACAGACCCAACTTTTTCAGGGACAGTCCTGCTTTTTTCCAGTCCTGTCCCATCTAATTTAGCTAAACTAGGTATGCAAAATGCAAATACACATAGGTAGTTATAGCTCGGTAGGTAACGCTACTATAAACATTTAATAAATATAATCAAGTACTAAATAATAAATCTAACTTTAAAATACATTTAAATAAACCCCTATTTTTTTTTTTAAAAAAAAACATTAAAATTAAATTATTATTATTTAGACATAATCCATCTTTAACCAAACCAGTGCACTGCTACTAATCTTAAACATAACCGTACATTAACCCTAAGCTATTTTTTAGTTCTTGTCCAACATTTTTCCATCAGCATACCTGCCAACACACCCAAGATTTTGGTGGACAGTCCTGCTATTTTCCAGTCCTGTCCAATAAGTAAGTTGGGTTGTTGCAAAGTATGCCATTGTAAATAGGTAGCAAATGTTAGGCATGTAAAGTGGTCCAAAATCAATTTAAAAATGTAAAATATTCCCTATTCTTTTATTAAACATCTATGGACAGTACACCTCGGTATGTGTGTGCAACTCTATTGGTCGTTTCGGCAGGGGGCTCGCCTGCCATCAACGAATGAAGTGCATTCTGCAGTTCTGCAATTCACTCGTTGATGCCAGACCAGCCCCCTGCCGAAACGACCAATAGAGCTGCACACACGTACCTTCACGGCAGCTGCTGCTGCTGTGATGTGTTATTAACCCCGTATTAACCCCTGCTAGGCAACCAGGAGGAAAACGAAGATTAAACGAGCACGAAGAATGTCCGCGAATATTCGCCCGAAGAGAAGACAGGAACGGGCGAATATTCGCGGAATACGAAGATTTTTTTTTCCCCGAAGACGAGCACGAAGACGAACACGAAGAGCCCCCTGGTGCCCAAGTCTACTATAAACCCTCAAAGGGATGGCAAACCAGGAAACCTCCAGTTACTTGCTTTGAGTGTGGGGAGCTAGGTCACATAAAAGCTATGTGTCCTCATTTGCAGGAACCTATGGAATGTGGGTATAATGCTATAAATGACTTTTGTGGACTAATCTGTTTGGTTGGGAAACAGACCGAAAAATGTGTGTTTGATAAATCTGTTTTGTTAAATGGGAAGGAAACCGTAGCGCTTGTGGACTCTGGGAGCGATATTTCCTTAGTGACAAGCAGTCTCATTCAACCGTCTCAGTTGCTCCCAGGTAAGAAGGTTGGGATACTCTGTGTACATGGCTGTACTGTATCATACCCTACTACCTCTGTAAACATAGGCTATGGGGGCCAAACATTTTCAGTAGTGGCTGCAGTGGTACCTAAATTACCCCATCCCCTTATTCTTGGACGTAATTTCCCGGCGTTTCAAAGCCTGATTCAAAACCCGTGGGAGTCTGTAGAGGAGAACCCGTTTTGTGTTTTCCCATTGGTACACCCAGATTTGTTTTGTAAAAGGCGCAAGACAAGACGTGAGAGAAGGGAAGATAAGCATAGGGGTACTGGGGACTTACAAATGGCTTTGATAAATGAAGGTGTGACCTTACAAGATCCGAGCACTAGTTCCAACCCTTCAACCGAAATACTGGTTGAACCCCAGGGCCAAACCCGAGAACAGCCTACTATTGTGGATTTGGACATTGGTTTAAATCAGTTTAGAAGGGAACAAGTCAATGATTTAACATTGCAAAATGCCCGTAACCAAATTGTAGAAGTTAATGGGACCATGGTCGATGGACAATCCAGAGACAGGTATCCTCATTTCATTCTTAGAAATGACCTACTTTATAGAGTGATCAGAGAGGAGGGGCAAGAACTTGAACAGCTCTTAGTACCAAGGTCCTTCAGGAGAAAGGTGTTGGAATTGGCCCATTCTCATTTGTTTGGGGGACATTTGGGGGTAGAAAAAACTCAGGAAAGGGTTTTAAGGCGATTTTTTTGGCCTGGGGTATATGAAGAGGTAAAGCGGTACTGTGCCTCATGCCCAGACTGCCAGCTAGCGACCCCAAAACCTCGTCTAAGAGCACCCCTAATCCCATTGCCAATTATTGAAACCCCTTTTGAGCGAATTGCTATGGATTTGGTGGGACCAATAGAAAAATCGGCTAAGGGTAATCAATATATTCTGGTCATATTGGATTATGCTACACGCTACCCAGAAGCTATTCCCCTCCGCAATACTGCCTCCAAAACCATAGCGAAAGAATTGCTTCAAGTATTTTCTCGGGTAGGGTTACCAAAAGAAATTTTAACTGACCAAGGTACCCCTTTTATGTCCCGACTAATGAAGGAGTTGTGTCATTTGCTACAAATAAAAGCTTTGAGGACATCTGTGTACCATCCTCAAACAGATGGGTTAGTTGAAAGATTCAATAGAAGATAATAATAGTGATCAGGCGTAATAAAAGATAATAATAGTGATCAGGCGAATAGATGTGGTTATTGTACCACATGTAAAGACACACACTCTAGAAATGGGGAGGTAACTACCAATTTTATATCTAGTGTTACAAATAAACAATATAAAATTAAACATTTAATAACATGCCATACCAAGGGGGTTATATATTTATTGCAATGCCCATGCGGCTTACAATACATTGGTAGAACGATTCGCCCGCTACACAAAAGATTAGATGAACACGTAAGAGGAATAAAAACAAATAAAACTAATCATCCTGTGCCAGTACATTTCTCCAGATATCACAATAGTGATCCAAAATGCCTTACATATATAGGAATAGAAATTGTCAAAAAAGACTGGAGAGGGGGTGATTACGTGAAAAAAATAGGACAGATAGAAATGAAGTGGGTTTTTGATCTTAAAACCTTAAACCCTAAAGGTTTAAATCAGGATTTTGATTTATTTAATTTTTTAGATTAAAATATAACACAATATTTCTTGCTTTTTCTAATTTATATATATCTTCTTCTTCTTCTGTAGGATCCGTATTGATACATTTATACTTTTATAATTATATTTATATTTTTGTAACTGTATTTATATATTTTATATCCATAGTTATAAAAATCTTTTATGGATACATGTTGTGGAATATGATTCCTATATGATATACAGTGGATGGTTTATATTTTATATTTAATATTGTTCTATTTATCCATATATATGTATATTTGTATTTTATGTTGTATTTTTGTATTTTGATATTATAGATATTTATATTTATATATTTAATTGTATTACTATCGACCTTATGTACATATATATACTATATATGCACATACTATGAAATAGGGGTCTAAAGAAATTATAATATTGCACTTTAAGATCAGTAAATATCTAAATTTTAATTATTTAAGAAGTTAGCAAGGTGGAATTAATTCCACATCATATATATGTTTTTTGTATCAATATATGGATGTATTTTTGACTGACTGTCTAATTCATCACATATTATATAAATTCACTATGTACATTATTCTTATCTGGTCCAATTTAACCTGGTATAACACAATAAGAGCCAATTAACACGTCACAGAGAGATAGCTAATGCTTGATACAATGTAACAAGAACCAATTAACACGTCACAGAGACTGGAAACAAAGTAACGAGAGACAATCAATACACCGTACGAGAGATCGAGTATTTAAGGAGGGAGGAGAGAACCAACCAACACGTCACTGAGGAAGCCCGATTGGGTGAAACGCGTTTGCGTGTTGGATTGCGTTGGATTACGCTGGATTACGTCATTGCGCTAAACCTGAAAACTGTTTGTTTTGGAAAGGAACGGAGAACTTCAGACGCGCTACAGACTGTTATTTTAAATGTGAGCATGCTGCACTTTTTTTAATATTAAATATATATTTATACTTCACCTCCCTGCCTGCTCTATCTCCCGTATCGACCCGACCCGCATTTGCTGCCGTGTGGACGGTATAACACCCGAAACGATAATTCGGAGAGGGCGTCCCGGAACAACTTGTTCGGCGGGAACGGAGTCGAAGCTCCTTTACTAGAGAACCTGATAAGTCAGAGCAAACTCATTGCTCATTTTCATGTGAGTGAAAGATCATACGAAAGATTCACTTGATTTTTATATATTTACGGAAAGCACTATGATTTTTTCTTTTCTCTTTATTTTCACATACTGCAACATACTCTGATACCACGGATGGAAACTGGAAAACTAATATAAGTATTGTTTTTCGTTTATTTGATACTATATTATTTATATATTTATATTGTCACAATTGTAATAAGCGCAACACTTTACTATATTTTGAAAGATTCAATAGGACCCTGAAACACATGTTAAGTAAAGTGGTTGATAGAGATGGGAAAAATTGGGACACTCTCCTACCGTACTTACTATTTGCTATTCGGGAGGTTCCCCAATCTTCTGTAGGGTTTTCACCTTTTGAGCTCCTTTATGGTAGGCATCCAAGAGGTTTATTAGATATAGCGAAGGAGGAGTGGGAAGAACAAACGGTACCAGGACAGAATGTCATTCAGTATGTGGAGCAACTCAAGGGGCGCATTACACAAATTTCTCCTATAGTCAGACAATATCTGGAGGAAGCTCAAAGAAGCCAACAGGTTATTTACAACCGCCAGGCTGCAGTACGTTCTTTCCAACCTGGGGACCGAGTTATGGTCCTTGTTCCCACTGCCGAAAGCAAACTCTTGTCTCATTGGCAGGGCCCATATGAGATTATTGAACAAGTAGGCCCTGTAAACTATAAAGTTCGACAGCCTGATCGCAGGAAAGTCGAACAGATTTACCATATAAACCTGCTAAAACCCTGGAAGGATAGAGAAAGTAGTTTGGTTGCTATAGATAAATCCCCAGACCCAGATGTTAAAATATCTGCTGATCTCACCCCTGAACAGCAGAAGGAAGTTAAAGAAATGATATCAAGACATAAAGATGTCTTTTCTAGTATTCCTGGCAGAACTAGTGAAATCTGCCATGATATTATCACAGAACCAGGAGTTACAGTAAAAGTAAAGCCCTATAGAGTTCCCGAGGCAAAAAGGAGTGCAATACAAACAGAAGTAGCAAAAATGTTAGAACTGGGAGTCATTGAGGAATCACATAGCCAATGGTCTAGCCCCATAGTTCTAGTACCTAAGCCAGATGGGGCAGTTCGTTTTTGCAATGATTTTAGAAAACTTAATGAATGCTCTAAATTTGATGCCTATCCTATGCCTCGGGTTGATGAACTCATTGAGAAACTGGCACAGGCCAGATTCCTAAGTGTATTAGACCTTACAAAGGGTTATTGGCAGATCCCATTGACAGAAACTGCTAAAGAGAAAACTGCATTTGTGACCCCTGAAGGCCTGTACCAATATACAGTTTTGCCATTTGGGCTTCATGGAGCCCCAGCAACCTTTCAGAGGTTAATGAATAAACTTCTAAGACCTCACTCCAATTATGCTTCTGCATACTTAGATGATGTAGTCGTCTATAGCCGAGACTGGGACTCCCATTTGGGAAAGGTAGAAGCGGTTTTAAATAGTATTCGGAAAGCTGGTCTTACTGCTAATCCTGCCAAATGTTCTATTGGCTGTATGGAAGCCAAATATCTTGGTTATACTGTAGGGAGAGGACTGGTAAAACCTCAATTCACTAAGGCTGAGGCTATTGAACATTGGCCACGCCCTCTAAGAAAGAAACAGGTCAAAGCTTTCCTAGGAATAGTTGGCTATTATAGACGCTTCATACCCCACTTTGCCACTCGAGCTGCACCTCTCACTGATTTGATTAAAGCAAAGGCACCAGATACAGTGAGATGGAATGATGATGCAGAAAAAGCTTTTGCAGACTTGCGTACAGCTTTATGCAGGCACCCTGTTTTAGTAGCCCCGGATTTTAAGGAACATTTCTTTTTGCAAACGGATGCTTCTGATGTGGGCCTGGGGGCGGTATTATCTCAAATGATAGCAGAGGAAGAACATCCTGTGTTGTTTTTAAGTCGTAAGTTGTTGCCAAGGGAGCAGAAGTATGCTTCTGTAGAGAAGGAATGTTTGGCCATTAAGTGGGCAACTGAAACATTAAAATATTATTTGTTGGGCAGATCTTTTACCCTCATCACTGACCATGCTCCACTACAATGGATGCAGAACAACAAAGACAAGAATACTAAAGTCACACGTTGGTTCCTCTCTATGCAACAGTTCAAATTTGTTGTGAAGCATAGGGCTGGGCTATTGCATGCCAACGCAGATGCATTGTCTAGGGTGCACAGTTTCTTGTCGAAGGCCGCTTCACACACCTGTGTTAAGCTGAGGGGGAGGGTATGTGGCAAAGTAATGGACTCTGTGTACATAAGTGGCAGATTGGAACGCTCATTATTCCCAGCATGGGGAGGGTTAATTGCTGGAGGTCAGCAAGGTGGAGCCAATTAACCTGAACTCAGGTGCTTAAAGGGGCGGCCGTTAGAGGCATTAGATGTCTGGGAGTAGGGTGAGAGGCAGGCAAGCCAGAGGCCCTCAGACTGTATCAAAAGGATTTGTTTTTGCTTTGGTTTATTTACACTATGAAGTGCATTGCTGTGGACTGTACAATTCTGCAATAAACCACATCTTGCTTTTATTCTGCTGGTGTTCGGAGTTTCTTGTTTTGATCGAGCCATCCTGCCACAATATATACACACACACATGTATATATATACACATACACACACACGTATATATATATATATATATATATATATATATATATATATATATATATATATACACACACACACATGTATATACCGTATATATACACACATGTATGTATGTATATATATATATATATATATATATATATATATATATACATATATATATATACACCAGCTTACAAACACACAAACACACTGACCATCTCACACCAACATACATGCACTGCACTCACACCCCTTTCTCCCCATCTCTTACCTTTCTCATCTTCTATCTTCTTTCTTCCATCCAGTCGTGGGAGCGCGAGGTCTGTTTACTGCTCCCTCATCACTACGCGCCGGCAATTGATGCCGTTGCCGGGACATGACGTCATCACCGCGCTCGGCATCAATAGCCGGCGCGTAGTGATTAGGGAGCAGGGAAGCCGAGGTCTGAAGTGCCAGACCTCGAGCTCCCTAATGTTGGTTTAGTTAGAGGGAGGTCGTGATCTCCCCAACCAGCCCTGCTGATCAGGGCTAGTTGGGGAGATCACGATCTTGCACCTACCTCGGCGTGGCCCTGAAGACCGGCCCAGGGGAGGCGGCTTCTCCACTCGCCCCTCCCCTAGAGATTTGTGGCTTCGTGGGACTCTCCAGCTGGGTAAGTATTCGGTACTCGGTTAGTACCCGGCGTATAAGACGACCCCCCACTTTTAAGAAGATTTTCTGGGGTTAAAAAGTCGTCTTATCGCCGGAATATACGGTACTGTCAATCTCCCTCGGTCTGGGGCTCCATGCAAGATCTCATCTCGTGGAGTTTTAATGATCATGAGAACGGTGAGGAATCAGCCCAGAACTACACAAGCGGTTCTTGTCAATGATCACAAGGCAGTTGGGACCATAATACAGGAGGGTTTAAAAAGCTTGGTGCACCCAGCTTGGTGCAATTCACTCTCCTTCTTATTGCAGTCAAGAAAACTGCTGGACATCTATTTTGTTAGGTTGGAGGAAACAAAACCCTGTGTTTAGTTAGTGCGCAGAGGAGCAAGGATTTATTTTTGTTTATATTGTATTTTGGTCTTGCTTCTGATTTGAAGAAAATACATATTTCAGTTTTATCTGGATATGGAATTGGCTTTTATATTACCCTAGAAGACAAGTGGTTCTGAAAGATCTCTAACTCCTTGTGCTTTAAAGGATATTTAACATGGAGGATGTTAAATAAAGTTAAAAAAAAACAAAACCCAAAAAACCCCAGATGTTTTAATTTAAGCCCTGTGCGGCCGCACATCCCTAAGGCCGGCCCTGGTGGGGGCTGCCCGGCCCCCTAGAGTGGCGGACCCGGTCGCAGTTGCTGCTTACTCCGGCAACAAGGTAAGTAGGGTGAGGGAAGGGGGTGCAGTGAGAAGGGGCAGAGGGGAGAGAGAGGTTAGATAGTGAGAGGGGGTACATATTGAGAAGTGGGGAAGGGGGTACATAGTGATAAGGGGGAACATAGGGAGAAGGGGCAGATAAGAAGGGGATGGGTAGACGGGGTAGTGTGAATGCGTACGAGAATGAAGGAATAAATGTGTGGATGAATTGTGTGAATGCGTATGAGAATTAATGAATTCATGTGGATGAATTGTTTGAATGATTTGTGAGACTGCATTAATGAATATGTGTTAATGATTTGTGTGAATGAGTGAGTAAGTGTTTGTGTCTATCATGAATGTTTAAGTGATTTGGGGAAATGCGAAGATGGTACATGAAGGGTGGGCTTTAACAATAAATAAATAAAAATGGGCTGCTCAGTCTTAAATGCCCGGACCTATTTTTTGTCCCAGTCTGGGCCTGATGTTCAGTCACAATATCTATTATGTTTTCATTGTTCTGATGTTTTGTAGATGTGTAATTAAAACAATGTAAATGTGTACCATTGTAATATCTCTCTTTTTGTGTTCTGTTTTAGCATTTTATTTGCTGATATTGTTGGATTTACAAGTCTGGCATCCCAGTGTACTGCACAAGAGCTTGTTAAGCTGCTCAATGAATTGTTTGGAAAATTTGATGAACTGGCCACAGTAAGATTATTTCATGTTTTATAGTATCATGTATGTTTTTTTTTTTTTTTTAAAAAAGTGAATATAAAAAGTTTTATATTAATATCAAACCTGGATAACAAATTGATTAATACAAAATATTAGGTTTCTAAGCACTAGATATTTTTTGTAGGAAGGCAGCATGGACAAACCAAACCAAACCAGAGTTTCTATTTTTAGGTCATGAATAGTGGTAGAAATTCTCAAATCTTGGTAGTAGTGGATAAATATGTAATGATAAGAGGAAATAGGAACACGATTTAGTGTAGTATGTTCGTGATTTCTTAAAAATAACAAAAATAAATGCACTTACAATATTTGGAGCTCATAAATCTGCTCCAGTTTGATGTGCTTTGGTAGTATGATCCCCACTGATGGATATGCACTAGTTGGCTTGGTCTGCTATGGAAGAGTCCGGCAATATATGATAAAGCCTATTTCTGGCTCAAAATAGACATTGGAATAACACTTTTAAAAAGGCTGTTATTTTAAGGTGAAGACTTGAGTCATCAGACACTGGGAGGAAACAAAAAAAAACTACATAACAGGAAAAAGGTATGGCATCTTTACTGTTTGAACTTAAGTGCTGCCACATGTAACCCTAGCATTAGAGGTAGGAATTAATAAAACATAATTACAAAATTGCTAGCCCCAAACCCCACAGTTACACTGTTTTAGGTCTTTCTGTAATTGCAAAAGATGGCCCTACTTGGAAAAAAACTACTTGTATGGGTACACCAAAAATTGAAAAGGGTTCAACAAGTACCATATTGGCTCGAATATAAGCTGCATCCGATTATAGGCCGCACCCTAGCTTCAGTCTCTCAATCTGCCCCAACATTGTAAATGAAAATAGCTATATATATATATATATATATATATATTTTTTTTTTCCTCTCTTTACTTTTTTCTGATATGCAGTGATAGGTCTAGATATATATATATATATATATATCTAGACCTATCACTGCATATCAGAAAAAAGTAAAGAGAGGAAAATTACCACCAAGGCCAAGTTGCTGAATTGTTTTCACAGAATAACCAAAATATTCTAATCTTATGCCACAATAATAAAAAACAAAATAATAAAAAACAAAAAACATCTTATGTGTCACTTACCTGAGAAGAAGGGGGGGACTCAAAGCAGCAGACGCTGTGAAGAAGCGGGGGACCGTAAGAAATTATGACAGGGTTATTCTTTTAGGGAATGTGTGAAGAATAAAGCACAAATGCAAGCGTATAGAAAAATGGATATTTATATTGAATTAGGTCATTGTTACAGGTTATAAAACATATACGTACAGAAAACATTTGATAATAATACAAAACAAAAGGGATTCTCAAGCACATTCTTAGGAAACCGCTCTCATCTCACAGACTTCTTCTAGACGCCATCTTGCGCAGCTTCGTTCTGAGTCTCCTGACCCAGAACACTTCTGTTCACTGCGCTCTCTTTTCTAAGACTCTTCTGACTATTGCAGCCCCTAACTAGTCATCAGGGCCGGACTGGCCCACCGGGATACCGGGAAATTTCCCGGTGGGCCGGCAGGTCCGTGGGCTGGGACCAGGGGCGGGCTGGGACCTGAGCGGCCGCTGGGTGCTGATGCGGCCGGCCGGCGCTACTATAATACTTTTTTCTTAATTTAATATGGCAAGCTGGTCCGGCTTGCCATATTAAATTTTAAAAATGTATTACAGCATCACCGGCCGGCCGCATCGGCACCCAGCAGCCGTGTGCGATGGCCGCTTAGTGATGGGAGCAGCGTGAGGGGTGAAAGCTCCGCCCCCTCGCACTGACCTTTCACCCCTCACGCTGCTCCCATCACTATGCAGCCATCAGACTGCTGGGAATGTAATCTGAACGGCCGATGCGTGCTGATGCCGCCGGCCGGCGC
Source organism: Spea bombifrons (assembly GCF_027358695.1). Taxonomy (NCBI): domain Eukaryota; kingdom Metazoa; phylum Chordata; class Amphibia; order Anura; family Pelobatidae; genus Spea; species Spea bombifrons. The sequence continues at coordinate 42,555,591 of NC_071091.1, forward strand.
TGCTTTAATACTTTTTTTTTTTTACTTTATATGGCAAGCCGATCCAGCTTACCATATAAATAAAAAAAAAGTGTTAAAGTAGCTCCGGCCGGGGGCATCAGCACGCATCGGCCGTTCAGATTACATTCCCAGCAGTCTAATGGCTGCATAGTGATGGGAGCAGCGTGAGGGGTGGAAGCTCCGCCCCCTCGCACTCAGACTGGATGTCAGGTCAGTGACATCCTGTCATTAGAGAGAAGAGATCAGAGGACGGAAGTCAAGAGAAGTAGAAGGTGAGTAAAGTAATGTATTTTTTTGTACAAAATGTATAATATTTTTTTGAATGTGTTAAAAACAAAATAAATCGGCATGTGTGTGTATGTAAGTGTGTCCCCCTATATGCCACTCTGCCTCCAGAAATGCCTTTTACCCCCCTATATGCCACTCTGTCCCATGATATGCCTTTTAACCCCCTATATGCCAGAGTGGCATATATGGGTATAAGACATTTCTGGATGCAGAGTGACATATAGGGGATTAAAAGGCATATGATGGGACAGAGTGGCATATAGGGGAACATAAGGCTTTTTTGGAGGCAGAGTGCCCCATGATATGCCTTTTAACCCCCTTTATGCCACTCTGCCTCCAGAAATGCCTTATACCCATATATGCCACTCTGTCCCATGATATGCCTTCTAACCCCCTATATGCCACTCTGCCATATAGGGGGTTAAAAGGCATATCATGGGACAGAGTGGCATATAGGGGTATAAGGCATTTCTGGATGCAGAGTGACATATAGGAGGTCAAAAGGCATATCTGGAGGTATAGTGGCAAAAAGGGGGTTAAAGGCATATCACGGGGCAGAGGGGCATATAGGAGGGTTGAGGCATATCAGGGAGGCAGAGTGGCATATGGGGGTTAAAAGGCATATCATGGGACAGAGTGGCATATAGGGGGGCATAAGGCTTTTCTGGAGGCAGAGTGCCCCATGATATGCCTTTTAACCCCCTTTATGCCACTCTGCCTCCAGAAATGCCTTATACCCCCTATATGCCACTCTGTCCCATGATATGCCTTTTAACCCCCTATATGGCAGAGTGGCATATAGGAGGTTAGAAGGCATATTATGAGACAGAGTGGCATATAGGGGTATAAGGCATTTCTGGATGCAGAGTGACATAGAGGAGGTCAAAAGGCATATCTGGAGGTATAGTGGCAAAAGGGGGGTTAAAAGGCATATCACGGGGCAGAGTGGCATATAGGAGGGTATAAAGCATATTGGGGAGGCAGAGTGGCATATAGGAGGGCATAAGGCTTTTCAGGAGGCAGAGTGCCCCATGATATGCCTTTTAACCCCCTTTATGCCACTCTGCCTCCAGGAATGCCTTATACCCCCTATATGCCGCTCTGTCCCATGATATGCCTTTTGACCCCTATATGGCAGAGTGGCATACAGGGGGTTAAAAGGCATATCATGGGACAGAGTGGCATATAGGGGGTATAAGGCATTTCTGGAGGCAGAGTGGCATATAGGGGGTTAGAAGGCATATCAGGGGGCAGAGTGGCAAGCCTGGGGGCAGATGTGCATAACTCGGGGGTAGGTTGGCAAATAAAAGGAAAAAAAAAAAAAACATGTCTCAATCATAGCTTTTATTAAATATGAAAAAAATAGTCTACATGAATTAATAAAGAAACAAAAGTTTCTTACCAGAATATCGTGAAGAATAATGTGATCAGTGTTTTGTTCCACTGAACTTTTTCATCTAAAATGTTCGCAGTAGTAAATGTTTTGATCCCATTATGTGTAATGTATTTCATTTATTAGGGTCTTTTAACACTTTTGCTTTCTGGCATTTTAATACAAATAATGAGATAAAAAGAATGGCGAATAGTGTGACTCGGGTGTGTATAAGGGGTGCGTGTGGTTAAAGAGCGCGACCGTGAGATAAACTATATGGGGCTGGTCTCCAAATTTTTCCAGGGCTGCTTTCCAGTCCCAGTCCGGCCCTGCTAGTCATTCCAGAAATCCTTGTACCTCCCAGAAAGTGGTTCACCCGACCCCTCTTTCCAAAGATTTCCTGTATGACCCAATTAGAGATAAACAGTCTATGTGAAAATACACACATCTATGTTAAAAAAACATCTTCTACTTCAGCTGTCTGACCCCCTGGCTGGTATCCCATCTCTGTTGGAGCCTTTGTTCCAAACCCTTTGTAGTGCAAATGACCTTACACATGTGTGTGTTGAAACATAGTATGTTTTCACTGAGACACAAGTGACCTGACAACCACAGATATTTAACATTTAGGGTACTGTGAGGCATAATTTAGACGAATCATAGAGGCACTCACAGTTATAATATTTCAACAATAGTTTGAATTCCTTCAGCCATATCTTTACCCTTCCATTAACCTCACAGAATTGGCAACCATTTGCTTCCACTCCGATCACTCAGGTACCTGTGCCACAACACTGCTCCCACCATAGGTTCCTTTAACCTTCAAATCGCATGCCTTGTTTTAGGCCTCTGCCCACCTTGACATCTGGTGTATTTTTAAACCAACAGCATTCCCTTTGCTGTTCGCTTACACAGTGTATTGAAGAGACCACACAAGAGAGAAACTTGGTTTATTGATGGTGTGTAGTGGTGATGCTAGTGTTTGTGCATGTTTATTGAAACCTGTATAGCTGGAGTGGGTTTGTGTTTCAGCCCTTGAGGGAGTTTGATAATTTGTTAATAGGCCCATGGCTTCTGAAAAATAAAAGATACTCTACACAGAAAGTGTGTATAGTTATCTTGCCCAAATTACTAGTGGTTCTCTTATCATTCTTGTCTCAGCATTAATATCCGGCTTTACAAATGGTCATCTAAAACATTGTAAACATATAAAATACACAAAACATACATAACAGATACTAAAATATTAAGAACATTAATTTTCAACAATCTCTATCAAGATGGAGAGAGAACAAAAAGGAGATTGAATGCTACCATTACATTCACAATGTCAGACTATATGACTTGGCAGCATGCAATCTATATAAAATAAAATCTGAAAAGTGTGTTGCCATTCAGAAATATGAATAAAAATCAGATTGAGGCTATATTAAGTTTGTAACAAAACATTAAAACAAAACAAAAATATATACTGCTGAAGACCAACAATAATGTTACACAATCACATCTCTCCACTGTGATCAAAATATAAATCTCATATTGGCAACAATTCATCTAATCTATGACTTTACAATTATTTAACCCCTTAACGTCCATTGCCGGGTCAGGAACGTCATGCAAAACGGTCACTTAACGACCTATGACGTACCTGACACGTCATCAGACTTAAACAAGCTTAGAAAGTGATCAACGATCACTTTCTAAGCTTAAACGGTGTTGCTGTAATGCCTCGATGTCGAGGCATTCAGCAACACCGAGATCGGCATGATGGGCCATGTCTGGCCCCTCCCCGGGGCGTCAACAGCCGCCATACATTGTATGGCGGCGGACGCCCGTTTTAAAAGCGTTTAGGAGGCGATCAACGATCACCTCCTAAACTTCAATGGTGTCGCTGGAATGCCTCGATCAGGAGGCATCCAGCGACACCAAACACTTACCTCTTGATGGACTGTGACCGCTCCGGAGAGCGGTCACAGCCGCAGCTGCACGCAGTCTTCACCATCCGTAAGATGGCGGCGGCCCGGGAAAAAAAATAATAAAGGTTTAAAAGTTGGCTAGACGGTCTCCAGACCCTCTAGAGAACTCTGGCTCCACTTGCAGGTTGAATACAGGTACTGCATTCAACCATACAAGTCAATGGAGCCCAGCTTTCTAATCACTATGTGATTAGTAAAATATTAAAAAAATAAATAAAAAAATTAAAAAAAAAAAAGGAAAAAAAGAAAAAGCTTAAAAAAACATGGTAACATTTAAAAATTATTATGCTTTAGAGGAACTATCCAGTTCCAGCAAAATGTAAAAAAAAAAGTCCAAAAAGAGTAAAATAAATAAAATAAAAAAATAAAGTTTATTATTATGAGCAAGTGCTAAAATTAGCGCTGTATCTTCCCAAAAATCCTGACGTGGAAAAATTTAAATAAAAAGCATTTCAAATACCCAAGGGGTGTCTACTTTAAAAAAATGAATGGTTTGATGGGGTAAATTGGAGTGGCCGGGCTCAAAGATAGGGCATAGGCACAGACTGACCGAAATGGGGGAAAAAAAAGCGCACTTCCAAAATGTGGCATTTTAACCTCAAACACCAGACAAACCCATACATGTGGGGTATGACTGAACTCGGGAGATGTTCCTGAACACATATTAGGGTGTTGTTTGATAGTGACGTATACCTGGAGCTATAAATTTATACCCAAAGTACAATTTGTGTGAAAAAAATACAAAAAAAAATACTACCACAAAGTGTGGCAAAGGCTGGTGGTAGAATCTGATGCATGGAAAGGGTTAAATACTACCATTTTAAGTACCTTGGGGTGTCTAGTTTTTAAAAATATATGGTTTTATGAGGTAAATTGTAGTGGCCAGGCTCAAAGATAGGGCATAGGCACAGACTGACCAAAATAGGGGAAAAAAAGCGCACTTCCCAAATGTGGCCTTTTATCCCCAAACAGCAGTCAAACCCATGCATGGGTGGTATCACTGTACTCGAGAGATGTTATTGAACACATATTAGGGTGTTGTTTGATAGTGACGTACACCTGGAGCTATAAATGTATACCCAAAGTACAATTTGTGTAAAAAAAAATACCAAAAAAATACTAACACAAAGTGTGGCTGAGGCTGGTGGTAGAATCTCATGCATGGAAAGGGTTAAAATACTAGCATTTGAAATACCTTGGGGTGTCTAGTTTTCAAAGATATATGATTTGATGGGGTAAATTGCATTGGCCGGCTTCAAAGATACCCGAAATGGCACATGGGGGGAGGAATTACCAGATTTGGAAAAAATGGTTTTGAAATAGCAAAACGCTACCTGTACTTAATGCTCCATAACGTGCAGAAAAAAGCAAAAAAACATAAAAACATTGGGTATTTCTAAACTCAGGACAAATAGTAGAATATATTTAGTAGTTTTTTTCATTAGCTTTTTTGGATGAGTAAAAGATTTTTGGGGTAAAAGTCAGAAAATGTGTTTTTTTTTACATTTTTCATCATATTTTATTATTTTTTTTATGGGAAATTAGATAATATGATTAAAACAATGGTATCTGGTAAGAAAGCCCTCCTTGTCCTGAAAAAAACAACATATAATTTGTGTGGGTTCACTAAATGAGTGAAGAGAAAATTACATCTAAACACGAACACCGCAAAAGTGTTAAAACAGCCTCGGTCCCAATGGTACAAAAGGTAAAACACAGCCTGGTCCTTAAGGGGTTAATCCAGCAACAAACATAAAAAATAACAACATATCTGTAGCTGGCAGTGCAGGCGTCCTAAACTAATAAAACAAAAATAATAGGAAATTTGGCCCACCTGACTGTACTAAACGAATTTAGAGGATTAACCTTAAGAAAAATAGATATTAAGGTCCTTTATTAACCCCTTCAGGACCGGGATTTTGATACTAAGGTGGCGCTAAAAGACCGGAGCCGTTTTTGTGTTTTTGCTATGTCTTTCTTCAACTGTAATTTCTCTCTTATCAATTAGTGCATCCACACAAATCCTATATTGTTTTTTTCAGCACAAGTAGGACTTTCATTTGAAATCATATTAAGCTGGGTAGTACATTGTTTTGTTTGAAATAAACTGGAAAAAGTGGGGAAAATGAAAAAAACACATTTTTGTACAGTTTTGTATACATACAAATTGTACACACATTGAAAAATTATCCAAAATATATTCATTAACTTGTCCTGATTTGGAAACCACCCAATATGGCCAGGATTTTCATCTATTTTGACCAGTATAGGGCAAATATTGCAAGGCATACATCATGTTTTTAAAATGTAATTTCAAATTTAAAATTTGGCTTGATAGGCTAATAACTGCAATAGTTGTCACAGATACTGATTATCCCCCCAAAACTATATGTTTATGAACGGTAGAAAAGTCAAGGTGTACAGCTAGGGTCATTTTGACACTTTTCAAACAGGGATTTTATCGCCAATTGCTGCCAAATTCTGAGGTATTATATATATATATATATATATATATATATATATATATATATATATTGCATATGTTGCAATGTTGCTTTAGATTTCATATTATATTTTGTATAGAATATGTGCAACTGCAGAAAAATACACCAAGTTGTGTTCACCAACATCCCCCGGTTCCAACAAGGCCTCACATGTATGGGTCATGCATTTTTTGAGGTAGCTATGAGGGCACAACTGGAACATGCGCATTTTAGTTTTCAAATTTGGAATTTTCAGAAATTGGTTTACTGGGCCCATATCCCACTTAGAACATTTTGGAAGCCCCCCAATTTAAATTACCCCATAAAAGTATATGTTTATGAACAGTAGACAAGTCAAGGTGCTCAACTAGGGTAATTTTGACAGTTTTCAGGCTTGTTAGTGCCACAATAATAGTTTAGGCCACTGACATTGACCAGGGAGACCGATCAATAATCAGTGACTTAAAATGTCACCGACAAGTGATCAGGTAATAATGATGTATTTTTTTTTATTAATATTTTTTTTCCACAATTACCCTAGATGACCCCCCTCTCTTTCTAAGGGTCATCCAGGGGCTGCCATAATGATCAGATCACCCCTATTGGCCAAGAGTGATCTGATCATCATCAGGCGACTTACTAAACTCACAGCATTTGACCTGGAAGCGCCCTGGACTTTCAGGTGAGTGCTGTTATTTTTTTTTGATAATTTTTTTAACTCCATTGGAGCACAGCATTGACTGATATTTAGTCCCCACAAGCTTGTTGTGACAAATGTTAACCCCTGCAATGCCGCAATTGTGTCATACACATTGCGGCATTGAAGGAGTTAGCGCTGCACTGTCGCTCTCATTAAGCGATCAGGCAGCAGGGGAGGGTTGGGGCTGGTCTCCACACTCATGTGGAGACCGAAGAACCCTCTTGCCCGTCCCTGAAGCTGCCTCTGGCAGCTGGGACGCAATTGATGGTCTATAGACCAGCGATTGCACGGAGTCTCTTTGATCACTCCTGTAGGCTTCCATGCCTACAGGAGTGATCAAAGGGCTTGTGGGGGCTCGTTTTTGCTGTTGCTGTTCTGTCTGGGCTTCCAGGCAGACCACCAGCAGCAGAGCCCTGCACAAAACGGGAATTAACCCCTAAAATGCCACAATCGCAGCATTGAAGAGGTTAATGCTGCACTGTCGCTCTCATGGAGCGATCAGGCAGTAGGTGGAAGTTGTGTCAGGTCCCCACACTTGTATGGGGACCCAATCAACACTCAACCTCCTTTCCTGAAGCTGCCTATGGCAGCTGAAAACGCGATTGCAGGTTTTCCTGCAATCGCATTTTCAGCCTACAGAATCACTCCTGGGCAGACAGCAGCGCCCCCGTGATCACCACGATTGTGGCGATGTGGGGGGGGGGTTTTGGGATGATGGTTTTTTGGGGTGACATGTGACCAGGAAGTACCAGGTAGGTCCCGGTCTGGAAGGGGTTAATATTTTGGAAAATGTAAATTTCCTGCAAGAAATCGCACATGTTAATCTCCCGATCTTCTCACAGGTTTGTCTCCTTTCTTTTTTCATTTAGTATCATCTCTTATTTTTCTGAAAACCAAATACTTTAACCCCTTGATGACAATTGCCGGTCCGGACACGTCACTGAAAATCGTGACGATTATGACAATTGACGTGCCAGGACCGGCACGTCTTTAAACGGGTGAAAAAATCGATCCGTGATCGATTTTTTCACTCAAACGGGGTTGCTCTAATGCCTCGACATCGAGGCATTGAGCAACACCAAAAAAACATTCCCGCCCCCCCCGATCGCTCCTAGGAGCAAAAAAAAACATGTTTGAAAGACTGCACGTCTTTCAAACATGGCGGCGCCCGCCGCCGAAAAACGGGTTTAGGAAGCGATCGCGAGTCGCTTCTGTCACACCAACTTGTGTAGTGCATACATGGACTTGATACCTGGTAGAGATGGTATGGCCAATTTCAGTATAAGAGGGGTTAATTTGATTGTACAGGCATGTGGTGCCAAAAGGTCTTGTGAGATAAATTTGTCCTTTGAAGCTCGGACTCCAACCGGGGCCTTCTACGGGGTGTTAGGTCCTGCAGTGGAGCTGCCGTTTTGTCTAGGTTCAAATGTAGACGACCATATGCCTGTATCCCCTCATAGATACTGGATTCTTTGATATGCTAAGTGACCACTAGCAGTCAGGAAAACCATCTCATATCCAGGTCATATCCAACACATATCAATAATAACTCATAGATTCACTATCATACCTCCTTGTGTGCACACCTAGAACGGGGAAAGCGCACCCTACAAAAAGTGTACAAACATGGCGGCGCAACATAAACGGTTTGGAAGGAATTGTGAGGTCTATGATGTTCAGTCATATGTAGCAAGTGTGACATATCTATGGACTTCACAATTTACAATAAATTCATAAATGCATGAATTATTGCTGTGGCGAGCACAGGAGGGACAATAAAATAAAAATTAGTTATGCTGACAGATATGTTTCCACCACACAAGGGGGAGGTCACTTATGGTACACCTTCCCTCCGCTTATACCACCTCTGGGCCGGCTTGGAAACTCGAGATGAACTGGGAAAGAGTATAAAATTAACAAGAGAAGATGGGTCATTGTGCTTACTAGGGGCCAAGATCTAATTTTGAGTAAGTCGCCATCTTTCCTTGCCGGAGCCCTACGGACAGAAAAACTGTTACTTGACCATTCAGTGAGTAGTTAGGTTTTCTGTAATTTTCTCATTTTTATTTTATCTGTTTGGTGTAAATCTGTTTATCATCTTTTTTTGTATGCACTGTGATTTTTTGTATTCATAATAAATATTCCTTTATTAAGTTCTGCCTTTGTCTGGTAAAGACTCACGTTACCTGAGTAGACCGTTTTATTGGTAATTTTAAATCACATAATTATTGTGTTAAAATATACTGTGTGGGTTTTTATAGTCTGATTCATTTGGGGTACCAAGACACTCCATTTCTAAATTGTCTTGGTGGTGGCAGCGTTATTTTGATATTTGTTATATCATTATAGTTAAGTGCGGGTGGTAGTAAGGGTGGATATTTGTATTTTTATCGCTATTTTCGGTCTAGTGCAGACAGATAGTGAATTTTAACCCTTTTACCACCAGAACCAAGTCACGCGCACGCTTGGAGTAGAGTGCGTTCGTGACAAATTGGTGGCAGCGGTGGGATAGTTAAAAAGATTTTCCATCTTTTTCGGTACCAGATTTCAGTGTTGCTGGATTTGCTAGTTAATCCAGACACTAAAAAGAAATTGTCTCTCAATTTCCAAAGGCTGAACTCAGTGCATACTTAGTATATTTACACCTCAACAGTCCCCCCCCCCCTCTTTGTTTTCTTTTCTTTTGCTATCATTTGTTTGGGCCGGTGTGATAAATGGAATACCAAACACAGTCCAAGAGTGCTCTGGAGCAACGTTGTCGTGAACAATGTATTCCCATCCGGGGAAAATCAAAGGACGAATTTATTCAAGCGCTTGTGGACTATGATATGCAACAAGCAGCGCAAAGTGATGCTGCAAACACTCCTGAGGGAGGCATGGTCACACGGGAGATACCTGCAGCTGATGTCGGTGACGTGCCAAGATCTGGAGGTCCCTTGGACTCTTATCTACAAACTGTTTTCAAATACGTGGACTCAACAGATGCAAACCTCAGACTGCAGCTTATCCTTAAATATCAAGAGAGAGAAGCTGCAGAGCGCCAGGCCGAGAGAGAGAGGGAAGCTGCAGAGCGCCAGGCGGCAAGAGAGCATGAACTAAAACTGGCAGAGTTGGAGAGGTTAAGTGCCTCACCTATCAGTGTGGTTTCAAGAGACTATTATGCACCCAAACCACGTGCAGAGAATTTTCCCACGTTGGACAAAGATGGGGATCTGGATGTCTTTCTGCGCAGTTTTGAAAAGGTTTGCCGGCAGTACCAATTACCAAAGGACCAGTGGGCAAAGTACCTCACCCCTGGTCTCAGAGGTCCTGCGCTGGAAGCATTTGCAGAGCTACCAGCAGAATCTGACCAGGACTATGAGGCAATTAAGGCTGCACTGCAGAGACGGTACAACCTTACCCCTGAGGTGTACCGAAAGAAATTCCGGACTTTGCAGAAGCATTCCACCGAGAGCTACACTGCAGTTGTGGGACACCTGACGACGGCGTTCCGGCAGTGGATTAGAGGGCTGGAGATTACAACCTTAGAAAGCTTGGAAGATCTGATCATCAAGGAACAGTTTTTGCAGCTGTGCCCAGCCAATGTACAAGAATGGCTGCTGGACCGGGAGCCCAAAACAGCATGGAAAGCGGGTGAGCTGGCGGATTTCTACACTGCTAACCGAGCACAATCGGACCGGAGCAGAGGTTTTTCTACGGGAGTTAGTGCCATTTCTACGTATCGGGATAGCCGCAGGTGTTTTATTTGTAATAAAGTGGGGCACATTAGCGCAACTTGCCCGGAAAAAAGAAATCCTACGCCATCCACAGGAGCGGGTCACCCGTCAGAATCGCCATCTTCGGTGTTGTTCGTCTCCAGCGCTGAGAACACCCCCAATGTGAATATGCAACCTGTCACTGTGGGAAACAAGGTAACTGTGGGGCTCAGAGACACGGGGGCAGAAGTGACTCTTGTGCGTCCAGAGCTAGTGAGCTCTGAGGACTTTATTCCTGGCAAGACCTTAACAGTGCGGGGAATTGGGGGAGTACGTCATGCAGTGCCAATGGCACGAGTATTTTTGGATTGGGGAGCAGGGAAGGGTGTAAGAGATGTGGGGGTATCAGATAACATTCCTACTAATGTGTTACTGGGTACTGATTTGGGTAGGCTGTTGTCAAAATATATGCCGGAGGATGATACTTTTGATTTATCCAGGTCTTCTAGGGGCCCTACCATAGAAAGGGCAGTGTATAAAAATGTACCAGGGCAGCCTCATGGGGAGAGTGGGCAGAAAGGTTGTGCATGTCTGCCTGTGCTAGAACCCAGAATGTCTGAGGTACCGTGTGGAAGTGTGGAGGTTCTGCATCACTGGGAGGGAGGGCAGAGCGAATCTGTGCCAGAACCAGGGATATATGAGGTGGCGTGTAAGAGTGTGGAGGTTTTGCATCACTGGGAGGGAGGGCAGAGCGAATCTGTGCCAGAACCAGGGGTGTCTGAGGTGCCGTGTAAGAATGTGGAGGTCTTGCATCACTGGGAGGGAGGGCAGAGCAAATCTGTGCCAGAACCAGGGGTGTCTGAGGTGCCAAGTGAGAATGTGGAGGTTTCGCATCACTGGGAGGGAGGGCAGATTGAATCTGTGCCAGAACCAGGAATGTCTGAGGTGTTTTGTGAAAGTGTGAGAGGACCACCCGACTGTGAAGAAGGGCAGAGAACGAGTGAATGTCCGTCTGTGCCAGATCCCAGAATGTTTGAGGTGCTGTTTGAGAATTTGAAGGTTTTGCATCACTGGGAGGGAGGGCAGAGTGACTCTGTGCCAGAACCAGGGATGTTTGAGGTGCTGTGTGAAAATGTGAGGGGGCCACCCTGTGAAGAAGGGCAGAGGGTGAGTGAATGTCCCTCTGTGTCAGGATTAGCTGGTTCCCAGGGTCCTGTATGAATGCATCCTTGGAGTGGAACAGGTGGAGTGACAGATGTTTCAACCATAGCTGTGGTAACCTGGCAGCAGAATAGGGGACAAAGAGAGGGCTTTTGTGCACCTGTGCCTGTATTCTGTGGGACTACGAAGTCAGGACACAAGGGAGAGGGTGAAACTGGTGACCATTCTGTTATCCCTTACGAAGGGCCTTCATGGTTTGGGAAGCCAGGGCGAGACACCCTAGCCACCCATCAAGTAGATTTGTTGGGGCTTGTAGCTATACCGAGCTGCATGGAGAACCAATCTGTTACTAAGGGGATGGACTATGCCCCTGGGTACCCTGAGACCATGGCCTTATCCTGTAACAGAGCAGACAACGTAGCCGATGCTTTGAAAAGTACCTTCTGTAGGGTGGGTTTTCCCAAAGAAATACTTTATCTTAGCCGGAAACTGTTACACAGGGAAAGAGTAGGTAGGCGCAGAGATAAGCTTGTGGCTTAATCTCTGGGCCACCATCTTATTTGGGGGAGGTGTCACACCAACTTGTGTAGTGCATACATGGACTTGATACCTGGTAGAGATGGTATGGCCAATCTCAGTATAAGAGGGGTTAATTTGATTGTACAGGCATGTGGTGCCAAAAGGTCTTGTGAGATAAATTTGTCCTTTGAAGCTCGGACTCCAACCGGGGCCTTCTACGGGGTGTTAGGTCCTGCAGTGGAGCTGCCGTTTTGTCTAGGTTCAAATGTAGACGACCATATGCCTGTATCCCCTCATAGATACTGGATTCTTTGATATGCTAAGTGACCACTAGCAGTCAGGAAAACCATCTCATATCCAGGTCATATCCAACACATATCAATAATAACTCATAGATTCACTATCATACCTCCTTGTGTGCACACCTAGAACGGGGAAAGCGCACCCTACAAAAAGTGTACAAACATGGCGGCGCAACATAAACGGTTTGGAAGGAATTGTGAGGTCTATGATGTTCAGTCATATGTAGCAAGTGTGACATATCTATGGACTTCACAATTTACAATAAATTCATAAATGCATGAATTATTGCTGTGGCGAGCACAGGAGGGACAATAAAATAAAAATTAGTTATGCTGACGGATATGTTTCCACCACACAAGGGGGAGGTCACTTATGGTACACCTTCCCTCCGCTTATACCACCTCTGGGCCGGCTTGGAAACTCGAGATGAACTGGGAAAGAGTATAAAATTAACAAGAGAAGATGGGTCATTGTGCTTACTAGGGGCCAAGATCTAATTTTGAGTAAGTCGCCATCTTTCCTTGCCGGAGCCCTACGGACAGAAAAACTGTTACTTGACCATTCAGTGAGTAGTTAGGTTTTCTGTAATTTTCTCATTTTTATTTTATCTGTTTGGTGTAAATCTGTTTATCATCTTTTTTTGTATGCACTGTGATTTTTTGTATTCATAATAAATATTCCTTTATTAAGTTCTGCCTTTGTCTGGTAAAGACTCACGTTACCTGAGTAGACCGTTTTATTGGTAATTTTAAATCACATAATTATTGTGTTAAAATATACTGTGTGGGTTTTTATAGTCTGATTCATTTGGGGTACCAAGACACTCCATTTCTAAATTGTCTTGGTGGTGGCAGCGTTATTTTGATATTTGTTATATCATTATAGTTAAGTGCGGGTGGTAGTAAGGGTGGATATTTGTATTTTTATCGCTATTTTCGGTCTAGTGCAGACAGATAGTGAATTTTAACCCTTTTACCACCATAACCAAGTCACGCGCACGCTTGGAGTAGAGTGCGTTCGTGACAGCTTCCTTTGCTTAGCTGGTGTTGCTAAGATGCCTCAGTATCGAGGCATCTTTGCAACACCTGTTTAGCAAAGGAAGCGACTCGCGATCGCTTCCTAAATGCTCAACTTACCTTCCCGGTGCCGGTGTCTTCGAAACACACGCGGTGTTTCAAGATGGCGGCGCCCATCAAGCCGGGGGGCGGAGCCTGCTGACATCATCGGGGGGGGGTGTTGCTGGATGTCATGGACATCCAGTGAATAACACCCCTAGTGGTCAGATCACTCATAAGAGTGATCATGATTTGATAAATCAAAGGCAATGTTTTCTAAACATTGCCTTTGATCAGTATTGGATCTGCCCCCCTCCTTCACTTGCTTCTAGTGAGGGAGAGAGACAGATCGGTGTGTTCTGGTATTTCAGGTATTCCCTAATAAAAATATATATATATTGATCCAAAGGCTCTTATAAGAGCCACCCATATAATATTAACCCCTTCATTGCCATTGATCACTGCATAAACAGTGATCTTGCATAGTGGCAATTGTTTTTGGGTTTTTTTTTTTTTTTTACATTTTTTTTCTTTTTTTAGGTTTTTTTACTTTTTTTTAGTTTTTTTTTTATTTTTTATTATAGCCATTAACCCTTTCCTTCCCCACTATTTTTGCTGCAATTCTTACCATGCAGCGGTATACGGCTGAGGAGGCGTATGCCTTTTTGGCCACAGATTCTGAGGCCACTGATACAGCGTCAGATTTTGACGTTGGTCAGTTCACAGATACATCTAGTGATGTATCTGTGGCTGTTAGGACGCCTGCCACACGTAGTCGTGGCAGTGCACCAGAGGCATGGGTAGCGCCTAATAGGTACAAGCCAGCTATCCCTCCTTTTTCTGGAATTCCTGGCATCAATATTGATGTTACAGGATTCACTCCACTGCAATTTGTTTTTTTCTTTGTTCTTGGGAGACATTGTCACACAAACAAACATTTATGCCCAGCAGCACCGTGCTGCTAGCCCTAATTCTTTTTGGGCAAAACAGCCATGGACTCCCATTGACGTGCCAGAATTTCTTAAATTCTGGGCACTCACAATGTTAATGGGCATTATAAAAAAGCCCTCCATCCACTCCTACTGGAGCACCAGCCCCATCTTTAGTACCCCCATTTTTGCCCAAACTATAACTAGGCAAAGGTATGAAATGATTCTTCGTTTCATGCATTTTAGCGACAACAGCCTGTGCCCCCCTAAGGAGGACCCCCAGTTTGATAGGCTGTACAAAATCCGCCCCCTGATTACCCATCTCGCTGCCAGGTTTCCAGAGGTTTATACACCTGGAAAGAATATCTGCGTGGATGAATCCCTAATGAAATATAAAGGAAGGTTGGGATTCAAGCAGTATATTCCTTCCAAGCGCTCCAGGTATGGAGTGAAGGTGTATAAGCTCTGCGAGAGCGAGACAGGATATACTCATGCCTTCCGGGTATACGAGGGTAAGGATAGCTACCTTGACCCTCCAGGTTGCCCAGATCATCTGGGCACCAGTGCCAAGATTGTTTGGGACCTAATATTCCCCCTTATGAACAAAGGCTACCACTTGTATGTAGATAACTTCTATAAAAGCGTCCCTTTGTTCAAGCTGCTGTATTGTTTCGATACGGTAGCTTGCGGTTCTATAAAAAAGAACCGCTTGGGTTTCCCACAACGCCTGGTACGAACCCGGCTAGGAAAGGGGGAGACCTCAGCTCTACGCCAAGAGGAGCTTTTGGCATTGAAGTTCAAGGACAGAAAAGAGGTGTGCATGCTGAGCACCATCCATGATGAAAGAACCGTGGAGGTTTCTGTCCGTGGCAGAGCTGGGGTCACTAGAAAGCCAGTGTGCATCAGGGCCTATAACAAGCACATGGGTGGAGTTGATCTGTCAGATCAACTCCTACAGCCCTACCTCATTATGAGGAAGACAAAGGCCTGGTACAAGAAGGTTGCAATTTATCTAATGCAAATTGCAACCTATAACGCTTTTTTTGCTGCACAAAAAAGCAGACACTGGGCTGAAGCTGTCTTTTTTGCAGTTTCAGCTCGAAGTAATTTCAGGTATCTTGTACCGTGATGCACCTAGTCCCCAAGTAGTGATGGGAACCAACAGAATTGGGGCTACCCATTTTATTTTTAAAATCCCCCCTACAGCAAAGAAGCAGAATCCCCAAAAGAGATGCAGGGTATGCTACAGCAGGGGGCAAAGAAAGGACACCACATTTTACTGTCCAGATTGCCCTGGAAAACCTGCACTCTGTGTCGGTGACTGCTTCAAGCTGTATCACACAGTTTCCTATTTTTAATTTTTTTTTGTTCCTGCTCCATTTTTGTATTTTTTTTTTAATTTTTTGTTGCATTTACTGTTTTTTAGCTTTTATTTGCTCCACCATTTTCAAGCGTTTTTATTTGCACTGTCAAGTGAACCCTGTGTCCATTCCGTGGCATGAGGGACCACTTAAGGTGCTAGATCAAATCCCTTCTTGGAGATAGGCCAGGCTTTCTTGTAACCTGTCCCTACTGATAGTTGGGTACAAGCATTTTTCTTTACCCAGCTGTAAAATTCCTACTGAATTTGAATTGCTCATGTTCCAAATGTGGCCCTTTTGCCCCCAAACAATCTGACAAACCCATTCATGTGGGGTATCAATGTACTCAGGAGATGTTGCTGGAGCTGTAATTTCACACCTGAAGTACAAAGTATGTGAAAAAAACACCAAAAACAATTACTATCCCAAACCTTGACAAAGGTTGGTGGTAGGATTAGTGCATGGAAAGGGTTAAACTATCAGCATCTAAAATACCCTGGGGTGTCTAGTTTTCAAAAATATATGGTTTGGTGGGGTAAATTTAATTTGCTGGCATCAAAGATGCCCCAAATACCACATAGAGACAGAATTACCAGATTCAGAGAAAAATGGTTTTGAATTAGCAAAACGCTACTTGTACTTATTGCCCCATAACGTGTAGAAGAAAGCAAAAAAACATAAAAACATTGGGTATTTCTAAACTCGGGTCAAATAGTAGAATCTATTTAGCAGGTTTTTTCAGTAGTTTTTTATGATGAATAAAAGATTTTTCAAATAAAAGTGAGAAAATGTGTTTTTTTTTTCAATTTTTTCGTCATATTTTATTATTTTTATTATAGGAAATTACATCATATGAAAAAAATTTTGGTGTCTGAAGAAAGCCCTTCTTGTCCTGAAAAAAACAATATATAACTTGTGTGGGTTTAGTAAATGGATTAAGAGAAAATTACAGCTAAACACAAACACCGCAGAAACGATAAAACAGCCATTGTCACGAAGGGTACAAAAAGTAAAATCAGCCTTTGTCACGAAGGGGTTAAACAAATAGATTAGCACCATATTTACAACAACAAATGAACACAAATCTAGAAGAGCACACTAGTTTTCTTCTGATTTAGCTATCTTTTTGTTTCCTAACATTATTTTTATTCTGGACACTTCTGTCTTTATAATGTCCAGTTCCTTCATATATACTGTTACTCAGGGGAGGGCTGGCCGCCTAAGGCCTGGGGGGCAAGTCTAGTCAAGAGGCCCGTTGCGCCACTGAATCAGCCCACTATACATGCCCATCTTTTCCTGATTTTCTAACGCATATTGATATAATGTGATGGGACTGGGAGTAAAAAAAAAAATGATGTTTAATACATTGAAAAACAGCTAATCTTTTTATTATTATTATTATTATTATCTTTTATTTATATAGCGCCAACAGTTTACGCAGCGCTTAATACAATACATAAATTCAAGGGATATGACAAGACAAGAATTGACAGACTAAGACAAACCGATACATTTGGTGGAGAGAGCCCTGCTCGCAAGCTTACAATCTAATCTTTGTAACAAAATAAAATTTAAATATGGAAAAATTGGACCCTTGGGCCCCTGCCTGTAATTATCCCCAGAGTCCCTTTGTCCCTCATTCACTAAGCCACACCTCTGTTTACTTACTCCCGGTAGTTCAGGTATAGATCAAATAAACAACACATGTGAACAGCACGTGCATGTATAGATCAACTGAATAAGAAATACAAACTCTGTATTTGCAGGTATACATAAATAATGTATGCAAACATAGCATAGCAGAATAACACACAAACCCAGCTTTGCAGGTACAGATCAACTGGAAATCACATAACAACTAAGCATTAAAGGTATAGATAGAACCCCCTAAATTACAGGTGTAGATCACAGGATGCACACCCCCAAAGCTAGCCCTGGTGTCCACACTGCCCACATAGAACCTGACCAGCACCAAGATAACATTAACAAATTACAGTCCAGAGTGAGCCAACTTGGTCCCCAAACAGCCCAGGGTGAGCCAATTTTGTCCCCAAACAGCCTGCCCTGACACCAGTACAAGCTCTGCAACACCGACATCCAAACACACACACCAGGACAGGCTCTGCCACACCGACAAACACACCCTTTGGTTTTAATGTATTCCCCCCCCACACCCTTGTGTATTGCCCCATGTGGCTTTGTGCCCACAGCCAGCCCCCTTTGTACATTATGCCCCAACACCCTTGTGTATTGATTTATGTGATGTCCCCAGCCAGCCCCCTCCCTTGTGTATTGATGCCCCCCTTTGCATTGTTAATGACTGACCCATGTAATTTGAACCCAGCCCCCCACCCCCCACCTTTGTGTATTGATTTATGTGGTGCCTCAACCACCCTGTTGTGTACTTATACCCCCTAGCCACCCCCATTTTGCATTTAATTGTTGTCCCAATGCAGTCCCCCCCTTTGAATATGGCTCCCCTTCCGCCTATTACCCCAACTATTTTTTTTATATTTTTAATACTTACGTTTTTGCTGCCATCCTTCACTGCTGCTGTGCTCCAGTGTGCTCTTCTAGCTGTCACGAGGAGCTGTTCCGTGTGACTCCGCCCCCTTGAGCGGCCCATCACATTGATGATGTGACGTGCCGCTCAAGGGGGCGGAGTCACACAGGACACTGGGCGGCACTGTGCAGGCACGCTGGCCGCTTAATGATTTTAAAGCCAGCGTGTCTTACGGCCGCTTAATGATTAACCATTGCAGCCGATGTGGCTGTGACTCTTAAAGCGGTCGTAAGACACGCTGGCCGCTTTAAGAGTCACAGCCACATCGGCTGCAATGGCATTTCGGTGTGCCGGCCAATTCGGCCGGCCTAGCGGGGATGCTGCTGGCGCTGGTGTGGCTGAATCGGCCGCTTAAATGGGCTGCGGCGCGGCCGTTTAATGTAGATTCAGGGCGGCCTGGGGGGCAATTGCCCCCCTGCCCCCCGGCCCAGCCCGCTGCTACTGCTGCTACTTTACACTGAAGCCTATTATTCTCTTTTTCAACTCTTTCTTTCTGTGCCTTAATAACATGGTAGGGAATGCAAAGCTTGATGCAGTCTTCCCTAACACCATTACCTCTTCCCTGAGATCCTCACCTAGTATAATAAAACAACTTTTATCTCCTTGCCTCCAGCTATCAACTATGGGTCTTTCCTGAACATGGTGTCCTTTAGCAGAGCGAGAGTGGCAATTTTTGACAAAATGTCCTACTTTAACACATGCAAAACATCTAACGGCTTCCCTTTTGCCTATGGGTCCTTGACATTTCTGTGGGAGCCTGCTCTGATACAACTGTCTCTGATGCGGGGGGGTTTAATACAGACACAGGCTTTGCAATCATTTTGCAGTGATTTCAGATCATTTTATGATTAGCATTACTTCTCATCTAAACCTTGCCCATCTATTTCATTCACATCATTTTCTAACAGTTTAACTGCAGCCACAACACCATTTCTTTTATGTAGCTGTACATTTAACTTGTTACTTATAGCTGTGCAATGCATATAACCAGCCTCCCTCTTACTGCAAATTGCAAGAGTCCTAATCTCCCCCTCTGCATCCTTCAGCCTCTGAGTAAGCCGCTCATTTGCACTACGTAATTCCTAATTTTCCTGCAAAGTCTGCTGGCTGCTTACACATAAAGCTGCAGCATTCTGTGCAGAAATCTTACACTTCTCAACTTCAATGTTTAAACTTACAACTTTTGGGGTTCCTGTATCCTTGAATCAGACAAGCGTGACCATTTATTTTTCCCTCCTTGTTCTGTCTAGTAGTGGATGCCCCTTCACTAGTTAAATCCTTGCCTGAAAGAGTATGTATATATATATGTGACGGAACCCTTCATCACTGGGACCACTGGAGAGGTTTGACAGCCAGCCTCCTCCCCATTGACTATGGGCCCTGGGCTTGTAACGACTTCTGTGGCTACCCCCAGCAGTATATCATCCCATCACTGGCTGAAGGGATTATCTCTGTCAGACAGACAGGATCTGCAACCAGGGAGTGACCGCCATTGTTTTAATTTAATATCAGCCCCCCCACCCCATGGTGCATTAATGTGTTGTCCCCTTCCCCCAGTTCCACTACTACAGACATTTACCCCGGCCATCCCTGGAACTGGTTTTGGCCAGCAATAGATAGTGGAGGTTGGGACCCTATTGTATTGTTTATCCCGTTACTGCCGCTGTTGTCTCTGGGAGGCAGATTAAGGGGGCGGTTTGTATGCCAATATCTTGTTTTATGTTAATGTGTGTTTTGCTGGATAGAAATAAATCTGTCCTTGTTTGGTTTTACCCTACACTGAGTCTCAGCTAGTGACTGGGGAACCAGGGAAAGGTTGGTGTCCCGGGCTAAGGGAGCACAAGTCAGCGGAGGTAGTCGGTCGGACTAGCCAGCTCCGTGACAATATATTTTTCATTTCTGGGACCTTTTCACAACATTCCTCAATAGGACATTGTTAGATATATTCGTTTGTCTTAAAAATCTAAACTTTTTCAGAACCAAAGAGCACTCAAGACCACAGCTTCTAAGTCTTCTTAAGTAGGTTTATTTGGTAGAAAAAAGTAGTTTTTCGTTGTTAAGCCAGAATACGGAACATACGAACATGTAGGCGGCAAAACGTAGACGAAGACACACAACACCAAAAATCTTCGTGTTCGTCTTAGTCTACTAATCTCCCTGGTCCCTTCCCCATCTAGCCTACCGTATATATGCAGAGTCGCAGGGGTCAACAGAAGCGGAAATCCGTAAGTTTGCTGTCAGGGGTTAAAAGGCCGTGCAAGCGACTCTATTGGTCGCCTGCAGGGGCCTCCTCTGGCATCAACCAATTGGTTGATGCCAGAGGAGGCCCCTGCAGGCGACCAATAGGCTCACTCGCACAACCTTTTTAACTCCTGCTGGCGAACCTACGGATTTCCGCTTCCGTTAACCCCTGCGATGCTGCGTAGATAACGGGAGGTTCGCCGTCAGGGGTTAAAGGGCCGTGGAAGCAACTCTATTGGTCACCTGCAGGGGCCTCCTCTGGCATTAAGAGCCATGATATTGACATGTAAGAGGACCGCGGTATAAATATATCTGGGTAATATAAAAAAATTGAATTCCATGCCCCACGTTAGGTGCCAATTGTGATAGGTTCACACCTTTCCTCCCATGTAATGTCTTAAGAAGAGGTTATTCTCCACCCTAAGTGATAAGTTACCTAATCTCAATTTTATACGTGTGGATAGGGCTCACATTCAATAAATGAAGTCGTGATCACAATTTTAAGAAAGGACTGAGAGTTCAATTATAGTTACTTATTTATTAAAGATCAAGAAATTAAATAAATCCAAAATTAAGCAAAGTGTAACATAGAATGGCTATTAAAGCTTATATGCATGAAAAAAATAAACATACCAGTCAATCTCGATATGAAGTCTAGCTTCAGTCTCTCGATCTCCCCCGACATTGTAAACAAATATATATTATATTATATATATATATATATTATTTCTAGACCTGCGTAACACTAGCTCATAAAACACCTGGACAACCCCAGACAACACTGAGGATCTGTACGGGAAGCCCTGCTCATGGCATAAAGAGGAATGCTTATAGAATTTGCTCGTGGAGACCCTTAACCCCTTCAGGACCGGGTATTTGTCCTGTTTTTGGAAACACCTCATATGCCTGGTATTTTCATTTATTTCGGCACTTGGAAATATGAATGATGTGCATCTCTGTTTCTAAACAAGATTTTTTTTAAATGTGGTATCCTGGAAGTTGCGCCCCAATAGCGGCCAGAAAAAGAAAAACTGCTAAGCAAAAGTATATATTTTTTGAAAGATGACATCCCAAAGTGTTTTACTTGGGGCATTTTAACACTTTTTATTTAACCATTTTAGTGCCAGTCTGCCCTAAGCATTGCACTAAAATTTTATTTTTTTAGTTTTTAACAAACCCATTCAATCCGAACACGGTATTTTTTTTCCCTGGGTATATAAAATGACTGAAACAACTTGTGATTTGTATTTAGAAACACCCCCTGAGTACAGGAATACCCCATATACATGGGTAGAGCATGTCTCTCTGGCACTGCGGGTTCAAAATTGGAACATGCGCATTTCAGTTTTCAAACATGGAATTTTGACATATCAGTTTGTTGGGTCCAGGTCTCATCTGAGGCACGTAGACGTCCCATATTTCATTTTAACCCCCTAAAACTAGACGGCTCAGGGAATCTATTTAGGGGCATATTGGCCTGTCCCATGCAGCTGATTCCACACCGGCACCTTCCAAATTTAGTCTAACAAAAAAAGAAAAACATTTTCACGTCCACTTTGCGGTTTCACCATGATTATTTTTCTGAGTAGATGTGTGAAAAAACAAAATAGGTCTTGATTTGTGTTCAGTAACACCCCCCGAGTACAGCGATACCCCACATGAATAGATAAGTCATGTTTCTCAGACATTGTGGAGACAAAACTGGAACTTGCGCATTTCAATTTTTAAACTTTTTAAAATATTTTTTATCAGATTACTTGTTAGTAGACTTGGGCACCAGGGGGCTCTTCGTGTTCGTCTTCGTGCTCGTCTAAGGCAAAAAGAAAAAACTTTGTATTCCGCGAATATTCGCCTGGTCCTGTCTTCTCTTCGGGCGAATATTCGCGGACATTCTTCGTGTTCGGGTTTTCTTCGTTTTCCCCGGTTAAGGGGTTAAAACGGGGTTAAAGCCGCTCTGGCGCCAGGAGTTTAAATGTCTGTATGAGCAACTCTATTGGTCGTCAGCAGGGGGCTCATCTGCCATTGGTTGATGGCAGACGAGCCCCCTGCTGGCGACCAATAGGGTCGCTCGTACAGACTGTTAAACTCCTGGTGCCGTAATTGTCCGGCAGATCCCGCTGGTCTCCCTGTTCTATCATTTATTAACTGATAGAACAGGGAGACCAGTGGGATCTGCTGGGTAAGTTGCAGCATTGGGATTTTAAAAGTCGGTACGAGCAAGTCTGTTGGTCGCTCGTACAGACTTTTAGGCTCCTGGTGCTGTAACTTACCCGGCACATCCCACTGGTCTCCCTGTTCTATCAGTTAAATGTCCGTACGAGCAACCAATAAAGTCGCTCGTACGGACATTTAACTGATAGAACAGGGAGACCAGTGGGATGTGCCGGGTAAGTTGCAGCATTGGGGTTTTAAAAGTCTGCACGAGCGACTCTGTTGGTCGCTCGTGCAGACTTTTAAAACCCCAATGCTGCAACTTACCCGGCACATCCCACTGGTCTCCCTCCCTGTTCAATTAATTAAATGTCCGTGCGAGCGAACAATAAAGTCGCTCGTACGGACATTTAACTAATTGAACAGGGAGGGACATCAGTGGCATCGGCAGGGTAAGTTGCAGCATTGGGGTTTTAAAACCCCAATGCTGCAACTTACCCTGCAGATGCCACTGGTCTCCCTCCCTGTTCAATTAGTTAGTATGCGCCGGGTTAAATGTCCGTACAAACGACCAATAAAGTCGCTCGTACGGACATTTAACTAATTGAACAGGGAGGGAGATCAGTGGCATCGGCAGGGTAAATTGCAGCATTGGGGTTTTAAAACCCCAATGCTGCAACTTGCCCTGCAGATGCCACTGGTCTTTAACTAATTGAACAGGGAGGGAGACCAGTGGGATCTGCAGGGTAAGTTGCAGCATTGGGGTTTTAAAACCCCAATGCTGCAACTTACCCGGCACATCCCACTGGTCTCCCTCCCTGTTCAATTAATTAAATGTCCGTACGAGCGAACAATAAAGTCGCTCATACGGACATTTAACTAATTGAACAGGGAGGGAGATCAGTGGCATCGGCAGGATAAATTGCAGCATTGGGGTTTTAAAACCCCAATGCTGCAACTTACCCTGCCGATGCCACTAGTCTCCCTCCCTGGTCAATTAGTTAGTATGTGCCGGGTTAAATGTCCGTACGAGCGACTAATAAAGTCGCTCGTACGGACATTTAACTAATTGAACAGGGAGGGAGATCAGTGGCATCGGCAGGGTAAGTTGCAGCATTGGGGTTTTAAAACCTCAATGCTGCAACTTACCCGGCAGATCCCACTGGTCTCCCTCCCTGTTCAATTAGTTAGGGGTTAACTTTGTTTTTTAAAGGGTTAAGGGGCCGTGCAAGTGAGCCTATTGGTCGCTTGCACGGCCCTTTAACCTATGGATTTCCGCTCCCGTTAACCCCTTCGATGCTGTGTTAGATAACGCAGCATCGAAGGGGTTAACGGGAGTGGAACTCCATAGGTTCGCTGTCAGGGGTTACAAAGACCGTGCGAGTGAGCCTATTGGTCACCTGCAGGGTCTTCCTCTGGCATCAACCAATTGGTCCCTGTTGGCGACCAATAGGCTCATTCGCACTGCCCTGTAACCCGTGACGGCGAACTTCCGGGAACTGCCGCGATGCCGCGAAGCCGCGAAGACAAGGTAAGTTAGAAGAGGGGGGGAAGAATGGTAGACGAAGACGAAGACAATCACGAACCTTCGTGGTGTGTGTCTTCATCTTCGCCTACGTTTTACCGCCGCCGTCTTCTCTTCGGCGTGTCTTCAGAACGAACACGAAAACGCACTCTTCGTGTTCGTTTCCATGTTTGCCCGAAGACGAATGCACAAGTCTACTTGTAAGTGACAAGTAGACTTGCGCATTCGTCTTCGGGCGAACATGTAAACGAGCACGAAGAGGCCGTTTTTTTGTTCGTTCCGAAGACACGCCGAAGAGAATACAGTGCTGGCAAAACGTAGGAGAAAACGAAGACTCGCAACCACGAAGAATTCTTCGTGATCGTCTTCGTTTTTGCCGCGCAGCCGCCAAAATTTCAAACAGGAGTGAGCTGATCCTCATATCTCCAATCAGCTCACTCTTGTGACGTCACGCTAAGGGTCTCGTCCAATGCCTGTGCTGCTGTTTTTTGAATTTCTGAAACCGCCTTTATAAGACCAGAGCTTGCCTGAGAAATCCATTCATTTTTCGCTTTGGCAACACTGCTGTGCTGCATCCGAGCGTTACAGAGAGATTGTTCTGTTCTGTGTTAGACTGGTAAGCCTCAGCCTGCCATTTCTCACAGTGTTCTCTTCCTCACTTCAGTTCAACTGAATTAATAATATTTAATAATAATAATTTTATTAATTTAATCATTTTTTTATTTAATTTGTCTGTCATCAACTGTGTAGTGCTGTTGAGTTGACAGTGCACTCAGTGCCTCACTGGCACTGGGGTGCCCTTGCCCTGGGCTGGCACTAGTGCCTACTGCCTGTCCTGCTTAAATAATAGAATTTATAAATAATTTAATAGAATATATTATTAATAATTGAATACATATAAAATTATATATATATATTTGTCAGTTGTATATACTATAGTTAGTATAGTATTAGTAATAGTATACTAGTGTAGAGTGTACTGTAGACATTCAAGACATCTACTAGAGTCTAATCTAAAATCAGTAATATTAATAATTGAATACATTATAAAATTATATATATATTTGTCAGTTATATATACTATAGTTAGTAATAGTATACTAGTGTAGAGTGTACTGTAGACATTCAAGACATCTACTAGTGTCTAATCTAAAATCATTAATATCAATAATTCTATAATTCTTATCTTAATAGTTAATTCAATTAGCTATAAATAAAATTAATAATTACTACTAGTTTATAGTTCAGCTAATCTTATTAGTACTGGTGCTGCAGGTCTATAGTTTGTGCTTTGTTTTAGCAACAGCAAGAGACCAAGTCAATTTTTCTTAATTAATAATATTTCATTTTATTTCATTTGTTTTGCTCACCTCAGTCCATCAGTGAAGTGAACTTGTTGGGCTAGTGAGTGCAGCCGCATAAGTGCTGTGTGTTTCAGCAAGCAGTGAAGCTAACTGTTTTGCTGTGACATTTTATTTTATTTCTAACTTCTTTTCAAGACAAATAGACTGTGTGACGACAACAACTGTACTAAGCAAAGCTTCAAGCTACTAGCTGTAGTACTAAATAATTCTAATCTTTAATCTTCTTAATCTATAATATATTATAATATAAATTCTAATTCATAATCTAAAATATATATAAGTAATTCTTTCTAATTCATAATCTATATTCTATCTATAATCCATAATATAAGTAATTCTAATCTATTAATAATGTAATATTATATATTACTTAACCTCACTTTCGCTTAGTGGGCTTGAGAGCTTCTGCCTAGAGTTAGACTAGAATACTAATATAGCTTTAGGTTTAGCATAGTAGTAGGATAGGCCTGTGTAAATTCAAAGTTTCTTTGACAGCACACTGGTGGCAGCCTGGTGTGCCCAAGGAAGCTGCTGCAGCAGGCTACCGATCATTCCTTCTCCATGCAGAAGTGATGGATGAAAAGCACACTTCCCAAAATATTCTGCATGCGATGAGGAAAATGTTTAGCCTTTGGGTGGGAGCAGAGGCAGGCACCAATGTTGAAGTTGGTTTTGTGGTAACTGACGGAGGTGCCAATATGGTGAAAGCGCTGCAAGATGGTCATATTGTTGGTGTGCGCTGTGCAGCCCACATCATCCATTTTGTAGTGAAGGCAGCAATGTTAGAAGGAACTAATGTGGCAGCAGTAGTTCTGTCCCGTTGCAGAAAGATCGCTGGGCACTTTCACCATAGTGTTAAGGGTAGCCAACTTTTGAGGGAAGAGCAAGAGAGGTCAAGTCTTCCCGTACACTGCCTACCTCAGGATGTCAGTACACGGTGGAACTCCACGTTAGACATGCTGGAGAGGATTTTGGAGCAGCAGAGGGCAATCCATAATCTTGCCTCAGAGCATAATATTGGGATTACATCTCCATTGAATAGGGAGGATTGGACAGTGATCGCCCAGCTAGTGGCAGTCCTTAAACCATTCAGGGATGCCACTGAAAATTTAAGCTCAAACACTGCCAGTTTGGCCCAGGTAATCCCAGTGTTCTCCCATCTAGGCAGCAAGATGGATGTGTTCCTTGAAAACCGTGAGGCTGTTCAAGGTGGCACTCTACATCCTGACGTAGCAGCCATAGTCAGGAAGCTGAAGGATCTGCTAAAAGTACACCTTCGCAAACGCATTGAACAGAGTCCTGAAATGATGCTAGCGTGCCTTTGCGACCCAAGAATTAAGGGAAAGCTAGCTTTGAAATTCAATGTTCTCAGTAGCTACCGGGAGCAATTGGTCAACAAGGTGCGTGACTGGCAGCGTAAAATGGGAATGCTGCCCGAGGAGGGAGAGGTGCAGGAGGAGGAAGAGATTATGTGGTCTGCTACTCCTAGCAGCAGCATCAGCAGCAGTGCCACAAGCATCACAACAACACAGCTGAGTGGAGCAAACTTTACCTCTGTGAAGTTCCTTCTGCACCTAATGTTGATCCTCTTAGCTACTGGGATGAAAAGAAGAGTGTGTGGCCTGCACTCTCATGGGTTGCGCAGCAGCTTCTATCATGTCCGTCAACCACTGTTCAAAGTGAGCGCATGTTTTCTATGACTGGAAACATACTGAGTCCACAGCGCTCACGCATGGCACCTCATCTGATGGAGCAGATTGCCTTTCTTAAATTCAATCTGCCCAAGTTGGGTTACCCAGCTCTTAGCTTGGAAAGTTAATTTTCTTTCTCTAATGTTTAAGGTAGTTTCTCCCCCTGGTTGCACGTGTTTGTGGTGTGGCAACGTCTGCTACCTCCGCCGTTGTAGCCAATTTGCGCAAGGGCCTAGTGTCTGAGTTCTGGAAGTCTGCTCCCAAACGCCATGGACTGACAGACTTTGATGCTTTGCCCTGGGGTGAAAAAGGTGAGCGGGTCGTCAATTGCCCACTCATTCAACTTTCCCAATGCTGCTGCTGGTGGTCGTGGTGCCAGCGTCTCTTCTCTGCCAGTTCGCTTCCTGGCTAGTGTCATGCCTCAAATGTCCAAAATGTTCAAGGTAGTTTCTCCCCCTGGCTGCGTCTGTTTGCGGTGTGGCAACGCCTGCTACCTCCGCCGGTGTAGCCAATTTACGCTAGGGCCTTGTGTCTGAGCTCTGGAAGTCCGCTCCCAAACGCCAAGGACTGACAGTGTTTGGATGCTTTGCCCTGGGGTGAAACAGGTGAGCGGGTCGCCAATTGCCCACTCATTCGCCTTTCCCAATGCTGCTGCTGCTGGTGGTGGTGGTGCCAGCGTCTCTTTTCTCCCAGTTCCCTTCCTGGCTAGTGTCATGCCTCAAATGTCCCTAATGGTAAGGGCAGTTTCTCCCCCCTGGCTGCATCTGTTTGCGGTGTGGCAACGCCTGCTACCTCCGCCGGTGTAGCCAATTTACGCTAGGGCCTTGTGTCTGAGTTCTGGAAGTCCGCTCCCAAACGCCAAGGACTGACAGTGTTTGGATGCTTTGCTCTGGGGTGGAACAGGTGAGCGGGTCGCCAATTGCCCACTCATTCGCCTTTCACAATGCTGCTGCTGGTAGTGGTGGTGCCAGCGTCTCTTTTCTGCCAGTTCGCTTCCTGGCTAGAGTCATGCCCAAAATGTCCCTAATGGTAAGGGCAGTTTCTCCCCCCTGGCTGCGTCTGTATGCGTTGTGGCAACGCCTGCTACCTCCGCCGATGTAGCCAGCTTACGCTAGGGCCTTATGTCTGAGCTCTGGAAGTCCGCTCCCAAACGCCATGGACTGACAGACTTTGATGCTTTGCCCTGGGGTGAAAAAGGTGAGCGGGTCGTCAATTGCCCACTCATTCAACTTTCCCAATGCTGCTGCTGCTGGTGGTGCCAGCGTCTCTTCTCTGCCAGTTCGCTTCCTGGCTAGAGT
Source organism: Spea bombifrons (assembly GCF_027358695.1). Classification (NCBI taxonomy): domain Eukaryota; kingdom Metazoa; phylum Chordata; class Amphibia; order Anura; family Pelobatidae; genus Spea; species Spea bombifrons. Next base: position 42,584,266 of record NC_071091.1, read on the forward strand.
CATGCCCAAAATGTCCCTAATGGTAAGGGCAGTTTCTCCCCCCTGGCTGCGTCTGTATGCGGTGTGGCAACGCCTGCTACCTCCACCGGTGTAGCCAGCTTACGCTAGGGCCTTGTGTCGGAGCTCTGGAAGTCCGCAGCCAAACGTCTAGGACTGACAGTGTTTGGATGCTTTGCTCTGGGGTGGAACAGGTGAGCGGGTCGGCAATTGCCCACTCATTCGTCTTTTCAATTTTTCAATGCTGGTGGTGGTGGTGGTGCCAGCGTCTCTTCTTTGCCAGTTCGCTTCCTGGCTAGAGCCATGCCCAAAATGTCCCTAATGGTAAGGGTAGTTTCTCCCCCCTGGCTGCGTCTGTTTGCAGTGTGGCAACGCCTGCTACCTCCGCCGGAGTAGCCAGCTTACGCTAGGGCCTAGTGTCTGAGCTCTGGAAGTCCGCTGCCAAACGTCTAGGACTGACAGTTGTTTGGATGCTTTGCCCTGGGGTGAAACAGGTGAGTGGGTCGCCAATTGCCCACTCATTCGCCTTTTCCATTTTTCAATGCTGCTGCTGCTGGTGGTGGTGCCAGCGTCTCTTCTTTGCCAGTTCGCTTCCTGGCTAGAGTCATGCCCAAAATGTCCCTAATGGTAAGGGTAGTTTCTCCCTCCCTGGCTGCGTCTATTTGCGGTGTGGCAACGCCTGCTACCTCCGCCAGAGTAGCCAGTTTACGCTAGGGCCTAGTGTCTGAGCTCTGGAAGTCCGCTGCCAAACGTCTAGGACTGACAGTTGTTTGGATGCTTTGCCCTGGGGTGAAACAGGTGAGCGGGTCGCCAATTGCCCACTCATTCGCCTTTTCCATTTTTCAATGCTGGTGGTGGTGGTGGTGCCAGCGTCTCTTCTTTGCCAGTTCGCTTCCTGGCTAGAGCCATGCCCAAAATGTCCCTAACGGTAAGGGTAGTTTCTCCCCCCTGGCTGCGTCTGTTTGCAGTGTGGCAATGCCTGCTACCTCCACTGGAGTAGCCAGCTTACGCTAGGGCCTAGTGTCTGAGCTCTGGAAGTCCGCTGCCAAACGTCTAGGACTGACAGTTGTTTGGATGCTTTGCCCTGGGGTGAAACAGGTGAGTGGGTCGCCAATTGCCCACTCATTCGCCTTTTCCATTTTTCAATGCTGCTGCTGCTGGTGGTGGTGCCAGCGTCTCTTCTTTGCCAGTTCGCTTCCTGGCTAGAGTCACTCCCAAAATGTCCCTAATGGTAAGGGTAGTTTCTCCCTCCCTGGCTGCGTCTATTTGCGGTGTGGCAACGCCTGCTACCTCCGCCGGAGTAGCCAGTTTACGCTAGGGCCTAGTGTCTGAGCTCTGGAAGTCCGCTGCCAAACGTCTAGGACTGACAGTTGTTTGGATGCTTTGCCCTGGGGTGAAACAGGTGAGTGGGTCGCCAATTACCCACTCATTTGCCTTTTCCATTTCCTTTTCCATTTCCATTTCATTTTTTTCCGTCTGATACACAACCTACCAAACATAACACATACAATAAACCTTACCCGGACAGGTTAAAGGATCTTAACCTATATAGCCTGGAAAAAAGACGGGACAGGGGGGATATGATAGAAACATTTAAATACTTAAAGGGAATCAACAAAGTAAAGGAAGAAAGTTTATTTAAAAGAAGAAATAAAACCACAACAAGAGGACACAAGCATAAACTAGAGGGGCAAAGGTTTAATGGTAACATCAGAAAATATTACTTTACGGAAAGGGCAGTGGACGCATGGAATAGCCTCCCAGTGGAAGTGGTAGATGTTAATACAGTAAAGTCATTTAAGCAAGCATGGGATAGGCATAATGCCAAGCTAGATATAGGATAAGGGCAAGTACTAAAGGAGAGTACTCAGAGGTTGGGCAGACTGGATGGGCCTTCTGGCTCTTATCTGCCGTCACTTTCTATGTTTCTATGTTTCTAATAACACATATAACACAGTGACATAACACATAACACATATAACACATATAACACAGTGACATAACACACACATGTACAATTCACAAATCACAAGGACCTTTCCTCCTGTTGGGGTATAGGGTCATTGACCTTAAATCTATCCCTATATGTATTTGTTCCAATAATGCCATCATACCTAAAGGACAGCACAGAACTTATAGGGATTCTTAAGGACCTTGTATGGACAGAAGATGTGATTTTAGTCACTGCAGATATTGATATTTGATTGATATTTTTCTATTTATATTCTGTTTGTAGTTTTTTTTACATTTTTAATTATGTTGATTCTTTTTGTATTCTTGTACTTTATTTATAATTGTTTCATCATTTTTTTGCTCATAATAAATTATTTAATATTTACATGTCTTTTAGCGCTGTCTTCTTTTTAAAATAATTCATGTCAATATATACAATTAGTGTTACTAATAATAATCAAAATATTACTTACACTATATAACAAAGAGAATATACTGTATATACTGAGTGCCGGAACATATAGACCAGACAAAATTAAGATGTTACCTACTGGATCTATTCGCATTGCTGGGGTTAAAAGAGATCTGAAAAGAGGAGTCAATAGAAAGAGCCCATAGGACCGCTATTCCACCTAACCTTGCTGGTAAACATCCGAGGGACGTGATCTTCAGATTTACGACTTTTTATGTGAAGCAAAAAATTGTTGAGATGTTTAGGAAGACTGAACCAAAGGAGGAGAAATTCTTAAATATTGTACTTCTCCAGGACTTATCATACAATACAAGACAAAAAAGACAAGCCTTTAGAGCAATAACAGACCAGCTGAGGGCAAAAACTATCAAATACACCTGGGGATACCAGGTGATACCCGGTGATCATTAAGATTGCGTGGTCAATATCTTGCCAACGTTGGAAACATCACCAGCATGCGACATTAGACAATAGAAAGAGGATAATGAACTTTAAACGAAAAAGATGGCTTGGATTTAGGCTAGAATGGAGGGAAAGTGAACCAGTGGATGGGGGGGGGATTATACACACATATAGCAGGAGAGGGGCTTTTTTTTTTTTTTCTTGTCTTTCCCTTTAAGGTAGGATTCCACTAATCTGAATGCCACAAAGAGAAGCACATACACTAGACCCCATACACTGGGGTCGTTTTTCTTTTTTATTTATTTATTATTTTTTATATTTATTTTCGTCTTTCCTTTTTTAGGTAGGATTTCACCTACTCGAACATCATAAAGAAATTATACAAATCACAAATGATACACTCAATACACGATTTGGATTTATTCACATATTTATTTTTTATTTATTTTTTTAAATTTATTTTCTTTTTAATTTGTTTTTATTTTATTTTTTTAGGTAGGATTTTACTTTGAACGTTACAAGAAATAAACACAATTGGTGTTCTTCCTGTCTTTCCCCATTTAGGCAGGATTTCACTTGTTTGAACATCACTTTTTTTTATATTCATTTATTTATTCATTCATTTATTTATTTATTTTTCTCCTTTCTTCCCTTTCCTTTCTTAGGTAGGATTTCCCTTGCTTGAATACCATAAGGAAAATTACACACATATTAGCCACAACGCACACTGGATTTTTTTTCCCCCTATGGACAAGATTCACTCGGTCGATAGCCACTAAAGAAAATGTTGCTCTAGATATAAAGATATGATAAAAGGAAAAGAGACATAGCATTTTAACTATAATCCTAACTTATTTATTTATTTATTTTCTTCTTTCTCCCTTCTTATTATTATTCTTCTTAGTCTTCTTATTATCAATTTCATTGATCACAAAGGGTATAGGGAATACTATACAATTTGGATATCTTGATAAGATAATGGAGTTGATTAAAATGGAGGGAATATAAGTCACATTCCTGCAAGAAACACACTGGAGGGAATGAGAATTAAGATATTCTCTAATATTGCTGTGGCCTCCATGAAAGGAAAAAAACATATAGATAAAAATGCTAGATATATTATCCTAATTTGCGAATTAAATAACATACGATACACTTTGGTGAATATATATGCCCCAAATGAAAGGCAGATACGCTTTCTAAAGAAGGTATTAGATAAAATAGAGAAAATAAAACAAGACATGGCAGGAGATTTTAATGGGGTTATGGACAGTGCAATAGACGAGAAATTAAACAGGAGAAGTAGTCAAAAAGAAAACCCTTTATGACTTCCGGGAGGCAGGCCCTTGAGATGGCCGCTTTTTAATCACACTCCTCATCTTCAGCTTAGATCCCTATCCATCTAACCATCTAGACGTGAACTTCCAGTCAATACTCACCGTTTTCTAGACGGCTACTTATCTACTACATGACCTGGCTGTTATTTTTTTATTTTTTTATTTGGAGCTGCAAATTCCACACATTGTGTTGTGGCCCGGGAGTTGAGGCCTCTTTTGACGCTGTAGGCCTGCTGTGGGGATTGCCCTGTCTCGCCCCCACGTTTCCACTGGCACATCTGCCTCATCTATGCGCCGGCACTCACTTACCTGCCTGCTCCGGTCTGTTATAGACTGGCGACACTTGATACCTACCCCACTTCTTTCCGCTGTGCTGCCTGGCTGCCGTGCGCTAGGGGGACTTGGAGCACAAGCGGCGCTCTTGGTTGGAGGTCAACGATCTGGTGCCTTGTTACCTTACCGGCGGTTCCTGTGTTGCCTCGAGCAGGGGAGCCGAGACGCAGCCCGCGCGTTCAGCCCCCTGCTCGTTCCGTTCGCTGGAAGACGCGGTGAGGTCCGTCCGGCCGCTAGACGCGCGCCCCCGTGTGCATCAGAGGATCTAGACGGGACGCGCGTCTCAACGTCATGAGACGTATTCATGCCGCGTCTTAAAGGGGTATTTCTTTTTTCCTCCTCCCCTAATTTAGGGGGTAGGAGGATCCTGGAGGAAGAGGGATATTTAAACCCTCAGTCTGCAAGTACCCCTTGCCTGTGATAGTGCCTTTATTGCCTTCACTAGCGTTCCTGAACCTTATTTGCCTTTTCGTTGCCTGAACTCTGCTTGAACCTGACCACCCGTTGTTTGCCGCCTGCCTTTACCTGAACTCAGCTTGTACTTGACTATCCGTTGACTAATCCGTTGCATTGCTCGTCATCACCGCTTGGGGGCGCCTTTCCTTGTACTGCAGCGTGGATCCACAGCCTGAACCGCCGTTAGTGACAGTATCACAGGCCTGCAATATGGATCCCGCAGACTTGGCAAGGATGTCTAACCGACAAGACAGACAGGATCAAGTTCTAGCCGCTCACGCTTCTCAACTCCAATCCTTGGAACGGAAGTTAGACGATGTTGCAGACCTTCTAAGATCTATGGCCACGAATTTGTCTCCGTCCATCTCGCAAGGGGCATCATCTGATTCTGCTCCTCCTGTTACGGGGCCAAATACTATTGTTCCAGCACCCAAGATGCCACTACCTGACAAATTTTCTGGTGATCCTCAAGAGTGTCGTGGGTTCCTAAATCAGTGCGCCTTACATTTCCGGGCACATCCTCATACTTTCTCCTCTCATTGCAACAGAGTGACTTTTATTATAAACTTATTAAAAGGAGAAGCATTGGCGTGGGCATCACCTCTACTAGAACAGAGCTCACCCATTTTGGAAGACGCGGACGCCTTCATCGCATCATTTCGTGCTGTGTTTGATGCTCCTGGGAGACGTGAAGCTGCTGAATCCAACCTAATGGAACTTCAACAGGGCAGGAGAACTGTGGCCCAGTACGCCGTTGAATTTCGTACTTTAGCGTATGAGACAGACTGGAATGTCAGCGCCCTGAAATCTGCCTTTCGCAGGGGTTTGAACGAATCAATAAAGGATGCACTCACCTACCGTGAAATACCCCACGATCTAGAGAATCTGATCGCTCTATGTCTACGGTTGGAGGCCAGAGGTCAGGAGAGAAAATTTGAACATGAGAGAGAACGCGACCGTAGGCCACGTCAATTTAGGCCTTGGACGCGACATCCCACTCCTGCACCTACGGAACCTGCGGCTGCTGTGGCTGAGCCTATGGAGATCTGTCCTGTGCTTCATTTATCCGTGGAAGAGAAACAACGCCGCAGATCTTTGGGACTATGTTTATATTGCGGACAAAAAGGACATTTGATTTATGCTTGCCCTAGAAAATCGGGAAATGCCAGAACTTAGTGGAGGCCGGAGGTGCTTCACTAAGTGCTACTGTTGCTTCACCTCCTCAGTCACCAAGACTTTTGGTTCCCATCAAGCTGCAGTGGACAGGCCACCAAATGGCCACCCAAGCTTTCATTGATTCGGGTGCGGCTGGAAATTTTATAGACAAGGGTTGGGCCCTGGAACATAGAATTCCCTTACAGCCCAGGACTTAGAAAACCTCTATCACTGCATTAGACGGCTCTCCTCTAGGAACCGGGATTGTGTCCCTCCAAACCGAGGCTATTGGTGCCATCATTGGGATACTCCATTCTGAAGAAATACGATTTGATGTGTTATCCAGTCCTCATATTCCAATCATCCTAGGAATGTCGTGGTTACAACAACATAATCCCAGCATAGACTGGAGAGAAGGACAGATTCTGGCGTGGAGTAAAGAATGTTTAAAGAACTGTTGTAGCACTCCTACTAAATTAAATCTAATGGTCGAAGTACCTGCTCAGGATCCACGCCATCTTGTACCCCCTCAGTATTGGGAGTATTTAGATGTTTTTTCAAAAAGAAAAGCAGAAACCTTACCTCCTCATCGGGCGTATGACTGTACGATACAATTGCTACCTGGCACCAATCCACCTAAGGGACATACATATCCATTATCCCACCCGGAGAATCAAGCCTTGGCCCAGTACATAGAAGAAAGTTTACAGAAAGGGTTCATCAGACCTTCCGCGTCACCAGCAGGAGCAGGCTTCTTTTTTATTTCCAAGAAAGATGGATCCTTGCGTCCATGCATCGATTACAGGGGTTTGAATAAGATAACCATAAAAAATAAGTATCCGCTTCCCCTCATTACAGAACTTTATGATCAGCTGAAAGACGCCACTATTTTCACTAAACTTGATCTGTGAGGGGCCTACAATCTGATTAGAATCCAAGAGGAGGACGAATGGAAGACGGCGTTCAATACGAGATACGGACATTATGAATATCTTGTGATGCCTTTTGGGCTATGCAATGCCTCGGCCGTGTTCCAGAGCTTCGTGAACGATATTTTCCGCGACATGTTGTTATCACATGTTATGGTCTACCTCGATGACATTCTAATTTATTCTAAAGATTTGGAAGAGCATCGGCAACATGTTAGCCAGGTGCTACAAAGATTAAGAGAACATTCCCTATTTGCCAAAGTCGAAAAGTGCAAGTTTGAGTGCGACAAGGTGAAATTTTTGGGATATATTATTTCTGCTGGGCAGCTGGAGATGAATCCTGGCAAGATATTGGCCATCCAAGATTGGGAGGAACCTTCTGACATTAAGGGCATTCAACATTTCGTAGGGTTCGCCAATTATTATCGTCGCTTTATTCAGAATTTTTCCCAGATCATCGCTCCCATAATTGCACTCACTCGGAAGGGGTCGAATCCAAAGTCTTGGACCCCTGAAGCTCGAAATGCTTTTGAAAGATTAAAGTTGGCCTTCACAACAGCCCCTATCCTACAACGTCCCAATCCAGACTTACCGTTTACCCTGTAAGTTGATGCGTCAGAGACTGGGGCTGGGGCCATTCTATCTCAGAGAGACCAAATTTCTAATCGTCTACATCCCTGTTCCTATTTTTCTAAGGCTTTCTCTTCAGCTGAGCAAAATTACGATATAGGGAACCGGGAGTTGCTGGCTATTAAATTAGCGTTAGAGGAATGGCGACATCTGCTTGAGGGGACCGAAATTCCCATTACCATTCTTTTTTTGTCAATTCTCCGTTTATTGAAACATGCACAACAATAAAACACAAGGAGAAAACAGACACATGGAACATTGTGCAAAGATATACAAGATAAGTGTAAAAAATAACACGGCCTAGACGATCCGCAGGCACATACATAGGATACAAATACAGAAGCCTTGAAGGATCGCTTGAGCATCGCATACCGGAGTCGCGCAGGGACCAACAGTACACACGAGGCACAGGAGAGAATCGGGAGAATAAGGTGCGACAATAGAAAACGTTACAATGTATGGAACGTCCAACACATAACAGTAAACAGAAGAAAAAAAACCCCTGGATCTCACCGCTCATAAAAACTGCAAGGAAAAGTCTATCATCACATAGCCCAGCCAAGCAAGGATAACAAAGGCCTCGAGGCAAGAGGGAACAGCGCATTCGTGGAGGCTACACAAAGACAATGGCCAACAGACGTGACGAGGACATAAAGGATAACCAAGAATACCATTTGAGGCCATTTTTGTACTCCCTCCCCTGAGAAGCCGCTACCAGTTCCTCCATCTGATATATAAAATTAACCCTGGAAATCCAGGCCTCAATGGGAGGGGAACCCGGTCTCTTCCAAAACCTGGGGATTACAGATTTTGCAGCCTGAATCAGGTGAATAGTGAGAGACCTTTTATAGGAGCCAAAAGAAACCTGGGTATGGAGGAATAACAGGGATTGGGGCGACGCAACAAAATCTGGGTCAGACACCTCAACAATCACCCTAGCGACAGTCTCCCAGAACGGACGAATGTCCCTACACTCCCACCACAAGTGAAAAAAGGAACCCTCCGCCTCCGCACACCTCCAACACAGGGGAGAGACCTGAGGAAGGTAATGGTGTAGTTCTAGGGGCACTTTGTACCAACGTGACAATAGTTTAAAGGCAGTTTCCTGGATCCTGGAGGAGAGAACACCCTTATGGAGAAGCAGTAAGATCTTATCCCATTCATCATCAGCAAACTGTATAGAGAGGTCCCTCTCCCAGAGGCAGAGGTAGTACGGTTTCGAGGCGCAATGTGCGTCCACCACCAGTGCATACAGGTGGGAAAGCAGATGCGCCGGCTCTTTGGGGAGAACGCATAGCTGCTCAAAATTGGACAAGTCCCTGGTAAGTGAGGCATTAGGGAGGAGAGAGGAGATAAAACGTTTCAAGCGGTGGTGCAGGAAAACTGACCGGAAGGGCCTGATCCACCAAAGCCGTGAGGGGTTTAAACTCAGAACCCTGTAGGAGATGACAGATTCGAACAAGGTCCGTCACCAGTCGAGGGAAAGAACCAACCAAACTACCACGGAGGTCGAGGGGGAGAAGCGGATTGTGTGAAGGGGCAGGAGGGGGCAAGGAGCAGAGGTGAGTAAGCGACGGCACGAAAGGCGACCTATAACGCGCAACGTGGCCGAAATCGTGGGGTGTGGTTGTATCAATAGACGACTTAAACGGTCCGGTAACCATGGAAATATGATGCACTAGGAACGAGTCCTCCAAAGGTATCCACAGCTTCGGAACCCCCAAGGACCACTCCACAACACGGCGAAGGTGGGACGCCAACCAATACCACTCCACGTTAGGGACCCCCAAACCACCCCGGAGCTTGGGCCGGACCAGATACAGAAACGAGAGTCGAGGAGAACGGTCCTCCCAAATGAATTTGCGGAACACTCTATGGCAGGCCTTGAAATACGCTTTGGGGAGGAAAATGGGCAAACACTGCAGAAGGTATAAGAACCTTGGGAGGATATTCATTTTAATTACTCCTATGCGACCAAACCAGGATATATGCGGGACAGCCCACCTGCGAAGGTCGTCACGCACCACCGAGAGTAGGGGGTCGAAATTCAAAGACTTAAGCTGCGAGAGGTCCGCCGAGATCCAGAGACCCAAGTACTTTATGGCCTTATACTGCCAACGAAAGGGAAAGGACCTCGCCAGAGTATCCCGAATAGACGGGGGCAAGTTAATCCCTAAAAGTTCCGATTTTCGCAAGTTAACATAGTTAACATAATTAGAAAGGCCCGAGAAAACCTGGAGCTCCTCAATAACGTGCGGGAGGGAGGTGGAGGGCTGCGTGACCAGCATAAATGGCGAGCTTATGCGTATGGTCAGCAATGCGGATGCCAGAGATGTCATTGTGACCCCGCAGCGCAGAGGCGAGGGGCTCCATAACCAGGACGAACAGCAACGGGGAGAGAGGACAGCCCTGACGGGTACCATTGTGTATGTGGAAACATGAGGACAGGATGCCATTCACTTTAACTTGCGCAGAGGGATTGGAATATAGGGCACTGACAAGGTTGAAAAATTGACCCCGAAGACCAATCGAGGACAGCGTCTGAAACAGAAAGGGCCAGGCCACCCTGTCAAACGCCTTCTCGGCGTCAAGGGACAACAAAACCAGCGGAATGTCGTGGTGGGTTGCATGTCCAATCAGATTAAGTACCCTAATAGTGTTGTCCCTGGCCTCCCTCCCAGGAACAAACCCAACCTGGTCCCTATGGACCAGGGTAGGGACGTATGGGCATAAACGCAACGCCATCACCTTAGCCAGGAGTTTAAGATCTGTATTGATCAGGCAAATGGGACGATAGTTAGAACAGAGATCCGCATCCCTCCCAGGTTTGGGAATAACCACTTTATGAGCCAAATTGGTCTGGGGATCCAGCGGCTGACCCTCCGCTAGAGAGTTCAAGAATTTGGTCATGTGAGGGCCCAACACTGTAAAGAAACGACTGTAATAACCAGTGGTCAGGCCATCTGGACTCGGGCTCTTACCCTTTGGAGAAGCCTTCAGAGAGAAGCTAATCTCCTCACTAGAAATCGGAGAGTTCAGGGACTCAATGACAGAGTCCTCCAAACGTTGAGGGAAATGTTTAGCCAAGTAATCCTGAATAGAGGGGCGGGAGTGCGGATCGGAGGGGGTTGCGGAGGGCAAATTGTAAAGAGCCGAATAAAACTCATGAAAACACTGAGCAATCTCAGAAGACTCATAACACAGGGTGCCCCTACCATTATATAAGAAGGGTATATAAGAAGCGGAAGACTGCGCCCGAAGGGCCCGAGCCAAAAGCTTCCCCGGCTTGTCACCCAATTCATAGAAGTGCTTTCTGGCCAGCAGGAAAGAACGTTTCGTTCTAACATCCAGGAGGGAGGCCAGTTGTGAGCGAAGAGTATGAAGTTGTGGAAGAAGGTCAGGGGACATAGAGGCCTTGTGAGATTGCTCCAACCTATGTATCTGTTTGGTCAATGACAGAACCTCAGCCAACCGCAACTTCTTGAGGGTGGCCCCCAACTGTATAAGATGGCCCCTCATGAGGGCCTTATGTCCCTCCCAAACGGTAGGAAAGGGAATACTATCCGTAACATTATCGGCAAAATAGTGTGTAAGATGGTCGGAGAGGTCCGATAAATGCGTGGGGTTATCTAAGAGATTTTCATTTCAGAGTCCGACGAGAAAAACAATAAAAAATGTCAAAAAGGAAGAATAAAACAAAGTATAAGTTCAGTCACCGTGTGTGTCCTGTGAAAGCGCGTCGTCTCTGCCTCGGTGTCTCTTCTTACGCTGGCGTCGAGGAGACCACGCTTTGGTCGGATCCGAGAGACTCGCCGGCGGTTGGAAAGAGAATTCCTACGCAGGGACATCACATGGTGGGAGGCCAAGCGAATCAGTGAAGTGTGATGTGGGTAGTGCTGCCCCGCCTGACAATGAGGGCGAACGGGAAGCCCCATTGATAGGGGATATTCGCCTCGCGGAGAGCCCGGGTGATCGGCTGCAACGACCGCCGGATTTGAAGAGTCGCAGGAGACAGGTCTTGAAACACCGCAATGGTGCAGGAGTCCCACGTGAAGGTAGGCCGAGAGCGAAAGGCCCGCATGACTTCCTCCTTGAGAGGATAATCCTGGACGCTGCAAATCACATCCCTCGGGGGAAGAGAGCCGGATGGCTTTTGGCGCAGAGCCCTATGGACTCTGTCAAAGCGTACAGGAGAGTCGGCGGCCCTGTTGAGGACTTTGTTAAAAATAGCTGTGAGCGTGGCCGGTAGTTCCTCATGGGCAATCGTCTCCGGGAGGCCGCGAATCCTGAGGTTGTTGCGCCGTCTTCTGTTATCGAGGTCATCAATCTTCCTCGTGAGCTGCTGGATGACCCTCGATTGCTCCCGAAGTTGAGAGGACAACGAGTCCACCGTGTCGAAAACACGAGGTTGGTCCGCTTCCAAGGCCGCAACCCTGTCGCCAACGTGGCGGATGTCCGCCTGTATGGCGGTTAAACTGGAACGGATGCCTTGGGTAGCACGGTCCACGATATCGGCAATGTCTTGCTTGGTGGGTAGTAAGTCAAATTTATCCTGCCAGGTGCTGAGCTGCGGGTCTGGAGAGGACTGTCGAGGGACCGAGACGGCCTCGTCCGCCACATCACTGGCTGTAGAAGATGGCGGCCTAGAACAGGAGTCGTGGGAGTCCTGGTCAGGAGGAGGACGAAAAAAGGAACGCATCGAGGTAAGCGACCCCTTTTCTTTAGACCCCGACGGTTTCGGGGTGCCCGGGACCCTGCCATGCTTGCCCATGCCGGACGAAAACGCGGAAAAAAAGCTAAATTTGGGCCAGGTGCGACGGAGCTCCGAACTCAAGCGTCTATGTTGGTAGCCAGTCAGCCCCCATTACCATTCTTACAGACCATAAAAACTTGGTGTACATAGAAAAGGCCAAAAGACTCAAGCCACGTCAGGCTCGTTGGGCATTATTCCTCACACGGTTTGATTTCACCATTTCCTTTTGGCCGGGTTAAAAAAATACGGAGGCTGATGCGCTGTCCAGAAGACATGAAGCGCCTAATGTGGAAACTTCGGTCGAACCGATAATCCCTCCTACGAAAATAATTGCCACGATACACAGCACTCTCATGTGGCACATCTCTAAATCACAGACACCCCGTCCCAGAGGACATATTCCTCCGCCTGGGAGACTTTATGTGCAACCCCGTTTCCGTAAAGCCGTTTTGTCCTGGGGTCATGCCTCTCCGGTAGCGGGTCACCGAGGAACTCGGAACGTTATATTTCTTCTGCAGAAGAATTTCTGGTGGCCTACTATGATACGTGACATATATGAATTTGTGCAAGCATGTACTATATACGGTCATAATAAAACCCCTCATACCAGACAGGCAGGGTTATTATGTCCGTTGCCTGTTCCAGATCGGCCATGGATTTTGTCACAGACCTTCCTCCTTCTCAAGGCCATACAACTATTTAAGTAGTGGTTGATTTATTCAGCAAACAAGCACATTTTATCGCTTTAGCTAAACTTCCATCTGCTAGTACCTTAGCAGACACCTTCATGAGAGAGATCATAAGACTACATGGAGTTCCGCAAATAATCATTTCGGACAGAGGTTCACAATTTATCTCGAAATTCTGGAGAGTGATGTGTAAACTTATGGGAATCGAGTTGCACTTTTCATCATCCCATCATCCACAATCTAATGGGCAAGCTGAGAGAACTAATCAAGTACTTAAGCAATATCTTAGAATGTACGTCTCTGAGGATCAGTCCGATTGGTCTATACTTTTGCATCTTGCGGAATGGTCCTACAACTGCTCTTCTCACGAATCACTACAGATGTCCCCATTCAAGGCGGTTCACGGTTATGAACCGGCACTCTGGCCTGAAGAAACCAGTACTACGGGGGTACCTGCAGCTGAAGCTCAATTTCAAGTTACGTGACCATTGGGCACTTATTTCGGAACAGTTAAAGCAGACTAAGATTTTGCAGAAGAAAACCGCTGATAAGTCTCGATCCAAAGGGCCGGTGCTCAACCCGGGAGACTTTCCACGAAATATCTTCACCTCCAGCAAGCCGCCAGAACCTTAGGACCTAAATATATTGGTCCATATAAAATTAAAACAAAGATTAATGAAGTTACTTATTCACTAGTTCTACCTAAAACACTGCGCATTAATAATGCGTTTCATATTTCTTTATTAAAACCAGTGATTAGAAATCAATTTTCCTCCACGGTTCATACTCCTGATCCTGTAGTTGTCCAAGGTGAAGAAGAACATGAAGTACAAACCATCTTAGACTCTAGAAAGAAACAGGGGAGACTGCAATACTTTATTAGATGGAAGGGATACGGTCCTGAGGAGAGTTCCTGGGTCCCGTCCTCTGATGTCCATGCTCCAGCCAAGATTCCTTCCTTTCATAGGAAATTCCCACAGAAACCGGCTCCTGGTCGCCAGGATGGCTCTTGTAGACAGGGGGGGTACTGTTACCTTACCGGCGCTTCCTGTGTTGCCTCGAGCAGGGGAGCCGAGACGCAGCCCGCGCGTTCAGCCCCCTGCTCCTTCCGTTCGCGGGAAGACGCGGTGAGGTCCGTCCGGCCGCTAGACGCGCACCCCCGTGTGGATCAGAGGATCTGGACGGGACGCGCGTCTCAACGTCATGAGACGTATTCATGCCGCGTCTTAAAGGGGTATTTCTTTTTTCCTCCTCCCCCTAATTTAGGGGGTAGGAGGATCCTGGAGGTAGAGGGATATTTAAACCCTCAGTCTACAAGTATCCCTTGCCTGTGATAGTGCCTTTTATTGCCTTCACTAGCGTTCCTGAACCTTATTTGCCTTTTCGTTGCCTGAACTCTGCTTGAACCTGACCACCCGTTGTTTGCCGCCTGCCTTTACCTGAACTCAGCTTGTACTTGACTATCCGTTGTTTGCTGCCTGCCCTGACCTCTGCTCATGACCCCGACTATCCGTTGTTTGCTGCCTGTCCTGTCTTTTGCTCGTGACCCCGACTATCAGATTTAACCCTTCCATTCGTCCTCTGCCCGGGTAGGGACTGACCTCCGGCATTAAGTAGTTAAAGGGTTTTAGATAGGTTGGGTGGTTGGGTCTGGGTTTTGGGTCCTTATCGTTTAGTGTTTTTTTTGTTTGCTCTCTAGTTAGTTAGGTACGGGTTCAGGGTGGGTTGTAGTTAGGTTGGGTGGTTGGGCTGGGATTTGCTATCCTGTTGAACACTTCACTTGTTCCTTGATGTTCCTGGGGAGCCTTGCTGCCAAACAATGTAATTTTCCAGACGTGGGACTCCATCTTTAAGGCACAAGATCAGTTTGTTTGCCCACCTCTTCCTGCTTTACTGACTACAGGCTCACGTCTTATGTGGTGTTCTTTGCTGTGACTTTACATTAGTTAGGTAAGGGTTAAGAGTGGGATGAAGTTGGGTGCTTGGGCTGAGATTGGGATTTGATTTTCTTTATCTGTATTATTGTTTTTTGGGGTTTTTTTGGGTTATTATCTGGGAACTAATTTGCTGCATTACCTGATTTTTCAAATATCTGTGCATTTAGGTGTAGAGATATATATGTAGATTTCTCTGCTAGCACACATACCGTTTTCTGTCTCTTCTCTCTGCCTTCTCTTGGTGTCCTTTTCTTTAACTGGCTGGGGACGGGTCATCCTATCCACTGCTCCTCTACCCATGGATAAATTCATGGATCCCCCAACCAAGTCATCCACTAGGCAGGATTAGAGACAAATCTAACACAACCACGAAGATAATTGCTTCATCAGTAGCGCCGGATGTCAGCTCTGTTTCGGAACTTCCGTCCAAAGATCCTTTGACAGCTCAGGATCTCATCACTATAATCTCCCCGCTACTGGATTCCAAATTAGATAAATTGTCAACGTCTATTAATTCTGTTTTAGCAGAACTGGTTTCGCAAAGTCAAAGCGTTACAGCTCTGGAGTCAAGGGATATCGAAGATGAAAGGCTGTCACTGGCCGCCTCAGGAGGCCTTGATCACTACTCTCCAGGAGCAATAAGATGACCTGGAAAACCACAGCCGCTGCAATAATCTCTGGGCTGCCAGAAGAGGTCAAAACTCCAGCACTGCATAATTTGGTTACGGATTGGCTCCCTTAAACCCTGCGGATTGTGTGTTCTCAGGGCCAGCTGGTGATTGAACGAGTCCACCGTGTGGGGCGAGAATCAGCCTCTTCCACCACACACCCTAGGGCTGTGATTTTTCTTGTGCTTAATCTTGGAAAAGCAGAAGTTTATGGTTGTTATATTGGAGGTCTTTCTGTACGCCTCTAATATTTTCACCTTGTCAGTATACTGACAAGGTGAAAATATTAGAGGCGTACAGAAAGACCTCCAATATAACAACCATAAACTTCTGCTTTTCCAAGATTTTTCGGCTGCAGTATCGGCCAAGAGATGTCAATACTCTAGAATCTGCTCTGAGCTACACAACAAAAGGGTAAAGTTTGCTCTCCTTTATCCGGCAAGGCTCAAGATTTTTCACAAAGGAAAGCCTTATTTTTTTGACAATCCAACAGAGGCGTCTGATTTTCTGCGTGGCACTGCTGTACTTTCTACCTCCCAGGTTGGGGATTCTGCAAAGTTTGGGAGCCCCTCCCCTGCCTCTCCCCGCTCTTTGTCTCGCTCATCTGATTTTCTTCTTTCTCATTTCATGCTCCCACACATATTATAAATTGTTTTTTCAGGACAAACAGGGTTTTCTTTAGATACCATTATTTTTATCATATCATCTAATTTACTATAAAACAAATGATAAAATATGGTGATTTTTTTGTTAAAAAATGACCTTTTCTCACTTTTTTTTTAAAAAAAACTTTTACTCATCAGCAAAAACTAAAGAAAAAACCTGCTAAATACATTCTACTATTTGTCCTGAGTTTAGAAATACCCAATGTTTTTATGTTTTTTTGCTTTTTTGTGCACGTTATGGGGCAATAAGTACCAGTAGCATTTTGATATTTCAAAGCCAATTCTTCCCCAAAGCTGGTCATTCTACCCCATGTGCTATTTCGAGTATCTTTAAAGCCGCCAATGCAATTTACCCCATCAAACCATATATTTTTAAGAACTAGACACCCCAAGGTATTTCAAATGCTGGTATTTTAACCATTGCCATGCACTAGTTCTACCATCAGCCTTTCTCAAACTTTGTGGTAGTAAAAACATTTTGTATTTTTTTCACACACATTGTACTTCAGGTATGAATTTACCGCTCCTGGAATATGTCCGTGTCAAACAACACCACAATATGTATTCAGTAATATCTCCTGGGCGCAGTGATACCCCACATGCATGGGTTTGTTGGGAGGTAAAAGGCCACCTTTGTGAGGTGTGTATTTTTTTGCCATTTAGACATCTGGTCAGTCTGTGCCCACGTCCCATATTTGGGAAATCTTTGAAGCCGGCCAATTCAATTTACCCCATCAAATCATACATTTTTGAAAACTAGACACCCTATGGGCAGTTATAATGCCGATATTTTAACTCTTTCCATGCGGGAATTTTTGTGAAGATATAGAAGTGTAGGACTTGCTCATAAAAAAATTATTTTTGTTTATTTTTTTGGTGACAGTGATGAATTTTTACATGTTACCATATTTTTTTAAAAACATTTTTAAACATTTAAAAAAAATTATTGTTATTTTATTTATTTTTTTTACTAATCACACTGATTAGTGAGCTGGGCTCATTCAACCTGCAGGAGGAGCTTGAGAGTTCTCAAGAGGGTCTGGATTGACCATCTGTGAACTCATTCAGTTTTCTAATGTTGACGCCATCTTGAATTAGTAGCAAATTCCACCTTGGATGTCTCTGGGACATCTGCTCGTTCAACTGAGCTGTCCTCCCTGCCTATGTTGGAACACTTTTCTGGAGATGGGTGGAGATATCTCAAATCTCAATCCGATTGACAGACAGTATACCTTCTATTCTCACCCACATGACTCGTTTTCCAGAGTTGGCAAAGTGGGCCAAATAGTGGTTTCAGATCATGCTCCCATTAGGATGGATGTTCGGTTGCACATTTCCTATCAGACTTCTCGTAATTGGCAGTTTCCTAGCTATCTCTACCATTCAGAGGCTTCCAAATCCTTTTTGATTGCGAAGTGGAATGATTTTGTGGATGATAATCATGTCCATTTGGACAACCCAGATTTGTTCTTGGGGGCATCTAAACCTGTCATGAGGGGCCACATTATTGCTTATGTAACAAGGCGCAGGAGGGAGGCTGAGGCACAGTTCACTCAACTAACTAATGACCTTTCCTAGGCGTACGTTGCTCATAAAACTTACGGCAAAGGTTTACAAGGACACTAAATCACTTTACAAGGCTTGGGCTACCGGAAAATGCCTTCTTTTGATGGGGTAACTGATCTGGTAAATTACTGGCAAATCTGGTCAGACACTCTAAATCGGCCCGTCGCCCTATTGTCCAAATTTCCAACGCTGCCCAGGCGGTGGTTTCGGACCCTTACAGTATCACGCAATTATTTGCAGACTATTTTGAGAATTTCTATAAGACATACCCTGCCTATTTGGATATGACCTCTCATATTTTTCAGAGGGTTAACATTCCTAAACTATCTGCAGACGAGAAAAACTTGCTGTACCAATCATGCCCCTGGAAATTTCTGCTGTTTATAAAACTCTCCCTAATGGTAAAACCCCAGGCCCTGATGGCCTTAGTGCTGAATATTATAAACTCTTAATCACATATTTACCAGCGCATCTTGCCGAGATTTATAATTGTTTTCTATCAGGGGGTACCCCCCTACAGAGTTTCTAGAATTATTGTCCTTCCCAAGCCAAATAGAGATCCTGCATTGTTGTCCTCCTATAGGCCTATTTCCTTACTAAATCAAGATTTGAAACTCTTATGGTTAATTATGGCTGCTCGATTACAGCTTATCCTGATGAAGATTATTTCTCCTTCTCAGACAGGCTTTGTGAAGGGTCGTCATTCTACACAGAACGTCAGGAATGTAATTGCGGCGATTACGGCCCCAAATGAATGAATAATAGAAGGTCTATAGTAATTAGTTGTGATGCAGATAAGGCCTTTGATAGGATCTCCTGGTCTTATCTTGTCCATTTTTTAAAATTTCACCATTTTGGTCTTCCATTTATTCAAGCCTTTAGGGCTTTATATCACTCCCCCATGGCACAAGTAACAGTTAATAATATAAATTCCTGTTGGTTTCCTTTGGGAAAGGGTACATAACAGGGTTGTCCGTTGTCCCCACTCTTCATTGATCTGGCAATAGAACCCCAAATACGCATATTTGAGAGTTCTCTGGACTTTAAGGGTATTTCGGTTGGGTCTACTACCTTGAAGATCTGATCCCAGAGCAATATTGCCTCATCTCCTTCGTTTGTTGGAGCAATTTCATAAAGCCTCTGGGTTCCTGGCTAACCAACAAAAAACCGAAGCGCTCCCAATATTTTAGCAGGCTAGGCAGAACTGGGGTAATGACTTCCCATTTCAGTGGACTCCCATTTTCACTTTGAAATATCTGGGCCTTTATATCCCCACCGATCTATCATACCTTTATAAGTTAAACTTTGTCCCACTGCTGCGCCAAATGGAGCACTCCCTTATAACTTGGTTTAAATTCCCTCTTCATTTCTGGGGCGTTGTCGCTTATATAAGATGATTTTGTTCCCAAAACTACTTTATCCGATTCAGATGTTACCCATCTAATTTAATTATGTTACCATAATAAGCTGCTGCGGAAATTTTTGTGGCAAAACAAAAAGGCCAGGATTGCAATGATTAAACTTCAGCAACCAGTTCATACGGGTGGCGTGAACCTGCCAAACCATCTTGATTATAAATTAGGGGATTTGTGAACTTTCCCCTGGAGCAGCAGCTGTCTCCCGATGTGTCCCTGGCCTCCCTCCTGCATCTTCCAAGGTCATCTTCTGTTCTACCACACGTCACAGGCATGGGAGCGTTTATGGGGCCACGTGGGTTTGGAATCTCGATCTTATAGGTTTCTCTCCTTGGTGAGTAATCCCCAGTTCAAGCATGGCAGGGAGGACGCCAGTTTTCGGTGTCTAGCTAGAAGTGGTGGTCGCTTGGTGAACGATTTTTTTAGGTCAAAAAACGGGTAAACTACTTACATTTGAGCAATTATGGTCCAAATTGTCCCCATAGTGTTGCATCCTCTACATTATTTACAGCTCTGTAATTATGTCCATACAATCTCTCATAGTTTATCGTGTAAAAACCTTACTAATGTATTGGATCATTTTACGTTACTATCCTCTCTCCGGGAACTTCATATGGCGACAATCTACAACATTCTTAGGCCCACAATGACATGGGACATACAGGGGGCTGGTGTAGTTTCTTGGAATAATGAATTCCCAGACTGAGATTTAGTCTTTCGAGCATATGTTAGGAATTCCCAGATTTTAGTTTCCAGGAATTATAGTGAAATGTTTCTGAAATTGGCCCTACATAAGACCTATGTCACCCCCAAACTTTGGTTTTCTATAGGCCTTGCTGACAACTCCCGGTGCCCGAAATGTCACTCATCGGGTGCTGATCTTATACATGGCCTATGGTCGTGTGGGTCTATTGCCCCTTCTGGGAAGAGCTGCAGGCTTATATTACTGTTGCCCTGGGTATAAGTTTTCAAAATACGACGGAATGGGATATTCCCATGAAATCTACGCCATAGTTGCCAGTAATTTACCAGGTTGACCTAAAACAGTTCTTTAAGGAAGAGTTATGTAGATAAAAGCCAACATCATTCTGTAGTCTCTGTACCACCCAAAGACACAACCTGCGTTCTGGGTGAGGGTGTCCACTCTGGCCAACACAACAGCAGCTGAAGTGAGTGTTCTTAGGTCATAACCCTCCATTCCTGGTTCATCCATCAACCTGAGACGGTGTCATCAGATGCTGTCCAATGTTTTGGTGTAACTTTGATGCCTTCCTGGTTGTGTTTTTGTATCTACATAGTTACATAGGCTGAAAAAAGACATGCGTCCATCAAGTTCAGCCTTTCCTATATCTGTTAATTTGTTGCTGTTGATCCAAAAGAAGGCAAAAAAACCCGGCTTCGCTCTTTCCAATTTTGCACTAACCAGGGAAAAAAATTCCTTCTTGACCCCAAAATGGCAGTCATATTTCTCCTTGGATCAATAAGCTGTTTCCCCATAATTAAAGATTATATCCCCGAACATTATGTTTTTCCAGGTATCCATCCAGTTGCAGTTTAAACGTCTGTACAGACTCTGATAAAACTACCTCTGCAGGCAGAGAATTCCACATCCTTATTGTCCTTACTGTAAAAAACCCTTTCCTCTGCTTTAGTCTAAATCTCCTTTCTTCCAGTCTAAATGCATGACCACGTGTCCTATGCATAGTCCTGTTTATGAACAGATTTCCACACAATGGTTTGTATTGGCCCCGAATATATTTATATAACGTTATCATATCCCCTCTGAGGCGACGTTTTTCTAAACTAAACAGATTTAAATTAGTTAACCTTTCTTCATAACCATACAGAGGCAAAATTATATCTTTATTCCGCGACTTGATGCCCCTTTTTATACACGACAATAACTTACTGGCCTTAGCAACCGCAGACTGACACTGCACATTGTTGCCTAGTTTGTTGTCTATAACAATTCCCAAATCCTTCTCATTTGTCATTACCCCTAATTCACTACCGTTTAGGGTGTAGGTTGCTTGTGCATTCGCTACCCCGAAGTGCATAACTTTACATTTATCTACATTGAATTTCATCTGCCATTTGAGTGCCCAGTCCCCCAGTCTATCTAGATCCCTCTGCAGCACTGTAATATCCTGCTCGCCCTGTATAACTTTACCTAGTTTTGTGTCATCTGCAAACACAGAAACATGACTTTCAATGCCTACTGCCAGGTCATTTATAAATATGTTGAATATTTTCAACACTTTTGACCAGCTTGAAAAGTTACCATTTATAACAACTCTCTGTTCTCTACCTCTAAGCCAATGTTCTACCCAAGAACAAGAATTTGCATCTAGGCCAATTTCTTTCAGTTTGAATACTAACCTATTGTGTGGAACTGTGTCAAACGCCTTGGCAAAATCCAAGTAGATTACATCCACTGCAACACCCTGATCGACACTTCTACTTACTTCTTCGTAGAATGCAATTAAATTAGTTTGACAGGACCTATGTTTCATAAAACCATGCTGATTTATGCTAATAATACTATTCTTCCCAAGGAATTCTTGAATATTATCCCTAAACAGCCCTTCAAATACTTTCCCAGCAACGGAAGTTAGGCTCACAGGTCTATAATTTCAGGGCACAGAGTTGGAACCCTTTTTGAAAATAGGAACCACATCTGCCTTCCTCCAATCCTTTGGTACAATTCCTGAAAGAAAAGAATCCCGAAAGATTAGAAACAGAGGTTCACTTATTTCCTGACACAGCTCCTTAAGTACTCGTGGGTGAATACCGTCAGGCCCCGGAGCCTTGTTAACATTAATTTTCTTTAGTTGCTGCAGCACCTTGCCCTGGGCCATCCACTCACAGTTTGACTGAAAATTTTGCTCAGTGGTCCTATGTACATCCATTGCCATAGGTTCCTCCATAACATATACTGAGGAAAAATAATTATTTAAAGTTTCTGCTTTTTCTTGGTCCTCCTTAACCAACACTCCCCCTCTCTGTTATTAATGAACCTAAGTTTTCATTGTTTGTTTTTTTAGAATTTATGTACTTTTTTGGGGTTAGTTTTGCTCTCTTTCGCAATCACCCTCTCATTTTCTAGTTTAGCCCATCTAATCACTTTTTTGCATGCTTTATTGGCTTCCTTATATCTTATATAGGATGCCTCTGATTCGTCTGATTTAAATGCTGTAAAAGCCATTTTCTTATTTTTAATTTCCTGCTTAACAACCCCACTAAGCCACATCGGTTTCAATTTGTTTCTTTTATATTTGTTTCCTAGTGGTACATACTGAGAAGTGTACCCTGCTAATATTTGTTTGAAAATACTCAATTTTTCCTCAGTATTTTTATTCCCGAAGAGTTTTTGCCAGTCAATAAGTTGTAAAGCTGCCCTTATCTTATTGAAATTGGCCTTCTTAAAATTATACGTTTTAGTATTCCCCATGGGCAATTTCTTTTTTGAGTTTATTTCAAAAGAGACCATATTGTGATCACTATTACCCAAGTGCTCCCCCACTTGAATGTTAGACACAAGATCAACACTGTTTGTTATCACCAGATCCAAACAAGTATCCTTTCTAGTTGGTGCTTGTACCAGTTGTGACATGAAGGTGTCATTTAACAGGTTCAAAAACCTGGATCCCCTTGCAGAACTACTAGTCTCTCTATCCCAATTTATGTCCGGGTAATTGAAATCTCCAATAACTAACGCGTTACCCAGATGTGCAGCTTTCTCAATTTGTTCTAACAGCTGCTCTTCCTCCTCATTATTAACATTAGGTGGTTTATAACATATCTCAACCAGTAGTTCTTTTCCTTTTTTTTGCCCCAAGTTGATATCTACCCATAAAGCTTTCACAAATCCCTTGTCGCCTTCAAGATGCTTAATATTTGACTTTAGCTCGTTGCTAACATACAAGCATACTCCTCCTCCCTTCCTGCTTTTTCTGTCCTTCCTATATAATGTATAACCTTTTAAGTTATCTGTTTCTTGCCTTGGGTGCATTTTATGGCACCTTATCGGCTCTTTTCTGTGTGAGGTCTGGTATTGAGACACCATGTAGTGAACCTAGTAAGTGATATTTTTTGTGGAGCATGCTCTATCGCTGTTTGTATCACCAGTTTTGTAATACAGTTTTTTTTTATCTCATGTAAGTTTTTAGCCTTCCTCGGTCATATGACTTGTTAGTTGTCTTTGCATTTAGGTTTTGTTCACTGAGGAGAAGTGGTGTCAGGTCTGTGGATCCCCAGTCTCAGTGCAGTACCAAAGGATTACATAAACAGAAGTCAGAACAAAAACATACATGTGATGAATTAATAAAAACACAAAAAATTAAACTCTATGCAGACGATGTATTATTGACTGTTAAAGACCCATTAAACTCATTAAAATAGATCATGGTGCTGATCCATCAATATAGCTCTATCGCCAATTATTAAATATAAATAAATCAACGGCATTATCATTCTGCCTTAATGTAACACAAGAAAGAGAAATTGAGAAAATAGGCTTCGGATGGACTAATGAATCACTTGTTTATCTTGGTGTTAAAATTACAACTACACCAAGTTCATGGATGGAACATAACCTTCTCCCACTGATCAAAGAAATGAATATATCCTTTAAAAAATGGCAAGGTCTTTTTATCTCTAAGTGGGGAAGGATAAATTTAGTGAAAGCATACGCATAAATTAGTGAAATTTACTTATTTTTTCAGGATGATCCCACTGAATATACCTTTATAGTTGGTTGGATTTAATCCAACGTTCTATAAATAGATTCATATGGGGAGCCAGGAAACCTAGATTAAAAACTCAATTTATTACAAAAAAATAAATCCCAAGGCGGACTAAGTGTGCCCTTGATCCAAGAATATTCACAAGCAGCCCTATTAGTATAAGCCTGCATTACACAGAGAAATGAAGCTATACAAGAGCCATGGTATAGGGGAGCGATCCCAAAAAATTATCCTTATAAAGATCTACAAACTCTTTTTTGGATTTCTCCCAAGAGAGTGGCGGAAATAATGGCAACAATAAATAGCTCAGTTTTAAAAGTTTTTTTTAAAAAAAGGCAGGCCTTAAAGATAAGATAACAGGTTTACCGCTTTACATTATAGAAAATGTATTAGATAACATAAATCTAAAAATCTGGAAACAAGGAGGCGTACATAAAATTAAGGATCTGATTGATGGAATTAATATCAAAACTTTTACACTCCCACTTGATGAATCTTATAATTACCTAAGGGTTAAGAGTTTTTTATTAAAATCGATAAATTGGAACCAAAATTCTAAAGTTCAAAAACTCTTATGTGACTTAGTGGAAGGGGAAACATAGAGAAAATTGCTTTCAAAATCTTTAAATCTGATAATGCTACTTAAAAAGGAATACCGTATATTCCGGCGTATAAGACAACTTTTTAACCCCAGAAAATCTTCCCAAAAGACGGGGGTCGTCTTATACGCCGGGTACTAACCGAGTACCGGGTACTTACCGAGCCGGAGAGTCCCACGAAGCCATGAATCTCTAGGGAAGGGGCGAGTACTTTTGTACTTTTGTATAAAATAAAAAAAATAAAATATGAAGCCTATTTTACTAAAATAGCAGGCAACAAATGACATACCGAACATTAAGTATCCGGAAGATACCAGGACATCATATAGATAAGCACCAAACAACAGAATGAACCAGGGGTCGGATAACTCACTTAGACGCTATAGCCTCGGGAAGGGGTGTGACGTAGTTATGTGCACACATACAATCTGGTATTACATTTTAAACAAAATTCGTTGGCTATAAATATGCCAAATTTCGACGCTATGAACCAGGACCAGGCTGTTTTTTTTACTTTTTGTACCCTTTGGGACTGAGATTGTTTTAACACTTTTGCGGGGCTTGTGTTTAGATGTAATTTTCTCCTCATCCATTAAGTGTACCCACACAAGTTATATATTGTTTTTTTCAGGACAAGACGGGCTTTCTTCTATCATATTATCTAATCTCCTATAAAAAAATAAAATATGATGAAAAATCGAAAAAAAAACCCCACTGTTTCTCACTTTTATAAAAAAAAAGATCATCCAAAAGCCCTAACGGAAAAACCTGCTAAATAGATTCTACTATTTGTCCTGAATTTAGAAATACCCAATGTTATGTTTTTTTGCTATTCTCTGCAAGTTATTGGGCAATAAGTACAAGTAGCATTTTGCTATTTTTTCCCAAATTTGGTCATTCTGCCCCATGTGCTATTTCGGGTATCTCAATTCGGGTATCGCAATTTACCCCATCAAACCATATATTTTTGAAAACTAGAAACCTCAAGGTCTTTCAAGTGCTGGTATTTTAACCCTTTGGAGGCTAAAAGGCGACATTTGGGAAGTGGGCTTGTTTTCCCGATTTTGGTCAGTCTGTGCTATGCCCTATCTACATTGTGATTAGAAAGCTGGGTAGAATATGCCATCCAAACCCAGTCTTATTGACTTGTTTCATCTCATGTTCCAACAACGGGACACAGAGGAATGGGTAGCTTCTTTTGTCACTCACAGAAATAGCGCTGCATACCCAAAAATCAGAGGCGTTGGTCATCTCTGCGTAGTGAGCCAGGATGCTCATGAATGAGTTGGAGGCCCATGGATTCAGCAGGGCTACACTGCCACTAACCTGTTGGAAAATAAACAGGTTTAGAGTCACCTTCCAACAATACAATTTTAGTATCACCAGGCCCATCAGAGATTATCTCTCCCTTCTGCCTGTGCTGATCAGTGGACCTTGGTAAAACCCGCACCTTAGACCCTACTTGTATTTCTGGACTTTCATCCCAGGTAACTACAATTTTGTGGGGAACCCAGATTGCAACCTCTCCTAGAACGGTGCCAACAGTCATCCTGCTTTCATCAGTTCTAGTCAATGCTGAACTCCAACATTGTCCATCCATACTCACATTCCCAGTTGTATTCCAACCCTCGCTAGTTTGTCAGTGAGTGTGAGTGTTTTCTCTCTCCCTCTAGGCATACTGTCGGGATCCCCATCCTAACCTTCGCAGAGTAACTCACCTGAGTAACCGCTAGCAGTGGGTACAGGATCCAGCGCCACTTCCCCTGCTTCTTTGATTGTGTCCCGCACAAAGGCGGGACGACCTCTAGCAGCAAGTTTAAAAACTGGCACTGAGTATCACTCAGTACTCAGTTATTGTGCTGTATAAAGCTCTATACCTTATCATGATTTATTCCTGTTGCTGACCTCGGATTTACTTTGGATTTGCTGTCTTCTCCTACCCTGACCCGGGCTAACCCGTATACTGCACTATGCTGATTTCTGTGACCCTGACCCCTGCTAAACGTATACTAGACTACGCTGATTTCTGTGACCCTGACCCCGGCTAATGTGTTCTGGGCTACGCTGTGTTTGGTGAGCCTGACCCTGCCTATACTTCCTTGTCTGGGGTTTATCCTGCATACCAGACTCATTCCCCACACATATTGCCTCCTATTGGAAGGGTTAACTTTTGCCATCCCTCCCTACCACCCGAAAAATCAAAATGGTTGGTTAGTTTGATCAGAAATTAGTTTTTCCCACTGCTTCAGGGAGGCTATCTGTAAATGTCAACCTTAAACTAAAAAATGGATTGTCATTTTTACAAGTAAGCCTATCGTATGGAGATGTATGCTTTAGTGGCTTATTGTTCAGAATCAGTACAGCCTGCGTAATAACTTTATCCCACCCTTTAAATGACATACTTGGGGATAGCCTTCAAATTTATAAAGACACGGAGGCTCATATTATGCATAACTCTTTTTTTTAACCCCTTCATTCCCCTATAGACGTTCCGGGACGTCCAAAAAACGCCCACTAAGAAACCCCTATGGACGTCCCGGTACGTCCAGCCCTTCGTGCAGCGTCAGGGACACATCGTTTGACAGCCTGGACTCCCCCCTGGCAGCAGAAGCCGGCATCTCCGGCTTTCTGCTGGCCGATCTCCTGTAACAGCTTCCGGCATGAAAGCCGGTAAACTGTTACATATGAAAGTGCGCGATCGCGCAGTTGCAAACGCGCGATGGGGCATTCCCTTCCGG
This sequence comes from Spea bombifrons, assembly GCF_027358695.1. NCBI lineage: Eukaryota > Metazoa > Chordata > Amphibia > Anura > Pelobatidae > Spea > Spea bombifrons. The sequence goes on from NC_071091.1 coordinate 42,611,705, forward strand.
GTTGCGTCACTGCTGACGTAACCCGGAAGGTCATCTGAGGACAGGATATCCCCTGCGGGGATATCCTGCCCTCCGATGTAGGGGGATTGCGGGGAGGGGAGTGAGAAACCATCTCTCTCACTCCCCCTCCCGTCCTGAAAGAGAAAAGCAGAAAAAAAAACCGTTAGTCCATTTTAAAAAATATTTAAAAAATCATTAAAATAATAATATAAATAATACTAAAAAAAATTATAATGTGAGCTGTGATGTCATTGTGACATCACTGGCATGTTCAGGAGGTCCCTAGGAGGACCTCTAACCATTACTGTGTAAAAAAAATATATAAAAAATAGAAAAAAAAATTAAAAAAATTAAAATAATTTTTTTTTGTAAAAATATATAAAAAAAGATAAAAAAATTCTTAAAAAAACCTTACTTCCCATTGCCCTAGCATAACATCTAGCCAGTATAACCCTCCTGCCCCCGTTCACAACCCCCAAACCCGTTAAGCCATAGGCATAAAAATTATACAAAATTGTACACCTAATAGTATGCTCCCTGGTGCTGGGAAAGTCCAGAAAATCTATATAAATTAGGTATTTCTGAAATCAGGACACCTGAATTGATAAACTTGGAGGGGATTTTCCATCACTTTACCTAATTTTGTGAGGATTCAGAGGGAAAATGTAAAAAAAAAGTTTATTTTTCTAATCTTCGTTAGTTTTTACTAAATTTCTCATTCTAAATTTTCAGCTAATCATCCAACTATGGTATCAAACGAAAGCTCTATCTCTCCTTGAAAAAACAATATATAGATTACATGGGTACACTATTCACAGGAAAAGAGAATAATCGCTAAACCGACATACCCCAAAAATGACAAAATTGCTCTGGGCTTTAAGGTACCAAAAACCCCTGGGATTGAAGGGGTTAATCCCTCAGCAACAAAGAGAGAAAAATAAAACAGATACAAATAGTAAACTCCTCCCTTCTCCATATCACAGTGTACATCCCAAAACTCCTCCTCTTTTCTTTGCTGCTTCCCTCAGATAAGTACATGTTTTATTTGTGCTCCTCACCATAGAGCATAGTTATTACTTGTTTACACTGTATGTTAAGCACTTTATTTAGTGAATTATTATTTGTACGTTGATGTATTAATTTACTGCTGAAGTTTTCTTTATACATTCTCTATACCCTTTTTCCCTCCTGGGTTGGTTGTGTCCCTTGGAGTTTTTCCTCCCCTTCACCTGGTCACCCTTTTTGGGCCCCAGGCCCCCCTTTTTATTACTAAGCTACCGTTTTTTCTCTATTGCTATTATTTTCCCCGTTTTCAGCCGTCGCGCATGCACAGTTTTTGCCACGGGGGCCATTTTGTTGTAGCCTTCTAGGCATTTTTGAAGTTGTTCCCGCCCCCTATGCCCTCGTTTTGACGCCAAAATGTATCATTTTTACTTGGAACATCTCCCTCTATCACACCAAACTGTACATTTACCTGCCATTTCGGTTTTTCTCTGGCTTGGTGAGTTACTTGCATCACTGACTCCCCACTACTCCCACTAGTTTATACTTCTGTAGCATGTCTCACAGAGATGGTGACCAGACTGGAGCTGCTGCTCCTTCTGATTTTAGCAGCTCTTTGTCCCACAGACTGGACTGTCAGGATGCCCCTACTGACATGAATTCAGAGGAATTTCGTTCCTTGTTTGACAGCACTATGCATGGTTCTGTCTCCCTTGCTGTCCAGTCAGCCATGGGCCGCATGTCCACTAGCCTAGCAGATTCTATAACTTCTGCCATTAGAGCTACCCAGGGACCCAAGCCCGGGATACTACACCAACTGGTGGCCCTCTGGCCCCGAAGTCTGGACCCCCTAAAATGGCTAGTGTTAAATCCAGGTACATGATAACCCCGGCCTCATTAATCCCTGACACGGGCATGGCACGTCATGCATAGGATGGCACGGTCGCACTGCGCAAAAGAGCCCAGTACCGGGCAAAAATGGTACGCACCTGGAAAAAGGCAAGAGCCGAGGCTTTGAATTCGCATTCTGATTCCGACTAAGAGGAGGCTTCTGAAGGGAAAGAGGGCATCGATCAGTCCACCACTGACGATGAACCTATATTTGAAGTCCCACCTATCGGTGAAGGACCTGACCTGGATGCAGACGCTAATGCCCTGTTCGACCCTGATAATCTAATCCACCCCGGAACACGTTGCAAAAAATATAGCTGCCAGGGTTCGCCATCCCCTAGATAACGCAACCCGCAATAAGCTAAAAGCCGAATGCCCCAGACCCACGGTCCCTGCCCTGGCATGCAATACACCTGACGTGGATCCTAAAATGGCCCAATTCCTGACCGGCTGGAGGCCAAAGAAGGGCCTGGAGTTTTCCCTAAGGAATTGCCAGGATAAAGTTCTAGATGTACTGGGCCCTTGTGCCTGTATCTTTGAGATGGTGGAGGAGGCAATTTCTGGAGTGACCCCCCTGGACCTTATGTCCATAAGAGGGTGGATACAGCGGGCCATATGCTTAATAGGCAATGCCAATACGGCCCTAGCCAGTGAAAGGCACAGGGCAATCTGCCTAAGATCGAGCCTAAGCTTGTTAACATGGCCACTTCTGAACCTGGTACCTCAGCTAAAGGCATGCTATTTGGGGACAAGTTCATAAAGGACTTGGGCTCCTTCGTCCAGACATTCACTGCACTGGATAAAGCCCAGGCTAACATGAAGAGTGTGTTTAGCCCGAAGGTTTTTGGAGGGGCCGGCAGAGGTCGGGCCGTCTGGCCGGCCGCTATCACAGGGGTCCAAACCACGGCTCCCAAGGTCCCAATACATCCAGGCAGACCCACCAGGAATACAGGCCCGCAGCTGCCCCATTCTTCCCGCAGAGGAGCCGCCCTTGGCAAAATCGCGGCGCAAGAGGATCATACCAATCCAGACGCCCTTATGGTGAGTACCCATGCACCCCTCTCCCCTCCCAGGGTCGGGGGCAGACTGCGTCACTTTACTCACAATTGGCACAGATTGACTACAGACCCTTGGGTTCTGCAGACTGTAAGGGGATACCAGATAAACTTCTTTACTTCCCCTGTTCAGTCCATATTTCCTCACGCGATTAATTTTTCCCCGTCAGACAGACTGCTAGTCACTCAAGAGGTTCAATCCCTCTTCAACAAAGGGGCGATCGCTCCCATTCCCGTGAAGTCCCCGGTTTCGTAAGCAACCTTTTCATGGTTCCCAAGAAGGGTGGAGGCATCTGGCCCGTCATAAATCTCCGACCCCTGAATGCCTTCATCTCTTACCAACGCTTCAAAATGGAAGGTATTCATTCCCTGAGGGATCTACTACGCACAGGGGATTGGATGGCGAAGTTAGATTTACAGGACGCTTACCTCACCGTCCCAGTGGCTCACTCCAACTGAGAATACCTTCAATTTGTATGGGATAATCGGAAATGGCACTTCACATGCCTGCCATTCGGCCTATCTTCCGCCCCTTGGTGTTTCACCAAACTGTTAAAACCCGTAATCGGCCGTCTGCGTTGGAAAGGAGTGCGTCTAATTATATATTTAGACGACTTATTAATTATGTCTCAGGACAAACACTCCCTAGAACACCACTTATATTGGACCACGAGTCTCCTTCAGGATCTGGGTTTCCTTATGAACTGGGACAAGTCTATCCTGATCCCGTCTCAAAAGATGGAATTCCTAGGCTTCATGATAGACTCGGTGCAAACATCCCTTCACCTCCCGGTAGCCAAGGTCAGGACGATCAAAAAAGAAATCAGGAAGGTCCTCCGTCGACCACTGATTACGATTCGTCATCTTGCACGGGTCATAGGACTTCTGTCCGCCTCCATTCAGGCGATCTTTCCCGGCCCACTTCATTACCGTGCTCTTCAACACATAGATGGCTGGAATGGCAGGGCAATTTTCGGGATGGCCCCAGATTTAGTGATAGACTTGATGCCAGCCTCCTGGGTTGGGGGGCTCAATGCGGAGACCACTCCACGGGAGGGAAATGGTCCAGACAGGAACAGGACCTCCACATAAACTGCTTGGAACTGCTACGGGCGCATTCGCCATTCGCAGTTTCGCACAACATTACTCAAAATGTTCCGTATTGCTACGTATGGACAACGTGTCCGCAGTCAGGTACATCAATCACCTGGGCGGCACAAAGTCTCAAGACCTGACCCACCTCGCGTCAGAGTTCTGGCGTTTCTGTCTGGCCTCCAATATATCGGTACAGAGGCGGATTGGAACTCCCGTTTTCTGCAGGACCCGAGCGATTGGCGCTTACGTCAAGACATTTTTCAATGTCTCTTCACTCTCTGGGGCCCACTAGATCTGGACCTCTTTGCGTCCCGTCTGAACACACAGCGTCCGCATTTCTTCAGTTGGAAGCCGGACCCAGACGCAATAGGCACGGATGCCTTCCTGCAATCTTGGCCAATGGGCAGACACTACGCCTTCCCACCATTCTGCCTCATTCCCCGCACACTGCTGCACCTCTGCAGACACGGATTGGAACTAGTCTTGATCACACCTTGGTGGGATACGCAGCCTTGATTCCCGCCTCTATTGGAAATGGCCATAGATTCCCCACGGTTACTTCCTCACTACCCGGACCTTCTAACGAACATAGACGGACAACCTCATCCGTTGTTAGCTCAGAAGCACCTTTCCCTAATAGCCTGGCTACTCTCCAGGGACCTCGGGTTGTCGCAGACGTTCCGCAGGCAACTCTTGATCTCCTTGAAGGAGCGTGGGTACCTGGTACCAGACAAGTTTATAGAGGTGCCTGTGCCGCGTCTCATGTCTAAAAGAATATGAATCTAGGACTAAAGATTTTCGAGACATCTCTCGTCCTGATCTATTTCTGGCATTACGCAGTCCGCATTTACCTGTTCGACCACCTTCACTAGCTAGATGGGTTAAATGGGTTTTAACTGAGGCAGGGGTTGATACTTCGATATTTGGGCCCCACTCTATCAGGAGTGCTATGGCCTCTAAGGCGTTTACCTCTGGTTGCAGACTTGAAGATTTACTTAAAGCGGCTGACTGGTCTAGGGATTCTACTTTTAAGGAATTTTATTTTAGACCTACTATTCATTTTACATTTTGTTATTGCTCAGCTTTGAAGATGCATAATATGAGCCTCCGTGTCTTTATAAATTCTAAGATTTTACTAGTTACATGACGTAAGGTCATGATTTATAAAGACACGGAGGCGAGTATTATTCCCACCCGATGCCTTAGGGCTTGATTATGATGTATTCTTTTATTTACCCTCCCTTTGGTTAAAGGAGTGTTTATGACTAATAATTTATTATGTTTTACAAGACAGAGGTCGTTTCGTATCCTGTGGTGATACATTTCTGAAGACATAATTTTACCATGTGGTTTTTTCCTTTTTTAGCTTGACAAGTATACATCTAAGAGAATGTTTGGATAAAGTCTCGTTGGGCTTTTTTGTTCGTGGATGATCACGTGGCGGTACTCTGTGTTCCGTTGGAGTTCCTTGGACGAAACTTCTGCTGCTGGATCTATGTTAATGACTGTTGGATATGTTATCTGAGCCATGTCAAAGAAAAGAGGAGGAGTTTTGGGATGTACACTGTGATATGAAGAAGGGAGGAGTTTACTATTTGTATCTGTTTTATTTTTCTCTCTTTGCTGCTGAGGGATTGACCCCTTAAGGACCGGGCTCATTTTTCGTTTTGTACCCTGTGGGACCGAGGCTGTTTTGACACTTTTGTGGTGCTTGTGTTCAGCTGTAATTTTCTCCTCACCCATTTAGTGTAACCACATAAGTTATATATTGTTTTTTTCAGGACAAGATGGGCTTTCTTCAGATACCATTATTTTGATCGTATCATCTTATTTACTATAAAAAAATAAAAAAAACATGGTGAAAAATTGAAAAAAAACACATTTTATGACTTTTATTTGAAAAATCTTTTACTCACCTAAAAAAGCAAGTAAAAAAACTAGCTAAATAGATTCTACTACTTGTCCTGAGTTTAGAAATACCCAATGTTTTTATGTTTTTTTGCTGTTTTTTGTAAGTTATAGGGCAATAAGTACAAGCAGCGTTTTATGATTTCCAAATCTTTTTTAACAAATCTGCTCAGTCTGCCTCCATCTCCTCTTTGGAACATCTTTGAAGCCGGTTAAATCAATTTAACCCCCTCAAACCATATATTTTTGAAAACTAGACACCCCAGGGTATTCCAAATGCTGTTATTTTAACCCTTTCCATGCACCAATTATACAACTACACTTTGTCAAACTTTGTAATAGTAATTTTTTTTATTTTTTTTTCCACACAAATTGTATTTTAGTTATAGATATACAGGTTCTGGTATATGTCACTGTCAAACAACACCCCAATATGTGTTCAGCAACATCTCCTGAGTACAGCGATACCCCACATGCATGGGTTTGTCAGATTGTTTGGCTGGTAAAAGGCTACTTTTGGGGCATGCGTAATTCAGGTGGTCATTTGGTCATTGTGCCTCCCTCTCCTCTTTGGAATATCTTTGAAGCCTGTTAACTCAATTTAACCCATTCAAACCATATATTTTTGAAAACTAGACACCCCAGGGTATTCCAAATGCTGTTATTTTAACCCTTTCCATGCACCAATTATAGAACAAAACTTTGTAATAGTAATTTTTTTTATTTTTTTTTCACACAAATTGTACTTTAGTTATAGATATACAGGTTCTGGTATATGCCACTGTCAAACACCCCCCAATGTGTGTTCAGGAACATCTCCTGAGTGCAGTGATACCTGACATGCATGGGTTTGTCGGGTTGTTTCAGATTTAAAATGCCACATTTGGGAAGTGCGCTTTTTTTCTCCATTTTGGTCAGTCTGTACCTATGCCCTATCTTTGAGCTAGGCCACTCCAATTTACCCCATCAGCCATTTTTTTTATATATTAGACACCCCTTGGGTATTTGAAGTGCTTTTATTTTAAATCTTTGTTGAGATTTTTGAGAAATTTTAGCACTTGCTCAAAATAATAAACTTTATTTTTTTATTTTATTTTTTTAATACTTTTTTTATATTTTTTTTATATTTTTTTACACATTTTGCTGGTACTGGATGGTTCATCTAGTGACATCACTGCATAATTATTTTTAAATGTTAGCACATTTTTTTTATTTTTTTTTCCATTTTTTATTTTTTTTTTTGAATATTTTACTAATCACATAGTGATTAGAAAGCTGGGCTCCATTGACTTGCATGGTTGAATGCAGTACCTGCATTCAACCAGCAAGTGGAGCCAGTTCTCTAGAGGGTCTGGAGACCCTCTAGCGAACTTTTTCGTCTCTATTGTTTTATTTCCCGGGCCGCCGCCATCTTGCTTGATGGCGAAGATCACCGGCAGCGGCGGCTGTGACCGCTCTCCGGAGCGGTCACAGCCCACCTAGAGGTAAGTGTTTGGTGTCGCTGGATGCCTCCTGATCGAGGCATTCCAGCGACACCATTTAAGTTTAGGAGGCGATCGTTGATCGCCTCCTAAACGCTTTTAAAACGGGCGTCCGCCGCCATACAATGTATGGCGGCTGTTGACGCCCCGGGGAGGGGCCAGACATGGCCCCCGATGCCGATCTCGGCCTTGCTGAATGCCTCGACATCGAGGCATTGCAGCAAGGCTGTTTAAGCGAAGAAAGTGATCCTTGATCACTTTCTAAGCTTATTTAATTTTTTGACGGTTCAGGACCGTCAAAGGTCATTTAGTGACCTTCTTGTTATGACGGTCCTGAACCGCCAAAGGTCGCGAAGGGGTTAAAGAAAAGAGTTATGCATAATACTCGCCTCCGTGTCTTTATAAATCATGACCTTATGTCATGTAACTAGTAAAATCTTAGAATTTGCTCTTTTAAAAGCCCATTGCACCTTTCAATCAACACAGAGGCTTGGGGTTGTTAGGGGATGTGGAACATCCAAAAGATAAAAAAAGTGCAGCGCTCCATTTGTAATAACTCTATTAGTAGAGTTAGCAGTTTTGAACATGTCCATTCTTACAAAATAACACCCATCGTGCATAAAGAAAAAAAAAACAGGTATACTTAGATTTAGATCACAAATCACAGGTGATGTCTTAATCTTTTGAGCAACAGCAGCTTGTGGTATTCCACTCAATGTTGTTACATCAGCTCAAGATATACAGGAGGTCAAATGAGGAGGAGGATTTTAAAAGCAAAAATAACAATTTATTAATAGTAAAAGTAAAAAAACGATATGCTTGCAACAAGCAGAGTTCCATGCTTTGCCTGTGTAGTTTGTGCTACTTCTGGGTGGGCGTGTTGCAAATTTGCATAACGTGTTTCACCCAATCAGGCTTCCTCAGATGCATACCAGTCCCTCCTCTTCATTATCCTTATATGCTCTGCTGCATTAGATCTACCAGGTGGAATTCCTTTATGTGCAGCTGATGTTTAAATCCAATATTAGAACACTTTATATAGAAAAGTTTGTTCATATTCAACACTCATATTTAAGTGTCCATAACAATGTCCATATTGCACAGAGAATCAATTAAAAACACACTTAACTATAAAACATTTAAATCATATTATAAGTTAGAAATTGGTTCAGAGACCTATCAAGCACATCCATATAGGGCATGTAGTATTTCTCACATAATAGTAGAATATTTATAAAGATCATGTATAAATAGATATACACTACATAATTTAAAACATATAAAAACATATATAAAAAATATATATATATATAAAATCACATATACATATGTATTAATAATAAATTAGTTTCATATCATGAGGGAATAATTAGTCTAAAAAATTAAATAGATCAAAATCCTGATTCATAGGATGTAGTGTTTGCAATACATAGACCCACTTCATCTCAATCTGACCAACTTTTTTAATAAAATTTCCTCCTTTCCAATTTCTCTGGACTACCTGTATACCCAGTAGCGTACCTAGCGGGGGGCGGGGGGGGCGGTCCGCACCGGGTGCCGCTCATCAGGGGGGTGCCAACTTGCCGGCACCCGGCACCCCTCCAGAGACGGACAGTAATGTCCGCCGCTGGAGGAGCAGGCTCGCAAGAGAGCGGTATCGGAGGTCTTTAACAGACCTCCGGCTCCCTTGAGTGATTTTAAGCCAGTTCCCTTGAACCGGCTTAAAATCACTCAAGGGAGCCGGAGGTCTGTTAAAGACCTCCGATTCTGCTCCCTTGCGATCCGCGCGGCAACTGCTGCTGTGCAGAGGGCACTGTGGGCGCGGCTTCAGTGCCGCCGGGATCTGACAACAAACCCCGGCGGCACTGAAGCCGCGCCCACAGTGCCCTCTGACCCGGAAGAAGACAGAAGAAGAGGAGCGAAGAGGAAGACTGCTGTAAAAAGAAAAGACTGCTGTAAGAAGAAAAGAAGTAGAAAAGAAGGTAGGAAATCATTCATTAAGACTGAGTGACAGTGAGAGTGGATTGGTATGTGTGGAATCTGTGGATTGGTATATGTGTGGATTGGTATATGTGTGGATTAGTATGTGTGGAATCTGTGGATTGGTATGTGTGGAATCTGTGGATTGGTATGTGTGGAATCTGTGGATTGGTATGTGTGGAATCTGTGGATTGGTATGTGTGGTATGTGTGGAATCTGTGGATTGGTATGTGTGGAATCTGTGGATTGGTAAGTGTTGATTGGTAAATGTGTGAGAGTGATGGGTGTTATGCTGTACCATTTCCAATGTCATTATAATTATGCTCTAAAGTACATCATAACTCCCATCACTCTATACTGTTCCGTACAGTGGCAGAGCTGGGAGACAGAGGCCTTGCACCCCCACCGCAGGGTGCTGGTCAGGTTCTATGTGGGCAATGTGGACGCTGGCTTTGAGGTGTGCAATCTGTGATCTATGCCTGTAATTTAGGGTGTTTTATCTATAACTTTAATGCTGAGTTTTTATGTGAATTCCAATTGATCAATACCTGAAAAGCTGGGTTTGTGTGTTAATGTGTTGGTCTATATCTGCTATGCTATGTTTCTATACATTATTTATGTTTACCAGCAAATACAGGATTTGTATGTCTTATTCAGTTGATCAATACCTGGGGTGCTGTTTCCATGTGTTGTTTATTTGATCTATACCTTCAGTGCTGAGTGATTTCCAGTTGATCTATACCTGCAATGCTGGGTTTGTGTGTTCTGTTGATTTATACCTGCAATGCTATGTTTCCATACATTATTTATGTATACCTGTAAATACAGGATATTTATGTCTTATTCAGTTGCGTGTGCTGTTTCCATGTGTTGTTTATTTGATCTATACCTGAACTACAGGGAGTAATTAAAAGAGAGTTGTGGTTTAGTGACGTAGGGGACAAATGGACTTTGGGGATGATTACGGGGAGAGGACCTCCCAATGTCACGGTGCAGTCAGAAGAAGGGAAGGCTGTACTGACTCTCACAGTCTTCCCCTGATCTGCAGTTGAGGGCAGTACAACATAATCCCTATCACTATACATCGATCTAGACATTTACAATAATGCAGCATAACCCCTACCACTATATACTAAGCCAGACACTGAAGTGGTAGGCCTACACCACATCAATGGCTTTGTATATAGTGATATGGGTTATGCTGCATTATTGTAAATGTCAGGCTCAATGTATAGTGATATGGATTACGCTGCCCCACCGTCAATGTGTGCTCAGTATAAAGTGATAGGTGTTATCCTGTATCACCGGCAATGTGGGCCTCAGTATATATTAACAGTTATGTTGTACCACCGTCAGCGCGTGCCTCAGTATATAATGGAAGCAGTTATGTTGTACTACTGTCAGCGCGTGTCTCAGTATATAATGATAGCAGTTGTGCTGCCTCAGTGTATAATGATAGTTATGTTGTACTACTATAAGTGTCTAGCTCAGTATATAAAGATAGCGGTTATGCTGTACCACCATCAATATCTGGCTCAGTTATAGTGATAGGTGTTATGCTGTTCCACTGTAGTATCTGGCTCAGTGTATAGTGATAGGAGTTATGCTGTTTCACTGTAATGTTTGCCTCAATATATAATGAAATTACTTAAGCTGCACCACTGTCAATGTCTGTCTCAGTATAGAGTGATAGGCATTATGCTGTACCACCGTCACTGCCTGGCTCAGTATATAGTGATAGGTGTCATGCTATACCACAGTCAGTGTCTGGTTCATATGGTATATATAATCATGAGTCGACATGGCAACACCACTATATATGCAAATGCTTAAATAAAAAGAGAACAATGTTATGGTGACTCCTGATTATAATATCAGAATTTTTTTTTAGTTTATAGTGTCTTTAGCTGCTTAGCCAGTACTTAATTTGTAATGTTTGTCACTCATTTGTTAGGTCTTCTTAGAAACTTGTTGTGTTTGTTGTTTTTTTTTGGGGGGGGTATTAAAGAAAGCACTATTATATGTTCAGTAAATGTTATTTAAACATATTTATTTTACTTATAAGTTATTAATTTTTTTTTTCAGATTTCTTGTTGTTTACAGTTGACATACAGTTTACAAATTGGTGCAATAAATATTCTTGCCAACATAATTTTGTAGATGTCTTTACATTTGGGGGGGGTGCCACTTACAGGATCCGCCCCGGGTGCCAAATATTCTAGGTACGCCCCTGTGTATACCTATATATTTAAGGTGCTTAGGGTCACTATGGTGACATTCTTTAAAGTGCAGAGTTACAGTGTGATTTGTTTGAGCCCCCCCTTATTGCTCTGACATGTTCATCGATTCTTTTGTGGAGTCGTCTCACCGTTCTTCCAACATATTGGAGTCCACATGGGCACTCCAATAGATAGATAACATTTTTAGTATGGCATGTTATAAAAATTTTTTTTACATCCATCTAATCCCAGAGTCGTGTGCCAATTGTTAGACTAACTGACCAGTGAAATGAGTTCCATTGTCTGTTTGGATTTCCGTTGGCATCCCACATGCAGTGATTAAGAGTTGAAGCATTTTCAGAAATCGAAGCTTGATTAGCACTTTTACAAGGGAGAACTCTCCTCAGCCCAGTATATGTGTCTACCGCAGTACAACAGTACATCAAACCTCCTGTTCCTTTGGGCAGAGGACAGATGTAGTCCATTTGCCAAATTACGTCTGCAGAATTGCCTTTCTTTAAATGACCCCTTAATTGTATGGAAAGGGGCCAGTTTTTTATTTTACTGAGAACAGGGCATGCTTGCTTAGCAGTAGTTACGAGTTGCAAAGTGACAGGAAATCCTCTGGGTCTAGCCCACTCCAGGGTGGCCTTTCCTCGATGTCCTCCAGCTGCATGTGCCCATGTAGCCATTCAAAGTAAGACTGGATCAACAGGTTCACGATTTTGGGTCTTCAGGTTTCTTACTCGAGTCGATTCATCTGCTATCTTATTAGGGTTTTCTTTCCCCAAGTATTTGGTTATATGAGCATCAACATGTCCAAATTGGATTTGTCTTGCCTGTGAGGCTGCCCAGATCTTTTCCCCAAGTTCTACACTTCCCCATACTGGTTTGCCGTGAATAAGCCAATGGTTTTCTCTCCATGTAGTCATCCATGTAGTACATGCTTTGTAAACGACCCAACTGTCGGTGTAAATGAAAAGTTCCTGGGAATCAGTTTCTTCAAGCAAGATGGTTAAAGCAACACACATATTGACTTGAGCCACCTTTACCTTGTTCCTGAATCACCACTTCTCCATCTGGATTGTAATCTACAGTTGTCCAGTGTCTTCCTTTGCGGGTCATCACAGTTGATCCATCTGTAAACCATGCATTTGGTTTCTGACAGTCTTGTAATTCCTCATAATGTAAGGCAGTCTTCATGGGATAAGACTGAAGCACAGGTATCTTGCAGGTATTTGGATGTGACAAGGTTTCGTATGTCACAAGACCATTGAGCATCCTAGTTAAATCCTTCACTTCACCTGCTTGAACTCCACCTCATTCTTGTAGGTACCATTTACACTTCAGAGTTTGACTTTGGCCCATGTCTGCACGTATGGGCACGCACCCAACCTGCAATTGGTAAGTCTGTCTTCACGCAAACTGGGGCCTTTTGGGTTAAAGTCTCTAAATGCTGCAAGGCTGTATAGGCAGCTAATAAGTTCTTCTCCAGGGGCGAGTACCGTTGCTGAGCTCCAGTTAGTTGCTTGGACCAGAACCCAATTGGTACCGCTCGTTCATTTGGCTGCCACAACCCCCATGACATTAAGTTGTTGGTCACCATCACATCAAGTTGAAAAGGGAATCCGGCTTTGATTGGACCAAGACCTTGGTGCTGTAAAACGGCTTCCTTGGCTGCTTTAACGGTGTTTCTTGGTCTATGCCCCAAACAAATGTAGCTTTTTTTGCGTGTAACATTGTATATGGGATGTAGCAAAAGTCCAAGATGAGGTATAAATGACCTCCAATATCCAATGGCACCGAGAAACTTTTGTGCATCTTTCAAAGTCTTTGGCGATGGAGTGTTTTGTATTGTATCCAGTACTGGATCAATCAAAACAGTCAATGCTTGCTCCACTTCCTCTTTATTTCCGGTAACCGTGAGGTCATTGATGTAGTGATTTAGTTGGTTTAAATCTCTGGCAATCAGTCCATGGCATATGGTGGGGGAGTGTAAGTATCCTTGGCGCACCACCTGAAAAGTATATTGACGTCCTTCCCAAGCAAATGCAAATTGGTCTTATGACTCTGGTGCAATGGAAATTGAAAAGAGGGCATTCGCTAGATCAATCACTGCATACCAGTCCCTGGCCTGTTTGGCTATGTTCTCAATAACTGAGACGATATTGGGGACTGTAGCACTCAAGGGCGGTGCCACCCTATAATCTATTGTCATACGCCAAGAACCATCAGTTTTTGTAACAGGAGCATTGAAGGGGCTTATTGCAGGCCGTACTACACCTGTTCTCAACAATTCAGCAATTGTTTCACTGATTTCCTTCTGTCCTCCCAGCAGCCGGTACTGCTTCAGTCTTACCCGGCTACTGGGAGGAGGAATGACCACAGGTGTCCGATTTGCATTTCCTCTCACCACCTCTTATGGCATTGACATAAGAGGGTTTGTGGGGAAAGCCAAACTTAAACACCCCCCCCCCCAATGTGTCTCTATACAGAGCCCTAACAATGTATCTATCCCCAGAATATTGTCAGGTAAATATTAGCCTCAAATCTGGGACCATTGTTACTGGCTAACATGACTGTTTGGATAGCTTTAGTTATTCTACACCCCAGACCCTCTATGCGGACTATGGGGCCTACGAAATGTGAAGGGTTACCCTGAAGCACTGTTACCTCAGCTCTAGTATCAACTAAAGCTAGAACCTTGGCGTGGTATTTTCCCTTTCCCCACCAAACCGTTAAAGGAACATGGGGTCGTCGATCCCCAGCCATAATTGGTAACGTGTTCCATTCCAGGGATTGGCTATCCCATCAGTCCATTACATTTTGTTTTGCAATGGCCTTCAACTCAGCAGTCAAGTACAAGGACTTTGTTTCCCTAGGAGTGGGAACAGGAGGACAAGAATTAGTATCAGGATATTTAACTTTAAATTTAATTGCATAAATTTAAGACTTGTTTCAGTGGGTTGAGCCTTAGAAATAGGAACATCATAGGATCATCAAAAGTAATTAACTTCTCAACTGGTATGGGACCCGTGGATGCAGTGTGTACCTGTATCCTTTTCTTTTTCTTTTCTTAAATGAGTCATTTACAAATGTTCGTACTGGTGCCTTGTTTAGAAAAGCAAGGCACCAGTACGAACATTTGTAAATGACTCATTTATACCAGCCTTCTCAAGATCAGCAATCATCTCTTTCCTAGATATTCTAGTACGTTGCAAAACATTTTTATTCTATTTATGTTTCCCCTTGGAGATTTTACAGGATCCCTTCTGTCTGACTTACTGGCCATAGAGATAACCCTTCTCTGGTTAACATTTTCCTCCGTTTCATATTCCCCCAATTCCGCTAACCTTTGTGTGATCACAAACATCTGCCCATTTTCTACTGTGCCATTTAGCATAGACAATAGGGACCCTCTTTTAGCACTGGGGGCTGTCCTTCGGAACCTAGACCCCATGCTTGCAGTGAACCCCTCTGCATCAGGCCCCTCCCAGTGATCCTTCTCTAAACCTGCTACACAACCCATAATACAGACTTTGGTTTTAACATCTTTGATGGAATTTGGAAAAGGCGTCTCCTAGCGGAAATGGAGAGCTCAGCAACCAGCGCAACAGAGACGTACAGCAGAATCAGGAACATAGAGATGCTCAGAGAATACAGGAACAAAAAGTAGTCGGGGTCACAAGCAGAGGTAAGGGCAGGCAGCAAACGACGTAGGTCAGGAACAAGCCGGAGACAATAAACAAATAGAAATCAGCAAGTGAAAAGCTAGTGAAGGCTTTAAGAAGCGACATGAATATTCATGAGTTTGCCGTCCGCCCATGTGCGAACGGCACTCTTGACGTCGAGACGTGCGCCCCGTCAAGATCCCTTGATCTCTGCGGGGACGCGCGTCAACCAGCAGGACGGACGGAACAAGCAGGGGGCTGGACTGCGTCTCGGCTCTCTTGCCCGCGGGACAACGAAGGAGGTAACAGTGCCACTGTGTATGTGGTTCAATGTCAGTGTGGTGTGGGAAAACTTTTAGTAATGCATGTTTAATGATATCAATTAAACTGAAATTACCTTGAATGTTCCTCACTAACCTCAACACCTGTGTTACCTGTGGATTACTAGTGAGTTGACCAATGCTTACGGCTTTATCAGCATTAAGAATGATCTTATCTGCCCCAGTATCCCACGCACGCAACAACCATTCAGGAATGGTTTCACCATGAGTCTGCTTAAATTTTTGTAATCTCAGTTAGCTCTAGTTGTGAATAACCTTGCACTACCTCATTAATTTCCTCCCGTGCACGTTCATGCATTTCTTCATTACCATCACGGTCCCAGTGTACCCTGCGTTTTCTCTGTTGGGTGATAAGGGGGCGAGCATTGTAGCTATCCACCCTCTCATCATCATCATCATCATCAGAGGAGACATAATAGAATGAATAATCATCAGAGGAGAAGGAAGAAAAGAAAAATTACTTGTGGTCCTCCTGGTATTGTTTAGCAGGGCCGGACTGGCCCACCGGGATACCGGGAAATTTCCTGGTGGGCCGGCCGGTCCGCATGGTCGACCAACATTCAAAGCGGCCGTAAGTGTTGTAAATACACAACACATGGGGCTGCAACGTAAGAGCAAGATTCAAAGCGGCCATTGCGCGGCCGTCAGTCCGCCTCCACCGGCCACTAATGAAATTAAAGCGGCTGGTATGCACGCAACGCGCTGCCCAATAGCCTTGCCGCTGTTCTTCGTCCCATTTCTCCTTGGATCAAGAAGCTCTCAAATATGAATGTTATTCTATTTATATACCTGTATGTCATGACTTTCTCAGAAAGAGTTTTCCTTTATTTAGATCATGCGCATAATCGAGACAAGGCACACAACAAACAAAAGTTGAAGCATTGTCTGATTATATGTTTAGATTACATGGTTTATATAGCATCTTATCTACTTCTAATAGCATGCATCATTCTGATTGGTTACTTTTCAAGCAGGTTACGCCTGTTCAGCTGAATAATTAAGAATGGCCTAGACTTGACCCTTTGCACATATAATAACAGAGTAGACATGTTGGCGCGAACTCGTGCATATATCATAGACTAGACATTTTCTACTTTCTTGTGTCTTTGTCAGCAATAATATTTACGATAACATAAGCATTTTTCTTACATTTCCTTCCTGTTTATCAAAATATTCAATATCAGACTCTTTATCTTCAGTATCGGTCATTAACACTGATAATTCATCTTTCATGTCAATAACGTCATTAATATGTAGAGTCTCAGATACTTTTAATAATTGATCATATTCTTCTTTGTCGATCAGGGAGTACATAGTCTGATTTACAGCTTTATCAATTGTCTTGTTCAAAAGTTCTCGGCAACATGGAATAAAACAGCATCCTTCAAATATCAATACTGCGGCTACTATAGTGATAGTAATTATTCCGGACATTATCATTCCTGACCATCGCCCAAACAATCCTTCTAACCAAGAGGTGAACACATTATGTATTCCTGCATTCTCGGCAAGTTCATTTGATAAGGCTGTCAGTCCTTCAAGGGCTTTGGTGATGCTCCCATCAGGGGCAGTGTTATTTGATATGAAGGTGCAGCATTGGTTCACAAACATCTTGCACACTCCCCCCTGTCCAAGGCCATTCGATTCTGCCAGGCCATAAGGGAGGTCGCTTCCAGTTGCTCATGTATTCCTTTAATAGCATCTCGAGTATAGTTCACAAACCGCTGTTCATTATAATAGATGTAGTTTATCCAGTCCACATTTTTCGCTATTGTACTCCACCAGAAAAGGATTGATTCGAAACCTGCGGCAATTTGGTTTTGGGCTTTGAACTCATTCGGAACTCCTTGTGGTACTCCAATTTCATCATTTGCCTCTTTTACCTTTATTTGTGGCAAACTATAGGGTCTCCCATACATTACTTCAAATGGGGTGAGGCCTTGCTTATTGGGTGTAATACGCATACTCAATTTTACTATTGGTAGGCAAGAAACCCAATTCTTTCCGGTTTCTGCCATGGTCTTTTTTAATTTATTCTTTTGTTCCATTGTTTCTTTCCACCAGCCCTGCTGACTGAGGATGATAGGCGCAATGATTCTTTAATTGTATACCAAATACCTGTGCAAATCTGGAGATTAGTTGATTGATGAAATGAGGCCCATTGTCACTTTATATTATATATGGTATTCCAGATCTAGGAATGATTTCTTTTATCATGACCTTAGCTACTGTATCATCTGCGTGGGCTGTTGGGAATATTTCTACCCATTTAGTTAATGCTTCAATAACTAGACAATATCTCATATTTTCACATTTGTTTAGTTCAATATAATCCATACAAATATGTTGAAACAGATACTCAGGGTTGGGGAACTTCCCAATAGCAGGTTTGAGATTTCCCTGTGGATTATATCGAGCACAGATAAGACAATTAGCACAAAATTTTTTTGAGTAATTTTGGAATCCGAATGTTGTTACATAGAGTAGACATGTTGGCGCGAACTCGTGCATATATCATAGACTAGACATTTTCTACTTCCTTATGTCTTTGTCTATGAAACCTGCGCTCTTCCAGTCTCAGAGGGCGACCTCTTGTTCTTTGGCATATTTCTGTTAATGAACAGGTCACTGAAGAGCTGTCAGGAACCACTTTTTTGCTGCCTGAACCATGGCTTTTTCATACCTGTGGCATTTAAGTCTGCTACCACTAGTGGCCACCCTCCGCCCTCTGGAGCACTCAGAACTCAATTACTGGGATCAGGTGTGCCTTGTTACCTGGGTTGAGCCCTAGCAATACATCCAGCTGGGCCTTGTTACCTGGATTGCCCTGCCTTTATGAACCTGCCCTGCCCTTCAGTCAGGGCCTTTGTATTGAAGTCTATGGACCTTCCTGCTGTGGCTCTGCACCTGTACTGTTCCTGACTCCCTGCTATTGTGTCCTTCCAAGTGGACTCCCTGCTATTGTGTCCTTCCAAGTGGACTCCCTGCTATTGTGTCCTTCCAAGTGGACTCCCTGCTATTGTGTCCTTCCAAGTGGACTCCCTGCTATTGTGTCCTTCCAAGTGGACTCCCTGCTATTGTGTCCTTCCAAGTGGACTCCCTGCTATTGTGTCCTTCCAAGTGGACTCCCTGCTATTGTGTCCTTCCAAGTGGACTCCCTGCTATTGTGTCCTTCCAAGTGGACTCCCTGCTATTGTGTCCTTCCAAGTGGACTCCCTGCTATTGTGTCCTTCCAAGTGGACTCCCTGCTTTTGTGTCCTTCCAAGTGGACTCCCTGCTTTTGTGTCCTTCCAAGTGGACTCCCTGCTTTTGTGTCCTTCCAAGTGGACTCCCTGCTTTTGTGCATTTTGTGTCCTTCCAAGTGGACTCCCTGCTTTTGTGCATTTTGTACCCTTCCAAGCGGGCTCTCTGTCTGTCGTGCCCTTCCAAGCGGGCTCCCTGCCAAAGACTTATTACCTGTATTTATTTTGCCATACATCCGGTTGCTTGCTTAGACTATATTACCCTTATTTGCTGGTCCTGTTATATACATAATATACACTGCTTTACCTGGATTTCTGTTTGTGGTATCTTTGTTTGCATAATCATGCACCGTGGGTTACATACTGAACCCCAAGTTTCCCCTGTGCATGGGCTCCTACCCGATCTGATCACCCGAGTCCTGACAGAATACAAAGGCCATTACAAGGAGTCTGCGGGGGTTACTTTCAGTCATCAAAGTGATAGGAGAATGTTTGCTTGAACTGTGCAAATCATTAATGCAAATCTGGGACTCCAACTCCAATCACTCTCATGAAGACCATTCACCTACATCTGTTACATCACCTGAGAAATCCAACAAGCCTGTTACCAGTTTGAAAAAGGAATCTTCTAGGAAACGTGAACCCCACAACCGAATTGCAACAAAGGCGTGATGATGAGGCTTGCTTTTACTGTGGCAAAAAGGGACACTGGATCACCCAATGTCCTCTGAAACCTCCTAAACCCTCTGTACCAATTGAACAGTCTTTGTCACAATTACAGAGCTCTCCTAAAAGGGGAAGTAGCTTTATTCCCCAGGACAGTGAACCCATGGAGTATATACCGCCCCTGGTGATTCCTAATGCTGATCAAACTCCTGTGGATATCCAGCTGAAGCCTGATGATGATTGTTCTGTGATGGAATGCAGCTTCTGTGATTCTACAGTCTGTGGCAGTGTGGGTTGCTCCCATATGGATGAACTTCCTATTGCTTTCTGTTCAGCCATGATTGCAACTCCTATCACTACTGCCTCAGCAAAGTTTGATACACCAGAGACTACCATAGCCCCTAATATCTCCTCTGGACTGATGGCAAAGATACATGACCCTATTCCATCTCTGAGGAAGAAGGGGCCTTCCATCAGTGCTTCCCATACCACGTCTGCCACTCCAGTTTTGAACCAGTGCAGTTTTGGTACTGCCCCCAGTAGCGCCCTGGGTACAGGGCAGGTATGTGACCCCTGGTACATGGAAAGAGAAAGCACTGAATCATACCTTCTCATCAACTTCTTCAACGTCCAGTCCTACTTTGACCTACGATTGCACCACAGATAACCATTCTTTTGATTGTGTTATTACCTCTAATGGCAATATAATCAGAAATGAAGACCTGGAGATCTGTGAACAAGCTTTACCAAAAAAGAAGAAGAAGAAATCACGTTAAGTACACCCTTCTGCTCAGTTTATTAAAGCATACAGATTTTGTTTAGACTGTTCGCGTTCAGTGACCGCTCCTTGGAGAGGGGGTACTGTCAGGAACCACTTTTTCGCTGCCTGAACCATGGCTTTTTCATACCTGTGGCATTTAAGTCTGCTACCACTAGTGGCCACCCTCCGCCCTCTGGAGCACTCAGAACTCAATTACTGGGATCAGGTGTGCCTTGTTACCTGGGTTGAGCACTAGCAATACATCCAGCTGGGCCTTGTTACCTGGATTGCGCTGCCTTTGTGAACCTGCCCTGCCCTTCAGTCAGGGCCTTTGTATTGAAGTCTATGGACCTTCCTGCTGTGGCTCTGCACCTGTACTGTTCCCGACTCCCTGCTATTGTGTCCTTCCAAGTGGACTCCCTGCTTTTGTGGACTCCCTGCTTTTGTGTCCTTCCAAGTGGACTCCCTGCTTTTGTGCGTTTTGTACCCTTCCAAGCGGGCTCTCTGTCTGTCGTGCCCTTCCAAGCGGGCTCCCTGCCAAAAGACTTATTACCTGTATTTATTTGGCCATACGTCCGGTTACTTGCTTAGACTATATTACCCTTATTTGCTGGTCCTGTTATATACATAATATACACTGCTTTACCTGGATTTCTGTTTGTGGTATCTTTGTTTGCATAATCATGCACCATGGGTTACATACTGAACCCCAAGTATCCCCTGCGCATGGGCCACTACCTGACCTGATCACCCGAGTCCTGACAAGAGCTCTTTATATTGGCCCTGCATATATTTATATAATGTTATCATATCCCCTCTCAGACGCTGTTTTTCTAGCGTATATAATTTTAACTTTTTTAGTCACTCTTCATAACTAGTAGCACCCAATCCCCTTATTAATTTCGTAACCCTCACCATTAAATTAACCCTAAACACCCCATTAAGCATAACTGCCCCCAAATTAACCCTAAACACCTCATTAAGCATAACTGCCCCCAAATTAACCCTAAACACCTCATTAAGCATAACTGCCCCTAAATTAACACTAAAGACCCCATTAAGCATAACTGCCCCTAAAATTATCCCTAAACACCCCACTAAGCATAACTGCCCCTGAATTAACACTAAAGACCCCATCAACCATAAAAATTTATTAGGTAATTTATCTGGAGTACATGCAATTAAATTAGGGGCAGTTATGGTTAATGGAGTATTAAGGGTTAATTTCAGGGGCCGTTATGGTTAATGGGGTCTTTAGGGTTAATTTCAGGGGCCGTTATGGTTAATGGGATCTTTACGGTTAATTTCAGGGGCAGTTATGGTTGATGGGGTATAAGGGTTAATTTTATGCTGATGACTGAGGGTTAATTTAATTAATTTAATAAAGTTAACTGTAGGTGCAGTTATAGGTAAAGGGGGGGGCAAACTCAGGGGAATCTAAATCCTGGGGGCAGTGTGAACATTATTAATGTATTTATTTATAAAAGTATGATATCAGTAATATTCTCTGAATGATTCGAATCTCTGTAAGATTCAGATCCCTGTAAGATTTGAATCATTCGACTCTTCGGATCATTCGACTCTTTGAACGACTCTCTGACTCTATGAGTCATCGTTCCTGTGTGAATTAATGAGCTGTAACCTGACCCCAGAGTCTGTGTCTGAGTGCTCTGCAGATGACTCACAGCTCTAGGATCAGGTTACAGCTGCATGATTCACAGACTGAACCGCTACAAATGAATCGTTCAGTCTAGTGAACCGATTCATCCGGATCACTAAAAAGAACCGGATCAAATGAACGATTCGTTCATGATCCGGACATCACTAGTTTAACCCAGAGAACAATCCATCCCAGTCTATACATTCCACGGTTGACCTTAGCCTGTCAAAGTTTGCCCTTCTGAAATTAAATGTTTTGGTAGAGCAATGACCCATTTGCTTTTTGGAATTAATCTCAAATGAAACCATGTTATGGTCACTATTTCCCAAGTGTTCTCTTACTTAATATTTGAGATAAGTTCCTCATTGTTAGTTATTACCAGATCCAGACAGGCATCCATTCTGGTTGGGGTCTCTACTAATTGCAAGATAAATCGGTCATTAAGCAGGTTCAGAACCTTGCTGCCCTTAGTGGAACAAGTTCCACTATTCCAATCTATATCTGGGTAATTAAAATCTCCCATGATTAAAACTTCATCCCTATTTGCAGCCTTTTCAATTTGAAATAGCAGCTGATCTTCCTCCTCCTTACTAATGTTGGGTGGCTTGTAGCATACACCCACAAATAGTGTGTGACTCTTACTATCTAGGTTAATCTCCCCCCCCACAGCGTCTCCACAGTACTGTCATCATGCACATCTTCCTTAATACTGGGCTTAAGTTAAGGGTTTGCATATAAACAAATCCCTCCCCCTTTTCTATTTACTCTGTCCCTTCTAAAAAGTGAATATCCTTGTAAGTTTACTGACCAGTCATGTGTATCATCCCACCACGTTTCCGTGATACCGATTTAAGTCATTCGTTACTTACCAATATTTCCAGCTTACCCATTTAGCTTGCCAAGCTTCTCACATTTGCCAAGACATTTAAGATACTACCCATTTCTGGTGTAACAGTTGAGAAATAATTCTTGACAGCAGGTTTTGTACTATGCAACACCATATTGTCTGTGCTAACCCCACCAGTGCTCTCACCCCCTTTTCCCAGAGCTAGACCCCCTTCCCAGTCTACTCTAGCTAGCACTTCATTTCTATCTTTATCCTCCCCCCCAGAACCTAGTTTAAAAGATCCTCAATTCCCCTAGCCATCTTCCCCCCTAGTAATAATTATAATAATGATCAGGCGCTAAATATCATACAATATTGTGTGAAAATTATAAATAATGCTGCAAACACTTGAAGTACAACCCCAAAATACCACCAATAACCATAAAAGATAGAAAAGTGTTGCGCCAAAAAACTAGTAAATATTGATAAATATAAATGTGAAAGTGACTATTCATATTTCACCAAAAAAGTGTGGAATAGAGATATAAAACAATACTTATATTTGCTTTTCAATTGCCAGATTAGGTCTCCATCCGTTGTATCAAGGTAATGTGTCAATGTATAAGAACAAAAAACGAAAAACAAGAAATCATAGCGCTTTCCATAAATGTATACAAATCAAACGTTTCCCCTAAGTGATATTGCTCAGTTACATGTGAGTGAGATAAGTTTGCTCTGAGTGGCATATAGGGGTATAAGGCATTTCTGGAGGCAGAGTAGCACATAGGGGGTCAAAAGGCATTTCATGGGGCACAGTGGCATATAGGGTTAAAAGGCATATCATGGTGCACAGTGGCATTTAGAAGGTTAAAAGGCATATCATGGGGCACAGTGGCATATAGGGGGTATAAGGCATTTCTGGGGTAGAGTGGCAAGCCTGGGGGCAGATGTGCATAACTGGGGGGGGTATGTTGGAAAATAAAAGGAAATAAAAACAAAATATTTTTCTCAATCATAGCTTTTATTTAAAAAAAATAGTTTACATGAATTAACATTTACTGGTAAAACTTTTTTCCTATAGGGTCGTCTTATATTCAGGCTTTCTTTTCTTCCTAACTTAATATTCAGGTTTTTTCCTATATGGTCGTCTTATAATCGGGCAAATTCAGTAATACAAAAGGAGGGGGTGGCTGGGGGTAATACACATGGCAGTGGGGGGCATCAACAATAGACAAGTGTGCTTCACATTAACCAATACAAAAGTGTTAGGGGCATCAAGGGGGGGGTAGCTGAGGCATCACATAAATCAATGCTTGGGGGCATTACACAATGGTGTGGGGGAATAAGTGCACAAAGTGGGCAATACACAAGGTTGTGTTGTGAGGGGAAGACAGTAATCAATACTAAAGGGGGCCTGGCTGGGGCATCAATACACAAGGGGATTAACGACAGGGGGAGTTAATGACAAAGCAGTGTAGAACATACATGTTTTATGCTTCAGTGTGGCAGAGGCTCTCCTGGTGTGTGTGTGTCTGGGTGTCGGTGTGCACTGTACTTACTGTAGTAATAAATTGATTTATTTAATGTTTACTTATCCAGAGATAAAATGCCCTCCTGAATTTGTAGTCAATTCAGAGGACAAAACTTTCTAGGCCCAGAAATCAGTGAGAGGAAAAGTAAAGGTATTGTGTTATTTACTCTTCGTTTAATCTGCATATTTTATCACAAAGGATTAATCGCAGAAACTTGAATGGTGGTTGGGCAGGGCCGGACTGGGACTGAAAAGCAGCCCTGGAAAAATCTGGAGACCAGCCCCATATAGTTTATCTCACGGTGAAGCTCTTATACCCACACGCACCCCTTATACACACCCGAATCACACTATGTGCCATTCTTTTTATCTCATTATTTGTATTAAAATGCCAGAAAGCAAAAGTGTTAAAAGGCCCTAATAAATGAAATACATTACACATAATGGGATCAAAACATTTACTACTGCGAACATTTTTAGATGTAAGAGTTCCATTTTATTCAGTGGAACAAAACACTGATCACATTATTCTTCACGATATTCTGGTAAGAAACTTTTATTTCTTTATTAATTCATGTAGACTATTTTTTTCCATATTTAATAAAAGCTTTAATTGAGACATGTTTGGTTTTTATTTCCTTTCATTTGACAACCTACCCCCGAGTTATGCCACTCTGCCTCCAGAAATGCCTTATACCCCCTATATGCCACTCTGTCCCATGATATGCCTTCTAACCCCCTATATGCCACTCTGCAATATAGGGGGTTAAAAGGCATTTCATGGGACAGAGTGGCATATAGTGGGTATAAGGCATTCCTGGAGGCAGAGTGGCATGAAGGGGGTTAAAAGACATATCATGGGGCACTCTGCCTCCAGAAAAGCCTTATGCCCCCCTATATGAAGGATATCATAGCACTAGAAAGGGTGCAGAGGCGGGCTACAAAATTAATAAAAGGAATGGAGCACTATAGTTATGAAGAAAGGTTAACTAATTTAAATCTGTTTAGTTTAGAAAAACGTCGCCTCAGGGGGGATATGATAACGTTATATAAATATATTCGGGGCCAATACAAACCATTGTGTGGAAATCTGTTCATAAACAGGACTATGCATAGGACACGTGGTCATGCATTTAGACTGGAAGAAAGGAGATTTAGACTAAAGCAGAGGAAAGGGTTTTTTACAGTAAGGACAATAAGGATGTGGAATTCTCTGCCTGCAGAGGTAGTTTTATATTAATATTCGGGGATATAATCTTTAATTATGGGGAAACAGCTTATTGATCCAAGGAAAAATCTGACTGCCATTTTGGGGTCAAGAAGGAATTTTTTTCCCTGGTTAGTGCAAAATTGGAAAGAGCGAAGCCGGGGTTTTTTGCCTTCTTTTGGATCAAACAGCAACAAATTAACAGATATAGGAAAGGCTGAACTTGATGGACGCATGTCTTTTTTCAGCCTATGTAACTATGTAACTAAATATGCCACTCTGCCTCCCTAATATGCTTTATACCCTCCTATATGCCACTCTGCCCCATAATATGCCTTTTAATCCCCTATATGCCACTCTGCCTCCAGAAATGCCTTTTACTCCCTATGTCACTCTGCCTCCAGAAATGCCTTATACCCCCCATATGCAACTCTGCCTCCCTGATTTGCCTCAACCCTCCTATATGCCCCTCTGCCACGTGATATGCCTTTTAACCCCCTTTTTGCCACTCCACCTCCAGATATGCCTTTTGACCCCCTATATGTCACTCTGCACCCAGAAATGCCTTATACCCCTATATGCCACTCTGTCGCATGATATGCCTTCTAACCCCCTATATGCCACTCTGCCATATAGGGGGTTAAAAGGCATATCATGGGACAGAGTGGCATATAGGGGGGTATAAGGCATTTCTGGAGGCAGAGTGGCATAAAGGGGGTTAAAAGGCATATCATGGGGCACTCTGCCTACAGAAAAGCCTTATGCCCCCCTATATGCCACTCTGCCTCCCAAATATGCTTTATACCCTCCTATATGCCCCTCTGCCCCATGACATCCCTTTTAACTCCCTTTATGCCACTTTGCCTCCAGATATGCCGTTGACCCCCTATATGTCACTCTGCATCCAGAAATGCCTTATACCCCTATATGCCACTCTGGCATATAGGGGGTAAAAAGGCATATCATGGGACAGAGTGGCACATAGTGGGGTATAAGGCATTTCTGGAGACAGAGTGGCATAAATGGGGTTAAAAGGCATATCATGGGGCACTCTGCCTCCAGAAAAGCCTTATACCCCCTATATGCCACTCTGCCTCCCTGATATGCCTCAACCCTCCTATATGCCACTCTGTCCCATGATATGCCTTCTAACCCCCTATATGCCACTCTGCCATATAGGAGGTTAAAAGGCATATCATGGGACATTTTTGTTTACTTTATATGGCAAGCTGATCCAGGTTGCCATATTAAATAAAAAATAATATATGCCACTCTGTCCCATGATATGCCTTCTAACCCCCTATATGCCACTCTGCCATATATGGGGTTAAAGGCATATCATGGGACAGAGTGGCATATAGTGGGTATAAGGCATTTCTGGAGGCAGAGTGGCATGAAGGGGGTTAAAAGGCATATCATGGGGCACTCTGCCTCCAGAAAAGCCTTATGCCCCCTATATGCCACTCTGCCCCCCCGATATGCTTTATACCCTCCAATATGCTCCTTTGCCCCATGATATACCTTTTAACCCCCTTTATGCCACTCTGCCTCCAGATATGCCTTTTGACCCCCTATATGTCACTCTGCATCCAGAAATGCCTTATACCCCTATATGCAACTCTGGCATATAGGGGGTTAAAAGGCATATCATGGGACAGAGTGGCATATAGGGGGGTATAAGGCATTTCTGGAGGCAGAGTGGCATATAGGGGGACACACACATGCCGATTTTTTTTGTTTTTAACAAATACAAAAAAACATTATACAGTACAAAAATTTATTTTTATTATTTTACTCACCTTCTACTTCTCTTGACTTCCTGGTAGCTGCACACTGTTCTCCTCTATGCTGACAGGATGCCACTGACCTGACATCCGGTGCTGCAGCAGTCTGAGTGCGAGGGGGCAGAGCTTCCACCTCACGCTGCTCCAATCACTATGCAGCCATCAGACTGCTGGGAATGTAATCTAAACGGCCGATGCCGTTAAAAGGCATATCATGGGACAGAGTGGCATATAGGGGGGTATAAGGCATTTCTGGAGGCAGAGTGGCATAAAGGGGGTTAAAAGGCATATCATGGGGCACTCTGCCTACAGAAAAGCCTTATGCCCCCCTATATGCCACTCTGCCTCCCAAATATGCTTTATACCCTCCTATATGCCCCTCTGCCCCATGACATCCCTTTTAACTCCCTTTATGCCACTTTGCCTCCAGATATGCCGTTGACCCCCTATATGTCACTCTGCATCCAGAAATGCCTTATACCCCTATATGCCACTCTGGCATATAGGGGGTAAAAAGGCATATCATGGGACAGAGTGGCACATAGTGGGGTATAAGGCATTTCTGGAGACAGAGTGGCATAAATGGGGTTAAAAGGCATATCATGGGGCACTCTGCCTCCAGAAAAGCCTTATACCCCCTATATGCCACTCTGCCTCCCTGATATGCCTCAACCCTCCTATATGCCACTCTGTCCCATGATATGCCTTCTAACCCCCTATATGCCACTCTGCCATATAGGAGGTTAAAAGGCATATCATGGGACATTTTTGTTTACTTTATATGGCAAGCTGATCCAGGTTGCCATATTAAATAAAAAATAATATATGCCACTCTGTCCCATGATATGCCTTCTAACCCCCTATATGCCACTCTGCCATATATGGGGTTAAAGGCATATCATGGGACAGAGTGGCATATAGTGGGTATAAGGCATTTCTGGAGGCAGAGTGGCATGAAGGGGGTTAAAAGGCATATCATGGGGCACTCTGCCTCCAGAAAAGCCTTATGCCCCCTATATGCCACTCTGCCCCCCCGATATGCTTTATACCCTCCAATATGCTCCTTTGCCCCATGATATACCTTTTAACCCCCTTTATGCCACTCTGCCTCCAGATATGCCTTTTGACCCCCTATATGTCACTCTGCATCCAGAAATGCCTTATACCCCTATATGCAACTCTGGCATATAGGGGGTTAAAAGGCATATCATGGGACAGAGTGGCATATAGGGGGGTATAAGGCATTTCTGGAGGCAGAGTGGCATATAGGGGGACACACACATGCCGATTTTTTTTGTTTTTAACAAATACAAAAAAACATTATACAGTACAAAAATTTATTTTTATTATTTTACTCACCTTCTACTTCTCTTGACTTCCTGGTAGCTGCACACTGTTCTCCTCTATGCTGACAGGATGCCACTGACCTGACATCCGGTGCTGCAGCAGTCTGAGTGCGAGGGGGCAGAGCTTCCACCTCACGCTGCTCCAATCACTATGCAGCCATCAGACTGCTGGGAATGTAATCTAAACGGCCGATGCGTGCTGATGCCGCCGGCTGGAGCTACTTTAACACTTTTTTTTTATTTATATGGTAAGCTGGATTGGCTTGCCATATAAAGTAAAAAAAAAAAAGTATTAAAGCAGAGGCGGCCGGCGGCATCAGCACGCACCGGCCGTTTAGATTACATTCTCGGCAGTCTGATGGCTGCATAGTGATGGGAGCAGCGTGAGGGGTGAAAGGTCAGTGCGAGGGGGCGGAGCTTTCACCCCTCACGCTGCTCCCATCACTAGACGACCATCGCACACGGTTGCTGGGTGCTGATGCCGGCCGGCCGCATCAGCACCCAGCGGCCGCTTTGATTAGATTTCGGGCAGCCTGGGGGTGCCCCTGGCACCGAGGGAGGCGTTCAATGCCATTTGCAGCCGCTCAGCGGCTGTCTTCATGGTTAGTCTGCCGGCCGCCCAGCCCACGGACCTTCCGGCCCACTGGGAAATTTCCCGGTATCCCTGTGGGCCAGTCCGGCCCTGTGGTTGGGATCTTCAGAGTGAAACCCAATTTAGTTGTAAGGACTAATTTATTTGTAGGGCAAATAGTGTGACTCGGGTATGTATAAGGGGTGTATGTGGGTACAAGAGCGCAACCGCGAGATAAACTGTATGGGGCTGGTCTCCAAATGTTTCCAGGGCTGCTTTTCATTCCCAGTCCGGCCCTGTAACAAAGTCATTGTTCTCACCTTTCTGGTAAACCCTTTTAAAGCGACTTTAGTTTGATGATTAGCAGAGTATTAGTTTTGTGTAATTCCTCCTTACGGCATTGTTTCCTTTCCAAACATTCATTTGACCATAACAACTTTTGTTTTACCTCAGCTAATTCATTTTCTTGGGCCTGTCTCTGTACTACCTCATTTTTTAAAGCATGTAAAATAATCCAACCCACTTGTACCGCAGCTCTGCTCTCATGTTTGGGATAGACCTCTAAATCAAGCTTTAGTACCATACCTCCTATCTCTTCCCTAACCTCTCGGTACACAGGTGCACCGTAACAGACTATCTCATCCGCTATAGCATTCCATCTGCCCATAGTGGTAGCTCAATGTGGAACAGTCCCAAATGTGGGTCTTTTATCCCCGATCAATGCACTCAACTTCATCTTAATGAAACTCAGATATACTTAAAATGCAATCAGACAGCAGAATCTCAAGTACAATCAGACGGCAGGACAATCACGCGTGTTTGAAGCGGGCATTATTACTACTAGTATGTATTGTACCACTAACACACACACGGGCTGCACTTATATGTTTTGTGGTACCTTCAAAGTAGGCACATGTATGTGTTTTCACTCATTAGAAAACAATGCAAACTAAAAGTGAAAGTCACAGCACAAATAACTGTTATATTATGTCAAATAACTAACATCTATGCAACACAATTAAATCAGTGTTGCATAGATGTAATAATAACAGATTAATTTGTATGCTTTAAGTTTAGTACTTTTAATACATGAGCAGGCCCGGGCTGGCCATCGGGCACACCAGGCATTTGCCCGGTGGGCCGGGCTGTGGCAGGGCCGGATTGACTTAGGGGCTGATGGAGCATCAGCTTTAGGCCCCTACATTAAAATAGGCCCAGTCAGGAGCGGACTGACTGGGCCTATGCAGCCTCTGACTGGGCCTATGCGGCCTCTAGGGGCACCTGCCCCCTTAGGCCCGCCACTCTAAGGGGCCGGCCTTACGGGTGTGCTGCCCCACCGGGTTTAAATTAAAACATCGGGGTTTTTTTTTTTTTTTTACTTTAACATCCTCCATGTTAAATAAAGTGTTTGTTAACTTTATTTAACATGGAGGATGCTAAATAAAGTAAAATAAAACCCCCGATGTTTTAATTTAAGCCCTGTGCGGCCGCAGACCCCTAAGGCCGGCCCTGGTGGGGGCTTCCCGGCCCCTTAAAGTGGCGGACCCGGTCGCAGTTGCGGCGGGCCTAAGGGGCCCTGCGTCAATGCGGCCGTAGAGGCCGCATAGGCCCAGTCAGTCCGGTCCTGACTGGGCCTTTTTTAAGGTAGGGGCCTGGAGCTGCAGTTCCATCAGCCCCTAAGTCAATCCGGCCCTGCCGCAGTTGCTGCTTGCTCCGGCAACAAGGTAAGTAGGGTGAGGGAGGGGGGTGCAGTGAGAAGGGGCAGAGGGGGTTAGATAGTGAGAAATGGGGAGAGGGGATAGATAGTGAGAGGGGGTACATATTGAGAAGGGGGAACATAGTGAGAAGGGCCAGATAAGATGGGGAGAGGGGGTAGTGTGAATGCGTATGAGAATGAATGAGTAAATGTGTGGATGAATTGTGTGAATGCGCATGACAATTAATGAATTCATGTGTGGATGAATTGCTTGAATGATTTGTGAGACTGCATTAATGAATGTGTTAATGGTTTGTGTGAATGAGTGAGTAAATGCAAAGATAGTACATGAAGGGTGGGCTTTAACAATAAATAAATAAATAAAAATGGGCTGCTCATGCTTAAATGCCCAGGCCTATTTTTTGTCCCAGTCCGGGCCTGTATATGAGTGTATACTCAGGCATGCAAGAAAATCTGTAAGTGCTTACTCTTGTCTAATATAATAATCCTCAATCCGAAGCCTATACTATATTATTATTAATATGACTCCCCCCACAGGATTAACATAACCAAGATTAATGATTTCAAGATCACCGTTAAATCAATAAGTCTCTTGCAGTTGTAAAAAATAACTTGGGAGGCTTACTAAATCATACTGGAAAAAAGTAGTAATTTTATAAAAGAGTTTTTACAAAAAAATAATAAAAGATTACTATTTGTAAATATGGTTATCAGTACTCAATTTCTGGCAAAGTCCTGCCAAGTACGCCAATTGTTGTGGTATAAGATAAAATTGTGCAATGCCGGGTGCAAAAGGGTTACAATAACAAAGATGGCCACTGAAAATGTGCTCTTTTGTTCAGAGTGCCAAGATGACTGCCGAGCAGACGGCACAAGCTAAGATAATAGGACCAAAATGCGTTTGTAAAACACCCTGAAACACTGATTAATTTTGTACAACTATGAAATTAATACTATAAGATGTACCAGGTATTTGGGCAGCAAATATCTTGTATTAACAGTTGACCATTGCCAACTTAACAATCACTCGGTAACCAGCACAGTTAATATTTAATAAGTAATGTTAGTTAATGTAACAAAATATTAATCATTCATATTGTAGCTAAAAAAACATACATGTAAACATTAAATACAATAGTACATGCTCTGTTTAGTAGACTAGCATGGATCTACCTGAGTGATATGAAGTTAAAGTATAAAATATGAGAATTGATCCAATTTCAAATACTTATCCAATCCCAGGCCATCTTATGGTCATGATACTAGAACACGTGAGAAGCAGGAGCGAAAAGCCTGTCATACTTCCTGCAGCTCTAAATTTGGGTCATCCTCTCTCCTCTCCAAAGATGCTATCACTATATACCGTATTTGCTCGATTATAAGACGAGGTTTTTTTCAGAGCAAATGCTCTGAAAAATACCCCTCGTCTTCTAATCGGGGTCGTCTTCTAATCAGACCTCAAATAGAGGTCTGATTAGGAGACTAAAATCCAGATCCCCCGCACCGCTGCAGGGGACCTGGATCCTCCTGTCTCACCCCCCCCCCATCATACAAACACTTACCGGTGCTTCCTGCTGTGTTGCCGGGGCAGCGGGTTGACGTCTATGCGATCCGCGTAGACAACGTCCGCTGCAGCCGGAAGGAGGTGTGGCTAGCAGCGGGGGTTGTCTGCGTCCGTCGCGTAGACCTTCCCCGACTCTCAGAGACCAGAGTTCCCCGCACCGGTGCGGGGAACTCTGATCTCTGACAGCCGGGGAAAGTATACGCGACGGACGCATACAAACCCCCGCTGCCAACTCCACCTCCTTGCGGCTGCAGCGGAAGGCGACGTCAACCCGCTGCCCCGGCTGGAAGCACCGGTAAGAGGGGGGTGAGAGAGGGGGGGGAGAGAGGGGGAGGGGGGGAGAGAGAGAGTGTGTGTGTGTGTGTGTGTGTTAGTTAAATGGGGGTATAGGGTGTGTGTGTGTGTGTGTGTTAAATGGGGGCATAGGGCATTTCTGGAGTGGCGTTAAGGGGGCATTTAATAGAGCACTCTGCCTCCTGAAATGCCTTATACCTCCCTATATGCCATTCTGCCCCATAATATGCCTTTTAACCCCCTAAATGCCAGAGTGGCATATAGGGGTATAAGGCATTTCTGGAGGCAGAGTGCTCTATACAATGCCTTTTAACTCCCTTAATGCCACTCTGCCTCCTGAAATGCCTTATACCTCCCTATATGCCACTCTGTCCCATAATATGCATTTTAACCCCCTAAATGCCAGAATGGGATATAGGGGTATAAGGCATTTCTGGAGGCAGAGTGGCACATAGGGGGTCAAAAGGCATACCATGGGGCACAGTGGCATATAGAGGGTTAAAAGGCATATCATGGGCCACAGTGCCATATTGGGGTGGCAAGCCTGGGGGCAGATGTGCGTAACTGGGGGACAGGATGGAAAATACAAGAAATAAAAACAAAAAAAATATTTTTCTCAATCATAGCTTTTATTAAAAAAATAGTTTACATGAATTAACATTTACTGGTAAAACTTTTTTCCTTTGGGGTCGTCTTATATTCAGGCTTTTTCTTTTTTTCCTAAGTTAATATTCAGATTTTGGGGGGTCGTCTTATAATCAGGGTCGTCTTATAATCGAGCAAATACGGTATCACCTTTTACTTTGCCTATTCTCCCCCTACATTCCTCCCATTCCCTGCCTCCGACCATGCTTTCCCAGAAAAACTGGTTTTGGCCATGCTTACAGGAGTGACCAGATAGAACTGGTCACTACCAGTTTCCAGGACTGTAAAATACAGGAAGTAAGTAAAAGAGTTATGGCTTAGGGAATGAGGGGACAAAGTCATGGTAGGGTCAGAAAGAGGGAAGACTGCACTGACTCTCACAGTCTTCCCCTAATCTGCAGTCATTGTGGCACATATTGTTTTTGGTGCGGGAGCGGAGGGAGTGATTGCATGCTAGGGAGTGTGGAGTGGGGCCCAAGGAAATGCTTTCCTGGGGTCAATTTTTTTTCAATTATATATATATATATGTACACCGTATTGGCTCGAATATAGGCCGCACTCCCCCCCCCCCCACTTTAAGTCTTTAAAATGGGGGTGCGGCCTATATACGGGGTCTGACGCCCGGGACATGCAGTTGTCTAAGCGCATAGCCCGGACAGTCACCGGCTGCGGCGATGCGGGTAAACAGCCTCTGGGTTGTTTACCCGCATCGCCGCAGCCAGTGACCGTCCGCACGATGCGTTTTACCTCTGCCCCCAAGACTTACCGGAGCAGACTCCCGGGTGTCTTGCAGGGCCGGCGGGGGACATCTACGCAATAAGCGTATACAACTTCCGCCGGCCCCGCAAGACACCCGGGAGTCTGCTCCGGTAAGTCGGGGGGGGGCAGAATGGCAGCATATCTCGGGGGGGAGGACAGTGGCAGCATATCTCGGGGGGGGAGACAGAGTAGCAGCATGTTTTTTTTTTTTTTTTGGTGCTTTTTTTAAGAAAAATATTTTTTCTTTAAAAAAAAAAAACACCAAACTTTTATGGTGCGGCCTATATCCGAGCCAATACGGTATGTGTATATATATATATATATATATATATATATATATATATAGGTTGGCAGCAGGGTCTAATATTTATTTATATTGGCAGCAGGGTCTAATATATATACTTTATATATTGGCAGCAAGGTCTAATATTTATATACCCTACGTATATACCCTACGTTATATCCAGGCAACAGTACGAAGGGGCAAATCCAAAGAGAGATGTCTGGGTAACGGTCCAAAGGTAAATCTAGATCCTCCTCCACACTGAGAGTGGAGAGAAGGGAATAATATACACTTACCACAAATAGTTTAGTTTAATCGTTAAGCATTAGTAAGGGTATCCGCTTTTCTCCCCTTTCTTGAAGAGAATGGAAATGAGGAGTGAATAGAGTCACCTATGCAGAGGCGTATCTACTGAAAATAGCGCCTATGGCAAGCACTGAAATTGCGCCCCTGTCCAAATATCTAAAACCCATTTATTAGCCCCTGCTGCCCATATATATATAAATATTAGACCCTGCTGCCGATAGCAGGTATAGCTCAACACATTAACACACAAACCCAGCTTTGCATGTATAGATCAATTGAAATTCACTTGTGATCTCAGCACTTAAGGTATATATCAAATAAACAGAATCAGACATTCAAATCTTGTATTTGCAGGTATACAATAATATATAACACGTAGCATTGCAGGTATAGATCAAATAAAAACATGGAAACAGCATTGCAGATATTAATCAACTGAATATGACATAAAAACCCTGTACTTGCAGGTATTAATAAATAATGTATGGAAACATAGCATAGCAGATATGGATCTACAGAATAACACAAAAACTCAACTTTGCAGGTATAGATCAATTGGAATTCACATAAAAACACGGCATTAAAGGTATATTTAAAAACCCCTAAATTACAGGCATAGATCACAAGTTGCACATCCCAAAGCCAGCCCTGGCGTCCACACTGCCCACATAAAACCTGGCCAGCACCCAGATAACACACATAAGATATACCATCTTTGTCCCCAAATAACCCAGCACAAGTCAACTTTATCCCCAAACAGTCCGGCCTGTGCCATCTTTGTCCCATATACACCCTGCCTGTGCCATCTTGGTCTCCAAGGCTCAAACATTCTGCTAGTGCCATCTTTGCCCTTCCACAATTATACATCTATGATACACACAAACACTTTTACAGTCACTCACTAATTCACACTTTCATTCAGACAATTCATCCACACATTAACTCATGCTCTCCCTCATTCAGACAACTCATCCACATATTAACTCATGCTCTCCCTCATTCAGACAACTCATCCACATATTAACTCATGCTCTCCCTCATTCAGAAAATTCATCCACATATTAAATTGAAAAAACAATAGGTAAAAGTGTACATGCACTACAACACTCTGTGGGAATCCCACTCTCCCACACTTCAACAAGATAAAAGACAGGTATTGGTGGGGCAACCCGGGACATACTAAAACGAATGACAAAATGGAATGCCCATAGACTTTAATGGGGAGGAATGCCCATAGACTATAATGGGGAGGAATGCCCATAGACTATAATGGAAAGGAAAAGAATCATTGATTTTAAAATAAAAGCTTAAGAAATAGCATTTAGATCTTTGGCACACATACTCCCCTAGCACACACATGTGATCTAAAACTCAGATTACGTTGGATTATAGCTGTTTTCTATGGAATGACAGGTGAATGACAGTATTGATGGAATGCCCATAGGATATAATGGGAGAAAAATCAAACCTTTTTTTTAGACAAAACCCTCAGAAAAGTCATATAGATCTTTGGCACATATACTCTCCTAGTACAGATACATGATCTAAAACTCATATTAAGTGGTATTATAGCTGTTTTCTATGGAATGACAGGTGAATGACAGTATTGATGGAATGCCCATAGGATATAATAGGAGAAAAATCAAACCTGTTTTTCAGACAAAACCCTCAGACATATCATATAGATCTTTGTCATGTATACTCCCCTAGTACAGTTATAGGTTACAAACATCATATTAAGTGGAATTATAGCTGTTTTCTATGGAATGACAGGTGAATGACAGTATTGATGGAATGCCCATAGAATATAATAGGAGAAAAATCAAACCTGTTTTTCAGACAAAACCCTCTGAAATATCATATAGATCTTTGGCAAATATATTCCCCTAGTACAGAGACAGGATCTAAAACTCATATTATGTGGGATTACAGCTGTTTTCTATGGAATGACAGGTGAATGACAGTTTTGCGTGAATGTCCATAGGATATAATGGGAGAAAAATCCTTACTTGTTTTTTAGAGAAAACCCTCTGACATATCATATAGATCTTTGGCACATATACTCCCCTTGTACAGAGACAGGATATAAAACTCATATTATGTGGGATTATAGCTGTTTTCTATGGAATGACAGGTGAATGACAGTTTTGATGGAATGCCCATAGGATATAATGGGAGAAAAATGAAACTTGTTTTTTTAGAGAAAACCCTCTGACATATCATATAGATCTTTGTCATGTATACTCCCCTAGTACAGTTATAAGTTCCAAACCTCATATTAAGTGGAATTATAGCTGTTTTCTATGGAATGACAGGTGAATCACAGTATTGATGGATTGCCCATAGGATATAATGGGAGAAAAATCAAACCTGTTTTTCAGACAAAACCCTCAGACATATCATATAGATCTTTGTCATATATACTTCCCTAGTACAGAGACAGGATCTAAAACTCATATTACGTGGGATTATAGCTGTTTTCTATGGAATGACAGGTGAATGACAGTATTGATGGAATGCCCATAGGATATAATGGGAGAAAAATCAAACCTGTTTTTCAGACAAAACCCTCTGAAATATCATATTGATCTTTGGCACATATACTCCCCTAGTACAGAGACAGGATCTAAAACTCATATTATGTGGGATTATAGCTGTTTTCTATGGAATGACAGGTGAATGACAGTTTTGAGTGAATGCCCATAGGATATAATGGGATAAAAATTAAACTTGTTTTTTAGAGAAAACCCGCTGACATATCATATAGATCTTTGGCACGTATACTCCCCTAGTACAGAGACAGGATCTAAAACTCATATTATGTGGGATTATAGCTGTTTTCTATGGAATGACAGGTGAATGACGGTATTGATGGAATGCCCATAGGATATAATGGGAGAAAAATCAAACCTGTTTTTCAGACAAAACCCTCAGACATATCATATAGATCTTTGTCATGTATACTCCCCTAGTACAGTTTTAGGTTCCAAACCTCATATTAAGTGGAATTATAGCTGTTTTCTATGGAATGACAGGTGAATGACAGTATTGATGGAATGCCCATAGAATATTATGGGAGAAAAATCAAACCTGTTTTTCAGACAAAACCCTCTGACATATCATATAGATCTGTGGCACATATACTCCCCTAGTACAGAGACAGGATCTAAAACTCATATTATGTGGGATTATAGCTGTTTTCTATGGAATGACGGGTGAATGACAGTTTTGAGGGAATGCCCATAGGATATAATGGGAGAAAAATGAAACTTGTTTTTTTAGAGAAAACCCTCTGACATATCATATAGATCTTTGTCATGTATACTCCCCTAGTACAGTTATAGGTTCTAAACCTCATATTAAGTGGAATTATAGCTGTGTTCTATGGAATGACAGGTGAATGACAGTATTGATGGAATGCCCATAGGATATAATGGGAGAAAAATCAAACCTGTTTTTCAGACAAAACACTCTGAAATATCATATATATATTTTACAAATATACTCCACTAGTACAGAGACAGGATCTAAAACTCATATCATGTGGGATTATAGCTGTTTTCTATGGAATGACAGGTGAATGACGGTATTGATGGAATGCCCATAGGATATAATGGGAGGAAAATCAAACTTGTTTTTCAGAGAAATCCATCTGACATATCATATAGATTTTTGTCATTTTGAACACTGGTGACACTTGTAATATGTTGGTCACCAGAATGAGGAATCTGCACACACACCAAAGGAACTCTGGTTCTTAACTGTGCCAGGAAGGGCCAGCTCCCCAGTAGATCAAAATAAATAAAGGCTCCTGGCACTCAAGGGTTCCAGCTCAGGCCGATTTATTAAAGGAAGACAGCAACAACGTTTCAACCTTGAGGTTGAACCAATGAGGTCTTTATCAAGTTGATAAAACTGTTATTTTGTTGTATTGAGTCCTCACACAAGTATGCCTTCCACTCTTCTCTGATAAAACATAAGTTTGCCAGTTGGTAACAAGCAGCTGCAATAGACAATATGTCACAATTTTCCTTTGCTCTTTCTTTTTCCTTCATTGAATCTTTTTTTTTAAATTTTATTATAAAGACGTACAAAATACATACATACATACATATAAATATTCCATACAAAGTATAAAATATAAAACTTAATACATTATATTAATAATGCTCCTTATTTCATTTATATTATATCATTACTTTAGAGCATATTATACTTTCAAAGATGTTAAGTTCATTAAGTTATCAATATTTTCCACATCACATTTATTACCATTCAACTCAAATAATTAGAATTGGTATCGTTTATAGTTTTTAAGACATCTACTTATTTTTAAATATAAATATTATTTTTACCGTGAATGTGCATATTTCATCCATGGAGACCAAATTTTTAAAAATTTCTTATATTTAAATATGCTTGTATAAAAACCCTCTTCCATTTTGCACTGATATTGGATCTGGCCAAATACCTCATCACATGATATCATTCCAAACGTCTTCCAATTTCTTGCTATAATTAGCTTGCAAGCTAATAAAAGTTGTATAATCAAATTTTTCTGTACATTATTAAAATTGGACAGTCTCATATGGAGGATGAAATTTATCTGGTAGTTTTTTGGAATTTGGAAATGTTTTAACAGCCGAATAAGCCTAGTTTGGTCCAGCTTAACACATGTCTAAATCAGCATATTGAAATATCCAGCTCTATTCAGAGGCTTAAATTAATCTATCTCAGCTCATTGAATACCATAGACGGAAATACAACCTATTTAGTAAAAAAAACAATAACTGATTTATCTCACATAATTGGATAGAACCCACTATCTCAGTTTATTTTAATTAATAAATATCACTTTAAGCCTCATTAAAACATTTAAACCATTTATCTAATTTACTAGGGCAATGTTTACTTTATTCGGAGTTGCTTCCTATTGCCTGTAAGTATGAGATGGTTTACTTTAGTTAGTGGTGAGAAATGCAGAATTTGCTTTTGCAGCTCAGTTATACTGGTCATATAGCCATATAGCCATAATTGAGTTTGTTATTTCCATCAAATCCTTGGGCCAACTGCCTAAACACTCAACGCCAAAGAAGGATGGGCATGAAATGAATGAACTTGTTGCATGGGATGACTTAACCCCCTGGAACCTGCCACCAACAGATTCAGATAACAAATTGCTAGAAACAGTAAAAGAACAGATTTTGAAAACACTGGATCCCGGACAATGGCTTTGTGATGAAGCTATTGAAGAAGCCATAAGCAACTTCATCTGCCAGAGAAATCTTACAGAAAAGATTTTGATGTGCCCCACCTACATTTACCAAAGTTTGGTGCGAGGAAGAGCAGACATTTTCTACAGCTTCTTGGGGGGAAATGTCGCCTTAAACAAAGACATTTTGTTGGTTCCTTTTAACACGGATTCCTGGGGCTCCGGACAGCACTGGTGTCTTGGTGTTGTCCTTTTTAATACTAAGGAAGTGATAGTCATAGATTCCATGAAGGAAAAAGAAAGAGCAAAAGAAAATTGTGACATATTATTGTCTATTGCAGCTGCTTGTTACCAACTGGCAAACTTATGTTTTATCAGAGAAGAGTGGAAGGCATACTTGTGTGAGGACTCAATTCAACAAAATAACAGTTTTATCAACTTGATAAAGACCTCATTGTAAGGTTGAAACGTTGTTGCTGTCTTCCTTTAATAAATCGGCCTGAGCTGGAACCCTTGAGTGCCTGGAGCCTTTATTTATTTTGATCTACTGGGGAGCTGGCCCTTCCTGGCACAGTTAAGCACCAGAGTTCTTTGGTGTGTGTGCAGATTCCTCATTCTGGTGACCAACATATTACAAGTTTCACCAGTGTTCAAAATGACAAAAATCTATATGATATGTCAGATGGATTTCTCTGAAAAACAAGTTTGATTTTCCTCCCATTATATCCTATGTGCATTCCATCAATACCGTCATTCACCTGTCATTCCATAGAAAACAGCTATAATCCCACATAATATGAGTTCTAGATCCTGTCTCTGTACAAGGGGGGTATATATGCCAAAGATCTATATGATATGTCAGAGGGTTTTCTCTAAAAAACAGGTTTGATTTTTCTCCCATTATATCCTATGGGCATTCCATCAATACCATCATTCACCTGTCATTCCATAGAAAACAGCTATAATTCCACTTAATATGAGGTTTAGAACCTATAACTGTACTAGGGGAGTATACATGACAAAGATCTATATGATATGTCAGAGGGTTTTCTCTAAAAAACAAGTTTGATTTTTCTCCCATTATATGCTATGGGCATTCCCTCAAAACTGTCATTCACCTGTCATTCCATAGAAAACAGCTATAATCCCACATGATATGAGTTTTAGATCCTGTCTCTGTACTAGTGGAGTATATGTGTCAAATATATATATGATATTTCAGAGGGTTTTGTCTGAAAACAGGTTTGATTTTTCTCCCATTATATCCTATGGGCATTCCATCAATACTGTCATTCACCTGTCATTCCATAGAACACAACTATAATTCCACTTAATATGAGGTTTAGAACCTATAACTGTACTAGGGGAGTATACATGACAAAGATCTATATGATATGTCAGAGGGTTTTCTCTAAAAAACAGGTAAGGATTTTTCTCCCATTATATCCTATGGGCATTCACTCAAAACTGTCATTCACCTGTCATTCCATAGAAAACAGCTGTAATCCCACATAATATGAGTTTTAGATCCTGTCTCTGTACTAGGGGAGTATATTTGCCAAAGATCTATATGATATTTAAGACGGTTTTGTCTGAAAAACAGGTTTGATTTTTCTCCCATTATATCCTATGGGCATTCCATCAATACTGTCATTCACCTGTCATTCCATAGAAAACAGCTATAATTCCACTTAATATGAGGTTTGGAACCTATAACTGTACTAGGGGAGTATACATGACAAAGATCTATATGATATGTCTGAGGGTTTTGTCTGAAAAACAGGTTTGATTTTTCTCCCATTATATCCTATGGGCATTCCATCAATACCGTCATTCACCTGTCATTCCATAGAAAACAGCTATAATTCCACTTAATATGAAGTTTGGAACCTATAACTGTACTAGGGGAGTATACATGACAAAGATCTATATGATATGTCAGAGGGTTTTCTCTAAAAAACAAGTTTGATTTTTCTCCCATTATATCCTATGGGCATTCCATCAATACCGTCATTCACCTGTCATTCAATAGAAAACAGCTATAATCCCACATAATATGAGTTTTAGATCCTGTCTCTGTACTAGGGGAGTATATGTGCCAAAGATCTATATGATATTTCAGAGGGTTTTGTCTGAAAAACAGGTTTGATTTTTCTCCCATTATATCCTATGGGCATTCCATCAATACTGCCATTCACCTGTCATTCCATAGAAAACAGCTATAATTCCACTTAATATGAGGTTTGGAACCTATAACTGTACTAGGGGAGTATACATGACAAAGATCTATATGATATGTCAGAGGGTTTTCTCTAAAAAACAAGTTACATTTTTCTCCCATTATATCCTATGGGCATTCCATCAATACTGTCATTCACCTGTCATTCCATAGAAAACCGCTATAATTCCACTTAATATGAGGTTTAGAACCTATAACTGTACTAGGGGAGTATACATGACAAAGATCTATATGATATGTCAGAGGGTTTTCCCTAAAAAAAACAAGTTTCATTTTTCTCCCATTATAGCCTATGGGCATTCCCTCAAAACTGTCATTCACCTGTCATTCCATAGAAAACAGCTATAATCCCACATAATATGAGTTTTAGATCCTGTCTCTGTACTAGGGAAGTATATATGACAAAGATCTATATGATATGTCTGAGGGTTTTGTCTGAAAAACAGGTTTGATTTTTCTCCCATTATATCCTATGGGCATGCCATCAATACTGTGATTCACCTGTCATTCCATAGAAAACAGCTATAATCCCACATAATATGAGTTTTAGATCCTGTCTCTGTACTAGGGGAGTATATGTGCCAAAGATCTATATGATATAACAGAGGGTTTTCTCTAAAAAAACAAGTTTGATTTTTCTCCTATTACATCCTATGGGCATTCCCTCAAAACTGTCATTCACCTGTCATTCCATAGAAAAAAGATATAATCCCACATAATATGAGTTTTTGATCCTGTCTCTGTACTAGGGGAGTATATGTGCCAAAGATCGATATGATATTTCAGAGGGTTTTGTCTGAAAAACAGGTTTGATTTTTCTCCCATTATATCCTATGGGCATTCCATCAATACTGCCATTCACCTGTCATTCCATAGAACACAGCTATAATTCCACTTAATATGAGGTTTGGAACCTATAACTGTACTAGGGGAGTATACATGACAAAGATTTATATGATATGTCAGAGGGTTTTCTCTAAAAAAACAAGTTTAATTTTTCTACCATTATATCCTATGGGCATTCCCTCAAAACTGTCATTCTCCTGTCATTCCATAGAAAACAGCTATTATCCCAAATAATATGAGTTTTAGATCCTGTCTCTGTACTAAGGGAGTATATGTGCCAAAGATCTATATGATA
Organism: Spea bombifrons; assembly: GCF_027358695.1. Lineage (NCBI taxonomy): Eukaryota > Metazoa > Chordata > Amphibia > Anura > Pelobatidae > Spea > Spea bombifrons. The sequence goes on from NC_071091.1 coordinate 42,655,101, forward strand.
TTTCAGAGGGTTTTGTCTGAAAAACAGGTTTGATTTTTCTCCCATTATAGCCTATGGGCATTCCATCAATACTGCCATTCACCTGTCATTCCATAGAACACAGCTATAATTCCACTTAATATGAGGTTTAGAACCTATACCTGTACTAGGGGAGTATACATGACAAAGATCTATATGATATTTCAGAGGGTTTTGTCTGAAAAACAGGTTTGATTTTTCTCCCATTATATCCTATGGGCATTCCATCAATACTGTCATTCACCTGTCATTCCATAGAATACAGCTATAATTCCACTTAATATGAGGTTTGGAACCTATAACTGTACTAGGGGAGTATACATGACAAAGATATATATGATATTTCAGAGGGTTTTGTCTGAAAAACAGGTTTGATTTTTCTCCCATTATATCCATCAATACTGTCATTCACCTGTCATTCCATAGAAAACCACTATAATTCCACTTAATATGAGGTTTAGAACCTATACCTGTACTAAAGGAGTATGTGTGCCAAAGATCTATATGATATGCCAGAGGGTTTTCTCTAAAAAACAAGTTTGATTTTTCTCCCATTATATCCTATGGGCATTCCCTCAAAACTGTCATTCACCTGACATTCCATAGAAAACAGCTATAATTCCACTTAATATGAGGTTTGGAACCTATAACTGTACTAGGGGAGTATACATGACAAAGATCTATATGATATGTCAGAGGGTTTTCTCTAAAAAACAAGTTTGATTTTTCTCCCATTATATCCTATGGGCATTCCCTCAAAACTGTCATTCACCTGTCATTCCATAGAAAACAGCTATAATCACACATAATATGAGTTTTAGATCCTGTCTCTGTACTAGGGGAGTATATGTGCCAAAGATCGATATGATATTTCAGACGGTTTTGTCTGAAAAACAGGTTTGATTTTTCTCCCATTATATCCTATGGGCATTCCATCAATACTGTCATTCACCTGTCATTCCATAGAAAACAGCTATAATTCCACTTAATATGAGGTTTGGAACTTATAACTGTACTAGGGGAGTATACATGACAAAGATCTATATGATATGTCAGAGGGTTTTCTCTAAAAAACAAGTTTGATTTTTCTCCCATTATATCCTATGGCAGGGGTGTCCAAGTTTTTTCTGCAGTGGGCCACTTCATCAGAATTGTATACGTTCGCGGGCCGCACTCATTTTTCACTGTGAGAAAATATGGCCTTTAATAAAATATGCAGATTAAAATAAAGTAAATGACACAAAACCTTTACTTTTCCTCTCACTGATTTCTGGGCCTAGAAAGTTTTGTGACTACAAATTCAGTGACTACAAGTTTTGTGACTACACTCAGGATAATTAAAAATGAAATAGTTCTATTTATTCTAGGGATGCACCAAAATGAAAATTCTGGACCAAAACATTCACGGTTCACTTAGCCAAAACCGAAAATGACCCCCCACCTTTAAAAATAATAATAAAAACAAACATTTTTTATAAAAGTAGGTAACACACCACAATTGGACAAAAAAAATGACCAATATGACTTGGCATGATAGGAGTGTGATTGCTAACAGTAATCACAGTCCCATCATGCCTATTTTCCAGCACTTACACATCCAACCAGTAAATGCTGGAACCTAGGCATGATGGGACTGTGATTTCTGTTAGCAATCACACTCCTATCATGCCAAGTCAGCCAGTACATGCTAGCATAGGGTGGCTGTAAGTGATGTGCAGACCCCATACTGCTGGCAGCATCAATACACAAGGGGGGCAGCTTACTAGGTTTCCTCATGTACTTGCTGACTTGGCATGATAGGAGTGCGATTGCTAACAGCAATCACAGTCCCATCATGCCTAGGTTCCAGCACTTACACATCCATGCTATCACACACACACACTCATTCATATACTCATTCATTCACAGATTCATTCCCTCAATCACGCATACTGATTCAAACACCCTCCCCACCCCCTTACCTGCACTGCAGCTCCTCGATGCCGCTCGCAGACTTCAGCAGGGGGCGCGGCCTCCCTCTGCGTTTTCTGGTAATGCACAGAGGAAGCAGGATGTGATGTGATCTCTGCTGGGTTCCGCTTCCTCTGTGCAGTCCAGAAGACCCTCCCACAGGTAAGTAACAGGGCTCTTGTTGTAGCAGGGCTCGAGGTGCGGACCGCGTAAGATCGGTTGCCCTGGCTGCCGATCTTACGTGGGCCGCACCTCGAGGTCTTTCTATTGGGGGGGTTCCTATGGCCCTGGGGGGGGATTTCTTCATTATCGGTCCCCCCCGCATGAGTTACTGGGGGGGATCTGTCCCCCCCGGTTCCTACGCCCATGGCTATGTACCAAGGTATCCCGTAGGTTTAATGCTCTCTTATATGTAATAGATGGATGATTATGGAGGTAGAGGCGTAATATAGGATCAATTAATAGAACATCCCAATGTTTCATGAGTACTTGCCATACGTCATTAGAGTGTGCGTGAAATTTCGTAATGAATCTCACCTGGTTGTCATTACCACGAGATGGTTTGCTTCTCAGAAGGGAATCTCTATTGGTATGTGTAGCCCTTAGATATGCTCGCTGGATACACTGTTCCTCATATCCCCGTTCACGAAATCTGTTGCTAAGTTCCTGGGCACGCTGTTCAAACATCTCTATGGATCCGACGAATCCGTAAAAATTGACCCGTGGGTATACTTCTAATTAAACTTGTCACTTACAAGTGATCTAAAAAATATGAAAAAAAAAAATAATGTAATTGCGCATGTTCCTTTTTGACTCCACGATATCTGAGAAACAGATATCTGAGAAACATGACTTATCTATGCATGTGGGGTATTGCTGTACTCGGGGGGGGGGGGTGACTGAACACAAATCAAGACCTATTTTGTTCTTACATCCACTCAAAAAAATAAACAAGGTGAAACTGCAAAGTGGATGTGACATTTTTTTTCTTTTTTTTGTTTGGAAGGTGCTAGTGTGGAATCAGCTGCATGGGATAGGCCAATATGCCCCTAACTAGATTCCCTGAGCGTTCTAGTTTTTGGGGTTAAAATGAAATATGGGACATCTACTGTGTCTCAAATGAGACCTGGACCCAACAAACTGATCTGTCAAAATTCTATGTTTGAAAACTGTAATGCGCATGTTCCAATTTTGAACCCGCAGTGCCAAAGAGACATGCCCTACCCCTGCATGGAGTGTTCCTGGACTCGGGGGTTGTTTCTGAATACAAATAACAAGTTAATTTAGTCATTTCACATACTTAGGGAAAAAAATTACTGAAATACTGTGTTTGAATAAAATGGGTTTGTTAAAAAACTGAAAAAAAATGAAATTTTACTGCAACGTTCGGTACAAACTGGCACTGTAATGATTAAATCAAAGGTATTAAAATGCCCCTAGTAAAATACTTTGGGTCGTCAACTTTCAAAAAAATATATATACCTTTGTTTAGTAGTTTTTCTGGCCGCTATTTGGGCGCAATTCCCAGCATACCACATTTTTTACATTTTTTGTTTAGGAACAGCGTTGCGCGTCATTAATATTCAACTTTGTAAGAACCAAAATAAATGTAAATACTAGGAATATGTTGTGTTTCCAAAAACAGGACAAATACCAAAATACACTTTTGGAGTTTTTTCCCCCCATTTGCACTAGTTATATATAGTTTTTATAGGTGAAACTGTGAAAATATATATTTTTTTTCCTAATTTTAGATATTTTCCATACTAAATGATGGTTTATATATATAATATTTCAAAAGAAAGCCCTACTTGTACTGAAAAAAACAATATACAATGTGTGGGAGTGCATTAAATGAGTTAGTGGGCAATCAGAGTTAAATAAAGTCATAGCAAAAGCACACAAACTGTTCTGGTCCTTTAGTGCAAAAATGGTTAAAAAAACTGTCCTGAAGGGGTTAATAATAATAAACATTATGTTCTGTCACCTTCTAATACACATTTTTTGTTCAAGGAAAATCACTGCAGGAGAATAAAGATTCTTGGAGACTGTTATTATTGCGTATCAGGATTAACCCAACCCAAAACAGATCACGCACATTGCTGTGTTGAGATGGGACTTGATATGATTGACACCATAACGTAAGTACCTCCTATGGTTTTTACTGTTTCTTGAATGGTATAGACATATGTTTGTGCATTTAGTATTCTTGTCAAGGTAAATAATTAAATATAATAGTAATGCTTACATTACTACACATACAGTCGTGGCCAAAAGTTTTGAGAATAACAGAAATATTAATTTTCACAAAGTCTGTTGCCTCAGTTTAGGTGATGGCAATTTGCATATGCTCCAGAACGTTATGAAAAGACCTCCTCCGGGTTAGCCCCCACATATTAAGAATTTAAATGTTTTTTTCCATTAGATCTACTCTAAAATAGGCAATATTAACAATCTTTTTCAGGGGGGCTAACCCATAGCCAGCCCCCCTCAACAAAAATTTCAACACAATGTTACTGATTATTAGACTTGTGCATTCGTATTTGGGCGAACATGAAAACGAACACGAAGAGTCCGTTTTTTTGTTCGTTCCGAAGAAACGTAGAACAGTATATAGTGCCGGTAAAACGTAGACGAAGACGCACAAACACGAAGAATCGTAGATTCTTCATGATCGCATTTGTTTTTGAGGAGCAACCGCCAAATTTTCAAACAGGAGTGAGCTGATCCTCGTCAGTCCAATCAGCTCACCCTTGTGACGTCACGCTAAGGGTCTCGTCCAATGCCTGTGCTGCTGTTTTTTTCATTCTGAAACCGCCTTCATAAGACCAGAGCTTGCCTTCATTCATTTTCTCTGTGACTGCTTTGGCAACACTGCTGTGCTGCATCCGAGCATTACAGAGAGAGATTGTTCTGTGTGAGACTGGTAAGCCTCAGCCTGCCATTTCTCACAGTGTACTCTTCTTCACTTCAGTTCTACTGAATTAATAATTTAGTAATTTTTTTTCCCCAATGCTTCTGTCTGTCATCAACTGGGCAGTGCTGTTGAGTTGACATTGGCTCATTGGCACTGGGGTGCCCTTGCCCTGGGCTGACAGTGCCTACTGCCTGCCCTGTCTTTACTTAGATAAATTAAATAATAGAATTTATAAATAATAATTGAATATAATATATAATAATTTAATACATTAATATTATTATATATCTTGTCATATACTATAGTATACAACTACTAGTGTCTAATCTAAAATCATTAATATTTAGTAATATTATAATTCACTTTAGCTAGCTTAATAATTAATTGGCTATAATATATATCTAGCTTAATTTGCTTGAGACAGGCTGTCAGGTAGAAGGGTTAATAATTTATCCCACATAAAGATTAACCAGTCCACTACAACCTTTAAGCTCAATCTAGAATTTGATAATTCATTATTTATTAATTAATAATTAATAACCCCTAATTATTAATAACTTACTTAGTTAATAATTTTATAATTTTATAGTTAAGCTAATCATATTAGTACTGGTGCTGCAGCTCTTTAGTTTGTGCTTTGTTTTAGCAACAGCAAGAGACCAAGTCAATTTTTCTTAATTAATATTTAATTTAATTTCATTTGTTTAGCTCACCTCAGTCCATCAGTGAAGTGAACTTGTTGGGCTAGTGAGTGCAGCCGCATAAGTGCTGTGTTCTTTTTTGTTCAGCAAGCAGTGACGGTAACTGTTTTGCTAAAGATTAATATTTTCTCATTTTACATTTTATTTTTATTAAAAGTACCCTTAGTGTTTCGCTCCATCAGTGAAGTGAACTTGTTGGGCTTGTTGGGCTAGTGAGTGCAGCCGCATAAGTGCTGTGTGTTTTTGTTCAGCAAGCAGTGAAGCTAACTGTTTTGCAGTTACATTTTATTTTCTAATTTATTTTTAAGAAAGATTGACTGTATGTTGACAACTGTACTAAGCAAAGCTTCAAGGTGCTAGCTGTAGTACTATTAAAAAACAAAATAGTTTAGCACATTTTTGTAGAGTAAGCAGAAGTAGGACAACTATATCTGTCTGCTTCTGTATCTGATTTAAACTAAAAGTTGTTTAGCCACATAATATAATTTAATAAATAATTCTAATCTATAATCTATTCTATAACATAATATAATAATTCTAATTCATAATCTATAATATAAGTAATTCTAGTTCATAACCTATATCCCATAATCTATAACATAAGTAATTCTAATTTATAATCTATTAATATTATATAACTTAATATTAATTAATAAATCATATACTGATCTAACCTCACTTAAATTTAGTGGGCTTGAGAGTGTCTGCGTTTGCCTAGAGGTAGACTTGGAATAGTAAGGAAATATAGCTTTAGCATAGTAGTAGGCTAGGCTCTTAGGCCCGTGTAAATTTAAAATAAAAATAAAATACTGGTAGTTAATAGATAATCTTGATTTAGTAATTTAAATAATTTGAGCACTTTGGCAGATTGCACACAACAGCACAGTGCAGTTGTGCATAGTGTTACTTTTTAAGCAGTAGCACTGAAGAGAAATTTCCTCTTTTTTTTCGTCTTTAATTTTTTTTTTTACTTTTTTTTTAAATCCTATTTTTCCTTAATAAATTTATTTTCCCTGTCCCCCTAGTTTTAAACACTACACTACACACACACACAACACAAAATTTGAAATGGATCCGCCTTTTGGGACTAAGGAGGGACAAGCTCCATCTACCACCACCACTTCCACCACCACCACCACCAGTTCTACGATGCAGCCTTTGCGTCAGTCTAGTCGGCCAAGTAGGCCAAGCTTTCGCTTATCGTTTGGGGAAGCATTGTTTGAAGAATCATCAAGTAAAGGAAAGGCACCAAAAGCAGGCAGTAGCGGTGCTGCTAGGCCCACAATCTCTGTTTTTTTTATGGAAAGCCTAAAGTACCAGAAGCAAGTTGAAAGTTAAAGGGTAGCGCAACTAGTACTTCCACTAGCCCAGTGAGTAAAAAAAAAGTGCCTTTTTGCCCCAAGCAGCATCTTCCCCATTCACGAGCAGCATGCAAGGTACCAAGCAGACCAAAATTAGCAGCAAGACTCAGAGGGGTTTTCCCAAAATCTCATTCCTTTGTAGGGAAAACCATCACCACCTCTACCACCACTAGTGCTGCGCCTACTGTTCCCACCGGTACCGCCACGCCATGTCCTCCTAGCACCTCTAGCAAGCCACCAAGTCCTTACAATATTTTTGTAAAGACAGTTAGAGAGAGGGCTACACATAGTGGAATTCCACCTAGCGAGGTACCAGAGGAGACTGAGAGGCCAAGTGCAGAGTTAGGGTCTGTTCTTCCTGCTCGCACTACTAGTCATGATATCAGTCTTAGCTCCAGCCCAGCAGGAATTCCATTTGATCTGGCTAATTGTCACGGACTGGGTCCAAGCAGATGACTGAAAGGGCCCAGCGCGCCCAAAGACTGTGTGCAGGAGTCACAATGCAGTAGTGGAGTTGGACAGGGCTTGGTTGCAGGGTGACCACACTCACCCAGGTGATGAGCACCTAGGGATGTGCAGCCAAACACCAGCGCCCTGATATGGCAGCAGATGAAGTCCAGAACAAAGCGAAATCCTGTAGGCACCCTGGAGCAGGCATGAAACATATCACTAGAATACGTGCAGGATGCTGCAGGCAGGGAGTATGAAAGCTAAGCAAAGGGTATTGCAGAAACATAACAAGCAAGGGACAGGGAGACCAGGCATGAAACATAACCAGACAAGACATACATGTTACAGGGCACTACAGTGAACCAGACAAGGAATAAACATTACTAGACAAGATATACATGATACAGGGCACAACAAAGGACAGGGAACAAGGCAAGGAACACAGAGGAAGGAGTGAAGAGCCGGAACCCTCGGACGCTTCTCCTTTAAGCAAGGATAGGACATATTAACTGGGACATGGGGAGAGGAGAGAGGAACCGGAAAACTCAGATGATTCAAGGAAGAAGGGCAAAGGTACATAAAAGACAAACAAACATAAATACAGGAACTAGCCCAAGACTGATTGATAACAATTGGAGATTCCGTCACATGATATGGCCATAGTATGCTTAACCCACCACTACGCCAAAGTACTCCAATGACGGTGGGTCCTAACGCTAATCCCTGCTGACAGTGGTACGAAACAAACCAAACATGTAAACCAAACATGTAAGCCAAACATGTAAGCCAAACATGTAAGCCAAACATGTAAGCCAAACATGTAAACCAAACACATAGCACTGAGACATACCTCAGACTGAAGACTGAAACAAACAGAACACATAGGTGGGGCACACCTTATAAAGGAAACAGAGCTGAAGCAAAGAGCTGAAACAGAAGCAAGGAATGGAAGAGCAGAACAGAGCAAAAGGAAACCCAGGAATGGATCTAAGCAAAACAGAGAAACTAAAGCAAGACAGATATGCAGCTCCGCAGCCTGGGCAGAACGTGACACTAATGAAGAACTTGACTATGAGCCAGAGGAAGTAGAGGAGATGAGTGGTCAGGAATCAGATTCCTCAGGGAGCAGTGTACAAATGACTAGTGCACAATTTTCCCCTGAGCCTCCAACTTCTCAGCTACGATCATCACCACCAGCAGCAGCAAAACCTACCAAATCTGCTAGAGTTAAAGCAATTAGCAGTCACACTATGGCCAGTACTGGTACCACCCGTGCCACCACCGCTAGTTCTGCCGCTGTTCATCCACCCCGAGCAGTAGAAGCAGCACCCAAGGCATAGTCTAAGGCTCCCCGTGCCCCAATTTGGGAGCACTTTTAAACAGGTCAAACAGCAGGCCAATAAAGTAACCCGACTTATTGGTCAGTTTATTGCTGTTGGAGGGGCATCCTTCTCCATGATTGAAGGGGAGCCTTTCAAACAATTGATGGCGGCTGTGGCTCCACAATACACAGTTCCGTCATTGTATCAGTCCTGTGTTTCAGCAGTGAAAGCGGAGCTTTCCAAGGCTGCTGGTCAGTGTGTTCATTTCACAACAGACTTGTGGAGTGCACCTAGCAGGCAGCATGCCTTTCTTTCTTTGACAGCACACTGGTGGAAGCCCGGTGTGTCTAAGGAAGCTGCTGCAGCAGGCTACCGATCATTCCTTCTCCATGCAGAAGTGATGGATGAAAAGCATACTTCCGAAAATATTCTGCATGCAATGAGGAAAATGTTTAGCCTTTGGGTGGGTGCAGAGGCGGGCACCAATTTTGAAGTTGGTTTTGTGGTAACTGACGGAGGTGCCAATATGGTGAAAGCGCTGCGGGATGATCATATTGTTGGTGTGCGCTGTGCAGCCCACATCATCCATCTTGTAGTCAAGGCAGCAATGTTAGAAGGAACTAATGTAGCAGCAGTAGTTCTGTCACGCTGCAGAAAGATCGCTAGGCACTTTCACCATAGTGTTTAGGCTAACCAACTTTTGAGGGAAGAGCATGAGAGGGCAGGTCTTCCTGTACACTGCCTATGACAGGATGTCATTACGCGGTGGAACTCCACTTTAGAGATGCTGGAGAGGAGCAGCAGAGGGCAATCCATAATATTGGGATTACATCTCCATTGAATAGGGAGGATTGGACAGTGATCGCCCAGCTAGTGGCAGTCCTTAAACCATTCAGGGATGCCACAGAAAATTTAAGCTCAAACATAGAGCCGGCCTTAGGCGTTGTGGCGCCCTGTGCGGACTACTCATCTCTAACCAAACCCGTGCACTGCTACCACTCTTAAACATAACCGTACATTAACCCTAAGCTATTTTTAGTTCCTGTCCCACATTTTTCCATCCGCATACCTGCCAACAGAGCCAACTTTTTCAGGGACAGTCCTGCTTTTTTCCAGTCCTGCCCCGTAAAAGTTAGGTTGTTGAAAAGTATGCCATTGTAAATAGGTAGCAAATGTTAGGCATGTATTTAAAAGTGGTCTAAAATCGATTTTAAGTAAAATCCCTATTCTTCTATGGATGTGTGTGTATGATAAATAAGGCCGAGTTCCTCGGAACGTTTGTCTAGGCCTCAGACAAGACAACTGCTCGGAGGAACTTGGCCCTCAGTTTAGGGCAATGTGTATTATGTACACCTCGGATAGCACCATGAAGGTACGTGTGTGCGACTGTATTGGTCGTTTCGGCAGGGGGCTCGCCTGCCATCAACGAATGAAGTGCATTCTGCAGTTCTGCAATTCATTTGTTGATGCCAGATGAGCCCCCTCCCGGCGACCAATAGAGTCGCACACACGTACCTTCACGGCGCCAAAGCATCTGCTGCTCTGATGTGTCCTTAACCCCCTATTAACCCCTGCTAGGCAACCGGGATAAAACGAGCATGAAGAATGTCCACGAATATTCGCCGGTTCCTGTCTTCTCTTGGGGCGAAAATAGGGTTGTGAATACCGCCTCCTGCCCGATAGATCTAACGAAAAAAACTGTTGATTTTACGGGATCTAATGAATATCTACCAAAAGCCATTTAAAAAAATCCAAATTTCAGTTGAGGGGGGCCAACCCGTATGTTTACCCATCCCCCACACACAAAATAGGATTGTGAATACCGCCTCCTGCGTGATAGATCTATCGAAAAAAAACAGTTGATCTAACGAATATCTACCAAAATCCATTAAAAAAATCCAAATTTCAGTTGAGAGAGGCAGCAATATCTCAGTAATTAGACTAGATCTAACAAAAATGTTGTCTGATCAAACCTGATCTCACATGGAGATAACATAATCAGTAACATTTTGTTGACATTTTTGTTGAGGGGGGGGCTGGCTGCGGGTTAGCCCCCCTCAAAAAGATTGTTAATATTGCCTATTTTAGAGTAGATCTAATGAAAAAAAAACAGTTGATCAAACCTGATCTAACAAATGCAACGATCTTTTGTTAAAATTCTTAATATGGGGGGGGCTAACATGGGGGAGGTTATGAAAAGTGATGAGATGAATTGATCAGTTTCAAAGTCACACTTTGCCATGTAAATGAACTTAATCTCCCCCCCCCAAAAAAAAATTCCATTGCATTTCAGCCCTGCCCTAAAAGAAACAGCTAACATCATGTGAGTGATTCTGTTATGCTGATTGAGTTAGAATAACAGACTGGAATCTTTAACCCCTTAAGGACCAGGCTGTGTTTTACCTTTTGTACCATTGGGACTGAGGCTGTTTTAACACTTTTGCGGCACTTGTGTTTAGATGTAATTTTCTCCTCACTCATTTAGTGAACCCACACAAATTATATATTGTTTTTTTCAGGACAAGAAGGGCTTTCTTCCATAGTTTTGATCATATTATCTAATTTTCCATAAGAAAATAATAAAATATGATGAAAAATGTAAAAAAACCCCCACATTTTCTGACTTTTACCCAAAAACCTACTAAATAGATTCTACTGTTGGTCCTGAGTTACCCAATACCCAATGTTTTTATGTTTTTTTGCTTTTTTCTGCACGTTATGGAGCAATAAGTACAAGTAGCGTTTTGCTATTTCAAAACCATTTTTTCCAAATCTGGTAATTCTTCCCCCCATGTGCCATTTCGGGTAATTTTGATGCCGGCCAACGCAGTTTACCCCATCAAATCATATATTTTTGAAAACTAGACACTCCAGGGTATTTCAAATGCTAGAATTTTAACTCTTTCCATGCACAAATTCTACCACCAGTCTTTGTCAAACTTTGTGGTAGTAATTTATTTTGTGTTTTATTTCAATAAAATTGCGCTTCAGGTATGGATTTACAGCTCTTGATATACGTCACTATCAAACAACACCTCAGTATGTGTTCAGCAACATCTCCCGAGTACAGTGATACCCCCATGCGTGGGTTTGTCGGGTTGTATGGGAGGCAAAATTCCACATTTAGGAAGTGCACATTTTTTTACTTGGACCTTTTCAGGGGCGGGCTGGGCCGGGGGGCAATTGCCCCCCAGGCCACCCGAAATCTAATCTAAACGGCCGCTGGGTGCTGATGCCGGCAGCCGGCGCTACTTTAATACTTTTTTAAAATTTAATATGGCAAGCCAGATCGTCTATTAAATTTTAAAAAAAAGTATTAAAGTAGCGCCGGCCACCGGCATCAGTACCGAGCGGCCGTATGCGAAGGCCGCCAAGTGATGGGAGCAGCGTGAGGGGTGAAAGGTGAGTGCAAGGGGGCGGAGCGTGAGGGGTGAAAGGTGAGTGCAAGGGGGCGGAGCTTTCACCCCTCACGCTGCTCCCATCACTATGCGGCCATCAGACTGCTGGAAAACGAATCTAAACGGCCGTTGCGTGCTGATGCCGCGGGCCGGAGCTACTTTAATACTTTTTTTTTTTCATTTAATAGCCGATTTGGCTTGCCATATTAATTTTTTAAAAAAGTAGCTCCGGCCGGCGGCATCAGCACCCAGCCGCCGCTTAGATCAGTTTTCCAGCAATCTGATGGCCGCATAGTGATGGGAGCAGCGTGAGGGGTGAAAGCTCCGCCCCCTCGCACTCAGACTGCTGGAGCACCGGATGTCGTGTCACTGACATCCTGTATACATAGAAACCAGTCTGTTGCTACCAGGGGATGGAGGTCTAGACGAACCCCCCAAAAGTGGAAGTAGGAGGTTAGTAAACCAACTTATTTTTGTACAAGCTATATAATATTTTTTTTGTATTCGTTAAAATCAAAAAAATAGTTATGTGTGTGTAAGTGTGTCCCCAGTGTCACTTCTGTCCTCAATCAGCCCCCCATGTCATTGCTGTCCCCATTCAGCTCCCCAGTGTCGCCTCTGTCCCCAATCAGCTCCTCCCAGTGTTACCTCTGTCCCCTTTTGACCCCCCATGTCATTGCTGTCCCCATTCAGCTCCCCAGTGTCACCTCTGTTCCCAATCAGCCCCTCCCATTGTCATCTCTGCCCCCAATCAGACCCTCCCAGTGTCACCTCTGTCCCCAATTAGACCCTCCCAGTGTCACCTCTGTCCCCAATTAGACCCTCCCAGTGTCACCTCTGTCCCCCTTCAGCCCCCGTGTCATTGCTGTCCCCATTCAGCTCTTCAGTGTCAGCTCTGTCCCCAATCAGCCCACTTTATGGTATGATCCTGGTAGGGTACTCATATTAGCTTTTGCAATTTTCCTGCTGCTGTGTTCTATACTTCCCATAATCCTCAGCCAGTATCATGGGGGCATTTAACTGGCTGAGCATCAGGGGGACATTAGGTTTTGCTTTTTTTTTAACCATCCTTTGTTGCTATGTATTTACACATTTGAATCATATTTGTATTTTTTAATGAATATGCGTTCAGGAAAAGATGGGCATGTATGGTGGGCTGATTCATGGCACAACGGGCCACTTCACTTGACTTGCCCCCCAGGCCTTAGGCTGCCAGCCCTCCCCTGAACATTGCACACATTGAGACAGGTGTACTTACTTCTCCCATTGGCAAGCATTTTGCCTTGTGTAATTTACAATACTTTACCTTTATGGGAATTGAATGGCTTGTTGGTCCCCCTAGAGGTGGAGATGTTATTACTTACCTTAATCAATGGGAGGTGCACTGGATCTTTAGTTTAGCCACAAGAAAACCCTTGGGGTTAAACTCTTGCTATGTTGTGTTTTGCTTCTTTGATTAAGATGTTTTTTCACCTGTTGCTTTTCTTTTTATGTATTTCTTATTTCTTGTATATATTTTATATTTAGTATATTTTTTCTCTTATTGTGATGGTATTTTATTTATTTCATTTAATATGGGCATATATTTGATATTTTTGTTTCATCTTGAGCTAACGCCTGTTTTATCTAGACTGAAAGGTAAGGGGTGACTTTGAGGTTCTTGCACATTGTGCTTTCAGCTAATATACACTCACTGGCCACTGTATGAGGTACACCTTGCTAGTACTGGGTTACATGATGGCATCACACAGTTACTGCAGATTTGTCGGCTGTACATCCATGATGCGAATCTCCCGTTCCACCACATCCTAAAGGTGCTGTTTTGGATTGAGGTCTGGTGACTATGGGAGTCATTGGAGTACAGTGAACTCATTGTCATGTTCAAGAAACCAGTTTGAGATGATGTGAGCTTTATGACATGGTACATTATCCTGCTGGAAGTAGCCATCAGAAGATGGGTACACTGTGGTCATAAAGGACGTGGTCCGCAACAATACTCAGATAGGCTGTCGCGTATAAACAATGTCCCCCACACCATTACACCACCACACCACCAGCCTGAATTGTTGATACAAGGCAGGATGGATCCATGCTTTTGTGTTGTTTATGCCAAATTTGGACCCTGTCATCTGAATGTCGCAGCTGGAATCGAGACTCATCAGACCAGGCAATGTTCTTCCGATCTTCAATTGTCCAATTTTGGTGAGGCTATGCGAATTGTAGCCTCAGTTTCCTGTTCTTAGCTGACAGGAGTGGCACCCGGTGTGGTCTTCTGCTGCTGTAGCCCATCTGCTTCAAGGTTCGACGTGTTGTGCGTTCAGAGATGGTATTCTGCATACCTTGGTTGTAATGAGTGGTTATTTGAGTTACTGTTGCCTTTCTGTCATCTTGAAACAGCATGCCCTTTCTTCTCATCAACAAGGCTTGTTTGTCCTCACAACTGCCGCTCACTGGATATTTTCTCTTTTTTGGACCATTCTCTGTAAACCCTAGAGATGGTTGTGCGTAAAAATCCCAGTAGATCAGCAGTTTCTGAAATACTCAGACCAGCCTGTCTAGCAACAAAAACCATGCCACGTTCAAAGTCACTTAAATACCCTTTCTTCCCCATTCTGATGCTCGGTTTGAACTTCAGCAAGTTGTCTTGACCATGTCTACATACCTAAATGCATTGAGATGCTGCCATGTGATTGGCTGATTAGCTATTTGTGTTAACAAGCAATTGAACAGGTGTACCTAATAAAGTGGCCAGTGAGTGTATAGTTTTATGAGGTTAAATTGATATTTGGGACCTTTAATGGGCCCAATAAAGTGATCTGTCAAAATTCCAAGTTTGAAAACTGGAGAAAAGTATAGTTAAAATGATACCATTTATTGGCTAACAGAGAGTTTAATTGCGAGCTTTCGAGACCAAGTTGTTAGGTCTCTTCCTAACAACTTGGTCTCGAAAGCTCGCAATTAAACTCTCAGCCAATAAACGGTATCATTTTAACTATACTTTTCTCCTGTTTTCTCAACGGCTAACACGGTACAAAACCTTTTTATAAGTTTGAAAACTGAAACACGTGTTGGGTATTGCTGTACTTGGGGGATTTTACTGAACACAAACGAAGACCTTTTTTGTTCTTTCACATATCCAATTAGAAAAATAAACATGGTGAAACTGCAAAGTGGATGTGAAAAATGTTTTCTTTTTAGACTAACTTTGGAAGACGGTGGTGTGGGATCAGCTGCATTGGACAGGCCAATACGTCCCTAACTAGATTCCCTAGGCTGTATAGTTTTTGGAAATATATATCGTATTTGCTTGATTATAGGACAACCCCCCCAAATTTGAATATTAATTTAGAAAAAAAAGAAAAAGCCTGAAGATAAGACTACCCTCTCCTCTCCAACCTCATTGCATACGCTTGCAAATTTGCTGCAGTAGACAAGGTTTGGACTGACCCATTTGACATTAAAACTATTTCTTTAGTGGAAGCATAGGCAGGGGAGGCCCATTGCACCACTGAATCAGCCCACCGTCCATGCCTAGCTTTTCCCGATTTTCTAACGCATATTGATGTAATGTTATTGGGAGTACACACAAAAAAAAGTCATCATACACAGGAAGCCTGAAGCCACAATTTAGTGCCACTAATCCTTTAAATAAGATTTTCGGATTGAAGCAGAGTAAATAACACGATACCTTTAACTTTTTCTCACTGATTTCTGGGCCTAGAAAGTTTTGTCCTCTCAAGTGACTATAAATTCTGGAGGGTGTTTTATCTCTGGATAAGTAAAAAATATATAGTTACATTTATTCCTACAGTAAATAAAGTGCCAGGAAACAGATGACCAAACACACATACCAGGACAGGCTCTATCACATGGACATCCAAACACATGCACCAGGACAGGCTCTGCCACACCTACACACAAACACACACACACCAGGACAGGCTCCGCCATACACATGCACTAGGACAGGATCTGCCACACTAACGCACAAACAAACACACACCAGAGCAGCCTCTGCCCCACCGACACCCAAACACACACACCAGGACAGGCTTTGCTACACCGACGCCCAAACACACACACACCAGGACAAGTTCTGCCACACCAGCGCCCAAACACACACACCAGGACAGGCTCTGCCACACCGACACCCACACACACACATACCAGGACAGGCTCTGCCACACTGTCAACCAAACACACACACACCAGGACAGGCTCTGCCACACTGACACCTACATCCAGACGGGCTAAGCTACAACAATAAAAAAGTATTTTCCACACTGCTTTGTCATGACCCCCACCCCTTTTGTGTTTTTGCCCCAGCCAGCACTATGTGTATTTATGCCCCCAGCCTGCTGCTCTCTTTAGTATTGATTTATGTAATGGCCCCAGCTGCCCCCCTTGTGTATTGATGCCACCTTCACAGATAAAATGCTGCCCTGCAGTATGGGGATGTGTTTCTCACTATTTGGTTCCGTCTATGAGTATATGCATCCCCCATACTGCAGGGCAGCATTGTATCTGGACTGGTCGGCAATATGTAAAGGTTATATGTGTCCTGGAAAACATAGCCAATGTGGTCACCCTAATGCCCCCACACCCCTGTCTATTGCCCCCAGCTAGCCCCACATTATATATTTATCCCCTTTAGTATTGATTTATATGATGCCCCCAGTCAGCACCCCTTTGGGAATTAATGCCCCCTCCTTTAGTATCATGTCAGCCCTGGCATTTAAGGCGGCCCTGGCGGTAATGTGGCCTCACACTAAAGTGGCTGATGCGACTGCACTACCGATAGGGCTGTCTTAAATGCGGGGCTAAAACCCGCAGCAACCGGGATCGCGGGGGTCGTGATCACTTCCTCAGGGGCCCTGCTGCTTACATGTGTCTCTTGTTTTGGCCGTTTTGTTTAGATTTACCTGATTTTGCCCCTGAGCACAGGCATTGTCATAGGGCAACTCAAGTGCACTCCTCACCTTGTGGTGCTGGCGGGAGCTGCTCTCCTTGCCTCTTGGGAGATACTGCACTGAGGGTCTATCCCAAGTTTGTGTCTTTCCTCTAGATTTAAAAGTTTAAGAAAAAGTACCTTTCTATGGCTGAATTAATATATAAACTTAATTACCTTTATCACTGAACTTAGTGTGTAAAATACATTGCATTTAGAAAATACAAAGTCAATAAACCATGTGTAGAACAAACATGCTTCAGCAATTGCAAATAAATTATAGTGATGACATAGGTTGTGCTATTGCTGGTCACAATTGAGGTACCTGTCCAGTAAAGGGAAAAACCTGCCTTGGGTTATTCGGGTTATGTTTGTCTAATATAAAAATTAGTTTGCTGAAGCATTTAAGTCTGACACACGGTTTTCCACACAATTTTTTCCCTATGCATGTGGCATGTATATGGTTGTTTCTTGATGAAGGTCCAGAATTATGAGATAAAAACATTGCAAGACCTTGTTACCACTTGAATAAAATAAGCTTCTAAACAGATAAGACAATTATTTAAATACATTGAATTTATAAAAAACAGTTATATAGGTTAAACTTATGTTTATTTGTTTTAGGTCTGTGGCAGAAGCAACTGAAGTTGATCTTAATATGAGAGTTGGGTTGCACACTGGCCGTGTTCTTTGTGGTGTTCTGGGACTTCGAAAATGGCAGTATGATGTCTGGTCTAATGACGTCACGTTAGCAAATGTAATGGAAGCTGGTGGATTGCCAGGGTATGTTTAAAATGACTTTTTATATGCAGATATAATACATACTCAGATGCTTGTACTGTATGAGGGCCAGCCTTTATATGACCTATCAAGGAAGTTAGTAAAAGGGTCATTTGGCTATCTTTAAGTGCAGATGAAATACTACATGGTGCCAGAAAGACATCTTCGTCAAAAACAAGATGTCAAATAGATAAATAGAAAAGCGAATATGTACAGTGCTATAACATACACCGAACACTTAAATATTGGAATTAATCTGAATATTCATGTGATTTTAACTGTAAACAAACAATCTATAATGATCTTAGGTAGGATATAGCTAAATAATCATACCTGGGAACTTCTGAGCACCAGCTACCCGGAGCCTTCCCTTGCGGGACGCGGCCAGGACTGCCCACTGACGTCTGCGGGCAGTCCTGTGACATCAGTGGGCGGTCCCGCTGATGTTAGTGGGCTTTCCTAATTATGTTGGGGGCGTTCCCGCTAACATCGCAGGAAATGCCCCCATTTCTTCACCTGGAGTTCCCAGGTATGTAAATAATGCACAAGATATCCAATATTATGATGTATTTTATCTCTTTACTCAAGCAGTAACATATAAGTGAAGATGCAGAATCCATAGCATGATGCTGCCCTGTTCAGACTCCAAACAAATAGCCATCTTACCCCTAGAGCCAGCATCTTGGAGTCAAAAGAGATGAAAGCTCCAACAACAGACTGTGATAGAATAGTATACAAGGAAAATGAGGTATAAGATACAATCCTGTTTATTAATTGCTTTGCAACTAGTCTGGATCCCATCTTGTTGTGGGAGAACAGTAATAAGCAGCACTCATCGTAGAATGAGAGTAAAATACCAAAAAGATCAGGTGAAGGATTAATCATGAGTAGGAGTTTTAGAAAAGTTTTACATTTTAAATCCCAGTGTATTTATGAAATAGTTATTATTGCCCCTTTAGAGACGCTCTAACATTTATGATAATAGAACTTTTACTTGTATAAATTACCACTTACTTACCAGAATTTGGAATGTCTAGAATAATATTTTGAGTAATGTTACCTTGAATAAGTGACAAAAACACCCATTATATTTTTAGAAAGTTCATTCATTTCAGTCAATTGTTAAACTATATACAGTATCTCACAAAAGTGAGTACACCCCTCACATTTTTGTAAATATTTTATTGTATCCTTTCATGTGACAACACTGAAGAAATGACACTCTGCTACAATGTAACGTAGTGAGTGTACAGCCTGTATAACGGTGTAAATTTGCTGCCCCCTCAAAATAACTCAACACACAGCCATTAATGTCTAAACCTTGGCAACAAAAGTGAGTACACCCCTAAGTGGAAATGTCCAAATTGGGCCCAATTAGCCATTTCTCCTCCCCGGTGTCATGTGAATCATTAGTGTTACAAGGTCTCAGGGAGCAGGTGTGTTAAATTTGGTGTTATCGCTCTCACACTGGTAACTGGAAGTTCAACATGGCACCTCATGGCAAAGAACTCTCTGAGGATCTAAAAAAAAGAATTGTTGCTCTTCATAAAGATTGCCAAGACTCTGAAACTGAGCTGCAGCATGGTGGGCAGGACCATACAGCGGTTTCACAGGACAGGTTCCACTCAGAACAGGCCTCGCCATGGTTGACCAAAGAAGTTGAGTGCACATGCTCAGCATCATCCAGAGGTTGTCTTTGGGAAATAGACATATGAGTGCTGCCAGCATTGCTGCAGAGGTTGAAGGGGTGGGGGGGTCAGCCTGTCAGTGCTCAGACCATATGCAGCACACTACATGAAATTGGTCTGCAGGGCTGTTGTCCCAGAAGGAAGCCTCTTCTAAAGATGATGCACAAGAAAGCCCGGAAAGAGTTTGCTGAAGACAAGCAGGCCAAGGACATGGATTACTTGAACCATGTCCTGTGGCCTGATGAGACCAAAATAAACTTATTTGGTTCAGATGGTGTCAAGCGTGGGTGGCGACAACCAGGTGAAGAGTACAAAGACAAGTGTGTCTTGCCTACAATCAAGCATGGTGGTGGGAGTGTCATGGTCTGGGCCTGCATGAGTGCTGCCAGCACTGGGGAGCTACAGTTCATTGAGTGAACCATGAATGCCAACATGTACTGTGACATACTGAAGCAGTAGAGCATTTGTGAGATCAGGCACTGATTTTGGACGAGAAGGTCTGGCTCGTAATCTCCGTTCCAGTTCATCGCAAAGGTGTTCATTGAGGTTGAGGTCAGGGCTGTACGCAGTCCAGTCAAGTTCTTCTACACTAAGCTCATCCAACCATGTCTTTATGGACCTTGATTTATGTACTCAGCCACAGTCAAGCTAAATTAGAAAAGGGCCACCACTCTTAAAGAAGGCAAACAAGGTCTGGTAAGTCTCAAAGCCAGAGTCCTCGATTAAACCAAGGGCACAGTGGCATATAGGGGTATAAGGCATTTCTGGGGCAGAGTGGCAAGCCTGGGAGCAGATGTGCATAACTGGGGGTCAGGTTGGAAAATAAAAGGAAATAAAAACAAAATATTTTTCTCAATCATAGCTTTTATTAAAAAAAATAGTTTACATAGTTTACATGAATTAACCTTTACTAGTAAAACTTTTTTCCTATAGGGTGGTCTTATATTCAGACTTTTTCTTTTTTTCCTAAATTAATATTCAGATTTTGGGGGGTCGTTTTATAATCAGAGTCGTCTTATAATCGAGCAAATACGGTACTATTCATATTTATCAAATATAAATAAATTAGTTTAATATAAATGGAAGTGTCATTCACTTAACTTGTCAAAACATCAAACATTTAACCATAGTAATACTGACCGTTTATATGTCACTTGAACATCTGCACATCAATACTTCACCTCAGTACTTCACTTGAATATCATAGGTAAAAATACTTGAATGGAACATCAATATTGGTTTATTATTTCTAAAAGATATAAGTACACCAGTGGCCAGTGTTCTCATAAACATGAGATTGCTCACACACAATGTTTAACCTCTTCACAACATGTACGGGGTCACGATGTACTGCATTGGTGACAAAGCCCACTGCTATTAATTATCTGCATTGCCACAATTGGCAGCTTTTCAGGATCCACGGAAGCCTCAAAAGTGAATCATAGGAGGAAAGCCCTCCCCCGAAAAAAAAAATGTTGAGGCGGCCGGCTAAATCAGTGCTTAGGAAGTGATCGGTATTCGCTTCCTAAGCATAATATGTTTTGCTCACATGCCTTGATATCGAGGCATGTCAGTAACACAGACATGTACCCCAATCGCCTTGTGATTGCTCCGAAGAGCAACCACAAGCGCCGTCAGTGAATGGCGTTGACGCCATTCACAAGATGGCCGGCGCCAACTGTTAGATCAATGAGTTCACAGAGGGTCTATCTTGCAGGTTGAATGCAGGTACTGCATTCATCCACACAGGTCAATGAAGCCCAGCTCACTAATCACAAATGTGATTAGTAAAATAAAATATTAATAAAAAAATTATAAAAAATATTAAAGAAATTTAAAAAGAAATGGTAACATGTCTAACATAACTGTAAGGGCCGCTCTAAGTCAGGCCCCATTCAGGCTCTGGAGCTGCTCATCTCTGGTTCCCTTGCCTTGCCTCAGTTTCCTTGCCTTGCCTCAGTTCCCATGTTTTGCTGTAATGCGTTCCTGCATTTCCATGTGATCTATCCTGAACCTCTGATTCCTGGATTCCAGTCCTGCTCTTGGCTTCAGCTTATGTTTCCTTTATAAGTTGTGCCCTACCCGTTATGTTTGTCTCAGTCTGCAGTCTCAGGTATGGTTTGATCTCTGTTCTGTGTTTATTTAATGTTTAGTAATTCTGTAGACAGGGTTTAGTGCTAGGACCCACCGGATATTGGAGTACTTTGGCGTAGTGGTGGGCTAAGCATACTATGGCCATATGTCCTAAAGTCCTAGGCTAGACCTGTGTCCATGTGTGTCTGTATTTTGTGTTCCTTTGCCCTCTTTTCCCTGAATCATCTGAGGATTTCGGTTCCTCTCTCCTCTCCCCATGTCCCAGTTAAGATGTCCTATCCTTGCTTAAAGGAGAAGCGTCTGAGGATTCCGGCTCCTCACTCCATCCCTTGTGTTCTTGTTCCCTGTACTTTGTTGTGTCCTGTATCATGTATGTCTTGTTTGGCTATGTTTCTTGCTTGGTCTCCCTGTCACTTGCTTGCTATGTCCCTGCTGTTACTCTGCTTAGCTTCCATACTCCCAGCCTGCAGCACCCTGCACATGATTCTGCACATAGTGCTATGTCTCATGCCTGCTTCAGGGTGCCTACAGGATATCACTTTGTTTTGTTCTGGACAACATCTGTCAGGGCCCTGGTATGTGGCTGCACAACCCTAGGTGCTCAACACCCGGGTGAGTGCAGTCGCCCTGCACCAGGCCCTGTCCATCTCTGCTACTGCGCAATAACTCCTGAACACTATCTTCGGGCGCTCTGGGTCATTACAGTTGTCTTTATGGACTCAGTCCCTGACCATGACTAATATAAATGGGAATGGCATACTCACAATAACCTTAGCTGTGAACCTTGGCTAGGAATTGGAAAAGCAGCTGCTAAATCTGTATTCTTTGTTGACTCTTAGCAGTGAATACTGACTCTGATGCTGGTAGACTTTCACAGTGATCAAGAGTAGGAATTGGAAAAGGAGCTGCTGATTTTTCTTCTATTCTTTGTTCGTCGTTAGAAGTGGATATTGCATCCTCTCTTGGTGGTACATGTTGAGTGGAATTTTCATTTCAAATATCTTTTGAATTTCTTCCAATATTGTAATAAAAGCTGCTGTTTCTTCATTATTGAGGTGGAGCCTGAAAATGTAAATTTTGCTTGGCCAACCATCTGGTTGGCTGAGTGCTGTACGTACCGCAGTCCATAACAGCTGGTGTGCCAAGGTTAGCTTTTAATGAGCTGCTTCCCTCCCTGGCTAGCCCCTTGATTAAAATTCCCTGTTTCCCCTCCCATGTCAGTGTCCCTGCCTCCCCCTGTGTGGATTGCACTTCTAATGATTCCTAGCCAGCAATTTAGCTGGTTGAGCATCATTGTTACTGTAGTCCACTCTAGCTGGTGTGCCAAGGATTAGCTATCATTATGCAGTGTGTGAGTGTATCAAAGTGCTCTATGACAATAAAAGTCAAAGTAATGTATGATGTGTGAGTGTATCACAGACTCCACAGCAATAAATCTTACAATAATGATCAATGTGTAGGGATGTATCACAGACTCCACAGTTGTACATCCAGGGTGGAG
This sequence comes from Spea bombifrons, assembly GCF_027358695.1. Taxonomy (NCBI): domain Eukaryota; kingdom Metazoa; phylum Chordata; class Amphibia; order Anura; family Pelobatidae; genus Spea; species Spea bombifrons. Next base: position 42,678,229 of record NC_071091.1, read on the forward strand.
CCCCCAGAGCACAAATTATATGAGGGGATGCAATTTAGTTTTTTTTTAAAATACACAGAAGCACTGAACATTTTATGTAAGATGCTGCTTTTTTACCTTTGTTTGTATTAAATAATTTTGCTTACATATTATTGCAACATCATCTTTCTGAGTGACATAGTCCCCGTTCTTCTGTGGAGATGTACAGCTACACTAAGGGTTTCAAGCTGGAGATTATTAAATTAACAGTCAGCTTGCTCATGAAGAAGTGAGTGGCCATTTTCACACATTCACTGAAGCACTGATAGTTTAGATTATATACTACACTATTGTTTTTATTTCGTTTTATTGAGCGCACAACCCACTTTTATCTTGTCATAGTGTGATGGCTGATTGGTGCAATGAAATTGCGTACACACAATGTTTAAACACATTTTCTCTTACTTGTCTTCACTTGAAGAAACTCTAAACTTTAAAACACTTTTGTGTGCAATTTTCCCTTACTCAAGGCTGGACAGGCTGTCACCCTATAAAAAGAAATAGCCAGTCATTACATAAATCCAAAATTATGTAATTTGACTGTTGCAGATTTTTGTGTCATCAGCAAAGAGACATACCTTTCCATCAAGACTTTCTGCAATATCACTAATAAAAATATTAAAGAGAATGGGTCCAAGTACAGATCCCTGAGGTACCCCACTGGTAACAAAACCTTGCTCTGAATATACGCCATTGACTACAACCCTCTGTTTTCTGCCACTCAGCCATTCTCTAATCCAATCAACAACATTGTGATCTAAACTCCTTACTGAAATCCAGATATGCAATGTCTACTGCTCCACCTTGATCAATTACTTCAGTCACCCAATCAAAAAAATCAATAAGATTCATTTGGTAAGATCTTCCCCACTAGATGCAAGACTTACATTTTTGTGAATGGGCACAACAATCGCTAATTTCCAATCCCCAGGGACGACTCCCGTGACCAATGATTCGTTAAATAAATTAGTTAACGGTTTTGCTAGTACACCACCAAGCTCTTTTAATAACTTAGGGTGTATCCCATCAGGCCCCATCGACTTATTTGCCTTTACCTTAGACAACTGAAGTAGAACCTCCGCCTCGGTAAACTCACACATTTCAAATGTCTTTTTTCCTAACTGAGGTCCCATTCCCTCATTTTCATTTGTAAAAACTGAACCTAAATAGTAATTGAGGCAGTCAGCTAGACCTTTATCCTCTTCTACCTATATCCCTTCTTTTGTTTTTAATCTGACTAATCCTTGTTTTACTTTCCCTTTCTCATTTATATATCTAAAAAATGTTTTATCTCCCTTTTTTACTGACAGGGCGATTCTCTCTTCTGCGTGTGATTTGGCAGCTCTTATAACTTTATTTGCTTCTTTCTGCCTAATCTTATAGATCTGTCTGTCTTCCTCACTTTGGGTATTTTTGTTTTTACTAAAGGCTAACTTCTTGTCTTTTATGATTTTGGCCACTTCTGTGTACCACAGCGGTTTCTTTAATTTTATACTCTTACTGACAAGCCTAATACAATTTTCTGTTATCTTCAATAATACAATGTTTAAATATTCCCATTTCTCCTGGACTCCATTCAAATTGCCCCAGTCTGATAATGACTCCTCTACACATTCTCCTTTTAGAAAAGTCAGCTTTTCTAAAATCTAAAACTTTTGTTTTTGTGTGGTGTGACTTAGTCACTGTTCGTATATTAAACCACAAAGACTGATGATCACTAGATCCCAAACTTTCACCTACAGAAATATCTGTTAACAAATCTCCATTGTGAACACTAAATCCAATATGGCCTCCTTTACGTGCTGGCTCCTCAACTACTTGTTTTAAAGATAATCCCAGTAGGGAGCTCAGCATATGTACACTCCGGGCACAACCAGCTACTTTGGTTTTCCAGTTCACATCAGGGAGATTAACCCTTTCAGTCCCAGAGGTTTTTGGTACCTCAAAGCCCGGAGCAATTTTGCCATTTTTGCAGTACGTCGGTGCAGCGATTATTCTCCTTTCCTGCGAATAGTGTACCCATGTAAACTATATATTGTTTTTTCAAGGCGAGATAGAGCTTTCTTTTGATACCATAGTTGGATGATTAGCTGAAAATTTAGGATGAGAAATTTATTAAAAACTAGTGAAAATTAGAAAAAAAACTAATTTTTTAAAATATTTTCCCTCTGAATCCTAACAAAATTAGGTAAAGTGATGAAAAATCCCCTCCAAGTTTATCAATTCAGGTGTCCTGATTTCAGAAATACCTTATTTATATAGATTTTCCAGTGCAGTATGGTTAGAGGTCCTCATAGGGATCTCTTAAACAGGTTATTAACGCCAGTGATACCACAATGACATCACTTAGCTGAAGTTATTGTTTTTTTTAAATTATTTATTGTATTAGTGATTTTTTCACCAACATTTTTTTCAGCATGAGAGAAGAGTGAGAAACATGGTTTCTCACTCTCCTCCCTGCGATCCGCCTGCACCGATCACACTGGACAGACCCTGCAGGGGATATCCTGTCCTCCGATGACCTTCCGGGTGACGTCAGCAATTAAAAAATGTAACAGTTTTCCGGTGTTCGTGCTGGAAGCTGCTACATGGGATCAGGCAGCAGAAAGCCAGCAATGCTGGCTTCTGCTGTCAGGGGGGAGTCCAGACTGTCATTGTGTCCCTGCCGCTGTAAGAAGGGCAGGATGCACCGGTACGTCCATAGGGGGTTCTTGGGATGCGTTTTTTTTTTTGATGTACCGGTACATCCATAGGGGACCGAAGGGGTTAAAGTCACCCATGATTATAACCTCCCCCTTCACTGTCATTTTTAGTAGATTATCTAGTTCTTCTACTTGTCCTGGGGGTCTATAAATCACACCTACAGGAGTTACTTTATGTTCTCCTCCCAACTTGTGTTAAGTTAGATTTTATGTTATTTTTCACATTTGGGGCCACTTTCTTGCCCTTTCTGTTTTTTCTATTTAAAGAGTACCCCGGTATTGATATGTCCCAGTCATTTTTCTCATTATACCATGTCTCAGTAACAGCCACTATATCAACATTCTCAATTACCAGTACTGTTACAACTTTGTGGATCTTATTCACTAAACTGCGAGCTTTTGTAGGCATGACCCTTAACTTGTCATTTAACAATAATGCTGCAATCGCTTTCTGTCCTTGTTTTAGGTGGCAAAATATATGCTTTTCCCTATTAATGTATAGACCCAGCCCCCAGATCCACCCACCTGGTTACTAAGTAAATCGCCTTCCCTTTTTATACTGTCTAGCCCGGTACTTCTTTTTACTCACTGGGCTAGTAGTAGTACTAGTTGTGCTACCTTTTAACTTTGATGGTGGGACTTGTGCTTTCGGCTTTCCGTAAGAAAACATAGCAGCACTACTACTGCCTGCTATTGGTGCATTTCTTTTATTGGATGACATAGATCCTTCAAGCAATGATTCCCCAAATAACAACCAAGTGTCAGGACCCAGGCCAGCAGGTCGGGTAGGAGCCCAATTGCAGGGGATATCTGGTGCTCTTTCTGTACTCTGAGATGCATATCGACAGACAGGTAAGTACAGACGAGATAAGTATCACACCAGGCTGATATATAAGAATATATTTGTATTGCTGAACAGGAACAGTGGAGTAGAAAGTCTTGCTGGACAGACCTGGAACTGAAGGCCCACTGGCATGGCAGATGGCAGGAGCCCCACTGACAGGGAACTGTAGCAAGGACAGGGGGACTGTAGCAAGGACAGGGGAACTGTAGCAAGGACAGGGGAAGTGTAGCAAGGACAGGGGAACTGTAGCAAGGACAGTGGAACTGTAGCAAGGACAGTGGAACTGTAGCAAAGGCAGGGGAACTGTAGCAAAGGCAGGGCACATGGCTTGGAAGCCCTCAGGCAGGGCACACTGCTTGGAAGCCCTCAGGCAGGGCACACAGCTTGGAAGCCCTCAGACAGGGCATACAGCTTGGAAGCCCTCAGGCAGGGCACACAGCTTGAAAGCCCTCAGGCAGGGCACACAGCTTGGAAGAAAATTGGGTAAATCTGGGACACGCCGGGGTCTGGTACACTAATCAGGATCAAGATTAAAGCCAAAGTCATACACGGGAAATTAGAAGAAAGGAGCTATAGCTGCAAATTTTATTAACTATATGCTACAGTACAATAAATACATACTTTAAAATAGGTTAAAGGATATAATGGAACATTTAAAACGATAAAATGAATTAACACATTTTACATAAAATTACAATAGATACATAAAACAGTCTTTGGGACGTTCATGCAAGTAAAATGTTCCACATATAAAGGCACCAAAGTCTCTTTGCGTTCATTTAACCCATGCCTTTACAATCCTTTAAAAAGTGTGTGTACATACCACTTAAAGCCATTTTAAGACGAATGGAAGGGTCTATATAGTCTTTATTAAGCAATAAAATATTCCTTGTCTTCCAAATTGCTTCTTTTACACAATTTATCCTAATCCATAAAACACAGGACTGGTCAGCTGTCGGACAGGTAAAAAGGCCATGTAAAACAACTGTATAGCTTAAAAACCAAAGGCCACAAATCCATTTTAAAAGTGGGCCTGCCTTTTCCCCAAATGTCTTGTGCATAAAAGCAGTTCCAAAATATATGCAACACTGTCTCATCTTGGGTACACTGATCTCTGGGGGAACTTGGCGGTGGCACCAAGACCTCTCCTGTGCTGAAATTTCCTAGTTGGCCAACATCGAGCACTACCTGCCATTCACGATGTCTTTAAGAGTTGGCTACAAAGTGGCGACATACATTCTGCCAAACTCTTCTGGACTCTATTGTGCCACTTGTTCAGTTTGTGCCTTTGATAATATAGCAGCAGTCAACTTCTTTGGATTTGATAAAATATCCGGGCTAAAATCTTGGATGTGATATAATTGTATTGTTTTTTTTCTAAAATTACAGGATTTAAAAAGCACAGGAGAGTTAAGAGACAGCGAGTAAAAGTTATGTTTCCTAAAAATATGACCAGCCGCGTAGCGTAAAAAAGAAGCAAAGGTACATTCTTTTTAAAAGTTTTTAAAACACATAGTAAAAAACTTTATATATAAAATAAGTTTCACATCAGGCATCCCCTTACCACCATTCATGTTTTGTTTGCACACTTTCTCCCTTTTTAGTTTCTCACTTCTGGAGTTCCAGAAAAACATAAAACAAACACGCATACATTTCTTTGCATACAAGTCAGAAGGGGGAAATACCATTCCTAAATACATCATTATTGGTAAGAGTATTGCCTTGATGATTAAAATTCTCCCTTCCATTGTCAGGTTTTGGGTTTCTATAAATCTATTTTGCGGTTAAATTTTTCTAAAACAATATCCCATGATCTTCCGCCATTATTTACATAATCAAAAACCACTCCCAGAATTTCAATATTGGCACCTTGGGTCTGCACAGCAGGAGTCTGATGCCCATCACAATCGGCAAGTCACATTTGTTAAGATTCAAATTAAAACCAGAGGCACATGTAAAATACTCAGTTGTTCTAATAGCTCTTTTCAAGGACTCTGGGGTTGTGCAATATACACTAACGTCATCCATGTAGCCCATAGCCGTCACCTGTACCCCCCCCCGGGATGGGGGCACCCGGATAAACTTTTCCTTTCGTAGAAGGGCTAAAAGGGGTTCAATGGCACAGACAAAAAGAAGGGGGTGAAAGCGGGCATCCCTGCTTCACCCCAGATTTAAGAGAGACTTTGAGTTAAAAAAAGCCTTGATTAAAATTTCGCAAAAAAAAAATAAAAACTTATATAAAACATTAATAAGCTGAATAAAATCATCTGGGAATGCCATTTTCTTTAAAACCATAAAGAGATATTCATGGGATACATGATCAAAAGCTTTTTTTAAATCAAGAGATAAAACGGCCAGTTTTTGTTTACAGTCTTTCTGATACCAGATCAGATCACATATTACATTAAGGTGTTCCCAAATAGCACGTCTTGGGATACCACAGATCTGATCTGGGTGAATAACCGTATCTATTACAGCTTTTGTTCTGTTAGCTAAAAGCTTGGCCATAATTTTATAGTCTGCGTTCAGTAGGGTGATAGGCCTCCAGTTCTCTAAAACTTCTTAAAGCCTTCTTAAAAATTAGAGTAATGATGCCTCTTCTCCAGGCTTCTATAAAGCTTCTATAAAAATATTAATAATATCATCCTTCAAAAGTTCCCAAAAACATGTAAAAAATTTGATAGGGATTCCATCTGCTCCTGGGGACTTACCAGCATAAAAGCTTTTAATTGCATCATGCAATTCGGTTAACGACAGCTTTATGCTGAAACCCGCTTGATCATCAGATCCTAAAACAATAGTTATGGCCCCCAGAGTATCTTTTAAAAAGGAACGATCTATAACGTTCTCATTAAAAAAAGTTTTGGTAAAATTCTTGTGACACTTTTAAAATGCCCGCAATGGAGGGCTGGCCTTCCATCTCTAAAATTAGGTCTCTCTTTTGAGATATTTGTGTAAAAATATCCCCCTTCCTCCGGGCATTAAAAATAATATGTTTACCTTCAAAATCTAAAACCTTTTTAATCTCCTTCTTTAAATTAAAAATCAGTTTGTCAGTACTGCTTACACCAGCCTCTTTCAACTTAAAAAGAGTTTGCAAACGCACATTAAGATCTTTAAAAACTTGTTTGCTCTCTTTTTTCTTCCTCTCGCCAGCAACAATAAAAAAGTTCTTCATCTTGGACTTGATGGTTTCCCACCAGTCCAAAAAATTCTGACTTTGGTCTTTCTGGCGTCGCCACCACCCCAATGAGACCTTTAAAATTATTCTGGATTTGTTCTTCCTCTAGTAATAATAAATTGAGTTTCCACAGACCATTCCTAGATTTATTAGGAATTAAAAAGCTAATTTTTAAAAAAGCTTATAGTCTGAGAATACATTATCTTCTAAAAACATGTCCTGGAGATTAAAACCAGCAGAGGACAACATAAAGTCTATGGGGGAGCTGACCATGTAGATCAAGGGTCAGAGGGTTTTAAATGCCTCCACGCATCTTTTAATTTTAAATTGATAACATTTCTAATCTGGCAAGAAGTTTTCACCCAGTAGGATATAAAATCACCTTCAACTATTAGAGGGGAAGAACCTGTGGCAAAGAAGGAGATATGCTCTAAAATTTCTATTCTTTCATTCTTAACTGGTGAAGCATATACTTTCAAAAGACGCACATTAAAACCTTTAAAAACAACAACATCAATTAAAATTGCTCTCCCGGGAGCAATTTCAATAAAATAATTTAAATGTCATTTGACCCAGACCAGTAAGAGGGCCCCCAAGGTCCAGTCCTTCTTCAAATGTCCATAAAACAGTCCATGATTGCACATTTAGAGTCTGTAAATATGCAAAGCAGCCCTCCTGACAGAGTTCCTCAGCCTCCTCACATTAAGTGAGGCAACAGTGAGATCCAGTGTGAGGTCAAGTGTATTTTATCAGCGGCCCTCTCACCTTCAGAGTCTGAAACTTCTGATATGCTGCTGTAATCCATGATGAAAAAATGATCAGACAGAGAAAGTCCCAGCAACGCCTGCACAGCTCTGTATGCTTCGAGCCACCTTTATATGGAGGTCACGTTCCTCCAAGGTCCAGGAACCCCCCGTAGCCACATCTCCGCAAACCGCCCCCCAACCACACAGGCTTGCGTCTGAATCTAAGACAAAATCTGGGCTTGACCTGAAAATGGCACGGCCGTTCCAGGCCTCCATGTGCATCAACCACCAATGAAGTTCTAACCGAGTCTCGTCTGACAAGGAGATCATTGAGTTGTAGGAGGGCGACACACGGAGGTGCTGCGTCTTCAGACGCTGCAGGGCCCTGTAGTGGAGAGGGCCTGAAAAGATAGCCTGAATGGACGCGGAGAAAAGGCCTATCACTCGGGCAAGACTTCTAAGAGAGACCAGGCCACAGCAAAGTCATTTTTGAATTTCCTTTTTGATGATCAGAACTTTCTCACGCGGCAATCTGAGGAACCAAAACCGACTTGGCCTCGTTTATGACGAAGCCCAAATCCTGAAGGAGACGAACCGTGAGGTAGGTATTGTGACTTAGGGTCTCGATATCCTGAGCCACAAGGAGGATGTCGTCCAAGTAGATAATGGAGCGGATACCGCGCGCCCTTAGGAACTCAATGACCGGCTTCATCAGTTTGGTGAAGCACCATGGAGCGGAACTGAGGCCAAAATGGAGGCAAGTGAATTGCCAGAGATGGCCTTGCCAGCGAAATTGCAGAAACCCCCGATCGTCACAATGAACAGGAACCGCCCTGAGGTCGAGACACGAGAACCAATCGTTCTCCCGGAGAAGGTCTCGGAGGAGATGGATACCTTCCATCTTGAAATGTCGGTACACGACCTACCGATTGAGCGCCGGAGGTTGATGACGGGGCGGAACTCCAACGATTTCTTGAGCACCAAGAAAATGTTGCTGAGAAACTGAGGAGGGGATTCTATGGCACCCTTTTCTAACAGAGAAGAGAGCTCGGAATGAACTAGGGACACTGCGTCACAAGATAACCTGGGAAGTGGCAGGGGAGAGGAAAGTGGGAAGTGGTGGGGGGAGCGTTAACAGTAAGAAGGTTTATGCAAAATACGAAGCCTCCTTTCTTGCCATAAAATTTTGATTATATATGCACCAAGGCTATTATAATCTCTAATTTTATAGCAAGACAGGAGGCTTCATAATTTGCATTTTTAACGCTAAGTCAAGCAAAGGTAGCATGGGGAGCAGGGAGAAAATAAAAGGTATGGAAAGTAGAAGTCCTGAACCTGTCCGCGGAGTGCAGGACGCCCGACTGAGAGGTGCCTAGAGACACAGCACCAGAGACCGCCGCCCCTCTGAACAAATGAGCCCTGAAATTGGGACAATCCCGGCCAGACACAAATGCCAGCGCACCCATCTAGCAATGGTAGGAAAAGATACCAGACGAAAAGGAGAAACATAAGAGAGAAGCAGCTAATGGGAACCCCTCAGATGATGAGAGTCCGTGGACAGAAGATACTGCTGAGAGAAGCGAGCCACACACAAAAGCGGCTGCTCTGGAAAGTATGGGTAGGAGACAGCCAAAGAAATTGATTTGGTGCGACAAGAAAGCGAGAAAACCACCCTCTGCGGAGAGAAAGGAATGACATCAGCATCGAAAGCCTGGGCATCAGAATGCGGCAAAAGCAAACTAAAGCCAGAAGCAAAGCAAGTTTGGCCAAAAGCTGTTTAAGAAAGAGAAGTATTGTTAGGCCAGGATTTCAGAAAATCCAATACCTTCTGGATGTCCCAGAGAGACGAATACCTCGGACCCAGGGGACGAGATAACTGGGCCCTGTGCAAAAGACGGCAGACCAGAGGATGCCTACCCAGGGGAGCACCTGAGACCAGAGCATGAGAAGTGGCGATGGCTGATCTAAGGCATTCAGGATACGGTAACACTTCCCATGGGAGAAAAAGTGAGAGAGAAAGTTAACAGCGATTACAGGGGCCTAGAACGGATCATACTGCCATTCCAGACACCAAGACACCCAGGACCTCCAAGCATAAGCTCATCCGGTGCCTGGTGCAAGGGCGTCTCAGATAAGCATATGAGCATCCTCTGAAAGTTGGAACAAATCTCCAGGTTGCTGGAGAGGCTCCACGCTATTAAGGATGAGGGGGTGAAACTGATGGTCCGGATCCTGAAGAAGGTGCAGGACTGACAGAAGGAGAAGCGGTGTCCTTGAAGGCAGTTCCAGGAGTGACTGGACCCAGGGTAGAGGCAGACAGAGGGGTGTGATGAGAAACACAGATCCGATCATGCAAAGCGCCTGAGGAATCAGAGCGAAGGGGGAAAAGCATAAGCCCCGGATGGAGGCCAAGTCTGTAGGAAGGAGTGCACTGTGGCGCAGTCTGGATCTGGAAGCCAGCTGAAGAAAGTCGCCAGTTGAGTATTCAATCTGGATGCAAAGAGATCAATAGAAAATTGATCCCACCGAGAGTCCAGAAGCTGGAAGAGTCCAGCTTCTAATCACTGGCATCCCTCAAGTGACAGGAAAACCAGTCTGCCACCGTGTTATCAGAGCCCGGAACATATTCTGCTTTCAGTGTGATGTGGTCGGCCAGGCAGAAATCATAGTGATCCTTGGCAAGGACCCTTAGCATACGTGACCGCGTGTCCCCCAGACGGTTGATGTACTGGACCGCCGAGATGTTGCCCATCCAAAGGAGAAGGCAAAAGTTGGAGCAATCCTTGGCCAAGCTCCGAATGGCAAAGGAGGCCGCAATCAGTTCCAGACAATTGATGTGCAATTGTCTCTTCTCCGCTTACCATCGACCACCGGTCACTCCAGAAGGTCTGGAACCCCACAACAGTAAAAGTTGGCCTCATATTCCAGGACTAAGTCGGGAAGGGAGATGAAGATAGCTCGATCATTCCATGCCTCCATGTATTGTAGCCACCCCATGAGCTTTAGCCTCACCTCCGTCGAGAGGGTGATCTGTTGATCATAGGATGGAAACCTGCAAAGGTGGGTCGCTGAAGAGCTCGGTAGTGGAGCGGAGCAGGAATGATTGCTTGGACGGACGAGGAGAGAAGGCCCACAATGTGAGCTAGAATCTGAAGTGGAATCGTCTTGGAGCATAGCACCCTGCGGATCTCCTTCTTGATCGCCTGGGTCTGAAAGAAAGCCATGACAGATTTCATCACCTTGGTAAAGCACCAAGGGGCCGAGCTGAGTCCAAAAGGAAGTGAACTACCGAAGCTGGTTGTGCCAGAAGAATTGAAGAAACCGGCGGAGATCCTGGTGGACAGGGACTGCGAGATAGGCGTCCTTGAGATCCAGACATAAGCGAGTTGCCCTCTAGTAGAAGATGGATGCCTGAGGAGATGGATGCCTTCCACCTGAAGTGACGGCAGGTGACAAAGATGTTGAGGCTTCTGAGATTTATAACGGGTCAAGATTTCCCTGACTTCTTGTGAACCAGGAAGATGTTGCTGACGAAGTGAGGAGGACCCATGACATGGGTTCTATGGCACCCTTTTGGTCCACTATCTCCTGTTGGGGAAGAGAAGCCAGGGGAGAAAAGGAAGGGCACGTTGAACGTGGGAATAGAAACCCAAGGGTCCAGAGACATGAGGGACCAATTGTGGGAAAAGAGAGATAGCCTGCCCGTAACCCGAAGGGGAGAAGAGATTTGAAAACTGGTAACTTATGGTTAGGGGAAACAGAGGGAAACAGAGCCCGGAAGCGGTACCCTGCCTGACGACTGGTAGCCTCTGGTGGCTGAATGGCTGGCGGTCGCTCGGTTAAGAGGGTAAGTTAGCGTTACCCAGCATGATGCTGCAATGCTGAATCCATTCCCTGGCAGGGGAGGCATCCATTTGGGGTATCAGACATGATCGCTTGTTCGGCCATCAGGAACAATTGGGACAATGGCCCAACAATGTCCAGAAGCTTATCCTGGGCTCTTTTGATACCACCTTTGGCCCCTCTCCTGGGGTTCCTGCAGGTTTTGGATTATGTCACCATCGTGGGGTCAAAGTTGGGGGTCTTAACACCTTGTGTGGCAGCTTAGGACCCGGGCATTCTGCCCGAAGTTTGTTCCAGACCTCCCTCTTTACTGGTTTCTAGATCCATTTGACCAGGGAGTTTGAAATCTGGTCGGGCGGAGTCCACTCAGCCTAGCATGGATTCCTTATATTCTCAGGGTCAAAACAGGGTTCACCTATGGCATTGAGGGCACCAGAATCCTCTGGTATTGCAGCAGCTCCGGATGGAGTCATCATATAGAAGCCTGTAGCCTGGGTATTCAAGGCTGTCTCGCCCATCCCGCGAGAGGCAAGGATGTTCGGATTGTCCGAATCTAGGTCAGAGTCAGGAGAATTGCCTCGCCACTCATCTAGGAGTGCGTTGTAGGCGCCTCATCATCCTTCAAAATAGGCAGAGTCACTTAGATGCAAACAAAGGTAAAACATTTAATACGAACAAAAATAGAACAAAAATATTAAAAGTAGATAACAAAAATATAAAATAAGTCTTACAAAACCTTGGAGAGGAATTTAGTTCATGACATCTGTCCTATGCATTCCTGAGGATGGAGGGAGTGTTCGGGACGTGAAGAGTCCGTGGATGGCAAGTACATCTTCCCTCAACCTCTCTTCCCATGCCTCTCCCATGTCTTACAAATGCCTAGCTTATATATGGTTTGGATAATGATGTCAGTCAATTGGTCTTCACCTAATTGGGTGTTCAAACATGCTCACTGTACGTGGTCACTGTACGCATATTGTAATGCCCTTTTACAGTCACAACTATACCATGCATTAACAAGTTACTATCCTATCTATAGAATGCCTGTTCAGCAAATCCTTCATTCCATATTTAACCCCTTGACTGCAACGACGGCATGGTGCCGTCGCTAGCAGTCCCAGTCAGGTGCTAACGACAGCACCATGCCGTCGCTAGCACTATCTTACCTTGATGGAGGTCTGTGGACCCCCATCACCACCTACCCCGGCGATCTGCCCCTCATATTGAAGGGCATTACTGGGACCACCCGATCCGGCCGGTAATGACGCGATGACGTCACCGCGCAACTTTATTGAAAACTGACAATTGTCAGTTAAAGAGGTATGGGGGCATGCTGCTTAGATGCCTGTATCTCAGGCATCTAAGCAGCTACAGACCCTCAACATATACTGTTGCAAAGGTAATCGCCTCACCTTTCCAACGGTATAATGCTTGTGAAAAAAGAATAAAAAATATTAAGTTAAAAAAAAAATGTACAAAAAAAGTAAAAAAAATGATTTGGGGGTCTCTAAAGGCAGATAAATAAAGATCAAAATTGCCTAGAGACCCCCAAATTAAATTATCTAAACATAAACTAGTTTAACTTTAAAAAAAAAAAAAAAAGTATTCTAGCTAAATGATCACTGTGGTAGCCAATGTTACCACAGTGATCATATAGCTATGATAAGTCACATTCCCTTTTTAAAAATGGCCGATACAAAATTTTAACCCCATGATCCCTTTGATCATGGGGTTTGTCACGAACGCACTCTACTCCAAGCGTGCGCGTGACTTGGTTCTGGTTGTAAAAGGGTTAAAATTCACTATCTGTCTGCACTAGACCGAAAATAGTGATAAAAATACAAAGATCCACCCTTACTACCACCCGCACTTAACTATAATGATATAACAAATATCAAAATAATGCTGCCACCACCAAGACAATTTAGAAATGGGGTGCCTTGGTACCCCAAACAGATCAGACTAAAAAAAAACCCACACAATATATTTTCACACAATAATTATGTGATTTCAAATTACCGATAAAATGGTCTAATCAGGTAACGTGAGTCTTTACCAGACAAAGGCAGAACTTAATAAAGGAATATTTATTATGAACAAAAAAATCACAGTGCATACAAAAAAGATGATAAACAGATTTACACCAAACAGATAAAATAAAAAGGAGAAAATTACAGAAAACCTAACTACTCACTGAATGGTCAAGTAACAGTTTTTCTGTCCGTAGGGCTCCGGCAAGGAAAGATGGCAACTTACTCAAAATTAGATCTTGGCCCCTAGTAAGCAGAATGACCAATCTTCTCTGGTTAATTTTATACACTTTCCCAGTTCATCTCGAGTTTCCAAGCCGGCCCAGAGGTGGTAAAAGCGGAGGGAAGGTGTACCATAAGTGACCTCCCCCTTGTGTGGTGGAAACATATCTAATTTTCATTTTATTGTCCCTCCTGTGCTCGCCACAGCAATAATTCATGCATTTATGAATTTATTGTAAATTGTGAAGTCCATATATATGTCACACTTGCTACATATGACTGAACATCATAGACCTCACAATTCCTTCCAAACCGTTTATGTTGCGCCGCCATGTTTGTACTCTTTTTGTAGGGTGCGCTTTCCCCGTTCTAGGTATGCATTTTTTTCTCCCTTTACAATCATTTCTTTGAGATTGTAAGGGGAAAGAATGGTGTGTGCTTCTGTGAGTGAATGTATGGAAAGTATGGTGTGTGCTTCTGCGAGTGAATGGAGAAATGAAAGGCGTGTGAATGGTCAGCAATTAGGGTTGAAGCCTTGACGTGGCATTACTGCTCACGTAAGAAGTTAAATTATGGCACAAAAAGTACATATTTGCAAAAACTACACCCCTTGGTGCATCAAATGAGGAGCTGCATGTGTTTCTAGTACAAACCTGGAGTGCGCAAAACATATTTTCTAGCCAAAGCGACATATTCCATCATTATTTGTGCACTCAACTTTTGTCCTAGAAATACATGTTGCCCCTCATTTGAACCTCCAAGGGGTGTAGTTTCTTGAAATATGTACTTTATGTACCCTAATTTAACTTCCCAGATGTCTAGACCACTTTAACTTCAGATATGGCAGATTGGAGAATCTTGTTAAAAAAATTGTCTTAAAACATTTAGGGGTGATGCCTGCATTTAGACAGCTCTAGACAGCTGGAAAGTTAAATTATGGTACATAAAGTATATATTTTCAGAAACTACACCCCTTGGCGCATCAAATGAGGGGATGCATGTATTCATAGCACAAGACTGTAGTGCGCAAGACATAAATGAACTTGTCGCTTTTAATTAATTTTTTTTTATTTTTAGAAGTGTGATATTCACTTATTTGTTGCGCACGTCAGATTTGTGATACAAATACAACTAAGACCTCATTTGCTGCAGCTGGGGGTGTAGTTTCTAAAAATATACAGTTTTGTTGGCATATTTTAACATCCCGGGCAGCTAGAGCTGTTTAATTGAAGGCAGCCATGCATTAAATTTAAAGATGTCTTTTGTGATAGTCTAATAAATTTAACTTTTAGCTATAAAATATTAGAAAAACACAGTCTACTGTTCTCAATTTCTGTTTATTTTAGACCGGTTACCTACTACAAATATTTAGCAACACAGCTTTTGATATTAGAGTTTAGATAAATAACATTACGAACTAGTTTTTATTGAGTCGGAAGTGAAAAATTACACTTAATTCCCATTTTTGGCTTTGATTTGCAAACCTAATGAGACATGGTATATTTGGAATCTGCTGGGTGTGCTGAAAAAACAATATATGGTTTGTATAGTTTATTCCCAAGAAATTTACTTCTAAACGCGTTTAAACGTGAGATGCACCAAAATGCCGAAAACCAGCTTAGCACCAGGGTGGGAAATGGCTTAGCAGCCAAGGGGTTAAGGTCAAGGAAACCCTTTTCCCTATTATTGAAGCCTATTAATATATCTTAATGATCATTTATTTATGAACAATGATTACATATCTTTGACTATTGCCTATACCAATAATTACATATGGTCCTTTTATATTATTGGGGTTAGAAGAGATGTTAAATGTGTTAGAATCTTTTACTGAAAGCGATGCTAGGGCTTGTTGGAGGGGCAAATCAAAGGAGGCCCTGGCTACATAGAACCATGATGACAGGACTGCCGTTGAAGGCTTGTGGGTCTCGTCTGCCATAGTTAAGCACTACTCGTGGTGGTATTCACAGCAAGAGAGTATGAGCAGAAACCATTTGAAGATGTTGGCACCAGAGATCTGTGAGAGATCAGCAATAAATGTGCAAGGCATGGTATATAAAACCACAAGGTGGTATAGTAGTCCCAGATGTAGTAAAAGTACCACCCAGATGGGGACAGGGACCAACCTTAAGGGAGGGCCACATGTGATAGGCAAAATGTGCCAGCAAGCACCACATGTCTGAAAAAATTTAATATATCGTTGAAATAAATACCGTATTTATCGGCCTATAACTAAAATACGAAGTAGAAATCCTACCAGCGTGATGAATCCTAGAGCTGCACGATTTGCAGCCACGTCTCCCTTACTTCCGGTCCTGGTAATCTAAAAACACTGACAAAAAGAGGCAAGATTCCTGAAAACAAAAATTAGGCCTAAGGAGACCACCTAGAAACTTTAAGAAACAAGGAAAAACAGCCTGAAACGACTGCAAAAAAAGCCAAAAACTGAACAGCAATAGAAAACGAAAGTGAAAGTAAAAACATAATTGCTTAAGAGAGAGACAGAACCTAATGGTTCCATGAGGCACCATGAGGGAGGAGGGCAGAGAAATGGAACGTGGAAAAAATAAAAGGGAAAATAAAGTGGGAGAAGCACAAGAAGAGGGTTTAGGGCCTATAGAGAGGGTCCTAAAAGCAGAGTCTTTGCAGGGAGCAGAGATAAGGAAGTATAGGGAACAAATAGAGGTTATGTAATTCCAATAATAATAATATCAGAAAAATAAAGATAACGAAAATCAATAATAGAAACAATCAATATAGGAAAATTGAATGGACAATTGATCTGACCTGTTGGTGGTAGCAGCAAAGAAGAGGAAGAGGAGTGGCTGTCTTAAGTCCCTGTTTTATGTTGATTGGTTATATATTTTAATTTTCATGTTTGTCTCTTTGCTGCTATTGGTGGTAGAGTAAAGATGTTATGCAAATTATGAAGCCTACTGTCTTGCTATAAAATTAACTCTTTTACCTCAAGCACACTAGGCTAATAAAATACAGCAAATTTAGCTAGCTAAAATGCAACAAATTTAGCTAGCTAAAATGAAGGGAAGATAGTAGGCAAGCAGTAGGCACTAGACTTGGGCCCCGGGGGGGGGGTCTTCATCTTCAGAAAAAAAAAAAAATCTTGGTATTCGCCCGGTCCTGTCTTCTCTTCGGACGAATATTCGTGGACATTTTTCGTGCTTGTTTTGTCTTCGTTTTTCTCCCGGTTTCCTAGCAGGGGTTAAGAAACACAGGGCCGGCCTTTGGGGTGTGCCACACTCCAGGGGGCGCCGCCGCGGGGTCCGCCGCCGCCACGCGGTCCAACGCCACCGTAGCGTACCGCTGCCGCCGCTGGAGAAGCAGGCTCGCAAGGGAGCGGCATCGGAGGTCTTTAACAGACCTCCGGCTCCCTTGAGTGATTTTAAGCCGGTTAAAGGATCCCGGCGCACAACACTGAAGCCGTGCCCACCGCTGTCCGTGCCCTCTGACCCGGAAGAAGACAGAAGAACTGAAGAAGAGGGGTGAAGAGAAGGAAAAGGAGCTGTAAGGAGAAAAGAGGAAAGGTAGGAAAGCATTCAGTGAGAGTGAGAGTGGATTGGTATATGTGTGGATTGGTGTATGTGTGAATTAGTGTATGTGTGGATTAGTGTATGTGTGGATTGGTATATGTGTGGATTAGTATGTGTGGATTAGTATGTGTGGATTAGTATGTGTGTGGATTGGTATATGTGTGGATTGGTATATGTGTGGATTGGTATGTGTGTGGATTGGTATGTGTGTGGATTGGTATGTGTGTGGATTGGTATGTGTGTGGATTGGTAAATGTGGATTGGTATATATGTGTGGATTAGTGTATATGTGTGGATTGGTAACTGTGGATTGGTATATATGTGTGGATTAGTGTATACGTGTGGATTGGTATATGTGTGGATTGGTATACATGTGGATTGGTATACGTGTGGATTGGTATATATGTGTGGATTAGTGTATATGTGTGGATTGGTATGCGTGTGGATTGGTATGCGTGTGGATTGGTATGCGTGTGGATTGGTAAGTGTGTGAGAGTGATGGGTGTTATGCTGTACCATTTCCAATGTCTTTTTCATGATCTAATTATGCTCTAAAAGTACATCATAACTCCCATCATTCTATACTGTTCCATACAGTGGCAGAGCTGGGAGGCAGAGGCCTTGCACTCCCACCGCAGGACTCCTGAAGGGTAAGTGAACTTCAAAGAGGGAAAGGGTAGATAGTTAGGAGGGGGTTGATAGGGAGAAGGGAGTGAGAAGGGGTAGATAGGGCAGAAGAGAGTGAGAAGGGGTAGATAGGGCAATCATACTCCTATCATGCCAAGTCTGCGAGTACATCCTGGAATCTGGGTAGGCCTGGGCATGATAGGAATGTGATTGCTGTTAATTATATATATATATATATATATATATATATATATATATATATATATATATATAATATTGTTATTTAATTGTTTTGTCCTATTTTGGTGTGTTACTTACTTTAAATAAAAGTGTTAGATTTTTTTATGGTGTGTGGGGGGGGTCATATTCGGTTTTGGCCAGGTAAATGCTGCACTTTCGGTTTCAGTCCAGAATTCGTTTCTACTAAGCCAGACAATGAAGTGGTAGGCCTACACCACATCAATGTTTGGCGTAGTATATAGTGATTGGGGTTTTGTTACAAGTTTTGTTACAAGTTTTTATTCCTTTCTTTTTTTGGGATGGGGGGGCGCCAGAGGAGTAGTCCGCACAGGGCGCCAGAACACCTAAGGCCGGCTCTGAAGAAACACATTGGAGCAGCAGCAGCAGACGCTTTGGCGCCATGAAGGTACGTGTGTGCGACTGTATTGGTTGCCAGCAGGGGGCTTGTCAGACGAGCCCCCTGCCGACAACCAATACAGTCGCACACACATACCTTCATGGTGCAATCCGAGGTGTACACAAATACACATTGCCCTAAACTGAGGGCCAAGTTGCTTAGAGCAGTTGTCTGAGACTTAGACAAACGCTCTGAGCAACTTGGCCTTGGAGAAACGGGGCTTATTTATTTATTTATCATACACACATCCATAGATGTTTAATAAAAGAATAGGGATTTTATGTTTTTAATTCGATTTTAGACCACTTTTAAATACATGCCTAACATTTACTACTTATTTACAATGGCATACTTTCCAACAACCCAACTTTTACGGGACAGGACTGGAAAAAAGCTGGGTCTGTTGGCAGGTATGCGGATTGGAAAAACGTGGGAAATGAGCTAAAAAAAGCTTAGGGTTAATGTACGGGTATGTTTAAGAGTAGTAGTAGTGCGCTGGTTTGGTTAAAGATGTATTATGTCTAAATAATAATTTAATTTTAAATTTAATGGGTGTTAAAAAAAAATAAGGGGTTTAATTAATTTTATTATATTTTTAAAGTTATATTTATTTACTTTATTATATTTATTTAATGTTTATAGTTCTACCTACCTAGCTACCTGCATTTGCATACCTAGTTTAGCTAAACCTGATGGGACAGGACTGGAAAAAAGCAGTACTGTCCCAAAAAAGTTGGGTCTGTTGGCAGGTATGCGGATGGAAAAATGTGGTTCTAGGGTGAAGTGTGAGTTATAGCGTTAATTGTAGGCTAGTGTAGAAGTGAAAGCCAGGGCAAATAACAGGAAAGGTCCTTGTGACTTGTGAATTGTACATGTGTGTGTGCGTGTTATGTTTGGTTGGTTGTGTATCAGACGGAAAAAAATGAAATGAAAGATTTGCTGAGAAAAGGTAGATGATTGAAAAATGGAAAAGGTAAATGAGTGGGCAATTGGCGACCCACTCACCTGTTTCACCCTAAAGCAAAGCATCCAAACACTGTCAGTCTATGACGTTTGGCAGCGGACTTCCAGAGCTCAGACACTAGGCCCTAGCGTAAGCTGGTGTTAGAATATTCTTTGTCCTGAATATCTAAACTTCTTATGTGACCAAACAACGATCAAGACCACAGCTATAAAGTCTTCTTAAGCAGGTTTATTCTATAACAAAGTATCAATATACATACAGTACTGGTTGCTTGAAATGGTGGTAACAGGTACTGTAGGCTCAGTATTCTTGGTGAGATGAAGGTGAAAGAGCGTAGAAAGAGACCTTGCCCTTGTAACCATGCATATTTATACCCCTTTACATTTGGTTAGGGTATACATTAAGGAATCCTATTGGAGCAGTCATAGGATACACTGGCATTCTTCCACAGAAGACCCTCTAAGCTACGTCACCTAATTGATAGCATATGTTCCTAACACTCAAGTTGCATTCAGGCCTAAAGTGTGCAGAACAAAATAAAAGTATAAAATGATTTCTTACACTTCCCACTGTTTATGGTTATGTACCATAAATAAATATGTTTGCAGTCTATTCATACAACATTCGTATCACATTCAGTGAGTGCAGGAAGATATGTACACGATAAGAATATTATAAAAAAAAATCTGTAGAAGACTGATGCATCCTATGTCTTAAAGTTTCCCTTAATATGATCTCTCCCTGCTTTATCTTTTCTTGAATACCTAAATACGCTTTGGGTAAATGGGTGTAATAAAACATTGGTGACAGCAGAGCCAACAGAGGATGTTGCCATTATTTCTGTTGATTTAGCAAAGTTTTTCCACCAAGATGTACCTGAAACTATTGACCTAAACACACGACCATTAAAATCATCCACTTCTCTTTTCTGTCCTGATTATGTCTGGGAATCCTTGAGTATCATTAAGTTGGATATGAGTTGGTCGTAGTATCTGTAAATCTTCTTGAATTTGTAAATCATCCTTAGAACAGTCAATCATCAGTATTGTCGCTGTCAGAACTGCTAGAAACAAAAAGGGTTGTCTCTTCTTGAATGTCAGATGTCTTTGCTTTTGTTGGAGTCTGTATCACCCATAGATCTGTTTTGCACACACTAGGGAAAACAAAATATACAATATCAATATTTAGTTATATACAATTTACATTGATCAGAATGAACCCAAAAACATTTTTGTCTGCGTTTGTTACTCATATTATCCAATGGTCGTTGAACTTTTAACATTATCTTGCCCATTGTATCTATGTTATACTGGCCTTCCCAATTTGCCTCCCATGGACCAGTTTCCCTAAACGTTTTTATCATGACCAAAGCCCCCCTTTGAAAAATCTGGAGGTGCCATTTTCTGCATATGGGTTGCTGCAAATGGAAGAAGCTCTGCTAAGTTATCTTGCAGCAATTGTAACCATTTTGTTTTAGTTATAGCATCTTTTTGTGGCGTAGACAAATATGGTTCATGAGGGAAAGCAAGTGGCATTTTTCTACCAGTCATAAGTTCAAATGGTGTTTACTGTGTAGCTGATGATGTTGTACCTCTAATACCCATAAGAACAGCTGGGAGGGCTTCTACCTTTGTCAAGTAACGTCTTTGCAAGTCTTGATTTCAATGTTCTGTTCATATGTTCCACAATACCAGATGATTGTGGGTGATATGGAACATTAAATTGTTGGTCTATTCCCAAAATTGCGCATAAAGACTGCATAACCTTACCAGTGAAATGAGTACCTCGATCAGACTTGAGTATTCTAGGAAAACTCCATCTGCTGAAGATATGAAACCACAAAGCTTGTGCTGTACAAAAAGCATCATCTTTCCTTAATGGTATACATTCTACCCATTTATAAAATACATCTTCTACCACTAAGGCATTTTTTCCTGATGGTAATGGACCTATGAAATCTATTTGCAATGTAGACCATGGACCATCTGCTGGTGCTATGCGTTGCATTGGTGTTTTTTGTCCTTTGGGCCGAGGATTTACCTGTGCACAAATGAGACATGATTGCACTACTTGCTGTACTGTCTCCTTTAGTACTTCTAATAACCTCTTTTGTCCTATATGACCTAGGTTTTCATGATTATGCTGTGTAAAGAAAGTCTTCAAATGTTCAGGTATAACAGGACGTAATTCTCCATTGTGGTCATGACACAAAACCCTGTTCTCATGAACAAATGGAGGTTTCGGATCAACCCGAGAGGCAGCAAGGGATGGATCCTTTGCTTGTTCCTCTGCAAATGAGGGAGACTGCGTACTTGCCTTTTTTACCAATGCTATGACTAGAGGTTCAGTTTGGTATACGGGTTCACCTGTTAAAGCTGCCCGTTTGGCTAACATGTCAGCTGTTTCATTCCCTACACTGTGAAAATCTTTGTCCTTTCTATGTGCTGGCACTTTAACTATGGCATGAAATCCTGGAACTTGATAAGCAAGTTCAAATATAGCTTCAAGTGAATCTTTGTGTGAAGCATCTACAAAGCCTATCGCTATAGATCACTAGGGGGCCTGTACTTTCCTTCTCCTCAATCTCCAATGCAGTATTTAGAGCTTCCACTTCTGTGCGTTGTGCTGAGAAGTGTCCTGGCAATTTATGTTCAATTGAATACCCTCTTTCTGGATACCAAATGGAATATCCTGTGTAATACTTTCCACCTGAACAAAATCTGGACCCATCAACAAATACCTCTGTGACAGAATGACCTGTCATACAAGGCCCAAGGTACTCAGAGATGGCTCCAGTCTGGCTGCCAAACAGGCAGGAACTCCATTGTGTTGACTAATCCCATTAACAGGATTGCTGCCAGGGGAGATTCAGTAGCTAAAGGGGATTAAAGGTTGGGTTGTCTACATGTACCTGTTTATCAATGTTAATTTATGTTAATAAGGTTCTGTGGCTATATCAGTCTATGTTTTACAACAATAAACTGTTCATTCCTGCTGTACTCAATTCAAGGTAGTTGTGTCTACTTATTGGGTACACATAGCAGGGTTCCAAGGTGTGCATGCTGGCTGGTGCTGGAAGTGATTCCGGGGACAACAGGAGGATACATGTGGGTGATCTCTGGGAGTTACTACAGCTCTCTTGGTGAACCCGTTACAACCTCCTTTCTGAAAGTGGAAGGAAGATCATCTTCCAAGTTTACAATACACTCATGTGGTTTACCTTCATATTACATAAGTTGTGGAAGCACATACTTAGCCTTATGATCAACGGTGATTCTTTTAGAAGACAATGCCAACAACCACTGTGAAAGTCTCTGATTTGAAACACCTGGTATTCCCTTTTCAAGTAGAAGTTTCAAAGGTGTATATGGTGTTTGGAGAATGATATCTTTGAACCCCACTATGTGCTCAGATGGCATTACAGCGAAATGCACTCCAACCAAATGCCTTGTACAAACATACAATCCTCTTTCCACTGGGGAAAGAACATTGGAGAAGTACCCTACAATTTTCCATGTTTCTTGTTGCAATTGTAAAAGTACTGCTGAAACAGCCGTCTCAGACGTATGTACTTGAATAGCAAAAGGTGCAGTAGGATGTATGGTAGCTAAAGTAGGTGCCCTTTGCAGATCTTTTTAAGAACTTCAAAAGAATTTTGATGCTCTTCCTGCCCTGGACCAAAACAAGATTCATTATCCTTTAACAGGTCATATAAAGGTTTTGCTTTTTCAGCAAATCCTTCAATGAATTCCCTGGAAAAATTAATCAATCCCAATAACTGTCTTAATGCCTTTAGTGATGTTGGTACTGGAAGTGAAGCAATTGTTTGAATTCTTTCCTGTATTGGCTTTCTATGTCCGGGACCAATATGAACCCCTAAGTATTGTACTTCTGGTTGCATCGGTTTCACCTCACGTGTGTTCAATTTTATCCCAGATTCCTGCAACAGAGAAAATAATTCAGTCAAAAGAATCAAATGTTCTTCTTCAGTTTCAGTTTGCAGAAGCATGTCATCAACATATTGTAGCAAGCATTCTGGTTTAGAAAATTTAGACAAAACATTTGCCAATGCCTGATGAAAAAAGTTGGTGAACTGTGAAATCCTTGGGGTAAAACAGTAAACACGTATTGCTGATTCTGAAAGGTAAAAGCACATTTATACTGACAGCTCTGTGTGAGAGGTACTGAAAAGAAACCATTACTCACATCTAACACAGTAAAGACTTTAGCATTTGCCAGTAGTCGTGACATCATATCTGGAGTATCTGCTACATGTGCTGAAGGTGGTGTGTATTTGTTTAATACTCTCAAATCAATAGTTAATCTCCATGAGTCATCAGTTTTTTTTTGGTTTTTTTTTTAACAGGCCACAAAGGGTTGTTGCATGGACTGTTTGATTTCCTTACCACCCCTCTTTGTTCCAGATCACACTTGCAATTGAATTTATTGCTTCTGGTGGAAACCCTCCAGGTTAGCGACAATACAGATCAGGTCCCTGTATATCAATCATCACATCTTTAAATCTCCCACATTCATTTTTACTTCGCGGCCAAAGTAAAGGACATTTTTGTACTCTCTCTTTAAGACATTGGTTATTACCAGTATCTGGCCATTGTATTTCTGTAGAAATTGCCTCTACTGGACAAACAAATCCCAAATCACTGTATTCTGAAGGATCTATCAACACTGGTTTTCTACCCTTAGCATCTTTCCAAATTGCCTTATTTCCAAGATCAACAATCCAGCCTCTTTTCTGCATTACATCAGTACCAGTAATATTATCAACATCCTTGCAATACCAAATATCAATTTTCGTTTTTATATATCCTGGTATTTCTAAAGGAATATCTGATATTAATGTTGCAGTAGAACCACCTGTTTTGTCAAATCCTATAACAGTACATTTAGGTGCCTCGTGTGATAACGGTAACTTAGCTGTGCTCCTGTGTCAATTAAGAATTCAGTATCATGACCCTTTAGAAGACCACAACCATCTAAATAAACCGGAGCCAAAAATTCAAGTGGACGCGGCGGCAGGGTCGTAGACCGTTATTGTGGAACAAGTAATTTATCCTTACCACTGCATGTGTTATCAACATAACTTTGTCTGTTTTCTAATGTAGCAGCATTATTTGCATTAGCTACAATTTCCCTGACTTCTCTGATGAGCAGTGCATATGGAGATTCTCTCTGTGATGTAGTGCGTACTGGATTACTTCTATCTTTATGACATTGTTTTTTAACCCCTTGATGACAATTGCCAGTCTGGGCACGTCACGGAAAAACATGTCGTTTACGACAATTGACGTGCCAGGACGTGCCAGGACGTGCCGTCTTTAAACGGCGTTGCTGTAATGCCTCGACCTCGAGGCATTCAGCAACGTCACGATCGGCACTAGGGGCCATCTCTGGCCCCTCCCCGGGGCGCCCGTTTTAAAAGCGTTTAGGAGGCGATCAACGATCACCTCCTAAACTTAAATGGTGTCACTGGAATGCCTCGATCAGGAGGCGTCCAGCGACACCAAACACTTACCCCAGGGTGGACTGTGACCGCTCCGGAGAGTGGTCACAGCCGCCACTGCCGGTGATCTTCACCATCGGCAAGATAGCGACCGTCCTGAAAAAAATTAATAAAGACGAAAAAGGTCTCCAGACCCTCTAGAGAACTCTGGCTCCACTTGCAGGTTGAATACAGGTACTGCATTCAACCATGCAAGCCAATGGAGCGCAGCTTTCTAATCACAGTGTGATTAGTAAAAATAAATGAAAAAATTAAATAAAATTAATAATAATTAGAAAAAAATAGTAAAAAGTAAAAATAATCAGGGGAACCTTCAAGTTGAAAAAAAAATGTAAATTTTTTTTTTAAAAAAGGCAAAAAAAAAATATATATATTTTTGTGAGCAAGTCCTAAAATTAGCATATTAGCTTAAAACAATTCTCGCATGGAAAGAGTTAAAATACTGGCATATTAAATGCCCATGGGGTGTCTACTTTAAAAAAATGATTTGATGAGGTGAATTGAATTGGCCGGGTTCAACAATGTCCCAATTAACACGGGGGGGGGGGGACGGCCACACATCTAATTTCCAATTAGAAAAATGCACACGTACCAAATGTAGCCTTTTAGTTCCCCCAAAAAATGACAAACCCATGCATGTGGGGTATCACTGTACTCAGGAGATGTTGCTGAACACATATTGGGGTGTCGTGTGACAGCGGCATTTACCAGGAGCTGTAAATTCATACATAACATAGGTGTGTGGGGGGAAAACACACACAAAAGAATATTACTGCAAACTTTGAAAAAATACTGGTGGTAAAATGTGTGCATGCATAGAGTTAAAATACCAGCATTTAAAATACCCTGGGGTGTCTAGTTTTCAAAAATATATGGTTTTGTTGGGCACACTGAAATGGCCCGGCTCAAAGATGTACCAAATAGGGCATGGGCAGTGGATCTCCAAATGCCAAAGTTCAACATTGAAAAATGCGCATGCCCCAAATGTGGCCCTTTTGCCCCCAAACAGCCAGGCAAAATCATTCATGTGAGGTATCGCTGTACTCAGGAGATGTTGCTTAACACATATTGGGGTGTTTTATGATAGTGACATATACCAGAACCTGTTTATTCATACCTGAAGTAAAATGTGTGTGAAAAAACAAATGCAAAAACAATTTACTTCCATAAAGTTTGACAAAGGCTGATGGTAGAATAAGTGCTTGGAATGGGTTAAAATACTAGCATTTGGAATACCCTGGGCTGTCTAGTTTTCAAAAATATATGACTTGATGGGGTAAATTGCATTGGCCGGCTTCAAATATACCCGAAATAGCACATGGGGGAAGAATTACCAGATTTGGAAAAAATGGCTTTGAAATAGCAAAACGCTACCTGTACTTATTGCCCCATAATGTGTAAAAAAAAAAGCAAAAAAACATAAAAACATAAAAACATTGGGTATTTCTAAGCTCAGGACAAATATTAGAATCTATTTAGCAGGTTTTTTCATTACCTTTTATAGATGAGTAAAAGATTTTTCAACTAAAAGTTAGAAACAGTCATTTTTTTCTAAATCTTTCACCATATTTTATACTTTTTTTAATAGTAAATAATATGATACAATCAAAACAATGTCATCTAAAGAAAGCCCTTCTTGTCCTGAAAAAAAAATATCTAATGCGTGTGGGTTCAGTAAACGGGAAAGAAGAAAATTACAGCTAAACACGAGCAGCGCAGAAGCAATTGCTATACTAGTAGGGTCTAAATATTTAAACTTTTTAACAAACACTTGTATCATAGAAGCAGGACATTCCTCATCAGAAATTTTAAAAACTATTCTATATGCCTGCTCAAATCTTAACAAGAAAGAAAATGGATCTTCTGAAATTGTAGGTTTCAGATTTTCTAGTATGTCAAGTGTTGGATTTGCATTTTCAGTTGTAAATTTAATCAACTGCTGAAGTCTCTTTATGTGTTCCCTGAATGATTTCATCATCCTCCACTATAGGATAACTAATTGGAGCTATCAATCTTCTTCTCATGTATGTTGGTAACCAGATCTTAAACAATTGATTTTTCTGTTCATTAGACAAGTTATGCTTGTCTGTATTGGATTCAAATACATTTGCATTACCAAATGCATCCAAATTAGAGTTATACCGTGGTATTTCTTTAAGTAGTTTCATTAATTCACTTTGTATTTGTAATTTTAATTTTGCTGCTTTATTTCTAAGTTTCTTTCTTTGCAGTTCCTGTTCTGAACTGACCTCTGGTTCGTCCTCTATATTTTCTGGTATTAAGCTATGTCTTTGCTTATCTTTCCTTCTGCAAATTTGTAATTAAATTCTTAATTTCTAAACAATCCGACAAATCAGAAATCTCTTCTGTTAATAAGTCACATTTAGGACATTCCTTTTCTATTGCACTACTCTGTGAATTACTTTGACTAACATTATTAGTCAGATCATCACCACCATCAAGTAATGTATTAAAAATCTTAATTTTCATTTTTCAACTTTTGTTTCTCCTTATTCACAGAAAATATCATTTTGTCTATCTTATTATTTGCATCTTCACACTGAAGCCATAAATCATGCCACAAAGTTGAATCACTAGCCGTATAAGGAACAAACGTATATTCAAGTTTTGGTAGGCCTCGTATTACACATTTGTATTATTTGAGCCTGTGACTAGCTTAGCGCACCGACATTTTTTCTTTTCCCTGTTTGCACATATTTGAGGTTGTTGGCTCCTCATCAGTCTGGTTGCAGCTTGCTGTCCAGGGGTTAATAGGGAGGAGGTTTAATTGCACCTCCCCCAACACATTAATAAGGTTTTGGTAGCAGTATAAACTGCTTTGTGTGCCCAATATGTAGGAGGTGAGAGTAGGTTCTCACCCTATTGAGAGTGTGCCTTGACGTGGCGGGTGAGCTTAATTATGCTTTGGCCAATTCATATAACCAAAACCTCTCATTTATATTATGTTTATATATTTGTTGCCAACTTTATTAGGGTAAGAAGCGCAGACAGTTTTTGTTTCTTGTATACATTGTACAGCCAATACACTGTTTCTTGCAGCATGCTTACACCTGTTTGGTAGGCCTCGTATTACACATTTGTATTATTTGAGCCTGTGACTAGCATAGCGCACCGACATTTTTTCTTTTCCCTGTATATTCAAGTTTACTTGCAGAAGACAAAGTATAAATAAAATCCATACTTACCGTAGATCAGTTGCATGCTCAATCTGCTCTCAGTACGATACACGGTTCTGGAATGATCTTTCCTTCTCACCACGTGGTCTGGTAATGGTCTGGTAGTGTCGAAGTACACTTTCTTCTGATCACTGATCTTTTTAGTCAGAGGATTTGATCTCTTCAGACAACTTCAGATCTGCACACCATCCCCCCCTTTGTCAGAAGAGGCAAATTAAAGAAACGTGCAGTAAAGGCTCGCCGTAGAAAACTGACTGGCTCGTCAATTTGTTTATTTGAATTTGAATATTCTTTGTCTTGAATGTCTAAATTTATCCAGTGACCAAACAGCGATCAAGACCACAGCTATAAAGTCTTCTTAAGCAGGTTTATTCTATAACAAAGTATCAATATACATACAGTACTGGTTGCTGGAAATGGTGGTAACAGGTACTGTAGGCTCAGTATTCTTGGTGAGATGAAGGTGAAAGAGCGTAGAAAGAGACCTTGCCCTTGTAACCATGCATATTTATACCCCTTTACATTTGGTTAGGGTATACATTAAGAAATCCTATTGGAGCAGTCATAGGATACACTGGCATTCCACAGAAGACCCTCTAAGCTACGTCACCTAATTGATAACATATGTTCCTAACACTCAAGTTGCATTCAGGCCTAAAATGTGCAGAACAAAATAAAAGTATAAAATGATTTCTTACAGCTGGCTACTCTGGCAGAGGCAGCAGGTGTTTCCACACCGCAAACAGATGCAGCCAGGGGTAAAAAACTACCCTTACCATTAGGGACATTTTGGGCTTGACTCTAGCCAGGAAGCGGACTGGCAGAGCACCACCAGTAGCATTGGAAAAGGTGAATGAGTGAGCAATTGGCGACCCACTCACCTGTTTCACCCCAGGGCAAAGCATCCAAACACTGTCAGCCCTTGACATTTGGGAGCAGACTTCCAGAGCTCAGACACTAGGCCCTGGCGGAAGTAGCAGACGTTGCCCCACCACAAACAGACGCAGCCAGGGGGAGAAACTACCCTTACCATTAGGGACATTTGTGGCATTATTTTAGCCAGGAAGTGAACTGGCAAAAGATGCTGGCACCACCACCAGCAGCATTGGAAAAGGAAAAGGCCGATGAGTAGGCAATTGGCTACCCACTCACCTGTTTCACCCCAGAGCAAAGCATCCAAACACTGTCAGCCCTTGACGTTTGGGAGCGAACTTTCAGAGCTCAGACACAAGGCCCTAGCGTAAGTTGGCTACACTGGCGGAAGAAGCAGACGTTGCCACACCGCAAACAAGCGCAACCAGGGGGAGAAACTACCTTGACCATTAGGGACATTTGATGCATGACTTTAGCCAGGAAGCCAGGACAGACAACATCATCTCTTCCTCCTCCTGCACCTCTCCCTCTTCGGACAGCATTCCCATTTTACGCTGCCAGTCACGCACCTTTTGAAGCAGATTGCCCTCTGCTGCTCCAAAATCCTGTCCAGCATCTCTAAAGTGGAGTTTCACCACGTACTGACATCCTGTCGTATGCAGTGTAAGGGAAGACCTGACCTCTCTTGCTCTTCCCTCAAAAGTTGGCTAGCCTTAACACTATGGTGGAAGTGCCCAGCGATCTTTCTGCAGCATGACAGAACTACTGCTGCTACATTATTTCCTTCTGACATTGCTGCCTTGACTACAAGATGGATGATGTGAGCTGCACAGCGCACACCAACAATATGACCATCTCGCAGCGCTTTCACCATATTTCACCGTCAGTTACCACAAAATCAACTTCAACATTGGTGCCCGCCTCCGCTCCCACCCAAAGGCAAAACATTTTCTTCATTGCATGCAGAATATTTTCAGAAGTGTGCTTTTCATCCATCACGTCTGCATGGAGAAGGAATAATCGGTAGCCTGCTGCAGCAGCTTCCTTAGACACACCGGGCTGCCACCAGTGTGCTGTCAATGAAAGGCATGCTGCCCACTAGGTGCACTCCACAAATCTGTTGTGAAATAAACACACTGACCAGCAGCCTTGGAAAGCTCTGCTTGGTACCTTGCATGCTGCTCGTGCATGTGGAAGATGCTGCTTGGGGCAAAAGGCACTTTTTACTCACTGGGCTAGTAGAATAACTAGTTGTGATACCCTTTAACTTTGAACGTGCTTCTGGTGTTTTAGGCTTTCCGTAAAAAACGATAGCGCTTCTGGGCCTAGCAGCACTACTACTGCCTGCTTTTGGTGCCTTTACTTGATGCTTCAAGCAATGCTTCCCCAAACGATAAGCGAGTGCTTGGCCTACTTGGCCGACTAGACTGATGCATAGGCTGCATCGTAGAAGAACTGGTGGTTGTGGTGGTAGATGGAGCTTGTCCCTCCTTAGTCCCAAAAGGAGGATCTATTTCAAATGTTGTGTTGTGTGTGTAGTGTAGTGTTTAAAACTAGGGGTACAGGAAAAATTTATTAAGAAAAATAGGATTTTAAAAAATAAAATTAAAAATTAAAAGGAAACAAAATAAAAAAAATAAAACAAAACAATTAGAGGAAGTTTCTCTTCAGTGCTACTGCTGAAAAACTATGCACAACTGCACTGTGCTGTTGTGTGCAATCTGCCAAAGTGCTTAAATTATTTTAATTATTAACTAAATATTAACTATTAACTAGCAGTTTTTTATTTTAAATTTACACGGGCCTAAGAGCCTACTACTATGCTAAAGATATATTTCCTTACTAGTCTAAGTCTACCTCTAGGCAAATGCAGACACTCTCAAGCCCACTAAGCTAATGTGAGTATATGATTTATTATTAATTTATATAATATTAATAGATTACAAATTACAATTACTTATTATATTATGGGGTTAAACAACTTTTAGTTTAAATCAGATACAGAAGCAGACAGATATAGTTGTCCTACTTCTGCTTACTCTACAAAAATGTGCTAAATTTTCATTTTTAATAGTACTACAGCTACTTTGAAGCTTTGCTTAGTACAGTTGTCACACAGTCAATCTTTCTTGAAAATAAATTAGAAAAAAGAAAAAAAAACAGTTAGCTTCACTGCTTGCTGAACAAAAACTAGACTTGCGCATTCGTCTTCGGGCGAACATGAAAACGAGCACGAAGAGGCCGTTTTTTTGTTCGTTCCGAAGACACGCCGAAGAGAATACAGTGCCGGCAAAACGTAGGAGAAGACGAAGACTCACAACCACGAAGAATCGAAGATTCTTCGTGATCGTCTTCCTTTTTGCTGCGCAGCCGCCAAAATTTCAAACAGGAGTGAGCTGATCTCGTCTGTCCAATCAGCTCACTCTTGTGACGTCACGCTAAGGGTCTCGTCCAATGCCTGTGCTGCTGATTTTTGAATTCTGAAGGCGCCTTTATAAGACCAGAGCTTGCCTGAGAGATCCATTCATTTTTCGCTGTGACTGCTTTGGCAACACTGCTGTGCTGCATCCGAGCGTTACAGAGAGAGATTGTTCTGTTCTGTGTGAGACTGGTAAGCCTTTCTCACAGTGTACTTCATCCTCACTTCAGTGCTACTTAATATAATTAATAATAATAATTTGATTAATTAAATTTTTTTTATTTAATTTGTCATCAACTGTAGTGTAAGTGCTGTTGAGTTGACAGTGCACCCAGTGCCTTAGTGGCACTGGGGTGCCCTTGCCCTGGGCTGGCACTAGTGCCTATTGCCTGTCCTGCTTAAATAAATTAAATAGAATTTATAAATAATAATTTAATAGAATCTATAATTTAATAGTTCATTATTATATATATATATATTTGTCAGTCATATATATATATATTCTATAGTATACTAGTGTAGCGTGTACTGTAGACATTCATCTACTAGTGTCTAATTTAAAATCAGTAATATTAATTAATATAATTAATAATTGAATTCATTATAAACTTATATATATATTTGTCAGTTATAGTTAGTAATAGTATACTAGTGTAGAGTGTACTGTAGACATTCAAGACATCTACTAGTGTCTAATCTAAAATCAGTAATATCAATAATTCTATAATTCTTTCTTGTCTTAATAGTTAATTAAATTAGCTATAAATAAAAGTAATAATATTAATTAATTACTACTAGCGTATAGTTCAGCTAATCTTATTAGTACTGGTGCTGCAGCTCTATAGTTTGTGCTTTGTTTTAGCAACAGTAAGAGACCAAGTCAATTTTTCTTAATTAATCTTTCATTTTATTTCATTTGTTTTGCTCACCTCAGTCCATCAGTGAAGTGAACTTGTTGGGCTAGTGAGTGCAGCCGCATAAGTGCTGTGTTTTTTTTTGATCAGCAAGCAGTGACGTTAACTGTTTTGCAAAGATTTTCTCATTTATTTTACATTTTATTTCAATTTTATTAAAAGTACCCTTAGTGTTTTGCTCACCTCAGTCCATCAGTGAAGTGAACTTGTTGGGCTAGTGAGTGCAGCAAGCAGTGAAGCTAACTGTTTTGCTGTGACATTTTATTTTATTTCTAATTCTTTTCAAGAAAAATTGACTGTGACGAGCTGTACTAAGCAAAGCTTCAAGCTACTAGCTGTAGTACTAAAATAATTCTAATCTTCTTTAATCTTAATCTATAATATATTATAAATAATAATATTCTAATTCATAATCTATAATATAAGTAATTCTAATTCTAAATTCTAATTCATAATCTATATTCTTCTATCTATAATACATAATATATAAGTAAATTAGTTCTAATCTATTAATATTATATAACTTAATATTAATTAATAAATCATATACTGAATCTGATTTAACCTCACTTTAGCTTAGTGGGTTTGAGAGCGTCTGCCTAGAGGTAGACTTATAGTAAGGAAATATAGCTTTAGGCTAGCATAGTGGTAGGCTAAGCTCTTAGGCCCGTGTAAATTCAAATTAAAAATAAAATACTGCTAGTTATTAAATAGTTAATCTTGAGTTAATAATTTAAATAACTTTAGGATTTTGGCAGATTGCACACAGCACAGTGCAGTAGTGCATAGTTTTACTTTTTAAGCAGTAGCACTGAAGAGAACTTCCTCTAATTTTTTTGTCTTTAATTCGTTTTTCCTTTTTTTTATTTTTATTTTTTTATTTTTTTTTTATAGTTTTTTAAACACTACACTACACTACACTACACTACACTACACACACAACACAAAATTTGAAATGGATCCTCCTTTTGGGACTAAGGAGGGACAAGCTCCATCTACCACCACCACCACCACCACCACCAGCACCACCACCAGCACCACCACCAGCTCTAAGATGCAGCCTTTGCGTCAGTCTAGTCGGCCAAGTAGGCCAAGCTCTCGCTTATCATTTGGGGAAGCATTGCTTGAAGGATCATCAAGTAAAGGAAAGGCACCAAAAGCAGGCAGTAGTAGTGCGGCTAGGCCCACAAGCTCTATGGTTTTTTACGGAAAGCCTAAAGCACCAGAAGCACGTTCAAAGTTAAAGGGTAGCACAAGTAGTACCAGCCCAGTGACTAAAAAGAAGTGCCTTTTGCCCCAAGCAGCATCTTCCCAATCCACCAGCAGCATGCAAGGTACCAAGCAGAGCCAAATTAGCAGCAAGACTCAGAGGGGTCCCAAACCAAAGCGATCTCATTCCTTTGTAGGGAAAACCACCACCACCCCCGCCTCTACCACCACTAGTGCTGCGCCTACTGTTCCCACTGGTACCGCCACGCCATGTCCTCCTAGTACCTCTAGCAAGCCACCAAGTCCTTACAAAATTTTTGTAAAGACAGTTAGAGAGAGGGCTACACATAGTGGAACTCCACCTAGCGAGGTAGCAGAGGAGCCTGAGACTGAGAGGCCAAGTGCAGAGTCTATTCTTCCTGCTCGCACTACTACTAGTCACGAGTCTCACGACGATATCAGTCTTAGCTCCAGCCTAGCAGGAATTCCATTCGATCTGGCTAATGAAGAGCTAGACTATGAGCCAGAGGAAGTAGAGGAGATGAGTGGTCAGGAATCAGATTCCTCAGGGAGCAGTGTCCAAATGACTAGTGCACAATTTTCCCCTGAGCCTCCACCTTCTCCGCTACGATCATCACCATCACCACCACCAGCAGCAGCAGCAAAACCTAGCAAATCTAAAGCAATTAGCAGTCCCACTATGGCCAGTACTGTTACCACCAGTCCCACCACCACTAGTTCTGCCTCTGTTCATCCACCCCGAGCAGTAAGAGCAGCACCCAAGGCACACTCCAAGGCTATGCGCGCCCCAATTTGGGAGCACTTTGAAAATGTTGAAGAAGGGCGCTATGGAAAGTGCAAACATTGTGGGAAGCTAATAAGCAGAGGGAAAGTGTCTGGCCATTTTACCAGTGCTAGCATGAAGCATCACCTCAGCACTCAACACAACGCTGTGCTATTGGGGAAAGATGCAGAGGTAAAACTTAGTGCAGGCAGCATAGCTGGTGGCCGTGGAAAAACCCCAACAGCTTCTTCTTCTGAGCCAATAGCAGCAGCAGCAGCAACTAGTGCTGGCAGCCAGAGACCAAGGCAGGTTGGAGCACTGCATGTCCAGCCCACCCTGGAACAATTTGTGGCATTCCAATCCAAAAGGTCAATGCCCAAACAGCAGGCCAATAAAGTAACGCGACTGATTGGTCAGTTCATTGCTGTTGGAGGGGCATCCTTCTCTATGATCGAAGGGGAGCCTTTCAAACAATTGATGGCGGCTGTGGCTCCACAATATACAGTTCCGTCACGTTCCACTTTCAGCAGGAACATTGTCCCCTCATTGTATCGGTCCTGTGTTGCAGCAGTGAAAGAGGAGCTTTCCAAGGCTGCTGGTCAGTCTGTTCATTTCACTACAGATTTGTGGAGTGCACCTAGCGGCCAGCATGCCTTTCTTTCTTTGACAGCACACTGGTGGCAGCCCGGTGTGTCTAAGGAAGCTGCTGCAGCAGGCTACCGATCTTTCCTTCTCCATGCAGAAGTGATGGATGAAAAGCACACTTCCCAAAACATTCTGCATGCGATGAGGAAAATGTTTAGCCTTTGGGTGGGAGCAGAGGCGGGCACCAATGTTGAAGTTGGTTTTGTGGTAACTGACGGAGGTGCCAATATGGTGAAAGCGCTGCGAGATGGTCATATTGTTGGTGTGCGCTGTGCAGCCCACATCATCCATCTTGTAGTGAAGGCAGCAATGTCAGAAGAAACTAATGTGGCAGCAGTAGTTCTGTCCCGCTGCAGAAAGATCGCTGGGCACTTTCACCATAGTGCTAAGGCTAGCCAACTTTTGAGGGAAGAGCAAGAGAGGTCAGGTCTTCCCGTACACTGCCTACGTCAGGATGTCAGTACACGGTGGAACTCCACGTTAGACATGCTCGAGAGGATTTTGGAGCAGCAGAGGGCAATCCATAATCTTGCCTCAGAGCACAATATTGGGATTACCTCTCCATTGAATAGGGAGGATTGGACAGTGATCGCCCAGCTAGTGGCAGTCCTTAAACCATTCAGGGATGCCACAGAAAATTTAAGCTCAAACACTGCCAGTCTGGCCCAGGTAATCCCAGTGTTCTCCCATCTAGGCAGCAAGATGGATGTGTTCCTTGGAAACCGTGAGGCTGTTCAAGGTGGCACTCTACATCCTGACGTAGCAGCCATAGTCAGGAAGCTGAAGGATCTGCTAAAAGTACACCTTCGCAAACGAATGGAAGAGAGTCCCGAAATGATGCTAGCGTGCCTTTGCGATCCAAGAATTAAGGGAAAGCTGGCTTTGAAATTTAATGTTCTCAGTAGCTACCGGGAGCAATTGGTCAACAAGGTGCGTGACTGGCAGCGTAAAATGGGAATGCTGTCCGAGGAGGGAGAGGTGCAGGAGGAGGAAGAGATGATGTGGTCTGCTACTCCTAGCAGCAGCATCAGCAGCAGTGCCACAAGCAGTACAACACAGCTGAGTGGAGCAGCTGCGTTTTGGGAAGAGGCACTTGGGAGTATAGTTGGACCATCTGACAGAGCTAGCAGCAGAAAGGAGAGTAGTGCTGCTGAAATGGTCAAACTTTACCTCTGTGAAGTTCCTTCTGCGCCTAATGTTGATCCTCTTAGCTACTGGGATGAAAAGAAGAGTGTGTGGCCTGCACTCTCATGGGTTGCGCAGCAGCTACTATCATGTCCGCCAACCACTGTTCAAAGTGAGCGCGTGTTTTCTATGACTGGAAACATACTGAGTCCACAGCGCTCACGCATGGCACCTCATCTGATGGAGCAGATTGCCTTCCTTAAATTCAATCTGCCCAAGTTGGGTTACCCAGCTCTTAGCTTGGAAAGTTAATTTTTGTTATCTGTAATGTTTAAGGTAGTTTCTCCCCCTGGTTGCACGTGTTTGCGGTGTGGCAACGTCTGCTACCTCCGCCGGTGTAGCCAATTTACGCTAGGGCCTAGTGTCTGAGTTCTGGAAGTCCGCTCCCAAACGCCATGGACTGACAGACTTTCATGCTTTGCCCTGGGGTGAAACAGGTGAGCGGGTCGTCAATTGCCCACTCATTCACCTTTTTCCTTTTCCAACGGTGCTGCTGGTGGTGGTGCCAGCATCTTTTGCCAGTTCGCTTCCTGGCTGAAATCATGCCTCAAATGTCCCTAATGGAGAGGGTAGTTTCTCCCCCTGGTTGCACTTGCTGCGGTGTGGCAATGCCTGCTACCTCCGCCGGTGTAGCCAATTTACGCTAGGGCCTAGTGTCTGAGTTCTGGAAGTCTTCTCCCAAACGCCAAGGACTGACAGTCTTTGGATGCTTTGCCCTGGGGTGAAACAGGTGAGCGGGTCGTCAATTGCCCACTCATTTGCCTTTTCCAATGCTGCTGCTGCTGCTGCTGGTGGTGGTGGTGCCAGCGTCTCTTCTCTGCCAGTTCGCTTCCTGGCTAGTGTCATGCCTTAAATGTCCCTAATGGAGAGGGTAGTTTCTCCCCCCTGGTTGCACTTGCTGCGGTGTGGCAATGCCTGCTACCTCCGCCGGTGTAGCCAATTTACGCTAGGGCCTAGTGTCTGAGTTCTGGAAGTCTGCTCCCAAACGCCAAGGACTGACAGTCTTTGGATGCTTTGCCCTGGGGTGAAACAGGTGAGCGGGTCGTCAATTGCCCACTCATTTGCCTTTTCCAATGCTGCTGCTGCTGCTGCTGGTGGTGCCAGCATCTCTTCTCTGCCAGTTCGCTTCCTGGCTAGTGTCATGCCTTAAATGTCCCTAATGGAGAGGGTAGTTTCTCCCCCCTGGTTGCACTTGCTGCGGTGTGGCAACGCCTGCTACCTCCGCCAATGTAGCCAGCTTACGCTAGGGCCTTGTGTCTGAGTTCTGGAAGTCCGCTCCCAAACGCCAAGGACTGACAGTTTTTGGATGCTTTGCCCTGGGGTGAAACAGGTGAGCGGGTCGTCAATTGCCCACTCATTCGCCTTTTCCAATGCTGCTGCTGCTGCTGGTGGTGGTGCCAGTGTCTCTTCTCTGCCAGTTCGCTTCCTGGCTAGTGTCATGCCTTAAATGTCCCTAATGGAGAGGGTAGTTTCTCCCCCCTGGTTGCACTTGCTGCGGTGTGGCAACGCCTGCTACCTCCGCCAATGTAGCCAGCTTACGCTAGGGCCTTGTGTCTGAGTTCTGGAAGTCCGCTCCCAAACGCCAAGGACTGACAGTTTTTGGATGCTTTGCCCTGGGGTGAAACAGGTGAGCGGGTCGTCAATTGCCCACTCATTCGCCTTTTCCAATGCTGCTGCTGCTGCTGCTGGTGGTGGTGCCAGTGTCTCTTCTCTGCCAGTTCGCTTCCTGGCTAGTGTCATGCCTTAAATGTCCCTTATGGTAAGGGCAGTTTCTCCCCCCTGGTTGCACTTGCTGCGGTGTGGCAACGCCTGCTACCTCCGCCAATGTAGCCAGCTTACGCTAGGGCCTTGTGTCTGAGTTCTGGAAGTCCGCTCCCAAACGCCAAGGACTGACAGTGTTTGGATGCTTTGCCCTGGGGTGAAACAGGTGAGCGGGTCGTCAATTGCCCACTCATTTGCCTTTTCCAATGCTGCTGCTGCTGCTGCTGCTGGTGGTGCCAGCATCTCTTCTCTGCCAGTTCGCTTCCTGGCTAGTGTCATGCCTTAAATGTCCCTTATGGTAAGGGCAGTTTCTCCCCCCTGGTTGCACTTGCTGCGGTGTGGCAACGCCTGCTACCTCCGCCAATGTAGCCAGCTTACGCTAGGGCCTTGTGTCTGAGTTCTGGAAGTCCGCTCCCAAACGCCAAGGACTGACAGTGTTTGGATGCTTTGCCCTGGGGTGAAACAGGTGAGCGGGTCGTCAATTGCCCACTCATTTGCCTTTTCCAATGCTGCTGCTGCTGCTGCTGGTGGTGCCAGCATCTCTTCTCTGCCAGTTCGCTTCCTGGCTAGTGTCATGCCTTAAATGTCCCTTATGGTAAGGGCAGTTTCTCCCCCCAGGTTGCACTTGCTGCGGTGTGGCAACGCCTGCTACCTCCGCCAATGTAGCCAGCTTACGCTAGGGCCTTGTGTCTGAGTTCTGGAAGTCGGCCCCCAACGCCAAGGACTGACAGTGTTTGGATGCTTTGCCCTGGGGTGAAACAGGTGAGCGGGTCGTCAATTGCCCACTCATTTGCCTTTTCCAATGCTGCTGCTGCTGCTGCTGCTGTCATGCCTTAAATGTCCCTAATGGAGAGGGTAGTTTCTCCCCCCTGGTTGCACTTGCTGCGGTGTGGCAACGCCTGCTACCTCCGCCAATGTAGCCAGCTTACGCTAGGGCCTTGTGTCTGAGTTCTGGAAGTCCGCTCCCAAACGCCAAGGACTGACAGTTTTTGGATGCTTTGCCCTGGGGTGAAACAGGTGAGCGGGTCGTCAATTGCCCACTCATTCGCCTTTTCCAATGCTGCTGCTGCTGCTGCTGCTGGTGGTGGTGCCAGTGTCTCTTCTCTGCCAGTTCGCTTCCTGGCTAGTGTCATGCCTTAAATGTCCCTAATGGAGAGGGTAGTTTCTCCCCCCTGGTTGCACTTGCTGTGGTGTGGCAACGCCTGCTACCTCCGCCAATGTAGCCAGCTTACGCTAGGGCCTTGTGTCTGAGTTCTGGAAGTCCGCTCCCAAACGCCAAGGACTGACAGTTTTTGGATGCTTTGCCTTGGGGTGAAACAGGTGAGCGGGTCGTCAATTGCCCACTCATTCGCCTTTTCCAATGCTGCTGCTGCTGCTGCTGCTGCTGGTGGTGGTGCCAGTGTCTCTTCTCTGCCAGTTCGCTTCCTGGCTAGTGTCATGCCTTAAATGTCCCTAATGGAGAGGGTAGTTTCTCCCCCCTGGTTGCACTTGCTGCGGTGTGGCAACGCCTGCTACCTCCGCCAATGTAGCCAGCTTACGCTAGGGCCTTGTGTCTGAGTTCTGGAAGTCCGCTCCCAAACGCCAAGGACTGACAGTTTTTGGATGCTTTGCCCTGGGGTGAAACAGGTGAGCGGGTCGTCAATTGCCCACTCATTCGCCTTTTCCAATGCTGCTGCTGCTGCTGCTGCTGCTGGTGGTGGTGCCAGTGTCTCTTCTCTGCCAGTTCGCTTCCTGGCTAGTGTCATGCCTTAAATGTCCCTTATGGTAAGGGCAGTTTCTCCCCCCTGGTTGCACTTGCTGCGGTGTGGCAACGCCTGCTACCTCCGCCAATGTAGCCAGCTTACGCTAGGGCCTTGTGTCTGAGTTCTGGAAGTCCGCTCCCAAACGCCAAGGACTGACAGTGTTTGGATGCTTTGCCCTGGGGTGAAACAGGTGAGCGGGTCGTCAATTGCCCACTCATTTGCCTTTTCCAATGCTGCTGCTGCTGCTGCTGCTGGTGGTGCCAGCATCTCTTCTCTGCCAGTTCGCTTCCTGGCTAGTGTCATGCCTTAAATGTCCCTTATGGTAAGGGCAGTTTCTCCCCCCTGGTTGCACTTGCTGCGGTGTGGCAACGCCTGCTACCTCCGCCAATGTAGCCAGCTTACGCTAGGGCCTTGTGTCTGAGTTCTGGAAGTCGGCCCCCAACGCCAAGGACTGACAGTGTTTGGATGCTTTGCCCTGGGGTGAAACAGGTGAGCGGGTCGTCAATTGCCCACTCATTTGCCTTTTCCAATGCTGCTGCTGCTGCTGCTGGTGGTGCCAGCATCTCTTCTCTGCCAGTTCGCTTCCTGGCTAGTGTCATGCCTTAAATGTCCCTTATGGTAAGGGCAGTTTCTCCCCCCTGGTTGCACTTGCTGCGGTGTGGCAACGCCTGCTACCTCCGCCAATGTAGCCAGCTTACGCTAGGGCCTTGTGTCTGAGTTCTGGAAGTCCGCTCCCAAACGCCAAGGACTGACAGTGTTTGGATGCTTTGCCCTGGGGTGAAACAGGTGAGCGGGTCGTCAATTGCCCACTCATTTGCCTTTTCCAATGCTGCTGCTGCTGCTGCTGGTGGTGCCAGTGTCTCTTCTCTGCCAGTTCGCTTCCTGGCTAGTGTCATGCCTCAAATGTCCCTAATGGTAAGGGCAGTTTCTCCCCCCTGGCTGCCTCTGTCTGCGGTGTGGCAACGCCTGCTACCTCCGCCGGAGTGGCCAGCTTACACTAGGGCCTAGTGTCTGAGCTCTGGAAGTCTGCTGCCAAACGTCTAAGACTGACAGTGTTTGGGTGCTTTGCCCTGGGGTGAAACAGGTGAGTGGGTCGCCAATTGCCCACTCATTCGCCTTTCCCAATTTTGCTGCTGCTGGTGGTGGTGGTGCCAGCATCTCTTCTCTGCCAGTTCACTTCCTGGCTAGTGTCATGCCCAAAATGTCCCTAGTGGTAAGGGCAGTTTCTCCCCTCTGGCTGCGTCTGTTTGCGGTGTGGCAACGCCTGCTACCTCCGCCGGAGTGGCCAGCTTACGCTAGGGCCTAGTGTCTGAGCTCTGGAAGTCTGCTGCCAAACGTCTAAGACTGACAGTGTTTGGGTGCTTTGCCCTGGGGTGAAACAGGTGAGTGGGTCGCCAATTGCCCACTCATTCGCCTTTCCCAATTTTGCTGCTGCTGGTGGTGGTGGTGCCAGCATCTCTTCTCTGCCAGTTCGCTTCCTGGCTAGTGTCATGCCCAAAATGTCCCTAGTGGTAAGGGCAGTTTCTCCCCTCTGGCTGCGTCTGTTTGCGGTGTGGCAACGCCTGCTACCTCCGCCGGAGTGGCCAGCTTACGCTAAGGCCTTGTGTCTGAGCTCTGGAAGTCCGCTGCCAAACGTCTAGGACTGACAGTGTTTGGGTGCTTTGCCCTGGGGTGAAACAGGTGAGTGGGTCCCAATTGCCCACTCATTCGCCTTTCCCAATTCTGCTGCTGCTGCTGCTGCTGGTGGTGCCAGTGTCTCTTCTCTGCCAGTTCGCTTCCTGGCTAGTGTCATGAATCAAATGTCCCTAGTGGTAAGGGCAGTTTCTCCCCCCTGGCTGCCTCTGTCTGCGGTGTGGCAACGCCTGCTACCTCCGCCGGAGTGGCCAGCTTACGCTAGGGCCTTGTGTCTGAGCTCTGGAAGTCCGCTGCCAAACGTCTAGGACTGACAGTGTTTGGGTGCTTTGCCCTGGGGTGAAACAGGTGAGTGGGTCGCCAATTGCCCACTCATTCGCCTTTCCCAATTCTGCTGCTGCTGCTGCTGCTGGTGGTGCCAGTGTCTCTTCTCTGCCAGTTCGCTTCCTGGCTAGTGTCATGAATCAAATGTCCCTAGTGGTAAGGGCAGTTTCTCCCCCCTGGCTGCCTCTGTCTGCGGTGTGGCAACGCCTGCTACCTCCGCCGGAGTGGCCAGCTTACGCTAGGGCCTTGTGTCTGAGCTCTGGAAGTCCGCTGCCAAACGTCTAGGACTGACAGTGTTTGGGTGCTTTGCCCTGGGGTGAAACAGGTGAGTGGGTCGCCAATTGCCCACTCATTCGCCTTTCCCAATTCTGCTGCTGCTGCTGGTGGTGGTGGTGCCAGTGTCTCTTCTCTGCCAGTTCGCTTCCTGGCTAGTGTCATGAATCAAATGTCCCTAATGGTAAGGGCAGTTTCTCCCCCCTGGCTGCCTCTGTCTGCGGTGTGGCAACGCCTGCTACCTCCGCCGGAGTGGCCAGCTTACTCTAGGGCCTTGTGTCTGAGCTCTGGAAGTCCGCTGCCAAACGTCTAGGACTGACAGTGTTTGGGTGCTTTGCCCTGGGGTGAAACAGGTGAGTGGGTCGCCAATTGCCCACTCATTCGCCTTTCCCAATTCTGCTGCTGCTGCTGCTGGTGGTGGTGCCAGTGTCTCTTCTCTGCCAGTTCGCTTCCTGGCTAGTGTCATGAATCAAATGTCCCTAATGGTAAGGGCAGTTTCTCCCCCCTGGCTGCCTCTGTCTGCGGTGTGGCAACGCCTGCTACCTCCGCCGGAGTGGCCAGCTTACGCTAGGGCCTTGTGTCTGAGCTCTGGAAGTCTGCTGCCAAACGTCTAAGACTGACAGTGTTTGGGTGCTTTGCCCTGGGGTGAAACAGGTGAGTGGGTCGCCAATTGCCCACTCATTCGCCTTTCCCATTTTTCAATGCTGCTGCTGGTGGTGGTGGTGGTGCCAGCATCTCTTCTCTGCCATTTCGCTTCCTGGCTAGAGTCATGCCCAAAATGTCCCTAGTGGTAAGGGCAGTTTCTCCCCTCTGGCTGCGTCTGTTTGCGGTGTGGCAACGCCTGCTACCTCCGCCGGAGTGGCCAGCTTACGCTAGGGCCTTGTGTCTGAGCTCTGGAAGTCTGCTGCCAAACGTCTAAGACTGACAGTGTTTGGGTGCTTTGCCCTGGGGTGAAACAGGTGAGTGGGTCGCCAATTGCCCACTCATTCGCCTTTCCCATTTTTCAATGCTGCTGCTGGTGGTGGTGGTGGTGCCAGCATCTCTTCTCTGCCAGTTCGCTTCCTGGCTAGAGTCATGCCCAAAATGTCCCTAGTGGTAAGGGCAGTTTCTCCCCTCTGGCTGCGTCTGTTTGCGGTGTGGCAACGCCTGCTACCTCCGCCGGAGTGGCCAGCTTACGCTAGGGCCTTGAGTCTGAGCTCTGGAAGTCTGCTGCCAAACGTCTAGGACTGACAGTGTTTGGATGCTTTGCTCTGGGGTGAAACAGGTGAGTGGGTCGCCAATTGCCCACTCATTCGCCTTTTCCATTTCCTTTTCCATTTCCATTTCATTATTTTC
This sequence comes from Spea bombifrons, assembly GCF_027358695.1. NCBI lineage: Eukaryota > Metazoa > Chordata > Amphibia > Anura > Pelobatidae > Spea > Spea bombifrons. The sequence continues at coordinate 42,721,405 of NC_071091.1, forward strand.
CTTCTGATACACAACCAACCAACCAAACATAACACACACAATAACACAAATAACACAGTGACATAACACATAACACACATAACACATATAACCCAGTGACAAGTGACAACACACATAACACACATAACACATTCACGTACAATGCACAAATCACAAGGACCTTTCCTCTTGTTATTTGTCCTGGCCTTCATTTCTACACTCACTAGCATTAACGCTATAACTCACACTTCATACTATAACATTTTTCCATCCACATACCTGCCAACAGACCCAACTTTTTCAGGGACAGTCCTGCTTTTTTCCAGTCCTAGCTAAACTAGGTATGCAAATACACGTTGGTAGTTATAGCTCGGTAGGTAGCACTAGTATAAACATTAAATAAATATAATAAAGTACTAAATAATAAATCTAACTTTAAAATACATTTAAATAAACCCCTAATTTTTTTTTAAAAAACCATTAAAATTAAAATTAAATTATTATTTAGACATAATACATCTTTAACCAAAGCAGTGCACTGCTACTAATCTTAAACATAACCGTATATTAACCCTAAGCTATTTTTTAGTTCTTGTCCAACATTTTTCCATCCGCATACCTGCCAACACACCCAAGATTTTGGTGGACAGTCCTGCTTTTTTCCAGTCCTGTCCAGTAAAAGTTGGGTTGTTGCAAAGTATGCCATTGTAAATAGGTAGCAAATGTTAGGCATGTATTACAAGTGGTCCAAAATCAATTTAAAAATGTAAAATAATCCCTATTCTTTTATTAAACATCTATGGATGTGTGATTGTGTATGATAAACGGAGGCCAAGTTCCTTGGAGCATTTGTCTCTAGGTAATTTTGTGTACAGTACACCTCAGTACGTGTGTGCAACTCTATTGGTCGTTTCGGCAGGGGGCTGGCCTGCCATCAACAAATGAAGTGCGTTCTGCAATTCACTAGTTGATGCCAGACCAGCCCCCTGCCGAAACGACCAATAGAGTTGCACACACGTTCCTTCACGGCAGCTGCTGCTGCTGCTCCGATGTGTTGTTAACCCCGTATTAACCCCTGCTAGGCAACCGGGAAGAAAACGAAGATTAAACGAGCACGAAGAATGTCCGCGAATATTCGCCCGAAGAGAAGACAGGAACGGGCGAATATTCGCAGAATACGAAGGTTTTTTTTCCCCCGAAGACGAGCACGAAGACGAACACGAAGAGCCCCCTGGTGCCCAAGTCTAACAAAAACACACAGCGCTTATGCGGCTGCACTCACTAGCCCAACAAGTTCACTTCACTGTCGGACTGAGGTGAGCAAAACACTAGGGTACTTTTAATAAAATAAAATTTAAAATGAGAACATAATCTTTAGCAAAACAGTTACCGCCACTGCTTGCTGAACCAAAAAAAAAAAAAACACAGCACTTATGCGGCTGCACTCACTATCTCAACAAGTTCACTTCACTGATGGACTGAGGTGAGCAAAACATATGCTAGAAGAAAGCACAAACTAAAGAGCTGCAGCACCAGTAGCTTAACTATAACATTAACTAAATTATTAACTAAGTAATTAATAATTAGGGTTTAGGGAGTTCTTATATTAATATAATTAATAAAATTAATTATCAAAGTCTAGATTGAGTTTAAGGGTAGTAGTTTACTGGTTAATCTTTATGTGGGATAAATTATTATTAACCCTTCTACCTGACAGACTGTCTCAAGCAAAATAAGCCAATATATTAATCTAGCTAATTATTAAGCTAGCTAAAATGAATTATAATAATATTATTAAATATTAATGATTTTAGATTACACACTAGTAGTTGTCTACACTAGTATACTATATGGCAATATTATTAATTTATAATTTATTATATATTTATGATTACATTTAAAAATTCTATTTAATTAATAATTCTAACAGTTCAGCTTAAAAACTAAGTGAAGACAGGGCAGGCAGTAGGTCAACTCAACAGCACTACACAGTTGATGACTGAAGCACTGAAGGAAAAAAAAAATACTAAAATTATTAATCCAGTAGAACTGAAGAAGAGTACACTGTGAGAAATGGCAGGCTGTAAACGCTCAGATACAGCACAGCAGTGTTGCCAAAGCAGTCACAGCGAAAATGAGTAGATCTCTCAGGCAAGCTCTGGTCTTATAAAGGTGGTTTCTGAATTCAAAACATTCAAAACAGCAGCACAGACATTGGACGAGACCCTTAGCGTGACGTCACAAGAACGAGCTGATTGGACAGAAGAGGATCAGCTCAATCACTCTGTCTCCTCCTGTTTGAAAATTTGGCGGTTGCGCTGCAAAACCGAACAGTTGTAGTGATGGGAAGTTTGGATCATTAAAGTGAATCGGATCATTTCGATTCGTTCACTGAAATGATCCGATTCATGATCCGGATCTTCGGATCACTCAGTGTGCCTGCACGGAGTTACTGTTTTCCAGTAACTCCGTGCAGGCACACTAACGATTGGCCCCGCCCCTTTTATTATGAATCCTTCCCCCTGCCTCCAGTGATGTCAATGAAGGCAGAGAGTCGTTCAAAGATTCGGATCTTACAGGGATCCGAATCTTACAGGGATCCGGATCACTGTAAGATCCGGATCATTGTAAGATCCGGATCATTGTAAGATCCGGATCTTTGAACGACTCTCTGCCTTCATTGGCATTCTAATCATTAAGAGAATGTCACCATACTGTTATAAATAAATATATTAATAATCACTGCCCCCAGGATTTACATTCCCCTTTACCTGCAACTGCACCTTAAGCTAACTTTATTAAATTAATTAAATTAACCCTCACCATTAAATTAACCCTAATCACCCCATCAACCATGACTGCCCTAAAATTAACCCTTAACACACCATCAACCATGACTGCCCCTAAAATTAACCCTTAATACCCCATTAAGCAGAACTGCCCCAAATTAACCCTAAACACCCCACTAAGCATAACTGCCCCTAAATTAACCCTAAACACCCCGTTAAGCATAACTGCCCCCAAATTAACCCTAAACACCCCATTAAGCATAACTGCCCCCAAATTAACCCTAAACACCCCATTAAGCATAACTGCCCCCAAATTAACACTAAAGACCCCATTAAGCATAACTGCCCCTAAATTATCCTTAAACACCCCATTAAGCATAACTGCCCCCAAATTAACACTAAAGACCCCATCAACCATACCAATTTATTAGGTAATTTATCTGGAGTACATGCAATTAATTTAGGGGTAGTTATGGTTAATGGAGTATTTAGGGTTAATTTCAGGGGCCGTTATGGTTAATGGGGTCTTTAGGGTTAATTTCAGGGGCCGTTATGGTTAATGGGATCTTTACGGTTAATTTCAGGGGCAGTTATGGTTGATGGGGTATAAGGGTTAATTTTATGCTGATGACTGAGGGTTAATTTAATTAATTTAATAAAGTTAACTGTAGGTGCAGTTATAGGTAAAGGGGGGCAAACTCAGGGGAATCTAAATCCTGGGGGCAGTGTGAACATTATTAATGTATTTATTTATAAAAGTATGGTATCAGTAATATTCTCTGAATGATTCGAATCTCTGTAAGATTCGGATCCTTGTAAGATCCGGATCCCTGTAAGATTCGAATCATTCGACTCTTCGGTTCATTCGACTCTTCGGTTCATTCGACTCTTCGGTTCATTCGACTCTTCGGTTCATTCGACTCTTCGGATCATTCGACTCTTTGAACGACTCTCTGACTCTATGAGTCATCGTTCCTATGAGAATTAATGAGCTGTAACCTGACCCCAGAGTGCTCTGCAGATGACTCACAGCTCTAGGATCAGGTTACAGCTGCATGATGATTCACAGACTGAACCGCTACAAACGAATCGTTCAGTCTAGTGAACCGACTCATCCGGATCACTAAAAAGAACCGGATCAAATGAACGATTCGTTCATGATCCGGACATCACTAAACAGTTGACAGTGTGACAGAATGACCTGTCATACAGGGCCCCAAGGTACTCAGAGATGGCTCCAGCCTGGCTGCCAAACAGGCAGGAACTCTATTGTGTAAACTAATCCCATAACAGGATTGCTACCAGGGGGAGATTCAGTAGCTAAAGGGGATTAAAGATTGGGTTGTCTACATGTACCTGTTTATAAATGTTAATTTTTGTTAATAAGGTTCTGTGGCTATATCAGTCTATGTTTTACAATAATAAACTGTTCATTTCTGCTGTACTCAGTTCAAGGTAGTTGTGTCTACTTATTGGGTACACATAGTAGGGTTCCAAGGTGCGCATGCTGGCTGGTGCTGGAAGTGATTCCGGGACAACAGGAGGATACATGTGAGTGATCTCTGGGAGTTACTACAGCTCTCTTGGTGAACCCATTACATTGGCGGCAGTGGCGGGAACCTCCTTGCAAACGTCCCAGCGGAGTACCAGCGGGTATACCAGCAGCAAGCCAAAGATGGTTCCAGCACTACAGGACGTGTTGGTGCACAGCAGAGTCGCGAGTTACATAGGCTCTCAGAGTGGACCAGGGGAATAGTCCTCCCATCCTCCAAGGAATGGTACGTGCTACAACTAGATTGGCGAATGCAGTACCTTGCAGGACTTGGTGGCTGAGTTGGAGAAGTTGCTTTCACTAGAAATGACTGTGCATTGTGGATACCGGGCCCTGTATTGGCAGGCCGCACAGTGGTGTCCAGACCTGAAGGATGACTACCTGCCAGAGGGCGATGACTTTGGCGGCCCAGGATTGATAATGGAAAGCCTACAGGAGGACCAGGAATTTGGGAGCCCATCGAAATATTGGTGCGAGGAGATACGGGAGTTCAGGGAAGGGATTCTCGCAGATGTGCCCCGTGACCTGCCTGACTTGTGGGCTGATTTCAATTATTTGGTTTACCAAGAATGGATCCTGGAGCAGTCCTACCGAGAACTCTTTGACCGTGCTCAGCAGTCTGCCCCAGAGGAGGTGGATCCTGTGAGTATTGTGCCCCCACCAGAAGCACAAACAGCCGAGCAGAGAGCAGCTGGCCTCTGCCCACTCCCTTCCCTCACCCCAGACACTTTGCCCTATTCCCTGCTATATGGCACAGAAACTGACCGAGACCCCCCCTGCATGTCCCAGCCAGATCCCCCAGCTGAACTGCTGGCATCGAGGCAGAGTGCTGCTGGCCTCTGCCCACCCCTTCCACTTGTTCCCAAGCCTGACCGCAGCAACCAAGGAGGGTCCGGTCAGCCAGCCCCAGAGTTAGTGGTGCCCCTAGATTTTACAAATGCAGCTGAAGTGCTACCCTCGGGGCAGAGTGCTGCCAGCCTCTGCCTGCTCCCCTTTGTGACCCCAGCTCCATTGGCTTTACCCCCGCGATATTGCCCAGAGGTGGTGATTTCTATGGATCCTGTATCCCCGGCAGAAGTGTTGGCAATGGGAGAGAAGCAGATCGACATCTCTCCCCAGCAGATGGAGTATACAGAACGGGATGCATGTGGCTTCCCTCCCCTCGCAGTGGATCATACAAACACTTGTACCATGCAGGTGGATTGGACTACGGTCGCCACCTGCAGTCCCCAGTGAGCCCAGAACCCCATATGGAAACGACCCCAGCCTCTCTGTTTTCTCCCCAGCGGCAGAGAGGACTCCAGGGAGAAGGCACATTTGGCCCTTCTTCCCAGCGGCGGTTGCGTTGTTTGGGAGAAGCAGAGTGTGGCTGGGTGAGTACTGCTCTTTTGTTGGATTGTTTTGGGGAGTGCCAATTTGTGGCTGGCAGTGGTGGTCCAGATCTGCAAACTAACTTTGGAGCCAAACCGTGTGGGGTCTTGTCAGACATCGGTCTCCCCCAGAAAAAGGAGATATGTGATGGAGTGAGTGACGGAACTGTCCATCACTGGGGCCCTTGGAGAGGACTGAAAGCAAGCCTGCTACCCACAGATTATGGACCCTGTCTCCCTGCCCTGGCGAGTGGGACTGTTGTCCTCATCTGGGACCCGAACTCTCTAGTCCCTAGATGCACCCCAGTGCTGGTTGGTGGGACAGGTGCCTTTTGCCAGCCCCCTGCATCCACGACTCTAGGAGCGACAGAGCTGTGCTCTCCGACTGAACTTTATGCAGACCCGGTTGGGGTCTGGCCCCAGTTCAGTCCTCTTTTTAAAAGGGGAGATATTTGACAGAATGACCTGTCATACAGGGCCTCAAGGTACTCAGAGATGGCTCCAGCCTGGCTGCCAAACAGGCAGGAACTCTATTGTGTAAACTAATCCCATAACAGGATTGCTACCAGGGGGAGATTCAGTAGCTAAAGGGGATTAAAGGTCGGGTTGTCTACATGTACCTGTTTATCAATGTTAATTTATGTTAATTAAGTTCTGTGGCTATGTGAGTCCATGTTTTACATCAATAAACTGTTCATTCCTGCTGTACTCGGTTCAAAGTAGTTGTGTCTACTTATTGGGTACTGTATTGATTATGGACTGTCCCCATGCATGCGAAATAACATATGACCTACAGGGAGCCTAGTGAGCTCAGTGATGTCGAGTGAGTAAAGATGGCTGCCGCATACTCAATGAGACATGTGCTTTTGAGAAAGGAAGTTGCCTAGTGAGAACTGTGACGTCGAGTGAGTAAAGATGGCTGCCGCATACTCAATGAGACATGTGCTTTTGAGAAAGGAAGTTGCCTAGTGAGAACTGTGACGTCGAGTGAGTAAAGATGGCTGCCGCATACTCAATGAGACATGTGCTTTTAGGAGGAAGTGAGGATCTGTGGGTCACTTCCTTACACAAATAACCACCTGTAGTGACCGCCTCCTAGAAATGACCATTCGGTATTGGCTGGGTTACTCCCGTGGGTGGATACTGGATTTAAGGCTATTTAAGGTTCTACCAGTTAGTTTAGAGGTAGTTTCATGACTGGGTCGGAAGAAGCCAGGTGTCTTATTTGAGGAGCCCATGTACTTCAATTGAATATGCGGCAAGGAACTCTCCTCATTGTTTCAACTTTTATGCTGAGCCATTTATCCCGTGTAAGCTGCTGAGTCTACTAATAGAGCTAAGTATATTTGTATTGTTATTTTTTGTGTGTATAGCTATTATACTGTTTAGTTTTGGTTGTTTCTTATACATGATATATATATATATATATATATATATATATATATATATATATATATATATATATATAGATAGATATGTATATATAGGGTTTCTTCAGCAATGTATGTCTAAAACATTTGATTGATGTTTGTTTATTTTTAGTAAAGGTTTGTTTATACTTTCATTGAGATTTTGCCTTGTCTGTTTATTCAAGATATTCACTGATATTTATGTGATTGACCAGTATACTTATCTATATTTAAATTTGGGTATTTGCATAACTGTATAAATTCACATATTCCCATAACAGGTACACATAGCAGGGTTCCAAGGTGTGCATGCTGGCTGGTGTTGGAAGTGATTCCGGGGACAACAGAAGGATACATGTGGGGGATCTCTGGGAGTTACTACAGCTCTCTTGGTGAACCCATTACAGACAGTTTCACAGAAGCACTGAAAAAAATCCTACTTCAGTAAGAGTACACTGTGAGAAATGGCAGGCTGAGGCTATTACCAGTCTCACACAGAACAATCTCTCTTCTCTGTAATGCTCTGATGCAGCACAGCAGTGTTGCAAAAGCAGTCACAGTGAAAATGAATAGATCTCATGCAAGCTCTGCTCTTATTTAAAAAAATGCAGCACAGACATTGGACAAGCCCTCAGCATGATGTCACAAGAGTGAGCTGATTGGACAAATGAAGATCAGCTCACTTAATCAATGTCCCTCCTCTTTGAAAAATTGGCGGGCATGTCACGAAAACAACGATGAACACGAAGAAACGAAGAATCTTTGTTTTGTGCATTTTCATCTTCGTGTACGTTTGTGTGAACTGGCAAGAACCGGCTGAATCATAAAACTGGATGTGTGTTATAGTGAGTATGAGTGAGTCTGTGTAATTTTGGGTATTTACATATGTTGTATGTTGGAGGGGGGGTTAAGGGGGCAAAGGCGGCACAGACCAGTTGTGTGTGTGTGTGGGGGGGTATTTTCGCACCAGGGCCCCGTGCTTTCTAGTTATGCCCCCTACCGTTCCCACTTGTGTCTGGGAACCAGTCACCATGCTCTTTGCTCCGGTTGCTGTTTCTGGCGGTTGCTGTTGTGGCTTTGTTGTTAATGCACACTTCCCAAATGTCCCTTTGCCCCTGAAGCAAAGTTGCACTGTGGTCTCTATGTAGGTGGTGATTCATACCAGAATTGGTATGATGTCCTAGCACCTTAATTACTTATGCAAGGTAATATTGGTACTTTTTTTTCTCATAACAGTACTTGTGAAGCTGGCAGTGGTGATGTGCCAGTGCATGTAGGGCAGCCAGTGGCACAGACCCGCTGCTTCGTCAGAGTGGAAAGGGTAACATATATAACAGAGAAATTGTTGGAAGATGTGTCGCTTGACTCCTCCTCTGGCACAATAATCCAGATGATCAACATTGTCCACCTCCACTTCTGCAGAAGGCTGAGTAAGACCCAATTCTGCTGCTCAGGTTGACTTTTACCTTTTCTTACTCGTTTTCTTGAAGCCCAAACAGAGATCTGCTGCTATCATGTGACAGTGACTTGTCCATCTTTGGTCTGGGGTGTTAGAAACATTCCAGTGGTTGTGGCGGTACTGGTATTTGTTTTAGTCTGTGCTTAACCCCTTAATGACCAATGGCGGGCCAGGCATGTCACGCAAAAACTGTCAGTTAATGACCAATGATGTACCCGGCAGGTCATTGTATTAAACAATGTCGAGGCATTAAGCAACACAGAGCATTCGGCATCAGGGGCCATGTCTGGTCCCTCCTCAGGGCGTCAACGTATGCCATACACTGTATAACAGCAGACGCCAATTTTTAGAAGATTTTAACGATCGCCTCCTAAGCTTCAATGGTGTCACTGAAATGCCTCGATAGCGAGGCGTTCAATGACACTGAACACCATCACAGGAAGCACTGTGACCACTCTGGAGAGGCATTCAGCCATGTCTGGCCCCTCCAGAGAACGCCACAACTGCCACTGAGAGATTTTGCCACTTGCAAGATGGAGGTGCATCCAAGTTTCCAAGAGGGTCTCTCCAAACCCTCTTGAGAACCCTGGCTCCCCTTTCAAGTTGAATACAGGTACTGTATTTAACCATGCAAGTCAGTGAAGCCCAGCTTTCTAATCACAATGTGATTAGCAAAATATAAAAAATATGAAAAAAAATGAATAGCTAAAAAAAATAACTAAATATAATAACATTAACAATAATAATGCAGTAATGTCACCATCAGAGGAACCATTCTGTTTCAGCAAAATGTAAAAAAAAAACCTCCAAAAAAAATACAAAATAAAGTTTATTATTATGAGCAAGTGCTAAAAATTAGCACTGTATCTTCCCAAAAATTATATCATGGAAAGAGTTAATAAAAGCATTTCAAATACCCAAGGGGTGTCTACTAAAAAAAAAAAAAAAAAAAAAAAAAGGAATGGTTTAATGGGGTAAATTGGAGCAGTCTAGTTCAAAGAAAGCACACTTCCTAAATGTGGCCTTTTAGCCCCCAAGCAACCAGACAAACCCATGCATGTGTGGTATCACTGTACGCAAGAGATGTTGCTGAACACATTTTGGGGTGTTTGACAGTGACATATACCCGGAGCTGTAAATTAACACCTGAATTACAATTTGTGCAAAATATACAAAAAAATGGAAAAAAGTTACTACCACAAATTTTGACAAAGGCTTGTGGTAAAATTAGTGCATGGAAAGGGTTAAAATACCACTATTTTAAATACCTTGGGGTGTCTAGTTTTCAAAAATATATGGTTTGATGGGGTAAATTGAACTAGCCGGCTTCAAAGATGGCCCACTTGGGACATGGGGGCAGTAGGACCAGATGTTAAAGTTCCACTTAAAAAAAATGCACACTTACCAAATGTGTCATTTTACCTCCCAAACAACCCAACAAACCACATGTACTCGGGAGATGCTGCTGAACACATACTGGGGTGTTTTTTTAATTTTCAAAAATACATGGTTTGGTGAAGTAAATTGCATTGGCCAGCTTCAAAGATACCTTAAATAACACATGGGGCATAATGACCAGATTTGGGAAAAAATTGTTTTGAAATAGCATAACGCTACTTGTACTTATTGCCCAATAACATGCATAAAAAAACAAGCAAATAAAAACACAGAAAAACATTGTTTTTTTTTTATAGTAAATTAGATGATATGATATATAATATCATATAATAGTATCGCAAGAAAAATTACTGCTAAACTCCGGAAGTACCGGCACCGGGAGTCTTCTCTGGTGGGTCTTGGGGGCAGAGATAAAACGCATCATGCGGACGTTCACCGGCTGCGGCGATGCGCGTAAACAACTTCCGCTGCCGGCACATCTGCACGATGTGCTTTAACAATCTCCTTTGCGGGGACTCCCCTCGTGGGAATTCCCGGCAAGGGAGATTGTTAAAGCACATGTTGTTTACACACGCATCGATGCAGCCGGTGAACATCTGCGCGATACGCTTAGATAATCTCCCGTGTCGGCACTCCCCCCGTGGAAAGCGCCGGCAGGGGAGGCTGTCTGAGTGTATCAGAGAGTAGGATACGGGTCCCCTGCACCGCTGCGGGGGATCTGTATCCTAACCCTGCTGCCTGCCCGACGCCTGGAACTGCATGTCCCGGCCGTCGGGCGCTAGATCCCGAATATAGGCCACACCCCCACTTAAAGTGTTGGGGGGGTGCGGCCTATATTCGGGGCAATACGGTATATAACTGGAAACAATGGAAACAATAATATACATTTAATACAAGTAAAAAACAGGTAATCTGCTTTAACAAAAACATTTTTTTAAATATTGAAAAAATAGGACCCCAGAAAGCATTTCCTTGGGCCCCACTCCACGCTCCCTAGCATGCAATCACTGACTGTGAGAGTTAGTGCAGTTTTCTCACCCTGACCATGACTTTGAGAGGTCCTCTCCCCTGCAATCATTCCCAGTCCCTTTGTCCCTCATTCACTAAGCCATACCTCTCCTTTCCTTCCTCCCTGTGAACTATAGATCAAACACATATCAACAGCACTTGCATGTATAGATCACATACAAACCCTATATTTGCAGGTAAGGAAACATAGCATAGCAGGTATAGATCAACAGAATCAGAATCAAGATGATATCACATGAAATGCTGCAGCCAGAAGAAGGTGCGGTCAGCAGCGGGGGTTGTCTGCGTCTAAGGCGCAGACCTTTTCCCGGCTGTCAGGAGAGTTCCCTGCACCGCTGCGGGGAATTCTCTGACAGTCGGAGGGTGTATGCGGGATGGACACAGACAACCTCCGCTGCTAACTGCACCTCCTTCCGGCTGCAGCGGAAGTTGTCTACGCGAATCGCGTAGACGTCTACCCGCTGCCCGGACAACACACCGGGGAGTCAGAAGCACTGGTAAGTTTTGGGGGGGTTGTTAAGTGGGGGGCATAAGGCATTTCTGTAGGCAGAGATATTCATTTTAACCCCCTTTATGCCACTCTGCCTCCAGAAATGCCTTATACCTCCCTATATGCCACTCTGCCCCATAATATGCCTTTTAACCCCCTAAATACCAGAGTGGCATATAGGGGTATAAGGCATTTCTGGAGGCAGGGTGGCACATAAGGGGTCAAAAGGCATATCATGGGGCACAGTGGCATTTAGAGGGTTAAAAGGCATATCATGGGGCACAGTATCATATAGGGGGCATAAGGCATTTCTAGGGCAGAGTGGCAAGCCTGGGGGCAGATGTGCATAACTGGGGGGCAGGTTGGAAAATAAAAGGAAATAAAAACAAAAAAATATATTTTTCTCAATCATAGCTTTTATTTAAAAAAAATAGTTTACATGAATTAACATTTACTAGTAAAACCTTTTTTTCCTATATGTTCGTCTTATATTCAGGGTTTTTCTTTTTTCCTAAATTAATTTTCAGATTTTGGGGGGTCGTCTTAGAATTGAGCAGATACCGTAATTAACCTTTCTTCATAACTAAAGTGTTCCATTCCTTGTATTAATTTTATAGCCCGCCTCTCCACTTTTTCCAGTGCTATAATATCCTTCTTTAGAATAGGTGCCCAAAATTGCACAGCATATTCAAGGTGTGGTCTTACCATTGGTTTATAATGGGGAAAAATTATATTTTTATTCCGCGAATTGATGCCCCTTTTTATACATAACAAAAGGGCCTTAGCAACTGCTGACTGACATTGCACATTGTTTCCTAGATTGTTGTCTATAACAATTCCCAATTCTTTCTCATTTGTTATCTCTTATTCAATACCATAACAGATATGGTACAGCATGGTACAGCCCAAAGAACGAGTTCAGGCGTACGGTATGCAGTAGCGGAGTCACAGGATAGGGCCTGGTGCAGAGCGACTGCACTCACCCGGGTGTCGAGCATTGTGCAGCGGTTGCAGGGTTGTGCAGCCACATACCAGCGCCCTGATATAGCAGCGGATGTTGTCCAGAACGAAGATAAATCCTGCAGGCACCCTGGAACAAGCATGAGACATAGCACTAGACTCATGTGTGGGATGCTGCAGGCTGGGAGTGTAGAAGCTAAGCAGAGTAATAGCTGAAACATAGCGAGCAAGAGATAGGGAGACCAGGCAAGAAACATAACAGACAAGGTATACCTGATACAGGGCACTACGTGGAACAAGACAAGGAATACTCAAGATCATACATGGACAGGACACCCCACAGGTTACATCACAGCCTGACACACATTCAAACAAGAACTAGCCTAGGACTATATGATAACTATTGGCGATTCCACCACATTTTATGTCCATATCCAATGACAGTGGGTCCTAACGCTAATCCCTGATTAGAGGTACGAAACAAACCAAACAAGAAAACACATAGCAATGAGACATACCTTTAGACTGCAGACTGAGACAAACAGAACACATGGATGGGGCACACCTTATAAAGGAAACAGAACTGAAGCAAAGAGCAGAACTAGAAGCAAGGAATGGCAGATCAGAGCAGAGCATAAGGAAATCCAGGAACAGATTGAAGCAAAACAGACAAACTATAGCAAGATTGAGATATGCAGCTCCACAGCCTGGGTAGAACGTGACAGTCCTCTATAATATCTTACAATATTTTTACTGTATTTTTACTGTGGAAATTTAAAGATATAGCACCCCAAAAATCAGCCTGGTACTTAGCAACTGGTATTTTTCAACATTCTACATTGGATTAAAAAAATTCTCCCATTGGACCAACACAGTTACACTGCACATATCTCACACACACAACCCTCTATTATATCTTACAATATGGTGTAATTGTACTGTGGAAATGTAAAGATATATTGTCCCAAATATCAGCCCAGTAGTTAGAAACAGGATTTTCAACATTCTGCATGGGTTTAACAAATATTCCCCGATTGGACCAATACAGTTAAACTGCACATATCTCATGCACACCCCCTGTATAATATCTTACATCTTAATATCATAGGGTTTAAAAAAAAGTCCCCCTTTGGACCAATACAGTTACACTGCACATATCTCACACACACAACCCTCTATTATATCTTACAATATGGTGTAATTTTACTGTGGACATTTAAAGATATAGCACCCAAAATATCAGTCGACCAGTTAGCAACTGGCATTTTACAGCATTCTACATGGGATTAAAAAAATCCCCCCATTGGACTAATACAGTTACACTGCACATATCTCACACACACACACAGACACACACACACCCCTCTCTATAATATCTTACAATATGGTGGAATTTTACTGTGGAAATTGAAAGATATATCACGCCAAATATCAGCCCAGTATTTAGCAACTGGCATTTTTCAACATTCTACATAGGGTTAATAAAAATTCCCCCATCGTACCAATATATTTACACTGCACATATCTCACGCACACATCCCTCTATAATATCTTACAATATAGTGTGATTTAAAGATATAGTGCCTCAAATATCAGCCTCATACTTAGCAACTGGCATTTTTCAATATTCTACATGGGGTTACAAGTTCTTCCATAGGACCAATATATATATACGCTGCACATATCTCACACAATATAATATCTTACAATATAGTGTGATTTTACTGTGAAAATTTCATGATATAGTGCCCCAAATATCAGCTCAGTAGTTAGCATCTGACATTTTTCAACATTCTATATGGGGTTACAAAAAACTGCTCCATTGGACCAATATATTTCTACTGCACATATCTCACATACAACTCCCTCTATAATCTCATACAATATGGTGTGATTTTACTGTGGAAATTTACCGATATAGCACCGCAAATATCAGCTCAGTAGTTAGTAGTTGAATTTTTCAACATTCTACATGGGGTCAAGAAATTCCCCCATTCGACCAATATATTTACACTGCACTATGTCACAAACACACCCCTCTATAATATCTTACAATATGGTGAGGTTTTAGTGTGGAAATGTTAAGGCCCCAAATATCAGGCCAGAAGTTAGTAATTGGCATTTTTCAACACTCTAAATGGGATATAAAAAATTCCCCCATTTGACCAATATGGTTACGGTTACCCTGCACATATCTCACACCCCTCCCCCTCTATAATATCTTAGAATATGGTGTGGAAATTTAAAGATATAGCGCCCCAAATATGTGCAGTGTAACTGTATTGGTCCAGTGGGGGGAATTTTGTTTAACCCCTGGGCTGATATTTGGGGCACTATATCTTTAAATTTCCACAGTAAAATCACCCCATATTGTAGGATATTATAGAGGGGGCTGTGTGTGAGAAACGTGCAGTGTAAAAATATTGGTCCAATGGGGGAATTCCGCTTAACCCCATATAGAATGTTGAAAAATGCCAGTTGCCATCTACTGGGCTGATATTTTTTATTTTTATTTTTTATTTTATTTAAATATTTTGTACTTTATGTTCTCAGATTTAGAATACATCGGTAGGGTATTACAATGTCAAAAAAAGGAAGAAAATAAATTCTTGAATGGAATTATAAGCAATTAAACACTTATTCAAAACGAACAACGCGTCCATTCATTATTATGTTCCGTTCTACCGTAAGATATATAATTATTTAAGAATTTTATAAACAGAAAACAGTAGACTGCTACCTGAACCGAATAAGAGAAAAAAAAGCAGAGAATGAATTACAGTGTATTATCTAATATAAGCTGTAAATGTGGCATAGCATTCATCCAACAGGCAGTCATACATGGGAGACAATGAGAAGCATCTAGGAGCTAGCTAAAGTAGATCATAGTATAGTATAGTATAATGTCCGCCCAGGGGGAAAAAAAAAAAAAAAAGGGAAGGGAAGTAAAAAATTAAACCTCAGGTAGAGAATTTCAAATATTTTCTGGATCAGTGTCTCGAAAGTGTTTCCAGGGTAGCCAGATATTGTCGAATTTAGAAAGCTTGTTGATTTTAATATAGTATCCTCTTTCCATTAAGTACTGATGATTAGTTTGGTTAATAACTGATCCCCAGTCAAATAGGCCTGCCTGTCTCCAGTTTCTAGCTATGCATATTTTTGCGGCCATAAGTACATGGATAATTAAAATTCTATGGTTTAAATGATATTTCTCAAGTCCCAAATGGAAAAGAAACATCTGTGGGTCTAGTTGGTCCTGAAAGTGGAGAAGTGAGCCAAGTAGTTGCAAAAGGTTATATCTTAAATTTAGTAGTTGCGGGCACTCCCACCAGATATGGGCAAATGTGCCCATATGGGAGAGACAACGAAACATCTGTTTGAATGTGTACTACTGATTTTATTGAGTCTAGTTGGAACCAGGTACCATCTATAAATTGTCTTAATATAAGTCTCTATTAAATTTATTGAGTGAACGTGCTTTCTTGTGAGAACCAAGGCCTGATGCCATTGATCCAAGGAAAACTCGAAACCTAGCTCACTTTGCCACATCAGGATTGGTGAGTCTTTCTCATCTTTTTGCATAATTAATAAAAGTTTAGATGAACTTGAGATTTGTTTCTTTTTTTTGTGAGTTGTTAGCCAATGTTCTACTTCCAGATTCCTATCAATTCCCACCTGATTAATAAGATTTTTAATCCTCAAAAAAGAGAATAATTCAGATGGTGGTAGAGAAAAAGATTTGCATATCTGGGGAAAGGGCACAATGGTATCTTGGTTTAACAAGTTACCAATGCAGGAAATACCGCATCCTTGCCATCTGGTCAGGTCTATATCTCTAATAAAGTAACGAATAGCCTCAATTGGGGTAGAGGGCATAAGAGATCTTTTTATCCCCATACTTCGTTTGAGTTTAAGCAATGTTTTAAGTGTGTCATATATTATGGGATTCAAGATTTTTATGTCTTTCAATCGAAGTGTGTCAGCCCAGAAGAGAAGATATAGTTCCTCGTGGCCCATGTCTAATTCCTCTATGTATAACCATCTTGGGGAATTATTAGATTTTTTTATCCCAAGCCAAATAATGGGTCAACATTGTAGCATCATGAAGTTTGTTAATACTCGGGTAGGATATTCCCCCTTTGGTTTCTTAGTTAAGATGTTATTTGTTATCCTTGGTCTTTTCTGCTGCCAAATAAAAATGGTCGATGGTTTGCTGAATACATTTCAAGATAGAGGGGTGAACTCTCAAAGGGATTGTTCTAAAAAAATAGAGAATTTTAGGAATTAAGTATCCATTTATTATATGAGTTCGGCCAAGCCAAGAGATTTCTAGATTTTTCCACCTTGAGAGCTGTGCTTTTATTTTATCAATTAGTTTTTTGTAATTACAATTAATAAGCAAAGGAAGTTCCTTTGTAATATAAATTCCGAGATAGTCTATAGTTTGGGAATTCCAATCGAGTGAACACAGAGACCCAAGCTCAATTATTTCGTCTTGCGTAAAACAAGTCGTGATGAGTTGCGTTTTGCCAAGATTAATTTTGTAGTTAGAAATTAAACCATATTTATCTAATATTTTAAAAAGTGCAGGAAGAGAAGAATCTAAGTTTGTCATTGACAAAATAACGTCATCTGCATAAAGAGAGATTTTAAAAGACTCTGAGTTAATTTGTATGCCAAATATATCGGACGATTGTCTCACTAATTCCGCAAGAGGCTCTATACTAAGGATCTAAAGTAAAGGGGCTAGTGGGCATCCTTGGCGGGTTCCGTTCCTTATAGGGAACCAATCTGAGTCCAGTAAGTGACCGACCACTTTAGCAGTTGGATTAGTGTAGAGGTTCATGATGTAATTTTTTAATGTTCCTACGATACCATAGTTTATGAGCACCGCTTCTAAGTATCTCCAGTTAACCCGATCAAAGGCTTTTTCGGCGTCAAGCGCCAAAAAAGCGGGTTTCATTCGAAGAGTATTAGCCTTATGTATAAGGTTTAAAATCTTACAGGTATTGTCCGTAGGACTTCTGCCTTCCACAAATCCTGTCTGATCCTTATTAATGATATGTGGTATCACTTGTTTTAGTCTCTGAGCTCAAATTTTAGAATAAATCTTGATATCTAAATTAATTAGAGAGATAGGTCTATAGTTAAGTGTTGAGCTTGGGTCCTTGCCTTCCTTGGGGATTGGGGTTATTGCCGCTTGAAGAAGTTCTGCCGGTAGTTGTGCCTTTAAAGAAAAAGAGGAAAATACTCGCAGTAATAGCGGGGCAATCATATGCTGTAGTGATGTATAAAAAAGAGAAGAAAATCAGTCTGGGCCAGGAGCCCTGCCTAATTTCATTTCTTTTATAGACTTATTGATTTCTAATAATGAAAAGGGTTGGTTTACAAATTGTGTTTGTGAAGTCGAAATTTTTGGAAGCTTTAAATTCTGTAAAAATTTGTTTATTTCCAGGTCCGACTGTGAGACCTCAGGAAGATTATATAAGGTTTTATAATAATTAGCAAAAGCATTAGATATAGCTTTAGGGGTAAGAAAATGATTATTTCCAACTATAATTTTTTTTTATAGTTTCAGTTTTTTGTTTAGCTTTAAGTTTGTTAGATAATATTTTTCCTACCCTATTGCTAGAATAGTACCATTTCTGGCGTAGTTGTAAAAGCATCCAGTTGATTTTTTCCTGTTCTTTAGTTTTCCTTTAATTTCCCTGTCCCTGATATTTTTATTAATTCTCTCTAACTCGGCTAATTTTATGTGAAGTTCTGTCAACGTAGAGCCCCTCCATTTCTTCTCTCTAGAGCCTATTCTTATCAATACGCCTCTCATGTATGCCTTAAAAGCGCACCAAAGAGTAGGATCTGATACTTCCCCATTTGTCATTTGTCATTTGTCTGACAAAATTGTTTAGCCTCCTGTAACAATTCATCTGAAATTGTTGTATTTCTAAGTAAGGATTCGTTTAGTCTCCATTTATTTCTTGTTTTATAGTCGGGATTGTTAGTTATATCTAATAAAACTGGCGCGTGGTCCGACCAAGTAATATTTCCTATCTTGGAGTCCTTCACCATTTTCAGAGAATTTGCTTTTGTCAAAAAAAAGTCAATTCGCGAATACGTTTGGTGCATATTTGAAAAAAAGGTGTAATCTCTCTCTAATGGGTGAATAGTACGCCAGCAATCAAACAAAGAATTTCTTAATAAAAAATCTTGAACCCCATAAGATGTATTTGTATGTTTATTAATGTGATGCTTAAAATGACTACGGTCTAACTTGGGATCCTGAACAGAATTGAAATCCCCACCTAATAAGAGGGTACCTATCTGAAGGGAGTCTATTTTAGTAATAAGATTGTCCAAGAAACAAACCGAAATCCTGTTTGGGGCATAGACATTAACTAGTGTAAACGTAATGTCGTTAATTTTAACTATTAATATCAGGAAACGTCCATTGGGATCTGCCTCCTCATTTAAAAAGTCTATTTTAAGTTGTTTGGAAAAAATTATTGCCACTCTCCTTTTCTTTTTTACACCTATTAAATTGGCCGCATAAATATAGGGGTATTTTTTAAATTTCCATAAGGAGGTAGGTGGTTTAATCCAGTGGGTTTCTTGGATAAAAGCAAGATAATTATTATTATCTTGTAACGATTTAAATAAAGCACTTCTTTTTTGCGTAGAATTCAGTCACTGGGCGTTTAGGGTAAAGACCCTAATGGTCATAGAAAGTGGTATGTTGCCCCTGATGTTTCTCTCCTCCCTCTTTCATATTTCAATTTTACAAAACAATAATCGCATAAATTCATCTTCTCTAGAGTTCAAGCGAACTAATTATGTTGCTGACCCTAAAAGTTCCTGTTTCCACCACAGGAGTTATGTAGGGAGGAAGGGAGAGAGAGGAGGTAATTAAATATTAAGGAGAGAAAAAAAAAAAAATTGGTCTACCTAAATTCAGACTATATAGACAAGTAAAGCATAATATTCAAGTTACATCATAGCATCTCCTCAGTATAACATTCTGAATGCACGTAAGGTCCGGTCAAGACTTAATATTCAGATTGTATCGTGAAGCACCTCACAGTGTACCATTCAAAGAACTCAATACATAACATACGGTTTCTTAATGACGTGCTAAGTTCACACTATGTAATCAAGTCAAGGCGTGATATTCAAATTGCGTCATAGCATCACCACAATATAACATTCTAGATGAACACATGGTCAAGTCGGGACATAATATTCAGATTGTATCATACCACATCTCACAGTATGCCATTCAGTAAGGACAACCCCTTGAGCTTTGTATTCAATAGTAATAGTCGAAACTGACCTGACGTGATGACGTGACGGACGGACGTCCACACGCTCTGGTGTGAGTAGGGAGGGGGGAGAGGAGGAGGAGGACGCTGGCTGCAACTTTAGCAGCTTCCCCGCGTCTTTGAAGTTTGAAGTTTGAAGCTCCCATCCTCCGCCGGCATTGCTGAGCATTACTGAGCCGGAACAGCGAACGAGCGGCTGCATCACACGCATAAGCTGTAAGCTGTAAGCTGCAAGCTGCCGTACGAGACCGGGTAAGGCTCCTGAAACGTGTAGCCTAACCACTTTACGACGCCTGAACTGAACCGGCCAAATTGCTCGGGAATACCCACAGAATCTTGTGGAATGTTCGCTCTGCCTGAAGAGCTTCCGGAGGAGAGAACAAACTCTCTTTTTACAGAAAGCTTACTAGACCAGTTTTGATGTGACACGCTGTGGTGAGCTTTAGTTCTTCTTCCTTAAAGCTGTTAATGCTTATGAATTTCAAGTTTTGTGCTCATAAATAAGGTATCTTGGAAACTCAAATATAAACTCAAATATAAATATATTCTACACAAACTTAAGCCTTAAAACAAGGACACGTGAGGACTTATGATTCGCAGATTTATTTAAGTAGCAGCCTATACATTATATTATATATATACATATTTTTTTTTTTTTGAAGAATCTATCCTAAAGAAAATGCCTCCCAAAAAGGATAAAGACAAAGAAAAAGAGAAACTAGAAAGGAGCAAACCAATAAATATTTTTTGCTCTCCCAAATTACTTCCATACTCTACTGACCATAGACGATCAATATCAGGCGCCTGTAAGTAATATGGAGCTAACACATTCAGACTCACCTATTCCCCCCCCACACTGAGACACAGCAGCAGATTTCACAGGATTTTATTAGAGACTTGATGGAGGGGTTCTATAAAAAAATTAAACAGGATCTGGTGGATAACCTTGCCCAGATCAGAACCGAGGTCTCTCAAGCTGCTGAAGTCCTAGTGAAGCATGACAAAATCATTACAAGCTTACAAGATGATAACAAAACTTTACATAACATAAATGCGGTCCTTACAAAAAAAAGTTAAGGAACTTGAAGTAAAAATTTCAGATATAGAAGACAGGTCTCGAAGAAAAAATATGAGGCTAAGAGGCATTCCGGATGCATTACAAAATCAGGCTCTGGAACACTTTTTGCAAAAAAATTTTTTGACCTTTATTTCATCAGAGGAATTGGGCCTACATCCATTCGAACGATTCCATAGGCTGCGTAAACCTAAAGCCCAAGCCCAAGAAGCCTCCTATCCAGCAGATGTTATTGTAAGGTTTTCAAGTTTCTATCTTAAAAATCGCATCACACAGGAACTCAGAAAAGATAAACCAAGAATGGATCAATTTAAAGAAATTCAAGTTTTTCAAGATCTCTCTGTCACGGGGTCAGGGAGAGAGGAAGGATCCTACTATGCAGATAAGCACTGTAGAGAAGTCCAGTATACAGTCCGTAATCAAAAGGGCAAAGGCAGGCAGCGAGGTCAAACGTGTCCAAGGTCGAGGCAGGCAGAATAGGAGCAAAACGGGTAAACAGATCCGAGGTCGTAGGCAGGTAGCGAGAATCGTAGTCAAAAACAGGCAAAGGTCGGTACACAAGGAATTCAAGATAATATAACGCAATCAGCACACCCAAAAAGTATTACACTTTGAACGGGTGAAGACAGGAGAGAAAAGTGGCGTTTAAATAGGTGAGTGATTGCAAACAGCTGTGTAGCGTACGCTACGTACGTTGCGTACGTCGCGTACGCTGCACAGGCTGAGTACACTGCATAGATTGCGTACGTTGCGTAGATTGCGTACGCTGCGTAGATTGCGTACGCCGCGTACGCAGTGTACGCAGCGGTACGCCCGATGCGGACCTGCGCCGCGTCATAACCGCGTCCCCTTCGGTACGCGAGGGAGACGCACCGACGCGCCCACGGCAAGCAGACGCGGTCCCAGCAGAGGTGGAAGATGCGGGACCGCGACACCGCCGTGTGCGCACGGCGGGAACCGCAGCGATGGAGGAGTCGGGACCAGGCGAGGCAGCCCTGGCGTCAGAGGTAGGTACAGCGGCGCGCGTGACAGTACCCCCCCCTCCAGGAGCGCGTCCCGAGCGAGACGGAGCCGGACGAAGAGGGTGGAGCGCATGAAACCGAGCGACACGAAGGGGAGCATGAACGAAGCGAGCGGGCACCCACGTCCGTTCCTCAGGGCCGTACCCCTTCCAAGCCACGAGATACTGAAGGCCGTTACGAACCCTACGTGAATCAAGGATTCTGTCGACGACGTATTCCTCATGACCATGGACGGCAAGCGGGGCTGGAGGCTTGAATGGAACGGTAAACTGATTGGATACATAGGGTTTCAGCAGGGAGACGTGGAAGGACCGCGGAATCCGCATGGTAGGTGGCAAGGCAAGGGACACCGTCACGTCGTTGAGCTTGGCACGAACGCGGAAAGGCCCAATAAAACGAGGCCCCAAGGTCCGGGAAGGTTGCCGCAAACGGATGTGTCGCGTAGATAACCAGACACGGTCGCCCACTTGATAGTCCGGAGGTGGAGTCCTCTTCGCATCAGCAAAGCGTTTATAGCGAAGTTGGGCTTTCAGGAGAACCTCCCGGAGTTTCTTCCAGTGAGCGTCCATGTCAGATACACGTTTGTCTACCGCCGGTACCATGGAGGAGGAACGAGAAGACGGAGGAGGCAGTATGACAGGGTGATAGCCCAGGGCAGCAAAAAACGGGGTACATCCAATGGACTCATGCAGAGAGCCATTATAGGTCATCTCTGCGAGTGGCAGGAGAGACGACCAATTGTCCTGACTGTCGTTGCTGAACATTCGTAGGTATTGTTTGAGTGTTTGGTTAGTCTTTTCGGTTTGTCCATTGGTCTGCGGATGATATGCAGTCGATAAGTGGAGCTGTATTCCGAGCCTTTGGCAGAGGTGTCTCCAATAGCAGGATATGAATTGTGTACCGCGATCGGACACCATGTGGAGCGGAAGACCGTGAAGACGGACGATGTGATTGAGAAAAACATCGGCAAGTTGTGAAGAGGATGGCAGGCGTGGTAAGGCGACGAAATGAGCTTGCTTAGAAAAACGGTCGACGACCACCAAGACAGTCGTGTTACCCTGTGATTTGGGGAGATCCACGATGAAGTCCATTGATACATGTGTCCAGGGAGCCGTGGGAACGGGAAGAGGATGCAGGAGACCTTGAGGTTGACTCCGAGAGGTCTTCTGGCATGCACAGGTGTGACAGGCGGCCAGATATGTTCGGACGTCTCTGGTGAGTGATGGCCACCAGAATGACCTGCGGATGCGGTATTCTGTCTTCCGGGACCCAGAATGACCAGCGAGGAAGGACTTATGTCCCCAGTGAAGAACATCCGTACGAAGACCGGGAGGAACGTAGAGACGCCCCGGAGGAGGACGTTCAGAAGACGGGATGGCCCTTTGGGACATACGGATCCTGCTCATCGTGCGTATGGACAGACTGGCAACAAGACGTGTGGATGGAATGATGGGTTCGTTGATGTGCTGATCCCTGTGGTTATCGTGTTGTCTAGAGAGGGCATCAGCTTTGATGTTTTTGGAGCCTGGTCTGTAGGTGATATAGTAATTGAACCGGTTGAAAAATAGCGACCACCGTGCTTGTCGAGGGCTTAATCTCTTGGCGTTCTCGATATACAGCAGGTTCTTGTGGTCTGTTAGGATAATCACGGGTTGTTCTGTACCCTCTAGAAGGTGGCGCCACTCCTCAAGTGCCATTTTGATGGCTAGGAGTTCACGGTTACCAACGTCGTAATTCCGTTCGGCTGCGGAGAAACCCTTAGAAAAGAAGGCACAGGGATGATATTTTGTGGTTAGATCATGACGTTGCGATAGGACAGCCCCTGCTCCGGTTTCGGATGCATCTACTTCCAGGAGAAACTGTTTGGTAGGATCCGGCCGACGTAACAGGGGAGCTGAGACAAAGGCTTGTTTTAGCCGTTCGAACGCCTGTCGGGCGTGTGTGGACCACTGAGACGGATCGGCTCCTTTTTTCGTCAAGGCGGTAATAGGCGCTGCTATGGTAGCGTAGTTTCTGATGAATCGCCTGTAATAATTTGCAAAGCCCAGGAACCTTTGGACGGCTTTGAGTGTTCTAGGGAGGGGCCAGGCTGTGATGGCCTCGAGTTTGGCAGGATCCATGTGAAGCCCTTCGGAGGAGACGATATAGCCAAGGAAGGGCAGACGTGTCTTCTCGAATATGCATTTTTCAGCCTTGGCATACAACCCGTTCTCCCTTAGCCTTTGTAGAACAGCTCGTAGGTGGTGTCGATGTTTCTCGAGTGTTGGAGAATAAATGAGAATTTCGTCCAAGTACACGATGACATGAGATAAGAGCATGTCCCTGAAGACGTCATTTATGAAGGACTGAAATACTGCAGGAGCGTTGCATAACCCGAAGGGCATGACTTTATATTCATAGTGCCCGAAGCGGGTGTTGAAGGCCGTCTTCCATTCATCCCCGGACTTGATACGGATCAGATTGTAAGCACCCCTGAGGTCTAGCTTAGTGAAGTATTTGGCTCCTTTCAGGAGGTCGTAGATCTCCGTGATGAGAGGAAGCGGGTACCGGTTCTTTATGGTGATACGGTTTAACCCCCTATAATCGATGCATGGCCGTAGGGAACCTTCTTTCTTGGCCACGAAGAAAAATCCAGCTCCAGCAGGAGAAGAGGATGGGCGGATGAAGCCTTTGTCCAGGCTTTCTTGGATATATCGTTCCAGAGCTTTGTTCTCCGGTTCGGAGAGGGGATAAGTACGTCCCCGTGGCGGATCGGTTCCAGGCAACAGATCGATAGCACAATCGTAGGAACGGTGTGGTGGTAGCCTCTCCGCATCTTTTTTGGAGAATACATCCAGATAATCCCAGTAGTGTTTAGGTACTATGGTCTTGGGATCTGTGGGTGTGATCTCGAGAACGAGATTGAGTCGTCGACAAGGCATGACACAGGACTCTTGACAGTAGTTGCTCCACGCTAGTATGTCTCCTTTTACCCAATCGATGTGTGGGTTGTGCTGTCGCAGCCAGGGATGTCCCAAGATTAGAGGGGCATGAGGAGACTTGATTATCTCAAACGTGAGCTGTTCCTGGTGGGTTACCCCTACCAGTAGGGTCAGAGGTACGGTTTCCTGTGTCACGAGTCCTGATCCCAGAAGTGAGCCATCAACGGAATCTATGAATGCGCGGGTGGCTACAACGTGTTCCTCCCAACGGATGGAGACGGGCACCGTCAGGCGTGTAGTGGGAGGAGAAGAAAAAGGACGTGTGCTTAGGTTGCCTTCTCCGGTGCAACCTAAGCGTTGTCTTTTACTGGTTTGCTGGGACAGGAGGACAACAGGTGATCAGCTCGGCCGCAGTATAGACAGAGCCCCTGTGTCCGTCTGTGTTTCTTTTCGGCCTCAGTGAGGTGGCGCACTGTCCCTATTTCCATGGGTTCGTCGACCACGAAGGAGGAAGATGTGGCAGCCGAAGGCCTTGTGTAGCCGGAGGCGAGCGGTACTGGTCTTTTCCCACGGGAGTGTTCGTTCGCCCTTTCTTGGATACGTTTATCCACTCTGAGACATAGGGCTATGAGATCCTCAAGATCCGCAGGGGTATCATGGAAGACGAGGGCGTCTTTGATCTTCTCATTGAGGCCTCGTCGGAAGGCTGCTTTGAGAGCGCCCTCTTCCCAGTTGGTTTCATGGGCCAGGGTGCGGAATTCCACCGTATACTGAGCCAAGGTTTTGCGGCCTTGTTGGATGTCAAGCAGTGAAGACTCCGCTGTTTCTTTACGACCTGGCGCATCGAAAACAGTCCGTACGGCTTCCATGAAAGCGGGGCAGTCCTCGAGGAGATAGGAATCTTGCTCCACGAGAGGAGAAGCCCACAGTAAGGCATCACCTTTGAGCAGCGAAATGATGAACGAGACCCTCTTGGAGGATGTCTGGAACGCCTGGGGGTGATTTCGGAAGTGGAGCATGCATTGATTAAGGAAGCCACGGCATTCCTTCGGATCTCCAGAATATTTGTCTGGCAGAGGGAGCCTGGCAACAGCACCTGTGTCCTCGTGATGAGCGTCTCTGTGATGGGGTGTTCCCACAGTTGGGAGAGACGTCAAAGAACGCAACAAGTCCGTCATGGCATCCACCTTCTGTTCCAGGGACTGTAGCTGGGTGGCCTGCGCCGCCAGACGCTGGTCCTGTAGGTCTTGGCGGGCTTGCAACCGCGCCATATCCGCGGGATCCATGTTATGACCCGTTCAAAACTGTCACGGGGTCAGGGAGAGAGGAAGGATCCTACTATGCAGATAAGCACTGTAGAGAAGTCCAGTATACAGTCCGTAATCAAAAGGGCAAAGGCAGGCAGCGAGGTCAAACGTGTCCGAGGTCGAGGCAGGCAGAATAGGAGCAAAACGGGTAAACAGATCCGAGGTCGTAGGCAGGTAGCGAGAATCGTAGTCAAAAACAGGCAAAGGTCGGTACACAAGGAATTCAAGATAATATAACGCAATCAGCACACCCAAAAAGTATTACACTTTGAACGGGTGAAGACAGGAGAGAAAAGTGGCGTTTAAATAGGTGAGTGATTGCAAACAGCTGTGTAGCGTACGCTACGTACGTTGCGTACGTCGCGTACGCTGCACAGGCTGAGTACACTGCATAGATTGCGTACGTTGTGTAGATTGCGTACGCTGCGTAGATTGCGTACGCCGCGTACGCAGTGTACGCAGCGGTACGCCCGATGCGGACCTGCGCCGCGTCATAACCGCGTCCCCTTCGGTACGCGAGGGAGACGCACCGACGCGCCCACGGCAAGCAGACGCGGTCCCAGCAGAGGTGGAAGATGCGGGACTGCGACACCGCCGTGTGCGCACGGCGGGAACCGCAGCGATGGAGGAGTCGGGACCAGGCGAGGCAGCCCTGGCGTCAGAGGTAGGTACAGCGGCGCGCGTGACACTCTCTCAAGCGACAAGAACTGCCAGGAAATCCTTCCAAGAACTCACACAAATTCTTAGGAAAAAATCAATACGCTACAGATGGGGATTTCCAATAGCATTAAATATTTATTATGAAGATAATGTATACCAACTCAAGGATCAGGCTTCCCTCAGAGAAAAGATGCTCCACTGGGGATTATTAGAAAGCTAAACAGAGATCATTTAATTTTTTATTTTACTACACATATCTATTACATACAGCTTTTGTTTTGTTTGTCTTTTTTTTTGTTTTTTTTTGTTTTATCTACTTAACTCTTAACATTTTCAACTAATTTTTATAATCTTTATACCTCACAATTTAGACCTTGAGTCGTTATATCTGAGTAAGGGACTCACTTATAATCCTTTTTTTTTTTTTTTCTTCTTCTCTATATATCTATACATGTCTTGTTTCCCACATAATACACGACTGTGAATGTTCAAATGATTTTTTACACTTCATTTATTTTTACACACATTTAACTAAATAGGTAACTATCTAACGTCTCACTATGGCATATATATATTATATTACATTTAAAGTTTTTTTTTATACACCTATAAGGGGAGCAACAAATATACACTTATAAACCTCCACACCCACACTCATCTCTTATTTCACATAATTCATGACACTTAATTATTATTATTATATAAATATTTTTATTTTTTTATTACACATTTTTTACATAATTTCAACTAGTTTTTCACTTCACTTAGTTAACACATATATACATTTATACTTACATAATAATAATTTTTTTTTTTTTTTTTTTTTACACTTTTCAATTGTCTGTTATTCTATGTGTCCTCTCTTCCTTCTAGAATATTGGTATACCTACGTTACGCTGAGTTGAGGAGTCATGTGATATTTCGAACTTCTTTATCGTTACAAACGTATTAATGTGTGATTTTTTTCAAGCATTGATGCATTAAGTACCTGATTGCCTGTTATTACCTAAACTGAAAAATACAACATTAAGCTTTGACTTGTTTAGATACAGGCCACCAGGCATATTTTGTCACACATATTATTGTTAAATCAAATTTTCTTTTTTTTTTAAAAAAATATCTATATATATACTCTTTGTTTAGTATAACTTGAGTATACAGATTGGATCTAAGCATCCCACTATGAGCTTCTGTAAGACAGTAGTAGGATCTTACTCTTGTACAACCGTATATGGGTAATCGTCCCCAGCACAGAATATATTGATAGAAATTAGTTAATTTTGGGTAGATTAAAGGGGTCCCAAAAGCTATACTTAGAGACGATTCGGAACGTATTATGTTGAAACTTACGAATCTGGTTAGCTCTCGATATGCGTGATTTTTTATAAATATTTTTTTTTTCTACTATTACTGGGCTGATATTTGGGGCGCTTTATCTTTAAATTTCCACAGTAAAAACACACCATATTGTAAGATAGTATAAAGGGGGATGTGTGTATGAGATATGTGCAGTGTAACTGTATTGGTCCAATGTGGGAATTTTTTTTTAACCTTGTGTAGAATGTTGAAAAATGCCAGTTGCTGATATTTGGGGCACTATATCTTTAAATTTTCACAGTAAAATCACACCACATTGTATTATGCTATAGAGAGGTATGTGCGTGAGATATGTGCAGTGTAACTATAGTGGTCCAATGGGGGAATTTTGATTAACCTCATGTAGAATGTTGAAAAATGTCAGTTGCCAACTACTGGACTGAAATTTGGGCTGCTAAAGCTTTAAATTTCCACAGTAAAAACACACCATATTGTAAGATATTATAGAGGGGTGCATGTGAGAGATATGTGCAGTTTAAATATATTGGTCGAATGTAGGAATGAACCCCATGTAGAATTTTTAAAAATGCCAGTGTAATGGTATGGTGAGGTAGGACCCCAGATGGCGGAGTGGGCCAGGCCAAACAGGAACCAGAAAGTCAGAGAACCAACCGGGTCAGACAGGTAATCAGGATAAGCCAAATCAGAATCCAGAGACGAGGTCAACAAGCCGAATCAATACCAGACGAGCAGGAATCAGGACCCGAATCAGGATACAGGAACGAGATCAACAAGCCAAGTCAAACCGGAGCAGTCAGTCACAATCTAATGCGCAAGCAAATAGCAAAAATACACCAACCAAGGGTGATCCAGAAGAGGAATTCTGGGTTAAATAGGGAGAGGAGGAGGCGTGTCCTGCATGAAGAGGTCATCCGAGGTTATAAAGGCATGTTACAAATGTAACGTGCAATATTAAGCGCTGTGGTACCTGTTTGCCGCGTGGTCGGCCATGCAGTGAAGACGCTGACCGGGTAGCGGTGGTACTCGCTGCCCGGGAAGCCGCCTGAGGAGGATGCGTCGCGGGAGCAGCCATGGAGCGGGACCGGAGAGGCAGGTAAGCCCTTACAGCCAGTTGCTATTTGGGGCGTTATATATTTACATTTCCACAGTGAAATCTTTCCATATTGTAAAATATTACAAAGAGGGGTATATGTGACACTACTGCATGTTTAACCCCTTAACGACCTTTGCCGACTCAGGACCGTCACAGAAAAACGGTCACTTAACGACCTTTGACGGTCCTGAACCATCAAAAAAATTAAATAAGCTTAGAAAGTGATCAACGATCACTTTCTTCGCTTAAACGGCGTTGCTGTAATGCCTTGACATCGAGGCATTCAGTAACACCGAGATCGGCATCAGGGGCCATGTCTGGCCCCTCCCCGGGGCGTCAACATCCGCAGACACCAAACACTTACCCCAGGGCGGGCTGTGACCACTCCGGAAAGCGGTCACAGCCGCCACTACCGGTGATCTTCACCATCCGGTAAAAAAAATAATGAAGTTGAAAAAGTTTGCTAGACAGTCTCCAAACCCTCTAGAGAACTCTGGCTCCACTTGCAGGTTGAATACAGGTACTGCTACCAAATGTGCTAACATTTAAAAATAATTATGCAGTGATGTCACCAGAGGAACCATCCAGTACCAGCAAAATGTGTAAAAAAAATAAATAAATAAAAAAAAAAAAAAAAAAAAAATAAAGTTTATTATTTTGAGCAAGTGCTAAAATTTCTAAAAAAAATCTCAACATACAAAGAGTTAAAATAAAAGCACTTCAAATAACCAAGGGGTGTCTAAAAAATGGCTTGATGGGGTAAATTGGAGTGGCCGGGCTCAAAGATAGGGCATAGGTACAGATTGACCAAAATAGAGAAAAAAAGCGCACTTCCCAAATGTGGAATTTTAAATCTCAAACAACCCGACAAACCCATGCATGTGGGGTATCACTGCACTCGGGAGATGTTGCTGAACACACATTGGGGGGTTGTTTGATAGTGACGCATACCAAGAGCTATGAATTCATTCCTGAAGTACAATTTGTGTGGAAAAAAAGCCAGGTGGTAGAATCTCATGCATAAAAGGGTTAAAATACCAGCATTGGAAATACTTTGTGGTGTCTAGTTTTCAAAAATATATGGTTTGATGGGGTAAATTGAAGTAGTCGGCTTCAAATATGTTCCAAAGAGGATATAGAGGCAGAAAGACCAAATGACTACCTGAATTACGCATGTCCCCAAAGTAGCCTTTTGCCAGCCAAACAATCTGACAAACCTATGCATGTGGGGTATCACCATACTCAGGAGATGTTGCTGAACACATATTGGAGTGTTGTTTGACAGTGACATATACCAGGACCTTTATATTTATAACTAAATTACAATTTGTGTGAAAAAAATAAATAATTACTATTACAAAGTTTGACAAAGTGTGGTTGTATAATAAGTGCATGGAAAGGGTTAAAATACCAGCATTTGAAATACCCTGGGGTGTTCCAAAGAGGAGATTTAGGCAGAAGATGTTCCAAAGAGAAGATGGAGGCAGAATTACCAGATTTGGAAAAAAAGTTTGGAAATCATAAAAAGCTACTTATACTTATTGCCCAATAACGTACAAAAAACAGCAAAAAGCATAAAAACATTGGGTATTTCTAAACTCAGGACAAATAGTAGAATCTATTTAGCTAGTCTTTTTACTTCCTTTTGTAGGTGAGTAAAAGATTTTTCAAAGAAAAGTCATAAAAGGCGGTTTTTTTTCAAATTTTCACCATGTTTTATTATTTTTTTTATAGTAAATAAGGTGATATGATCAAAACATATGGTATCTGAAGAAAGCCCATCTTGCCCTGAAAAAAATAATATATAACATGTGTGGGTACACTAAATGGATGAGGAGAAAATTACAGCTGAACACAAGCACCGCAAAAGTGTTAAAGCATCCTCGGTCCCACAGGGTACTAAAAGAAAAAATGAGCCCGGGCCTTAAGGGGTTAATATATTGGTCCAATGTGGGATTTTTGGTATGTATGAAGAAATGTTAGAATAGCATATCTATTTAATACCTCCCCCGGGTTAGCCCCCCATATTAAAAATGTTAACAAAAGATCATTCCATTTGTTAGATCTTTGTTAGATCAGGTTAGATCAACAGGTTTTTTTTGTTAGATCTACTATAAAATATATCTACTCAAAAAACATTTCAACAAGCTTTGAATTTTGTCTGATCAAAGCTGATCTAACTCGGAGCTATCATAATCAATAGATTATGATAGCTCTGAGTTAGATCAGCTTTGATCAGACAACATTTTTTTTAGATCTAGTCTAATTACTGAGATATGGCATATTTAATGAGAAGGGGCTGGGCCCCCCCCCCTCAACTGAAATTTTAACTTTTTTATTGATTTTGGTAGTTATTCGTTAGATCCGGTAAGATGAACAGTTTATTTTATTAGATCTATCACGCAGGAGGCGGTATTCACAATCCTATTTTGTATGTGGAGTATGAGAATACATACGGGTTGGCTCCCCTCAACTGAAATTTAGATTTTTTTAAATGGATTTTGGTAGATATTCATGAGATCCGGTAAAATCAACTGTTTTTTTCGTTAGATCTATCATGCAGGAAGTGGTATTCACATTCCTATTTTGTGTGTGAGGGATGGGAATACATACGGGTTGGCCTCCCTCAACTGAAATTTGGAATTTTATTTTCTTTTTTTTCTTTTAATTTTTGTTTTTATTGTTTTCATAATACATAAAGACAAATTAGATAACAAGTGAATAAAAACAACAACAACAAAAAAAGAATCACAAATAAGGGGTCATAATGTCATCCTTAAATATTAGGTATGTAATGCATAATTTAATATAACTTCTTGATTTTATATTTCATTTAAAGTTTTACATACATGAATTTCTATACTTCAGATATCTAAATTTGTACATGTATCAAACCAAATCATCCCAGATAAATAATAAAGTTAAGTACATAATTAGACAGATTAAGACGGAAATATGTGTTGATTGTTATTTTAATCATATATTCTTTACTTTAATAATCCAGTCCTCGTATATAATTGTTTTTCTTTTCTGTTGTGGACTAATCCAGTAAAAACCACTCTCCATCTGTAATTGAAATAACACCTGATTTTTTAATTGTGAATATGAGAATGGTTTACTTTCTTTCCAATTTCTTGCAATCAACAATTTCGTAGCTGCAAATATATGAATAATTATTGTTTTTTTTTAAATGGTAATTCAGATGGGAATATGTGGAGAGGAGCAATTTATAATGTTTTATTGATCTTAATGTTACCTATATTTTCTAGGAGCTCAAAGGCAGACCTCCAAAGAGGCCTTACTTCTGTACACGTCCACCATATATGTTTGTAGTCTCCCTTTTCCTGATTGCATCGCCAACATCTGTCTGAAGAATTTGAAAACATAGATTTTATTTTTGTCGGAGTTAGATACCATTGATTAATTAGTTTGAAGTAGTTCTCTCTAATTGTTATGGAATTAATTAAATTATATGTAGTATTTATTGCTTTTTACCAATCTGTCTCTGTTATTTGTCTCGTTCAGTGGCGTCTCCAGCTTTCATATTTAGGGGGGGGCACATTATAAAAAGTAGGGGCGCCAATTATAAAACGGTACATATACACTATATATATTAGGGCTGCAACTAACGATTATTTTAATAATCGATTAGTTGGCCGATTATTTTGTCGATTAATCGATTAATCGGATAAAAAAATACATTATTTTAAATTGAAGAAAAATTGCAATAAAAAACATACAATTTACACTTTCATCTCTTTATTGCAATGGCCTCTCTCTATTCACCTTCTTATTTTACTGACATAATAATAAAAGCTACAAGAACCCAAACACGGTGTTTCTCAAACTAGGTTTTAATACAAAGTTATTAGTAAATATTAATTCATATGTTAACTATTTTTCATATTTAATAAAAACTGAGAAAAAAGCCTTGTTTAAATTTTTTTATTTACCAAACTGCCCCCAGTTATGCACATCTGACCCCCAGCTTGCCACTCTGCCCCATATATGCCTTATACCTCTTATATGCCAGATTCCACTGTGCCCCCTGATATGCCACTGTGCCCCCTGATATGCCTTATACTCCTTATATGCCAGTGATATGCAACTGAGCCCCCTGATATACCTTTTACCCCCAGATTTGTTTTATGCCCCCCTG
The DNA here is from genome assembly GCF_027358695.1 of Spea bombifrons. NCBI lineage: Eukaryota > Metazoa > Chordata > Amphibia > Anura > Pelobatidae > Spea > Spea bombifrons. The sequence continues at coordinate 42,754,731 of NC_071091.1, forward strand.
ATATGCCTAATATCGATATGTCTTATACCCCCTATATGCCCTAAAAATTCATAATACCCCCCATACACCACTATAACTCACCCATACACCACTCTGGCTCCTCCCCCTCCCATACAGCACTCTGGCTCCTCCCCCTCCCATACACCACTCTGCCTCCTCCCCCGCCCACACATCACTTTGGCTCCTCCCCTCCCATACATCACTTTGCCTCCTCCCCCTCCCATATACCAATCTGCCTCCTCCCCTCCCATACATCACTTTGGCTCCTCCCCCTCCCATACACCACTCTGGCTCCTCCCCCCTCTCATACTCCACTCTGGCTCCTCCCATACTCCACTCTGCCTCTTCCCCCTCCCATACATCACGTTGGCTCCTCCCCCTCCCATACATCACTTTGCCTCCTCCCCCCTCCCATACTCCACTCTGGCTCCTCCCCCCTCCCATACTCCACCCTGGCTCCTCCCATACTCCACTCTGCCTCCTCCCCTCCCATACATCACGTTGGCTCCTCCCCCTCCCATACATCACTTTGCCTCCTGTGAACCTCCGTTTCTGACAAGACACCAGGGAGCCGGGTAGAGAGGCAGTGGCGTATGAGAGGGGGAGGAGCCAGAGTGGTGTATTGGAGGGTGGCTCCCATACACCCCTCTGACTCCTCCCTCCTCCCATACACCGCTCTGCCTCTCTACCCGGCTCCGTTACTGAAGGCACTTTCACTGCAGCTTCATAGAAGCCACAGTGTAAGTGAAGGGCAGTAACGGAGTCTGTCTGTGCGATGCAGACCCTCACCGGCTGTCAGAGAGGATGATTCTCTGTCAGCCGGTGGGGGTCTGCATCGCACAGACAGACTCCGTTACTCACCTTCACTTACACTGAGGCTTCTATGAAGCTGCAGGGAAAGTGCCTGTCAGTAACGGTGCCGGGTAGAGAGGCAGAGTGATGTATGGGAGGGGGGAGGAGGCAGATGGGAGGGGGAGAGAGAAGGAAGTGAGAGACCGGCCGACAGTGAGGGGAATCCAGGTCCCTTGCAGCGTAGCGGGGGATCTGGATTCCGGTGTTATAATCCGATCTCTGTTTGAGGTCAGATTATATAAGGAGAGGAGTTTTTCAGAGCATTTGCTCTGAAAAAAACCTCTTTTTATAATCGATAAAAATCGATTATTATCGATTTTATCGATTAGTTGTTTCAGCCCTAATATATATATATATATATATATATATATATATATATATATATATATACACACACATTAGACGTGCATTTTTAACTGCATAATATGCACTTATCTCTTTGAAGTTAGCCCCTGCTGACAATATATATAAATATTAGACCCTGCTGCCGATATATAGAAATATTACACCCTGCTTCTGATATATATTAATTTTTTTTTATTATTATTTATTTTTTTTTATTTTTTTTTCTCTTCTTTGGAAGCCCGAGGTGCGTGCTCCTTTGGTGCCGCATTCTGTGCACAAGGCAGCAGAAGCCAGACTACGATACCGAGTTCCCTCACGGAGAACTCGGACAAATTCCAACCCCCCCCATGGGAGGGTCGGATCTTGAGTCTCACCCCGAAGAGTGAGACTCCTTGCTGGCCTTCTTGAAGAGAGGAAGGGGCCAGAAGGCTCCCAATCCTCCTCCAGCAAAGTCCAGACTTCACTGCCTCCTAAAAAGAAAAACAGTGTCCAAAAACGTGGTTACAAAACGTGTGCCATAGAGTAGTGGGGGCCAAGCCGTGAATTTCAAAACCGTGAATCAAAAGGGGAGTAAATTAATTGGCACTCGTGTAAAACGAAGTGAATTATATAAATTAAAGAAAAATAATTTAAGGACAAGCCATTTCTGGCCTGCCGGATTCAAAAATAATTCTCAACCCCAAGACCTGATGGTACATGGGGACGAGTAGTGCTGGAAGGCCGCCAGTGAAAACGTGCGCTCACCGTGTGCAGTGGCGTGCAATACCACACACAGTGACTCCGGCATTTCTGCCGGGGCAATTTCACCTCGTGTTCCATTGCTTTCCCGAACCCTAAGGCCAGAGGATCAGTGCCATCCCTCCCCACCACAAGAGAGACTACACTTGATCTTAGCCAAAAGGCCGAGAAGCGATATATATTAATATTAACCCCTGCTGGGGATATATGTTGATATTAGCCCCTGCTGCGGATATATACTTATATTATACCCTGCTGCTGATATACATAAAAATTATACCCTGCTGCTGATATATATAAATATTTGACCCTGCTACCAGTATATATTAATATTAGCCCCTACTGCCAATATATATTTTTAGTCCCTGCAGCCAATATATATAATTAGCCCCTGCAGCCAATACCCCTACTGCCGATATATATATAAATACTAGACCCTGCTGCCAATATGAATATAAATACTAGACCCTGCTGCCAATATATGTTAAAATTAGCTCCTGCTGCCAATATATATTAATATTAGCCCCTGCTGCTGGTATATATTAATATTGGACCCTGCTGCCGATATATATTAATATTAGACCCTGCTGCCGATATATATAGTATTCGTCCCTGCTTCCTATATATATTAATATTAGCCCCTGCAGCCAATATATATATTAATATTAGACCCTGTTGCCAATATATAAATATTAGCCCCTGCTGCCAAAACATATATAAATATTCGCCCCTGCTGCCAATATATTTTATAGTGAAAAAATTGGACCCTATCCAAGCATTTCCTTGGGCCTCGCTCAACGCTTCCTTGCATGCAATCACTCCCTCCGCTACCACAACAAAAAAAAGAAATATTTCCCACACTGACTGCAGATCAGGGAAAGACCGTGAGAGTCAGTCCTGCACCGTGACATTGAGAGGTCCTCTCCCCTGTAATCATCCCCAGAGTCCCTTTATCCCCTCATTCACTAAACCATACCGCTCTTTTACTTACACCCTGTAGTTCAGGTATAGATCAAATAAACAACACATGGAAACAGCACATGCAACTAAATGAGATATAAAAAAACAACTTGTATTTGCAGGTATACATAAATAATGTATGGAAACATAGCATTGCAGTTATAAACCAACAGAAAACACAAACCCAGCATTGCAGGTATAGATCAACTGGAAATCACATGTACACTCAGCACTGAAGGTATAGATCAAATAAACAACACATGGAAACAGCACTCCAGGTATTGATCAACTGAATAAGACATACAAATCCTATATTTGCAGGTAAACATAAATAATGTATGGAAATATAGCCGATACAGATGAACAGAATGACACAAAACCCAGCTTTGCAGGTATATATCAATTGGAAATTACATATAAACTCTGCATTAAAGGTATAGATAAAACACCCTAAATTACAGGCATAGATCACTGGTCACACACCCCAAAGCCAGCCCTGGTGTCCACACTGCCCACATAAAACCCGACCAGCACCCAAATTACATATTGTGTCAACTTTGTCCCCAAACAGCTGAACGTACACCAAGTTTGTTCCATAAACACCTCTCCCTCCTAATCTATCCTATCTACCCCCTCTCCCTCCCAATCTATCCTATCTACCCCCTCTCCCTCCCAATCTATCATATCTACCCCCTCTCCCTCCCTATCTACCACCTCTGCCTCCCTATATACCTATTCTCCCTCCCAATCTATCCTATGTACCCCCCCTCTCCCTCCCAATCTATCCTATCTACCCCCTCTCCCTCCCAATCTATCCCATCTACCCCCTCTCCCTCCCTATCTATTCCATATACCCCCTCTCCCTCCCAATCTATCCCATCTACCCCCATCTCCCTCCCTATCTATCATATCTATCCCATCTACCCCCTCTCCCTCCCAATCTATCCTATCTATCCCCTCTCCCTCCCAATCTATACCTATCAACCCCTTCTCACTTCCTATCTACCTCTTCTGAATCTCTAACCCCCTCCTAACTTTCTACCCCCCCTTTGAAGTTCACTTACCTTGGGCTTGTCCAGCCGTGAGATCGCGAGGTCTCTGTATCCCTGGTTCTGCAGTGTGCGCGGCTTCACTGCCGGGCGCCGGATATGACGACATATACCGGCGCTCGGCTTGAAATGCCGGCACTGCGACCAAGGCAGAGGCCTCGCGGTCACGGAGAAGAGTGAGAGGCGCCGAACGGTTGCTGAGAACTTAATCCTCAGCGACCGCTCGGCGCCTCCCTTTCTCTCCTCCAGGTCTATTAAAAAAAAAGCCGGCGTTTCAATTGGGGGGCACACCGGGGGGCACAGCATGATGTTGGGGGGGCCATGGCCCCCTCTGGTCAGTGGTATCGGCAGGGGGGGGCCAGAGGGGGCCATGGCCCCCCCAACATCATGCGTAGAACGTTAGGAGGGGGTTAGAGAGTCAGAAGAGGTAGATAGGAAGTGAGAAGGGGTAGATAGGTATAGATTGGCAGGGAGAGGGGATACATAGGATAGATTGGGAGGGAGAGGGGGTAGATGGGATAGATATGATAGATAGGGAGGGAGATGGGGGTAGATGGGATAGATTGGGAGGGAGAGGGGGTAGATGGGATAGATAGGGAGGGAGAGGGGGTAGATGGGATAGATTGGGAGGGAGAGGGGGTAGATAGGATAGATTGGGAGGGAGAGGGGGGTACATAGGATAGATTGGGAGGGAGAGTAGGTATATAGGGAGGCAGAGGTGGTAGATAGGGAGGGAGAGGCGGTAGATAGAATAGATTGAGAGGGAGAGGGGGTAGATAGGATAGATTGGGAGGGAGAGGGGGTAGATAGGATAGATTAGGAGGGAGAGGTGTTTATGGGACAAACTTGGCGTACGTTCAGCTGTTTGGGGACAAAGTTGACACAATATGTAATTTGGGTGCTGGTCGGGTTTTATGTGGGCAGTGTGGACACCAGGGCTGGCTTTGGGGTGTGTGACCAGTGATCTATGCCTGTAATTTAGGTATTTTTATCTATACCTTTAATGCAGAGTTTATATGTAATTTCCAATTGATATATACCTGCAAAGCTGGGTTTTGTGTCATTCTGTTCATCTGTACTGGCCATATTTCCATACATTATTTATGTTTACCTGCAAATTTGCATGTCTTATTCAGTTGATCAATACCTGGAGTGCTGTTTCCATGTGTTGTTTATTTGATCTATACCTTCAGTGCTGAGTGTGCATGTGATTTCCAGTTGATCTATACCTGCAATGCTGGGTTTGTGTGTTCTGTTGGTTTATAACTGCAATGCTATGTTTCCATACATTATTTATGTATACCTGCAAATACAAGTTTTTTTTTATATCTCATTTAGTTGCATGTGCTGTTTCCATGTGTTGTTTATTTGATCTACACCTGAACTACAGGGTGTAAGTAAAAGAGCGGTATGGTTTAGTGAATGAGGGGATAAAGGGACTCTGGGGATGATTACAGGGGAGAGGACCTCTCAATGTCACGGTGCAGAACTGACTCTCACGGTCTTTCCCTGATCTGCAGTCAGTGTGGGAAATATTTCTTTTTTTTTGTTGTGGTAGCGGAGGGAGTGATTGCATGCAAGGAAGCGTTGAGCGGGGCCCAAGGAAATGCTTGGATAGGGTCCAATTTTTTCACTATAAAATATATTGGCAGCAGGGGCAAATATTTATATATGTTTTGGCAGCAGGGGCTAATATTTATATATTGGCAACAGGGTCTAATATTAATATATATATTGGCTGCAGGGGCTAATATTAATATATATAGGAAGCAGGGACCAATACTATATATATCGGCAGCAGGGTCTAATATTAATATATATCGGCAGCAGGGTCCAATATTAATATATACCAGCACCAGGGGCTAATATTAATATATATCGGCAGCAGGGGCTAATATATATTGGCAGCAGGAGCTAATATTAACATATATTGGCAGCAGGAGCTAATATTAACATATATTGGCAGCAGGGTCTAGTATTTATATTCATATTGGCAGCAGGGTCTAGTATTTATATATATATCGGCAGCAGGGGTTAATATTAATATATATTGGCTGCAGGGGCTAATTATATATATTGGCTGCAGGGACTAATAATATATATTGGCAGTAGGGGCTAATATTAATATATACTGGTAGCAGGGTCAAATATTTATATATATCAGCAGCAGGGTATAATTTTTATGTATATCAGCAGCAGGGTATAATACAGTGATGGGCAACCTTTTTGGCGCGGTGTGTCAAAAATCGGCAAAAAATCGAGCATAACTCACGTGGTGTGTCACTTCGACAAAAAAACATAATTTTGCGCAATTTATAGTTTAAACTACAAAAATGTATAATTGCAATATATAATTGTATTTAATAAACCAAAAACAAATTATTTAACATACCTGCTTAGTAACTACTTACCTTTCAGGAGTCCTGCGGTGGGGGTGCAAGGCCTCTGTCTCCCAGCTCTGCCACTGTATGGAACAGTATAGCGTGATGGGAGTTATGATGTACTTTAGAGCATAATTATATAATGAAAAATACATTGGAAATGGTACAGCATAACACCCATCACTCTCACACACTTACCAATCCGCATTTACCAATCCACACATACCAATCCACACGCATAACAATCCACACGCATACCAATCCACACATATATACCAATCCACACACATACCAATCCACACACATACCAATCCACACACATACACCAATCCACACACATACACCAATCCACACACATACCAATCCACACACATACACCAATCCACACACATACCAATCCACACACATACACCAATCCACACACATACCAATCCACACACATACCAATCCACACACATACACCAATCCACACACATACACCAATCCACACACATACCAATCCACACACACATACCAATCCACACACACATACCAATCCACACACACATACCAATCCACACATATACCAATCCACACACATACACCAATCCACACACATACACCAATCCACACACATACCAATCCACACACATACACCAATCCACACACATACACCAATCCACACACATACACCAATCCACACACACATACCAATCCACACACACATACCAATCCACACACATACACCAATCCACACACACATACCAATACACACACACATACCAATCCACACACATACCAATCCACACACATACCAATCCACACACATACCAATCCACACACATACACCAATCCACACACATACACCAATCCACACACACATACCAATCCACACATATACCAATCTACACATATACCAATCCACACATATACCAATCCACACACATACACCAATCCACACACATACCAATCCACACACATACACCAATCCACACACATACCAATCCACACACATACACCAATCCACACACATACCAATCCACACACATACACCAATCCACACACATACACCAATCCACACACATACACCAATCCACACACACATACCAATCCACACACACATACCAATCCACACACATACCAATCCACACATATACCAATCCACACATATACACCAATCCACACACATACACCAATCCACACACATACCAATCCACACACATACCAATCCACACACATAGACCAATCCACACACATACCAATCCAAACACATACACCAATCCAAACACATACACCAATCCACACACATACCAATCCACACACATACCAATCCACACACATACCAATCCACACACATACACCAATCCACACACATACCAATCCACACACATACACCAATCCACACATATACACCAATCCACTCTCACTGTATGCTTTCCTACCTTTCCTCTTTTCTCCTTACAGCTCCTTTTCCTGCTCTTCGCTCCTCTTCTTCTTCAGTTCTTCTGTCTTCTTCCGAGGGCACGGGGTTCAGAGGGCACGGACAGCGGTGGGCGCGGCTTCAGTGTTGTGCGCCGGGATCTGACAACAAACCCCGGCGCACAACAGCTGTTGCCGCGCGGATCGCAAGGGAGCGGTATCGGAGGTCTTTAACAGACCTCCGGCTCCCTTGAGTCATTTTAAGGCGGGTTCAAGGGAGATCCTTGAACCGGCTTAAAATCACTCAAGGGAGCCGGTGGTCTGTTAAAGACCTCCGATACCGCTCCCTTGCGAGCCTGCTCCTCCAGCGGCGGACATTACTGTCCGTCTCTGGAGGGGTGCCGGCAAGTTGGCACCCCCCTGATGAGCGGCACCGGGTGCGGACCGCTCCCCCCCCGCTAGGTACGCTACTGCACGTCCTGCCCCCCCCCGTTCCTCCAGCACAGATTCTTTCATCCTCGGCGGCCGTGCAGGAGCCGAGGATGAATCGCAGGAAATCCTGCGCGTGTCACCACAAATGGCTACGCGTGTCATAGGTTCGCCATCACTGGTATAATATAAGTATATATCCACAGCAGGGGCTAATATCAACATATATCCCCAGCAGGGGTTAATATTAATATATATCAGAAGCAGGGTGTAATATTTCTATATATCGGCAGCAGGGTCTAATATTTATATATATTATCAGCAGGGGCTAACTTCAAAGAGATAAGTGCATATTATGTAGTTAAAAATGCACGTCTAACGTGTGTGTGTGTGTGTGTGTGTATATATATATATATATATATATATGTATATGTACCGTTTTATAATTGGCCCCCCTACTTTGGTCCCTGGCCCCCCATGTGCCCCCCCTAAATATGAAAGCTGGAGACGCCACTGCCTCTGGCCCCCCCCTGCCGACGCCACTGGTCTCGTTGTATCTCTATTCCATTTGGTTAGAATTAAAGTTGATGGGCTCTCGTCCATTTTATTAATTACTTCAAACGATTTAGACATTACTTTTTTTATGTCTTCATTATTAAATACATTTTGAAGTTTACAATGGAGTTCTTTGTCCACTTTGTATCTTGCTTGTATTATAAAAGATTTTACTCTCAGATAATTAAATATTTCTGAACTGGGTAGATTAAACTCCCTAGACATCTGGTCAAAAAATTTTATATTATCTTCGAGTAAAATATCATTTAATTCTATAATTCCCGCAGTTTTCCATGTTCTTAACTTTATATTAGAGATAATGAGTTCTATAGTATCCAATTTCGTATTGTCTATGACCTTATTAGTTAAATTCAATTTTTTTCTTAATCTTTTTCCATTCTCGTAAAGTATCCTTTATTATATTATGTATATCTTTATATTTTGCTTCTAATTTTATCTGAGGTTGCCACATACATGTTGTTAAATTAATCTTAGCCATAGATCTTTCTATTTTAAACCATGGTTGATTAATGTTCATTTGACATTGTAAATTATATAGATGTAATAGTATACACGGGTCTTATACACTTTTGGCTCTAGGATAATTCAATCCACCTCAATTTATTTTTTTTGCCAGATTTTTTATACTGATTCTCATTTTCCTTCCATTATTAATAAATTTATTAAAACTAGCTTGTAACATGTGGATCCAAGAGCTTGGTATTTTTAGTGGAATATGTCTAAAGAAATACGTCCATTTAGGAAGTATATATGCATTGATCGCATTAATTCTACCTATTCAAGATAATTGTATATTTTGCCATTCTTTTAATAGATAATTTGTTTCTTTTAGTAGAGGCAAAAAATTCTGTTCAACTATATCTTCTACTTTTGGTGCTATTTTTAGACCCAAGTAATTGAGATCTTGCTGTTTCCAACTAAATTTATATTCTTGTTGAATTATTTGTTTAGTTTGTATTGATACATTTAATGGAAGAATTTAGATTTTTCTATATTTAAATTTGAAATATTTGAGTATTTATTAATCGTTTCCATCAGGGCCCTAATTGATTTTTCAGGTTCTTCTATAGTTAAAAGAATGTCATCTGCATATAGACATATTTTAAGTTCTTCCTGTAGAAAATGGAAGCCTTTTATCTTATCATTTTTTCGTATAGCAATTGCTAAAATCTCCATAGTTATTATATATAATAGAGGAGAAAGGGGGCAGCCCTGCCGAGTTCCATTTGTCAAATGAAACCAATCTGCTTTAATATTTTGTCCAATTGTCCTCGCCGTAGAATTTAAGTATAAAGATTTAATTGCTGAAGTAAATAAGCCATCAATTCCAAAGGCCCGAATAGAATGGAACATAAAATCCCAATTCACCCGGTCAATAATACGTCTAAAATTATTATATGTTTGTCTATTCGGAATAAAACCTATTTGATCTAAATGAATTATACCCGTTATTACTTGCTTCAGCCTATTCGCTAATGTTGTCGCGTACATTTTCATATCTTCATTAATAAGAGAAATAGGTCTATAATTTCTTATATCTTCTGAACTTTTCTTAGGTTTAAGTATGGGTAATATATTTGCTCTTAATAGTTCTTCTGGAGCTTCTCCCTTTCTGCCTATTTCATTAAACATTGCTGTTAAAAGCTTAGTTATATTCTTTTTAAATATTTTATAAAATTCTCCACTGAAACCGTTGGGACTCGGACTTTTTTGATTTTTAAGATTTTCAATAGCCTTTATTTCCACTTTTTCCTCTATTGGTTTATTTAGTTCTGTGGATTTCCTAGGAATAGGTAAATCAATTAGAATTTTTTTAATTTCTTCTGGATGTATATCAGTCTTTAAATTATAGAGAGATGCATAATATTGGTTAAACATACTTCCAATTCCTTCTGGAGTCATATATACTTTATTATCTTCCACTATTTTATAAATACGGTCAGTTAATATTTTATCAACTCTATTATTTTTATGATACCAATACTGTTTTAATCTTTCTAAATTTTTATTTATTTTTTTCTGTTTCTAATTAATTTATTCTTTTTTTGAGTAGAGTTATTTTGTTAGATCTGAATTTAGTCGGAGATTTTTTATTTATCATGTCAAGTTCATATAAATTTATATATAAAGTAAAAAGATCAGAGCCTCTTCTTCTATTCTCCAGACTGCCTAATTTGATCAAATGGCCTCGAATTACACTCTTATAGACACACCACAATGTAGAGATACATTTTCATTGTCATTTTCTTGAAAATATAAATTAGTATTAGTTTCTAAATTTTCTAAGTGTGTTTGTTGTTTCAATAAATTAAGATTTAATCTCCATTCTCTTTGTATAATTTGATTATTTTTTGAAAAGGTTTCCCAAATGATAGCATTGTGATTTAACCATATTATATTTTTAATTAGGACTATCTTAACACGGTCCACTAAAAATGTATTTCCCAGCGTCTATCCGTGCATATGACGCATGCGGTGCAGAGAAGTGTGTAAACTCCCTGAGACAGGAATTAAAGACTCTCCAAATATCAAAAAGTTGATTTTTTTTTATAAAATTTGTCAATAGTCTAGCAGATCTAATTATTTCTTTCCCAGCTAATTCCCCTCTTTTTAGCATCTTATCCATTGAAATATCAGGAATGCAATTGAAGTCTCCCGCCATTACCAAATTTGCCCTTAGCAAATCGTTCAATTCTGTTAAAAAAATTTTCTAGAAAGTTTACTGAGTTAGCATTTGGAGCATATAAATTAACTATATTATATATTTCATTTTGTATCTTACAAATTACTATTATAAATCTAGCTTCTGGATCCATCTCTTGATATATTATGTCAACTTTTATTCTATTAGTAAATATCACGGCTACTCCTCTTTTTTTTCCCTGTCATAGAGGAAAATAAAACTTTAATTACCATATTTGCTCGATTATAAAACGAGGTTTTTTTCAGAGCAAATGCTCGGAAAAATACCCCTCATCTTCTAATCGGGGTCGTCTTATAATCAGACCTGGATCCTTCTGGAGACACCCTCCCATTTAACACTCCCCCACCCCACACACACTTACCGGTGCTTCCAATTTCCTGCTGTATACCGGGGCAGCGGGTTGACGTCCACGCGATCCGCGTAGACAATTTACGCTGCAGCCGGAACGAGGTGTGGCTAGCAGCGGGGGTTGTCTGCGTCCATCGCGCAGACCTTCCCCGGCTGTCAGAGATCAGAGTTCTCTTGTGGTCCGTCCGATATACTGGATGCCACAACTACATTCCAAGAGGTAGATAACATTCTTAGATCCACAGAATGTTATCTACCTCTTGGAATGTAGTTGTGGCATCCAGTATATCGGACGGACCACAAGAGAACTGAAAGTTAGAGGCCTCGAACACCTTGGGGGTATACGCAATAACAGCTTGAAACACAGTGTTCCCAAACACTGTAACACCTGTAAGGATTTTTCCTTGGCTGATTTCAGGGTGATTGGAATAGATCTAGTGGCACCCCGTTGGAGAGGTGGAGATTTGAAACAGGTGCTGGCAAAGAAAGAGACGGAATGGATCTTCAAAGTTCAGACACATAAAAGAGGGGGTCTAAATATTGATCTTGATATTCTTGCGTTTATTAATGAATAAAAAAAAAATTCATATTGTGGCACTTTAACATATGAATTTATAAGCTTTGAATTTGCACGTTGCACCTTTGGTTTTGGTTTTTTCACATTTATTCATTTGAAATCAAATATGGACTATTAATTTTTGATAATGAACTGTCCAGTGTACAAAAAAATAATGCACCTTATATGAGAAAATAATGCACTTTAAATTGATTGCACTTTATAAACAAAATAAATATAATGCACTTTATAAATATGTATTGTTGAATCTCTACACTTATTACTTACCTGAATCTCTACATTTATTACTTACCTGGTACTTGTATCGATCATCCTCCCCCTTTTAATGTTAATATTGTCTATAATATATTAATCCTCCTTTTTACTCTTGATTTTAGGTATGTATATTTAAAATGACAAATGAAGCATGTTTCTGATTTTAATCTTTTTTATTCTGAATATCACATATGTGGGATGCTAAAGGGAAATATGTCCGTGTTTGTGCCTTGGGAGCGTTCCGTGTCGGGACCTGTGAGCAAGCCGCTGTGTCCTTCTTCATTCAACTCGAAAGTGTATTTTGTTTGTTTGCCGTGCACGGCAACCGCAACGGCGAATGAAGGCATCCACGGACATCTACAGGGATTGACGTGATGACGCGCATCAACGTGATGACGCCGCCAGGACTCGCGCATTGACGTGATGACGCCGCCAGGACTCGTTCCTCTACGCACACAACGTCGTGACGTACTCGGAAGCACCCATATAATACGGACTACGGACTTTTTGAACGGTTAATTCATTTTGTTTTTCAGTTGATTTTATTTCGTTTGGTTTATTGTCTCCTGAAGAAGCCGACGTACTATCGGGGAAACGCGTCGAGACCAATAAAATTTGATACTTTACAGCTGTCTACCGGAGTATCCTATGTATCTGGCATATATCTTTGAGTTGTGCCATTTCTTTTATGTAAGTGCAATTTTGATTTATTCCATTGCGGCTTAAAGATACTGCACCATTGTGGTTCTCCTTGGTTTTACAGCTTCCAAGATTTTAATATTCAAGTATATCCAGTCCGCTTTGATGAGCTTCATATATCCAGCCCTTTTGTGAGTGGATCTTACACTTCATTTAATTATTATTTGATTTACATATTACACTATTGGTATTTATTTTTGTTCCCCCATGTATATGCGCTCCATTGTTTGCTGATATGCAAATATGGTATATATTTATTCTTAATTTGACTATCCATAAATTTAAGCCAATGGGTCTCTGGAAGTAAACAAATATCAATTTCATCTTTTTTTAAGAGTTTAACTAATGTAAATCGCTTTTGAGGACTGTTTAATCCTTGTACGTTTAATGATAGAAAACGTACCATCTTAATCTGAATCTTATTTTCATCAACATGAAATTTTGATTTTTTTTTAATTTATTTTAGTATATATTCGTTAGATCCGGTAAGATCAACTGTTTATTTCGTTAGATCTATCACGCGGGAGTGGATATTCACAATCCCATTTTGTGTGTGGGGGGGGATAGGTTTTATTTCTCTATATGCTGTATTTCCTATCTTTTAGCTATGTATATCGTTTCCAGGGCCGGCCTTAGGTGTTCAGGCGCCCTGTGCAGGCCACCCCCGAATTCCATGGAACAGAGGTAGAGCTCAGCAGGGCAAAAATTCCAAATTTCATGGGGGGGGCAACCCATATGTATGCCCATTCCTGCACACAAAATAGAATTGTGGATACCACCTCCTGCATGATATATCTAATGAAAAAAACTGTTGATTTTACTGGATTATTATTATTTATTGTTTTATATAGCGCCATCAAATTCCATGGCGCTGTACAATGGGTAGACAGGACATAACAAGTAGCATGTAATATAACAAGTTGACTAACAGGTGAGGAGTGCCCTGCTCAAACGAGTTTACAATCTAGAGGTAATTGTCATGATCCTACCCAGGCTGTGGAGCTGCATATCTCTCTTGTTTCAGTTTCCCTGTTTTGCTTCGATCCATTCCTGGATTTCCTTTTGCTCTGTTCTGATCTTCCATTCCTTGCTTCTGCTTCAGCTCTGTTTCCTTTATAAGGTGTGCCCCTCCCGTGTGTTCTGTTTGTCTCAGTCTACAGTCTAAGGTATGTCTCAGTGCTATGTGTTTGGATTACATGTTTGGTTTGTTTCGTACCACTGTCAGCAGGGATTAGCGTTAGGACCCACCGTCATTGGAGTACTTTGGCGTAGTGGTGGGCTAAGCATACTATGGCCATATGATGTGACGGAATCTCCAATTGTTATCTCATAGTTCTAGGCTAGTTCCTGTGTTCATGTTTGTCTGTCTCTTATGTTTCTTGCCTGGTCTCCCTATCCCTTGCTTGTCATGTTTCAGCCATATTCTCTGCTTAGCTTCCACACTCCCAGCCTGCAGCATCCCGCACATGAGTCTTGTGCTATGTCTCATGCCTGTTCCAGGGTGCCTGCAGGATTTACCTTCATTCTGGTCTATATCCGCTGCTATATTAGGGCGCTGGTATCTGGCTGCACAACCCTAGATGCTCAACACCTGGGTGAGCGCCGTTTGTCCCGCACCAGGCCCTGTCCTGAGACTCCGCTACTGCATACTGAACTCCTGAACTCCATCTTCGGGCGCGGTGGGTCATTACAGTCGTCCGTATGGACCCAGTTCCCTGACAGTAATTTTCTTCTTTCCTGTTTACTGAACCGACACAAGTTATATGTTCGTTTTTTTCAGGACAAAAAGGGTTTTCTTTAGATGTAGTTATTTTGATTGTATAATATAATTTGCTATAAAAAAAAGTATAAAATACGGTGAAAAAAGACTTTTCTGAAGAATATCTACCAAAATCAATAAAAAAAAAAATCAAAATTCCAGTTATTCGATTAGATCTAACAAAAATGTTGTCTGATCAAACCTAACGTGGAGCTATCATAATCAATAACAGTTTGTTGAAATTTTTGTTGGGGGGGGCAGGTTATGGGTTAGCCCCCCCTGAAAAAGATTGTTAATATTGCATATTTTATAGTAGATCTAACGAAAAAAAACAGTTGATCTAATCTGATCTAACAAAGATCTAACAAATGGAATGATCTTTTGTTAAAATTCTTAATATGGGGGGCTTACCCTGGGGAGGTCTATTTAATTCCTCTTTCATTGGTGATTATTATGCATGTATTTTGGTTTATAAACTATATGCATGGTCTCATCCATTGAGTGAAAGTGTCATCTTCGGACCTGTTAACTCCTGCCTGTCCACACAGGGGCACGCAGTCATGCGTTACAACACCTGTGGAGCAATGTTACCACAATGTAAAACTGCACAGCACTGGTATTTCTCAACTTCTTAGAACAGGGCATTGCTAAAACTTAATGTCCTCAATGCGATGCTTAGTTCTCCTTTTATATAGATTGACATTCATACACACATATTCAGATCACACAAAATGGAATGTGCTTGCAAAATGGCATCCATTGGCCCCTACAGTCCTTAACCCCTTCATGACAATGGCTGATTTTATTTTTTGTACCCTTTGTGACAATCGCTGTTTTAACATTTCTGGGGTGCTCATGTTTAGCTGTAATTTTCTTCTTTCCTGTTTACTGAACCCACAAAAGTTATATATTGTTTTTTTTTCAGGACAAGAAGGGTTTTCTTTAGATGTAGTTATTTTGATTGTATCATATAATTTGCTATAAAAAAAAAAGTATAAAATACGGTAAAAAAGGACTTTTTCTGACTTTTACTTGAAAAATCTTTTACTCATCTATAAAAGCTATTTATCCTAAGTTTAGAAATACCCAATGTTTTTATCTTTTTTTCTGCACATTATGGGGCAAAAACTACAAGTAGCGTTTTGCTATTTCAAAACCATTTTTTTTCCAAATCTGGTAATTCTTCCCCCATGTGCCATTTCGGGTATCTTTGAAGCTGGCCAATGCAATTTACCCCATCAAACCATATATTTTTAAAGACTAGACACCCCAGGGTATTTCAGATGCTAGTATTTTAACTCTTTTTTAATTCTACCACCTGCCTTTGTCAAAGTTTGCAGTAGTATTTTTGATGTGTATTTTTCCCACACACGTTGTACTTTAGGTATGAATTTACAGGTCCTAATATATGCCACTTTCACACAACACCCCAATATGTATTCAGCAACATCTCCCGAGTACAGTGATACCACCCATGCATGGGGCATAAGGGCTGTATTTGGGGCATGTGCATTTTTCAATGTTGAACTTTGACCTTTAGCGATCCACTGCCCATGGTACAGCTTTGAGCCTGGCCAATTCGGTGTGGCCTTTAAAACCATATATTTTTGAAAACTCCACCCCAGGGTATTTAAAATGCTGGTACTTTAACTCTTTGCATGCTCACATTTTACCAACAGCCTTTGTCAAGTTTACAGTAGTATTTTTTTGTGTGTATTTTTCCCACACACGTTGTACTTTAGGTATCAATTTACAGGTCCAAGTATATGTCAGTGTCATACAACACCCCAATATGTGTTCAGCAATATCTACCAGTGATACCCCAGATTATAGGCCGCACTACCACTTTAAGTGGGGGGGAAAGTGCGGCCTATAATAGGGTAATTAAGAAACGGTTTGCGCAAACTGGCAATAACTGGCTGAATCCCACAACTGCTAAAAAGCCACATTTGAGACATGTGCATTTTTCAAATTGGAAATTTGACATCCTTCCCTGTGTGTTAATTGGGACATTATTGAACCCAGCCAATTCAATTTACCCAATCAAATTATTCATTTGACGACCCATGGGCATTTAATATGCCAGTGTTTTAACTCTTTCCATGTGAGAAAATAAAGCACTAATTTTAGGACTTGCTCATAAAAATATTTATATATATACCGTATTTGCTTGATTATAAGACAAGGTTTTTTTATAATCAGACCTCAAATAGAAGTCTGACTAAAAGACTAAGATCCTGATCCCCCGCAGCGCTGCGGGAGACTCGGATCCTCCTCTCTGACAGGCGGTGGAGGTCTGCGTGAGGTGCGCAGACAATCTCCGCTGCTGCCGTCACTTCTGCAGTGGTTTCTATGACAGACCGTCTGTCACATGGACGGAAGTAATACAGCAAAAAGTCCACTAGGGGGCGCTCGTGTGTTCCATTCAATGAAAAATAAAACAGAGAAAAAATATATAGTGTAGGAGTAAAACAGTGTGTTATGCCCTGCGTATCACAGATTTCCCACTCACAGTGTGTTGATGGGGTTCAGTACGTCATAGAGATGGCCTTGGGGTCCATATACAGGGATATATACTGAGGAAACAAACCAGAAAAGAATCCAATAGTGTATTATGTATATAGCGCTAGATACGCAACAAGTGGAGATATACTTACACTTAAATAAGTGTCAAGATGCCCTTAATTTCTGGCGATGATCTGGTCACATCCGTATTTAAGTCATTAAGGTTGATTATTCCTACCATTCACTATCCTATTCCCTATACTGGTTTTTCTCACCTTTTTTACACATATCTCTTTACCTCTCCACGAGACCTCCAGTTATAGTGGAATAGATACACTACAGTTAGGTGCTTTCATCACATTATACCCAATTATCACCCATAGGATGGATTCTTTCCTCACATCAAGAGAAGAAAGGAATAGAAAATTAGATAATATTTTCTCGCAAGAACGCAAAGACACTATCCCTGACACTAATCTCTTCATCAATCTAGAAAGACTCATGGAAAAAGAGATCAAAACGTGGTGGGAAATCACGTTCATTAAGCAATATATTAAAAATAAAACCATACCGAGAGGCTTGAGAATTCAAAAAACTCCAGCCTTTGGTCATGATGACCAAGAGTTTATGCACAAATGGCACGACACGTTAGATGAGTGTTCTTATAAATTGATGGAACTTATTGTAGCACAGCAAAAAGAACAACTAAAACATATAGAGCAAGACATACGTACACTTGAAGACGACATAAGAATTAAGGTTGACTCAACCAATGCCAAGTCTCACAGGGCTAATATAGAAAGAAAACTAAATAGAATAGAAGAAGAGATCATTTATAACAAAAAGAGAAAGTTCTTCAGAGACAAGAACGACATGCAGAATGGAATTCACCCACCCAGGACCATTAATAATCAACACTACTTGCCCCATAGGAACCAATGGGGTAGACCTATACACAATCACACTCACCCACATAATAGGAACACCCGACATGAATACATCAGAACGCATTCTAATTCATCTACACATCCCAGATCACAACAAGAATATAGCTATATTGGTCCCACTTCACCTTCACGACCTAGGTTACCACATACGGACTATAAGTCCGCTCCTACCACTTCTGCACCCTTACCACAAGACGACACCTTTAAAAGAATAAATAGGAATATTGAACAAGAGCAGACTTTTTTAGACAGGGAGCCATCCCGAAAGGGTGGCACAAAGAGGAAAGAAACCCCCCCACGAAGGGAAGAGATAGAATTAAGAAATCGGTACATCCCTCTAGAGCAGAGTCCATGGAAGAAAAGAAAATACCAAAAAGAACAAGAGGTCAGAGGGGCAGAGGAAAGGAGAGTGAACACCAGCAGATACTAATACCTGAGGAGGAAGGGATCATAAACATATCCCAGATACAATTAAAACAAAACGAAATTCGTCTCCTCAGAAAAGGTTTAAAATTTGCCCGGCAAAAGGACCCAACCAGTTTGAACTTTTTTTAGACACGCAGAAATATCTTAGAAAACTCACCATTAAGAGATTCTTCTGCAAATCAGAAAAATCCACAGAAACATCCGTTGAACTTATAGACAACACAAATAATCAAGCTCAAACTAAGTTTATACATACAGATCTCAAACCCAGATCGAGATTTTTTCCATACAACGAAAAGAGTGATCACATAGGCGTGTTCACTGATTTAATTCTGAGGGATATAGAAAAACTAAACCCTAAACACAAATCATTTAATTTAAGCAAGGAGGAACAACTAGCTATACGCACTATTAAAGAAAGATATGATATAGTTGTAAAACAAGCGGACAAAGGGGGGGCCATAGTGGTCATGGACAGAACATATTACATCAAAGAGGCAAACAGAATATTAGGGGATACAACCACATATAAAATACTTAACCAAGACCCAACAAAAGATTTTAGTGCTGTATTGTATGCCATACTAGAGAAGGGTCTAAATTCTGAGGTTCTGAATAAGAAAGAACATTCTTATTTAAAGGCAGAACATCCTAAAATCCCGGTGTTCTACTTCCTACCGAAGATACACAAGGACCTTAAGGAACCTCCCGGGAGACCCATAATTAGTGGTTTAGATTCCCTCACCTGCAACACGTCCGAATATGTGGATTATTTTTTACAAAAATATGTTCCCAACACTCCATCTTTCCTAAAAGATACTACACATCTACTGAACACTTTAAAGGACATACAGTGGTCTCCTGGGTGGCTATGGGCCACCATGGATGTTTCCTCACTTTACACGGTCATAGACCATACACAAGGAATTGAAGCAATCAACAACACACTTTCTAGGGATAGAGATATGGATCCCAGAGAAAAATCATTCATCCTGGAATGCATAGAACACATCCTCAAATATAACTATTTTTGGTTTGAGGACACATTTTATTTACAATTATGCGGTACAGCAATGGGCACCAGGTTTGCACCCAGCTACGCCAATTTATTTGTAGCAGAGTGGGAAGATCAATCGGTTTGGAACAACAATCCATACGGTGCAGACCTGGTGCTCTGGAAAAGATACATTGACGATATCTTGATCATCTGGAAGGGGACAGAGGACAGATTACAAGGATTCATAAAACATATAAATGACAATAACTTCAATCTCAAATTCACTTCCAACATCCAGACCACCCAAATTGAATTTCTGGATGTAGAACTATTCATAGAAAATAATCAAATTTTATCTAGAAATTACACTAAGCCCACAGACAGAAATGGTTATATCCACTATACCAGTTGCCACCACCCACAGTGGCTGAACAATATCCCTAAGGGCCAGTTTACACGAATTAGGAGAAACTGCTCAAAAGATGACGATTTCATGAAAAAAGCAGACGAAATAACAAAAATGTTCATTGATAAAAAATATCCCATAGAAAACTTAAAGAGCAGCCTATTACAAGTCCAGGGAATAAATAGAGAACACCACCTTGACCCCAAAAACAAGAAACCAGACCTAAAGAAAGATTATAGCTTTTCCTTTTTCACAAAATATAATACCCACGCCAATCAGATAAAAAGAATATTTAATAAACATTGGCATGTATTAAAAAATGATGAGATTTTGGGGACAGTCCTACCAGATAAGCCACAAATCATCTTTAAGAAAACAGGTTCCCTAAAAACCATGCTTGCACCCAGTGTACTCTCTAAACCAAAGCCAGATACATCTTCATATACGTTTCTAGGGGCCAAACCTAACGGTTTCCATAAATGTGGCCACTGTAAAATGTGTGGCCCACTACCCAGAAAGACCGAACACTTTACCGGACACAAAACAGGTTTAACGTATACCATCAAACACTTTATCAATTGTTCCACCAAAAATGTCATATATTTGCTCCAGTGCGGCTGTGGCTTGCAGTACGTGGGAATGACAACAAGACCACTAAAAGAGAGAATTTTAGAATATCTGGGCAACATCAGAAATAAAAATCTCAAACACAGTGTCCCAAGACACTGGAACGCTTGCCCTCTTTTTTCACAGGACACATTTAAAATCATAGGCATAGACTGGGTGCCCAAGAATTGGAGGGGAGGCAATACAACGGAGAACCTCATTAAAATAGAGACAGAGTGGATATTTAAATTAAAAACCTTCAAAAGTGGGGGATTAAATATGGAGTTAGATATCCTAGCTCACATCTAGACGTTTTTTTTTTAATTTTTTTTTTTTCCCCATACACCACAGCATACAAATAATCACGAACCTCTTCAAAGAGTATTTTATTGGTTTTATTAACGTTCATCATGGATGTATTCACAGAATATAGATCATATTATAACATAACAATAGAATCAGCTATTCATTTATTTGCATTATTCCATTTTATTACACTCGTTTAAAAGATTTTCCCACCAACATGATTTGGATGATTATACAATAAGATATTCATTTCATTTCTATTTAACCTTACTTTACTTGATTTTCTATTTATCTACAAAAAAATTTATGATCCACATGATTCACATTATCAGCAGCCCCTCAAGCTGTTCCACTCCTGCACTGCCGATAGGATTTATATTTGCATATCCAGTACTCTGGCTGTAACCCCTGAAAGAGTTCTTCTGCCCACGTCCTCTGGAAGCCATAAATGTTGTCAGACATTCTTGCAGACCCCCTCCCCTCCTCCCCCCGTCCCTGATTTATACACCGGCAAGCAGGCCAGGGAGAATACACATTCCACACGGTGACGGCTCTTTCCGTTTCACTTCTTGTTCTGATAAATCTGCCCTGTCTTCTAGTGACCTTCTAACCTAAAAGAACGAAAAAATCTATTAGTATGATTGAGACAAACATTATTTTCACTTACCTAAATTTTATGGTGAAACGAAACCTCCGACCGGGACATCTGTTATGCTGAAGACAGTGACCTCTACAGGCAGACAAATGAATGGAATCCGGAAGCAATTACTGGACTGACGTCAGACGCCACAACAGATGGTGCTGCACATTTAAAAAGACCTCCACATACGAGAAGAAAATACTCCTGATGAAGACGCACACGGCGAAACGCGTAGAGTGACTTTTTTAAGGACTTTTATGATATATTTTTTATTTGTATCAGCATTTTTATTTGTACCAGTACTTTTTATGTTATTTTAAAAAACTTTTTATAGCTGCAGCTGATATGGATCCAGCTGGCTGCTAATTAAGAATAAATATTTCTTTTTACATACCTTCTATGTGGATAGTGGCGGTTTCTATACACCACACACACATTGGTATCCAACTATTGGACCCCTCAAACCAGAAGAATATACGGATGTGACCAGATCATCGCCAGAAATTACGGGCATCTTGACACTTATTTAAGTGTAAGTATATCTCCACTTGTTGCGTATCTAGCGCTATATACATAATACACTATTGGATTATTTTCTGGTTTGTTTCCTCAGTATATATCCCTGTATATGGACCCCAAGGCCATCTCTATGACGCACTGAACCCCATCAACACACTGTGAGTGGGAAATCTGCGATACGCAGGGCATAACACACTGTTTTACTCCTACACTATATATTTTTTCTCAGTTTTATTTTTCATTGAATGGAACACACGAGCGCCCCCTAGTGGACTTTTTGCTGTATTACTTCAACACCCGGAGAGTGTTGCTTAAGGGTTGCAGCTGTGGTTCCAGATACACAAGGAAAGTCATTAAGGTTGATTATTCCTACCATTCACTATCCTATTCCCTATACTGGTTTTTCTCACCTTTTTTACACATGGACGGAAGTGCCGGCAGCAGCAGTGGAGTTTGTCTTTGCACATTGCACTACGGTGGCAGACGGTGGAGGTCTGTGTGATCTGAAGCATGGGGAGAAGTCTAAGGATGCACTGGTAAGTCGGGGGAGGGTAAGAGTGGCATATAGAGTGTTAAAAAGAATATCAGGGAGGCAGACTGGCATATAGGGGTTAAAAGGAATATCAGGGAGGCAGAATGGCTAATTGGGGGTCAAGAGGCATATCTGTGAGGCAGAGTGGCATATAGGGGGTATATGGCATATCTGGGGGCAGAGTGGCAAATAGGGGATCAAGAGGCATATCTGGGAGGAAGAGTGGCATATAGGGGGTATAAGGTATATCTGGCGGCAAAGTGGTATATCAGGGAGGCAGTGTGGCATATAAGGGGGTATAAGGCATTTCTGGGGGCAGATGTGCATAACTGGGGGCAGGTTGGCAAATAAAAGGAAATAAAAACAAAAAATACATTTTTCTCAATCATAGTTTTTATTAAATATGAAAAAATAGTTTACATATGAATTCATATTTACTAGTAAAACTTTGTTCTTATAGGGTAGTCTTATATTCAGGCTTTTTATATATATATATATATATATATATATATATATATATATATATATATATATACCGTATTTGCTCGATTATAAGACGAGGTTTTTTCCAGAGCAAATGCTCTGAAAAATACCCCTCGTCTTATAATCAGGGTCATCTTATAATCAGACTTCAAATAGGTCTGATTATGAGACTAAGATCCAGATCCCCTGCAGCGATGCAGGGGACCTGGATCCTCCTGTGTTAACCCCCCCAATTTACCGTTGCTTCTGAGTCCCCGGTGCTTAGCCCGGGCTGCGTGTAGAGCTCTACGCTGCCCGGACTAAGCACTGGGGACTCAGAAGCACCGGTAAGTTGGAGGGGGGGGAATAACACAGGAGGATGCAGGGGATCTGGATCCTCCTGTGTTATGCCCCCCCCCTCCAACTTACCGGTGCTTCTGAGTCCCCGGTGCTTAGATGTGCTTACATGCTGCCCGGACTAAGCACTGGGGGGCTCAGATGCAGGGGACCTGGATCCTCCTGTGTTATGCGCCCCCCCCAACTCAGAAGCACCGGTACGTTTGGAGGAGGGAAGAGTGGTGTTAAATGGGGGGTGTAAGGCATTTCTGGAGGCAGAGTGGCAAGCCTGGGGGCAGATGTGCATAACTGCATAAAACAAAATATTTTTCTCAATCATAGCTTTTATTAACAAACAATTGTTCACATAGTTTACATGAACTAACATTTACTGGTAAAACTTTTTTCCTACAGGGTCGTCTTATATTCAGGCTTTTTCTTTTTTTCATAAGTTAATATTCAGATTTTGGGGGGTCGTCTTATAATCAGGGTCGAGCAAATACGGTATATATATATTTTTTTTTTTTTGCCTTTTCTTTTTTTAAACATTTCCTGAAACTGGAAGGTTCCCCTGATGGTAACATCAGTGGGAAATAATTTTTACATGTTGCCATTTTAAAAAAAAAATTGTGATTAGAAAGCTGGGCTCCATTGAGTTGCATGGTTGAATGCAGTACCTGTATTCAACCTGCAAGGGGAGCCAGAGTTCTCAGGAGGGTCCTGAGAACTCTTTTCAACTCCTTTATTTTTGGGGTTGGTGTTCGGTGTCGCTGAATGCCTCACTATCGAGTCAATTACAGTGACAGCATTGAAGTTTAGGAGACGATTGTTGATCTCCTCCTAAACTCTTTTAAAATGGAGAGGGGCCAGACATAGCCCCTGATGCCGATCTTGGTGTTGCTGAATGCCTGGAGGCATAGAGGCATTACAGCAACACTGTTTGGGTGCAGAAAGTGAACGTAGATCGCTTTTTTCACCTGTTTTAAATCATGACCGTTAATTAACGTTAATTAACAATAACGTTTGTGTAAATACAAATGGACAAGTCTAATAAGCAGAGGTAAATGGAAAAAAAGTGGAATACTTGTAGGTGATAGATGAGAGATGACAAATTAGTTCTTGTTGGTGAGTATGAGATGAGTATCAATTTCTTCGTAAGCCCCTTTTAGTGACAATTAGGAAATTAGCACTTATATGGGAAGCAGCACGCAGATGAAAAGTGGCCTATGCCTCCAAACTCAGTTAAGATATAATGGATGGCTGCTGGTATGTACCATCTGATTAATTACCCCACAATAAAACTACAGACACATGTGGGAGAGGGGAAAATATCTAACAGGCTACTAATAATTGGTTAGCCTTATAGAGGTGGCACATGCATTATTAAAGCCATCAACCTCTATTTAGGTCAATACCACTTAAACCCATTTTTTTGCTAAGGTATATAGATCACTATTTTAATGGTCTATAGTGTTTGTGCATCACTGTATATATTTATTACCTTTTTTTTTTTTACTTGAATATACTTACACTAGTATTCGGAACCTTTCTTTTGATATTCAGGGTTTATGATATTCATTTGTATTATGCTTTAATTAAAGGTTATTTCCCTTTCCAGCACTAGTGCTGGAAGTGACTGTCACATGTGCTGTTGTTTTTCCATGTGCGCTGTCCTTGCAAAAGGAAGCCCAAGCTAAGAGAGTGATATACCTTTTCTGTTTTACTATTTTTTGGTTTCAATACCGTTTGACAGTCCATTGGCAGATACCCATCTGGTTACCCATAACGCCCTTGTCACGGACCAGGAGATCAGGTCTAATAGGAGCCCAGGTGCAGGGGATACGAGGGGCTCTGTCTGTACCCACGATGCATGATGGCTTGGGGTTGTTACAGACAGGTGCAGGAAATAAATCACAGACAGAAGATGCTGATAATAGTTGTATTGCAGATGATGGTACAACATATAAACAAGGAAAGTCTCTTGGCTGGAAGCCCTCTGGATGGGGCACACACGGCTGGAAGCCCTCTGGATGGGGCACACATGGCTAGAAGCCCTCTGGATGGGGCACACACGGCTAGAAGCCCTCTGGATGGCGCACACACGACTAGAAGCCCTCTGGATGGCGCACACACGACTAGAAGCCCTCTGGATGGCGCACACACGACAGGTAAGCCCACTTGCAGGGCACTCAGCTTTGGAGTCCACTTGTGGGTCGCTGGCCGTAACTCAGGAACCGATCAGGAACCGATCCAGGCAGTCCTAAAACGTTAATGTCAAGGCCCAGACTGAAGGGCTGGGCAGGTTTATAAAGGCTGTGATAACCAGGAAACCAGGACATGGCAATCAGGTCTGAGTGCAGCTGGACATGATAAGCACTCAGAGTGGTTCAGAGTGACAAGGGTGGCCACTAGTGGTCGGTAATGAAAATGAGCAGCACAAAGTTTAAACAAGTCCAGACAGCGAAGGGTGAAACGTTACAGCCCTATCCGGACACATGATGTCAGGATATGTTTCAAGCACACAAGACGCCAAAATATGTCAAGATGCTGAAACGGTGTTCTCTGATAGTGACCTATACTTACCTGACAGCATAAATTATAACATGTCCACACGGCTTAAAAACCTAACCCGTTGATGCAAACAACAGAAATGACTAAGCTGGGATATAGCAACACTTGAAAATGATATCAAATAGGGCCTCCTACCCAGGGGACTACGGGTGCAAAAACAGGAAGCATCAAAAATTTAAAAGAGACAAAATTATTTTGCTACAGGTAGAGTGTGTAGAAGGTTTGTGAGGAAACAGAAATATGACTCTGACCAAAACTCAACCTCAGAATATGAGTCAAGCGGATCTGAACTAGAAACCTTTGAAGGACCCGACAGTGACAACCCACATATGACCACAAGGAGCATTCTAAGGAAAGTGGTGGATTTTTTACCCCAACCCGAATGAAACCCCCACTCCATTCATGACAAGGGGGAAAAGGGGCAACAGACGAAACCGCAGAAGACGATACTGAGCACAGGAGATAAGCAGATAATTAATCTCTCGAAACTAACACTGACGAATGACCATACAACTTGTCAGAATTGCTATAATGAATGTGCTGTCTATTTCTGTTCAGCTGTGTATTGTTATGCTATTACCCTGCCTCCCTTCCCTGAAGCCTAGACCACTCACATCTGACCTAATGAACAGGCTTTATATCCCTGCCTCCCAATAACAGGGGTGTGAGTTCATTAAGTTCTTTGGAGCCACAGTTCATACCAGACTCTGGATCTGTCTATTGGATTTACCAAACATTCCGCTTGTGTCATTTGTGAACTGTGTTTCTATCACTGTGTTCTTACATTCCTGCGCTCTGGACTCCAACATCCAGTTAAGGGCTGCAATATGATGAGCCTGACACAACTCTCCTGCGAAAAGGCTTGTCATTTGTCCCTACCCCTACATTCAATTCCTTCACCTGGATTAAAGACATCAATCTTTTTGCCAGGAAGCTAGCCCTGCATACATTTCATAGATTACAGACTGAACAAAAAGCAAAATGCGCAGGACTACACATGTCTCATGATCTTGACCGATCTCTTTGAAAATAGCAGCCTACCTGAACCTCTCACTAATTTTAAAAAAAGAAGCAAGTTCACACCCCACATTGGTGACTATAGGAATATCTCCATATTTGTGGAGATGGTCTGCAAAGACATTGAAAAGATCTAACCACGATGATTCACACGCCAAATGAAAACTATTGTGGAGAAAGCATTTGACAATAACATAATCACCAAAAAAGAAAAGGAATACATATGGAACCTGACACTGACTACACCCACCATCTATGGACTCCCAAAAGTACAAAATAAATCATGGTTTTCACTGAAGAGCTCCAAGAATACACAGAATCCATAATCCTATGGAAATGATACATCGATGATGTGCTAATAATGTGCTAATAATATTGTTTCATATTATTAGCACATCGATGATGTGCTAATAATATGAAACAATACAGAGGAGAAGTTCAGAGATTGTGTGTCCCAATTAAATCAGAATGATGAAAACCTAAGATTTACACTGGAAATTGGGATACCCGTGCTCAACTTCCTGGATCTCACACTTACCATCAAACAAGACGGTCATACCACTCTCTTTAGAAAGTCCACTGTCGCGAACAGTTTGCGACGCTGGGATAGTCACCACCCCATGCCTTTGAAAAAGGGTATTCCCGTAGGGCAGTACCTACGATCGAGGTATAACTGCACTGATCTCAATGACTTTAAAATTAAGGCAAAAACGTTAAGAGAGTGGTTCAAACAAAAAGGATATCCCAACTGGTGCCTCAAAGCCGCTTACTCAAGGGCCCTCACTTCAGAAAGGAATGAGATCCTGTTGGAAAATAAGAAAAAGGACAAAGAGAAGCTTATCAGATGTATAGGTTCCTTTGACTCAGGATGAGAGGCCGTAATCTATGAACAGATACCGGCCCCTCCTCACCCAGGATCATCACCTCAAAGAAGTACTACCCATTAGAGCCAGCACAACGGCTAGAAAAGGCAAAAACATTAAAGACCACCTGGTCACAAGCCACTTCATGACTACTAGAGCACCTAACACCTGGCTAAATAAATGCACGGTAGGGAGCTACCAATGCAGACATTTTGTAGCATGCAAGTACATCCTTAATAATTATTTTTTAATTGCCGCACGAAGGGGGTTGTATACCTGATTATGTGTGACTGTGGATCCAGATACGTAGGCAAAACCTTTAGGATGTTTAAAGCCTGCATCATGGAACATATCAACTCAGTGAAATACTCCATGGACACCCCCATCTCAAGGCATTTAAAAGCGTATCATGAAGGAAAGGCTCAGTCCTTATGTTTTTGAGGGCTACAATGTGTGAAACAAGGTCAGAGAAAAGGGAACTGGGATAAATGAAAAGAGAGGTCTATTTGATATATAAATTGAGGGCACTGAGCCCACAAGGGCTTAATTAAGGATTTACCTATTCTCCTGGACTAAATAGGTTACTGGAAACGGAAAAGTGATGAAAACCAGTGTACAAGGAGTTAAAAGGAAAAAATTATTTTCTATACTTTACTTTCTCCTATTTACCGGATACCCAGCTGCAGCCCGTAAACAACATGTATGTGGGTAGTGTGTACCGTGCATCACAAACCAACTACCACCTAAACCCCACCAATTAACAACACAGAGACTGAAGTTGGATAAAACAGGCCACAGCATATTTTATTAAGAATAACCACAAACACTGTGTTGGCCTAAACACCATAAACCAATAAACATAAATACACAATAAACCACACAATAAATACTAAATACAAATATACAAATATACATAACACATAATACATTCAAACATAGCCAACACAGGAACTGAATTAACCCCGTCCTTGCCGGCCGCTCACCACTGTACAATCCAGACCACAGGTACTCACCTCCCCCCTCGTCCAAACAAAAATGACAGCTACCTTCCGCTGTCCCACAACTAATGCTAACCACCAGCCGACCATAAGCTCGGTGGGCACGTCCAATAACATTGACAGCTAACTTCCGCTGTCCCAGAACTAATGCTAACCACCAGCCGACCATAAGCTCGGTGGGCACGTCCAATAAAAAACACCAGAGGTTAGGGGAGGATTGAGCCTTCCTTCACACCAGCATCCAAACTCCATCACTTACCAAAACCAGACCGGCAAGGACACACAAACCGCCAGCTGTGACAAAAGAAAGAAAGTTAGTACACAAAAAATAGGGAGGGAGGGTGGGAAGCAGGTAAGTCTGTTGACTGTCTCTGGAAAAATGACAGTGACCGGGGTCACCCAGAGGGCACCCTTTATCCCCTAGTGACTCCCGCCCCTACATTTACATACCCCAATCAAAAACACACATCCCCTAAGCATGCACTCACCCACACACATACATGCTCCCTGTCCATTTAGCTACGCTGATTCCCAGGAGCCTCTCTCCTGGTGTTGGAAAATATAGAAAGGATCCACTAGGGGGCGCTCGTGTATACTGGTTCGAAGAATGGGAAAATAATAGTGTAGTAGTAAACACAAGAGGTCTAGGATGGAGTCGCTAGTACACTCACAGTGTTTAAATGCTGATCAGGCCTTATATCAGTCAATAGTCAGGCAGAGTGCTCTGTGAAATGCCTTTTAACCCCCTTAATGCCACTCTGCCTCCAGAAATGCCTTTTTATCCCTCTATACGCCACTCTGCCTCCTGAATGCCTTAATCCTCCCTATATGCCACTCTTCCCCATAATATGCCTTTTAACCCTCTAAATGCCAGAGTGGCATATAGGGGTATAAGGCATTTCTGGAGGCAGAGTGGCACATAGGGGGTCAAAAGGCATATCATGGGGCACAGTGGCATATAGGGTTAAAAGGCATATCATGGGGCACAGTGGCATTTAGAGGGTTAAAAGGCATTTCATGGGGCACAGTGGCATATAGGGGGTATAAGGCATTTCTGGGGCAGATGTGCATAACTGGGGGCAGGTTGGAAAATCATAGCTTTTATTAAAAAAAAATAGCTTAGATGAATTAACATTTACTGATAAAACTTTTTTCCTATAGGGTCGTCTTATTTTCAGGCTTTTTCTTTTTTTCCTAAATTAATATTCAGATTTGGGGGGTTGTCTTATAATCAGGGTCATCTTATAATCGAGCAAATACGGTAATACACCAAAGTGTATATAAAGGTAAAAATTAAATTTATTCAGGGCACCTGCCCCAATAAAATGAAATAAATAGTACTAAAACAAAGGTACTATATCTTTATGTTGTATTACCTCGAACGGAGATAGGAGGCAATATCTTGCTATCTTATCTGTCTAAACAGTTTAAATGTTTAAACCGTGATATACCCTACCCTACCTTATTTTACCTTATTTTACACCATACGACCCCTCGTATATATATGACGAACGGTGTTTTTTTTCCCCTCGATCCCTCAGTTCCCCTATACGTCCGATGTGGGATGCATCACTGCACCACATGTATAGAAAATATAATACACATCTCGATGGCTAATACAATACGGTCATTCATTCTCTTTTCCCCACGTACCTTGGAGGAAGAAGAAGGCGATCACTTGGTGATGACGGATTGACGTCAGACGCACGGACGCCGATAATCCAAGATGGCGCCGCACACAAATAAAAGAACCACGAACATACATAGAAGATACTCCTGAAGAAGCTGCTTTTCCAGGCGAAACGCGTTGAGAAAGAGCTCATTTTATTCATATGGACTTTTATCACTTACTTTTTAAAGATATAGTACCTTTGTTTTAGTACTATTTATTTCATTTTATTGGGGCAGGTGCCCTGAATAAATTTCATTTTTACCTTTATATACACTTTGGTGTATTATCACTCGGCATACACCAATACTTGCAAAAATACCGGGATTTCGGAAGAAGGAGTGGGGAAACATCGCGGAGAGGCATCGAGACTCTACAGGCGCTATACACCCTTGCCAACTATACCTCACACACGGACCCGGAAGTATTGACTGATATAAGGCCTGATCAGCATTTAAACACTGTGAGTGTACTAGCGACTCCATCCTAGACCTCTTGTGTTTACTACTACACTATTATTTTCTTTCTTGTTTTATTTTTGCTCCCATTCTTCGAACCGGTATACACGAGCGTTACTGACAACCTATACTTTATTAATATGTAAATATGTACAGTTTATTATTACTTATTATTTACTCTTTTACTACCTCACTTTAGCTTTGCTAATAACATTAGCACCTTCCTTCCCTTAAATCCCATTTATACGGGCCAATATAGCCCTCACTGGCTTATAACTAACTAACAGGCATCTGAAGGTATCAGCACTCCACCATACTTTGTATAGTACCCAATACTTCTAATCTAGCAGTTAATATTCAGCAAGTCAAATAATACCTTTCCCTGTTGGAATACCACAAACTGTCATACAGACAGAGGCGTATCTAAGGTATGACACCTATGGCTCGTTCCATAGGCGCCATTTGAAAGGGAGGCACCAGTGAGCAGCGTCTTTTTTTATTTTTTGATGCGGAGGAGAGAGAGGGGCGCTTAGCAACCGCTTGGCGCCCCTCATTCTCCTCCACAAGGCCTCTACCTCCCGTCCCTGCTGAGCGCCGGAATATGACATCATATTTCGGAGCTCAGCAGTGAAGCAGCGGGCACCAGCGAGCGTCTTTTAAACGCTGTCTTTTTTTTTTTAATGCGGAGGAGAGAGAGGGGCTCCTAGCAACCGCTCGGCACCCCTCGTTCTCCTCCACGAGGCCTCTGCCTCTGTCGTGGTGCCGGCATTTCATGCTGAGCGCCGGAATATGATGTCAAATCAAAACAAAAGCCTTGCTCTTGTGATTTGATTTTCCTGTTATGCCTGTGACAAAATAAAACAGGCCCAGCCTTTTTATTTTACCCTCCTCGTGTCTGAGCCGTCTCTGCAGCCTGAAAGACTGTGTGTAAGTAAAGATTCCCGGACAAGAGTACCAAAGTGAAGGGGTATTGTGTCACAATATATATATATATATATATATATAAATATTAGACCCTGCTGCCGATATATATTTATTAGCCCCTGTTGCCAATATATATAAATATTAGCCCCTGCAGCCAGTATATTTTAACACCTGCAGCCAATATATATTGATATTAGCCCCTGCTGCTGATATATATTATTAGCCCCTGCTTCCAATATATATATAAGTATTAGCCCCTGCTGCCGATATATATTATTAACCCCGGCTGCCAATATATATATTAATATTAGACCCTGCTGCCAATATATATTAATATTACCCTGTTGCCAATCTATTTTATAGTGGAAAAAATTGACCCTACCCAAGCATTTGCTTGGGCCCCGCTTCACGCTCCCTAGCATGCAATCACTCCCTTTGCTACCACACCAAAAAATATTTGCCACACTGACTGCACCGTGACATTGAGAGGTCCTCTCCCCCGTAATCATCCCCAGAGTCCTTTTGTACCCTCATTCACTGAACCATACATCTCTTTTACTTACTCCCTGTAGTTCAGGTGTAGATCAAATAAACAACACATGAAAACAGCACATGCAACTGAATAAGACATAAAAACCCTGTATTTGCAGGTATACATAAATAATGTATGGAAACATAGCATTGCAGGTATAGATCAACAGAACACACAAACCCAGCATTGCAGGTATAGATCAACTGGAAGTCACATGTAAACTTAGCACTGAAGGTATAGATCAAATAAACAACACATGGAAACAGCACTCCAGGTATTGATCAACTGAATAAGACATACAAATCCTGTATTTGCAGGTAAACATAAATAATGTATGGAAACATAGCATAGCAGATATGGATCAACAAAATAACACAAAACCCCAGCTTTACAGGTATAGATCAATTGGAATTCACATAAAAAACTCAGCATTAAAGGTATAGATAAACCCCCCTAAATTACAAGATCACAGGTTGTACACCCCAAAGCCAGCCCTGGCATCCACATTGGCCACATAGAACCTGACCAGTACCCAAATTACACACACATAGGATGTGCCATCTTTGTCCCCAAACAGCCCAGCATGAGTCAACATTGTCCCCAAACAGCGCCATCTTTGTCCCATAAACATGCTACCTGTGCCATCTTTGTCCCATAAATACCCTGCCTGTGCCATCTTGGCCCTCAGTGCTTAAACACCCAGATTATACCATCTTTGCCTTTTCACAAATCAATTATACACCTATGATTCACACAAACACTTTAACAGTCACTCACTAATTCACTTTCCCCGCAGAGGAGAGTGAGAGAGGCGCCGACCGGTTGCTGAAAACCCCCTCTGGCAGCCTTGCCGATGCCATTGTGGGCACGCTTACTTTTGGATCACGATTTAGCACTTAGCTGCACTGGCCATATCGTGCCAAGGAGGTAGTTAGTTCTTGCTTTTGATATTCAGGGTTTACGATATTCATTTGTACCCTTTAATTGTATGCTTTAATTTAAGAGTTATTCCCCTTTCCAGCACTAGTGCTGGAAGTGCTGCTCTTTTTCCACGTGCCCGAGCTAGGAGAGTACTATACCTTTTCTATTTTACAAATAATTCAATATGGACAAATCAGGACCAGTGGCGTCGCTACAGGGGGGCAATTGCCCCCCCCCCAGGTTATTCCTTGACCCCCCTGTTGCCCCCCTGCCGAATTTGGAACCACCCAACGGATTGCCCAGGACAGTCCCGCAATGGGAGTGGGGGTAGAAAGTGATAAGGAAGGGAGAGAGTGGGGGTAGAAATTGATAAGGAAGGGAGTGGGGGTACATAGTGAGAAAGAGGGTAGTAAGAATATTGAATTGAAGTAAAGTGTGAATGAGTGAGATGCATTGTCTGAATGAGGGAGAGCATGAGTTAATATGTGGATGAATTGTCTGAATGAGGGAGAGCATGAGTTAATGTGTGGATGAATTGTCGGAATGAGGGAGAGTATGAGTTAATGTGTTTGTGTGTATCATAGACGTATAATTGTGGAAGGGCAAAGATGGCACTAGCAGGAGGTTTGAGCCTTGGGGACCAAGATGGCACAGGCAGGGTGTATACGGGACAAAGATGGCACAGGCCAGGCTGTTTGGGGACAAAGCTGACTTGTGCTGGGTTACTTGGGGACAAAGATGGCAAATCTTATGTGTGTTGTCTGGGTGCTGGTCAGGTTCTATGTGGGCAGTGTGGACGCCAGGGCTGACTTTGGGGTGTGCAACCTGTGATCTGTGCCTGTAATTCAGGGGGTTTTAAATATACCTTTAATGCCGAGTTTTTATGTGAATTCCAATTGATCTGTGCAAAGCTGGGTTTGTGTGTTATTCTGTAGATCCATATCTACTATGCTATGTTTCCATACATTATTTATGTATACCTGCAAATACAGGGTTTGTTTGTCTTGTTCAGTTGATTAATACCTGCAATGCTGTTTCCATGTATTTATTTGATACCTGCAATGCTACGTTTCGTATATTATTTTTGTATACCTGCAAATACAGGATTTGTATGTCTGATTCTGTTTATTTGATATATATATACCTTCAGTGCTGAGATCACAAGTGAATTTCAGTCGATCTATACATGCAAAGCTGGGTTTGTGTATATATATATATATATATATATATATATATATATATCTATCAGCAGCAGGATCTAATATTTATATATATCGGCAGCAGGGTCTAATATTAGGCCCTGAAATTATGTAGTGGAAAAGTTAAGGTATTGTGTTTACTCTATAATATTTATTTCCATGGTTAGTCGTACTAAATTGTGGCTTCCCATGTTGAATGATCAAGTATTGTATTGTCCAATAACAAAAGTATCATTCCATAGCACATTATGTATGTTTTTTCAGTGGTATGATTTAACGGTGTAAATTATTAATGCCCCCCCAGTTTTACTGTGGTATCTTGTGTGCCCCCCTATATATTGTTTCTAGAGTCGCCACTGCAAAGGACACACAAAAGGAATGATTCTGATGTGAATAAAGTGGAATGCCTACATAATCAATTAAGCTGGACAGCCAGCAATGATGTATATGATAAGCAGATGTAAATGCAAAAAAGTGGAAAACCTGTAGATTAGTTTATCATAGGAGTATCAGCAGTCCCTTTGCAAACATGTTTAGTGGCATTTAGGAAATTGGCACTTAAATGTATTTTGTAGGTACCTAGTACGTGCGAGAGAATACATGATCCTCTCTCATGATCCTCTCTGCTGTGAGGAAATGCATTTTTGGGTATGCGGAAATGCATTATTAAATACATGATTTATTTGTTTAGGAATCATCCACAAAGAAACCTAAGCTACTGCTCACAATTTTGCACTGGTACATGCTAGCTATTTATTGAGTAAATCAAATCACCTGCCTCAAATCCAGGTAATTATGTGCTCTGAATTCCATATCAAGCAATATAATGAAGTGCTCATATGTTGTAGTGTGAGAAAAAAAAAAGTGTGAATCAGTGTACTGTATACTTATTCATTTGTTATTCATCAAATATTTTAATGTTATTTTTTTTCTATTGTTTTAGGAAAGTTCACATAACAAAGTCCACCTTACACTGCCTAAATGGGGATTATGAAGTTGAACCAGGCTATGGCCATGAAAGAAATAGTTTCTTGAAAAAACATAACATTGAAACATTTTTTATTGTGCCATCCCATCGAAGGAAGGTATGTTTAATGTATAGAAATTCTTTATTGGATGTTTATAAATGAAACTACTGGGGCCACAGCAGTCACAACTGCGACTGGACCCACCTCTCTAGGGGCCCTGGGAGACCCCTGCAACCACTTGTTTCTGTCTCCCTCCGTACCACTTGTTCAGAAAGGGCCATTCCAACTTGGGCCGTTCCTCCAGGAGAGGTAAGGAGGTGCAGGCAGGAGGGAGGGGGTATGTATGTTTGTATGCACGTGAGCATGGAAACATAAAAACATAGAAAGTGACTGCAGATAAAAACCATTCGGCCCATCTAGTCTGCCCAACCTCTGAATGCTTTTCTTAGTCCCTGGCCTTATCTCATATCTAGCTTAGCCTTATGCCTATCCAATGCTTACTTAAACACCTTTACTGTATTAATCTCTGCCACTTCTGTTGGAAGGGTATGCCATGTATCCATTATGTTTTCAGTAAAGTAATATTTCCTGATATTACTTGAAAAAGTTTTCCCCTCTAGCTTAAGACTTTGTCCTTGTTGTTGCGGTAGTATTTCTTCTTTTAAATAAACTCTCTTACTTTATCATGTTGATTCTCTTTTTAGCCTATAATACATGAACCATTTTAGTAGCCATTCTCTTAACTTTTTCCAAAGTATCTATAAACTTCTGCATATATGGTCTCCAATACTGTACACAATACTCCAATATGGACTTAATATAGCCTTTCGGCCCACCCCAATCATGCTGTGCTGCTAGTTCCAAGTGCCCAGCAAAGAACACAAATGTAAATTGCTTTTCCCATGTTCCCATTTGCATGCTGTAAGATCAGCTAACCTACATAACTGTATACAGCACTGTATTTTATGCTCAAGTTGATAAATAGTTTTTGCATGACAGGAGCACTTAAGTCAGGGAATGGGAAATTGTGAATACTAGCAGAATGGAGGGACATTGAGGCAGGGCCGGCCCAAGAAAAAATGCCGCCTTGTACTTACCTTTCAGCAGTCCTGCGGCGAGTCTCCCTGTTTGGTCTCAGTGCCGGCTTGTAATGCTGAGCGCCGGAAATGAGGTAATCTTCCGGCACTTAGCATTACAAGCCGGCACCCCTTCAAAAGTGCCGCCTGAAACGGTTGCCCCACTCGGCTCCATTGTTGGGCCGGCCCGGCATTGAGGACAAGAGCAGGATCATAAATATTTGCATATCTCAGTCTCAGGTGTAGCGTTGTGCATTTGATTTTGGATTAGCCACTTCAAATGTAAGGCTAATTGGGAGAAAATAACTTTTAAGCACATGCCTATTAGACCCAAAAGACTGTAATTCTGTTGTCAGACCCCACTGCCTCTTCATCAGTTTCCTGCTGCATATCTCCGTGGTCATGTAGTAGGCCTCAACTATGATCATGTAGCTATATTGGAGCTAGCAGTGATGGTTGATGCTATCACTACTCTTACCCCAAAACTTACCACATTATCACAGTGCTTACAAGACATACAAGACAATAAAGCTGCTTTGTAAGCGGAGCTCCGTGGACTACAAGCTGTTCTGGTGCCACCCCTAGCAGTCCTTCAACCACCACCCAACTGCAACTGCTACACAGAAAACCACAAATCAAGCTACCAGACTGTTTTTTTTTTAAGTTCCTTTATCCCCTGCCGTGAACTGTTAATTGTTTTGAAACCCAGAATATATCCCAAAGACTTTGTAAAGTTTATATGGCTATTTCCTTGTTATCAGGGGCACCTGTGTCCTGGGCACACTATGTGTTGCACACTAACAAGCCAGTTCTTGACTCAAGGGCTGAATTCTACCAAGCTTTTTCCAGTCCAGCATCCATCTCCTGTGACACTTGTTCCAGTTTGATTCTGCCAGTAGAGGACATTAAGGTTCAATTCTGCATGGCAGATCTGCTCCTTACTATTGTCCATGGCTACACTGGTCAATGGAACAATTAACATTTTCCCCTAACTCTCTAGTCCATAGCCCCACGTCTGAGATTGTGAGGGGAACGACCTGTACCTCGACTGGGTACACTCGCCAAATGTTTCCTCCTTCTGCCCATAGTCACCAGGAATACAAAACTTGGATCACCAAGTGGAAATAGCGTTGTAGACAGCAGGAAATAGAGCCTCGCAGAAACCTCAGTGGCACTGTAACATAGCATTACATTGCTTTGCTGTCCTGACAAGGACAGCACCAAGGCGTACCCCGTTTTTTTTATTGAAGCCCCAAGTTCAGTGACTTTGCTGTGAAAAAAAGAAAGAAGTGATAAGTGACAATGTGCCATAAGGCCCCTTCCCTCCTTGGCCATAAGGCTTGCTGGCCGGATCTTCTTGGTCCCTCCCCGCAAGGGTTGGGACCAGTGGCGACTCTAGAAACAATATATAGGGGGGGCACACAAGATACCACAGTCAAACTGGGGGGGGGGGGCATTAATAATTTCCAATAATTAATAATATATTAGCCCCTGCTGCCCATATATATATATATTAATATTAGTCCCTGCTGCCGATATATATATAAATATTAGACCCTGCTGCCGATAGCAGGTATAGAGCAACACATTAACACACAAACCCAGCTTTGCATGTATAGATCTCAGCACTGAAGGTATATATCAAATAAACAGAATCAGACATAGAAATCCTGTATTTGCAGGTATACAATAATAATATATGAAACATAGCATTGCAGGTATAGATCAAATAAATACATGGAAACAGCACTGCAGGTATTAATCAACTGAACAAGACATACAAACCCTGTATTTGCAGGTATACATAAATAATGTATGGAAACATAGCATAGCAGATATGGATTTACAGAATAACACACAAACCCAGCTTTGCAGGTACAGATCAATTGGAATTCACATAAAAACACGGCATTAAAGGTATATTTAAAACTCCCTAAATTACAGGCATAGATCACAGGTTGCACACCTCAAAGCCAGCCCTGGCGTCCACACTGCCCACATTGAACCTGACCAGCAGCCAGATTACACGCATAAGATTTGCCATCTTTGTCCCCAAATGGCCTGCTTGCAGTCCCCCTGCTCAACCTCCTATTCGCTGTTTTGTCATCGTCCGGGATGACATCCTTTTTTCAACACACATAATCCATTTGTTCTATACTATGTGCTGGTTTTTGTTATGGTTTGTTATTTATTTTATTTGTCCCAGGGGTTCAGTGGTCCTGCAGTTCTCTGCGCTGAGTTCTCGTCCGCCTACAAGTGTCCAGTGGTAAATTGGTCTCTTTAAATA
Source organism: Spea bombifrons (assembly GCF_027358695.1). Classification (NCBI taxonomy): domain Eukaryota; kingdom Metazoa; phylum Chordata; class Amphibia; order Anura; family Pelobatidae; genus Spea; species Spea bombifrons. The sequence continues at coordinate 42,793,966 of NC_071091.1, forward strand.
TTAGAGGCCTTAATAAACCTCAGCAACGCTTTAAACTTCTTGCGTTTTTACATGCTTCTAAGTCACAGGTGGCCTTCTTGCAGGAAACTCATTATAATGCCAATAGGGAATTCCCACTTTTAAATAGACACTTCACACAATCATTTCTCTCTAGCTCTCCTTCCTCCAAGACAAAGGGGGTAGTCATCCTCATACATAAGTCGGTTTGATTTCAACTATTGGAGACATGGAAGGATGTCGAGGGTCGTGCTATTTTTGTTAAGGGGTATGTGGGTTCCCAAAAAATCACTCTAGCAAATATATACGCACCCAATAGCAACCACGCTCGTTTTTTCATTTCCATCCTGAATAGGTTGGCTGACTTCCAGGAGGGTATCACCATTTTAGGTGGCGACTTTAATATGGTTTTTGACCCTAGGGTCGATACCTCTTCGGGGGGAGTTCTCACATTCCCTTCTCCGCGATACGGAAAGTACTTAAATGTTTGAAACTGAACCAATTAATGGACGCATGGAGAACTCTTAATCCAGATGGGAGGGACTATACATATTTTTCCCCCAGTCACTGTAGATATTCTCGTATTGACACCTTTTTCATCTCCCATTTCCACTTGTCAGTCCTGCATTCGGCTAAAATAGGGATAACTTCTCTTAGCGACCATGCCCCAGTCTTTTTGACACTCAAGCTCACTGATATGCCTAAAACCAACTGGCATTGGAGACTGAATGAAAATTTGCTGAGTAATCCTCATCATATCTCCCAATTGTCGTCCCATATCACTCGCTACTTCGAGGATAATATTACACCTGATGTCCCCATCCCTGTAGTCTGGGAGGCACATAAGGCTGTTATACGGGGTCACCTTATGAAGTTGGGTGCATCCATTAAGCGAATGAATTCGGCTACTATTCTGGAGCTTACACAACAAATAGCTTGCTTAAAGACCAGACATAAATTAACCTTGCTCCCCTCTCTTCAACTTGAGCTTACAGCCCTTCTGACTCGTTTGGCTTCCCTTCTTGATACTAGGACAAAGCGCAACTTTTTGCTGGTGCGGCGACAATTTTATGAGTTTGGTGATAAGCCGGGCAGGCTTTTGGCGAGGCCTTTGAGAGCAAAAAGGGCACAAGTGTTCATTGCTCGCATTAGGGACCATACCAATCAGCTTCACTTCCACTCAGACAAGATAGCTGAATGCTTTAGACAGTATTATATGTCCTTATACAACCTGCCTCGCCCGGGGGCTCCTCACTCTGACCCGGATGCAGCTACCGTTGACTATTTATCAAAATTTATTACCCAAATTTTGCCGTCCGACGCTTGGGAGCTCTTGGATAGCCCCATTTCCCTGGCCGAGGTTGCTGCAGCTGTTAAAAATTCCCCAGCGGGCAAAAGCCCTGGCCCGGATGGCTTTACGATCATGTATTATAAAAAATGCCTTCCCGTCCTGGGCCCACAGTTGGTTACTTACTTCAATGCTATTGCCCAGGGCTTTAAATTTGACCCACACTCGTTAACCGCACATATCGTGGTTCTTCCTAAGCCCGATAAGAATCTTGACTTGTGTAGCAGTTTTCGCCCCATATTCCTGATCAATGTTGATTTGAAATTGTTCTCAAACATCCTGGCGAATCGCCTCCAACCTTTCCTTCCCTTTCTCATACACTCTGATCAGGTGGGGTTTGTCCTTCGGCGGGAGGCGAGGGACAACACCATCAAAGTCATCAACATTATCTCCCATGCGCATAAATACAAGCTCCCGGTGGTCCTTGCCTCTAAGGACGCTGAAAAGGCGTTTGACCGCGTAACCTGGCCCTTCTTGTTCAGGGTGTTAGATAAAATTGGCATTGGCAATTCTTACTTGACGTGTATCAAAGCTCTGTATGATGCCCCGACTGCGCAAGTGGCCCTCAATGGGCTATTGTCTGACAAGTTTACCCTTTCGAATGGCACAAGGCAAGGCTGCCCCCCTTTTGTTTCTACTAGTTTTAAAACCCTTTGCTAACGCTGTCCGGGCGCATCCAGATATTGTGGGGGTGCAGATAGGTTCAAGATCTCATGCGTTGTCGATGTTTGCGGATGATATTCTTTTAACTCTTTCCAACCCTGTCCGTTCTATCTCAGCAGTTCTGTCGGAGCTCGACAGATTTCAGGCTCTATCGAACTACAAAATGAATCTTTCGAAATCGGAAATCATGGGTTTCCACCTCCCGCAGCTCATTGCCCAGCAGATTCGCGATAGGTTTCCTTTTAAGTGGAAAGACGATTGTATTAAATATCTCGGCGTAATGATTCCCTCTGACCTTTCCAAGTTATACACTTTGAATTTTGCACCCTTATTAAGCACTTTGGAGTCTGACCTCCATAAATGGGCCTTCCCTCATATCTCTTGGTTTGGGAGAATGAGGGTTACTAATATGAACCTCCTGCCCCGCTTTCTGTATTTATTCCAAACCCTGCCTATCAAGCTTCCACGGTCCTTTTTCTGGCGTTGCCATAGGGCCTTTCTACGTTATATTTGGAGAGGTAAGCCTTCGCGTTTATCATTTTCCTACTTGACCAGGCAGAAGCTGCAGGGGGGCATGGGCCTCCCGAGCTTGGAACTCTACTGGAAGGCGGCCCATTTGCGCCGCATTGTAGAGTGGTCTGTTTTCCCCGCTAAGCAGTGGATATCGTTGGAGGAAACCTTTTTGACATGTCCAATTAGTGCGTTACCATGGTTCCGCGATCCATTGAGGTGTGTTTCGTACTCTGCTCTCATTGTCCCCACCGTGAGAGTCTTTCGGACTGTTTTGAAGGACGGCTTGCTTTCTGGGCTCCCTGGCCCATTGCTCCCTCTGGAGGGGAACAGGACTTCCCGCCGGGTCATTCCCTGGGCGGCTTGAAAGCCTTCTTTCCTCCTCAGGTGCGCCTTCTTCGCTTATGCCATGTAGTTAGTGGACGCGAGATTAAACCCTTGGGGGCGTTAGTTGGTCAGGGTTCTCTTACTTTTTCGCTCCAGTTTCTTTACCACCAACTTAGGCACTTTATCTTGTCCTCTGGGGCCTTGACGCTTGCTGATAGGCCGCTTACGCCTCTGGAGAGGTATTATCTCGAGCAGACCTATCCCTGGACCTATCCCTGGACCCTGGGAATGATATGTTTTTGTTATGTTATATTTTCCTGTGCGATCTGTCCCATTTCTGCCTATGGGACAGATGTGATTACTCCTTTGTAGAGTCTGACCTGGCCATGTTTCTGTCCTTCATATAGCTCATGCGCTCTGTGAAGTGCCGTTAACTATTCATCTCACATACGTACCACCAATACAGAGAGGGGAGTTTAATTATTTCACTGCTTCCTCGACTGCTACCTCTCAGCTTTACGTTGCGATATTGTTACTGGTCTCTACCCGTCTGGGGCGGCTACCGTTATACGCCTTTCCCCTCCAGGTCTATAAGTGTTGATGCTGTACCTTGTGCGATGGATGTGTGTCTGGTTTGCATATGTCACTTTTGCCAGTGATACGAGCTTCACTCTGACCACGTTGCATATTTAGCTTGTACGCCGATGTGGCTACTCTTGGTCTACCATAATATCACTGTTATGTTTCTACCTGTATCAACACCACTGTGTAATGCGTTATTTAGACATATGTCCAACCGTATTGGATGTTCATTGTTATTTCTGTATATGACACGCTGTATTGTGTTTATCTTCCCAAACATGCAATAAACAGAGAATTGAAGAAAAAAAATCTTCGTCCCCAAATAACCCAGCACAAGTCAACTTTGTCCCCAAACAGTCCGGCCTGTGCCATATTTGTTCCATATACACCCTCCCTGTGCCATCTTGGTCCCCAAGGCTCAAACCTCCTGCTAGTGCCATCTTTGCCCTTCCACAATTATACATCTATGATACACATAAACACTTTTACAGTCACTCACTAATTCACACTTTCATTCAGACAATTCATCCACACATTAACTCATGCTCTCCCTCATTCAGACAATTCATCCACACATTAACTCATGCTCTCCCTCATTCAGACAACTCATGTTCTCCTTCATTCAGACAATTCATCCACACATTAACTCATACTCTCCCTCATTCAGACAATTCATCCACACATTAACTCACGCTCTCCCTCATTCAGACAATTCATCCACACATTAACTCATGCTCTCCCTCATTCAGACAATTCATCTAACTCATTCACACTTGCGGCCAGAGAACAAGGCTTCCGTCTTCCTGGTATGCCGCGGCGCCCGCTGCTTCACTGCTGGGTGCCGGATATGACGTCATATACCGGCGCTCAGCATGAAACGCCGGCACCACGATGGAGGTAGGGGCCTAGTGGAGGAGACTGAGGGGGGCAGAGCGGTTGCTAGGCACCCCTCTCTCTCCTCCGCGTCAAAAAAAAAACGTTTGAGGCTGCCCGGGACTTAAAGTCCCATTGCGGGACTGTCCTGGGCAATCCGTTGGGTGGCCCCCCCTTGCCCCCCTGTAGCGACGCCACTGGTTGGGACCATTGTAATAATCATTAGAGGAGGGGGGGCTGCTCAGAAGAGCTACCTAACTCTCCTCCTCACCAGAAATGCTGGAGCTTTTTAGGGGACCCGACTCCACCATGGCTATCCAGTGCTGTGTCCAAATTGTGTCCTGTGTCGTCTTCTGATTGTGTCAATAAAATCAAAGTGCAAAAAATGAAAAAACACGTGCTCACTTGATCTTAGCCAAAAGGCTGAGAACCAAGGCTTACCCCAATAGCAAGACAGAACTCATATTGAGGTAAAACAAGAACTGTTTTATTTATACCAAAAACTAAATGTGGTGAGGGTGCCAGTGCCTGTGATTCAAAGTCGATGATAATTAGTTTGAATAAGAGTGAATAATATATAATAAATACTCTCCTTCCAGGTTTACTCTCACAGCTGCAGCCCTAGAATAACACTAGTGTAGCAGAACCAAAAACAGACTGCAACAGAAAGATAATTGGGTACTTGTAGCCACTCAATACAACTGCACCCTAGACATGATGAAGCAGGATCCCGGAGAAGCTGTGGGCTCTTTAAGCCATGTCCTTTGAGCAGAAAATTGTGGTGTCTAGCCAATTGGGCTGAGGGGAATGAGCATTAATGGGACAGGTAGTGGCGGTCCTGAAGCCAATCAAAATTATGACTGATAATTTAATCCCAATCTCTGCTACTTTGGTCATCCCCTTATTTACCCACCTGATACAGAAAACGACGTTCTAAAATGCAGTGAGGTCGTACCAGGCTACCGATTATAGTTGGAAGTTGAAACACTGATCAGGGATCTAATAGAGGAGCTGACAGTTCCCATGCCAGCCTAGGGTAAAGCAAATTGATCCTAAAAATAATTTTAAAACTATCTGACATGTTTGTTTGTATGGTACGTGACAAGCACAAAAAGGGCATGCTCAGTGAAGAAGAGATGCAGGAGTTTAAAATGGAAATTCCCAGCGGCAGTAGCACCACCCAGATGACCAATTTCGAAACACTTGTACCTTTGTGTACTCTTGTGCCTTTGATTCTTGGGATCGGTACCACACAAGTCAGACTAGCGCCTCTAAAATAGTCAAAGACTACCCTGAAAGCTACCTCCAGCCACTGACCCTCTAAATTATTGTGGGCAGAAAGCTAAAATCTGTCCAGAACTCTCCCTAGTGGACCAGCAGCCACTTTCGTGCCGATCTACCAGTGCCCAAAGCAAGAGGGTTTTCTCTGTGATGAGCAACGTTTTCAGCCCTGAGAGAACACAGGCCTATTCACACTTAGTAAAGCAGTTTGCTTTTTTGAATGTCAGTCTGCCCAAATTAGTTTAAATATTGAGTGCAATGCAACCTGAGTGAGGTTCTAGTGCAGCTGCTATATTATTACCAAGAATTGTCCAAGTTTTGGGGAAATTAATTCTAGATCTGTCTGCCTGCCAGTGCCTACTTGTCATAAATCTACTTACCCTCTCCCCGGGTCCATCGTCGGCAGGACCCGGCGTCGGGTTTCCTCTCCCCCTCTGCTCGCCAACACAGATGTGAGCAGAGGCTTTGTGCAGGCATGCCCCCTCTGCTGCCGGCAGAGGCCAGCAGGGAGGAGGACGGGCTCTTAGGTTGCTATGATGACACGTCTCCTTCCTGCTGCTGATAGACGTCGGCAATGAAGGAGTCATGGCAACACGTCTCTCAGTGTGACGTCAATTTGGTGCCAAATTCAAATAATAAAAGCTCATTTTACCCAGTAGTTAGTGCTCAGGTATCAGCTGGATTTTGCCTCTATACCGTTCCTATCCCTATCTACCCCTGTACCAGACCTCCTTTCGTGATTTTGACCAACATACCTTGCAGCCTGCCCCGACCATTTGCTTGTGACCTAACTTCGATATTTGGATTTTCCTTTTGTACCTCGCTCGGACTCTGTGTGTGCGAGTAGCCATTTGCTAATAGGAACCACCAGTTCTCTAGCTCACGGGTCAGCCTTGATACTACTAGGGTGATCACATGCCCCGGGCATTGAAACGCCATTTTTTTTTACACAGAGGAGAGGGGCGCCGAGTGCTCGCTCAATAAGTTTTCAACAACGCTTGGCGCTCCTCAGTCTCCTCCACAAGGCCTCTTGCTCAGAACAACGAGACAGAGGCCTCACGCTCCCACCGCAAGACTTCGGATAGTGATAAAGGGGGGAGAGGGCAAAGATAGTGAGAAAAGGGGGAAGAGGGGTTAGATGGTGAGAAAGAGGGTAGTAAAAATATTGGAATAAAGAGTGAGAATAAGTGACTGAATGAATTAGTGTGTGGATGAATTGTGTGAATGCGTGAGAGAATTAATGAATTAATGTGTGGATGAATTATCTGAATGAGTGAGAGTATGAATTAATGTGTGGATGAATTATCTGAATGAGGTAGAGTATGAATTAATGTGTGGTTGAATTGTCTGAATGAAGTAGAGTATGAGTTAATGTGTGGATGATTTGTTTGAATGGGTGAGAGAATAAATGATTGTGTGAATTATGTGATTGAAAGTGTGAATTAGTGAGTGACTGTAAAGGTGTTTGTGTGTATCATAGATGTATAATCGATTTGTGGAAAGGCAAAGATGGCACAAGCAGGGTGTTTGAGCCTTGGGGACCAAGATGGCACAGGCAGGGTGTTTATGGGACATAGATGGCATAGGCCGGGTTGTTTGGGGACAACGTTGACTCATGCTGAGCTGTTTGGGGACAAAGATTGCAAGTCCTATGTGTGTTATCTGGGTTCTGGTCAGGTTCTATGTGGGCAGTGTGAACACCATGGCTGGCTTTGGGTTGTGCAACCTGTGATCTATGCATGTAATTTAGGGGGTTTTATCTATACCTTTAATGCTGAGTTTTTATGCAAATTCCAATTGATCTTTACCGGCAAAGCTGGGTTTTTGCGTTGTTTTGTTGATCCATATCTGCTATGCTATGTTTCCATACATTACTTATGTATACCTGAAAATACAGGGTTTGTATGTCTTATTCAGTTGATCAATACCTGTAATGCTGTTTTGATGTGATCTATACCTACAATGTTGGGCTTGTGTGTTCTGTTGATCTGTACCTGCAATGCTATGTCTCCATACATTATTATTGTATACTTGCAAATACAGGATTTATGTCTGATTCTATGCCTTCGGTGCTGAGTTCACATGTGAATTTCAATTGATCTATAAATTCAAAGCTGGGTTTGTGTGTTAATGTGTTGATCTATACCTGCTGTGCTATTTTATATATATATATATATATATATATATATATTTATATATGTGCTGTATTGGCTCAGATATAGGCCGCACCCGAATATAGGCCACACCCTAAAAGTTAGGTGCTTTTTTAAAGAAAAAAAATTCTTAGTAAAAAAAAAAAACACTTAGTGCAACAGATATGCTGCCACTCTGCCCCCGCGAGATATGCTGCCACTCTGCCCTACCCAGACATGCTGCCACTCTGCCCTCCCCAGATATGCTGCCACACTCTGCCCCTCCGAGATATGTTGCCACTCTAACCCCCCCGAGATATGCACTCTGCCCCCGAGATGTGACCCCCCCCGAGATATGCTGCCACTCTATCCCCCCCTGAGATATGCTGCCACTCTGCCCCCAAGTGGTCCCCCCTAGACTTACCGGTGCAAACTCCCCGTGGTCTTGCAGGGCCAGCGGGGGACAGCTACGCAGTACGCGTATTCAACTTCCGGTGCTGGCACTTCCGCCGTTGGAAGTGCCGGCAACGAAGATTGTTAGCGTACATCGCGCAGACGTTTAACGGCTGCAGCGATGCAAGCGTTAACAACCTCTCGCTGCTGGCACGTCTGCACGATGTGCTTTAACAATCTCCCTTGCCGGGAATTCCCACGGGGGGAGTCCCGGCAAGGGAGATTGTTAAAGCACATCGTGCAGATGTGCCGCAGCGGGGGCTGTTTACGCACATCGCCGCTGCCGGTGAACGTCTCCACGATGCGCTTAGACAACCTTCCGTGCCGGCACTCCCCCCATTGAAAGTGCTGGCAGGGGAGGCTGTCTCAGCGTATCGGAGAGTAGGATGCAGGTCCCCTGCACCGCTGCGGGGGATCTGTATCCTAACCCTGCTGCCTGCCCGGCGCCCGGAACTGCATGTCCCGGGCATCGGGTGCTAGACCCCGAATATAGGCCACACCCCCACTTTAAAGACTTAAAATGGGGGAAAAAAGTGCGGCCTACATTCGAGCCAATACGGTATACCTGTAAATATAAAGTTTGTATGTCTTATTCAGTTGATCTATACATGCAAGTGCTGTGTTAAGTGTTGGTGATTTGATCTAAACCTTTTTTTGTGCTTCTATTGAAAAAAAGGGATCAGATACAAAGTCCTGAATAGCGATAGGGATTTATTGCAGTGGGAGATAAGTGTGAAGAACCATCTCTGATCTTCACTGTTATTATTATTATTATTATTATTATGTTTATTTGTAAGCTGTTTGAATGTGGCTGCAGCTCCGGCCTTCAAAGAGACGATCCTATAATCTGGCTGGGGCTCTTTATCAGACAGCACAGCCCTGTCTGCCCAGACGGCACCCGCACTACAGGTGGGGGAACCCATTGTATCCCTTAATCCCCTCACCTGATACATCCCCTGTATACCGTTGGGATTTGTGAGGGGATGTGGCTGATGGGATTTGTGAGGGGATGTGGCTGATGGGATTTGTGAGGGGATGTGGCTGATGGGATTTGTGATGGGATGTGGCTGATAGGATTGGGAGTTGGGTTCGGTGCACAGTGAATGGAGATTGTATATTAATTCTGTGTGTTTGTAATAAAGAGAGTTCTGTTTTTAACCTCAAAGCATGATTGAGGGAAGTGCTGGTCTGTGACTGCTTTCTTCGGACAGCCACAGCGTGTCCGCTTACTGGGAGAGGGAAGGAGCCGACGGGCGGATGTGTCCAGTCTGGGGCACAGGACGATCCGTCACAATAAGCATGGGTTACTGGGTTACTGTATGCAGTCAGGCAGCATAACTTTCTTGACAACAGTTGTATTTGATATTTACATTTCTGTTTTTTTTTCTGCTAGATATTACCAGGATTGATCTTGTCTGACATAAAGCCAGCCAAAAGGATGAAATTTAAGACTGTCTGTTATCTATTAGTTCAACTCATGCATTGCCGTAAGATGTTCAAAGCTGAAATCCCTTTCTCAAATGTAATGACCTGTGAGGACGATGACAAGGTATATCTATTGGCATATTTATTGATAAATCAGTATTTAATTGTTCCATGGATGCTTGTTTAAGGGAAAAGTTAGCCACAATACATACATGGTTAGAATTACATATTATTGAATTTATACATTAAAATGACTACATTTTTCAACTCAGATTCAGAGACATTTGTTCACTAACATATGCTACCACATTTAATCACACGAATAGGGCATGTTGATTATTATAGTATACAGTGTTTTGGATAAATATAAACATGATAGGTTATGATATGACAGAACCTATGTTCTGTTATTACGTCGAGCTCCGCCACGGACTATATTTTTTTAAATGATGTAATGGCTGATTGGTATATATCTTCATAGGCGTACAGAGGCCCTTTCTCAGCAGCCATCACTTTGGCTCAAATGGCACATTGTATTAGCTTATCCAAGTAACAGTTTAAAAGGCTAATTGATCATTAGAAAATCATTTTGCAATTATGTCAGCACAGCCTGAAATTTCCTTGTTTTCCTGATATATATATATATATAGAAAGTGAGAGAACTACAACTAAATTCCACACTTGCAGTTTTATATCCCTATGGTTAAAAGTGCTTATTTTACTAATTTCAATTCCTTGTTTACATTGAAATGCAGAGGAGAGCGCTACGAACAGCCTCTGAAAAACTCGGAAATCGGTCATCTTTTTCAGCTACTGTCACGCACAATAATCCTGGAACCAGAGTAAATCGTTACATTAGCCGTTTAATTGAAGCTCGGCAAACTGATTCAGAGATGTCACAGTTGACTTTCATAAGTTTAAAATATAAACAGATCGAACGGGATGAGAAAGTAAGACTTTTTTTCTACAAACAGAGTAAAGATTATTAGTGTGTGTGTTTGCTATTTATCTCGGAAAAAAATTATACCAGGGGGGCTAAGGATCAATTTAAGACCTAAATTTAATCTAATGGATACAGAGTCCCATAGTGTTATACTTTTCCTTCAAACTTATTTAACTAATTAGGGAGAAAGAACAAAAGAGACTTATTCAAATAAATAATGATATTGACAATGAATTACAACAAATTGAACAATTTAACTCTGAATGCAATTCAATGAAATGGAGGATAGACTTAAACAGAAGATGGATTATTTTAAGAACTAAATCATTCAGAGAAAACAAACAAAATTGGATATTTAAAAGAACAAGATCCATTTATTAACAAGATTGAGTGACATATTGTGTACTGACACTGATGATTCTAAGTATTGAGTCCCAAGCAAGAGTGAGGAAAAAAACATTTGTATTCCACAAATATTCGCCCGTTACCATGTTTGTTTCGGGCATGGGTGAATACGGGGTTAATACAGTAACAGTGTCAGGGTCCCGGTTCGCAGTGCTTACCGGGGGTGCCCGCTCGTCCATAGCGGCAGGTCTTGCGTCGCGTCTGGGGCCTCCTCCTATAGACACGTGCGCGCTCAAAGACGGCAGGGAACGCGCCCGAGCAATTTAAAAACTGAGCACTGAGATTAATTCAGTGCTCAGTTATTGTGCCGTTTGGACCTTCGTGCCTTACTTATGTTCCTTGTTGCTCTCCGTGTACCAGACCCGGCTATCCTTATCGTGTGTTGCTCTCCCGTGCACCAGACCCGGCTATCCTTATCATGGTGTTGCTCTCCCGTGTACCAGACCCAGCTATCCTTATAGTGGTGTTGCTCTCCCATGTACCTGGAACCAGAGTAAATCATTACATTAGCCGTTTAATTGAAGCTCGACAAACTGATTCGGAGATGTCACAGTTGACTTTCATAAGTTTAAAATATAAACAGATATGTGTTCCCCGTCAAAGACAACGGGGAATGCGCCCGAGCAATTTAAAAACTGAGCACTGAGATTAATTCAGTGCTCAGTTATTGTGCCGTTTGGACCTTCGTGCCTTACTCCTTATGTTCCTTGTTGCTCTCCGTGTACCAGACCCGGCTATCCTGACAGTGTGTGTTGCTCTCCCGTGCACCAGACCTGGCTATCCTTATCGTGTGTTGCTCTCCCGTGTACCAGACCCGGCTATCCTTATTGTGGTGTTGCTCTCCCGTGTACCAGACCCGGCTACCCTTATTGTGGTGTTGCTCTCCCATGTACCTGGAACCAGAGTAAATCGTTACATTAGCCGTTTAATTGAAGCTTGGCAAACTGATTCTGAGATGTCACAGTTGATAGCCAGTGTGTGTTGCTCTCCCGTGTACCAGACCCAGCTATCCTTATCGTGGTGTTGCTCTCCCACGTACCAGACCCGGCTATCCTTATCGTGGTGTTGCTCTCCCGTGTACCAGACCTGGCTATCCTTATCGTGATGTTGCTCTCCCGTGTACCAGACCCGGCTATCCTTATCGTGGTGTTGCTCTCTCGTGTATCAGACTCGGCTCCTGTACTCCAGTCTTCTACCTGCATATCTGTCATGCCCCATCCAGGCTGCGGAGCTGCATATCCCTGGTTTTCCCTTTTTCGCTAAAATCCGTTCCTGGATTTGCTTGTGTTCTGTTCTGTGCTTCTGATTCCTTGATTCCAGTTCTGCTCTATGCTTCAGCTCCTGTTTCCTTTATAAGGTGTGCCCCCCCCCGTTTTGTTATGTTTGTCTCAGTCTGAAGTCGAAAGGTATGTCCTTCTCTGTTCTGTGTATAGATTCAATGTTCAGTTTCAGCTTTAGTTATTCAGTAGGCAGAGTAGGTTCCTCTCTCCTTTCCCCATGTCCCCGTTAAGATTTCCTATCCTTGCTTAAAGGAGAAGCATCTGAGGATCTCGGCTCCTTACTCCATCCCGTGTTCCTTGCCTTGTTCCCTGTCCTTTGTTGTGTTCTGTACCATGTTTCTGGTTATGTTTCTTGCTCGGTTTCCCTGTTCCTTGCTCTGTCCCCCTTGCTTGCTCTGTTCCCCTTGCTCGCTATGTTTCAGCTGTTACTCTGCTTAGCTTCCATACTCCCAGCCTGCAGCATTGTGCACATGATTCTAGTGCTCATGCCTGCTCCAGGGTGCCTGCAGAACATCACTTTGTTTTGTTCTGGACAACATCCGCTGCTATGTCTGGAGAGTGGTATGTGGCTGCACAACCCTAGGTGCTCAACATCCGTGTGAGTGCATTCGCTCTGCACCAGGTCCTGTGGCTCCGTGTTTGCATGCTGAACTCCTGCATTTCTCCATCTTTGGGAGCTCTGGGTCATAACAGTTGTCTGTATGGACCAGTTCCTCCTAGGGCCCCTTACAAACAGTTAGCAGCAGACCTTTAGCTCCTGGCGTGATCCTACTACTTTAGGTAGGCTAGAGGCAGTGACTTGTATGGGGGGTAAGGAACCAGGGAAATTAGCTAGGAGATATTTACAAAGACGAACACGAAGAAATGAAGATTCTTCATGTTGTCCTTTTTCGTATTTGTGTATGTTTACCCGCTGCCATATTAGTTTATTTGTGTTCATTTTCATGTTCTCCCGAATACAACTGCACAAGTTTCCTTTAGGCCCCAGAAGACTCTGCTGCCATCTTGGCCCTGCGCATGAGCAAAAGTTCTGGATCTTTTGTTTGTCACACGGTCTCATTCTTGTTGAATAAGTAAGACCAAAGTATCCACAGCTCTGGCTATTGTTTTTATAGAGTTACCTTATAGACAGTATACATATCTCATTTAGAAGGTGCTTTTAATAGAAATGCACCCCCCCACTAACCATGAGGTCAGTTTTTTTTATTCTCCATTGACTATGTGGTCTTCTATTATTGTCAGATATGGTTAACAATTATTCCCAATTAAATAACTCTTGTCATCCTCAGTACAATTTATTGTGATGTTGTCTGTTGGATATAGATTAGACTTGGGCACCAGGGGGCTCTTCGTGTTCATCTTCGTGCTCGTCTTCGGGAAAAAAACCAATCTTCGTATTACGCAAATATTCGCCCGTTCCCGTCTTCTCTTCGGGCAAATATTCGTGGGCATTCTTTGTGCTCGTTTTATCTTCGTTTTCTCCCGGTTGCCTAGCAGGGTTTAATACGGGGTTAAGAACACATCGGAGCAGCACCAGCAGATGCTTTGGCGCCATGACGGTACGTGTGTGCGACTCTATTGGTCGCCGGCAGGGGGCTCGTCTGGCATCAACGAATGAATTGCAGAACTGCAATACAGTCGCACACACGTACCTTCATGGTGCTATCCGAGGTGTACACAATATACATTGCCCTAAACTGAGGGCCAAGTTCCTCCGAGCAGTTGTCTTGCCTGAGACCTAGACAAACGCTCCGAGGAACTTGGCCTTATTTATCATACACACACATCCATAGATGTTTAATAAAAGAATAGGGATTTTACATTTTTAAATCGATTTTAGACCACTTTTAAATACATGCCTAACATTTGCTACCTATTTACAATGTGTCAGGGTCCTACCTCAATCCCCCGGTGGCAGCAGAGGTCTCCACCCGATGGTGGAGTCGCAGGACGTCCGGGACTTCGTCCGCGTACCACGCGGCTCCGTTGTAGGCAGCGAATGCCGCACAGGAGAAACGCCACACGTGGAGTGATGGCGGGGAGGCGTGGCCTGTGCCTCCAATAATGAGAAAGTCCTGGCTAGGGGCGGGATGAGTAGTGATTGACATATTGAGGAGGGATGGGTCTCTGTTATTGGTGGGGAGGAGCTGATTTCTAGAGGGCTATTTAAACCCACAGCACCTATGCCTCATTACTTGATTGTTCAAGTCCCTGCATATCTGTTTGCTGATACCTGTTTGAACCTGTTTGCTGATTCCCCTTTTTGGATTTACTGGACTTTTGACCTCGGCTTGTTTATGGACTTTGATATACTTCTCCTATCCTTGACCTCGGCTTGTTTATGGACTTTGATATACTTTTCCTACCCTTGACCTCAGGATTGCTACACGGTACCGTTTATGCCTTTTACTATTGAGTGGAATAAACTTGCTGATATTCCTTATATAGCCTGTTTGCCTCTATTGCATATCTGGTGTCTCACTGCGCTACGCTCCAAACCCTGCATACCTCACACAATGGCATACTTTCCAACAACCCAACTTTTACGGGGCAGGACTGGAAAAAAGCAGGATTGTCCCTAAAAAAGTTGGGTCTGTTGGCAAGTATGCGGATGGAAAAATGTTATAGGGTGAAGTGTGAGTTATAGCGTTAATGCTTGTGAGTGTAGAAGTGAAGGCCAGGGCAAATAACAGGAGGAAAGGTCCTCGTGATTTGTGAATTGTACGTGTGTGTTATGTGTTATGTCACTGTGTTATATGTGTTATGTGTGTGTTATGTTTGGTTGGTTGCGTATCATACGGAAAGAAATGAAATGGAAATGGAAAAGGCGAATGAGTGGGCAAATGGCGACCCACCCACCTGTTTCACCCCAGGGCCACACACTCTTCTTTTCATCCCAGTAGCTAAGAGGATCAACATTAGGCACAGAAGGAACTTCACAGAGGTAAAGTTTGACCATTTCAGCAGTGCTACTCTCCTTTCTGCTGCTAGCTCTGTCAGATGGTCCAACTATACTCCCAAGTGCCTCTTCCCAAAACGCAGCTGCTCCACTCACCTGTGTTATGCTGTTTGTGGCACTGCTGCTGATGCTGCTGCTAGGAGTAGCAGACAACATAATCTCTTCCTCCTCCTGCACCTCTCCCTCCTTGGACAGCATTCCCATTTTACGCTGCCAGTCACGCACCTTTTGAACCAATTGCTCCCGGTAGCTACTGAGAACATTGAATTTCATTGTTAGCTTTCCCTTAATCCTTGGATCGCAAAGGCATGCTAGCATGCGTTTGCGAAGGCATACTTTTAGCAGATCCTTTAGCTTCCTGACTATGGTTGCTACATCAGGATGTAGAGTGCCACCTTGAAAAGCCTCACGGTTTTCAAGGAACACATCCATCTTGCTGCCTAGATGGGAGAACACTGGGATTATCTGGGCCAGGCTGGCAGTGTTTGATCTTAAATTTTCTGTGGCATCCCTGAATGGTTTAAGGACTGCCACTAGCTGGGCGATCACTGTCCAATCATTCCTATTCAATGGAGATGTAATCCCAATATTATGCTCTGAGGCAAGATTGCCCTCTGCTGCTCCAAAATCCTCTCCAGCATCTCTAAAGTGGAGTTCCACCGCGTACTGACATCCTGTCATAGGCAGTGTACGGGAAGACCTGCCCTCTCTTGCTCTTCCCTCAAAAGTTGGCTAGCCTTAACACTATTGTGAAAGTGCCCAGCGATCTTTCTGCAGTGTGACAGAACTACTGCTGCTACATCAGTTCCTTCTGACATAGCTTCCTTGACTACAAGATGGCTGGTGTGAGCTGCACAGCGCACACCAACAATATGACCATCTCGCAGCGCTTTCACCATATTGGCACCTCCGTCAGTTACCACAAAACCAACTTCAACATTGGTGCCCGCCTCTGCTCCAACTCAAAGGCTAAACATTTTCCTCATTGCATGCAGAATATTTTCGGAAGTGTGCTTTTCATCCATCACTTCTGCATGAAGAAGCAATGAACTGACCAATAAGTCGGGTTACTTTATTGGCCTGCTGTTTGGGCATTGACTTCTTGGAGTGGAATGCCCCAAATTCTTCCAGGGTGGGCTGGACATGCAGTGCTCCAACCTGCCTTGGTCTCTGGCTGCCAGCAATAGGTGTTGCTGCTATTGGCTCAGAAGCAGCTGTTGGGGTTTTTCCACTCTCTCTGGAGATAGTACTAGTTGTTGTAGTACCACGGCCACCAGCTATGCTGCCTGCACTATGTTTTCCTTGTGCATCTTTCCCCAATAGCACAGCAATGTGTTGAGTGCTGAGGTGATGCTTCATGCTAGCACTGGTAAAATGCCCAGACACTTTCCCTCTGCTTATTAGCTTCTCACAATGTTTGCACTTTCCATATCGCCCTTCTTCGACATTTTCAAAGTGCTCCCAAATTGGGGCGCGGATAGCCTTGGACTGTGCCTTGGGTGCTGCTTCTATTGCCCTGGGTGGATGAACAGTGGCAGAACTAGTGGTGGTGGCACTGGTGGTACCAGTACTGGCCATAGTGGGACTGCTAATTGCTATTACTCTAGCAGATTTGGTGATGATCGTAGCGGAGAAGGTGGAGTCTCAGGGAAAAAATTGCGCACTAGTCATTTGTACACTGCTCCCTGAGGAATCTGATTTCTGACCACTTATCTCCTCTACTTCCTCTGGCTCATAGTTCTTCATTAGCCAGATCAAATGGAATTCCTGCTAGGCTGGAGCTAAGACTGATATCATGACTAGTAGTGCGAGCAGGAAGAACAGACCCTAACTCTGCACTTGGCCTTGTTTTGCTTAGTACAGTTGTCGACGCACAGTCAATCTTTCTTAAAAAGATTAGAAAATAAAATGTAACAGCAAAACAGTTAGCTTCACTGCTTGCTCAACAAAAACACACAGCACTTATGCGGCTGCACTCACTAGCCCAACAAGTTCACTTCACTGATGGACTGAGGTGAGCAAAACAAATGAAATTAAATTAAATACTAATTAAGAAAAATTGACTTGGTCTCTTGCTGCTGCTAACACAAAGCACAAACTAAAGAGCTGCAGCACCAGTACTAATAAGATTAGCTTAACTATAAAAGTATTAAATTATTAACTAAGTAAGTTATTAATAATTAGGGTTTATTAATTATTATTAATAAAATGAATTATCAAATTCTAGATTGATCTTAAAGGTAGTAGTGGACTGGTTAATCTTTATGTGGGATAAATTATTAACCCTTCTACCTGACAGACTGTCTCAAGCAAAATAAGCTAGTAATATATTATAGCTTCTATTATAGATTCTTCGTGTTTGTGCGTCTTCGTCTACGTTTTACCGGCACTGTATTCTGTTCTACGTTTCTTCAGAACGAACAAAAAACACTGACTCTTCGTGTTCGTTTTCATGTTCGCCCGAAGACGAATGCTCAAGTCTAATATAGATCATCTTAAAAAACATATCCATTATAACATGCAAACAATGTTGTATATCCAAAAGTATACCAATGTATTGCTTCAAAAACAACCAAAATGTGTTATGAGGATGTCAATGCCTATAAACAATGTTATGTATCCAAAAGTCATGTGACTTCTGCGATCGGTACAGTCATGCGATCACTGTGTTGACAATAACCAGGTTATTGTGAGTTTTTTTCCACCCTCAAAGATTTCAGTTTGTTTTGCTATTGAATTGTTCACGTTATAGGTCACATTAAAGGTGGAAAAAGTTCTGACATGATTTATCTTTGTCTTATTCTTTAACATCACAAGAACCTTGCATTTTAACAGTGTTTTTTTTTTAATTATTATTATTTTTTTTTTAATAACAAAACATCTTAATAGAACCCACAAACATAAAACAAAAAGGGAGGAAAGAGAAAAAAAACCAAATAAATAAATACAATTAAAATACAAATTAAATAATAAAAAAATAATAATAATAAAGTGTGGTCTAGGGGGAATTTGGTTGAATGCTTCTTTCTTTTATAGTTATTTTTATATGGTTCACAATATTATTCTTTTAATATCCTTTTACATTACGGGTTTGGTTTACTTTCTTATTTCTTCTTTTATTCTCTTATATAGGTTATCTTGTTCAGTGTTATTCTTTAACCAATTATCTATTACTTTTTCCATTATTAGTTGCGAGATAACCAGGTGCTTAATCATTTCCCAATCAGGGATAGTTATAGTATTCCAGTTCCTGGCAATGGTTTGTAGAGATGCCATTATTATGTGTGTTACTATCTTATCTTGTTCGTATGTTAATTTAGGCCATTTCATTTGCGTTAACACCACTTCTGGTAGCATATCATTTTTCTTCACTGTTTTATATATATATATACTCTAAAACATTATGCCACATTGGTTTTATCCTGTCACATGTCCACCATATATGTAAATAGTATCCTTCTGATTTCTGACATCTCCAGCAGTTTGAAGATCGACAGGGGAATATTTGAACTAATTTTTTAGGTGTAAGATACCATCAATTTCTCATTTTATAGAAGGTTTCTAAAATATTTAAACAATGTATATGTTTCTTTATTCTATTCATAGGTCTTATCCAATCTAACTGAGTTATTTCTTGGTCGCTTTCTCTGTTCCATAACCAGATAGCTGGAGTTGTAATATTTACTTTAAGACTTGAAATCATCTCTTCATATTGGGAAAAGGGAATAGATGATTCATCTATTAATGTTATTAGTTTTTTTCATAGGTTCTGTGTATTCTTTAGGTAGTGAGGCTTCAATATACCCTTTTATTCTCAGATAAGTGAATATTTATTTATCCTTCAGGGAATATTCCCTTTTTAATTGTGTAAATTATTTACACTTATTATCTGTTATTATATTATAATTCCTTTCTTTTCCCAATTCTGTACCTCCAACTCGTCTATATTCAGATTTAGTATTTTTATTGGAGGAATTATTTTATTTTGTAGCTTTAGATGGGATTTTAATTTATTCCAGTACTTCAGACTGTGAGAGATTACTAGACTATCCACTTTCAACTGTTTTCCCCTTCTTACCCAAAGAAGATTATTTATTTCTATTGTCTTTGAAAGAACTGATTCAATTTTGTACCAATCTTCTCTAGTTATATTTATGTTATATAATTTAATCAGTCTTGTTAGGCAGTTTATATTGTGATATTTTTTTGATATTAGGCACTCCCATACCTCCTTTATTTATTGATTTTGATAAAGTTTCTAAGCCAATCCTAGGTTTTTTTACCTGTCCATATATTTTTAGTAAATGTAGATTGAATCATCCTAAACCACAGGCTGGGAAAATTTAGAGGAATCATCCTGAAGAGGGAGAGCCACTTTGGCAGTATATATGCTTTTATTTAATTAATTCTGCCGCTCCAGGACACCTCTATCTGTCTTAAATCTTTTAATTGTTTGTTAATTTCTTAAGGGCAAAACATTGGCTTCCACAATTTGTTCTTGATTTGGGGTAATGTTGATGCCCAGATAGTTCAAACCATCAGGAGACCAAATAAATTTATATTTTGCCTGTAAATTTTCCAAAACTGATTCCTGAATATTAATGGCCAACTGATTTGTCTATGTTTAATTTATAATTAGAGACTTTCCCGTAATACTGTAGAACTTTCATCAGTTCATCTGTCGGTAAAGAGCTTTCTGGGGATCCTAATGTTTATATCGTATCATCAGCGTATAGTGCGATCTTCATTTGTCTTTCCTCTACTGGTAATCCCTTTTATTTTATCATTAAATCTAATTTTCTGGGCTAATGATTCTGTAGACAGTACATAGACATGTAGACTTTTTATATCCACTGTAGAACCCCTTACTGCCCAGACTCAGTTGGCACAAGTGAGACCTGCTTTTACCCTTTTTTAATAAAGGCTACCACCTCTGGGTGGATAATTGATATAGAAATCCAGATTTTTTCCTGATTATAAGACGACCCCCCAAAATCTGAATATTAACTTAGGAAAAAAAGAAAAAGCCTGAATATAAGACGAACCTATAGGGAAAAAAAAGTTTTACTAGTAAATGTTAATTCATGTAAACTATTTTACATGTAAACGTGGCGTGGTGCCCAATTAAATGCTTGCGTAGGGTCCAATTTTATCAATAAAAAATGTGTTGGCAGCATGGTCTAATATTTATATGTATTGTCAGGAGGGTCTAATATTTATATATATATTGTCAGCAGGGGCTAATATTAATATATATTGGCAGCAAGGGCTAATAGTAATATACCGTATATCGATTATAAGACGACCCCCCAAAATCTAAATATTAATTTAGGAAAAAAAGAAAAACCCTGAATATAAGACGACCCCAAAGGAAAAAAGTTTTACCAGTAAATGTTAATTCATGTAAACTATTTTTTTTAATAAAAGCTATGATTGAGAAAAATATTTTTTTTGTTTTTATTTCTTGTATTTTCCAACCTGTCCCCCAGTTACACACATCTGCCCCCAGGCTTGCCACTCCAATATGCCACTGTGGCCCATGATATGCCTTTTGACCCCCTATGTGCCACTCTGCCTCCAGAAATGCCTTATACCCCTATATGCCACTCTGGCATTTAGGTGGTTAAAAGGCATATTATGGGGCAGAGTGCCATGTAGGGAGGTATAAGGCATTTCAGGAGGCAGAGTGCTCTATTAAATGCCCCATTAATGCCACTCCAGAAATGCCCTATGCCCCCATTTAACACACACACACCCTATACCCCCATTTAGCTAACACACACACACACACACACTCTCTCTCTCTCTCTCACCCCTCTCTCTCCCCTCTCAGCCCTCTCTTACCGGTGCTTCCAGCCGGGGCAGCGGGTTGACGTCGCCTTCCGCAGCCGGAAGGAGGTGGAGTTGGCAGCGGGGGTTTGTATGCGTCCGTCGCGTATACTTTCCCCAGCTGTCAGAGATCAGGGAAGGTCTACGCGACGGACGCAGACAACCCCCGCTGCTAGCCACACCTCCTTCCGGCTGCAGCGGACGTTGTCTATGCGAATCGCGTCGACGTCAACCCACTGCCCCAGCAACACAGCAGGAAGCACCGGTAAGTGTGTGTATGATGGGGGGGGTGAGACAGGAGGATCCAGGTCCCCTGCAGAGGTCTGATTAGAAGACGACCCCGATTAAAAGACGAGGGGTATTTTTCAGAGCATTTGCTCTGAAAAAAACCTCGTCTTATAATCGAGCAAATACGGTATTTCTTTTTGACACCCAAGTGTGTGGCACAGTCAGAAAAAAACAAGAAAGGTTTCCCCAAGTAATTTGTAAACATCAAACAAAAGCACGGGACAACAAGTACCTTATGCAATGAAGAAATTAAACAAGGAAATATAGGAAGTGGTGGGAGATAAGAATCATTAGGCCCATTCAGCTTGCCCAACCTCTGAGTACTTTCCTTAATACCTGGCCTTATCATATCTAGCTTGGCCTCATGCCTATCCCATGCTTGCTTAAATGTCTTTACTGTATTAATATCTACTACTTCTGCTGGAAGGCTTTTCCATGTGTCCACTTCCCTGATGTTACCTTTAAACCTTGGCCCCTCTGGCTTATGACTATGTCCTCTTGTTGTGGTAGTATTTCTCCTTTTAAATAAACTCTCTTCATCTATCTTGCTGATTCTCTTTAAGTATTTAAATGTTTCTATCATATACTCCCCCTGTCATGTCTTTCTTCCAGGCTATATATGTTAAGATCCTTTAACCTGTCCTGGTAAGTTTTATCCTGTAATCCATGAACCATTTTAGTAGCTCTCTCTGAACTTTCTCCAACATATCTATATCCTTCTGGAGATATGGTCTCCAGTACTGTGCACAATACTCCAAATTAGGTCTCACCAGTGATCTGTACAACGGCATGAACACTTTCTACTGCTAATACCTCTCGCTATACAACCAAGCATTCTGCTAGCATTACCTGCTGCTCTATTACATTGTCTACCTAACTTTAAATCCTCCCTAATTACCCCTAAATCCCTTTCCTTGATGGTATCAAATATTCTATACTCTGTACTTGGGTTTTTATGCCCTAGATGCATTACTTTGCATTTATCCACATTAACTGCCAGTTGCCACAGATCTGACCATTTTTATAGTTTTTGTATCATCAGCAAAAAGTTATACCTTGCCATCAAGACCTTCTGCAATATCACTAATAAAAATATTAAAGAGTACAGATCGGACGGACTTTTAACTGGTGCAGCAGGGAGACCAGGATTTTAAAAGTCTGTACGAGCGACCCATAGTCGCTCGTACAGACTTTTAAAATCCTGGTGCTGTAACTTGGCCGGGAGAGACCACTGGTCTCCCTGCTGCAACAGCTAAAAGTCCGTACAAGCGACTTTATTGGTCGTTTGTACGGACTTTTAACTGTTGCAGCAGGGAGACCAGTGGTCAGGTTGCACCTTAAGGAGTTAAGGGGCCATGCGAGTGAGCCTATTGGTCTCTTGCACGGCCCTTTAACCTAGGCGAGTGAGCCTATTTGTCACCTGCAGGGTCTTCCTCTGGCATTAAGACCCTGCAGGTGGCCAATAGGCTCACTCACACTGCCCTTTAACCCCTGACAGCGAACCTTACGGATTTCCGCTTCCGTCAATTCCCGCGATCCCGCGAAGATAAGGTAGGCTAGATGGGGAAGGGACCAGGGAATTTAGTAGACGAAGACAAAGCTGATCACGAAGATTCTTCGTGTTGTGTGTCTTAGTCTACGTTTTACCACCACTTTCTTCTCTTCTTCATGTCATCGGAACGAACACGAAAACGCACTCTTCGTGTTTGTTTATATGTTAGCCCAAAGACGAATGTACATATATATATATTGTGACAGTGTGAATCCCAGGGAGATGATTAGCATGGCATCTGAGTACAGCTGCTATGCAGATTATACATATGGGTCCCTGGGGTGGAGCAATTGGAGAGCAGGGTGGGCCAATGCTCCATTCCCCCATTCTGTGGAAACTCCATGCCGGGTTTTCCAGGAGGCAAGAAATCTGCAGGATCCGGTCCGGGATTTCTATGAGGCCGGCGTCAGGCCCAGGTGCTGGGCATTAAAAACCCCTGGAGCCTGATACTCAGGGAGACTGTTTGGGGAAGAGGAAGTTCCCTGTGCTCCCAGGGCAAGGCCCTGAAGAAGACAATCCCTGAGCCAAGTGAGGCAATACCTCCCTGGACATTTTGTGTGTTGTCCGGGGGAGGTTTTCCAGAGCCTGGCGTAGCTGGGTCTGGCTGGGAGGTTGAGGTAGTGGGTTGATTAGGCTGGTCAGTTTAGACCAGCATAGTTAAGTTAGAGAGGGCTCCAATTGGGAGCTAGGTTTTATTTTTATGATTTGGTTTTGGGGTTTAAGCGGTTAAAATAAAGTGCTGTTTTGTTCAAAGCTGCTGTTCCTGACTCTGATTGCCCTAGAGGACTGTGCTTAGGACCCCTAAAAGTGACCTATTACAATTCTTTGCACACCCCCTTGCAGTGTTCTCCCTTTTACGCTGCTTTAGGGTAGTCCCGTAGTCCTACCTCCTCCTTCCTCGTCCCGTGGTGGCGGTGAGTGCACAGTTGGCTAAAGCTCAGGCTCGGGGCAAAACAGCTGTCGACAAAAAACCCCCTCCTCTGCCCAGTTATAAAGCCGGTGACTATGTGTGGTTATCGACCAAGAACATATCCCTTCGTCAACCCTGTAGGTCTCTGGGCCGTGCACACATCCTCTCAGTGTACTGTGCGCGCCATGTACACAAAGGGAAGTACGCGTCGACACGGCGCGCTCACGGCGGACACATGAAGATATGCGAGCCGCCGTGGTACGCCCACGACACATCAATGAGCGAGCCGCCACGACGAGTCGGCGGCACTCGCAGCGTTATGAGCGAGCTGCCGCGAATTGTTCGCGGGACTCGACTATCCCAGCATCTGCCGGTGTGGCACACCCGTGACGCGCGAGCACACTCAGATGCCGTTGTTTGTGTATCACGTTTGTGCTGTGCTACGCTACCGTCTCTGCATAGTGGGTGCATCATCCGTGTTGTCCTTGGTCCCGCATAACAATGAGAAACAACAAGATTGCTTGGGATTGGGAACACTACTCTCAGTCTTGCTGCTAAACTTGTTCTGCTTGGTACCTTGCATGCTGCTAGTGGATGAGGAAGATGCTGATGGGGGCAATAGGCACTTTTTACTTTTTACTCACTGGGCTAGTAGTAGTACTAGTTGTGCTACCCTTTAACTTTTAAGGTGCTTCTGGTGCTTTCGGCTTTCCGTAAGAAACAGAGCTGGTGGGCCTAGAAGCACTACTACTGCCTGCTATTGGTGCCTTTCCTTTAGTGGATGACATAGATCCTTCAAGCAATGATTCCCCAAATAACAACCGAGAGCTTGGTCTACTTGCCTGACTAGACTGACGCAAAGGCTGCATCGTAGAAGAACTTAGATGGAGTCTGTCCCTTCCCTTCTTTTCTTGGTCCCAAAAGGAGGATCCATTTCAAATTTTATGTTGTGTGTGTGTGTTGTGTTTAAAAGTAGAGGACCCGGGAAAATGGCTTAATAAAAAAAATATGATTTAAAAAAAAAAAGAAAGAAAAGAAAAAAAAATGGAAACCCAAAAAAATTTGAGGATGTTTCTCTTCAGCTCTACTGATGAAAAACTATGCATAACTGCACTGTACTATTGTGTGCAGTCTGCCAAAGTGCTCAAGTTATTAAACAATTGGTTAACTAAAGCCACTAAATGGTGTTATTAACTCAAGTTTAACTATCAGTATTTTATATTTTAAATTTACAAGGGCCTAAGAGCCTACAACTATGCTAAAGCTATATTTCCTTCCTATTCTAAGTCTACCTCTAGGCAAGGGCAGATGCTCTCAAGCCCACTAAGCTAAAGTGAGGTTATCAATATGTTATATTAATTATTAATTTATATTATTTATTCATATAATCTTAATAGATTATAAATTATAATTAATTATATTATGGGGTTAAACAACTTTACCTTTAAATCAGATACAGAAGCAGATATAGTTGTACTAATTCTGCTAAGTCTACAAAAATTTGCTACATTATTTTCTTTCTTACTAGTACTACAGCTATCAAGCTGCACGGGCCCAATGGCAGGGTAGACGGCAGGAACAATACAGGGTCAGGTACAGGGCCAGAGCAAAGTAGTGATGGGAAGTTCGGATCATTAAAGTGAATCGGATCATTAAAGTGAATCGGATCATTTCGATTCGTTCACTGAAATGATCCGATTCATGATCCGAATCTTCGGATCACTCAGTGTGACTCACAGGAGTTACTGTTTTCCAGTAACTCCGTGCAGGCACACTAACGATTGGCCCCGCCCCTTTCATTATGAATCCTCCCCCTGCCTCCAGTGATGTCAATGAAGGCAGAGAGTCGTTCAAAGATTCGGATCTTACCGGGATCCAAATCTTACAGTGATCCGGATCACTGTAAGATCCGGATCTTTGAACGACTCTCTGCCTTCATTGGGATTTGAATCCGTCAGATAATATTACCATACTGTTATAAACCCTTCGTGACAAAGGCTGATTCTATTTTTTGTACCCTTCGTGACAATGGCTGTTTTATCGTTTCTGCGGTGTTTGTGTTTAGCTGTAATTTTCTCTTAACCCATTTACTAAACCCACACAAGTTATATATTGTTTTTTTCAGGACAAGAAGGGCTTTCTTCAGACACCATAATTTTTTATATATGATGTAATTTCCTATAAGAAAAATAATAAAATATGACGAAAAATTGAAAAAAAACACATTTTCTCACTTTTATTTGAAAAATCTTTTATTCATCATAAAAAACTACTGAAAAAACCTGCTAAATAGATTCTACTATTTGTCCCGAGTTTAGAAATACCCAATGTTTTTATGTTTTTTTGCTTTCTTCTACACGTTATGGGGCAATAAGTACAAGTAGCGTTTTGCTAATTCAAAACCATTTTTCTCTGAATCTGGTAATTCTGTCTCCATGTGGTATTTGGGGCATCTTTGAAGCCAGCAAATTAAATTTACCCCACCAAACCATATATTTTTGAAAACTAGACACCCCAGGGTATTTTAGATGCTGATAGTTTAACCCTTTCCATGCGCTAATCCTACCACCAACCCTTGTCAAAGTTTGTGATAGTAATTGTTTTTGCTGTTTTTTTCACATACTTTGTACTTCAGTTGTGAAATTACAGCTCCTGGTATGCTGTTGCTGTCACACAACACCCCGATATGTGTTCAGCAACATCTCCTGAGTACATTGATACCCCACATGCATGGGTTTGTCAGATTGTTTGGGGCCAAAAGGGCCACATTTGGAACATGCCTCCTCAGCCGTATACTGCTGCATGGTAACAATTGCAGCAAAAATAGTGGGGAAGGAAAGGGTTAATGGCTCTAATAAAAAAAAATTAAAAAAAACCTAAAAAAATGTAAAAAAAAAAAAAAAGTAAAAAAAAATGTAAAAAAAAAAAATAACCCCTATGCCACTATGCAAGATCACTGTTTATGCAGTGATCAATGGCAATGAAGGGGTTAATATTAAATGGGTGGCTCTTATAAGAGCCTTTGGATCAATATATATATATATATATATATATATATATATTATTGAAAATACCTGAAATAGCATAAAACACACTGATCTGTCTCTCTCCCTCACTAGAAGCAAGTGAAGGAGGGAGGCAGATCCAAAACTGATCAAAGGCAATGTTTAGAAAACATTGCCTTTGATTTAGGAAATCATGATCACTCTTATGAGTGATCTGACCACTAGGGGTGTTATTCACTGGATGTCCATGACATCCAGCAACACCCCCCCCGATGATGATAGCAGGCTCTGCCCCCCGGCTTGATGGGCGCCGCCATCTTGAAACACCGCGTGTGTTTCGAAGACGCCGGCACCGGGAAGGTAAGTTGAGCATTTAGGAAGCGATCGCGAGTCGCTTCCTTTGCTAAACAGGTGTTGCAAAGATGCCTCGATACTGCAGCGATCGCTTCCTAAACCCGTTTTTCGGCGGCGGGCGCCGCCATGTTTGAAAGACGTGCAGTCTTTCAAACATGTTTTTTTATTTGCTCCTAGGAGCGATCGGGGGGGGGCGGGAATGTTTTGTTTGGTGTTGCTCAATGCCTCGATGTCGAGGCATTAGAGCAACACCGTTTGAGTGAAAAAATCGATCACGGATCGATTTTTTCACCCGTTTAAAGACGTGCCGGTCCTGGCACGTCAATTGTCATAATCGTCACGATTTTCGGTGACGTGCCCGGACCGGCAATTGTCATCAAGGGGTTAATAATCACTGCCCCCAGGATTTACATTCCCCTTTACCTGCAACTGCACCTTAAGCTAACTTTATTAAATTAATTAAATTAACCCTCACCATTAAATTAACCCTAAACACCCCATCAACCATGTCTGCCCCTAAAATTAACCCTTAACACCCCATCAACCATGGCTGCCCCTAAAATTAACCCTTAACACCCCATTAAGCATAACTGCCCCCAAATTAACCCTAAACACCCCATTAAGCATAACTACCCCCAAATTAACACTAAAGACCCCATTAAACATAACTGCCCCAAAATTAACACTAAAGACCCCATTAAGCATAACTGCCCCTAAATTAACCCTAAACACCCCATTAAGCATAGCTGCCCCCAAATTAACCCTAAACACCTCATTAAGCATAACTGCCCCCAAATTAACCCTAAACACCTCATTAAGCATAACTGCCCCTAAATTAACACTAAAGACCCCATTAAGCATAACTGCCCCTAAATTAACCCTAAACACCCCATTAAGCATAACTGCCCCTAAATTAACACTAAAGACCCCATCAACCATACCAATTTATTAGGTAATTTATCTGGAGTACATGCAATTAATTTAGGGGCAATTATGGTTAATGGAGTATTTAGAGTTAATTTCAGGGGCCGTTATGGTTAATGGGGTCTTAAGGGTTAATTTCTGGGGCTGTTATGGTTAATGGGATCTTTACAGTTAATTTCAGGGGCAGTTATGGTTGATGGGGTATAAGGGTTAATTTTATGCTGATGACTGAGGGTTAATTTAATTAATTTAATAAAGTTAACTGTAGGTGCAGTTAGAGGTAAAGGGGGGCAAACTCAGGGGAATCTAAATCCTGGGGGCAGTGTGAACATTATTAATGTATTTTGTACCATATAAAAGTATGGTATCAGTAATATTCTCTGTAAGAGCCGGATCCCTGTAAGATTCGAATCATTTGAATCATTGAATCATTCGAGTCTTCGGATCATTCGACTCTTCGGATCATTCGAATCATTGAACGAGTCTCTGACTCTATGAGTCATCGTTCCTCTGTGAATTAATGAGCTGTAACCTGACCCCAGAGTCTGTGTCTGAGTGCTCTGCAGATGACTCACAGCTCTAGGATCAGGTTACAGCTGAATGATTCACAGACTGAACCGCTACAAATGAATCCTTCAGTCAACTGAACCGATTCATCCGGATCACTAAAAAGAACCGGATCAAACGAAGGATTCGTTCATGATCCGGACATCACTAGAGCAAAGCGGTTCAAACACATTAATACAAAGGCCCTGACTGTTTGATATAACAAAAGTAATATCTAAACATTAATTTCCTTTGTGACCAAGGCTGTTTTAACACTTTTGCGGTGCTTGTGTTTAGCTGTAATTATCTCTTCACCCATTTAGTTTACTCACACTAGTTATATATTTTTTTTTTCAGGACAAGAAAAGCTTTCTTCAGATACCATTTTTGATCATATCATCTAATTTCCTATAAGAAAAAAAAATAAAATATGAACAATTTAAAAAAAGAAAAGTTTTTCTCTTGGGAAGAACATAAGGATCGAGTAGGAAAGTATTTGCTTATGAGGGCAGAGGAGGAGCAGTGTTATGGAGGGCCCTTTATGTTAGTACCAGGATTTTAAATTTAATTCTAAAGGTAACAGGGAGCCAGTGGAGGGTTTCACAGGGTGGGGAAGCAGAAGTGGGGTATGCAAGGAAGATAAGCCTAGCAGCAGCATTTAGGACATGACTGAGGTAGTGTCAATGAGTCACCCTCTTTTCCCCCCCAAATGAATACACAAACACCAAGTAAATAATATAATGTTTTATATGTCAACTATGGAAAATTTTGGCCACGGCGCAGTCCACTTTACGCTTTCCACACCGTGACACAGGTATAAATAACTTTTTATTTATAGTAAAATGAACATTATTTGAAAACACAACATATAATATGGCGATGCACGTGCCGCACCACCTGACCCACTTGTGACACGTGCAAGCCTTAAATATAACAAGTGTTAGCAAAATCTAAATTGTAACCCTAAATTGTAACCCTAAATTGTAAACATGACTTACATAACTGTAAACTACCGACCCGGCTGGCACAGGCGTAAAACCGTAGAGAACACCGGCGTCCCCTGCACGGCAGCCATTGTCACGGCTGGATTCACAAAGGCACAAGCCCAAGGAGTGTCCTGCACTTGATAACCAACCGCCAAAGCCAGGGAATGCGACCACCTTGCACCTCACTGGGCCCCCACCACAGACAACCCATGCTCCAAACCAGACTGGATGTTAAGCAGCCAAATGTCCAGACCAACATCAGACAAATGGGTACCATCCGGCCGAAACAAACCCACGGGGTCCCCCTCCAACTCAACATGCTTAACTATGACACCAACCCGAAAAGAAATAAAATGGGAAATAGTCTTATTAACTTGTTTGCAAGCCCTATCTATCACCCGGTCCCAACGCAGACCCCGGAAACCGAGCCATCGCACCACCACCTTAGACGGGTCGAAACCGAGCTGTTTTCCAGCGGGACGAACAGCAGCCCTTCGCGCCGCCCAATAAACAAATGAGTTCCCCAGGATCCACATGAGAAACTGTCCTGAACCTAAAAGAAAATGAAAACTACAACAGAAATCACAACAAGTGAAGGCGAACATAAGAACGGAACCTAGACGACTCCCACCGCCCAATCCGCATAATGATGTCCTGGTGAAGACCCCACCGAGCCGCCTCAGTAGCGGCCCCAATGCGAAAAGAATAGGCACCCTCCACGTCAGGTCGGATCCCTAAGAAGGCCTGAGCTGCCGCGACAGGACAGACCGGGCTACCCGGAATAGCCTGATGACAAAACGGCCCCTACCCGACTGGTCTGTCTTGGAACGACCAATCCTAACCTGAACTACGCTCTCCCCCAACAACATGTCCGAAAACTGAAGACCACCATGAACCCTCTTATTAGGACTAACCAGTTCACCCACACGGAAAGCACCAAAAAAGGCA
Source organism: Spea bombifrons (assembly GCF_027358695.1). Classification (NCBI taxonomy): domain Eukaryota; kingdom Metazoa; phylum Chordata; class Amphibia; order Anura; family Pelobatidae; genus Spea; species Spea bombifrons. The sequence continues at coordinate 42,824,486 of NC_071091.1, forward strand.
AACGGAAAGGCCTAAAGGAACAAATAAAATTCCTCCCTTGACCGACAAACGGACTCAGAAACCATGACCAAGTCAACATATGATATAGGCCGGCGAGAGTCCCGAACCCGAGACCTCCTACGAAAACCCTGTAACGCCTGACGCACCAAGAAACCCTTGGTAAGATCCTGCTCCCCCGACACCTTAAAGTGAAAGGCCAAAGCCGCCATCCTGCGGTCCAAACCAGAAACAGAAACACCCGAAGTGAAAAGATGCCCAATGAACCGCAACAAAACCTCACTCTTGGCCACGGGACCCGAAGGAGAACCCGCCAAAATACAAAATTCCCCCCAGTCAACCCAGACCTTAGCGTAGAAGTCCCGAGTAGCCGGTGAGCTCAACAAGAGCTGCCCAGATCCGGCTCTCCCAGCCGCCACATCCACGAGGGAAACCGGACGCCCACCTCGTCTGCCTTCGGAGCCAGCCAAAAAAATCGCTCCCACTGTGAACGAGCATCGGCAACACTGTTATCAACACCCGGAACATGAACAGCTCGAAAACACATGTTAAGCTACAAACAACGAAGTACCAAACGCCGCAAAAGCCGAAGCGGAATGGAAGAGGAGGTAAGGGAGTTCACCGCCTGAACCACGGAAAGATTGTCACACCAAAAATGGACCTGCTGATTAGCCAAAAGGTCCCACCAAATCTCCACCGCCACTAAAATAGGAAATTGTGCGCACATAATTTTGGCTCTGGGAAAATTTTTGCACAAGAGAAATTTTCTGCGCACGCCACCTAGGAAAAATTAGATGGAACATTGGTGGGCTCCCATAGTGACCCCCACCCCTAAGCACACTAGGATGACACACTCCTATCATTGCTAGCTCAGGGCCGTTAATCAAACATTGACTGACAGCCCCCAAAACAGGAAAAAGGGAGGGGGGAGAGGGCTGCCTGCCATCCCCTCAGTCATGCGCCCCTCTTGCTCCATTCTCTCGCCTGGGGCTTTCTGACTAGAGGAGAGAGTTGGAATGCCAACCAGAAGAGTGTTGCAGTAGTCAAGACGGCAAATAAGTGAATGAGTCAGAGTTTTTGTGGATTCTTGGGTGAGCAATGGGCGGATCCGAGAGATGTTTTTTAGGTGCAAGTGGCAGGATCTGGTGAGGGACTGGATGTGAGGGATGAAGGAGAGGTTCGAGTCAAGGATGGACCCCAAGGCATCGGGCCTGGTTAGTAGGAGAGATAGTTGTATTGTTAATGGTGATAGAGAATTTGGGTAGTTGAATGGAGATGGAAGGAGGGAAGATAATGAGTTCAGTTTTAGAAAGATTAAGTTTAACCCCTTCAGGACCGGGTTTTTGTTACTACGTTTGTGCTAAAAGACCAGAGCAGTTTTTGTGTTTTTGCTATGTCTTTCTTCAACAGTAAATGCTGTTTCTCTTGAAATAATATATTATAAACCATCATTAAGTATGAAAAATATCTAAAAATGTGGGGGAAATTAGGAAGAAAAGGAAATATTTGGTGGGATGAGTGAGGACGTAGTACGCGGCACGCGTCACACTATGCGTGCAACGTAACCACGCCCGCGGCTAGTGCCGGCTAATGGAGACGCATCGAGTACTGAACGCTACTATCTACCGTGAACGGGAGAACTCGACGGACTCGATCGACCCGATGGTTAGAAACAACGCACAAGAGTGCCTCTGCGTTTCTGCGGATCGTGACGGATCTGAGCGCTGTCTTCGTGGTGCATTTTCTCCCTCCTACTACTTCCCCTAAAAGTGCGGACTCTGGCTTCTCATGCTGGGCAGGACACCTCGACTTCCAAGAGTCTCTAAAGCCGTCTTCACGCCACTGAAAACTCAGAAGTATGGACCCTCTGTACACGTGGCCCACTTATCAAGATAAGTGATTTCACTGATTTTTTCTTTCTATTTATTGATCTATTCGGAACTTTATTATTTGATTGATTTTGGTCTTGGTACAATATAGCCGTCTACAAAGCTAATACGCGATTATATGGATAAATATTACTTATTGAAGATATTATTGAAGATATTTTGAAGACTAAGGGCTGTATAAATATACAAACTAATAAAGCTGAGAAGGAAAATTAATATTTTTGAAAAGAGGGGACGGATTGTAGACTGGAGGGAGGACAGAGAAGGAGTGGAAAGCCTTTCACACACAGTACAAAGGAGAAATAAAGAAGAAATATAACCGATAATATATCTAAAAAGTACTGGATAAGGTGAAACAAACAATTAAGGAAACGAAACGAAAAGGCGGGTAAAGATATAATTGATATAATGCCGCCCAAAAAAGAAAAAGATCGAGAAAAGGAAAGAGAAAAGGATAGGAGGATAAGTTTGGACAAATCTAAAGTCTTGACGACATTCTATTCTCCTAAATCCTTAACATCCACTGCTATCCATACATCTAAACGCCCTCCAAAGGACTCCTTGGATGCTTCAGCTGACCTCTCCCTGGACATTTGTCCAGACACTATACAATCTGACATAACTTATTCTACCAAAATTGAAAACATAAATGATTTATATTTAAAACTTACGGCAGAAATGAAATCCAACACAGTTTCTCTGAAACAGGATATTGCTTCCATTCTGGCCACACTCACTTCTCAGGCAAATTCTATTCAGTCATTACAGCTTGAATTGGGTACTGCTAGAAAAGAGACTAAAGTTTTGAAGGATAAAATTCAATCTATGGAAATGAAGCTTACGTACTTGGAGGACAGATCAAGGCGTAAAAATCTTAGGATTAGAGGGATCTCTGAAAATATTATTAACCTAGAAGAATATCTAAATGGTTTGGCATCCATTTTTACAAAACAAGATTGTTTGGTCATTCAACCATTTGAAAATTTCCACAGGATTCCGAAGCCGAAAGATTTGAACACTGAGACCCCCAGAGATGTAATGGTCCGCTTTAATAATATGCACTTTAAGATCCTCTTTATAAAAGAATTTAATAAAGGCAAGACACAAATGGATCAATACAGGGAATTGAGACTGCTCCCAGACTTCTCCATAGCGACACGTAACTTCAGGCAACAATTTTCTATAGGTGTCAAGAAACTCCGTGACCTGAATATAAGATATAAATGGGGTTCCCCCTCTAAACTGATCGTGTTTAAAGAGGGTGGACCGCATATAATTAATAATCCTCACGAACTTGACGACCTTTTAACCACTTTAATTTCAACTGAACGGCATTAATGCTCTGAGTAGCAAACTTATTTACACAATTTATATGCATCATGTGGTTTTTTTTTTTTTTTTTTTTTAATATCTATTTATTTATTTATCTATTTATTAATTTATTTATTTATCTATCTATTTTTTATCATTTTTTTTTTTTTTTTTCATTATCAATTTTTTTTTTTTTTTTTTTTCCCCTATAACGTGCAATTACTGCACCTATATGTATTGAACACCAATTGATTCGCACTAAGACACTTTATTCGTGGAAATGGTATTTTAGTTTTGTTTAATTAACACATATTTAATTAATATTACTAAGAATTAAAATTTTATTTGCTCAGATATTCTATATTAACATATTAAGCGATTTTGCACATCAATTCATGTCGAACAGAAATTATGTATTTACTTATTTATAATTTATTTACACATAATCAGTTAACTAGATATATTGAGCAAGTACTGTACTCACACACATTGAATATTAATGGTTTTTGCACTAATGTCACTTTACTTGTGGAAATTGCACTTTTCTGCTAGTTGAAAAGCACATATTTATGAAATAGACCTCTTTTTAAATAGGTATTTAGTATCCTCACATTATGTGATTTGCACACTAACTTAAGAAGAATGGGAATATTTATTTATTTATATATTTATTATCTTTTTCTCTGGAACTTGCTACTACTATATTATGTGATTTTGCACATTACTTATGTACAACGGAAATATTTATTTATTTAAATCTCTATCTATTATGGATTAGTTATATTGTGCAAATATTGCATTTATATATATTGAACAATATCTGATTGCACTATAGTTATTTTATTAACGAAAAAGGCCCTTTTTTTTTTTTTTTTTTTTTTACACATTAATTTACGTACAATGGAAATATTTATTTATTTAAACTTTCTACCTATTATGGATTAGATATATTGTGCAAATATTGCACTTATATACACTGAACAACATCTGATTTGCACTTTAGTTACTTTATTCATGAAAAAGGCACTTTGTTTTTTCTTTTTTTTTTTTTTTTTTTTTAATTATTAATTTTTAATTTTTTTTTAATTATTATCAGCATTTTATTTTGCACACTGATTTAAGATGAATGGGAACTAAATAACTATTTATCTATCTATTTCCTATCTTATTTATTATTATTTTTTTTTTTTTTATTTATCTATCTATTTCCTATCTTATTTATTATTATTTTTTTTTTTTTTTTTAGTAATATAATATTTGACTAATTAGTGCTACAGGACTTAATTAGATGAATGTATATGTTTGGATATTAATTGTTCTGCACTAAAGTCACTTTATCTATAGGCACTTTATTATAGGTTGGAGTAGTATATATTTACTACCACGAAATAGATTTCACACATGAAATGGAATGGAATTATTTATTTCATTATTTCTATATACATATATATAATTTTTTTTTTTTAATTTGTTTACTTTATTCTATATAACCTCATGTTTGCGATGTCTCCACTCGTCGGCACTTACGCATGAATATAGCCCGATACAATAAATGGGGCAACAAATGCATGAATCATTTTCATGTGTAACTTGTATGGATGTAAATGTATTGTTTTTGATTTTTTTTGTATGTTTATGTTTATGTTTTGGCGGTAGACCAGATCTAGGGGGGGAGAAGGAGGGAGTAATAGTATTTAATATACATGACACTTAAATTAGCATCTATTAATTGCCAAGGATTAAATTCTCCATATAAGAGAGGCTTTTTATATGATATGTTAACTCGAGAGCAAGTGGATATATGTTTAGTCCAAGAAACTCATTGGAAGACGGATGACTTTCATTGTTGGAAATATAAGAGATTTCCCATTATTGCCCAAGCTAGTTTAACTGGGACAAAAAAAAGAGGTGTCGCAATTTTGATAAATCAAAAAATTAAATTTGAACAGCTATATCTGGAAAATGATCATGAGGCAAGATACATTATTCTTCTTTGTAAATTGAACGATGTATTACATACACTCGTTAACATATATGCTCCTAATGTATACACAGTAAAATTTCTGGAAAAGATCTTAGACAGAGTTCAAAATATTACAAAAGGTTTTTTATTGATAGGCGGAGACATGAATTGTATTTCAGATGTTAAACTAGATAAAAGCTTTTCTTATGGCTCGCATCCAAATTCAACTTTGAAATCTTTGGCTAGAGCTTTTTCTCTTTGTCTTGCTCGAAACAAATTATATGACATTTGGAGGGCACAGAATCCATCTGTGAAGGAGTTTACTTATTATTCTGCTGTACACCATTCTTATTCAAGAATTGACATGTTTCTGACTGATATTAAGTCTATTGAACGTTGTGATTCTTCTAGTATTGGAAACCTATCTTGGTCAGATCACGCACCTATTTTTATAAAAATTAAAAATAATGAAGACTTTAACACAAGATCTAATTGGAGATTAAACGAAACTCTTTTGTCCTCCCGAGATTTTAGCGAACAACTTCGAAGGCTAGCTACAGAATTTATGGAGATGAATGACAATGGTACGGTCTCAGATGCGACCTTATGGTGCGCTTTTAAAAGCACTATGAGGGGTCACCTTATAAAACAAGGTGCATATATTAAGAAATTGAAAGGGGCTACTCTTACTGACCTCTATATTAAATTAGCACAGTTAGAGGCTGTTAATAAATTAAACCCTTCAGTTCAGATTTACGATGAAATTAAGGAGATCCAAGTTAAGATTAATGAAAGATTAACGGAGAAGATTAACAGAAATTTAACATCTCTGAAACAAGAGTGGTATTATAGCAGCAATAAAGCTAGCAAACACCTAACGAATAAAATTAAAAATAAAAACGTCAAAAATAAAATAAATAAGATAGTATCAAATGGGAAAACATTTTTAACTCCAAAATTAATTAGTGAAGTCTTCAAAGAGTATTACAACACACTATATAATCTACCAGTATTAACGAAAGATAAAATGCAAATGAATTGCTTTCTTAACACTCTTGACTTACCAAAAATCTCTGAGATAAATCTACAAAAATTAAATTTACCGATTAATTTATCTGAGATAAGTAAAATTATAAAAAAATCTACCCTCGCATAAAGCTCCAGGCCCAGATGGATTCTCGTCTCATTTTTTTCAAAGTTTGGAATCTATTGTTTCTCCTTTATTACTAAGACTATTTAATGGAACATCTTTAGGGAATAATTTTCCATCTGAGATGTTACAGACTATAATCACACCTATTCCGAAAAGCGGGAAAGATCCAACTAAAGTGACGAACTATCGTCCGATATCACTGATAAATTTAGATATTAAAATATTCTCTAAAATTTTGGCTGATAGACTTAGTTCCGTTATGGGTGAGTTAATTCACCCAGACCAAACAGGATTCCTCCTGGGTAGAAGCGGGGAAGACAACACGCGTAGAATACTAAACTTAATTCATGAGATACATTTAAATAAAACGCCTGCCATCTTTTTAGCGCTCGACGCCGAAAAGGCGTTTGATCGCGTGAGTTGGCCTTTCTTAGAACAAACACTAATTACCTTTGGTTTGACTGGTCAATTTCTAACTTTCACCATGGCACTTTATAAGAATTTATATGCAAAAATCTCAGGACCCAACTTAAACTCTACGAGTTTTCCTATTAACAACGGAACAAGACAAGGGTGCCCTTTAGCACCCTTACTATATGTTCTCTCAATAGAGCCCCTTGCGACATTAATACGTCGATCGAATAAAATCATAGGAATAAATACTGGTCCGTACGAGCATAAAATTTCTTTATATGCTGATGATATTTTACTTACCTTAGCCTCACCTGAAAACTCACTTCCGGATGTTCTGAATTGTATTAATAAATATACATTGTACTCTAATTACAAATTAAATCTAGATAAATCACAAATTATTGAGTTCAATATGGAACAATCTCGATTTCAGCATCTTATGAATAAATCTGCAATATTTTGGAATCAAAAATATATTGACTATTTGGGTATTAAAATATATCAGAATCTTTCTGCTATCAAAACTAATAATTACTCGATCCTTCTAGACTCCTTTAAAAATCAATTTTCTCAATGGAGGAACCTAGAAATCTCTTGGATGGGCAGACTTAATATTCTAAAGTCATATATTTTACCAAAACTGATTTATCTATTTAGAACCATCCCTTTATCAGTCTCACTGAAAACTCTAAAACAATTTGAAACAATGTTCTCATCATATGTATGGATGGGTAAAAAATCTAGAATTTCACGTTCCATTCTTAACAGAAACCTTTCAAGTTCTGGACTTAATTTCCCCAATTTGCGTATCCTACACCAAATTTGTTTATTTAACCATTTTATAGCCTGGGATATAAAACGGAATTCGGAACTACCTTGGTACAACTATGAGAGGTGGAATTGTCAAAATCTAGACCCATTCCTTTTATATTGGTTTAATAAAAAAGATATACATAGACTAAACACTCTTAGTCCAATTGTTTCTAACATATTAAGTAACATGATTATTTTTAAGGAAAAATTTGGTAATACGGAACTCTGTTCGCTATCATCTCCGTTGATAGCGGTACAACATATGATAAAGGACATAGATTTAAAATCCTGGTCTCTCCAGGGTATTGATACAATTTCAGACATAAGCACTTTTTCCCATTTGGTTTCATTTAACGAAATTCAATTTAAGTATAACATACCAAGTAAAGAATTATTTTCTTATTTAAGAATTAGAAATTTTATTAAAAATAATCCATTAACTTCTCCGACTAGTTTAGATAGGTTCATAAATGCTCACCACAAAAAAAACTTAATTACGAGATTAAGAAATCTGTTGGTTCAAGAGCAAGTGTTAGATAAACCAAACACTATTCTGAAATGGGAAAGAGATCTGGGCGTCTCCTATTCTCTTGATATATGGTGCGACTCTTGGAATAAAGTAAGAAAAGCAATACATTGTATAAATCTCCAAGAACAGTACTATAAACTCCTTCACAGATGGTACTATGTGCCAACCTTACTACATAAAATGCATAATACTACTTCCAACATATGCTGGAGATGCAAACTAGAACTGGGCTCAACGATACACATTTGGTGGGAGTGTGATAAGCTATTAAATCTTAGATCTGAAATTGTCTTACTTTTTAAGAGTTTATTTGATATAGACATGGTCTTGAATCCGCAAATTTTTCTTTTCCATATTGATCTTCCTTGGAAAAACAAACCGAAACTGTACTTGGCTATTAATGTCTTGGCAGCAGCCAAAATCTGTATAGCTCGACTATGGAAATTAGATCAGTCACCACTTTGGCCCCAAGTTATAGCCCAAATAAATTACCAGTATACAATGGAGAAGTATTTCTATCGAATACATAATAATATTAAATATTATGAAGCTATTTGGTCTCCATGGAAAAGATGGCTTTCTGGAAACGGTTATACATATCACACTATTATATAACCTTGGCAATGCTAATTAACTTACTATGCTAATATACATATACTATTAATACCTCCCTCTCTTCTCTCCCCCCTAGCCGATATGGTAAACAACTTGGTCTCGATACTGCCTTGTATTTGAATGTTTTAATTTTACCTTTTTTGTACTGTTTTGTATATTATCAGGATGAATGTTTGTATGTTAATGTCTTTTTATTCTCTGTTATAAAATAAAAAAAAAAAAAAAAAAAAAAGAAAAGGAAATATTTTTTTCACCTATAAAAACTTATATATAACCAGTGCAAATGGGGGGAAAAACCCTCCAAAAGTGTATTTGGGTATTTGTCCTGTTTTTGTAAACACCTCATATGCTTAGTATTTTCATTTATTTTGGCACTTACAGGGTTAAATATGAATGACGTGCATTGCTGTTTCTAAACAATTTTTGAAAGATGACATCCCAAAGTATTTTACTTGGGGCATTTTAACACTTTTTATTTAACCATTTTAGTGCCAGTCTGTCCTAAACATTGCAGTAAAATGTCATTTTTTTCATTTTTAACAAACCCCTTCTATCCGAACACAGCATTTCAGTATTTTTTTCCGTGGGTACATAAAATGACTGAAACAACTTTGTATTTGTATTTAGAAACACCCCCTGAGTACAGGAATACCCCATATACATGGGTACAGTATGTGTCTTTGGCCCTGCGGGTTCAAAATTGGAAAATGCGCATTTCCGTTTTCAAACATGGAATTTTGACAGATCAGTTTGTTGGGTCCAGGTCTCATCTGAGACACGTAGACGTCCCATATTTCAGTTTAACCCCTAAAACTATATATTTCCTAAGACAAGACGGCTCAGGGAATCTAGTGAGGGGCACATTGACCTATCCCATGCAACTGATTCCACGCTGGCACCTTCCAAATTTAGTCTAACAAAAAAAAAAAAAAAATTCACATCCACTTTGCGGTTTTACCATGATTATTTTTAATAGAGTAGATGTGTGAAAAAACAAAATAGGTCTTGTTCAGTAACACCCCCTGAGTACAGCGATACCCGACACGTATAGATAAGCCATGTTTCTCAGTCAAAACTGGAACGTGCGCATTTCAATTTTTAAACATTTTAAAATATTTTTTTATCAGATTACTTGTAAGTGCCAAGTTTAAGCCGCTGACATTGATCAGGGAGACCGATCAATAATCAGTGACTTAAAATGTCACTGACAAGTGATCAGTTAATAATTATGTATTTTTTTAACTAATAATTTGTGTTTTTTTCATAATTATCCTAGATGACCCCTCTCTTTTTGTAGGGCAAGGTCATCCAGGGGCTCCCATAATGACCAGATCACCATCAGCCCACTTTGGTTCTGTAGCAGTTATTATGGGATGAGTGGAGAGAGTAGTGGTGAGTGGTGTAGGAGGGGGTTGTAAAGAAGAAAGGTCTTGTCTAATAGTCTGAATCTTGTCTTTGAAGTCGGTAGCAAGATCTTGGGCAGTGAGAGAGGTTTGTGGTGTGGGTATGGAGGGACAGAGAAGGGAGTTGAAGGTAGAAAAAAGGCTTTGCGGGTTGGAAGAAAGGAAAGAAATGAGAGTGGAAAAGAAGTGCTGTTTAGCGAGAGAGAGGGCAGAGTTGTAGGTGTGAAGCAAGAATTTATAGTGAGTAAAGTCTTTACTGGATTTGGGTTTTCTGAAGAAGTGTTCAGCCGTGTGGCAGCACTTCTGCAGAAACCGTGTGGTTTTGGTATGCAACGGTTGGCATTTCAATTGTTGGGGGTAACATTTAAATGGAGCTAGGCTTTGAGGGCTTTTAGCTAAATTTTGCAAGTTTGCCTGGGCTTCAGTTGTTGTTGAGAAGATGGAGGACTCTTTTACTCATCCAAAAAAAGCTGATGAAAGAGTTTAGAAATATCCAATGCTGGAGGTGGAGGGGAGATGATGTTAGACGCTGACTGGGTGGAGCATCCAGTTGAAGGAGATGCTGTCGTCGAGGTTATGATTATCGTGACTTCCAGGCCTGATTAATCTCATGATCCAGTTGGTGACCCTGGTGAGAGTTAACTTTGGTGCGGGAGTACCGGAACTTCAATCCCGGTCATGTTATCTGGAGAACTCCGCCTTCCCCCTGTCGGGAGTAGATGGCGGGGGTTTATTGATTTTGAGAGGAGAAAGAAAAAAAAAACGGAGAAGATCACCCACCCCCCCGAGCTAGTAGAGAAAATGTAAAAAGGGGATTTGGGATTAACTCTATGGCACATGCACTTTAACCAAACCGCACTGAAAACATTGGAAGATAAGTACTATGAATCATGTATTATTGGAACTATGAAATGAATTTTTGAAGATATATTTATTTTGATACTGGACATATGATTGATATTTATTGGAAACTGTTCGAAGGCCTATTGTTGAAGAGGCTGAAATAAGGGAATTTAACAATGAATTGGATGCATCATGCACTTTAAATTATATTGAAAATCATGGTGATATACATACTAGGCATCATTATTATTAAATTATGCTATTAAAGTTATTAAATTATGAATCATGATTAATTGAATTTTATGGAATTATTTTTTGAAGATACTACTATATTTTTTATGGACATAATATGATTGATACGCTGAAGGTTTAACACTGATACTATCATTATTGGTTTCACTCACATCAATACAGTGAAGGGGCCTTCTGAGGAATAGTCTGAATAGAATGCAATGAATGGTTAAAACTCTCTCCCCCTATACCCGATAGCCTATTTTTTTTTATTATTTATATCGTCTTACAAATTAATTGATATAGGCTTAAATTTACACTGGTTCTACTGGTCTCTATTTATTATTTTCAATCATGCTCTAAATTTTGGATGAATTCTTTACAATTGATATACTTAATGATTTATTTATTTATTTAAATAATTTAATTAATTTACCATTTAATTTATGTACTTGAATAATAATTGAAATAATTTATTCACTATCTATATTGACTCTTCCTCCTATATTATGATTTTAAATTTTCACCCTAATTCTATAGAATCATAAGGGATTATCTCTAATTGATAATGTCTAACAAAAAGGAAATAGACCAAAAATCACTCACTAGGAAAGAAAAAGAGATGGGGAAAGATAAAAAGAAAAAAATACAATTGATCTCTAAAAATTAGAGAAAAATCGACAACATATTCTCTTCTCAATCTCAGAAACTATTGGATGTAACAGCAACGTCTATTCAGCAAGATATAAGCATGGATTTGGAGGAAATTGACATTACGCATCTTCGTTCGGATACCTCAGGTGATTTGGAGCAACCAGAAATTTCTCAAACTCATCTACAAAAAGCCCTAAGTTCTCAAATGGACTTAATAAGGAAAGCACTGTCGTCTACCTTTCTGATAGAAATAAGGTCAGACATCAAACAAGTAAGAGAGAGACTTACATCAGAAGAAAAAATAGCGGCACTAGATTGAGGCTTTGGAACAAAGATCAATTGATAATGAGAACCGGGCTCGAAGAAAGAACATTAGAATAAGAGGAATAGATGAAAAAAATCACTCAAGATAAAATGCTGGAATTTCTACTAAGCTTGATCAACAGTATGGAAATACAACTAAAGATAAGGTCCCGTAAGCAACACCTGATGTAAACGTCGAACATGGAAATGTCTTGGAATCCACTTAGGCTGCAGGAAGACGAGAAATAGTAAGAGATCTATGGGTTAATTCCAGTGAACTAGACAAAACATACGGCATCGGCAATGAAAAAATAAAATGTACAATGAAAAAAATTAAAACCAAATACAGTAAAGGGCGCAATATAAACCAGAGAGATAACAAAGTAGATCTCACAAACCACTCACCCAATACTTACCCTAACTAGAAAAACCATCGGGTGGGAGAGAGTATAACTATGCGAAGGGTGGGAAGCAATACTCGCCTCCGTGTCTTTTCGTCATGTAAATAGCAAAATCATGTAATTGTATGACAAGACTTGGAGGCTCCTATTGCAAGTTTAAAGCTGATCAATAATCGGGGAGAACAGATTAGATGAAGGTTTGAAATAAAATTCTTTAAATGTAGAATGTCTGGACCAATCTGCCGCTCTCATTAAATCTTTCAAACGGCCACCGAAATTAATGACTTTTGTTGCCACCACACTCCTAGAGGAATGAGCCCCCAAACAGAGGTGTCCACCCCAGCAAGCCCCATAATGCGTTTTAACCATCGGGCCAAAGTTGTTGAAGACACAGGCCCGAATGGTGCTTTGAACGAAATAAAAAGATTAGGGTGAGATGGAGACCTTAACTTCACCGTGCGAGCTTCATACTCCCGAAGACAAGCCACTGGACATAATGACAAATTAGATGGGAAAGCAGGGTAAGAAATAGATTTGATCAACGTTTTAGTCCTTCTGGATATGTTAAATGTAACCCCGTCCGGGTCGAAGGAACGATTGTCAAAATCCAAAGCACGAACGTCAGCTACTCGTTTGCACGAGATCAAACATAGTAATGTAACTAGTTTGGCCGATAAGTCCTTCAGGGAAAGGTCCTCATTCTGAGGCCATGCCTCCAGGAGACATCCCAGGTAGTTGAATATCGAGGACGAGGAGGCCTGCTAAATCGAACTCCCTTCAGTAATCGGCAAGCCAAAGGATGTTTTCCGATCGGGCAACCATTCAGGCCTCCATGAGAAGCTGAAATCGCAGATCTGTAAACGTTAACGGTTCTGTAGGCTCTACCGTCCTCAAAGAGAGAGGAGCTCTGCATTCAAAGGTGCATTCAAAATGAAACTGGAGCACTGCATTCAAAGGTGCTGAAGCGGGATCCAAGTCCCTAGCCACGCACCAATGAGACCAAACTCTCCAGGCGGATCCGTAAGCCTTCCTGGTTCCCGAAGCCCAAGATTCTGCCAAAAGTCGGTTAGTCGTGTCCGATACGCCGTGGATTGACCAAGGTCCCCGGAAATCAGCCATGCTACCAGGTGCAGTGATCCATCCTGGACCAATGGATGGGGATGACCTTCTGGATTCCGTAGAAGAAAAGGTGACGTTGGTAACAACCTGGGATTGTCTATCGACATTTCCAACAGCAGAGGAAACCACGGTTGTGATCTCCATAGTGGTGTAACTGAACACCTTGACGTCTGACTTGAAGTAAGGTTCGAGGAATCATGGAAAAGGGCTGAAACGCATAATGGATGTTTCCTGTCCAATCCTGTGCAAACGCATCCACTGCCAAGGTTTCTGGGTCCGGGCGCCAGCTGAAGAACCTTGGGAGCTGTGTGTTGAGTCTGTACATAAAGGGCCCCAAAGAGAAGAAATAGAAAGGAACACCGTCGGATCCAATCTCCAGTCGCTGTAGTCCCGTAGGTGTCGTGAATTCCAATCGGCTACAACGTTGTGTAGTCCCGGTAAGTACTCCGCCTGGATTGTAATGTTCTTGTGTAGACAGTAGTTCCAAAAATCTAGCGCCAGATTCGCAAGTGCCTTGGATTGGGTACCCCCCAAGTGGTTGATGTATCGAACTGCAGAGATATTGTCCATCCTGAGTCTGATACATACATTGGCGTGGTCTTTTGAAAAATTGCGAACTGCAAATGATCCTGCCAGGAGTTCCAGACAATTGATATGAAGTCTAGCTTCCTCTGGAGACCATCTGCCTCCCGTGAATCCCTCGCAATGAGCACCCCAACCATGTAGGCTGGCATCCGAGTCTATGGTGAACTCCGGTTGAGGACCTATGATGACTCTGCCGTTCCACGCTTCCAGATTTTTTATCCACCAACGCAACTCGTCTCGTGTTTCTGTGTCCAAGGAAATGAGATCCGCATAAGATGCTCCTTCGCGGAGATGAGCTATCTTCAGACGTTGAAGGGCTCGATAGTGGAGAGGGGCTGGAAAGATGCTGTTAACAATCCCACGATCCTGGCAAGGAAACGAATAGAGATGAATGGGCGGTTGAGAGCCCGGGTCAGTTCCTTGCGAATAGCACGAATCTTGGTAGAGGGCAGACTGAGGGCTGGTTCATCTTGTGGGCTGGTTCCATACATGATTTCTCCTTGTTTATGAGGAAACCCAAATCCAATAGAAGTGAAATCGTCAACTGAAGGTGTGACAACAACGTCTGTTGGTCCTGGGCCATGATCAAGAGATCGTCCAGGTAGATGATAAGCCTCACTCCTTGAATGCGAAGCCAAGCCACCACTGGACGAAGTAGCTTGGTGAAGCACCACGGAGCTGATGAGAGCCCAAATGGAAGACATGTAAAACGCCATTTCCGTGCCTTCCAAAAGAACTGGAGAAGGTCTTGCGACTCTTCTGCCATGGGCACTATGAGATATGTGTCTTGTAAATCCAACTTTACCATCCAATCGTTTGGTAAAAGCAAGTCCCGAAGGAGATGGATTCCTTCCATCTTGAAGTGCCTGTAGCGAACTAACGCATTTAGTGACCTGAGGTTGATCACTGGACCAAAGCTGCCTCCTTTTTTTTGAACCAGGAATATGTTGCTGACATAACCTGGAGACTCTGCTCTGGCAAGTTCTATAGCACCTTTTCCCCATAAATTCGTCAACTCTTTTTCTATCAAAATCTGGTCTTGATGGGAGAATACAATAGGAGTTAGAAGAACCGTCTGGCATGGCAAATCTATCAACTCTATCTTGTAACCCTGAACACAGTCAAGGACCCATACGTCTGCCGTGAGATTTTTCCAAGCAGGGAAAAAATGACGAAGACGACCTCCCACCTGAAGACGGGAAGAAGGGGTGATTATATGTGTACCCACCATATGGACGTCTCTGTGCTCTTCCCGATCCTTGTGAACGCCAAGGTCTGGCTCTTGAAGGGAAAAACGGTGAAGGCTGTCTGTATTGCTGTCCATCCTGCTCAGAGGGAACTGAGTGAAAGAGCCTCTGGAAGTTCGTGATGAAGTTCTGGCCGGCCAGACGGCCCCTGAATCTGCCGGCCCTGGTGGAAACCCGATTGTCAAAAACACGTCTCATAGACGATTGGGCCTTGTCTAATGCGGTAAAAGCACCGACAAATTTCCCAAGCTCTTTGATGAAGGAGTCTCCAAATAAGAGACCCTGAGCATCCTTGCCTGATTCTATTAGTGCGAGGTTGACCAACTTAGGTTCCACCTTTAAAAGAATGGCTTTACGCCTTTCTATGCAAAATGAAGTGTTGACATTGCCCGCAATACATATCGCCCTCTGGATCCAACCTAAGAGGGTATCCGGGTCAACCGCTTCACCCTTCTCTTTGGCATTAGCCGCCAGTTCAAATAATTTGGCCAAAGGACCAAAGATATCCAGGTGTTTGTCTTGACAAGACTTGAGGGCCACCTCTAAGCCCTTTCTGGGGTTCTACCCTGATTTTGACAAATATTGGACCATTTTAGGATCCACAACAGGAGTCTCACAGACTTTGTTAGGCACGATAGGTCGCGGGCATTCAGCCCGGAGCTTGTGTCTTGCGGTTTTACCGAGTGGTCGCCTGACCCATTTTTCAAGGTATTGGGCGATATGATCCAGCGGTACCCATTCAGCTGATATAGGGTGATGGGGATCCTCCGGGTCGAAAAGAGATTCGCCCTGGGGGTCCAGAATGCCCTCCGTGGCCGGGGATATATGATAGACCTTCTGGTCCCTAGCTTGGGGGAACCTAGTCCCGAGGAATGTAAAGGTTCCTCATCCAAATCCTCATCTGAGGTCGAGGATACATCCGACACTGACCAGACCTCCTCTGCGGAGTCAAGCTCCGAATCGGAATCGTCGGTGAGTGTCTTTGCGCACTTCCACCGCCGCGCCCGTTCTGCCTGGCGTGGATAGGCTCTTTTGCGTGCTGGAATCACGCCATCTTGGGCGGCATGCACATCGCCAGTCTTACTAGTTCTGGAGGTCGGAGGGTTAATGTGTTTACGTTTAGCTAGCGCCTTTCTAGGTGCGGTCAATGTGGTTGGGGCTGAGGTATGTGGGCCAGATGGTAGATTAGAGGCAATATAATGCTCTCCCTGATGACAGGATTTTAAGGCCTGAGAAATAGAATGAGATAAAGTGGAAGTCATGGAACCCATGGCTGCCAAAATGGCCTCTGACACAGACTTTTGAAAGTCCATGTGGTGTCCTGACCTTGAAGAGGATTCACCTCCTTCCATACCCATAGCAGGGTACTTACCGACTCATTATGCAACATACTGTTTTATTTTATATATTATTATATATTGCGATATATTCGGGAAAAAAATTTCCTCACGATTACCTTGATAATCACTTTTGATTAATATTATATATATATATATATATATATTACATACTGATTCATTTTTACATTTTGTATATTTTCACAAATTGTCATATCTTGCAGAACCTCACTGAAATACAGCACAATTTTTTGATAATGCTAAATTTTATATTATCCTTTTGGATTTGCTAATATTAGAAATCACCATTCTATACACTCAAAACATTAAAGTACATTGAGTGCATCAATTCACCACAGAGCCCCATAGCAATAAAACGTTCACGTATGTACAGAGTGTATGAATGTATCACAGAGCTCAATAGTAATAAAACTCAGTATTGTGGTGCAGAGTGCATCACGGAGCTCTACTACTGTAAAAGTGACTGTGTGTGTGAAGTTATGTTGAATGACTGTGCATTGTGTGGCTGATTGTGATGTGTGTGGGGGTGATAGCTGTTGTGCCTGAGTGGGTTAAAGGGCATTTCTAGAGGCAGAGTGGCATATAGGGGGGGTATAAGGCATTTCTGGAGGCAGAGTGGCATAAAGGGGGTTAAAAGGCATGTCATGGGGCACTTTGCCTCCAGAAAAGCCTTATGCCCCCCATATAACATCCACCCCCGACCTACCACTGCTCCGTGGTGTCTGGTAGGGAGAGTGGGTGGAGGCCGGCCTTCATGAAATTAAAGGGGCCGGCGTGCACGCACCGTGCTGCCCAATGGCCGTGCCTCAGCTCTTCGTCCCACCCCTTTTAAACCCAAAAAAACAATAATTAATCATCTTGTAAAGAATAAAATCAAAGTAGGAATTATTCAGGAAACCCATTGGACATATCAATTTGCACAGAAACTTTCTTTTAGAAAATATCCCGTGATAGAACATGCCTCATTAGAACATCAAAAAAGAGAGGAGTTGCTATATTGATTGCTAGGGAAATAAAGTATGAGAAGATGCGTATCCATCAGGACAAGGAGGGCCAATATTTACTTTTGGTTTGTAGATTAAATGATAGGACATATTCAATATTAAACATTTATGCCCCTTATAAAAACAGGTATCTTTTTTGAATGGGCTTATGAAGAAAATTCAAGTATGTCCAGGGTATTTTAATTTTGGCAGGAGAATTTAATAGCTGACCCAGTCATGGATAAAATGACTTTAGGATATAAAAAAGAGATATGACATCTTATGGTTTGGCAAGATCCTTCAAAGAATTTATAGGGAAATATAGACATGACATGATTTGTGGCGGACTTTAGAAGATCGAGATTATACATATTACTCTGTCACCATTCATTCTCCAGGATAGATATGATCCTAGTTAACGTTTTGTCAATTAGAGAATGCAGGGAAATTATGGATAAAGCAGATCCCGTGGTCTGATCATGATTCAATTATGTTACATTACATTACATTTATTTATAAAGCGCCGGCAGCAGGGGCATACCTAGAGTATTTGACACCCGGGGTGGATCCTGTAAGTGACACCCCCCCAAATGTAAAGACATCTACAAAATTATGTTGACAAGAATATTTATTGCACCAATTTGTAAACTGTATGTCAACTGGAAACAACAAGAAATCTGAAAAAAATAAATTAATAACTTCTTATAAGTAAAATTCTTGTCTTGTCATATCCCTTGAATTTATGTATTGTATTGTATTAAGCGCTGCGTAAACTGTTGGCATGATATGTAGCACTAGAATTATGTGCAGGATGCTGCAGGCTGGGAGTTGGGAAGCTAAGCAGAGTACAGGAGAAACAGAAACGTAGCAAGCAAGGGGGACAGAGCGAGCAAGCAAGAAACATAACCAGACAAGACATACATGATACAGGGCACAACACAGGACAGGGAACAAGGCAAGGAACACAGGGGATGGAGTGAGGAGCCAGAATCCTCAGACGCTTCTCCTTTAAGCAAGATAGGACATATTAACTGGGACATGGGGAGAGGAGAGAGGAACCAAACTCCTCAGATGCTTCAGGGTAGGAGGCCAAAGGTACACAAAATACAGACACACATGGATACAGGACTAGCCTAGGACTATGTGATAATAATTGGAGATTCCGTCACACCATATGGCCATAGTATGCTTAGCCCACCACTACGCCAAAGTACTCCAATTCTCGGTGGGTCCTAACGCTAAACCCTGCTTACAGAGGTACTAAACAAACCAAAATGTGAAAGCCACACATATCAGAAAGACATACCTTTAGACTGCTGACTGAGACAAACAGAACACATGGGTGGGGCACACCTTATAAAGGAAACAGAGCTAACGCAAAGAGCAAGACTGGAGTCAAGGAATCAGAGGTACAGGAGAGAGCATAGAGAAATCCAGGAATGGATTACTGCAAAGGGAGGACCATAGCAAGTACTGGGGAAACTGTAGCAAGAACTAGGAACACTATAGCAAGAATTAGGAACACTGTAGCAAGGACTAGAGAAACTAAAGACATTCAGCTCTGCAGCCCGGATGGGGCCTGGAATTTCTAATAAACCCCCCCCCCAAAAAAAAAAAAAAAAAAACAAACACAGGTCCAAAGTGACCACTCTATTTTGCAAAGGGAAATGGATTTACATCCTGTTCATTCGAGCCTTCATTTCTGCAAACTGATCAAAGCTAATCTTTATTGCATTTTCATGTTCAATTGAAAGATTGGCAAGATTTGTCAACCTTGTCTCATGGAACGGAATAAATTTTTTATCAATTTTAATTTTGAAAAACTTCTTTCACATGAAGCAATGGATACACAGAGAGTCAAAAAGAATCTTAGACACAGTGACAAGTTTGGCAGAGATTCACAAAAATCCCATTTCACAATGAACTCTAGGAACTGCAATGTTGTCCATTTCTTTGCTTCTTCAAAGCTCATCTCGGCAGCTTCCAAATGCCTCCGAAGGCGTTCAATTTCCACATAGATGTCTTCGTCTGAAAATTCGTCAAAAATTTCACTCAATTTGGAAGATCCTTTTCTGTTGTAATAGCCAAAGAGTTTGGCTGAATAATCCCAAAGATTGAAAGGATTTTTTCCATTATCTTAGAATGAATTTTCAACTCCTGATGAAACCTATCACGGCACTCAAACATAGCTCTTTTAATTTCCTCTGGCAATGTGAGACTAGCATCTTTTGCCTTCTCGTCTGGCATTGTTTTCCTGAGCTTTAGTCTCCCTCTTCTCTCCATAGAAATGTTCATTTCCTCACACATTTTAGGTGCATAACAAATGGCCCTCTCCACAATTTCATTTCTTTGATCTGCAAGAAACAATTTCAGAGTTTGTAGCTTCACAGCGAGGATTTCAAGGGCTGAAGTCAGTTTTTCAAAATTTGCCCTCACAGGTTTCACAGCATCATAATGATCACTCCATCTTGTCTGGGAAAGTCTTTTCACTGTCATGCCTACATTCTCCATCAGCAGTTCACAACGATGAGTGGAAAATGAAAAGAAGGAATACACTCTCTCCAATGTTCCAAAAAAAATCACGCAGGAATCAACACTTTGCACATGGCACAAACAAAGCCTTTGGATTAATCTATTTTATCTTTGCCTGAACACCACCATGAATTCCTGCCATAGTTGCAGCATTGTCGTATCCTTGACCACGGCAAAGGCTTATGTCCATTCCATCTTTCTCCAGATGTTTTAGGATATTTTCTGTGAGGTCAGCAGCAGTTTCTCCAGCAATAGGGAAGAAGCCCAAGAAAGATTGCTTTACTTCAACATGGCCACCTTCAATGTGGACATATCTAATCACCTCACACATCTGATTTTGCTGTCAAAAAGAATCCCAAAGTACTTTGCGTTCTTGATGTCCACCACTATTTTCACGTGACTCCCCAGAAGACAAATTAATTTGTTCTGAATTTTTGGAGAAAAATAGGAGTACATTCTCTTCCCAGATACAATATAATGTTTAAGTCTTATGAAATGTTCCTTTAAAGTTGGATCATAATTTGAGAGCAAGCCTACAAATTCCAGGAAGTTTCCTTTGTTTGCTGATGCGATGGTTTCTCTATGACCACGAAAAGGTAGATTCTGGCGAGCCAGAAACAAAGTTACATCCAAGAGGCGATGCAAAATATCCCTCCATGTCTTTTTCATTTTGCCCACAGTTGTTTGATGGCCTTGATCAATGCATTTATGTAGCTTCAATCCTGCTCTCATGGTCTTCCATTCCTCCAAGCATGTAAGATACAGTTCAGAAGCCCCATGATCACAGCCTTGGGTTCAGTTTCCACCACACTTGAAACCCAGTGACAAAACTGGAAGTTCTGATTGTCTCTTCATTAAGAGCAAAAAGTCTGCAGCAAAAACAAAACAAACTTTATTTTGAAGGAGAGTACACCAGCCACATTATAAGAACTTTTCCACCATTTGGCAGAGCCTTATAGAACCATGCTGTGGTCAGCTGTCGACTCGTCCCTTTTGATTTCTCTTCTTGCCTTTGAACTACACTGAAAGGCCCATCCCTTTTTTGGAAATGCACACTTCCCCTTTTAATGAGGTCCACTCTTAAGTCATCTGGAACTGGGAGTGGCCAAGCAGCAACATCAGAATAAACTGATAGTCTACCGGTCTCCTCTTCCTGTTCTTCCTCTTCTTCCTGTTTTTCCTCTTCTTCTTCCTCTTCAACAAAGTCTTTCTGGTGCAAACGTTTGCTAGCATCTCCCTCCTCCTCCTCCTCTTCTTCTTCCTGTTCTTCCTCTTCTTCTTCCTCTCCAAAAAAGTCTTCCTGGTGCAAACTTTTGCTGGCCTCTCCCTCCAATTCTTGTACTTTTTTAATATAAACCTTGAGAAGATACTTCTGGTGTTTCCCCGTTGGATTCACTAGATTGAATGTCTTCAGTACGTTCTCCTACTTCGGTAGATGTTGAGGGTACCACATGTTTTAAAATTGATCCAGACATTGCCTCAACTGACTTTTCTCTTGCCTTCTTCATTTTTCGTTGCTGAAACCCACTTGGTCGATTTCTCTTCATACTGGTATTTTCTGAAAAAAAAAATCATAATATATTTCTGTTGTAAGGTCAGTCAAGGGGATCTGTCCTATATTTCTCCTACATAGATTCATTTTAACTGATAAAGTTTCTAAGAAGACCTAACACGAGTGACAAAAATTACAAATTAACTACTAAGCAGCTAAAGACACTATAAACTAAAAAAACATTGTTCTCTTTTCATTTAAGCATTTGCATGTATAGTGGCGTTGCCATGTCTACTCATGATTATATATACCATATGAACCAGACACTGACTGTGGTATAGCATGACACCTATCACTATACACTGAGCCACACAGTGACGGTGGTACAGCATACTGCCTATCACTCTATACTGAGACAGACATTAACAGTGGTGCAGCTTAACTAATTTCATTTTATATTGAGGCAAACATTACAGTGAAACAGCATAACTCCTATCACTATACACTGAGCCAGATATTGATTGTGGTACAGCATAACCACTATCTTTATATACCGAGCTAGACACTTACAGTAGTACAGCATTACTATCATTATACCCTGAGGCAGACATTGACAGTTATGCAGCACAACGCGTTGACAGTGGTACAACATAACTGTTATCATTATATACTGAGGCACGCACTGACGGTGGTACAACATAACTGTTGTATCTGCAGTTCAGGTAAGGGGGTGGGGGAGGGTTTGTGAGGAAGTATGTGTGTTTAATGGAATGAATGAATATTTAAATGTTTGTGAATGAGTGTGGTTGCTGTTAGCAGTTATATATATATATATATATATATATATATATATATATATAACAACACATCGGAGCAGCAGCAGCAGCTGCCGTGAAGGAACGTGTGTGCAACTCTATTGGTCGTTTCGGCAGGGGGCTGGTCTGGCATCAACGAGTGAATTGCAGAACGCACTTCATTCGTTGATGGCAGGCCAGCCCCCTGCCGAAACGACCAATAGAGTTGCACACACGTACTGAGGTGTACTGTACACAAAATGACCTAGAGACAAATGCTCCAAGGAACTTGGCCTCCGTTTATCATACACAATCACACATCCATAGATGTTTAATAAAAGAATAGGGATTATTTTACATTTTTAAATTGATTTTGGACCACTTGTAATACATGCCTAACATTTGCAACTATTTACAATGGCATACTTTGCAACAACCCAACTTTTACTGGACAGGACTGGAAAAAAGCAGGACTGTCCACCAAAATCTTGGGTGTGTTGGCAGGTATGCGGATGGAAAAATGTTGGACAAGAACTAAAAAATAGCTTAGGGTTAATGTACGGTTATGTTTAAGATTAGTAGCAGTGCACTGGTTTGGTTAAAGATGTATTATGTCTAAATAATAATTTAATTTTAATTTTAATGGGTTTTAAAAAGAAATTAGGGGTTTACTTAAATGTATTTTAAAGTTAGATTTATTATTTAGTACTTTATTATATTTATTTAATGTTTATACTAGTGCTACCTACCGAGCTATAACTACCAACGTGTATTTGCATACCTAGTTTAGCTAAATTAGATGGGACAGGGCTGGAAAAAAGCAGGACTGTCCCTGAAAAAGTTGGGTCTGTTGGCAGGTATGTGGATGGAAAAATGTTATAGTATGAAGTGTGAGTTATAGTGTTAATGCTAGTGAGTGTAGAAGTGAAGGCCAGGACAAATAACAAGAAGAAAGGTCCTTGTGATTTGTGCATTGTACGTGTATGTTTTATGTGTGTTATGTGTTATGTCACTGTATTATTTGTGTTATTGTGTGTGTTATGTTTGGTTGGTTGGTTGTGTATCAGAAGGAAAATAATGAAATGGAAATGGAAAAGGAAATGGAAAAGGCGAATGAGTGGGCAATTGACGACCCGCTCACCTGTTCCACCCCAGAGCAAAGCATCCAAACACTGTCAGTCCTTGGTGTTTGGGAGCAGACTTCCAGAGCTCAGACACAAGGCCCTAGCGTAAATTGGCTACACCGGCGGAGGTAGCAGGCATTGCCACACCGCAGCAAGTGCAACCAGGGGGAGAAACTACCTTAAACATTACAGAGAAAAAAAATTAACTTTCCAAGCTAAGAGCTGGGTAACCCAACTTGGGCAGATTGAATTTAAGAAAGGCAATCTGCTCCATCAGATGAGGTGCCATGCGTGAGCGCTGTGGACTCAGTATGTTTCCAGTCATAGAAAACACGCGCTCACTTTGAACAGTGGTTGGCGGACATGATAGTAGCTGCTGCGCAACCCATGAGAGTGCAGGCCACACACTCTTCTTTTCATCCCAGTAGCTAAGAGGATCAACATTAGGCGCAGAAGGAACTTCACAGAGGTAAAGTTTGACCATTTCAGCAGCACTACTCTCCTTTCTGCTGCTAGCTGTCATACCTACCTGTCCGGCTGGGGTCCCTCGGCGTTCCTCGCGCACGTCCTCCTCGTGTGTTGCCGTGCGTGCGGCGCGCACACGAGGGGGCGTGCGTGTTGGACAGGCACGCCTCCCTGCCACAGACAGTCCTGATCGGGCTGCCGCAGCCTGTCAGCGGCGATCTAAAAGACGATCCGCCGCTGCAGGCTCGCGGCACCCGACCAGTGCCTCTTCTGCCTGGGTGGCGCCGCCGCGTCGTTCGCGGCGGCAGCACAGGCAGAGAGGACATTGTGGTTAGCCGCCACGGACATGTCGGCGGCGATCGAGTGTCCGATCGCCGCTGCCTGTCCACGGTGGCTGTCACTTTCCGCTCCTGCCTGTGTGCGCTGCCGCGTTGCTCGCGGCGGCAGCACAGGCAGAGAGGGCTTTTGTGGTTAGCCGCTGCGGGCATGTCGGCGGCGATCGTGTGTCCGATCGCCGCTGCATGTCCACGGTGGCTGTCTTCTTTTCTCTCCTGCCTTGTGGCGCCTCCACGTCATTCGCGGAGGTACCACAGGCAGGAGGGTTTGTTTTTTCTAGTTGCCATCGCGACGACGCATCTCTTGCGTCGGTCGCGATGACGTCATCGTACCTTCTTTCCCGCCATTGGTCCTATTTAAACTTCCTGCTCCTGTGTTTCCTTGCCCGTTCAACGAGTCCATGTTAATGTTCTCTGGGTGCTCTTGTTTATTGATTGATCTCCACGTGTACCAGACCTCGGCTTTGTTATTTGATCTTGATCCTGTGCTGCCCGTCCCGACCTCGGCTTTGTTATTTGACCTTGATCCTGTGCTGCCCGTCCCGACCTCGGCTTTGTCATTTGACCCTGATCCTGTGCTGCCTGCCCCGACCTCGGCTATTGTATTGACCACGCTCCTGTGCTGCCTGTCTCGATCCCGGCTTGTTTTTCGGAGATATTTCTGCATCGTGGGTCCACCATCTGTGGTGCCTGATCCGGCGTAACACTAGCTCTGTCGGATGGTCCAACTATGCCTCTTCCCAAAACGCAGCTGCTCCACTCAGCTGTGTTGTGCTGCTTGTGGCACTGCTGCTAATGCTGCTGCCAGGAGTAGCAGACCACATCATCTCTTCCTCCTCCTGCACCTCTCCCTCCTCGGACAGCATTCCCATTTTACGCTGCCAGTCACGCACCTTGTTGACCAATTGCTCCCGGTAGCTACTGAGAACATTAAATTTCAAAGCTAGCTTTCCCTTAATTCTTGGATCACAAAGGCACGCTAGCATCATTTCGGGACTCTCTTCCATTCGTTTGCGAAGGTGTACTTTTAGCAGATCCTTCAGCTTCCTGACTATGGCTGCTATGTCAGGATGTAGAGTGCCACCTTGAACAGCCTCACGGTTTCCAAGGAACACATCCATCTTGCTGCCTAGATGGGAGAACACTGGGATTACCTGGGCCAGACTGGCAGTGTTTGAGCTTAAATTTTCTGTGGCATCCCTGAATGGTTTAAGGACTGCCACTAGCCAGGCGATCACTGTCCAATCCTCCCTATTCAATGGAGAAGTAATCCCAATATTGTGCTCTGAGGCAAGATTATGGATTGCCCTCTGCTGCTCCAAAATCCTCTCCAGCATGTCTAACGTGGAGTTCCACCGTGTACTGACATCCTGACGTAGGCAGTGTACGGGAAGACCTGACCTCTCTTGCTCTTCCCTCAAAAGTTGGCTAGCCTTAACACTATGGTGAAAGTGCCCAGCGATCTTTCTGCAGCGGGACAGAACTACTGCTGCCACATTAGTTCCTTCTGACATTGCTGCCTTCACTACAAGATGGATGATGTGGGCTGCACAGCGCACACCAACAATATGACCATCTCGCAGCGCTTTCACCATATTGGCACCTCCGTCAGTTACCACAAAACCAACTTCAACATTGGTGCCCGCCTCTGCTCCCACCCAAAGGCTGAACATTTTCCTCATTGCATGCAGAATATTTTGGGAAGTGTGCTTTTCATCCATCACTTCTGCATGGAGAAGGAAAGATCGGTAGCCTGCTGCAGCAGCTTCCTTAGACACACCGGGCTGCCACCAGTGTGCTGTCAAAGAAAGAAAGGCATGCTGGCCGCTAGGTGCACTCCACAAATCTGTAGTGAAATGAACAGACTGACCAGCAGCCTTGGAAAGCTCCTCTTTCACTGCTGCAACACAGGACCGATACAACGAGGGGACAATGTTCCTGCTGAAAGTGGAACGAGACGGAACTGTATATTGTGGAGCCACAGCCGCCATCAATTGTTTGAAAGGCTCCCCTTCGATCATAGAGAAGGATGCCCCTCCAACAGCAATGAACTGACCAATCAGTCGCGTTACTTTATTGGCCTGCTGTTTGGGCATTGACCTTTTGGATTGGAATGCCACAAATTGTTCCAGGGTGGGCTGGACATGCAGTGCTCCAACCTGCGTTGGTCTCTGGCTGCCAGCACTAGCTGCTGCTGCTGCTATTGGCTCAGAAGAAGAAGCTGTTGGGGTTTTTCCACGGCCACCAGCTATGCTGCCTGCACTAAGTTTTACTTCTGCATCTTTCCCCAATAGCACAGCGTTGTGTTGAGTGCTGAGGTGATGCTTCATGCTAGCACTGGTAAAATGGCCAGACACTTTCCCTCTGCTTATTAGCTTCCCACAATGTTTGCACTTTCCATAGCGCCCTTCTTCAACATTTTCAAAGTGCTCCCAAATTGGGGCACGCATAGCCTTGGAGTGTGCCTTGGGTGCTGCTCCTACTGCTCGGGGTGGATGAACAGAGGCAGAACTAGTGGTGGTGGGACTGGTGGTAACAGTACTGGCCATAGTGGGACTGCTAATTGCTTTAGATTTGCTAGGTTTTGCTGCTGCTGCTGCTGCTGGTGGTGGTGGTGATGGTGATGATCGTAGCGGAGAAGGTGGAGGCTCAGGGGAAAATTGGACACTGCTCCCTGAGGAATCTGATTCCTGACCACTCATCTCCTCTACTTCCTCTGGCTCATAGTCTAGCTCTTCATTAGCCAGATCGAATGAAATTCCTGCTAGGCTGGAGCTAAGACTGATATCGTCGTGAGACTCGTGACTAGTAGTAGTGCGAGCAGGAAGAATAGACTCTGCACTTGGCCTCTCAGTCTCAGGCTCCTCTGCTACCTCGCTAGGTGGAGTTCCACTATGTGCAGCCCTCTCTCTAACTGTCTTTACAAAAATTTTGTAAGGACTTGGTGGCTTGCTAGAGGTACTAGGAGGACATGGCGTGGCGGTACCAGTGGGAACAGTAGGTGCAGCACTAGTGGTGGTAGAGGCGGTAGAGGTGGGGGGGTGGTGGTGGTGGTGGTTTTTCCTACAAGGGAATGAGATCGCTTTGGTTTGGGACCCCTCTGAGTCTTGCTGCTAATTTGGCTCTGCTTGGTACCTTGCATGCTGCTTGTGGATGGGGAAGATGCTGCTTGGGGCAAAAGGCACTTCTTTTTACTCACTGGGCTGGTACTACTTGTGCTACCCTTTAACTTTGAACGTGCTTCTGGTGCTTTAGGCTTTCCGTAAAAAAAAACCATAGAGCTTGTGGGCCTAGCCGCACTACTACTGCCTGCTTTTGGTGCCTTTCCTTTACTTGATGATCCTTCAAGCAATGCTTCCCCAAATGATAAGCGAGAGCTTGGCCTACTTGGCCGACTAGACTGACGCAAAGGCTGCATCTTAGAACTGGTGGTGGTGCTGGTGGTGGTGCTGGTGGTGGTGCTGGTGGTGGTGCTGGTGGTGGTAGATGGAGCTTGTCCCTCCTTAGTCCCAAAAGGAGGATCCATTTCAAATTTTGTGTTGTGTGTGTAGTGTAGTGTAGCGTTTAAAAAAAACTATAAAAAAAAAAAAAAAAAAAGGAAAAACGAATTAAAGACAAAAAAATTAGAGGAAGTTCTCTTCAGTGCTACTGCTTAAAAAGTAAAACTATGCACTACTGCACTGTGCTGTTGTGTGCAATCTGCCAAAGTGCTAAAGTTATTTAAATTATTAACAACTTATTATTTAATAACTAGCAGTATTTTATTTTTAATTTGAATTTACACGGGCCTAAGAGCTTAGCCTACTACTATGCTAGCCTAAAGCTATATTTCCTTACTATAAGTCTACCTCTAGGCAGACGCTCTCAAACCCACTAAGCTAAAGTGAGGTTAAATCAGATTCAGTATATGATTTATTAATTAATATTAAGTTATATAATATTAATAGATTAGAAATAATTTACTTATATATTATGTATTATAGATAGAAGAATATAGATTATGAATTAGAATTTAGAATTAGAATTACTTATATTATAGATTATGAATTAGAATTTATATTGTTATATATTTATAATATATTATAGATTAAGATTAAAGAAGATTAGAATTATTTTAGTACTACAGCTAGTTGCTTGAAGCTTTGCTTAGTACAGCTCGTCACAGTCAATTTTTCTTGAAAAGAATTAGAAATAAAATAAAATGTCACAGCAAAACAGTTAGCTTCACTGCTTGCTGCACTCACTAGCCCAACAAGTTCACTTCACTGATGGACTGAGGTGAGCAAAACAAATGAAATAAAATGAAAGATTAATTAAGAAAAATTGACTTGGTCTCTTACTGTTGCTAAAACAAAGCACAAACTATAGAGCTGCAGCACCAGTACGAATAAGATTAGCTGAACTATACGCTAGTAGTAATTAATTAATATTATTACTTTTATTTATAGCTAATTTAATTAACTATTAAGATAAGAAAGAATTATAGAATTATTGATATTACTGATTTTAGATTAGACACTAGTAGATGTCTTGAATGTATACAGTACACTCTACACTAGTATACTATTACTAACTATAACTGATAAAAAGGTTTTGTACCGTGTTAGCCGTTGAGAAAACAGGAGAAAAGTATAGTTAAAATGATACCATTTATTGGCTAACACAGAGTTTGATTGCGAGCTTTCGAGACCAAGTATAGATAAAACCCTAAATTGTAGGCATAAATCACAGGTTGCACAACCCAAAGCCAGCCCTGGCGTCCACACCGCCCACATAGAACCTGGGCAGCACCCAAATTACACACATATGACATGCCACCTTTGTCCCCAAACAGCCTGTCCTATGCCATATTTGTCCCATAAACACCCTGCCTGTGCTATCTTGGTGCTCAAGGCTCAAACACCCTGCTTGTGCCATTGTTGCCTTTTTACAAATCAAGTACACATCTATGATACATACAAATACTTTTACAGTCACTCACTAATTCACATAATTCATTCACACAATCATTTATTCTCTCACTCATTCACACAATTCATCCACACATTAATTCATTTTCTCACTCATTCTCACTCTTATTTATTTCAATACTCGTACTACCCCTTGTAACCCCCTTTATGCCACTCTGCCTCCAGAAATGCCTTATACCTCCCTATATGCCACTATGCCCCATGATATGCCTTTTAACCCCCAAAATACCAGAGTGGCATATAGGGGTATAAGGCATTTCTGGAGGCACAGTGGCATTTAGAGGGTTAAAAGGAATATCATGGAGCACAGTGTCATATAGGGGGTATAAGGCATTTCTGGGGCAGAGTGGCAAGCCTGGGGGCAGATGTGCATAACTGGGGGGCAGGTTGGAAAATAAAAGGAAATAACAAAAAAAATAATTTTCTCAATCATAGCTTTTATTTAAAAAAAAAATTGTTTACATGAATTAACATTTACTAGTAAAACTTTTTTTTCCCTATAGGTTCGTCTTATATTCAGGCCTTTTCTTTTTTTCCTAAATTAATATTCAGATTTTGGGGGGTCGTCTTAGAATCAGGGTCATCTTATAATTGAGCAAATACGGTAACTAAAAAGTCAATTGATTAATTATTATTTAATAAGTCCAAAAATATAATCACAAAATTTAAGCAAAAATTGTACTATTTAGGAAACCGTCCAAATAAATTTCTCAACAATTATTATTAAGAACACCTAATTCAAGAATTCATAAAATTATATATATATAAAGAGAAAACCTGTATCTCACCAAATCAAATAGGGGAAGCTTTTTGTTCATTCTATGTGGACCTATATAATCTTCCAGATAATAGACATAAACAAGACTTAATAAAAAAATATCTACAATCCACTAAAATATGTAAATTATCGAAAGACCAATCTGAACTTTTAGACCTCCCAATAAACGAATGTGAAGAGTCTATAGCAATAAAGCCGCTGAAACGAGGCAAGGCCTGATGGATACATAGCTGAATTTTACTAAGTTTTAAGTTACATAGTTACATAGTTCATAAGGTTGAAAAAAGACCTAAGTCCATCAAGTTCAACTCTTCTACCTAACCTTCCTGTTCTTGATCCAAAAGAAGGCAAAAAAACCCTAATTAAGCGACTTCGAATTCTGCCATCAGGGGAAAAAAGATCCTTTTTGACTCCAAGAGGCAATCGGATTTCTCCTTGGATCAAGAAGCTCTAAAATATTAATATTATTCTATTTATAGCCTTAGTTCATCCTTGACTCCTTACCTGCAAAACATGTTTAACGAAATAAAGAATTGGAGGAAATTTTCTCAAGAGATGCTACAAGCATCTTGACCTTGGTATCGTCAACGACGACCCCATTCCCAATGAGACAATAGACACCATGTTAATTAAAACTTTTATTTATTCGACTTTGGATAAATTTGGCCACGGTCAATAATTACATAAAATTTCTCCCAACCGTGACACTCATTAAACGTAATCATTAATCACAATTAACCATACATTAACCACGCCTTTGGTAACAGCCAAGCGTATTAATATGTATACATATACGGCTGGTAAGGGCGTAACCATTCCAAGTCACTTGTAGAGGCTGCCAGCGTCCAAAGCCCAGCAGCCACCCGTCAACCAACGCATCACCTGAGCAATGCGCCCAGGGAGTGTTCTGTACTTCCGCCCTTAGGCTTGTGCACCACGAGTACAACCATACCTTAGACAGTTGCCTCAAGCACCTCCAAAAACCTCCAAAGCCCGCTCAATCCCTGACTGAATAGCCAGATTCCATAGATCCAGACCCACTTCCGACAGGTGGACCCCGTCATCACGAAAAAGGCCCGACACCTCTCCCTCCAAATCAACATGTTTGACCACCAAACCCCCCTGAAACAACATGAAACGAGAAATGGTCTTATTCAACTGCAGCCTAGCTCTCTCAATGCCTTTCTGGGAATTCGCACCCCTCCAAAAACATCTAGCGACAACATGTGACCAAACAAAAATCGTATGAGGATACACATCCCACAGTAGCCGAAGATCTGCTTTAATATTACTCACTAGCACCTGCAACGGGACATAACACAAATCATTCCCCCAACGTGCAACATGACGACATGGGGGACCCCATGCACCTGGGCGTGACGAGACAACTCCCGGGAAACCCTATCCCAACACATACCTCTGAATCCAAGCCATCGGACAGCAACCTTGTCCCTACCGAAACCAAGCTGCCGCCTGGACGGTCGAACCAACGCCTTTCTCTCCGCCCAGTATACATACGAATGCCCCAAAATCCAAACCTCGCGTCTGACAACACCTAAAAGACAAAAAACTAAATAATTGAAGTCAAAACAAACAAACCTACGCAAGCAAAAAACCATCTCGAGGAAGTAAATGGGGCCTAATATAGGACCTAAATCTAGCAGATTCCCAACGACCAATTCTCTTTATCAGCTCGTTGCTCAACCCTCAAAATCCGTCACTGACAGGCCCAATGACTGTAAAACACACTTAAATATGGAAGTAAATTGAAAACGTGATAAAGCAGATCCGTCGGCATGCACCAACAAAGAAGATGGGCCGGCAGGCCTTACAGTGCAATAGTCCCGTAAACAGGTAACCGGGCAAACCGGGCTACCAGAACATGCCATAAGCTCCACATACAGACCTTTACCTGCCGTATCAGTTTTGGAACGCCTAATCAAAATGCTAACCACCCTTCCGAGGGAAACTACGTCGCCAGCCTGGATACCACCCTGAATACCCCTGGAAGGACTGACTAGTTCCCCAATCCGAAATGCGCCAAAAAATGCCAACGAAAAGGCGCAGCGAAAAAGCACTGTCTCAAATGCAGATGAACAAATATCCGTAAGCTTACCCATCAAATCCACCAACAACGCATACGACACCAGGCGTCTGGAATCCACTACCCTGGGGCCCTTTTTGAACCCCCTAAGCGCCTGCCTTACTGAAAAAGCTTTTGTCACATCTGGAACACCCGTCTCTTTAAACATAAATGACAAGGCCGCCAAACGACGATCTAAACCAGACACCGATACCTTGTGGCTGAAAAGATACCCAACGGACCATGAGAGAACCTCAGCCCTGTTCACCTCCCCGTCTGCTTCCTTGGCCAGACACTCAAAACTCCTGCCATGTTCTGTCGTAAAACTCCCTCGTGGAAGGAACCAAAGATCGTAACCGAACCTGTTCAGCCATCATTCTGCCAGCGTCCACATCCAGTCTGGAAACTGCTTGCCCTCGCGGGCCACCTGCGGCGCCAGCTGGAAAAACCTGTCCCACTGTGAACGAGACAAATCGTCAGCCACACCATTGTCAACCCCCATCACATGAATCGCCCTAAAACATATATTCAGCTGCAGGCAACGCAGAACCAACAAACGTAACAACTTCAGAACAGGCAAGGAGGGGGACGAAATATTGTTCACGGCATGAACTACGGACAAATTGTCACACCAAAACTTTACATGCTTGTTAGCGAGTTGCTCACCCCATAATTCTAAAGCCACCAAGATCGGAAAGAGCTCTAAAAATGTCAATTTTCTAGTCAAACCTTTATCCGCCCAACCCCGCGGCCAGTGACGCGCACACCATTCGCCCCTAAAATAGGCGCCGAAACCAAAAGCACCAGAAGCATTAGTCCATAACTCTAGCTCCGCACTAGAAACCGGAGGGGCAATCCACAAAGATCGGCCGTTGTAGTCACAAAGAAAATTGTCCCAAACCCTCAAATCTCCTTTCAACGCCGTGGTAAGCCTGACGAAATGATGGGGAGCCCTAACCCCAGCCGTAGCCATAGACAGACGCCGCAAGAAAACCCTACCCATGGGCATGATACGGCATGCGAAGTTGAGCTTCCCAATTAAGGAAACGCATGTGACTAACTTATCCAATGGCAACCGACACACCATCTCCTCCGAATCGAATTCAATTCCCAAAAAACGTAAACGCGTACAAGGGGACACCGTCTTGTCAGGGGCCAAAGGTATCCCAAAATCCCTAGAAACCTGCTTAACGGCCGCCAGTAAAGCGCCGCAGCGAGATGACGAAGGAGTTCCAATACATTGAAAATCGTCAAGATAGTGAATGACAGACGGCAGACCTGAAACCTCCCGTACAACCCACTCCACGAACGAACTGAACACTTCAAAATATTTACATGATATGGAGCATCCCATTGGGAGGCATTTATCCACGAAAAATTGTCCATTCCATTCACACCCAAGCAAGTGGAAACAGTCCTGGTGAACCGGTAATAAGCGGAAAGCTGCCTCCACATCAGTTTTGGCCATCAAGGCCCCTTTGCCAAAAGATCGCACCCACCCCATAGCCTGGTCAAACGAGGTATAAGACACAGTGCTCAAATCTGGGTCAATCCCGTCATTTACTGACTGACCCCTGGGGTAACACAGGTGGTGTATGAGCCGCAATTTACCCGGCTCCTTCTTGGGCACGACGCCCAAAGGGGACAATCTCAAATAAGGCAAAGGGCAATCCTGGAAAGGACCCTCCATCCTACCCAATTCCACCTCCTTATTCAACTTAGCCGTTACTACATCAGGAAAAGACAAAGCAGAGCGCAAGTTGCGAAAAACAACATTAGAAACACCGTCCTTGAAAGGAATCTTAAAACCATCCCTTAAACCAGAGAGCAAAAGGCAAGCCGCCTCCTGATCATGATATCTATTCAGCCACGGTACCATCCTCTCTACTAGCACCGGAGTCGCTCCCTTTTGACCCAGTTTACCCTTTACCTTTCTTTTGTTTCTTAAAGCACTTTGTAAATGGGTGTGACCCGTTACACCCAGAGCACTCATGCTTAAATCTGCACACGGATCCCCACTTACACAACCCCTCATTGTATTTCCAACAATAACCTTTGTGCATGCCGGCCGATGAGCCAGAACTAGAACTGTCACCGGCCACTGATGGAAAGGGCTGAGATTGACTGTGGCCAGGTGTCATAACTCTAAGCCACAAGGAAATCTTTGTGATCCCATCTCAAACCCTTCTTGAATGCCATCCGCTGTCTAAACTGTTCGTCATAGCGAAGCCATGACTGACCACCATAGACCCCGTACGCCTCACCTATGCTATCTAGACCTGGGCACCAGGGGGCTCTTCGTGCTCGTCTTCGGGGGGAAAAAAATCTTCGTATTCCACGAATATTCGCCTGTTCCTGTCTTCTCTTCGGGCGAATATTCGTGGACATTCTTCACGTTCGGTTTTTCTTTGTTTTTTCCGGTTAAGGGGTTAATACGGGGTTAACGCGTACCGCAGCAGCTCTGGCGCCAGGAGTTTAAATGTCTGTATGAGCAACTGTATTGGTCGTCAGCAGGGGGCTCGTCTGCCAATGGTTGATTGCAGACGAGCCCCCTGCTGGCGACCAATAGGGTCACTCGTACAGACTGTTAAACTCCTGGTGCCGTAACTTGTCCGGCAGATGCCATTGGTCTCCCTGTTCTATCAGTTAAATGTCCGTACGAACGACCAATAAAGTCGCTCGTACGGACATTTAACTGATAGAACAGGGAGACCAGTGGGATCTGCAGGGTAAGTTGCAGCATTGGGGTTTTAAAAGTCTTACGAGCGACTCTGTTGGCCGCTCGTACAGACTTTTAGGCTGCTGGTGCTGTAACTTACCCTGCAGATCCCACTGGTCTCCCTGTTCTATCAGTTAAATGTCCATGGAAAAAACTGGAAAAACCTCCCCATATCCTGGATGGGAAGCATTAATATCATTAAATCATATACTTCCTGCTTGGTTATATAAATTTAGAATGATCCCGGAGAATGGCTTGGTCAAGTACATCTAAATTAATGTTTTATATGGCGTGATAAACATCCTCGACTTAAAAAGAAACACTCTTTATGCTTAAGAATCGGGGCGGACTGGGTCTTCCAAATCTGAGTAACTATTGGCAATCATCTATGATAATGCATATATATAAAATGCAATTAATTCAATCTAAAGAATGTGAATTGTATATAATAGAACAAACTATTTTGAGTTTTACAGATTTGGAAATAATCCTTTGGTTACAGAAACAGGAGTTAACAAAATATTTGAGAGACTCAAAAGGTTCAGTCATGATTAAAATTTTACCTTTCTGGCAGAGACTTAAAAGAAAGATGGGTATCAATGACTTAATCATTAAGAAGGCTCTGAAAGAACTCCTAAATAAAAACATCTTGGATATTAAATTAACTGAATGGAAACAAGCAGGTATTAATAGGATAGAAGATATAACGAATGATGATAGAATTAGCGATTTCCGCTCACTACGCTGTGAATACAGTCTCTCCCACAAGGAAATATTTAATTATATAAGGGTGAAACATTATCTATTATTTATAAAGATATTTGATAATCAGGTTAAAAAGAAAGTCCTTAAACTTTGTATTGATTTCATTTTAGAATTAGAGGAATTTAAACCTCCATCTGCTCTGAAAAATGGGAGGAAGATTTAAATGAACTCTATACTTTTTGGAGAAGATAGAGTCAGGTTGTGACGAATGGTTCCGCATAGACTCCATAAAATAAATCCCACAATACAAAATGTCTGTTGGAGATGTGAAGAAAATGATAGCTCATGGCTGCATATATGGTGGTCATGTAGCAAAATAACTGAAGGTTGGGAAATAGTTTTTGAGACAATTTCTTTTGTAGAAAAACAGATATCTTTATCACCACGTAGAGCATTATTACTCCAAAACTGGGAGATGATTTCAATAAAAGAGAAAAAAGTTGTCAATCAAGTAATA
This sequence comes from Spea bombifrons, assembly GCF_027358695.1. NCBI lineage: Eukaryota > Metazoa > Chordata > Amphibia > Anura > Pelobatidae > Spea > Spea bombifrons. Next base: position 42,860,811 of record NC_071091.1, read on the forward strand.
TTAGCAATGTTAACAGTGATTGCTAGAAAATGGAAACAAAACACAGTAATCTCCTGGGAACATATTAAAAATCAAATAAGCCAGAGAACCATGCCCCATGCCGCTACCTGGTCATGGGGAACACTCTGGGACAGTGACCTCGGCTTCTCCCAGGACACTTGGGGAACCAGGGATCGCTTCGGGGACTAGACCCAGTGCATTTATTAGGTCACCGGAAGGACCCAGGAAAGTATGCAGCCCCTTTGACGTCCTTACTAGTTGAGGGGCCGGTACCTCTCTCAGGTCACAGGTACTCTCAGGGGTGCAAAGCAGGGCCAGGTGGCTCTGCGGGAAGGGAGACACAGCCAAGGGCACCCCGAACCTGCTTATCACCTGCTGTAGGGCGATTAAAAGCATTGCACAGAGAACTGCTGGATATCTCGCAAATTACCCATTCCAAAAAGGAACTAATGTTTCGAAGTGGGCACAAGAAATAGCACAACCCACTGGCAACAGACAAAAAGCAGCCTCTATATCCACCTTCACCATCAGGGAAGCACACCCTGCATCCCTCACTAATTTAACTGCATTGTGAAAAGAGGCGTAAGACACCCTACACAACTGCCTGTCAATTCCATTATTAACTGACTTTCCTTTACGGAAAGACAGATGACGGATCAGCCAATATTTTCCAGCCTCTCTTTTAGGCACCACTCCAAGAGGAGAAACAACCAGATCATCAATAGGGAAATCATCAAAAGGGCCAACTATATGACCCAACTCCACTTCCTTTTTGATCTTGTCAGTCACCACCTGTGGGTGCTGTAAGGCTGACTTTAAATTTTTAGCAATAAAACCCTTCACCTCACTATTACAAGGAATCCTGAAACCAAAACCAAAACCTTCAAGCAAACAGCTGTCGCCCACCTATCCTCATACCTATGGAGCCACAGCACCATCTCTTCCACCCTCACTGGGAATGGGCCCTTGACCTGCAGTACCTGGTTTAGCACTTTTGGCTTTTTTGACGCACCTGGTGAAAGGATGTAATCCTGAGCACCGGAGCACTCATGCCTGTATTTACATGGACTACCCCAGAGGCAGTTTCCCTCATTGAATTGCCAGCAAAACCCCTTTTTGTTGGCAATGCCCTCCTTATGAAACCCTGTGTTGGTACGAAAGGAATGATTCGTACCCCGCATTGGGGTCATTACTTTTAGCCTCAGAGCAATATTCTTCTGGACCCACCTGATAGAAGCCCTCATCATACCTAAACGACCCAACGCCACAATTCCGACATGCCTCACTTATACACTCAAAATAACAAAACAAAGCTGAACAATTTCCAGGATTCCTCTCTCCAATAATGCTAGCCAGTATAGCAAAGGCCTGTAGCCAGTTACTAAATGTCCTGGGAATAAGGCGATAACGCCTCTTCTCATCATCTTCCTTTTGCAACCTTGGAGGCCCTATCTAAATTACATTTCTCTAACGGCAGCAATGTAAACAAATCAACAAACTCACCCCTCCAAATTTTCTCGCAAACCTTTGTTTCAAGTGAGTCCCCAAAGAACCTTCATAACAGACAAACTTCATCATTAGCCAAATCAGAAACCCATGCTGCCTCTCTACCTTCAACTACACCCACGTCCCTGGGGGTTCACCCTGACCACTATTAAGCTGAACTGCCGGTACACCTTGAGCTTGCACGCTAGCCACCTCAGACACACCACCAGCACCGTAACCACTCGAAATAGCAGGCCCTTCAGGACGATGCATAAGAGGGGGCCTAACCCTCACACTTCTGCACCAAATCCTTCAACCCGGACAACAAACCCAAATGTAAACCTAATAAGTCACCGGCAAAGCCTTATGCAAGCCAAGCTGCCCAACATCGGCACCCCCTGCACATACATCTGACATACCACTGACAACAGGAGCAGTAGAAGGCAAAGAATGAAGGAGGGAAGAACTCCATAAACACTCACCAGACTGCGGTAAAGGGCCACTGCCAGTCACGGGTCCTGCCGCTGTCAGACATCCAGAAGAAATGTCTCTTGCCTGAGCCTGAGGCCACACAAGCTGCCAAACCAGGGACAGACTGCTGATCCCTTTCATTCAGATGCTGCTCTTCAGACACACCTCTCACATTGCCAGGATGCTTGTTCAGCCTCTGCAGACGTCTGCCACCCTACTGCTCCACCCAGACGACGCAACAGGCACTCCGCCAGGCTGAAGAGAAGGAGGCATCACATCTTCTTCCAGCCAGTCCTGGTCCATCACTGAAGCTGCAAGAGAAATTATACTGTGGGGAGAATAAAGAGATAGATCTCTCGAGAGATCAGGAGCAGCAGAATCCCGGGTGACTTCATCACATCGCGGCCGAACGCCTCCTGCAGGACCTTGAATTCCTCCTTCTACTTCCGGCATCTGCAGACTTCAATACCGCATTGCAATGCTGGGACACGGCACAGGATCACCATCTGGACTCTCTTGTATAAGCTGTCCTCTAAGGATTGAATTGGGATTTTTTTCACAATAACTACAGATGATAAAAATAATATACAAACAAGTACATACTTTAAACCTACTGACTCTACTGGCTATATAAACAAAAAATGGGAACACTAAAGGACCAGTTTACTCACCTAAGCTGATAGGAACGAGGTGAGGAACCCAGTAGGCAGACTGTCTTCCATGACTGCGGGAAGGTTTAGAAGATAAGGTAAAACCAGAAACAGTCCAAAGGTCAGGGCGGGAGAGAGCAGGGAAGTCTGAATACAAGCCAAAGGTCCGGTTAGGAGAAGACAGGATCAACGAAGTACAAAGCCAAGGGTCAATACCAGGAGTCAGAATCAGGGAGCGTAAACTAAATAGCTCTGTATGGAACACTAACTGAGCACTGAGTGAAGCTCAGTGCCAGTTTTTAAATCCTCCACTAGATGTCGCCCCACCTCCCTGCGTGGTGGCGTTGACGTGCGTTCCCAGGCTACGTCTTGCAAGAAGCTAGAAAACGCAGGAGGGGGCGCGCACGCGCGCCTAGACACAGTTGCTAATTCTTGGAGGACGGAGGTTGCGGCGGTGTGGGAGCTAGTACCCGCTATCGGCGGGTACTCAGGTGAGTTGCTACGGCGAGGATTCTTTCTGCCTCGCCATGGACCCTGACAGTACCCCCTCTGAGGCCTTCTGACTGTAGCGAGACCGGAGTGACCAGGATGGCGGTGGTGGAAGTCTGAGATTAACTCTGGAGCATGAATGTCCCTGGCGGGTTCCCATGAATCTTCCTCCGGACCGTACCCTTTCCAGCAAATGAGGTATTGTACACAACCCCTGTGATGCCGAAAATCCGGTATGTTTTCAACCTCATATTCTTCGACGTCATTAACTAGGACGGGAGCCGTAGGATTAGGGCACCGACCAGGATAAGGGTTGGCGATCCATGGTTTAAGGAGGGAAACGCGGAATACTGGGTGAATAGTCATGGTGCTAGGTAAGTGGAGCTCCACTGCCACGGGAGAAATGAGACGGGAAATAAGAAAGGGTCCTATGAATTTTGGGCTCAATTTCTTGGTGGGGCAATCCAGCCGAAGATGTTTAGTAGATAGCCAAACCTTGTCGCCAGGTTTAAACGTGGGAGCATCAGAACGGTGACGATCAACAAAAAACTTGTGTCTTAGTTGGGTCCTTCTGAGTGTCTCTCGCAACATATTGTAGGTAGAAATCAGTCTACTAATGTGTTCAGAAACTGACGGTACTTCACACGAAACTGGGGAACCTGGGAGCATGATGGGTGATAACCATAGTTGGCGTAGAAGGGAGACGTATTAATTGATTGGCGGAGATGATTATTGTAAGCAAATACAGCCAAAGGTAAGTAGCTATCCCAATCATCCTGTAGATATGTAGTGAAGCAGCGTAAGTATTGTTCAAGTGTCTGATTCATACGTTCTGTCTGCCCACTGCTCTGTGGATGAAAGGCCGTAGAGAGTGATCGTTGAACATGCAATTGCGTACAGAAGGCCCTCCAAAACCGATGTCACTCCTCCGGCTCCTGATGCCGCCGGGAGGAGGACCGGCCGTGGTTCACGAACGCCGGACGTTCGGGGCGGCACATGTGGTATTACCGGGAGGAGGGTTGGCCGCAGGTCCCGGGAAGCCATCTCCCCGGGCAGCGGACAACCCTCCGCCCGAGGTTGTTGTCGGGGAGGGGCTTGTGATATGGCGCCAGATTTAAAAAGCCGGTTGTGCCTCTCACAGACACCCTGTTGTGGTCTTTACAGTTTGTGAAATTCTGCTCTTGCTATCCCTTTTCGTGTTTTGACCTTTGGCTTGCCTGACACTCCTTTTGCTCTACGATTTGGTACCTTTGCCTGTGACTTCGGTTTATTGACCCGGCTCGTCTGACTACCCGCTTAGTGAATCTGACCCCTGGCTCTTCTGACTACCCGCTCTGTGAATCTGACCCCTGGCTCGTCTGACTTCCTGCATTGTGTTCCTGTTACGTGCTGCGCCTTGCTGCTTCTGCTCAGAGCCTATCTCCAGCTGGTGGGAGGTTGTCCACTGTTGGGATCATCTAAGTCCTGGACTGCTGTTGCCGGGATCACCCCTCTCAGCAGCAGTAGTTTGGGCAGAAGAACTTCTGCGGTGAAGACCTCCCTTAGAGTCCAGCGTTATAGCGACAACTGAGAGGTGAACCGAGAGCCGCGGTCCGAGATTATGTTAGTTGGTAGGCCGCGTAGGCGGAATATCTCTCGGACGGAAAGACCATCTCGTGGGCGGAAGGAAGGTGGTTGATAGGAATAAAATGAGCCATTTTGGTAAAGTGGTCAACCACTACCATTATAGTAGATTGATTATGAGATGGAGGTACATCCGTAATAAAATCCATCGTAACGTCAGTCCAGGATTAAGCAGGTAACAGAAGGGGTTGAAGTAGCCCAGCCGGTCTGTTGTGAGTATTCTTGGAGCGGGCACAAGTAACACATGACGATACGAAAGTTGCCACGTCTTTCCTTATCTCAGGCCACTAAAAAGAACGTTGGATAAGTTCAAGTGTTTGTTTAACCCCTCCATGACCCGCCGCTGGTGTATCATGAAAAGATTGTAGAGTCAGAAGGCGATCCTCTGGTGGAACGAAAATCAAGTCGTTATGGTAATAATAGCCATTATGATAGCATAAACTGGGGTTGTCAGGTGGACAAGTCTTTTTAGAATGTCTGTGCCCCGAATCCCATACCGAGACGGTCCCCGTCAGGAAGTGAGAAGGTGAGAGGATTGTATCATGTCAGATGAGGTTGACGAGGTTGCTTCGTACATCCGAGACATAACATCAGCCTTGGTGTTACGGGAGCCAGGACGGTAGGTAATGTGTAATGGGAATCTGGTAAAAAATAACGACCATCGTGCCAAGCGGGGTTGTAGTCGTCTAGCAGTAAGTAAATATTCAAGGTTTTTTTGAATAGGACAGGACAGTGGTAGGATGTAGGGTGCCTTCCAGGAGGTGTCGCCATTCTTCAAGGGCTAATTTTATGGCTAATAACTCTCGTTCACCTATGCAGTAGTTTCTCTCCGCAGGAGTGAGCGTTCTGGAGAAGAAGGCCACAGGATGGAGTTGATTATCAGAATCCTGTCTCTGTGAGAGGACAGCGCCTACCGCAGTATCCAATGCGTCGACTTCGAGCGTATATGGTTTTTGGGGAACAAGAAGTTGGAGGATGGGAGCGGAGGCAAATTTATTTTTTAGATAGTTGAATGCTCTCTGAGCCGCTGTCACGTTTGCAATACGGCAGAGTTTCCTCCCTGCAAAAATTTGAAAGGCGTCTCCTGGCGGACATGGAGAGCCCGGCAAAGGTGAAGTGCTTACTGAGGGTTTAAATATCCCTCTCAATATCAGGATCCTCCTACCCACCTAATTAGGGGGAGGAGGCAAAAAGATAAATGTCACTTTAAATATTTAAGATATTTATGAATATTTATGAGTTGAGGTGCGCGCCGCATCAGGATCCATTGATCTCTGCGGGGACGCTCGTCTATCCGTGGACCGGACCTGGCGGTGGTTCCCGCCAACGGAACGAGCAGGGGGCTGGACCCGCGGGACGACGGAGGAGGTAACAGCCTCCTCAGTCCACAGGAATCTTTTTTTCTTAGAGGTAAGGTTAGTAATGGGTTGAATTATTTTGGAAAAATCATGTATAAATTTACGGTAAAAGTTAGCAAAACCGACGAACCGCTGTACTGCTTTATGATCTACAGGTGTGGGCCAGTTGAGAATAGCTGTCACTTTCTTAGGATCCATTTCAGTGCTAGTTGGGGATAGGATATATCCCAGAAATTCTACTCTTTGTACTTCGAATAAACATTTTTCAAGCTTGACGTACAGATTGTTTTTTCTTAGACGTTCTAGCACTTGACTTACATGCACGCGATGTTCTTCCAAGGTTGAGGAAAAAATTAAAATATCATCCAGATACACGATGACGAAGTGGTCTAGGATATCATGAAACACCTCATTAACAAAATGCTGGAAAGTGGCTGAAGCATTACATAAGCCAAATGGCATGACGAGGTATTCAAAATGTCCATATCGACATCGAAAAGCTGTTTTCCACTCGTTGCCACTACGGATTCTAACCAGATTATAAGCTCCACGCAGGTCAAGTTTGGTGAAGATCTTAGCAGATCGGACATGTTCAAGTGGCTCTGGGATAAGTGGTAATGGTTAACGGTTCTTAATTGTAAAATTATTCAGTTCACAGCAATCAATACAAGGCCTCAGCCCCCATCCTTCTTATGAACGAAGAAGATACTGGCCCCAGCAGGAGAAGTAGAAGGCCGAATGAATCATTTGGCCAAATTCTCTTTAATATAGTCCTTAAGGGTGGTGAGTTCAGGTTTGGAGAGGGGATAAACGGACCAAAGGGAATAGCGGCACCAGGTAGGAGGTCAATAGGACAATCATAAGGTCTGGAAGGGGGTAACTTGTCCGCACTTTTCTTTTCTAAGACATCTCTGAATTGACTGTAAGGAGGAGGAATCTCCCAGAGCGAGATGGTCTGAGTGAGACAGAGGGATTCAGGCTTGAGGCAGTTGATAGTACAGAAGGAAGACGAAAACTGCAGTACTCCTGTCTCCCAATTGATGAGGGGATTGTGTCTTCTAAGCCATGGTAGGCCTAAAATGAGAGGTGATACAGGAGAGGGAACGACATCAAACCAGATGGTTTCAATATGGCCATTCCCTATTATAAGAGTTAGTGGAACGGTTTCCCTAGTAATAGGACCAGTCTTAAGGGGGCTTCCGTCCACCAGTTGAATAGCCACCGGGTTCTTCTTAAGACATGAGGGAATCCTCAGGGCGTGCAGTGTGTCACAATCAATGAAATTCCCGCTTGCTCCTGAGTCCACCATAGCTGAAAAGTGTGTGGAATCTTTAGTCCACTGCAATGAGACAGAAACAGACAGGTGAGGAGACAAGCAGGGGCGTCTTCTGGAAAGCGTGTGTAGTAGAGGAGTAGGATCCTTACCCTGGTTATAGTGGGCACAGGCTCTACATTTTTGATACCGGTGGCCTGCTTTGCCACAGTACATGCATAGATTCAAAGTTTTACGACGCTGTCTCTCTTCAGTTGAGAGCGGGCCTTGTACAATACCTATTTGCATAGTTTCTTCATTGGAAGAAGTTGCTGGGGTTCTTTGTGGATTACTTGCTGGAGTCCAGCTGGAGCTGGAGGTCTGGCATTCAGACCGTCTTTCAAGTAGTCTCCTGTCGATCTGCGTTACCAGGCGTATGAATTCCTCTAAAGATGAAGGAATCGAAGTTCGTGAAAGTTCGTCTTTGACGGCCTCAGACAAGCCCCAGAGAAATTGGTCATGAAGGGCTGGCTCATTCCAATTAGACTCCAGAGCCAGGCGCCCGAATTCTGTGACATATTCCTCCACGGAACGCAGGCCTTGTTTTAGGGTACGTAGGGTGGTTGCCGCAGAGGAGACCCTGTAGGGATCTTCATAGAGAGAGTCTAATACCTCCTGAAAGGATCACCAAGAGTCCAATAAACTGTTGTTGCTATGCAGTAGATGATGTGCCCAGAGTTGGGGTTCTCCCGAGAGCAAGGAGATGACTGTGTGAACTTTAATATAGTCTGTAGAATAGGTTCGAGGTCTCAGGCGAAACAGGATCTCACAGGAGGTTATGAACGTACGGTACTTGCTCCGATCCCCAGCGAAACGTTCAGGTAAAGGAACCTGAGGTTCTAAAGCTGACGCACCTTCCATAACAGGTGAGGTGGCAGCGGGTGGAACAGCAGGTGCTTGGTCAGTAGAGACGTTTTGTTGCATTTGAAGGTGGTGTACCTGTTGTCGCAGATGATGTTGTTCAGCCTGGATCTCCTGCAGCATGTGTTGAAAATTAGACAATTGTTGGGTAAGGGCAGCAATCGTGTATGCCAATCCTGCAGGTTCCATTTTGGGCTCAGTTATTATGTCAAGCTGATAGGAACGAGGTGAGGAACACAGTATGCAGACTATCTTCCAGGAGCTACGGGAAGGTTTAGAAGATAAGGCAAAACTATCGGCGGGTACTCTCTCTGGCTCGCCGCGGACCCTGACAACAGCACAACTTGGCCTAGGGAGACCATGGCCCTGATCCATGGGCAGGGCCCGAGCGGCAGCTGTTGAAAGCTTCCTGGGACAGTCTGTGATGCAACCGGCAGAGGAAACATAGCCGCGGCTCTTGAACCATGCTGAGGATGATAATAGAAACCAGGGTTCCACGGTGGGTAGCCTTTCTGTAACCACCCCTGCTGTACCCCACCAAGTATCCAACATCAAAAGTCAGTGGGCATTTCTGCAGGTCCTAGCTGCTAACCGGTTCCAGGGAAAATCACAGCTAAGACCCAGTCAGGCGCAGGGCAAGCAAAGTAGGGAACCAATGGGACAAACAGGGAAAATTGATAATCCTGAAAGGTCAGGGAGAACAAGGGGGGTGATAATACTCCTTTTGGGGAAGGTACAACAGGGAGAAAACAAATCTAAATGAGGGTTAAAGTCTGCAGCCCTGTGTCTGTGACATTAATACTTCCAGAATATGAAGAAGCTGGGTAACACAGTGGCAGGTTTTGTAGCATAACAGCCAGGACAGGCAAGCTCTGTGGGTTAAGAAAGGGACAAGGTTGAGAAAAACTAACAGACTGCATGAGAAACTCTGAAAGAAAAGGAAGCCAAATAACAATGAAAGACTTAGGAGTGAGGGAGATGGAAGGGAGCTAAAAAGCAGTAACCTACAATAACCAATAATAAAGATATCTGTGAGAATCAACTACAGAGGAGTGATGCCTTTTTCCGTAAACTGAGATCTGTGTTCAGAATGTTTTACATTCATGCTTACTGCAATTACTGGCAGAATAATGGAACATCTTAGGAGGGCAACATAAAATTAGACTTGTGCATTCATATTTGGGCAAACATGAAAATGAACACGAAGGTTGCGTTTTCATTGTTCAGCCCAAATAACGGACATATGAACATGGCTGTGACAAAACGTATATGAAGACGAAGACACACAACTTTGAGTTCGTTTTCTAATCTCCCTGGTCCCTTCCCCATCTAGCCTACCTTATCTACGCAGCATCGCAGGGGTTAACAGGAGTGAAAATTCATAGGTTCACCGTCAGGAGTTAAAGGGCCGTGCGAGTGAGTCTATTGGTCACCTGCAGGGGCCTCCTCGGGCATCAACCAACTGGTTGAAAACAGGAGCAGAAATCTGTAGGTTTGACGTCAGGAATTGAACTTGGAGGGAGGAGACAGGCCAAGTTCCCTGTCAGGAGTTAATGGGCCGTGCTAGCGACTCTATTGGTCACCTGCAGGGGCCTCCTCTGGCAGAGAAGGCCCATGCAGGGGACCAATAGGCTTACTTGCACGGCCCTTTAAGTCCTGACAGCGCAACTTGGCGTGGGGAGCCCATGGTCTCTCCGCTCCAAGAGTTAAAGGGTCGTACGAGCGACTCTATTTGTTGTCCATAAAGACCTTTAACTCTTGGAGCCAAGTTGCGGCATCAGGATTTTAAAGTCTGTACGAGCTACTCTATTGGTCACCGACAGGGGGCTCATCTGCCATCAACCAAGGGCAGAGGAGCTCCCTGCCAGCGACCAATAGAGTCGCTCGTACAGACCTTAAACTCTTGGAGCGGGGAGACCAATGGTCTCACCAGGCCAAGTTCCACGTCAGGAGTTAAAGGGCCATGTGATCGACTCTTTTGGTCGCCTGCAGGGGCCCTGCCAGCGACTAATAGAGTCGTTCTTATGGCTCTTTAACTCCTGACGGCGAACTTACAGATTTCCACTTCCGTTAACCCCTGCGATGCTGTGTAGATAGTGGGAGTGGAAATCCGTAGGTTCGCCATCAGGAGTTTAAGACCTTTAACTTTTGCAGGCGGGAGACACGCCAAGTTCCCCATCAGTTAAAGTTAAAGGTTCGTGCAAGCGACTCTATTGGTCGCCTGCAGGGGCCTCCTCTGGCATCAACCAATAGGCTAACTCGCACAGCCATTTAACTCCTGACGGCGCAACTTGGCCTGGGGAGACCATGGTCCGAACCGAACACAGGAACGGGTGAATATTCGTGGAATTTGAAGACTTTTTCCCCCACGAAGACGAACACGAAGAGTTGGCTGGCTCCCAAGTCTAGTTTAAATAAACTTCCTAATTCAGGCAACGCCTTTTACTTTTCCCTTAGTTACCAAATGAACCAGTTAACCAAATGTAATTGCTAAATGGGTTCATTGTAGACACACACGCAGATTACTGCCAGCCCTGTTTAATCTATCAATTATATATTATTTATTGCTTTATATAGCACCATTAAATTCTGCAGCGATGTACAATGGGTAGACAGGACATAACAAATAGCATGTAATCTAGAGGGAGTTAGGGTTTATTACACAATTGGTAAAAATGCCATTGTTAGGGATGGACCAGACACACTAGTATAATTATTGCAGGAGGGGGGCTATGAATGGTGAGCTAAAGGAATATGGGAGGATGTTAATGTGCAATGTTGTAAGCGTCCTTAAAGAAGTGGGATTTTTTGAAGGATCGAAGGATGGATAGGACGGGGAATGGCATTCCAGAGGATAGAGGAAGCTCTTGATAATTACAAAGCCATAGGACTCAAAGGGGTGTCAACTGGGATGTTGAAGTCCCCAAGGATGACAGAAGGAACATCAGAGGAGAGGATTACAGGACCCATCTTGCAAAGTAAATTAGGCTAAAGGGTCTCAAAAAGCAGCACATGATGAGAAATTCAAGAAGAGATAAGAAATAAAGTCATTGACATTTATCAATCTGAAAAGGGTGACAAAGCCATTTTCAAGACCCTAGGATTCAAGTGAACCATGGTTAGAGCCATAATCTACAAATGGAAAGAACTTGGAACAGTGATGAACCTTTCCAGGAGGGGATGACCTACCAAAATTCCTCCAAGAGCACATCAATGACTCACCTGGGAGGTCAAAAAAGAAGCCAGGCATGTTTTATGTAAAGAGCTGCATGCCTCACTTGCCTAAGGTCAGTCCTATTGGCCTCTGAGAAGATGGTAGGTCTGGTGGAGGTGTTACGATTTTTATGGATTTTTGCATTCTGTTAGATAAGTTGGATGAAATGCGAGGTTTACTTTCATAGGTAAGGTCTGCAAAGAAGGCAACTAAATTGCAATCTCTGCTAGGTAAACTTGCATTCACCAGTAGGGTAATGGCAATGGGCAGGGTGTTTAGTAGTTTATTGGCCATGGTGACTTCAGGTGTGAGGTACCCTTACCACTATATCCGTTTGGATTTGGACCATGAATCATATTTGGGTGGAATTTTTGGAGCAAAATAATGGTCATTGTCATTGTGGTTGCATGATGCAGTTTCTAAGAGCGGAACTGGATTGATGTATTCTGTTGTATCTGGTATGGAGTATTATTTTAAAGATCCTGTTTTAGTGATGAAAAAACATGGGTAAGGGCAGCCGTTACCAAAACACAACATTTTTGGAGTTATTTTCGATTGTCATAGCAGTTGAGGTCTGGGAGTGCAAGTTATAAGGCAGATATGTCCTCCTTGTGCGATTATATGAGTATAGTCAATGCAATCCATAATAATACTGCTTCCTCTTTGCCAGTTTTGTGTGGGAGCAGGGTGTGTATGTGCCAGGGCGTCGGTTGTGCCGTTGCTCTTTCTCTCAGACAGTTGGAGTGGTTTCAAGCAATAGCACTGGAGGCAGATATGGAAGGAGGGGAAGTGCTGGATAGGATTGGACAACTGGTCACGGTTAAGTGTGGGTTGATCTTACACTTGTGCATTCGTACTCGGGCGAACATGAAAACAAACACGAAGGGTGTGTTTTCGTTGTTCAGCCCAAATACCGAAGAAACTAACATGGTGGCCACAAAACGTACACGAAGATGCACAACACAAAGAATCTTTGTGTTTGTCTTTGTTAGTATCCCCCAACTAATCTCCCTGGTCCCTTCCCCTTCTAGCCTACCTTGTCTACACAGCATCACAGGGGTTAACGGGAGCGGAAATTCGTAGGATCTTGCAAGGAATCAATTGGTTGATGCTAGAGAAGGCCCCTGCCAGCGACCAATAGAATCACTCTTATGGACTTTTAAAATCCTGGCGCCGAAAAAAATGCCGCCAGCAGTTAAAGGTCTGTACGAGCTACTCTATTGGTCATTCTTACAGACCTTTAACTCCTGGAGCAAGTCCATACGAGCGACTCGATTGGTCACCGGCAGGGGGCTCGTCTGACATCAATTAATGAAGAGCTGCTGCACTTCGTTGGTTGATGGTAGAGGAGGCTCCTGGCTCGTAGGGACCTTTAAAATCCTGGCACGAAAGCTGCTGCTGGTACATGTTAACCCCGTAAGAAAAAAAACCAGGAAGAATATAAACGAATATTCGCTCGCACCGAACACAGGAACAGGCGAATGGTTCAGGAACATCAGTATCATCACAATTTGGCGTATTTTATGTTGCATTTTATTGCCTCAAGAATGTTTTTTTTGCAGCACAGGCAGTCAAGGATTGTTGAAAGGGTTTGAATAATAAATAAACTGAAAATGAGACGGAAGGGAATACGTTTTAGGGGGTTTTGTATTATGATGAGATCTGCTGGTGCAGAATTGACCAGAATTGTTTTTATTTCAATTGTTACAGGTGTCTCCATATAATTTATGTGGCTTCTTGGCCATTCTTTTGTTTATTGGGCCACTTGACCACTCACAGCTCATCCACAAGGCTGGCAACTAAGATTGTTTATTTACCAACAGCATTCTGTATCTAAGGTCAGATGTTTTAGGGGTCTGCTTTGTCAGCAGGTCTTCAAGGAGGCTGTCCATTGTTCTGTCCTTGATAGGCTCACATCCTATTAAATAAATAACACCGTGAAAAATAAAACCAAAAATACGTGCTCTTATGGTGAACAGTAAAATAAAAAGTGATACTTCCCTGATTTGGACCGCAGCACCCAAACAACACTCTCCTCCAAGTGTTAAAATATGAAACCAACGAAATTTAGATGGGGCGCAGGTACATATAAAAGGGAAAAAATAATAATACAATATAGTGTAGATGATTTGTTCAATGTGCAACTTAAGTAATATAATGCACTCACAAATTAAAGAAGTGAATCCAACCCATCAATAGGACTGTATATAATCTTTAATGTTCTTCTTGAGAAAATCTAAAAAACAAACTTCAATGGTGCAGTATTCCAAAATCAAATGTAGAGAAATGGAAAAAAATGCACTCACAATTGTATATGCACTACAGGTGCATATATAGGCGTAGAAAGTCCACCAGAATGTGGGGTATATCGAACTCCAATTGAAAATCGACGCGTTTCACCCGTAGGCTTCTTCAGGAAAATCAATTGAAGAATATGTCCGTAAAAATTCAATATAAAATCAGCAGTCCGTAAGTGTTTTCGTCTTCTTCATCTGTTCTTTTATATCCACTTCCGCATATCGCCGTTTGTTGACCTTTCCCCTTTGATGTCATCACGTTTTTTCAATGTTGTCATCACGTTTGTTTGTCTTCTCATTCATTAATAAAGTTTATGTAAAGCAAAAACGGAAGACCATTTCGCCTGTATCCGGGGAGATCTTTGAACTCCATTTATCAGTCGCCAGTGGACTCGGTCTCGGAAAAATCATGGATATGTTAGAAACGGATTCAAAGAATATATTAAAAACGGACTAAAAGAATATAAAAGGAAGAAACGAAGGTCGAAATGGAAGATAAGCCGGAGAGAGAACGAAGAGCGAACGGAGAAAGAACAAGCGTGCCCGCCCTATATGTTAATTGTGTATGTATTGTATCGTGCGATTCAAGTGTATGCAAATCAAGACTGAAAATAATGTGACTGGTAATATCTTTTACCGAGAGAAATATATTATTTTAATTAAACCAAAAACGATATATTATTTCTGCTTCGTATTAAATAAAAACATATGTATTTATTCCGTAAGTGATTCTCATATGGGTGTGTTATATTATATTCCTTTGTGTAACGTGCATATTTTTAAATGAATGTATTTTAGCTGTGTCCACAATAAATTAATTAACCAGTGGTGTATCTATCATTATCTCAGGTGCATGTGTAGTGAGTGAACGGATGGATAAATGTTTATGCGTTAATAAACAAATGATAAGTGATGCGTGTCTGTGTGTGCAGTGTATTCATGAATGAATGTATATCCATTATATCCTTAAATGAATGAATTCGTCGTTCTAAAATAATTAAATAATAAGCAAGTGATTTTCATTTTTACGTGTAAAGTGAATGTGTGTGTGTGTGGATGTGTGCGGTGTCTAAATGAATAAATATATATTCCTAATGCCCCTTAATTAAATCAGTAATTTGCATTAACTGTATGTGTGTGTTCATTCAATATCTAAGATAGCTTAAATAATTTAAAAAGTTTAAAACATCTAAAAGGAGTTAATCCACTCTTATATTGTACAGTTATATGATAAGATTTGAAAAATATGAAAAATACTATTTTTTTAGAGTCACTATTTTTTTAGAGTCATTATTTTAGAGTCACTATTATTATTTTTCAGTGCTATTTTGGCACTGTTTTTTATATACACCAATTCCACTTACATATACCAACAGGCAGTCAACAATTTCATCTTATCATATAACTGTACAATATAAGAGTGGATTAACTCCTTTTAGATGTTTTAAACTTTTTAAATTATTTAAGCTATCTTAGATATTGAATGAACACACACATACAGTTAATGCAAATTACTGATTTAATTAAGGGGCATTAGGAATATATATTTATTCATTTAGACACCGCACACATCCACACACACACACATTCACTTTACACGTAAAAATGAAAATCACTTGCTTATTATTTAATTATTTTAGAACGACGAATTCATTCATTTAAGGATATAATGGATATACATTCATTCATGAATACACTGCACACACAGACACGCATCACTTATCATTTGTTTATTAACGCATAAACATTTATCCATCCGTTCACTCACTACACATGCACCTGAGATAATGATAGATACACCACTGGTTAATTAATTTATTGTGGACACAGCTAAAATACATTCATTTAAAAATATGCACGTTACACAAAGGAATATAATATAACACACCCATATGAGAATCACTTACGGAATAAATACATATGTTTTTATTTAATACGAAGCAGAAATAATATATCGTTTTTGGTTTAATTAAAATAATATATTTCTCTCGGTAAAAGATATTACCAGTCACATTATTTTCAGTCTTGATTTGCATACACTTGAATCGCACGATACAATACATACACAATTAACATATAGGGCGGGCACGCTTGTTCTTTCTCCGTTCGCTCTTCGTTCTCTCTCCGGCTTATCTTCCATTTCGACCTTCGTTTCTTCCTTTTATATTCTTTTAGTCCGTTTTTAATATATTCTTTGAATCCGTTTCTAACATATCCATGATTTTTCCGAGACCGAGTCCACTGGCGACTGATAAATGGAGTTCAAAGATCTCCCCGGATACAGGCGAAATGGTCTTCCGTTTTTGCTTTACATAAACTTTATTAATGAATGAGAAGACAAACAAACGTGATGACAACATTGAAAAAACGTGATGACATCAAAGGGGAAAGGTCAACAAACGGCGATATGCGGAAGTGGATATAAAAGAACAGATGAAGAAGACGAAAACACTTACGGACTGCTGATTTTATATTGAATTTTTACGGACATATTCTTCAATTGATTTTCCTGAAGAAGCCTACGGGTGAAACGCGTCGATTTTCAATTGGAGTTCGATATACCCCACATTCTGGTGGACTTTCTACGCCTATATATGCACCTGTAGTGCATATACAATTGTGAGTGCATTTTTTTCCATTTCTCTACATTTGATTTTGGAATACTGCACCATTGAAGTTTGTTTTTTAGATTTTCTCAAGAAGAACATTAAAGATTATATACAGTCCTATTGATGGGTTGGATTCACTTCTTTAATTTGTGAGTGCATTATATTACTTAAGTTGCACATTGAACAAATCATCTACACTATATTGTATTATTATTTTTTCCCTTTTATATGTACCTGCGCCCCATCTAAATTTCGTTGGTTTCACATCCTATTAATACATATCGGGGGAAATGATCTGGAGGGTCGTCAAGCTGGCCTGGCACTGGGAGCAAAGGACAGCTACACTTGGTCTGGTGCATTGGTTTTGTTAAGTGAGGGCTATTTTTTTATGGTTAGGTCTGTCATTTGGGGGTGGGGGACTAACCCCACCTAGTCGTGGCCCTTGAGCCAAATGAAGGGGAACTGTTCTTACTCACCATGTTGGTAAGAATGCTGTCAGTGGTATTTGGCAGAATAGCCATGATGAGTCGTTTACTTGTGTTTTAAATTTAGATTTGTTGCAGATTTACTATAAGTAGTGCGACCAATTCAAAATCCATTCGTCTGTGTCTTTGCTTCGGCAAAGGGCTTGGTGGAAATATTATGAACCATATGTACTGTGCATAACCTGACCAGTGTAGAGAGGCATTTCTGTTATTTAGAGGAGCAAAGGTGGGGGCAAGTTTGGACAGGTAGGGGATGGAGCTTTAGGACAGGTTATTTAAGCTATTTATTTAAGTGTTGTGAGGGTCTTGACTCTCTTTTTTTCCATCAGCAAGCAGTTGAATAGGTTAGGTCTTATGAATTTTTTTTATTCACATTTTTGCATTTCAGTGGGTAAGGAGCAGGCGCTGGGGAAGACAGCCTCTGTGTTTCTAAAGGTGAGGGCATAGACACATTGCTTACTGATAAACCTTCTCCTCACTCCTCTCAACTTTCCAGTTTATTCTGTGTTGTTAAAAAAGCAAGAACCAATTATTGATATCTTGATATTATTTTAATCTATATTTGTCACAGGTTTACAATAAACCAATTCAAACTCCATCCCTCGGTCAATGTGTCTTTATTTCAATAAAAGGGTTGGTGCAAAATTGGCGCCGAATGGCTGCATGATAAGTGTCCAAATGCAGTATGCAGTATTTTGAAATGTGGCTAAATAGTTACAAATGTGAAAAAAAAAATTAAAATTTCAGGTTCGGAAATGGTAGTGGGCGCATTCTGAATTTTGGCCTGTAGTTTCCATAAATCCAAAGAAAACCTATGCATGTGGGTCATTTATATAATCTAGACGTTTGGCTGGATTTCTTTCTTTTTGGATGCTATAACGCATAACCTGTGCAAAAAAATCACAAGCAACACAAAAGTGAAAAAAAGCACAGGAAACCATTATTATGGTTAATTTTGGCAGTGATTGCCTGAAAAGTAAATGCTCCTAGTGAAAAGGGTCTTCTTTCCAAACATGATATACCTTTATAGCTTTTTGTATGATATTCTTGTTATAGACCCAGCATAGTAAATACAAAAAACAGGTTTGAAACAGCAATGTACACCTTCTAATATTTGCCCCTATAATTGTCAGAAATGTATGGAAATTCTACACAAATTAGGTATTTTCAATTTTTTTTTCTTGATTTAACTAACTAGTGAATCCTTACTTTGGAAAATCTAGTTTTTTTTAAATATGTTTTATACTGAATGTTGGAATACACATGTTTTACAAAGAATGCCCTTTTGGTCAATATATAGTTGTCAGGGGCATGGCAGGAGTAGGTAAATATAGCGGAGTCCGGTATGCAGGACACAGAAACCAGAGTGAGGTATGAAGAAGGCAAGGCCCAAAAAGCGGAGTCGGTAGCAAGCCAGGTCAGGTACACAGGAATCACGGTAAGCATAAGCAGCGTCAGGGAATAGCCGGGTCTGGTACACAGGTAATCACTAGACTTGGGCACCAGGGGGCTCTTCGTGTTCGTCTTCGTGCTCGTCTTCGGCAAAAAAAAAAACTTCGTATTCCGCGAATATTCGCCTGGTCCTGTCTTCTCTTCGGGCGAATATTCGCGGACATTCTTCGTGTTCGGGTTTTCTTCGTTTTCCCCGGTTAAGGGGTTAAAACGGGGTTAAAGCCGCTCTGGCGCCAGGAGTTTAAATGTCCGTATGAGCAACTCTATTGGTCGTCAGCAGGGGGCTCATCTGCCATTGGTTGATGGCAGACGAGCCCCCTGCTGGCGACCAATAGGGTCGCTCGTACAGACTGTTAAACTCCTGGTGCCGTAATTGTCCGGCAGATCCCGCTGGTCTCCCTGTTCTATCATTTATTAACTGATAGAACAGGGAGACCAGTGGGATCTGCCGGGTAAGTTGCAGCATTGGGATTTTAAAAGTCTGTACGAGCGACTCTGTTGGTCGCTCGTACAGACTTTTAGGCTCCTGGTGCTGTAACTTACCCGGCACATCCCACTGGTCTCCCTGTTCTATCAGTTAAATGTCCGTACGAGGGACCAATAAAGTCGCTCGTACGGACATTTAACTGATAGAACAGGGAGACCAGTGGGATGTGCCGGGTAAGTTGCAGCATTGGGGTTTTAAAAGTCTGCACGAGCGACTCTGTTGGTCGCTCGTGCAGACTTTTAAAACCCCAATGCTGCAACTTACCCGGCACATCCCACTGGTCTCCTTCCCTGTTCAATTAATTAAATGTCCGTACGAGCGAACAATAAAGTCGCTCGTACGGACATTTAACTAATTGAACAGGGAGGGAGATCAGTGGCATCGGCAGGGTAAATTGCAGCATTGGGGTTTTAAAACCCCAATGCTGCAACTTACCCGGCACATCCCACTGGTCTCCCTCCCTGTTCAATTAATTAAATGTCCGCACGAGCGAACAATAAAGTCGCTCGTACGGACATTTAACTAATTGAACAGGGAGGGAGATCAGTGGCATCGGCAGGGTAAATTGCAGCATTGGGGTTTTAAAACCCCAATGCTGCAACTTACCCGGCACATCCCACTGGTCTCCCTCCCTGTTCAATTAATTAAATGTCCGTACGAGCGAACAATAAAGTCGCTCGTACGGACATTTAACTAATTGAACAGGGAGGGAGATCAGTGGCATCGGCAGGGTAAGTCGCAGCATTGGGGTTTTAAAACCTCAATGCTGCAACTTACCCGGCAGATCCCACTGGTCTCCCTCCCTGTTCAATTAGTTAGGGGTTAACTTTGTTTTTTAAAGGGTTAAGGGGCCGTGCAAGTGAGCCTATTGGTCGCTTGCACGGCCCTTTAACCTATGGATTTCCGCTCCCGTTAACCCCTTCGATGCTGTGTTAGATAACGCAGCATCGAAGGGGTTAACGGGAGTGGAAATCCATAGGTTCGCTGTCAGGGGTTACAAAGACCGTGCGAGTGAGCCTATTGGTCACCTGCAGGGTCTTCCTCTGGCATCAACCAATTGGTTGATGCCAGAGGAGGTCCCTGTAGGCGACCAATAGGCTCATTCGCACTGCCCTGTAACCCGTGACGGCGAACCTGCGGATTTCCACTTCCGGGAACTGCCGCGATGCCGCGAAGACAAGGTAAGTTAGAAGAGGGGGGGAAGAATGGTAGACAAAGACGAAGACAATCACGAAGATCTTCGTGGTGTGTGTCTTCGTCTACGTTTTACCGCCGCCGTCTTCTCTTCGGCGTGTCTTTGGAACGAACACGAAAACGCACTCTTCGTGTTCGTTTCCAAGTTCGCCCGAAGACGAATGCACAAGTCTAGTAATCACGGTGAACATAAGCAGCGTCAGGGAATAGCTGGGCCTGGTACACAGGTAATCAGTGAGCATACAAGCAGAGTCAAGGAATAGCTGGGTCTGGTACACAGGGATCACAGGGAAGCACAAGATATGGATAGGTAGCACAACAACTGAGCACTGAGCATAGCTCAGTGCTCGGTTTTGAACTTGCCGCCTGAAGAACACCACGCCCCTCTGCATGACGTCATTGAAACGCGTTCCCCGCCGTTTCTGAGCGGGATGCATAAAGTTGAGCGCCCTCTGCTGCTATCACGAGGGATGCAGAGGAGACGAGGGATGCAGAGGGATGCAGAGGTCCTTCCGACCGGAGTTGCCGTGCTGGACCCGGGACCCGCGAGCAGCGGGTACTCCGGTGAGTCGCTGTGTCGGGGTCTGGAGAACGGACCATGACAATAGTTTGTGCGGTTATATTGTCGATGGAAAAAGGGAATCATGTCTGAATTAGCATATGGTAAATATGGCTCCTCATTAGGGTATGAAACCCCACATTCTTCTGCCAATGTTTGTCTATGGAGATGACATGCTGCCAAGTTAAAATCTATTTAGTTAATAGTGGCAAAAATATCCCAATAATTTCTTACCTGTCAACAAGAAATGACACACAGGTGTATGGTGGCACTTTCCTTTCCGTACATTGTGTTGTCTGCATAATATATTCTGGAAGGCTCTATTACATGGTCATTTGAATAAAGAAAAAGATAAGAAAAAAATGAAAAATTAGGGTACTCATTCACAGAAAGGACAGCAGATATGTGGAACAGCCCTCCAACTAAAGGGCTGTATGGGATAGACATGAGCTAGGTTTTCACAGTAGGACAAAAATAGGAGGACTTGAGAGGCCACGTGATTCGTATCTATGCTTTTAAAATACAATAAAACTGGAAATGATCCATACAGGTTTTATAAAATGTCTCTAGAGACCTTGTTATGATACAATAATTGAAATCTATGCAACAAATGAGTTTATGGTCTATTATACTAATATCTCAAACATTCTATGTTCTTAAAAAAAACTAATTATAGCCGTACACAATGGTATTAGTAAGTGTCTCATTTTGTCTTCTTTTTCTTGTTTTTGGCAGTATCACAATATTCACGATGAATACTTCACCAATGCAGTTGCCCTTTCCTTAATTTTAGTGGCCTTATGTGGACTTGTTTATCTACTAATTTTTCCACGGTAAGAAATGTTTCCACTGTGTATATTGGGATTAATTCAATGATCCAGGTGAACTTTAGTCATAATCAGGAAATACAGAACATTTTTCTGTGTGCAGATGTGCTGATTAATTTAATGCTCCTCCCTACATGCAAATATTCACATAAGAATCCTTTCTTTTAAAGAATTTATTTTTTAAATTAACAACTCAATTTACAGAAGTTTAATAATCCCCAAATATCCTTTCAAGTAGATTATTGAATAAGACAATGCCTCCTGTAATGCAATTGTTATGTGTACACCTCAATTTTAAAATACATTTTGTCTTATTCTTTTTTTAAAAAAAAGTTTGTCTCAAATGAATTAGTCTTTTCAAAAAATAAGTAACGGTTCAATATTAACTAAAGCTAGATAAATCAAACCAAGTTTCATTAAAATATAATTAGACATGATTTTCATTATTATATAAAAATCAACTTGATTTTCATGTTTATTGAAACCCTTCTATTGTCATTTAGATCCATGGCTCAGTGATTAGGAGCTCTTTAGTGGTTTTTAGTTTTAAAGCATTGCACTTTTCAACATGTCAAGAGCTGTATATTTATTAATATATGGAATAATGTAATCTGGACACCTAAACCAAATCTATATCATACTGTCTCCCACAACACATTAGAATCTATCAGCCTTTAGACTGTTGTAACACCACCCAGTCCTGTTAATGTAATGTTTCTATTGATATATGCCTGCCATTGTATTAATAATGTATGTTATTGTATTTTGTCACTGTTATAATGTATTAATGTAAACCTGTTGGCAGTTGTGTCACACACCCAGTAATTGTCTCCTGTACCCCTACGAGTCTTCCTGGTGCCTATTTGACCACATACATTCACCCATTCAAATAGTAGACACCTTTTTCATTGGTCATCCTGTCTCACCTGTCCAGGTTTAAATCTGTTGGCCACTTTGAAGTGACACTCATCTGTCACGTTTGACCCCTGATTGTCCATGGATAACAACAAATATACATATTCACATACTGCATGTTTACCCAGAGTCACCTTTGTCAGCTCCTTAAAAACCCTTTGTTTTCCACCAACAAAGAGTCACCCATTCTTTTACGTCCTGACTTGTGTTAAAATATTGTTTGCAAGCAGGGCCAGACTGGGACTGAAAAGCAGCCCTGGAAAAATTTGGAGACCAGCCCCATATAGTTTATCTCACGGTGAAGCTCTTATACCCACACGCACCCCTTATACACACCCGAGTCACACTATGTGCCATTATTTTTATCTCATTATTTGTATTAAAATGCCAGAAAGCAAAAGTGTTAAAAGGCCCTAATAAATGAAATACATTACACATAATGGGATCAAAACATTTACTACTGCGAACATTTTTAGATGAAAGAGTTCCATTTTATTCAGTGGAACAAAACACTGATCACATTATTCTTCACGATATTCTGGTAAGAAACTTTTATTTCTTTGTTAATTCATGTAGACTATTTTTTTCCATATTTAATAAAAGCTATGATTGAGACATGTTTGGTTTTTATTTCCTTTCATTTGACAACCTACCCCCGAGTTATGCACCTCTGCCCCCAGGCTTGCCACTCTGCCCCCTGATATGCCTTCTAACCCCCTATATGCCACTCTGCCTCCAGAAATGCCTTATACCCCCTATATGCCACTCTGTCCCATGATATGCCTTCTAACCCCCTATATGCCACTCTGCCATATAGGGGGTTAAAAGGCATATCATGGGACAGAGTGGCATATAGTGGGTATAAGGCATTCATGGAGGCAGAGTAGCATGAAGGGGGTTAAAAGGCATATCATGGGGCACTCTGCCTCCAGAAAAGCCTTATGCCCCCTATATGTCACTCTGCCTCCCTGATATGCTTTATACCCTCCTATATGCCCCTCTGCCCCATAATATGCCTTTTAATCCCCTATATGCCACTCTGCCTCCAGAAATGCCTTTTACTCCCTATGTCACTCTGCCTCCAGAAATGCCTTATACCCCCCATATGCCACTCTGCCTCCCTGATATGCCTCAACCCTCCTATATGCCCCTCTGCCCCGTGATATGCCTTTAACCCCCTTTTTGCCACTCCACCTCCAGATATGCCTTTTGACCCCCTATATGTCACTCTGCATCCAGAAATGCCTTATACCCTATATGCCACTCTGTCCCATGATATGCCTTCTAACCCCCTATGTGCCACTCTGCCATATAGGGTGTTAAAAGGCATATCATGGGACATAGTGGCATATAGGGGGTTATAAGGCATTTCTGGAGGCAGAGTGGCATAAAGGGGGTTAAAAGGCATATCATGGGGCACTCTGCCTCCAGAAAAGCCTTATGCCCCCTATATGCCACTCTGCCTCCCCAATATGCTTTATACCCTCCTATATGCCCCTCTGCCCCATGACATCCCTTTTAACTCCCTTTATGCCACTCTGCCTCCAGATATGCAGTTGACCCCCTATATGTCACTCTGCATCCAGAAATGCCTTATACCCCTATATGCCACTCTGGCATATAGGGGGTTAAAAGGCATATCATGGGACAGAGTGGCATATAGGGGGGGTATAAGGCATTTCTGGAGGCAGAGTGGCATAAAGGGGGTGAAAAGGCATATCATGGGGCACTCTGCCTCCAGAAAAGCCTTATACCCCCCCTATATGCCACTCTACCTCCCTGATATGCCTCAACCCTACTATATGCCACTCTGTCCCATGATATGCCTTCTAACCCCCTATATGCCCCTCTGCCCCATGACATCCCTTTTAACTCCCTTTATGCCACTCTGCCTCCAGATATGCCGTTGACCCCCTATATGTCACTCTGCATCCAGAAATGCCTTATACCCCTATATGCCACTCTGGCATATAGGGGGTTAAAAGGCATATCATGGGACAGAGTGGCATATAGGGGGTATAAGGCATTTCTGGAGGCAGAGTGGCATGAAGGGGGTTAAAAGGCATATCATGGGGCACTCTGCCTCCAGAAAAGCCTTATGCCCCCTATATGCCACTCTGCCTCCCCGATATGCTTTATACCCTCCTATATGCTCCTCTGCCCCATGATATACCTTTTAACCCCCTTTATGCCACTCTGCCTCCAGATATGCCTTTTGACCCCCTATATGTCACTCTGCATCCAGAAATGCCTTATACCCCTATATGCAACTCTGGCATATAGGGGGTTAAAAGGCATATCATGGGACAGAGTGGCATATAGGGGGGTATAAGGCATTTCTGGAGGCAGAGGGGCATATAGGGGGACACACTTACATTCACACACATGCCGATTTTTTTGTTTTTAACAAATACAAAAAACACACAGTACAAAAAATACATTATTTTACTCACCTTCTACTTCTCTTGACTTCCTGGTAGCTGCACACCTGTTCTCCTCTATGCTGACAGCCAGGATGCCACTGACCTGACATCCGGTGCTGCAGCAGTCTGAGCGCGAGGGGGCGGAGCTTCCACCTCACGCTGCTCCCATCACTATGCAGCCATCAGACTGCTGGGAATGTAATCTAAACGGCCGGTGCGTGCTGATGCCGCCGGCCGGAGCTACTTTAACACTTTTTTTTTTATTTATATGGTAAGCTGGATCGGCTCGCCATATAAAGTAAAAAAAAAGTATTAAAGCTGAGGTGGCCGGCGGCATCAGCACGCATCGGCCGTTCAGATTACATTCCCAGCAATCTGACGGCCGCATAGTGATGGAGCAACGTGAGGGGTGAAAGGTCAGTGCGAGGGGGCGGAGCTTTCACCCCTCACACTGCTCCCATCACTAGACGGCCATCGCACACGGCTGCTGGGTGCTGATGCCGGCCGGCCGCATCAGCACCCAGCGGCCGCTTTGATTAAATTTCGGGCAGCCTGGGGGGCAGCTCAGCGGCTGTCTTCATGGCCGCCCAGCCCACGGACCTTCCGGCCCACCGGGAAATTTCCCGGTATCCCGGTGGGCCAGTCCGGCCCTGTTTGCAAGACTTTTCCCCAGAGGAGCACATTTACTCTGGGACACAGAGAAGCTACCCACTAACTGTAGCCAGCTAATACTATGAAGAAGGCATCAGCAGTGCCAGAAACCTCCTGGTGTTCCCCTGATACCTGTTGAAAGGTCAATGGATAAAGCATGAGCAGCACCAGATGTGCTACAAACCATCTCTGCTATATATTCTCACATTCATTACAGCAAAACATTTTAATTCACCTGACATTATGTCACATTGATTAAATATTATCTAGATGCTGAAAGCAAAACTTGTGGACACTCCCTATTGTTTGCAGCTCTTGATTTGTGCAATGTATAAACTAAAATGGCCTTAGAGCAGTCAGAGATACCTGACAGACACCATAATTGAACAATTCCAGGAAATTGAGCCAAAATTTAGTAGAAAAAATATGAGAGAATTAAACAGTATAAATTAAACAGTAGAGAATATTAATTGTTAAAAAAATGAATGTAAAAATGTAATGTAAATTCTCATAAGGCCGGTACAGTTGGAGTCTTAAATACACTAGAATATCATTGAAATTCACAAATATCCTGAAAATCACAACTCATTAGTCAACATGCTAGGCTGCAAAATTAGAAACATATCCCAGTGAGTTTACTTTTATGAGCTGAAAAATGAATTGTGACATGAACATGCTATTCCATGTATGCAAACTGATCCTATATCAAATCAGTAGTATTACAATGGGTTCTTATCCTAAATCAACTCTTGCAAGATGTTGATGTGATGGTTATAATTTGCTTATTTGCTAAAAGAGGAGAGGGATATTAAAAACGTTATTGGTATATATATATATATATAATAACAGTTATGGTGGGCATTGCTAAACACTAATCTACAAACACCAGACAAGCTAGAAGGCTTGTTTTTTCCCTCAGAAATCTCATGGTGCTGCCACAACCGCAAGGGATTCTGGGTAGGCACATGCAAACAAGGTCAACAATGATCACCCTTTGCCTCTATATCCACTTTATAAATGGATCCCTTGAAAGTAAATGCCCGCTGTACAAGACAGCCTTTAAACAAAACTCGGGAAAGAGGTGCAGTAGCCAGATCACCACTCATGGACAGCGGTTTCGTCCTTAATGGGAATCGTCAGCATGAGGTTGTGATACTTGCTTAATACTTGAGGGTTGGGGAGCACAAGGAATACCAATTACAAAAATTATTGTGGGTAAAGGTGATGGAAAACCCTTCCACTTAAAATTAAGGGGGTAGTAGAAGCATTGCTAAACACTAATCTACACCAAACACCAGACACCAGAAGGCTTGTTCTTTTCCCCTCTCTCATGGTGCTGCCACACCAACAAGGGATTCTGGGTAGGTAATCATTGTTGACCTTGTTTGCATGTAATGGAGAGAAAAAAGGGAGACAGGGAGAAAAGAGAAATGAGACACAAACAAGCAAATGATAATGGAAAGGCAGTGCGAGAAGAGATAGAGAAAAGAGAGATATCAGAAAGAGAGAGAGAAATAGAGATGGCAAGAGAAGAAAGAGAATGAGAGAGACAGGAAAGAGCAGAAGGTGAAGAGAGGGAGATGAAAGTAAGAGGGAGAGAAGAATGGGAACAGAAAAGAATGGTGAGACAGAGGGAGTAGAGATAGACAGAGAAAGGAGAGAGAAAATAAAGAGAGGAAGAAAGAAAAATGTACACATCATATCATATAAATATATATATACATATAAAAAAATAAAAAGATTCTTCAGGCCTTCATAGAAAGAATAAATATTTTATTTCAATGAGTAAAAGTCAATGTTTCTTCCTTCCTCAGGACATATTATAGAAGTTCCATTCAAGTAAAGATCTAATTAATACTAGAACATCCAATGTGCTTGAACCCTCCCCCCAAACACACCCCTAATATTACATATCCATAATTAATGCGTCACACTTATAATTCGTAATACCTCTACAAAGGGGTATAATGGTTAATGACTATTAGTAATCAACATTTAACATTGTCAATTTGAGGGTGATCTATTCAGTGATGTTAACCCTTTTATGTTATTTGATATACCAAAATGTCACAATCACAGTATCTGCCCCAATGGTATGTAACCAAACTTCAAAGGGTAAATTAAATAAGTAGACTTGCAACAATATCATGTTAACTATCACAGTGTGGTTCAAGAAACTGAAACACTTTCATTGAGACCAAATGGCCATTTAGTATTAAGGTTTTTTTTATCCAAAATGTTTCTCTCTATGTAAGAGCAAGTGTGTTCTGTCACCTCCACTTCTCAGGGGAGGTACATTTCCTATCCCCAAAAATTGCAATATCTACTTTTATCATGTTGCTACATGTAGGCTACACAGCCTGGGCATTTGACGCAGCCAGGTTTGCCTTTAAATAGCTGAGGTAAATAGCATTTCACTGGATCTGCTGTAGATAGATGACCTTTTGAGATTTTGTCCTCTTTGAAGTTAATCATAAGAGGATTAGAAAAATAAGGTGATAATGTTTTGCCAGAGGCTAATATCTTTCAATATTGAATAGTATCTCTAATATGTTTAGAGCCAGTTGTGCATTGTATTGCACAATTAATGCCATCAGACATCCTTGTAGAACCTGGGTAACCCTGTAAAAGAAAATGTTGCAATTGATTATTCTGTATTCTCCCAATTGGTGATACGCCTCTTGGCTATATTGACTGTAGTGCATAACCACTCTGCCCCCACCTTTGTCTGCAGGATAAATAATGATGGTTGGATCAGCCATTAGAATATTAAAGCATTTTGTGGCATTTAATATTTTTACTGCCACTTTCTCCACCTCCGAACCCAATACCGTATTTGCTCGATTATAAGACAAGGTTTTTTTCAGAGCAAATGCTCTGAAAAATACCCCTCGTCTTATAATCGAGGTCGTCTTCTAATTAGACCTCAAAAAAATGTCTGCTGGGGCCAGCCTGCTTACCGGTGCTTTGGTCCCGAGCATAGTCTCTTCTATTAGCAGCAGGAAGCTAGCAGAGTGTCACATAATTCTGCCTCCCCCTCCTTCCTCTGGGGGCGGGGTCAGAGAAGTTGCTTGCACAGCCGGGCCCCTGCAGAAGTCTGCGAGTGGGAGATCTGCAGTTCAGGTAAGGGGGTGGGGGGTTTGAGCGTGTGTGTATGTGTGATTAATGGAATGAATGAGTATTTAAATGTTTGTGAATGAGTGTGTGTGTGATAGCATGGATGTGTAGGGGGGGTGGTAGCATGGCATAGGGAGGCTGTACTCAAACTCCTATCATCCCCAGGTTCCAGCATGTACTGGCTGCCTTGGCTTGATAGGAGTTTGATTGCTGTTAGCAGATTATATATATATATATATATATATATATATATATATATCTCCAGAAATGCCTTTTAACCCCCTTTATTCCACTGTGGCATATAGGGGGTTAAAAGGCATATCATGGGGCAGAGTGGCATATAGGAGGGCATAAGACATTTCTGGAGGCAGAGTGGCATATAGAGGGTTAAAAGACACATCATGGGGCAGAGTGGCAAATAAAGGGGCATTAAGGCATTTCTGGGGGCAGAGTGGCAGCCTTGGGGGCAGATGTGCATAACTGGGGGGGGCAGGTTGGCAAATAAAAGGAAATAAAAAATATATATTTTTTTCAATCATAGCTTTTATTAAATATGAAAAAAATGTTTACATGAATTAATATTTACCAGTAAAACTTTTTTCCTATAGGGTAGTCTTATATTCAGGCTTTTTGTTTTTTTCCTAAATTAATATTTAGATTTTGGGGGGTCGTCTTATAATCAGGGTCATCTTCTAATCGAGCAAATACGGTATATGACCAATAAAAACGGTTAATGGCATTACTCATAACTTGTGGGTCAAATGTACTTTTAAACCAAAAATTTGTATGAGGAGTCTGCAATTAAGTTTATAGATATCCACATCCCAACTAAATTGATTATGATCTACTGTAGGTGCAAAAGTTAATCTCTTTGCTGATAGCATTAGGGTGCTAGAAAATAGATTAAAAACAGGAATTACTTCCTCGGCGGGTGCCTGACACACTTACTCTGTGGGCATTGTCGATATTGCCCTCATGGCTTTGAGTCTGCTCTAAAAAAAACTTTCACTCTGAAGAGTGCCCATCACACTCTCCTTTTGTCCAGCGATATCAGTGTTGGAGCCCAAATCAACTGAACTCACATTGATGACTATTGCGCAGAATCCACTTTTCATCATCAAGTTTTTGCATTTATTTTGTTGTGGGGGTGTCACGAACTGGGTCCATAGAGATGACTGTAGTGACCCAGAGCGCCCAAAGATGGAGTTATTGCGCAGTAGCAGAGTAGGACAGGGCCTGGTGCAGGGCGATGATGAGCACCTAGGGTTGTGCAGCCACATATCAGCACCCTGACATAGCAGTGGATGTAGTCCAGAACAAAACAAAGTGATATCCTGCAGGCACCCTGGAGCAGGCATGAGACATAGCACTAGAATCATGTGCAGGGTGCTGCAGACTGGGAGTATGGACGCTAAGTAGAGTAACAGGAGAAACATAGCAAGCAAGGGGGACAGAGCAAACAAGGGGGACAGAGCAAACAAGGGGGACAGAGCGAGCAAGGGACAGGGAGACCAAGCAAGAAACACAACCAGACAATACATACATGGTACAGGACACAACAAAGGACAAGGAACAAGGAAAGGAACACAGGGGATGGAGTAAGGAGCCGAGATCCTTAGACGCTTCTCTTTTAAGCAAGGATAGGAAATCTTAATGGGACACGGGGAGAGGAGAGGGGAACCGAGATCCTGAGATGATTCAGGGAATAGAGGGCAAAGGCACATAAGAGACAGACAAACATGAATACATGAACTAGCCTAAGACTATGAAAACAATTGGGGATTCCGTCACATCATATGCTTAGCCTACCACTACGCCAAAACACTCGGTTGGTCATAACGCTAAAACCTGCTTACTGAATCACTAATAAGCTGAAACCAAACATTGAATCGAAACACAAAACCAAGAAGGACATACGTTTAGACTGCTGACTGAGACAAACAGAACAAATGGGTGGGGCACACCTTATAAAGGAAACAGAGCTGAAGTAAAGAGCAGAACTAGAATCAAGGAATCAAAAGAACAGAACAGAGCATATGGAAATCCAGGAATGGATTACAGCAAAGGGGAAACTCTAGCGAGACGGGGGAAACTCTAGCGAGACGGGGGAAACTCTAGCGAGACAGGGGAAACTCTAGCGAGACGGGGGAAACAAGAGAAAAGCAGCTCCGCAGCCTCAATGGAGCCTGACATTTTCCCCCTCCGAATGAGCGGCCTCCGGATGCGAATAGAAACATCAACAGAATGATGGTCCACTCTCTGACGGGAGCACTGTGCAAGTCAACCCAGGAACCAGCATCTTCAGGATTACGGAATCTCTTCAGGAGAGTCCTTTGGCGACCAGCAATACCGCATTGCTGGCTGGATTCACCATGTACGGATTCCCTGGTCATAGTGAAGGTTCTTTCCACCATATGGAGACTTCCAGACAGGAACACGCTGGGATGGATGCGGAAATAAAAAACGATGGAACTGTGGCATTGCCTGGGGGAATCTCTCGAAGCCACCTTAAAGAGCGACCACTGGCAACCAGCACTACCACTTTGCTGGCTGGAGTCACTACGTACGGATTCCCTGGTCATGGTGAAAGTCCACTCAATAGCAGGGGCTGGAAATCAGGAACGCTGCTTAGCAGACCGACCTCCTCCAAGACAGGAATCAGGTTAACTGAACAGGGATGAGGAAGCAGACCCAGGTCCAGAAACAGGTATACTTCATAACAGGCAGGAAGAGCTGACAGAATACTGGAATCAGAACGGAAAAGCAAAGTCCAGGCAGAAATGGCTGACGAGCCGAAAGCTCTGCAGTCTTCACTCTGCAAACTCCCGGCCTTTTGCCTGTGACCATATGTCAGGAACCGGGTCCATACAGACGACTGTAATGACCCAGAGCGCCCAAAGATGGTGTTCATGAGTGATTGCGCAGTAGCAGAGTAAGAGAGGGCCTGGTGCGGGGCGACTGCACTCACCCAGGATGATGAGCACCTAGGGTTATGCAGCCACATACCAGCACCCTGACAAAGCAGCAGATGTTGTCCAGAACAAAACAAAGTGATATCCTACAGGCACCCTGGTGCAGGCATGAGACATAGCACTAGAATCATGTGCAGGATGCTGCAGGCTGGGAGTATGGAAGCTAAGCAGAATAACAGGAGAAACATAGCAAGCAAGGGACAGGGAGACCAAGCAAGAAACATAACCAGACAATACATACATGGCACAGGACACAACAAAGGACAGGGAACAAGGCAAGAAACACAGGGAATGGAGTAAGGAGCCGAGATCCTCAGACGCTTCTCCTTTAAGCAAGGATAGGAAATCTCAATGGGATATGGGGAGAGGAGAGAAGAACTGAGATCCTGAGATGATTCAGGGAATAGAGGGCAAAGGCACATAAGAGACAGACAAACATGAATACAGACTAACAGGGACCCAAGCCAAACAAATGCAAAGGCCCAGTCTGAAGGGCAGAGCAGGTATATAAGGGCAGGGCTAAATTCAGGTAACGTGGTTTAGCTGTCCCATGTAATTAGAAAGGAGTGCTCCTAAGAGGGAAGGGTGGCCACTAGTGGCTGCAGGTAGACATGAGCATGAATAATTATCGCATGGTCCCTGACAGGATAAATTGGTCGAGTTAGGATGAGCTGTAGAAGTTGTTGGTCATTCAGATGACAGGATGAGAGTATTATGAAGAAAGGCTGTATGCTTCTCGAATGCAGTGGGTTGGAAGTTGGAAGAGGTAATAATGGTACAAGAAGTCTGGAGAGGAACAAACTCAGTCTTGGACATGTTGAGCTTCAGGTAATGCAACACCATCCATGATGGAATTCCAGAAAGACAGTCGGTGAGGCGAATTAAAAGAGAGGGTGAAAGGTCATGTATTGATCCCTCTGCCTCCATTTACAGCCTTTACAAAAACTGTTCATCTCAATGCTGACAGATCCAAAGACTCTGTCACAACCAGGAATGGACACAAACCAAACTCTAATAAACAAACGAAATAAACAAACTATAATGCATAATCATGAGCAAGGATAACGCTAGACCAGAATAACCAGCATAAAGTGAGAAATAATAAACTTACAAATAAAAAGAAAAATAGGATTGAAATTGGAGTCAAAGGGTTAACTAAAAAAAAAAAATACAAAAACATATAGTGCAAACTGATAGAAGATTGTTGTTAAAAAATAAATAAAGGGGACACTCAGACCAGTACTTCACGGGATGTTGACCTAGTGACGCACATACGTAGGTTGAGGGTGTATCTAGGGCTACCTACCTCTTATGGACTGCATAGTGTGCTACAATATATGCCGTGATTGCTTGGCATGAATATTACTTAATTTAATATGCAAATTAAAAACGATAAGCCTGAGAAATTAGACAGAATGGACAAAGGGGAAAAGAATCAGGAATATTAAGTCTAAAAAAACGCAATCAATTAGCACTTTCTATTCCCCTCATAGCCAATTAAGCCTCTCTGACTCACCTGATAAATCTCTGCTTGATCACTGTTCTGGTCAAATGGATTTTACCCAACCATCTTATATATCTCATAAAGATTTATCAGCAGCTTTATTCGAAAATTAAATCTGATTTGGAAAATAATCTGAGAGAGTATAAAGAAGAGATCCTTACTCTAAAGTTAACAATGCTTTCTCACACTCAAGAGATTTCTACACTTCAATCAATAATCAGGGATTTAAAAACACAAAATGATAATCTAAATATATAGATCAAAAAAATGGATCATAAATTAGCAGATTTTGGGGGGGCATGGCTAGCATTCAATCGAGGTGCACGTGTAACTGCTGAGCTCCGAGGCTTTCCTATATTTTCGCTGATTTACGGCTATCTACTCCGACCATGGGCAAGCACTTGAGGACCGTGGCTACTCCTAAACCTACAGGGGTCAAGGACAAACATTCTGGCACCTCCGTCTGGTCTTTTTTTCAAAGTTTCTCCGAATCGGAGCAAAGAGGCCTACCTGGCAAGATGGCGTCGTCCCCTCCAAGTCCATGCAGCACTCGCTCTGGCTCCCCATCTGTGGCCGAGTCAGAAACTCTGCCGCTCTCACAAGTGGATCCGGCTTGGCGGGAGGCAATGAAAGACCTGCCTACCAAGGCAGAGAAGTCGGACACTATCGGGCGTACGAGAAGACCTGCAAGAGATTAAGAAGAATCTTACACAACTGGGGGACCGCATATCAGCATTGGAGGAAGACAAAGATAAAGTACAGGTCACGATGGATGAAATCTCCGGTACTGTCTCACAACAACAAGACACTATCACACGACTCCTGAGACAGATGGAGGACCTCGATAATAGAGGGCGTAGGTCTAACCTCCGCGTCCGGGGCCTCCCAGAGTCTATCCCTACTGCGGACATAATATCCACTCTCACGTCCCTTTTCAACAGGATTCTGGACAGACCTGAGGATTCCTCGATTGCTCTCGATCGCGCTCATAGAGCGCTTAGGCCCTGAGGCCCTGACACACAACCTCCACGTGACATAGTTTGCTGCCTTCATGAATACCGCACAAAGGAATTAATTCTACAAAAATGCAGATCGAAAGTACCTATTCTCCATGAGGGACATACCATCTCCATTTTTCAAGATCTCTCCACTATTACGTTAAAGAGTAGGAGGATGCTGCGCCCACTCACCATGATGTTAAGGGAGGCTTCAATCCCATATCAGTGGGGATTCCCCTTCTCCTTGATTGCAAGAAAAGGCACACAAGCAGTGATTTTACGTCATTCTACAGACTTACCTGAATTTCTGCAATCCTTGGGACTTCCTCCTCTGGAGTTACCGGAATGGTCGTCTTCAATTCCTCCATTTCATCGATTCCGAAAGCCGGCTGGTCATCTCTTCCACAGCGTCGCCATCATCGAGAGGGATCAATAACACCGCTACTGAGACCGGCTGAGTACCTTTGCCTTCTTCCGTAGTTTACATCACATCTCTGCTGCCTACAGATTTGCCCACTAACTTTTTTACACTGGGCCATACCATGTTCTTTTCTCGACTTTTTTGTTGGCACCAATTCACACACGATTTCTGTACATTTTTTTATTTTATGCTCCTATTGATGTGGTACTTCCTTTCCATACACACATATGCTGCTCTACACCCAGTTATACATATATGCTGGTATACATTCACCCTTATGCAGATATGGCCCTTTTTATTACACACCCTCCACACACTTCACACCCAAGGAAGCCTCTCTGAGTGCACGTCACTCCTTCAGTTAGTACATCTCCTTTTTCTTGAATTTTGTTTAAATTTTCTTTAAATTTCATGGTACCTCTTTTACGTTCTCACATGTTTTCACTACACTGCTACAGATACCCCCAGAGCCTACCACTCAGCGTTCCTTTGGTCTCTGTCCTGTGATCTGTGCCCAGTTTTATGGTCACAATGCTCATTTGTTGATGCCATGGCATCCAGCTCTTGTTATTTTAATGAGAGTATGTTTCATTTTTTTTGTTCTGTTTCTTGCTCCGATAGCATTGTCTACTCCTGCTGTTATTGATATTCATCTTACCTTGTCGTTGCACCCATACGATCCTGCCAGTTGCCACCAACATGATGCTCAAGATCCTATTAAATTGATTTCCCTTAATATCAGGGGTCTCAATAAACCCGAATAGAGATCCAAACTATTTGCAGAACTTCAACGTACTAAATTTAAAATAGCTTTTATACAAGAAACACATTTTAAGGCCACTAGGGAACCCAAATTAACTAATAAACAAGTTATCTCCTCTTTTACTTCTAGTAACTCAGAAGCCAAATCACGAGGAGTGGCTATTCTTCTCCATAGACATTTGCCCTTTCGTAAATTGGATAGCTGGCAGGACTTGGAGGGCAGATGTCTTTTTATCAAAGAGTTTTTAGGCACCCATAAAGTCACCTTGGCCAACGTGTATGCCCCTAATCGCCATCAATCTCGATACCTCACAGTGATCTTGAAAAAAATTTATGTAATTCCAAGAGGATATGACTATTTTAGGGAGTAACTTTAACATGACTTTTGATCCCACACTTGATAACCCTACTGGTACCTCTTCTGTTCCCCATACACAGATAAACCGGGTCAAGCGGCTAATGCATTTGGCACAACTTATAGATGTTTGGAGGATGCAACACCCCACATCCAGAGACTACACGTTTTACTCTGCCTTACATGACACGTAAAGACACTTTTTTCCTTACACACCACCACCTCCCTACACTCCATACTTCTTCCATTGGCCCTGGCGTCCTGAGTGATCACGTGCCGGTCTTCATGACCATCAAACTTGCTTTGTTTCCCATTAGACCCTGTGTTTAAATGAAAACATTCTCTCAGACCCCGCACTCTCCTCAGACGTTGCTGAGAATTTACATTTATACTTTATAGAAAATATAACCCGGGGATACCCTTACCCACTCTGTGGGAAGCTCATAAAGCGGTTGTTAGGGAAAAATGTATACAAATTGGTTCTCATCTCAAGAAGCTAGCGTTAGCAAATACTCTTGATTCAAAAATCAAAAAGATAACGAAATTGGAGAGAATGCATAAATCTCAATGTAACCCCTCTATTTTGACACAATTAGACACCCTTCAATCCCAATTAGCCACTATCACAAATAGGCATCTTAAACGCCAATATCTTCTAACGAAACAACACTTTTATGAATACGGGGACAAATCAGGTAAACTGCTGGCCAGAGCCCTCAGAGCACAAAACGCAAATCACTTTATAGTGCAAATTCGCAATGATAGAGGCAGGCATGTATCCTCAACTCCTGATATAGCGGAATGCTTCCGCAAGTACTACCAGGGACTATACAACTTACCATCAGTGCAGGAGGCCCTTCCCAACTATATACAGGTCTTAGACGCATATTTAGACAAACATCTTCCACGCCCTTTGGGACCCGAGGAATCAGAACTTATTAACGCTCCCATTACACTTCAGGAGGTTGGAGATGCCGTAAAATCCACTCAACAAGGCAAATGCCCAGGGCCAGATGGCTTACTATTGCATATTACAAGAAATTTCTCCCTATTTTGGGCCCACACCTGGTGAATATGTTTAACTCCCTGACGTCGGGTTCTCATTTCGACCCGCAGTCCAACTCGGCCCATATTTATTTAATATTGAAACCAGACAAACCCTCTGATATTTGTGGCAGCTACAGCCCTATTTCTTTACTCAACACAGATATTAAACTACTGGCCAAAATTCTAACCCTAAGATTGTCACCATATATTCCGCGTTTTATACACAGGGATCAGGTGGGCTTTGTACCCGACAGGGAGGCTAGGGACAACACCACCAAGGTCATCAATCTTATCAATTACTATACACATATGCACCTTCCTCTTACCCTGACCTCGCTAGATGCAGAAAAGGCCTTCGACAGGGTGGCCTGGCTTTACCTCTTTCGGGTATTGGAGAGACTGAGACAAGGACAACACTTTTTTAGTTGGATTGGGGCTCTGTATCACAACCATACAGCAATGATCAAAGTCAATGGGCTCTTATCTCAACAGGTCACCCTGTCAAACGGCACTAGACAGGGTTGCCCACTGTCACTGCTCCTTTTGGTGCTGGGGATGGAGCTAAATCCTCCATTATGGGCATTCCTGTTGCTGGGGTTCAGCATAAATTGGCAATTTACGCGGATGATATGCTGTGTATTAATTCCAATCCGCTATAATCCCTCTCCCACATGCTTGTAGAATTGCAAACCTTTGGCAAACTCTCCAATTATAAGATAAACCTTCCTAAATCTGAATTACTATGTTGCAACAAATTCCCGTTCAGAGTGTGCACCCAAGCTATATCTTACCTGGGTCTCCAGATACCAATAGACCTCTCCCTTCTCTTTTCATTGAACCCTGCCCCTTTACTGTCTCTGCCGATCTACGGAGGTGGGACTATAACCATGTTTCATGGTTTGGTTGGGTAGCCGTAATAAAAATGAATATTCTCCCTAGATTTTTATATTTGTTCCAAACTCTACCCATTTTTATCCCTCGTTCATTTTTCAAGAATTGTCATCAGTTCTTTCGGTCCTATGTCTGGTGCTCCAGGTCTCCTAGACTATCCCACTCACATTTAATTAGACCTAAATCAAAAGGTGGATTAGGGTTACCGGACCTAGAGAAATACTGGCAGGTGGCACATCTCCGTAGAGTTGTGGAATGGTCTATATCGGTTCCCAAACAGTGTTTGGAAATTGAG
Organism: Spea bombifrons; assembly: GCF_027358695.1. Lineage (NCBI taxonomy): Eukaryota > Metazoa > Chordata > Amphibia > Anura > Pelobatidae > Spea > Spea bombifrons. Next base: position 42,898,535 of record NC_071091.1, read on the forward strand.
GAGGCCTTTGTGGGCTTACCACGTCATTGTCTCCCTTGATTACCCGATTTCAGGAAACACATAAACATTAAAACTTAAGTCACTATTGCCTCTACTTTGAGGGTTTTTGGGAAAATACTGAAAGAGGGTGTTTTAACCTCAAATCCGAGCCCCCTCTATCCTATTATACCCAATCCCAATTTACCCCTTAGTATGACGGTTAACCGCTCTGCACTTAAACCCTCTCTCCCATGGAAGTTGGTCCGTTTTCACTCTATGTTTATAGGTGACACTCATCTCAGCAGTGACCTTTTATGGCAAACCATCCCTTACATTTTATAGCTTCAATTCCCAAGACTCCCTCCCGTTTAGACCATTATCCAAATTTGAATCTCTGTGCTCTACTAGCTCAGAGACTCCACACTTGTTCTCAGCCTTATATGCTCTCCTTCTGGAATCCGCTTCCACGTCAAAACCCTACTTTCTGAGCATGTGGGAGGGGATCTCTCTATTTCACCAACACCCCAGGAGTGGGACAGAGTATTGTTTGCTACCCACAGGGGCTCCATCTCTAGCAGGATTCAGGAATGCTCATACAAGCTTTTGACAGACTTGAAGGTGGTGGAATGGGTAGGTGGTATGGACTTATCTTTCAGGCCCGAGGCTGTCTTATTACACCTCAAACTCTCTACAGCAACACACTTATAAGAGATCACTCACAATTCACGCGACACTTCTAGGATAGGTAGGTACACCAGACGGTACTTATTTTGGGATTCTGTTCTGTATGTATATTTTCTGAATTTTATTTGTGATATATTTCATTACTACATGAACCGACATTTTGATTCTGTTCTGGAGTGATTGCTTTCTGAGCTTTTGGGTTTGTTTGTTTCTAGTTGATTTTGTTTATTTTGACTCAGTTTGACCCCGCAAGGCTCAAATCTCACCGTCCAGCTGCGCATGCTGGGCTTGTCATGCTGAGTCTCACATTGATGTACATTTTAGGGATTCATGTAACACTATCTGTTTTGACGTCTCTGTGACATCTGGATGTATCTGTTATTTGCTTTGAAAAGACGAGTGTATTGAGTCATATTTTGACTCCATCTCGTCATGCAAGGCTTAACCTCACCATATGGCTGCACATGTTAATCTATGTATTCTCTCTGATTGTCGATATACTACGGGGTTTGTCCTGTGGAATCTCCCGTTCATGTACATCCTACTGTCTCATGTGCCATTGACTGTATACACTTCTCTACAACATCTGGATTTTGTATCTTTGCATTGTTCATGCATTTTACCCTGCTCAATAAACGGAGAATTGAGAAAAAATAGTAGATTTGGGGGACAGATCCAGAAGGAAAAATCTGAAAATTGGAGGCGTTTCAGAAGAAATTCTAAATCTAGAACAGTATATTAAAGATCTTTTGGCTACATATATAGATCCTAAACTTCGGTTCACTATCAATTGAGAAGGTTCACAGACTTCCTAGACCATTTAACTCTACACAAAAAGATATTAACAGAGACATTATAGTCACTTTCGCTAATCTCTGGATAAAAGATCTGTTTTTTAAAGAATGGAGGAAGAACCCACAGAAAAATAAAAAGATTGCATCTTGCACCTTTGCGGACCTTTCATGGATTCCCCATAAAAATTCGGGTTACCTATAAAGAAAAAGTTCATATTTGCTATGACCCGGAACAGCTCAAAATTAAATTGAATAATTGGGGTTTGACAAAATGAAATTCTCGACAAAAATATTAGAATATGTTGAAGAAGTTTATTTGTCACAAAGATTTTTTTTTCTTTTGTCACTAATTTTTGCCTTATTCTATATGAGATGCTTCAGGTGGGAGTTGTTGACACATGGATTTGTATGATTTATAATCTAATTTAAGTGCACAATATTTTTATAAGCGCTGTAAAATAATGGTTACTATTGGTTTTAAGCGAATATAAAGACTCTCTATATGTTATATGTCAATTGTTAGGGATTTTATGTAGCTATTGTTTGATGTTAAGCCCTACGGACCCCCTTTTGTGACTCATGCGGACCTTTGCCTAGCCATGTTAAGTGATTATTTGACATGACTTTATGAACAACTTTCTTATGACCCTTAAATTAGTAACAATTAATACACAATGGTTAAACTCACAATATAAAAGATCATTTTTATATGATCTTTTGATAAATGAAAATATTGATATAGTATTCATCCAAGAATCCCATTGGAAACAACAACAAGCCCCTTTATGGAAATATCGTAGATATCCGCATATATATACATCTTCTCTAATCGGGAAAAAGAAAAGAGGGGTCGCCATTCTTATATCACAAAAAATTAAATCTGAATACATTTTACACAAATCAGATAGAGAGGGCAGACGGATAATCTTAATTTGTAAGATAAATGATATACGTTTATGGCGCTTTATGCCCCTTCAGAACAGAGGCATATCTAAGGTATGGCACCTATGGCTCGTGCCATAGGCGCCTTTCGAAAGAGGGGCGCCAGTGAGCGGCGTCTTTTTTTATTTTTTGATGCGGAGGAGAGAGAGGGGCGCCTAGCAACCGCTCGGCGCCCCTCATTCTCCTCCACGAAGCCTCTACCTCCCGTCCCGGCATTTCATGCTGAGCGCCGGAATATGACATCATATTTCGGCACTCAGCAGTGAAGCAGCGGGCACAGAGAGCGTCTTTTACATGCTGTCTTTCTTTTTTTTTTTATGCGGAGGAGAGAGAGGGGTGCCTCCTCCACGAGGCCTCTGCCTCCGTTGCGTTGCCAGCATGACGCCATATTTCGGCGCTCAGCAGTGAAGCAGCGGGCACCGCAGCAGAGCAGGAAGACAGAAGTCTTGTGCTCCCGTCACTGGACCTAAAGGTGAGAGAAGTACAAAGGGGGAGAGGGTAGATAGTGAGTAGGGGGAGGGAGAGGGGTTAGAAAGTGATAATGGAATGAGGGAGAGCATGAGCTAATATGTGGTTGAATTGTCTGAATGAGGGAGAGCATGAATTAATGTGTGGATGAATTGTCTGAATGAGGGAGTGCATGAGTTAATATGTGGATGTATTGTCTGAATGAGGGAGAGCATGAATTATCTGAATGAGGGAGAGCATGAGTTCATGTGTGGATGAATTGTCTGAATGAGGGAGAGCATGAGTTAATGTGTGGATGAATTGTCTGAATGAAAGTGTGAATTAGTAATTGCGGAAGGGCAAAGATGGCACTAGCAGGAGGTTTGAGCCTTGGGGACCAAGATGGCACAGGCAGGGTGTATATGGGAATAGAATGGCACAGGCCGGACTGTTTGGGGACAAAGTTGACTTGTGCTGGGTTATTTGGGGACAAAGATGGCAAATCTTATGCGTGTAATCTGGCTGCTGGTCAGGTTCTATGTGGGCAGTGTGGACGCCAGGGCTGGCTTTGGGGTGTGCAACCTGTGATCTATGCCTGTAATTTAGGGGTTTTTAAATATACCTTTAATGCCGTGTTTTTATGTGAATTTCAATTGATCTATACATGCAAAGCTGGGTTTGTGTGTTAATGTGTTGATCTATACCTGCTATCGGCAGCAGGGTCTAATATTTATATATATATGGGCAGCAGGGGCTAATAAATGGGTTTTAGATATTTGGACATGGGGCGCAATTTCAGTGCTTTCCATAGGCGCTATTTTCAGTAGATACGCCTCTGCTTCAGAATCAGTGTCTAAATTTATTAATGACTCAATGGAAGCCTTAGAAAAAATTGCAAAAGGTCTTGTTATTATAGGGGGGGGACCTAAACTGTATTCAAGATTATAATTTAGACCGGAAATCATTAAAGAAAACAGAATCATATGATAATCGACTAAGGAAAAGAGCAGAAACCTTTACAATATCTTTATCAAAACATAACCTATATGACGTCTGGCGAACGCTCCATCTAGGAGAGTCAGACTATACCTTTTATTCAGCTCCACATGGGTCATATTCACATATAGATTGTTTCTTTATGTCAGGATTAACTCTGGATAGATGTTCCTCCTTGAAGATAGGCAATATCACCTGGTCAGATCATGCACCGGTTTTTATTCAGATCTTAGATAAACCAAATTGTAGGAGGCGATTGAATTGGTGCCTAGATGAACAAATATTAAAATCAGATGAGGATAAGAAAGAGTTATGTCATTTAGCGAAGCAATTTTTAGAAATTAATGACACAGGAGAGACCTCAACGAGTACCTTATGGTGCGCAATGAAATGTTTCCTCAGAGGCCATCTAATCAAAAAATCCAGGGGGAGAACTTTGACAGATTTACACATCGCTATAGCAGAAAGGGATAATCCTAATAAAACTAAAACTGCCACAATAAATTCTATTAGATCAGAAATAACTGCAAAGCTACAAGCCAAAGCGAATGTGATTTTGTCCCGTTTAAAACAAAAATGGTATTGCAGTAATAACAGTATATGTCGGGATCTAACTAATAAGCTTAAAGCTCAAAATCAACACTATAGAATTAAACAAATTAACTTAAATTATAAAATTTGTTTATCACCATCTCAGAAAAGAGAGGCATTCAAAACCTATTACGAATCACTTTATAACCTAGAAGATCTGAACAATTCTGAAACACAAATATTCTTCTATTTAGAGAAATTGGCTCTTCCTAAAACAACACCTGACCAATTGGAATCTTTAAATCAGCCCCTTTCTATTACTGAGATTACAAAAGTAATAAAAACTTTGATTCCTGGGAAAGCATCAGGGCCCGACGGATTCTCAGCGTTATTTTATAGAATTTTTGATTCTATAATATTACCAATTCTTAAAAGATTACCGTATATTCCGGCGTATAAGACGACCCCCAACTTTTCCAGTTCAAATATAGAGTTTGGACTATACTCGCCGTATAAGACTACCCCTCTACCCAGTACAACAACCAGCCAATCACGGCAAGCGATGTACCTTACCGATGATTGGCTGGTTGTTATACAGACATATACATACATACACTGCCCTTACACACACACACACACATACATATATATATATATATCTACACATACTAAGATACGCCTGTCCGTACATACACATTTATACACTGCCCTCACCACACACCCCTGCCTTTACACACACACACGTATATATAATATATATATATATATATCTATTTATATCTATATATATATATATATATATATATATATATATATATATATGGGATATATATATATATATATATATATATATATCATATATATATATGATATAGATATATATATATATATATATATATATATATATATACAATGGGGCAAAAAAGTATTTAGTCAGCCACCAATTGCGCACGTTCTCCCACTTACAAAGATGAGAGAGGCCTGTAATTTTCACCATAGGTACACTTCAACTATGAGAGACAGAATGAGACAACAAAGTCCATAAATCATATTGTCTGATTTTTAAAGAATTTATTTGCAAATTATGGTGGAAAATAAGTATTTTGCAAGAATTATTTTGCAAGAATTTATTTGCAAATTATGGTGGAAAATAAGAATATACGGTATATGATGAAGTAGGGGACTATGGAGTCTTTCCATCTGAAATGCTAGAGGCCTCTATAACCCCAATATTGAAATCAGGGAAAGACCCAACAGTAGTTACTATTATAGACCATTTTCCCTTATAAATTTAGATGTTAAAATCTTTTCTAAAATATTAGCTGAAAGACTCAAAAAGATTATCCCAAACCTTATCCATTCAGATTAAACAGGTTTTATCTCAGGCAGATCAGATGAGGACAATACTCGCAGAATCTTTAATATATTAGAAGAAATTCATCATAGGAAAATCCCTTCAGCCTTACTAGCATTAGATGCAGAAAAGGCTTTTGACAGAGTTAACTGGAAATTTATGAAAGCAACTCTCCATGCATTTGGTTTAAGTGAATCATTTATAAGGCTTATTATGGCACTATACTCTTCTCCCACTGCTAGGATAAAAGGATTAGCAATTGACTCAAAACTCTTCAAAACGGTACCCATTGATTTATGCTTTAACTATGGAACCTTTAGTGGTGTCCATTAGGAATCCACAGGAGATACATGGCATAGAAATAGGTTCTCGGGAACATACAATAACACTATATGCAGATGATGTACTTTTATCGTTATCTCTTACAGAATCCTTGTATCCCTCACTTTTAGAAGAAATAAACAAGTTTTCACGTATTTCTAATTCAAAAATAAAATTAGCAAAGACACAAGCAATAACTTTAAATCTGAACGAAATGCAGCAACAATCCCTCACAACGGAAAATAATGCAATCAAAATTCAGAGTATAGTGGAATATTTAGGTATCAAAATTTGTAAAAATCTTCCTGACATTTCTTTAAATTTTGGGTCCTTGTTAGATTAGATAAAGTGTCAAACCTCTAAATGGAAAAAAAAATAGAATTATCATGGCTGGGGCGAATTAACATTCTTAAAGCCTATCTAATACCAAAAATATTGTATCTGTTTAGATAAATACCTTTATAAGGTCCCTAAACTCATATTGAAGGGTTTTGATAAGCTGTTTGCAACATTTGTATGGGCAGCAAAAAAAAATAGGAAAACAGTAAAGACTTCAAGTACCGGTACAAATAACTGTATCTTAAAAATTGCTACATAGAAAATATTACATGGGAAATAGCTGACAATTTAAGACATATATAACTTAAGACATAGAACCTATAAAAAGTATATGTCCTATTATAAATAATCTTAATTATAGAAATATAAAAAAATTAGACTTGGGCACCAGGGGGCTCTTCGTGTTCGTCTTCGTACTCGTCTTCGGAGAAAAAAAAAACTTTGTATTCCGCGAATATTCGCCCGTTCCTGTCTTCTTTTCTGGCGAATATTCTTGGACATTCTTCGTGCTCGTTTCATCTTTGTTTTCTCCAGGCTGCGTAGCAGGGATTAATACGGGGTTAAGAACACATCGGAGCAGCAGCAACAGCAGCAGATGCGTTCGCGCCGTGAAGGTACGTGTGTGCGACTCTATTGGTCGCCGGAAGGGGGCTGGTCTGGCATCAACAAATAAATTGCAGAACTGCAGAATGCATCTCATTCGTTGATGGCAGGCGAGCCCCCTGCCGAAACGACCAGTAGAGTTGCACACACGTACCGAGGTGTACTGTACACAATACACATTGCCCGAAACTGAGGGCCAAGTTCCTCCGAGCAGTTGTCTTGTCTGAGACCTAGACAAATGCTCCAAGGAACTTGGCCTCCTTTTTATCATACACAGTCACACATCCATAGATGTTTAACCCCTTCCGTACTGGGACGTACCTGGTACTTCCTGGTTAACAGTCACCGGTAGACCGGGACGTACCAGGTACGTCTCCTCCAAAAAACGCCCCCACATCACCACAATCGCGGTGATCGTGGGGGCGCTGCTGCTGGTGTCTGCCCAGGACTCCTGGGCAGACAGCACAGCCTGTCTAAACCCGCCCCCAAGCCTACGATCACTCCCACGGAGTGATTTTGTAGGCAGAAACAGCGATTGCAGAAAAATCTGCAATCGCGGTTTCAGCTGCCACAGGCAGCTTCAGGGAATGGGGGGGGTGTTGAATGGGTCCCCACACAAGTGTGGGGACCTGATCCAACACCCCCCTGCTGCCTGATCGCTCCATGAGAGCGACAGTGCAGCGTTAACCCCTTCAATGCCGCGATTGCGGCATTGAATGGCGCGATCGCGGCATTGAAGGGGTTAATTGCCGTTTTGTAGGGGGCTCTGCTGCTGGTGGTCTGCCTGGAAGCCCAGGCAGACCAGCAACAGCAAAAACGAGCCCCCAGAAGTCCTCTGATCAGTCCTGTAGGACTGATCAGAGAGACTCCTCCCCTACAATCTCCAGTCTATTGGAGATTGTGTCCCAGCTGCCAGAGGCAGCTTCAGGGACAGGGAGACAGGGTTCTTTGGTCTCCACATGAGTGTGGAGACCAGCCCCCCCACCCTTGCTCAGTTAACCCCTACCCCCCCTCTTCCTCAATTAACCCCTTCAATGCTGCGATTGTGTATGACCCCCCATCGCAGCATTGCAGGGGTTAATATTAGTCCCCACAAGCTTGTGGGGACTAAATATCAGTCAATGCTGTGCTTCAATGGAGCATCAGCATTGAAAGAGTTAAAAAAAATAAAAAAATAATAATAATAAAGAAAAATAAAAAAAATTAAAAAATAAATAAATAAATTAATAAAATAATAATAATAAAAAAAAAATAACAGCACTGACCTGAAAGTCCAGGGTGCTTCCAGGTCAAATGCTGGGCTGGGCTGGGCTGATCAGATCGCTCCTAGCCAATAGGAGTGATCGGATCATTATGGCAGCCCATGGATGACCCTGCTCTACAAAGAGAGAGGGGTCATCTAGGTTAATTATGAAAAAACACAAATTATTAATAAATAAAAAAATCATAATTATTACCTGATCACTTGTCGGTGACATTTTAAGTCGCTGATTATTGATCGGTCTCCCTGATTGATGTCAGCGGCCTAAACCTGTCACTTACAAGTAATCTGATTAAAAAAATATTTAAAAAAATGTAAATGCACATGTTCCAGTTTTGCCCTCATAGCTTCCTCAAAAAATGCATGAACCATGCATGTGAGGCCTTGTTGGAATCATGGGATGTTGGTGAACAAAATGTGGTGTTTTCTTCCACTGTTGCACTTATGCTGTGCAAGAAATTTAGTGCAACATTGAAATGTATGCGTTAAAAATGCAATAAAATAATTTCCCTGTGAAGTTTGGCAGACATCAGTGAAGAAATGGCTGGCTGAAAACTGTCAAAACTACCCTAGTTGAACACCTTGACTCGTCTACTGTTCATAAATATATACTTTTATGGGGTAATTTACAGTGGGGGGCTTCCAAAATGTCCCAAATGGGATATGGGCCCAGGAAACCAATTTCTGAAAATTCCAAATTTGAAAACTAAAATGCACATGTTCCAGTTTTGCCCTCATAGCTTCCTCAAAAAATGCATGAACCATGCATGTGAGGCCTTGTTGGAACCGGGGGATGTTGGTGAACACAATTTGGTGTTTTTTTCTGCAGTTGCACATATTCTATACAAAATATAATATAAAATCTAAAGCAACATTGCAACATATGCAAAAAAAAACAAAAAAATATAAAAATACCTCAAAATTTGGCAGCAATTGGCGATAAAATCCCTGTTTGAAAAGTGTCAAAATGACCCTAGTTGTACACCTTGACTTATCTACTGTTCATAAACATATAATTTTGGGGGGATAATCAGTATCTGTGACAACTATTGCAGTTATTAGTCTACCATGCCAAATTTGAAAAAAATTACATTTCAAAAACGTAATGCATGCCTTGCAATATTTGCCCTATACTGGTCAAAATAGATAAAAATCCTGGCCATGTTGGGTGGTTTCCAAATCAGGACAACTTAATGAATATATTTGGGATAATTTTTTCCCATTGGTTCAATGTGTGTACAATTTGTATGTATACAAAACTGTAAAAAAAATGCTTTTTTTTCATTTTTTCCCCACTTTTTCCAGTTTATTTCAAACAAAACAATGTACTACCCAGCTTAATATGGTTTCAAATGAAAGCCCTACTTGTGCTGAAAAAAACAATATATGATTTGTGTGGGTGCACCAATTGATAAGAGAGAAATTACAGTTGAAGAAAGACATGGCAAAAACACAAAAACGGCTCTGGTCCTTTAGCGACACGTTAGTATCAAAATCCCGGTCCTGAAGGGGTTAATAAAAGAATAGGGATTATTTTACATTTTTAAATTGATTTTGGACCACTTGTAATACATGCATAACATTTGCTACCTATTTATAATGGCATACTTTGCAACAACCCAACTTTTACTGGACAGGACTGGAAAAAAGCAGGACTGTCCACGAAAATGTTGGGTGTGCTGGCAGGTATGCGAATGGAAAAATGTTGGACAAGAACTAAAAAATAGCTTAGGGTTAATGTACGATTATTTTTAAGATTATTAGCAGTGCACTGTTTTGGTTAAAGATATATTATGTCTAAATAATAATTTAATTTTAATTTTAATGGGTTTATTTAAATTTTATTTTAAAGTTATATTTATTATTATTTACTTTATTATATTTATTTAATGTTGTAGTGCTACCCTACCCAGCTATACCTATGTGTACTAGCATACCTAGTTTAGCTAAATTTGATGGGACAGGAAAAAAGCAGGACTGTCCCTGAAAAAGTTGGGTCTGTTGGCAGGTATGTGAATGGAAAAATGTTATAGGGTGAAGCGTGCGTTATAGCGTTAATGCTAGTGAGTGTAGAAGTGAAGTCCAGGGCAAATAACAGGAGGAAAGGTCCTTGTGATTTGTGAATAGTACATGTGTGTGTTATGTGTTATGTCACTGTGTTATATGTGTTATGTGTTATGTCATTGTGTTATATGTGTTATTGTGTGTGTTATGTTTGGTAGGTTGTGTATCAGACGGAAAAAAATGAAATGGAAATGGAAAAGGAAATGGAAAAGGCGAATGAGTGGACAATTGGTGACCCACTCAACTGTTTCACCCCAGGGCAAAGCATCCAAACAACTCCTAGATGTGTGGCAGCGGACTTCCAGAGCTCAGACGCAAGGCCCTAGCGTAAGCTGGCTACTCCGGCACAGATAGCAGGCGTTGCCACACCACAAACAGACGCAGCCAGGGGGGAGAAACTGCCCTTACCATTAGGGACATTTGAGGCATGACACTAGCCAGGAAGGGAACTGGCATTGAAGAGACGCTGGCACCACCACCAGCAGCAGCAGAAGCAGCATTGGGAAAGTTGAATGAGTGGGCAATTGACGACCCGCTCACCTGTTTCACCCCAGGGCAAAGCATGAAAGTCTGTCAGTCCATGGCGTTTGGGAGCGGACTTCCAGAACTCAGACACCAGGCCCTAGCGTAAATTGGCTACTCCGGCGGAGGTAGGAGGTAGCAGGCGTTGCCACACCGCAAACAGACGCAGCCAGGGGGGGGGGAGAAACTGCCCTTACCATTAGGAACATTTGAGGCATGACACTAGCCAGGAAGGGAACTGGCATTGAAGAGACGCTGGCACCACCACCAGCAGCAGCATTGGGAAAGGCGAATGAGTGGGCAATTGGCGACCCGCTCACCTGTTTCACCCCAGGGCAAAGCATCCAAACAACTGTCAGTCCATGGCGTTTGGGAGCCGACTTACAGAACTCAGACACTAGGCCCAAGAGTAAATTGGCTACACCGGCGGAGGTAGCAGGCGTTGCTACACCACAAACAGACGCAGCCAGGGGGCAGAAACTACCCTTACCATTAGGGACATTTGAGGCATGACACTAGCCAGGAAGGGAACTGGCAGAGAAGAGACGCTGTCACCACCACCAGCAGCAGCATTGGGAAAGGCGAATGAGTGGGCAATTGACGACCCGCTCACTTGTTTCACCCCAGGGCAAAGCATCCAAACAACTGTCAGTCCATGGCGTTTGGGAGCGGACTTACAGAACTCAGACACTAGGCGGAGGTACTAGCGTAAATTGGCTACACCGGCGGAGGTAGCAGACGTTGCCACACCGCAAACACGTGCAACTAGGGGGAGAAACTACCTTGAACATTTTGGACATTTGAGACATGACACTAGTCAGGAAGCGAACTGGCAGAAAAGAGACGCTGGCACCACCACCAGCTGCAGCAGCAGCAGCATTGGGAAAGTTGAATGAGTGGGCAATTGACGACCCGCTCACCTGTTTCACCCCAGGGCAAAGCATGAAAGTCTGTCAGTCCATGGCGTTTGGGAGCGGACTTCCAGAACTCAGACACCAGGCCCTAGCGTAAATTGGCTACACCGGCGGAGGTAGCAGACGTTGCCACACCGCAAACAGACGCAGCCAGGGGGAGAAACTACCTTGAACATTAGAGAAAGAAAATTAACTTTCCAAGCTAAGAGCTGGGTAAACCAACCTGGGCAGATTGAATTTAAGAAAGGCAATCTGCTCCATCAGATGAGGTGCCATGCGTGAGCGCTGTGGACTCAGTATGCTTCCAGTCATAGAAAACATGTGCTCACTTTGAACAGTGGTTGGCGGACATGATAGAAGCTGCTGCGCAACCCATGAGAGTACAGGCCACACACTCTTCTTTTCATCCCACTAGCTAAGAAGATCAACATTAGGTGCAGAAGGAACTTCACAGAGGTAAAGTTTGACCATTTCAGCAGCACTTCTCTCCTTTCTGCTGCTAGCTCTGTCAGATGGTCCAACTATACTCCCAAGTGCCTCTTCCCAAAACGCAGCTGCTCCACTGAGCTGTGTTGTGATGCTTGTGGCACTGCTGCTGATGCTGCTGCTAGGAATAGCAGACCACATAATCTCTTCCTCCTCCTGCACCTCTCCCTCCTCGGACAGTATTCCCATTTTACGCTGCCAGTCACGCACCTTGTTGACCAATTGCTCCCGGTAGCTACTGAGAACAGTGAATTTCAAAGCTAGCTTTCCCTTAATTCTTGGATCGCAAAGGCACGCTAGCATCATTTCGGGACTCTCTTCCATGCGTTTGCGAAGGTGTACTTTTAGCAGATCCTTCAGCTTCATGACTATGGCTGCTACGTCAGGATGTAGAGTGCCACCTTGAACAGCCTCACAGTTTTCAAGGAACACATCCATCTTGCTGCCTAGATGGGAGAACACTGGGATTACCTGGGCCAGTCTGGCAGTGTTTGAGTTTAAATTTTCAGTGGCATCCCTGAATGGTTTAAGGACTGCTACTAGCTGGACGATCACTGTCCAATCCTCCCTATTCAATGGAGATGTAATCCCAATATTATGCTCTGAGGCAAGATTATGGATTGCCCTCTGCTGCTCCAAAATCCTCTCCAGCATGTCTAACGTGGAGTTTCACCATGTACTGACAACTTTTGAGGGAAGAGCAAGAGAGGTCAGGAGACCTCTCTTGCTCTTCCCTCAAAAGTTGTCTAGCCTTAACACTATGGTGAAAGTGCCCAGCGATCTTTCTGCACCGGGACAGAACTACTGCTGCTACATTAGTTCCTTCTGACATTGCTGCCTTGACTACAAGATGGATGATGTGGGCTGCACAGCGCACACCAACAATATGACCATCTCGCAGCGCTTTCACCATATTTGCACCTCCGTCAGTTACCACAAAACCAACTTCAGCATTGGTGCCTGCCTCTGCTCCCACCCAAAGGCTAAACATTTTCCTCATCGCATGCAGAATATTTTGGGAAGTGTGCTTTTCATCCATCACTTCTGCATGGAAAAGGAATGATCGGTAGCCTGCTGCAGCAGCTTCCTTGGGCACATGGGCTGCCACCAGTGTGCTGTCAAAGAAAGAAAGGCATGCTGCCCACTAGGTGCACTCCACAAATCTGTGAAATGAACACACTGACCAGCAGCCTTGGAAAGCTCCTCTTTCACTGCTGAAACACAGGACCGATACAATGAGGGGACAATGTTCCTGCTGAAAGTGGAACGTGACGGAACTGTATATTGTGGAGCCACAGCCGCCATCAATTGTTTGAAAGGCTCCCCTTCAATCATAGAGAAGGATGCCCCTCCAACAGCAATGAACTGACCAATAAGTCGCGTTACTTTATTGGCCTGCTGTTTGGACATTGACCTTTTTGATTGGAATGCCACAAATTGTTCCAGGGTGGGCTGGACATGCCGTGGTCTCTGGCTGCCAGCACTAGCTGCTGCTGCTGCTGCTATTGGCTCAGAAGCAGCTGTTGGGGTTTTTCCACGGCCACCAGCTATGCTGCCTGCAATAAGTTTTACTTCTGCATCTTTCCCCAATAGCTTTGGTTTGGGAAAACCCCTCTGAGTCTTGTTGCTAATTTGGCTCTGCTTGGTACCTTGCATGCTGCTTGTGGATGGGGAAGATGCTGCTTGGGGCAAAAGGCACTTCTTTTTACTCACTGGGCTAGTAGAAGTACTAGTTGTGCTACCCTTTTACTTTGAACGTGCTTCTGGTGCTTTAGGCTTTCCGTAAAAAACCATAGAGCTTGTGGGCCTAGCCGCACTACTACTGCCTGCTTTTGATGCCTTTCCTTTACTTGATGATCCTTCAAGCAATGCTTCCCCAAATAATAAGCGAGAGCTTGGCCTACTTGACCGACTAGACTGAAGCAAAGGCTGCATCTTAGAACTGGTGGTGGTGGTGGTAGATGGAGCTTGTCCCTCCTTAGTCCCAAAAGGAGGATCCATTTCAAATTTTGTGTTGTGTGTGTAGTGTAGTGTTTAAAAAAACTTTAAAAAAACTTAAAAACTTAAAAAAATAAATAAATAAAAAAAGGGGGATAAAAAAATTAAAGACTTTGAATTTACACGGGCCTAAGAGCCTCACCTACTACTATGCTAAACCTAAAGCTATATTTCTTTTTTTTTTATTTTTTTTTATTTTATAAACATAAAATGCAGGTTAATACATAACAATTTAAATTCTAATCGTCTTAGCAGCTTAATATCAAAATTATTATACTTATAAGAAATAGACAATATCTCTTCTGCATATAATGGACAACAAAAATATTACATCACATAGACATACAAAACTTACAGTTGATTCTATCTGTCTTTACTAGATTTAATTAGAAGAGCTCAGAGTGTGATTTTAAGGAGTAATCTTAAGTAGCTAATTTTCAATTTATGGATCTAATTTGCCATCAATCACAAGGTCTATCCATTCCTCCCATGATTTATACCTTTCAGGATTCCAAAAAGATTGAACTAATATTCCTTTTTCCATACGGAATTGATATAATAACTGAGATTTTATTTTGGTCCACAAAATTGGCGCCGAAGATCTCCAATTTCTGGCGATCTCTATTTTAGTTGCCGTTAGTAAATGGAGAAGGAATATTGTATTTTTTTTCTCGTTATTTGGCAGATTTAAATGGAGTAACGCTCTTTCGGGCGTTAATTTCCAATGTTTCACAAAAACATGGGCTAATTTGTATGAAATCTGTTGCCAAAGTTTTCGTATTGGGTTACAATTCCACCAAATGTGGACCATATCTCCCCTATCTGCACCACAACGCCAACAATTTGGGAGATTGGTAGGGAACATTTTTGCTAAAGCAAAAGGGACCAAATACCACCTGTTCATAATTTTAAATTGTAACTCATTTAAATTTAAACAATGTATATTTTTATAAGTGGTATTTAACGCTTTGTTCCAATCTTCAGTTTTGATTTTAATATCTAAATCTCTCTCCCATTTTGCTAGTGCTGGAGAAATACATTCTTTTTTACATAGCCTAATCAGGTTTAGGGCTTTTGTCAGTTGTTTCCTGCTATCCTCTCCTTCTACTACTTGTTTAAATAGGTTATAGACTGTTAAATTCCTATTTTGAGGTAAGGAGTCTAAAGATAGCTCTTAACCCTTAAATACCTGAAACAGTCCTCTATTGGGAGATTAAATTCTTGTTGGAGTTGATTAAAGGTCTTAAGTGTATCTCCCTGCATAAGATCTCTTATTGATATTATGCCCTTTTGTTTCCAACTGGATAGCTTTAAATTTTCATTCGAGTGTTCTATTATAGATAGTGGGAGACTAGTTATTATCAGATTTGCAAGTCCAAGTTTGGCTTTAACCCAATGCCAATTTCTTACAAGATGTTGAAGAGCTAGGCTGATTCCTGAATCGGTATATTCAATAGCTTTCGTAGAGGAGATCCAGAATAAAGACTGTATTTCTTTATGAGGGTATTTCTTTGGAAATTCTTCTCTATACCATAATTCCTGTTGCGCTTTATTATTTTGTGTCTGCATCGCATGTGTAAACAAGGCCGCTAGAGCATATTCTCTCACTAGGGGGAGTCCTAAGCCACCTTTATTCTTCTTTTTAGCCATTATTTGCTGTTTTAACCTAGGTTTTTTTGATCCCCATATGAACTTGTTAATATGTTGCTGAATTAGGTCTAACCAGCTTGCAGGAACCATATGCGGGATCATCCTGAATATATATAAGAATTTAGGCAAAATATATGAATTAGTTACATTTAGTCTGCCCCACCAGGAAATAAAAAGTCCTCGCCAATTCTTAAAAGAAACATTCATGTCTTTAATTAAAGGAAGGAGATTAATCTCCATCCAAAGTTTTGGCGTTTTATTAATTTTTATTCCTAAATAGGTTAGAGAGTCTTCGGCCCATTTAAAACCCAATGATTCAATTTGTTGTTTTTGAGTATTATCAAGGTTATAGGCAAGGGCAATCGATTTGTCAATATTTAATTTGTAATTAGATACAAAGCTGTACTGGTCTATCCAATTCATAATACGAATAACTGATGTTATTGGGTCTTTAACCGTCAATAATATGTCATCTGCGTATAATTTTATTTTTTGTGTACCCTCTTTTCCACATCCCTTGATGCTTTGGTCTGCTCTAATATCCCTTGCGAGTGGCTCCAAGGATAAAACATAAAGGAGTGGGGAAAGAGGGCAACCTTGGCGTGTGCCATTAGTAAAGGGAAACCATGACGATTTAATACCCGGACCTACCACTTTACCCGTGGGTTTATTATATAAAGCCATAATTGCCTGATGGATTCTTCCATAAAACCCAAAAGCCTTGAGTGTTTCGGCCATAAACCTCCAGCTGACCCTGTCGAAGGCTTTCTCAGCGTCTAACGACAGGGTCAGTTGGGGTATGGTTGTAGTCGGGTTCTTTTCAAAAATACCCGCTAAGGTTCTCACATGACTAACCGCTGATCGTCCCTTGATGAAACCAACTTGATCCACATGTATTAATTGTGGGAGGACTACGCTCAATCTTTTCGCAAGTATTCCAGCATAAATCTTAGCGTCTAGATTGAGAAGTGATATGGGCCTATAGCTAGTTAGTTCTTCTGGGTTCTTATTTGTTTTTAAAATTGGAATTATATTTCCACGAAGCAGTTCTTCTGGTAAAGCACCTTTTTCTATACATTCATTAAAGACTCTTACTAGATAAGGCGAAATTTCCTCTATAAAGGTATTATAAAAACTGGCATCAAAGCCATCTGGCCCTGGAGATTTATTTTGTTTTAACCCTCTTATTTCATTCTGGATCTCCTCTAGAGCGATATTATTGTTTAGGCTAACTAAAGATTCTTTAGAAAGTTTAGGGAAAGATCTATTTGAAAAATAATCCTGTAAATCTGACTCTGCTGTATTATCTGGTAGGTTATATAAAGTCCTAAAAGAATTATTAAATACTTGGCCTATTTCATCTGGGGCCATATAGGTCTTACCATTATGTATTATTTTAGAGATGTTTTTCTTTTCTCTCTTTTTCCTTAACTGATTCGTTAACATTTTATCAGCTTTATTTCCTTTATAATATCTTTTGGACTTTAATGCCATTAGTGCTTTATTAGTCTGTTCAATAAGCTTAATGTTTATCTTCATCCTTAAAACCTCAATTTTCTCTGTGTTACTTTTAGATGGAGTCTGTTTATTAATTATATTTAACTGAAATAAGGAAATGTACAAATCAGAAAGTTTATCTTGTGCTTTTCTTTTAGTCTCTGCACCTAATTTAATGAAGTGCCCCCTCGTCACTGCTTTATAGGTGCACCAAAGATTTGATGCGGACATTTCTTGCACATCATTTTCTGCGAAAAAAAGTTGTGTTAATCTTTTTATATGATTAATATCTGCCGGTTTCTTTATCAAATTATGATTTAGTCTCCAGTCATTACTTAATTTCTCTCCTCCTTGTTCTATATCCATAGTAATGAGATTATGATCTGACCATGTAATATCATGTATTTTAACATTTTTCACTTTGGATACTAAACTGCAGTCTCCCACAATTAAATCTATTCTTGAATATGCCAAATGTGTCTTTGAAAAACATGTATAATCTCTCTCTGTTGTGTGAAAAATTCTCCATACATCGTAGAGAGAGTGTTTTTTTAGTAATGCTTGCAAACGACGTGCTTGAGAAAGAATATTACGGTCAGTAGTCAATCTTTTACATGTCATTTTGTCTAACTGAGGGTCTAAAACACAATTAAAATCCCCCATCCAAATCAGCGGGCCCTGTTTTATTTTTAACGTTTTTTCCAAGAGTTTTGTTAAATAGGTTACTGAACCATTATTAGGTGCATAAACGTTAAGCAAAGTAAAAATCTTATTATTTATTTCAGCAATAATTATAATAAACCGACCATCTGGATCTAGTTCTTCATATTTGAATTTTACTTCTAGGTCTTTAGAAAATAATATAGCCACTCCTCTTTTTTTTTGTAATTTCAATGAGGCTTGTAAACATACTGAAAATCTTTGGTTACATACATTAATTTTATCGATTGTTCGCCAATGAGTCTCTTGTAAAAAGCAGACATTTATCCTATCTTTCCATAATTTATGAAATAATAAAGCCCTTTTTTGAGGAGAATTAAGGCCTTGGGCATTAATTGTGGCAAATTTAATCAGACCCATCTCATCCTCCAAATCACACGTCGAGTTTATCATATATAGGGAAGATTTAGAATCAACATAAAAATAAACGTTAACATACATAACAAAAAAAACATATACATGCAGGTAGGGTATCACCAGATAACTCTGCCTGCTTCCACAATCGATCCCCATATTATTATTGTGGAATAGTTTTGCCATCAATCAATGGCAGTGTGAAGCCCAGAGCAGATTCCCAAATGGGAAGAGGAAAGGAAAAAAAAAAAAAAAAAAAAAAAAAAGTGTTCTATAATTAATGTGTATATTTGTGCTATATAGCCGTGAATAATATCACCTAAATTGTGTAAAAATATTTAGTGATTGGTACAAGAAGGAGGTAGAAGAAAAAAAAAAAAAAAAAAAAAAGTGTTCTATGATTAATGTGTGAAATTATGTGATTCCTATTAATTAGGAGTTATTAAGTCTAATATAAGAAATAAAAGTGTTGTAAATCTCATAGAGTGAGTTTCTGTTTCTTCCATCTTTGATCAATCAACGCATAATGTGTAAAAGCAACAAAAAAAAAAAAAAAAAGTGTTCTATGATTAATGTGTAAGATTATGTGATTCCTAATTATTAAATCTAATATAAGAAATAAAAGTGTTTTAGATCTCATGGAGTGAGTTAATATCTTCATATATCCTGAGTGGTGATATATTATTGTGAAATTTATGTCCCTAAAGTGTTTCTGATTCTTCCATCTTGATCATTCAACGCATAATGTGTAAAAAAACAAAAAAAAAAAAAAAAACAAAAAAAAAAACAAAAAAAAAAAACCTAAACTCCCCCCCCACCTCAGATCTAATTTGAAGTAGTTCCCCCCCCCACCTCAGATCTAATTTGAAGTAGTTCTTTGTATATTATGGTCTTGTAGCCAATTTGTCAAGGTCTCAGGCGTTTCAAAGGTCCATGTTTTAAACTCATAAGTCAAAATAATTTTCACCGGAAAAGTCCATCTATACCGGATTCCATTTTGTCTTAGGATTTCAGTTGATTGCGCAAATTGCCGTCTTTTCATTCGAGTATAATATGATAAATCCGGAAACATTTTTATTTTATTAAATTGTTCTTGCGGTGTTACTTCTCTATAAGCTCTCAAAATTTTTTCTTTTATATTTAAATCTCTGCAATGAATAAGGACATCCCGGGGAATCTCTGAAGATAAATTAGCTGCTTTTGCTGTCCTATAGCAGCGTTCCCATATAGAAGCATGTTCTTCTTGTATTATTCCAATACTTGCTAAGTATTCTTTAAGGTATTTTTCCAAATTTTCTTTAGAGGTCGATTCTGTGATCCCCCTTATTCTTAGATTCCGATTTCTTGAGTGATCTTCTAAGTCTGCCAGTTTTTGCTCTAATATTTGAAGTTTTGTGTTATTTAGTTTGATGTTATCTTGATGATAATAATCAAACTAATGTTATCTCCGTTGAGGTTACGCCGGCGGTAAAAGCCGCGGTGGCATATACTGACGTATACCGCCAGGAAATTGGCGTCTCTGGAGGCCTGACATGCTCTGAAGGCCTGAGGGGCTGTTTAAAGAGCTTTGCTTTGATTGATGGCGGCCCCCAGAGAGATGAAAAGCTACTGACACTCGGAGGTGACGGCTTAATATATATATTCAATGCTGAAAAATGCTGAAAATAGAATGAGAAAGACGCTGATGGTCTCTCAAGAGATAATTTGTGCATCAAATCAAACACAGCCGGATATTTGACTGCTGCTGACTGTTGACTGCTGATTGCTGAGGCGATACATTTTTCCAGATAAGTTTTTTTTTTTTTTTTCTTTTTTCTCAATTATTTGCTCAACATTATATGGCAGTATAACTAACCGGATATATACATATACAAAATTTTTTTTTTTTTTTCCTTTGATACACACTTTTGCAAATTTATTTTATGAATTTGGTCTTTAAGTCCCATTGAGAAGACACTTCTAATATAAACCTATATGCTCAAACTGCAAGACTGTTTAAGATTATACTTACTACACGGGAGTACAACCTACGGATATATGTGCATATATATGTGCATATTAAATCCGCTGATACTCATTTTGTCATATATTTCTTCGAATTTTGTATCAGGAGGATTTTCTAATCTAAACTTATATGCTCCAATTCTTTTTATGAATTTGGTTTTTGTGTCATACCAAAAAGACACTTTAATATAAATCTATATGTACTTTAAGCTTGTTCAAGGATAAAGTCACCATGTGGCAGTAACACAATTATACGGACTTTTAGAATAAGTAAATCCTTTTTTTTTTTTTTTTTTTTTTCCACACCACTATTCATATATTTTTGTCTATCTATACGGATATAAGTACATATTCTTCAGTCCTATTGTTATAAATACTCAGGACCACAAGAGTGTGTTGCTCTCCTTGTAATTAACAAGTTCTGTAATATTTCATTATACATTAATTAAATCTTGAAGCTACGGAAATTAAAGTATAATAGATTCTTTTTTTCCAAGAAGAAATAACAATGGCAACAAAAAGAGTAACTGAAAAAGCTTCGAAGCGAGAAAAGAGAGACGAAAAGAAGGATAGATCAGATAAAAGATTGTCTTTCTTCTCTCCCCAAACCTCTAAACCTGAAATGGAGAGACAAGATTTAGACCCCCTGCTGAATAGATCCAGTTCGGGAGAAGAGGAACAACTTATTAGAAGTTCATCAGCTGTAGATCTTACATTTCAAATTCAAGAACAGCTGAAAATAGCGCTTGACACACAATTCGAAAGAATAAAGCAAGAAATTCACATACAGATTTCAGATCTGAAAATCGATCTTCTAGCGGTGGCTACTCGCGTAAAATCTAATGAAGAAAAAATTGAAAATCTAATTATGATGGACCTAAAGCTATATTTCTTAGTATTCTAGTCTAACTCTAGGCAGACGCTCTCAAGCCCACTAAGCTAAAGTGAGGTTAAATTATATATAATATTATATGATTAATAGATTAGAATTACTTAAATTATGGATTATAGATAGAATATAGATTATGAATTAGAAAGAATTACTTATATATATTATAGATTATGAATTAGAATTTATTATATTATGTTATATAATAATTAATAATATAATAATTAATATTAGAATAATTACTTATGGATTATAGATAGAAGAATATAGATTATTAATTAGAATTTAGAATTACTTATATTATACTTATACTAATATTATATTACTTATATTATAGATTATGAATTAGATATATTATGTTATATAATATATTATAGATTTATATATCTATATATAGATTTATTATAGATTAAGATTAAAGATTAGAATTATTTTAGTACTACAGCTAGTAGCTTGAAGCTTTGCTTAGTACAGTTGTTGTCGTCACACAGTCTAAAAGAAATTAGAAATAAAATAAAATGTCACAGCAAAACAGTTAGCTTTACTGCTTGCTGAAACACACAGCACTTATGCGGCTGCACTCACTAGCCCAACAAGTTCACTTCACTGGTGGACTGAGGTGAGCAAAACACTAAGGGTACTTTTAATAAAATTAAAATGAAATGTAAAATAAATGAGAAAATCTTTGCAAAACAGATAACGTCACTGCTTGCTGATCAAAAAAGAACACAGCACTTATGCGGCTGCACTCACTAGCCCAACAAGTTCACTTCACTGATGGACTGAGGTGAGCAAAACAAATGAAATAAAATGAAATATTATTAATTAAGAAAAATTGACTTGGTCTCTTGCTGTTGCTAAAACAAAGTACAAACTAAAGAGTTGCAGCACCAGTACTAATAAGATTAGCTAAACTATAAGCTAGTAGTAATTAATTATTAATTTTATTTATAGCTAATTAACTATTAAGAATTATAGAATTATTGATATTACTGAATGATTTTAGATTAGACACTAGTAGATGTCTTGAATCTCTACAGTACACTCTACACTAGTATACTATTATTACTAACTATAGTATATATAACTGACAAATATATATATAATTTTATAATGTATTCAATTATTAATTAATATTACTGATTTTAGATTAGACACTAGTAGATGTCTTGAATGTCTACAGTACACTCTACACTAGTATACTATTACTAATACTATACTAACTATAATATATATAACTGACAAATATATATATAATTTTATATGTATTCCTGACTCTGATTGCCCTAGAGGACTGTGCTTAAGACCCCTAACTGTGACATTTATGGCACTCATGCTACAGGGTTTGTCACAGGGAGTCTGTAATTGACCTCGGCTTGATCTTGACCTTGAACTTATCCGTTCCTTGTGTCCTACCTGCATCAGTGTCTCCAACCTCGCTGTGCGTGACAGTAACGCACCAAAATTGGACAAAAATACAATAACAATATCAGTCTATATATGATTGTTAACAGCAATCACACTCATATCATGCCCAGGCAACCAGTACATGTTGGAATGTGTGTGTGCTGTTAACAATCATATTTATATATATATATATTAATATTGTTATTTAATTTGTACAATTTTGGTGTGTTACTTTTTTTTAAATTGTATTTTATTTTTAAAGATGTGGGTTAATTTTCGGTTTCGGTTTTGATCCAGAATTTTCATTTTGGTGCATCCCTAGAATAAATAGAACTATTTAATTTTTACGTATCCAGAGAGAAAATAAAAGAGTGATTTAATACAATAATAAATATACAAGACAGTGTTAAAATATATTCAGCGGTCCTACATATCTGAAGATAGAGCTGTTTGTTAAAATAATTGTAATTTACCCAGCTGCCTCACAAATAAAATGATTTTTTTGACATCCATACTAGATAAAAAAAAGCATATCTCTCATAGATTGGGCACCCTGCTTGTGTATAAAGATGTGACATCAGCTGTCACCCATTGCATGTTGCCAATCTATGTTCTCCAAGATTTTTAGAATATCAGCAGTATCTTTAATATAAGTGTGACGGAGACCCATACTCGGACTGAGCAGCTCAGTCGTAGAAATCCTCCTTGCTGTGAATACGCAATTGCTCGAAGGAATAACCCATTGATGACTGGTGGGTAATTCCAATGGGGGTTCACAATATATAAATTTGAAAAATGAAATGTACATTTACAACGTAATGTACAGGTTAAAATAAATTTCCCTAAATTAACCCTAAAGGCCCCATCAACAATAACTGTCCCTAAAATAACCCTAAACAGCCCATCAACCATAACTGCCCCCAAATTAACCCTAAACAGCCCATCAACCATAACAGCCCCTAAATTAACCCTAAACAGCCCATCAACCATAACTGCCCTTTAATTAACCCCCACCTCCCCTAACTTTCAACAGCCCAAATATTAATCCTATATTTACTGGTAGATGAGTTGCTGAGCAGTGTGGACATTATAAGGAAAGGGGCAGGGCCAATCGTTAGTGTGACTGCAGGAAGGGACTGGGAAGCAGAAAGTTGTTAGCCCCGCCTAAGTGTGTTGGCTGGGAGCTGCCAGCTGGGAGCTCCTCCCCGTTCGCACAGCTTTTACTGTGCAAACAGGGTTCAAATGGGCGGCTCAGCCGGCATTTTAGCAAGTGCAGCAGCAATTGAGCCAAATAGGGTCTTTCTTCTATCGTACGTGCTATATCAGGGGACAGGAGGCTTCATGGCACGTGAACCCCAAAGAGTTTTGATGAAATCTTTTTCCTTTTGCGCTTAGGGGTTCACGTGTGCATGTGCTCCTATGGAGGAGCCTCCACTGCCCCAAGCACTAGCCGAGACTTAGTAAAACAAAACTCAGTTTATTGAAGACAGCACAGATATTTCTACACAACACATGATAGGATTAGGGGTATAATCTCATCAACCACTAGACAGCCCGGTGCCGCATATAGTTCTATGGCCAGTAATGCCCACCCAAAAGAGTCATTATTTCGGGGTGATCTCAAGGGAGAGTCCGAATATGTTATGGTCCAAAAAGTGATGTTGGGACCCTGAGTGACAGTGTCAGAAACTTGCCCACAAATAGTCTGCACAGTAGCCGGGCCAGAGTTCCATAGACGCGACTGGGTAAACCCTGGTCCTAACGATCGGTAATAAAACCTGGGTTCCCAAACAAGCTCCCTCTCTGTAACTACCACAGAGTGTTGCCCACCATAAGCTTAAGTGCTTAACCTTAAAAGAGCGACGTGGTGGGACAAAGGGTGTCCGTAGCAACGCAATTCCAATTGTCTGCAGGCTTTGCCGTGGGTACTAACCGCCTGTTACCTTGCCGGCGGATCCGCTGTGTCCTCGAGCAGGGGAGCCGAGACGCAGCTCGCGCAGGCAGCCCCCGACTCGTCCCGCTCGTGGGAAACACGGTGAGGTCCGTCCTGCCGCTGGACGCGCACCCCCGCGTGAATCGAGAGATCTAGACGGCTATAGCGCGAACGGCTATCTCATGAATATTCATGACGGGTCTTAAAGGGACCTTTATCTTTTTTCCTCCCCCCCTTAATTAGGTGGGTAGGAGGATCTAGGAGTGGAGGAATATTTAAACTCTCAGTTTACAGCTATCCCTTGCCTGTGATAGTGCCTTTCCTGCATTATTGGGGACCCCTGGTTGCTGATACTTCTTCCAGGAATCTGCGTAGCTCCTCATCACCTCTTGGGGGCGCCTTTCCTTGTACTGCAGCGTGGATCCTCAGCCTAACACCGCCCCACAGTTCCATGAATTTGCGGCTAGCTCCCAGTCAGGCGCATCAAGCTTTCCTGGCTTGTAGAGCCCTCATTGCTGGCTAGTTCATGGGAGTCTGGTTCCGTGAGACCAGACAGGGTTTCCCGTTCACGCTGTGACCCCCAATGAGCACAGGGTTACGTAGAAGTACGTTTAATGGTCCCTGTACTTTATAATAGTTCAAAGGGGAGAATACTAGTAATTTCAGCGGCACCTCCTTATAAGCAAAGAGGCAGGTATCTCTCCCAGTCTGACTAAGTGTATATAAACGCCCCAATCATGCTTTTGAATGTGCCATTGAAACATTTGTAGAGACTATTGTTCTGGGGCGGCTTGGACCCCACACAACACAATTTGTTGTAGGAGATCCAAGACAAAGTGAGCACCACAGTTGAGAAGATCTCCCCCGGGAAACATACACATAATCCAGCAATGGATTAGAATGACATTGCTTTAGGGTAACAGGTAGCATAATCAACCACTGTAAGAATATAATGTTTCCCTAATCGGCTGGGTTTGGCTAAGGGGCCAATAATGCCTACAGCAAGAAGGGCTCCTGAATGATGGGTAATAGATGTAAAGGCATTGGGGATCTCCACTTTTACCAACTCACTGACGGGTATCACAGGATCTGCAAAAATTTTTAACATCTCCTGTGACCCCGGTAGGGTCAAGGTACCACTAGTTGTTTTTCTCTAACTAGGGTTGTACAGGGTTTGGGCTCTCTATTACAGAATACTACATAGTTACATGGTTACATAGTTACATAGGCAGAAAAAAGACATGCGTCCATCAAGTTCAGCCTTTCCTATATCTGTTAATTTGTTGCTGTTTGATCCAAAAGAAGGCAAAAAACCCCGGCTTCGCTCTTTCCAATTTTGCACTAACCAGGGAAAAAAATTCCTTCTTGACCCCAAAATGGCAGTCAGATTTCTCCTTGGATCAATAAGCTGTTTCCCCATAATTAAAGATTATATCCCCGAATATTATGTTTTTCCAGGTATCCATCCAGTTGCAGTTTAAACGTCTGTACAGACTCTGATAAAACTACCTCTGCAGGCAGAGAATTCCACATCCTTATTGTCCTTACTGTAAAAAACCCTTTCCTCTGCTTTAGTCTAAATCTCCTTTCTTCCAGTCTAAATGCATGACCACGTGTCCTATGCATAGTCCTGTTTATGAACAGATTTCCACACAATGGTTTGTATTGGCCCCGAATATATTTATATAACGCTATCATATCCCCTCTGAGGCGACGTTTTTCTAAACTAAACAGATTTAAATTAGTTAACCTTTCTTCATAATTTTGTGCTCCATTCCTTTTATTAATTTTGTAGCCCGCCTCTGCACCCTTTCTAGTGCTATGATATCCTTCTTTAGAAAAGGTGCCCAAAATTGCACAGCATACTCAAGGTGCGGCCTTACCATTGATTTATACAGAGGCAAAATTATATCTTTATTCCGCGACTTGATGCCCCTTTTTATACACGACAATACCTTACTGGCCTTAGCAACCGCAGACTGACACTGCACATTGTTGCCTAGTTTGTTGTCTATAACAATTCCCAAATCCTTCTCATTTGTCATTACCCCTAATTCACTACCGTTTAGGGTGTAGGTTGCTTGTGCATTCGCTACCCCGAAGTGCATAACTTTACATTTATCTACATTGAATTTCATCTGCCATTTGAGTGCCCAGTCCCCCAGTCTATCTAGATCCCTCTGCAGCACAGTAATATCCTGCTCGCCCTGTATAACTTTACCTAGTTTTGTGTCATCTGCAAACACAGAAACATGACTTTCAATGCCTCCTGCCAGGTCATTTATAAATATGTTGAATAAAATTGGTCCCAGAACAGAACCCTGAGGGACACCACTTACCACTTTTGACCAGCTTGAAAATTTACCATTTATAACAACTCTCTGTTCTCTACCTCTAAGCCAATGTTCTACCCAAGAACAAGAATTTGCATCTAGGCCAATTTCTTTCAGTTTGAATACTAACCTATTGTGTGGAACCGTGTCAAACGCCTTGGCAAAATCCAAGTAGATTACATCCACTGCAACACCCTGATCTACACTTCTACTACTTCTTCGTAGAATGCAATTAAATTAGTTTGACATGACCTATGTTTCATAAAACCATGCTGATTTATGCTAATAATACTATTCTTCCCAAGGAATTCTTGAATATTATCCCTAAACAGCACTTCAAATACTTTCCCTCCAACGGAAGTTAGGCTCACAGGTCTATAATTTCCGGGCACAGAGTTGGAACCCTTTTTGAAAATAGGAACCACATCTGCCTTCCTCCAATCCTCTGGTACAATTCCTGAAAGAAAAGAATCCCGAAAGATTAGAAACAGAGGTTCACTTATTTCCTGACACAGCTCCTTAAGTACTCGTGGGTGAATACCTTTAGTTGCTGCAGCACCTTGTCCTGGGCCATCCACTCACAGTTTGACTGAAAATTTTTCTCAGTGGTCCTATGTATCTCCATTGCCATAGGTTCCTCCATAACATATACTGAGGAAAAATACTTATTTAAAGTTTCTGCTTTTTTCTGGTCCTCCTTAACCAACACTCCCCCTCTCTGTTATTAATGAACCTACGTTTTCATTCTTCGTTTTTTTAGAATTTATGTACTTAAAGAATTTTTTGGGGTTAGTTTTGCTCTCTTTGGCAATCACCCTCTCATTTTCTAGTTTAGCCCATCTAATCACTTTTTTGCATGCTTTATTGGCTTCCTTATATCTTATATAGGATGCCTCTGATTCGTCTGATTTAAATGCTGTAAAAGCCATTTTCTTATTTTTAATTTCCTGCTTAACGACCCCACTAAGCCACATCGGTTTCAATTTGTTTCTTTTATATTTGTTTCCTAGTGGTACATACTGAGAAGTGTACCCTGCTAATATTTGTTTGAAAATACTCAATTTTTCCTCAGTATTTTTATCCCTGAAGAGTTTTTGCCAGTCAATAAGTTGTAAAGCTGCCCTTATCTTATTGAAATTGGCCTTCTTAAAATTATACGTTTTAGTATTCCCCATGGGCAATTTCTTTTTTGAGTTTATTTCAAAAGAGACCATATTGTGATCACTATTACCCAAGTGCTCCCCCACTTGAATGTTAGACACAAGATCAACACTGTTTGTTATCACCAGATCCAAACAAGTATCCTTTCTAGTTGGTGCTTGTACCAGTTGTGACATGAAGGTGTCATTTAACAGGTTCAAAAACCTGGATCCCCTTGCAGAACTACTAGTCTCTCTATCCCAGTTTATGTCCGGGTAATTAAAATCTCCAATAATTAACGCGTTACCCAGATGTGCAGCTTTCTCAATTTGTTCTAACAGCTGCTCTTCCTCATCATTATTAACATTAGGTGGTTTATAACATATCCCAACCAGTAGTTCTTTTCCTTTTTTTTGCCCCAAGTTGATATCTACCCATAAAGCTTCCACAAATCCCTTGTCGCCTTCAAGATGCTTAATATTTGACTTTAGCTCGTTGCTAACATACAAGCATACTCCTCCTCCCTTCCTGCTTTTTCTGTCCTTCCTATATAATGTATAACCTTTTAAGTTAACTGCCCAGTCATGGCTCTCATCCCACCATGTTTCTGTTATGCCTATTATATCATATTGGTTAGTGTATGCTATTGCCTCTGGTTCTCCCATTTTGTTATTTAGGCTCCTTGCATTAGCAAGCATACATTTAATATTACCCTGAGTCTCTTGAATTTTATGAGAATTTTTATTAATACATACCTCCTCTGTTCTGATCTTGCCCCTCCCCCATCTCCACCCCCTTGTTCTGATCTGAAGCCCCACTCCTTTCTGCACTATCTCCATTTTCAAGATCTCTGTGTCCCTCCCCCCCTACCACTAGTTTAAAAACTCCTCCAGCCTTCTAGCCATCCTCTCCCCTAGCACAACAGACCCTCTTCCGTTTAGGTGCAATCCATCACCGCTATAAAGATTGTACCCAAGCGCAAAATCAGCCCAGTGCTCTAGAAAGCCAAAACCCTCCTTCCTACACCATGACTTTAGCCACGCATTTACCTCCCTGATCTCCCGCTGCCTTTCTACTGTTGAGCGTGGCACATGTAATATTTCTGAAAATACTACCTTGGAGGTCCTTTTCTTCAATTTATCTCTTAATTCCCTGAAATCATTCTTTAGGACCTTCCATTTTCCACTGACTTTGTCATTGGTACCAATATGGACCATGACAGCCGGGTCTTCCCCAGCCCCTCCCAATAATCCATCCACTCTGTCAGCAACATGCCGGACCCGAGCACCCGGGAGACAGCAAACTGTCCGGTTGATCTTATCAGAGTGGCAGATTACCCTATCTACTCTCTTAATAATAGAGTCCCCTACCACCACAACCTGTCTAGCCTTTCCTACGCTCTCAACCCCACTCATACTAGAGGGGTTGTTCCCTCGGCTGTTAGAAGGAACAGCTTCCTCCAGTATAGCTACTCCTTAGCTGATGCACCCAACATCTTCACTCAAGCGGGCAAATCTGTTAGGCTGCACAAGGTCAGGACTAGCTAAACCTTTCCTCTTTCCTCCCCTTCTACCACCACGTGTAACTGTGACCCAGCTACATGCCTGTTCCCCAGCTGACTTGTCTCCTCCCTCTTCACTACCTGCACCCACTAAACTCTGCTCAGTGAGCAGCAGACTCCTTTCAAGATTGTCTATCTCTCTCAAAGTTGCAATTTGCTTCTCCAGATCTCTAATATGAGATTCCAGAGAAGCCACTTGCTCACACCTGCCACAGAGGTATGGACCCTGGACGGATTACTCCAGGAATGCATACATGAAACAAGATGTGCATTGAGTCAGATCATCAATCTTGCTAACTCCCATAACATACTCATAATCAAGTATAAGAAATAAATAAATAAATAAATGAGAACCTACAAAATAACAGTTAAACAAGAACACCCGTCAAAATAAACAGTTAAAAGTAAAAATATAAAGCAGTATAAATACAGTACCTTGTGGAACCCCTGTTTCTCTTTCCAACTCCTGTTTCTTTTTAACTCCTACTTAAAATAGCCTACTTGAAAAAGAGACTATCTCAATGCAGAAGACAACTTAAGTGAGCAAGCTCTGTGAGTTACTTGGGGCTTTATATAGATAACCCCACACAGGTGAAGCTAGGTAACCACTCCCCTCAATTAACTGAGCTGCAGCACACAAGAAAAAAACACCAAAAATAAAGCACCCAAAACAGATGACTGAGTAATTGAATGCAACCAAATAAAGCTTTTTCCACCAGTTGTACTCCTCCAAGGGAACTCCTGTTTCTTTTTAACTCCTACTTAAAATAGCCTACTTGAAAAAGAGACTATCTCAATGCAGAAGCAACTCAAGTCCATCTTTCCATTGCACCCTCTCCATGTTCTCCCTTCTGTCCCCAGAATCTGCTCAGGCCCAGAGAGAGGACAAGGATGGACCACTAGCTACCTGTGTCAGCAGGTTGAGGCCACATTAAAAGCAAACAGTCACGGTAAGGACAGTCAGAAGGCAGCGAACTCACCATAGGAGGGTCTCCGGCTGGCTCAGATATGGGTAGATTGCCTCTCCCTCTGGTCTGGCTGCAAGTTTATTTCTCACTGAGACTATATATTGGCTAACCAACATTCCCAGATCATTTCCCAATAATACATCCGCAGGTAATCCATCCATTACTCCCACAATGACAGTCCCTAGTTCTGTCACCAATACAGGTGGACCTTGGCAGTGGGGAGAGTATGGTAAGCACCACCAGCTGTGCCAATAGTAACCCCCAGAAATAACATGTTATTTGGCATTTAAGTTGGACCAAGGTGATAGTGGTGCCAGAGTCTCTCAGTCCTCTAAAGGGCCACCTGCCCACATTAACAACTTGAATATGTCTGTAGGCCTCATAGACTTAATCACTGAAGAAAATTTGCCGTATGATTTGTCTTGTAAAACTGTGACAACAGCAGACCCAGGACATTGGGCTTTGATGTGTCCAAGTCCTTTGTAGCATTGTATTTTTTGGGAGACTTGCCAAGGAGTAAAAGAAGCCGTTTGTTTGAGAAAAGGTGATGTGTTCATTGATTTAGGTCTGATGTTTCCAGCTGGTGCTCTGCCCCAAGACTGGAAATTATTCCCTGTGGGATGCACCACAGCTAGCGCCATGGCGCAAGGCTGTCTGGTCAGTGGCTCTGTTGGTGGGTTATGTTGGAGAACCTGCATACAAATACCTCAATTAGCTTCACTGAGGGTAACAGGTTTCCTATCCCTTACCCGGATCCAAATGTTCTCATGAATTGCTCAATTAATATCAGCTGTTTCAGTTTGTCAAAGTCCTGGATATCTGCCATTATGGGCAGTTACCTTGCAGCAGGGGAACTCAGTAAGCCTCTCAGATCTGATAAACCTGGCACTGTTTTTCAGTGTCCTGTAGAAAAGTGTCAATGTCCTCTTTAGTTTCATCAAAGGGCTAGAAGCTAGAAACTTTTCCTCCAAGGTGATAGGCCTATCATGTACAGCCAGAACCTCCTTCATCTGGAAATCAAACTCTGTTTGTGGGGTAGCCAAAGGGGCCATGTTGACTTGTTCCCCATTCATGTTGTTCAGGTCCCTCTCCTCTCTCTCATTTCAAACATATCATGCCCTAACCATGCTACCCTCTCTCTACAACTCCACCCTCACCTCTGCTCTTGACAATGTAGCCCCAACCTCTACTCGGTCCTCACGATTCTCAGGTTTCCAAACCTGGCACATAACAGTAACCCGACACCTACAATGCCATTCTCGCACTGCTGAAGGTAGCGTACAAATGTATGCCATGCTCCTACTGTTCTGTTTTCACCCTTGCCAAGCAAGCCCGCTTCCCCTCCCTTTCTGCCACCTACTTCAATAATAAGATTGAAGCTCTCAGATATGAAATCTCAGCACGTAACCAATTCTCTCCTGTCACAGAAGATAAGGTTCATGCCTTTATGTGATCCATTCTCACCTTATCTACCTCAGTTCCTACACCCAAAAGGGGGCTGTGATCACAGTGGTCACATCCCACAAAATTATACGTTCTGTGACACAACAAAGCCCTACTTTTTCCTGTCACCTTGATCTTGTATTAAACAGAAAGAGAGCAAAAGAGGAGAATTTGAGTGTCACTAAGCGATTATTCAATTCTTACAGTTTATTATTTTTGCATTAATTTCATTATGTATGATATTTTTTTTTAGAATTTGATTATTTTATTTTTTTGTTTGATCTTTATTTAATTGCCTTTTTTTGTTCTTTATTTGTCTCTGTTTTTTCCCTTCTCCTTGGGTGTATGTTTTGGGAGGGTGGTGGAAGAAAAATCTAAAAAAAGCTAAAAAAAACCTAAAAAAATAAAACAATCTAAATAAAAATAAAAAAAATGTTAGAAGTAGTTTAGGTACCCTTCCCTCAAATATTCAGTTAGAATTAGTTTGCGTTAGGAGTTCGGTTTTTTTTTATAATGAAGAAGCAGTGTCAGACTATAACGCAGGTCAGTTTTCGCATGTCAGTGTCACAGTTCCTCTGGTGGTGATAGTGAGGTATTGGTTTCCCCAAACTGGACCTCACCAATCATCTCACATTTTACTACCACGTCTTGCATAAAGGTGGATGTGGCAGGTTTTACCCTGGTCCAATATCTATACCTCTTTCTTTAGGAAGATATTCTTATTGTGATAGTCTCCAAGACTAATATTTATACAGAGCATTATCTTGCAGCCCACCCAACTTGCAGCTTCTCCAAGCAGCAAAACTGGTATCCAACGGATGCCATTGAGCTCTGTTGATTGTCTGCCTTTACCCTTTGCATGGGTATAACCAAAAACACCACTATACACTCCTACTATCCCCATATCCCCCCATACAATGTCCACGTTTCATTATGAAATGCTGTTACGTTTCCTGCATTTCAGTGAAACATAACATTTCAGTGCCCCCCAAAAGGTTTTTATATACCCACTTTCAGGACAGGTTTGCAGAGGTGTAAAAAAACCCAAAAACCTCACAATAACCTGGTTGCATAAGTGTGCACACCCTTAAACTAATACTTTGTTACAGCACCTTTTGATTTTATTACATCAATCAGTCTTTTTGGGTAGGAGTCTATTAGCATGGCACATCTTGACATGACAATATTTGGCCACTCTTCTTTGCAAAAGCGCTCCAAATCTGTCAGATTGTGAGGACATCTCCTGTGCACAGCCCTCTTCAGATCACCTCACAGATGTACAATTGGATTCAGGTCTGGGCTCTGGCTGGGCCATTCCAAAATGTTAATCTTCTTCTGGTGAAGCCATGCTTTTGTGGATTTGGATGTGTGCTTTAGGTTGTTGTCATGCTGAAAGGTGAACTTCCTCTTCAGCTTCCTAACGGATGCCTGAAGGTTTTGTGACAAAATTGCCTGGTATTTGGAGCTGTTAGATTATTCTTTGTCTTGAATAGCTAAACTTCTCCAGTGAACAAACAGCAATCAAGACCACAGTTTCAAAGTCTTGTTAAGCAGGTTTATTCAATAACAAAGTAATATACATACAGTACTGATTGATGAACAGATGGTGGTCATAGGTACTGTAGGCTCAGTATTCTTGGTGAGATGAAGGTGAAAGAGAGGAGAAAGAGACCTTGCCTGTGTAACCAAAATTATTTATTCCCCTTTACATTCAGTTAGGGTATAAGCTGGAGCAGTCATAGGATACACCAACATTCCAGAGAAAAGCTACGTCACGTGTTTAAAAACATATGTTCCTGGCACTCAAATTGCATTCAGGCCTAATGTGTGTTGAACATAATAAAAGTATAAAAATGATTTCTTACAGGAACTGTTCCTAATTCCCTCCAACCTGACTAAGGCCCTTGCTGAAGAAAAACAGTCCCAAAGCACGATGCTGCCACCACCATGCTTCACTGTGGGTGTGGTGTTCTTTGGGGGATGTGCAGTGTTGTTTTTGCGCCAAACACCTTTTGGAATTATGGCCAAAAAGTTCAACCTTGGTTTCATCAGTCCATAGCACATTTTCCCACATGCTTTTGGGGGATGTTTGTTTTTGCAAACTTCAGCTGGGCTTGGATGTTTTTTTTTGTAGTAAAAGGCTTCCATCTTGCCACCCCATAGCCCATTCATATGAAGAATACAGGAGATTGTTGTCACATGTAGCAGTACTTGGCAGAAATTTGATTGCTTCATCAACAGCAACTGCCGATTTGTAACCTCTATCTCGACATAACCTTATTTAACATCTTATAAATGATTGTAAAAATAACACTTTAATAATAACTTCTGTATAAATACTATACAGTCTTCTGTACACCTGTGTACAAACAGCTGAGGGTTCCTAACCTAAACACAGACAATGGATTCACACTACCCCTTCCGCCGGATACCACAATCGCCCAAGCGACCACGGGTCGGATAGGGAAGCTCCACCTTAACGCTTTGCTTAATCCTGTACAGGGAGGGCATTAACTCTAACCTCTAACCAAAACCATCAACTCGCCACTCCCATTATCCTTCAAACTTCTCCAGGGAACACCTCCACCAACAGCAAAGAAAACAGATCCTGCAAAAACGAAAAAAGAGAGGGAAAGGGGGAAGAAAACACCAGCCAACATGGAAACACACAGCCAAAAAACAAAAGGGGAGGGCGAGCGGTAAACTGCTCCTGTGGTGTTCAGTAATTGCCCCCTGCACGTGCGCTTAGAGGGGCTTTATAGCCCTGTCCCCTTCCCCCTACAGTCATGTTCCTTGTGACTTCCTCCCTCGTTCCCTGTGCATTCTCTCCTTGTGCTAACCCTTGCTGGGTTAACCCTTTCCTGCCCCAATACCATGTGCACCGTCCTGTAGTGCTGGCAGGGTCATGTTCCCCTTACGCCTATGACTCCAGGGTTTCTGCCTTGGAGGTCTACTATTGTAAATGGACAGGCAGGACGAGGGAATTGTTTTGAGACCCTGTGGTAGTCCCCAAATTCAGACAATTGACCCATAAAATCAAATGGTCAAAATTTCACATTTGAAAGATGAAAAGTGCATGTCCCCTAGAGGACCTAATAACTGCAGAATAGCATGGAACAGGCATATACTGGGGCACTGATGTACTGGGGATACAGCAGAATGCAAAATAGGGGGTGGGGTTGTGGCCTCAGCACCTACCAGTTAAATTTGAATTTGGGGACTGCCACGGGGTCCCCAAACACATATGGGCCCCCGTCAAATGGTCAAAATGTGTTCCTTTGAATATATAACTACCAAAATTACATGAAAATCCTAGGCATGTGGGGTATTTCAAATCTCAAGGAAAATACATTAATGTTATGTTTAGCTGCACTAGTTTTCTATTAATTATGTTGAACAATACTGGAAAACAAAACATGTTTTTCATCCATTTGTCCATTTCAATGAGAGTAAGAAAAAGAAAGCCCTATCTTATCTATATATAATATGTGGGGATTCATTTAGGAAGCAAGAGTGCAATTTTGTTTGAACACATAGATAAAGTAGGAAAATGGCTCCTGTCCTAAACAAACATTAAAGCAAAGAAGCCCATTGTCCTTAAGGGGTTAATATTAATTAAGGGAATGTTTTCAAACTTGTCAGCTGTTGTTCAAGTGTGATCTGTACTTGGATGAAACTTGTATAATATTTCCTGAGGAAGGCTGCATTTTGGATCTGAAACGTTGGCTTTTACTCATTGAACTTCCATGGTTATGCTACCCTTTTAATAAATGGCTTAATGAGGGGCAGGACTATTCACATACAGGAGCAAGGTAAGCCACACAAGCTTAAAAGTTTAAATCTATATGGGAGCGAGAGTAAAAATTGTGTGGAGATTGCTCCTGCAACCTAGAAGCAGAGTATGGTGAACTGGAGAGTTCCCAGGTATGGATATCATATCCCAGTGCTCTGCAGTAGAGATGGAAGTCATGGAAGGGAAAGGCTGGGGGCCAGGCCTAGGGCAAAGCCAAAGGTCACCTTGCCCTAATTCAACAATTTAGTTAGCAAAATGCATTAACAGGTTCCTGGAAATAGCACAAATAAAAATGGTATCTCATATTTTGAAATAGTTGTTTTATGATTGGATTGTTTTTATTACAAAATAACTTGCTTAATGAGGCAGTCTAAGGTCCCTGGCACCCCTACAATATTAGAATGCATTTTAAAGTACATTCTTTGGAGCTTTAGTTGAAATTTAGAATGTGGTTTCTGAGGAAGGAGAATATGTCATCATAAGAGGTGAAACAGTCCTTCCTTAATAAAAAAAAACTGTGGCAAAATGTGCTGATTTTCCTGGTAGCTTAAGTAAGTTGTATATTTATTAATTTATTTTTTAATTTTCAGAACCACTTTAGTTCTTGTTCTCCTAGTATTCTGCATATGCTTCCTGGTTGCCTGTATTATGTATCTACACGTCACAAGAGTACAGGTAAATATATTACTTTTTCAAGCAAATATGTACATGATTATATGTGATGCTTAATATAAATATATGTCTTACATTTCTTACATTACAACACTTCAACAATTTTCCCTAAAGGACTTACAGCTAGTTAGCTACACTTTAAAATGTCAACTGGATTTCAATCAGCTCTGGTAGGGATGCTGATGTACTTGTGATAGATGCTGTTAAATGGCACAAGACAAGGGCACTTGGCTAATCTTGATCACATTCTCAGATTCTGCCTGAAATCAGTGCTTAGAAAATTATATAATACAGCTAACATCAGACCAGGATTTGAATGACTCCTTCAGTAAAAGGCTCCAAATCCTGAGCCGGAATGGCCACTTGGGTCAACGTAAAGCATCTGAAAATGTGGTGGTCAGAAAGCCTCTCTAGAAATGACCTGGGTAGGAATACTCAAATCAAACTTATCCTAGCAGGAATAGTCAACATCTTTCTCTGAGATGTTCACATTTTGACAATTCATATTTTTCATTGCAACTCGAATGAACATGAGTTGAGAATATTTCAGAATTTGACGGCTAAGATTAGTTTCACGTTCAAGCTCTCAATATTCATCTGTTAAGTCACAAGCAGGCACTGTGAACTGAGTAGACCCGAAGGCAACATGCCCATAACCAACCACACATGCGCCTGGAAAAGCACCTCTTAGAATCCACTCTGGAAAAGGCACAGGTCATGCTGGCCAGGTGCCTGACAGAAATTGTTTTACTTATGTACATATCTAATATATATAATAGCCTTGTCACTGTGGGAATTGTAGGTCACTTTGTGCAAATTTGAAACTAAATGTAAGGACCAATCAGTGCATACGCTAGCTTCCAGTGTTTCAATTTGTGGCCCTCGAGCTGTTAGAGTTAATGTAATGATGGTGTAGCTGAGTGCTCTCACACTAAAAGGAGATTTAACTGCTTGGGGTCCAGGGGTGTACCTAGAGTATTTGGTGACCGGGACAGATCCTGTATGTGGCACCCCCCCCATACATCTGTAAACTGTATGTCAACTGGAAAAATAAATGAACTTAACATATTGGCATATATGGGAACTCTCCGGGTTTGTAGAAGCTGCTGTTTCTTCATTATTGAGGCTGAGCCTAAAAAAATGTACACTTTTAAATAATTACTATTGACTGAACTGTTAATGCTATTAATATTTATCAAATATAAATAAATTAGTCTAATATAAATGGGAATGGCATACTCAATTGTGATTCATATATATATTGCATTTGCACCACTTAACCTGTCAAAACATCAAACATTTAACCATAGTAATACTGTCAGTTAATGTCACTTGAACATCTGCACATAAATACTTCAACTCAGTACTTTATTGATGAATGAAACATCAATATTGGTTTATCATTTCTAAAAGATATACGTACACCAGTGGCCAGTGTAGTCATAAACATGAGATTGCGCACACACACACTTTGTTTAAACACATTTTCTCTTACTTGTGTCTTCCCTTGGAGTGCTGTGCCATTCTCCCTTGCTCACTTCCTCCAGGCTGGATACGCTCTCACTGTATGAAAAATAAAACTAGTCATTACATAAATCCCAAATGTATCACTATCATCAAGAATAATTTCTTTAAATAATGTAATTAAAGCGGCTTTTGCATCATTATGCCTAACAATTTTAGATTTTCAAATAATTACTGTTGCATGTAATTCTAATATTATTACTATTAGTCTATTTGTCAAATATAAAAGGACTAATATAAATGGGAAATGGCATACTCACAATAACGTTAGCTGTGAACGGGAAAAGGAGCTGCTGAACCTTCAACTATTCTTTGCTGACTCTTATCAGTGAATACTGACTATGTTGCTGGTAGACTTTCACAGTGATCGAAAGTAGGAATGGGAAAAGGAGCTGCTGAACCTTCAACTATTCTTTGCTGACTCTTAGCAGTGAATACTGACTCTGTTGGTGGTAGACTTTCACAGTGATCGAAAGTAGGAATGGGAAAAGGAGCTGCTGAACCTTCAACTATTATTTGCTGACTCTTAGCAGCCAATACTGACTCTGTTACTAGTAGACTTTCACAGTGATCGAAAGTAGGAATGGGAAAAGGAACTGCTGAACCTTCAACTATTCTTTGCTGACTCTTAGCAGCGAATACTGACTCTGTTGCTGGTAGACTTTCACAGTGATCGAAAGTAGGGATGGGAAAAGGAGCTGCTGAACCTTCAACTATTCTTTGCTGACTCTTAGCAGTGAAAACTGACTCTGTTGCTGGTAGACTTTCACAGTGATCGAAAGTAGGAATGGGAAAAGAAGCTGCTGAACCTTCAACTATTCTTTGCTGACTCTTAGAAGTGTATATTGACTAGAGTAACCAGTTCAGACCTTTCATAGTGAAAAAAACATGATTAGTAAATTTAAATGGCTTTACTTAAAATACTTCCATATAGCCAATTGATTATCATCATGCACTTGTTTTGTGTTTTTTTCAGCTGTGTGTTTTTTCGCAGCCATTTTCGAACTGAAGGATTGGGGTCCCAGGAGTCAAATGGGAGGCCAATCATATTAATTGTCGTTAAATTTGCGATATTATGAACCATCAGGCGGCTTCTTTTTTCTGAGCATATAATATTCATTATAAAAAATCCTCTTTTTTCCTCTGCAGAACTAGCAGCAACGGTATTAACAATATTTTTGGCCCTTTGTACGGTACTTGGGATCCTATGATGTTGATTTTGTAGTATATTTTCTACATAGACACGGAAGTCATTGATGTCAATTTCATAATGAAACCGCTTGTTGAATTCACACGGTTTTTCTTCTGCAGCTTTCCAAGTAACAACAACTTCTTCAATATTCCATGGATCTGGGTCAATGGTGTTTACAATTTCTTGAATTGTAAGATCATTATTTTCTGCTTTATTTCCAAATTTTAAGTGATCATTGTACATCAACCTGGCTTTCATGTTATAGACGACCTCGTGGAAGAATACAGGATGACCTATGTCCCATGTTTCCACTAACTACTGATAACACCAATTTGTTTGAATACTAAGCACAAGGTTTGTCTGGATACATCATCCTGACCTTCTTCGCTATTAGTTGTATAAATATGTTTACTAATAAGGGCATAGAACTATTTTATGTATTATGATTGGTTTAGGATAGGGTGTTATTTCCGGTATGATTTTATAAATATATCCATAATGCGTCATAATAAACAGAAATCTTATTATACAAACACTTTTGTCTGTGTGTGTGATTTCTCACTGGTTGATCAGGATACAATTGGAACCCCAAGGTATAGAAGTACTCGGAAGTTCTCCGACAACTGCTTCAAGTAATTTTTGACGAGTTAGATTGCAATATTGTTGATTCTCAACAAAACTAATATCTTTAAATGCATCAGACTGTATTGTGGGTTCAACTTTCTTTTCAAAGTTTCCATGACTTTCATGGAGCAATTCAAATGCCTTAATTGTTCTTTTTATTAATTTCTCAGCTCTTATAAAATCGAGATCTCTTTTTTGAAGGATATTGGATAGAAGGGACATTTCTTACAATATACCTATCATTAATGCAAGATCATCGAGAAAGAATCTGTTGCGGAGACGGGAGGCCATTCCTGAAAATTGCTTACGTGCAGAAAAATACTGATACAAAGCAGGATAAGCCCTCCATACAGCAAGTGTTGATCTTAAACTACAAGCAGCCCATCTTGGCCCTAAAACTCTTCCAATCTTTGTAATTTCAAGTCCGAGTTCTCCTGAAATTTTGAGCAGCTCCATTTGATTTTTGTTTGATTGGTGAAATAGTATATATTTTATCAATTAAAATTTTGAAGTGATTCACTTGTTTTACTTGAGTGATGGCATCATCTAAAACAAGTTGCAGATGGTGATTTAAGCAATGCCGAATAATGATGTCTGGAATTTTTTTTTAAGCCTGGTGCTTACCCCTGACTTGCAGCCCAGCATTACACTTGCTCCATCAGAGCAAAATGCAACCAAATGTTTTGTCAAGTAGCACTTATCAAATCCAACATCACACAGACTTTTTAACAAACTTCCAACTCTACCTTCCAACTCCATTAAATCCACAAAAATTGTTGGTGAAAGTTGAGAATCTTCAACTTTTATGAAAATTATCAGCACAGGTTTACTAGCTATCATTGAAGCTTCGTCAACAATGACACTAATTTTAAGTTGCTTTTTGATTATTTTAGAAAATATATTCTTAATTTCACTTGCAATGTGCTCGACTATTTTAATAGCAGTTTTCCGAGAGTGCAGCCCCACTCCCATATCCAACCCATTTTTTACTTGAAGTTTGATCTCATCTTCAATATCAGAAAATGGCCTATTTCTTTTTGCCATACTGTAAATGGTATTAACCCCTTCAGGACCGGGATTTTGATACTAACGTGTCGCTAAAGGACCAGAGCCGTTTTTGTGTTTTTGCCATGTCTTTCTTCAACTGTAATTTCTCTCTTATCAATTGGTGCACCCACACAAATCATATATTGTTTTTTTCAGCACAAGTAGGGCTTTCATTTGAAACCATATTAAGCTGGGTAGTACATTGTTTTGTTTGAAATAAACTGGAAAAAGTGGGGAAAAAATGAAAAAAAAGCATTTTTTTACAGTTTTGTATACATACAAATTGTACACACATTGAACCAATGGGAAAAAATTATCCCAAATATATTCATTAAGTTGTCCTGATTTGGAAACCACCCAACATGGCCAGGATTTTTATCTATTTTGACCAGTATAGGGCAAATATTGCAAGGCATGCATTACGTTTTTGAAATGTAATTTTTTTCAAATTTGGCATGGTAGTCTAATAACTGCAATAGTTGTCACAGATACTGATTATCCCCCCAAAATTATATGTTTATGAACAGTAGATAAGTCAAGGTGTACAACTAGGGTCATTTTGACACTTTTCAAACAGGGATTTTATCGCCAATTGCTGCCAAATTTTGAGGTATTTTTTTGTTTTTTTTGCATATGTTGCAATGTTGCTTTAGATTTTATATTATATTTTGTATAGAATATGTGCAACTGCAGAAAAAAACACCAAATTGTGTTCACCAACATCCCCCGGTTCCAACAAGGCCTCACATGCATGGTTCATGCATTTTTTGAGGAAGCTATGAGGGCAAAACTGGAACATGTGCATTTTAGTTTTCAAATTTGGAATTTTCAGAAATTGGTTTCCTGGGCCCATATCCCATTTGGGACATTTTGGAAGCCCCCCACTGTAAATTACCCCATAAAAGTATATATTTATGAACAGTAGACGAGTCAAGGTGTTCAACTGGGGTAGTTTTGACAGTTTTCAGCCAGCCATTTCTTCACTGATGTCTGCCAAACTTCACAGGGAAATTATTTTATTGCATTTTTAACGCATACATTTCAATGTTGCACTAAATTTCTTGCACAGCATAAGTGCAACAGTGGAAGAAAACACCACATTTTGTTCACCAACATCCCATGATTCCAACAAGGCCTCACATGCATGGTTCATGCATTTTTTGAGGAAGCTATGAGGGCAAAACTGGAA
The DNA here is from genome assembly GCF_027358695.1 of Spea bombifrons. Classification (NCBI taxonomy): domain Eukaryota; kingdom Metazoa; phylum Chordata; class Amphibia; order Anura; family Pelobatidae; genus Spea; species Spea bombifrons. The sequence continues at coordinate 42,940,710 of NC_071091.1, forward strand.
CATGTGCATTTACATTTTTTTCAATATTTTTTTTATCAGATTACTTGTAAGTGACAGGTTTAGGCCGCTGACATCAATCAGGGAGACCGATCAATAATCAGCGACTTAAAATGTCACCGACAAGTGATCAGGTAATAATTATGATTTTTTTATTTATTAATAATTTGTGTTTTTTCATAATTAACCTAGATGACCCCTCTCTCTTTGTAGAGCAGGGTCATCCATGGGCTGCCATAATGATCCGATCACTCCTATTGGCTAGGAGCGATCTGATCAGCCCAGCCCAGCATTTGACCTGGAAGCACCCTGGACTTTCAGGTCAGTGCTGTTATTTTTTTATTATTATTATTATTTTATTAATTTATTTATTTATTTATTTAATTTTTTTTATTTTTCTTTATTATTATTATTTTTTATTTTTTTTTAACTCTTTCAATGCTGATGCTCCATTGAAGCACAGCATTGACTGATATTTAGTCCCCACAAGCTTGTGGGGACTAATATTAACACCTGCAATGCTGCGATGGGGGGTCATACACAATCGCAGCATTGAAGGGGTTAATTGAGGAAGAGGGGGGGTAGGGGTTAACTGAGCAAGGGGGGGTGGGGGGGGCTGGTCTCCACACTCATGTGGAGACCAAAGAACCCTGTCTCCCTGTCCCTGAAGCTGCCTCTGGCAGCTGGGACACAATCTCCAATAGACTGGAGATTGTAGGGGAGGAATCTCTCTGATCAGTCCTACAGGACTGATCAGAGGACTTCTGGGGGGTCGTTTTTGCTGTTGCTGGTCTGCCTGGGCTTCCAGGCAGACCACCAGCAGCAGAGCCCCCTACAAAACGGCAATTAACCCCTTCAATGCCGCCATCGCGGCATTGAATGCCGCGATCGCGGCATTGAAGGGGTTAACGCTGCACTGACGCTCTCATGTGTGGGGACCTGATCCAACACCCCCCCCCCATTCCCTGAAGCTGCCTGTGGCAGCTGAAACCGCGATTGCAGATTTTTCTGCAATCGCTGTTTCTGCCTACAAAATCACTCCGTGGGAGTGATCGTAGGCTTGGGGGCGGGTTTAGACAGGCTGTGCTGTCTGCCCAGGAGTCCTGGGCAGACACCAGCAGCAGCGCCCCCACGATCACCGCGATTGTGGTGATGTGGGGGCGTTTTTTGGAGGAGACGTACCTGGTACGTCCCCGTCTACTGGTGACTGTTAACCAGGAAGTACCAGGTACGTCCCGGTACGGAAGGGGTTAAAGACTTTACATGTAGAGCTCATATATTTTTGGTTAATTGTATCTATGCTTTTAGCAATTACATCATCAGTATGACCTTTTAGTTGAGCCACACAGAAACAGTGTGCCTTAGATGAAAAGTGTTCATTCATTTTTTTTCTGAGAGAAGCTTGCTGGACGGCTTTCTTTTTCCTGATGCTTCAACACAAAAACCTTTCCATTCCTTGGATACATGAGCTCCTTTCATATGTATGGAATCAAATCTTGCACAGTTATCACAATCCAGTTTCGAATGGCCAAACCATCATACTTTTTTTGAAATTCCTTGACCTGCTTAATATTCTAGCAATCAGGAGGAGCAACTGTATTTGACGTGGATATTTCATCATCATCTCTTGGTGGTAAAGGTTCACTGCAATCTTCAATAATTGAAAATGGAGCTGCAAACTCTTCATCTTCTCTTTGTCTCTTCTTAGATGTGGATACATCATAGTCTCTTGGCGTTACAGGTTTACTGCAATCTTTATTACAGATTGAAAATACAGCAGATGAATCTTTATCTGTTCTTTGCGGACTCTTAGCGGTTGATGTTGATGCTGCTGCTGGTAGACTTTCACATTGATCAAGAGTAGGAAATGGAAGAGGAGCTGCTGAATTTTCTTCTATTATTTGTTCATAGTTAGAAGTGGATATTGCATCCTCTCTTGGTGGTACATGTTCAGTGGAATCTTCTTTTGAAATATCCGATCTTTTGAATTTCTTCAAATATTGTAACATTCACTGAAGCACTGATATTATAGATTATATACTAAACTATTATTGTTTTTATTATTTCATAACCTGAGTAATACTCATTAAAAAGGTGCCATATTATTTATTAGCCTTTTAAAAGCGTGAGCGCACAACCCACTCATTGTGATGGCTGATTGGTGTTTTATCTATGTCTGTGTGTGCACATACAGCGTTTTAAAATTGCCCCTCCTAATTTTGTCCCTGTGCCCAACTGTGCCCCCCTAAGCGACCAGCATAGTCATAAACATGAGATTGCACACACACGGTGTTTAAACACATTTTCTCTTACTTGTGTCTTCACTTGAAGAAACTCTAAGCTTTGTTTACCTTTGTCCGCAATTTTCCCTTCCTCAAGGATGGACATGCTGTCACTGTATTAAAAAAATAGCCAGTCATTACATAAATTCAAAATGTGTAAGTCACTTTATGTAACGTTTCGCCCTTCACTGTCTGGAACTCTTTACACTCTGTGCTGCTCATTTTCTTTGCCAACCACTAGTGGCCGTCTGACTAACATTTCCAACTGCAACTTATTTCCTGGATTACACAGCCTTTATAAAAGAGTGGCATATAGGGATGTATAAGGCATATATGGGGGCATATAGGGGGTTAAAAGGCACATTCGAGAGGCAGAGTGGCAAATAGGGGGGTCAAAAGGCATATCTGGAGGGCAGAGTGGCATATAGGTGGGATAACGCATATCTGGGGGGGCAGATTGGCAAATAAAAGGAAATAACAAAAAATACATTTTTCTCAATTTTTCGCAATCATAGTTTTTATTAAATATGAAAAAAAGTTTACATGTGAATATTTACTAGAAACACTTTTTTTCCAAAATTAATATTCAAATTTTGGGGGGTCGTCTTATAATTGAGCCAATTTAAAGCCCTGAGCATAGTATATCATTGTCTATACCAGTGATGGCGAACGCGTGGCACGCGTGCCGCTGTTGGCACGCCGAGCCGTCTCTGTGGGCACGCCGTGACTACAGTCATACACTGTAGTCACGGCGTCGGCTCCCGCGCAGGGCCAGCCTTTGGGGTGTGCGACCTGTGCGACCGCACAGGGCGCCACACTCCAGGGGGTGCCGCCGCGGGGTCCGGCGCCGCCGCTCATCAGCTTGCGGCACCCGGCACCCCTCCAGAGACGGACAGTAATGTCCGCCGCTGGAGGAGCAGGCTCGCAAGGGAGCGGTATCGAAGGTCTTTAACAGATCTCCGGCTCCCTTGAGTGATTTTAAGCCGGGTTGAACCCGGCTTAAAATCACTCAAAGGAGCCGGAGGTCTGTTAAAGACAGGTCTGTTAAAGACCTCAGATACCGCTCCCTTGTGATCCGCGCGGCAACAGCTGCTGTGCGCTGGGGTTTGTTGTCAGATCCCGGCGCACAGCACTGAAGCCGCGCCCACCGCTGTCCGTGCCCTCTGACCCGGAAGAAGACAGAGAAGACAGAAGAACTGAAGAAGAAGAGCGAAGAGGAGGAAAAGAAGCTGAAAGAAGAAAGGAAAGGTAGGAAAGCATTAAGTGAGAGTGGATTGGTATGTGTGTGGATTAGTATATATGTGTGGATGGGTATATGTGTGGATTAGTATATATGTGTGGATTGGTATATGTGTGGATTAGTATATATGTGTGGTTTGGTGTATATGTGTGGATTGGTGTATATGTGTGGATTTTGTATATGTGTGGATTAGTATATATGTGTGGATTGGTATATATGTGTGGTTTGGTGTATATGTGTGGATTAGTATATATGTGTGGATTGGTGTATATGTGTGGATTGGTGTATATGTGTGGATTAGTATATATGTGTGGATTGGTATATATGTGTGGTTTGGTATATATGTGTGGTTTGGTATATATGTGTGGATTAGTATATATGTGTGGATTAGTATATTTGTGTGGATTGGTGTATATGTGTGGATTGGTGTATATGTGTGGATTAGTATATATGTGTGGATTGGTATATATGTGTGGATTAGTATATATGTGTGGTTTGGTATATATGTGTGGTTTGGTGTATATGTGTGGTTTGGTATATATGTGTGGATTGGTATATATGTGTGGTTTGGTATATATGTGTGGATTGGTATATATGTGTGGATTAGTATATATGTGTGGATTGGTGTATATGTGTGGATTAGTATATATGTGTGATTTGGTGTATATGTGTGGATGAGTATGTGTGTGGATGAGTATGTGTGTGGATGAGTATGTGTGTGGATTGGTAAGTGTGTGAGAGTGATGGGTGTTATGCTGTACCATTTCCAATGTCTTTTTCATGATCTAATTATGCTCTAAAAGTACATCATAACTCCCATCACTCTATAATGTTCCATACAGTGGCAGATCTGGGAGGCAGAGGCCTTGCACCCCCACCGCAGGACTCCTGAAAGGTAAGTGAAATTCAAAGAGGGAGAGGGTAGATAGTTAGGAGGGGGTAGATAGGGAGAAGGGAGTGAGACAGGGGAAAGGGGGTAGATAGGGAGAAAGGAGTGAGAAGGGGTAGATAGGGGAGAAGGGAGGGAGAAGGGGTAGATAGGACAGAAGGGAGTGAGAAGGGGTAGATAGGGCAATCATACTCCTATCATGCCAAGTCTGCGAGTACATCCTGGAATCTGGATATGCCTGGGCATGATAGGAATGTGATTGCTGTTCCGGCGCTCAGCTGTGAAGCGCGCACCACGGGAAGACGGACGCCTCCCGCTCCCACCGCAGATATTGGAAAGAGCTAATACTTAATTCTCTGTTGTTATTATTTAAGCTCAATAGTTTGCATCTCTTGTTTCCCACAGTCCTCTGAAATGTCCCCTGGGTCCCACTGCCTTTCCTAAAATAATCTTTCTATTAATATGTTATATTGATGCATACTGTTGTGTATAGTCATTTTGTACCGAAAAAACGTCCTCTCCATGTTTAATATGCAGTGTTGGCACTTTGAGGTCTGCAACTTGTTTTGATGCACAAAAATGGGCACTCAGGCCCAAAAACGTTCGCCATCACTGGTCTATACAGTAAATCATAGTTGGGTATTTATTCACGATATTGAATGTCACCATAACTGAGTCAGTGTAATAAATATATTTCAAATATCCAACTATGGATAATATAGACAATGAGGACTTCAAAATGGCTGCAGCAACATCACACTGACAAAATGGAACCTTGTATTTAATGCCAGCAGAAAACCAAATCACTAACAAACCCAAGTAGGCTATGAAGGCTAGCATTGCCACAAAATTGGTGTTATAAATAAGTAAAAAGTAAGAGAGCATGGATGTGTAATTGTGTGTGTGAGAGATCATGTAAGTGGTGTGAGATGGAGTGTGTGTCGGAATGAACGTGCACGTGTGTGTTAGTGAGTTATTTTATATAAATCGCTACTGGGATAGCTGTCTCTGTTGTGACCAGCCATCCAGTTATAATTGTGGACTAAATCACAGATCTCATATTCAAACTCTCACTGTAAATCTGGCAGTTAGCACCACACCAAATATCACATAGTGTATGGCTGATAGTGCTGATGCGCAGACCAACACAGCACTGCAGATGCAGAGATGGGGAAGTGAGGGGAGAATTATGTTTGCATGAATATGAAGGGGGCATGCTAAGGGAAGGGTATGAAGATGATGCTGAAACAATGTTGAGTGGAAATGAAGAGGATGATGGGAGGTTATGTAATGACAATGGAGGGGAATGATTTCAGCGAAATTTGGTGTGATAATGGTAGGGGTGGGAGATGATGATGGAGAGGAATATTGTGATGATGGGGGGTATGAATATATTGTGTGGAGATTGGAAATTATAACACCTTACACATATACAGTATTTGCTCAATTATAAGACAAGGTTTTTTTCAGAGCAAATGCTCTGAAAAATACCCCTCGTCTTATAATCGGTCAGACCTCAAATAGAGGTCTGACTATGAGACTAAGATTCAGATCTCCCGCACAGCTGCAGGTGACCTGGATCCATCTGTCTTATACCCCCCATTTAACACTCACCCCCCACACACACACACACTTACCGGTGCTTCCGACTCCCTGCTGTGTAGCCGGGGCAGCGGGTTCACGTCGACGCGATTCGCGTAGGCAACGTCTGCTGCAGCCGGACGGAGGTGCGGTTAGCAGCGGGGGTTGTGTGCGTCCATCGCAGAGACCTTTACCGACTGGCAGAGAGAATTCCCTGAACTCTGATCTCTGACGCCGGTGCGGGGAACTATGATGTCTGACAGTCGGGGAAGGTCTGCGCAATGGACGCAGACAACCCCCGCTTCTAACCGCACTTCCTTCCGGCTGTAGCGGACGTTGCCTACGCGAATCGCGTAGACGACTACACGCTGCCCCGGCTACACAGCAGGGAGTGGGAAGCACCGGTAAGTGTGTGTGTGTATGTGTGTGTTAAATGGGGGCATAGGACATTTCTGTAGGCAGAGTGCTCTATGAAATGCCTTTTAACCCCCCTAATGCCCATCTGCCTCCAGAAATGTCTTTTAACCCTATATATGCCACTCTGCCTCCTGAAATGCCTTATACCTCCCTATATGCCACTCTGCCCCATAATATGCCTTTTAATCCCCTAAATGCATATAAGGCATTTCTGGAGGTAGAGTGGGACATAGGGGGTCAAAAGGCATATCATGGGGCACAGTGGCATATAGAGGGTTAAAAGGCATATCATGGGGCACAGTGGCATTTAGAAGGTTAAAACGCATATCATGGGCCACAGTGCCATATAGGAGTGGCAAGCCTGGGGGCACATGTTCATAACTGGGGGGCAGGTTGGAAAATAAAAGAAAATCAAAACAAAAAAAAATATTTTTCTCAATCATAGCTTTTATTAAAAAAAATAGTTTACATAGTTTACATGAATTAACATTGACAAGTAAAACTTTTTTCCTATAGGGTCGTCTTATATTCAGGCCTTTTCTTTTTTTCCTAAATTAATATTCAGATTTTGGGGGGTCGTCTTATAATCAGGGTCATCTTATAATCGAGCAAATACGGTATATATATGTATCAATATATAGTAATCACTGGCATAACTACAGGGGTCGCAGCAGTCCCTGCCACCCCTTATTCCTTTCTCCTCGTACAGGTTCAGAATTGTTTAGAAAGGTCCCTTCCAACCTGGACTACACCAAAAGGAAGGGCCCTTTCTAAACTATTTTGAACTGGTACCGAGAGACAGGAACGTATCAGGATGTCACGTGACGCTGCAATGAAACAGAGGCTGCTAGCATAGTATACAAGAGTTAAGTGGGGGTGGGAGGGCGGTAGGATGTATGTATATGTGTTTGTATACATGTATGGATGTGAGCATGGATGTGTAATTGTGTGTGTGTGCATGTGTGTGAGCACAGCTGTGTAATTGTGTGTGTGTGAGCACGGATGTGTAATTGTGTATGTGTGTGAGCACGGATCTGTAATTGTGTGTGTGTGAGCATGGATGTGTAATTGTGTGTGAGCACGGATGTGTAATTGTGTGTGTGTGAGCACGGATGTGTAATTGTAAGTGGGGGCAGGTGGGAGGTAGGATGTATGTATTGGTGTTTGCATACAGGTATGGATGTGAGCAGGGATGTGTAATTGTGTGTGTATGAGCATAGATGTGTAATTGTCTTTGTGTGTATGTGTGTGAGCATGTATGCATACGTGGGGTGAGATGTGTGTGTAACTTGTGTGTTTACATATGTGTGCCAGAGTGTATGTTGGAAGAAACGTAGAAAGTGACGGCAGATAAAAACCATTAGGCCCATCCAGTCTTCCCAACCTCTGAGTACTTTCCTTAGTACCTGCCCTTATCCTATATCTAGCTTGGCCTTATGCCTATCCCATGCTTAAATGTCTTTACTGTATTAACATCTACCACTTCTGCTGGAAGGCTATTCCATGCATCCATTACACTTTCCATAAAGTAATATTTCCTGATGTTACCTTTAAACCTTTGCCCCTCTAGCTTATGACTATGTCCTCTTGTTGTGGTAGTATTTCTCCTTTTAAATAAACTATCTTCCTTTATGTTGTTGATTCCCTTTAAGTATTTAAATGTTTCTATCATATCCCCCCTGTCATGTCTTTCTTCCAAGCTGTATATGTTAAGATCCTTTAACCTGTCCTGGTAAGGTTTATCCTGTAATCCATGGACCATTTTAGTAGCCCTTCTCTGAATTCTCTCCAACATATCTATATCCTTCTGGAGATACGGTCTCCAGTAAGGTACACAATACTCCAAGTGAGGTCTCACCAGTGATCTGTACAACGGCATGAGCACTTCCGTCTTTCTACTGCTAATACCTCTCGCTATACAACTGCTAATACCTTTCGCTAAGGAGGTGGCAAGGGGCAAAGAACAAACAGACAAGTTGTTGAAGTTAGGGGCCACGGGACATTTTCCCACGAGGGCCCTGTGGCTTCTACTTACTCCCCTGATAGTAATGAGATACATTCTATACCATGTATGTTAGACTCGCTATGCACTAACTTACTATTAACCGCACTGTATCATATGTATGTCTAGTTAAATGTCTGCTAAAGAGGGCTATGCTATAACACCTATATGCATAATGAAGATTATAGTACACAACCTCTAGAGCGCCTAAGGTTACTTTACTGTCCCATTGAACTCATGCAAAACACTTGCCCAGGCCTCGACCAGCACAAAATGTGAATTAGTCATTATTTTAGCACTACAACTCAGAGACGAAAATCAGAAACAGAGCTAAACAAAGTATGATCTGAAAACAATAGGGTAAATCCTAGAAATAATTAATTAATAATGTTTAATTATTGATGGAATATTAACCTTTTTTTATTATTTCAGTGTTTTCCAGGGTGCCTAACAATACAAATTCGAACATTTATATATATATTCATAGTCACTTTAATTTACTCTGTGGCCCAAGGATGTGTGGTGAGTAAATACAATCATTAAACTAAAATTAGTACTGAATAAAATAGTAGTATATTTAAACTTTATGGAATTGCCATTGTCCACTATGACAAAACATTGATTCTTTATAGATAAACAGATACTGGTTCTTGAAGTTGCTATCAAATATTTAATTACAAATATTGATGTGCAAATATATATATTTTTTTAAAATAGAGGTAAAAATAGATTTAAAAAAATACAGTGAGCTCAGTGATGTCACAGTGATGGCATGTGTGAGAGATCACTAAGGAACCTCTATCCATATTGCTCTGAAAACAGTGCAAAAAAATTATAATGAAATAAAAGCCTGACATACCATTGCCCTAGCACTATATGTAAAAAGTAGACTTGGGTGCCGGCAAAGTCTTTGGGTTCATCTTATATATTTAGTCGTTGTATTCTACGAATATTTAAATGTTCCTGTGTTCGTTTTGGGCGAATATTCGTATACGTTATTCATGTTCGTTTCCATCTTTGTTTTCTCCCGGGTTCCTAGCAGGGGTTAACAACCACATTGTAGCAGCAGCAGCTTTGGCGCCATGATTTAAAGGTCCGTTTGTGCTCGCCTGGCATCAACCAATGAAGTGCAGATGCCTCACAAGGGCATACTTACTTACCAAAGTTGACAGGATACAAACAACGAGACTGTAGGGAAATTTGGAACCCTTGAAAGGAATTTGTTAGAAGAAAGAGGGCCAAAAAACTCCAAATATTATCTTAGGGTTATAGGGTAAAGTGTAAGTTATAGTGCAGGGGTGTCCAAGTTTTTTCTGTATGTGTGCGTCGGCCGCACTCATTTTTCACTGAGAGAAAATATGGCCTTTTAGCTTTATAATGCATATTAATACAGGGTTAATTTGGTGATAAAGAAAAAAGCAGTGGAATTTTTTTTATCAACTTTTATAACACACACACACGCTCTGCCACACTGAAACACTAAACACACACCAGGACAGGCTCTGCCACACCGACACCCAAACACACACACCAGGACAGGCTCTGTCACACGACACCCAAACACACACACCAGGACAGGCTCTACCACACCGACAGCCAAACACACACACCAGGACAGGCTCGCCACACCGACACTTAAACACACACACACCAGGACAGGCCCTGCCACACCAACACCCAAACACACACACACCAGGAGAGGCTCCGCCACACTGACACCCAAACACACACAGGGCAGGTACTAAATCCAAACGGACGAAAAAAAAACCTCCTAATTAAGCTACTTCGAATTCTGCCATCAGGGGAAAAATTCCTTCGTGACTCCAAAAGGCAATCCAATTTCTCCTTGGATCAAGAAGCTCTAAAATATTAATTCTATTTATATCCCTGCGTGTCATGCCTTTCTAAGAAAATATCGACACCCCATTTGAAGGCATCTAATGTATTGGATAACACCACCTCCCTAGGCAGTCAATTCCATACTGTCCTTACTGTAAAGAATCCCTTTCTTTGTCGTCTATGAAATCTCTGCTCTTCCAGTCTCTGAACAGTCTTGTTCTTTGCACATTTCTGTTAATTAACAGGTCACCGAAGAGCGCTTTATATTGGCCCTGCATATATTTATATAATGTTTTCATATCCCCTCTAAGACGACATTTTTTCAGTGTATATAATTTTAACTTTTTTAGTTAAGGTAACTAGTATCTCTCAATCCCTTATTAATTTTGTAGCCCTCCTTTGCACTTTTTCTAGTTTTGCACTTTTTTCTAAGGAACTGTACCGTATACTCAAGGTGAGGTCTTACCATTGACCTGTAAAGAGGTCTATATCTAGCTCTATCTATATCTGGGTAATTAAAATCTCCCAGGATTAAAACTTAATTCCTATTCGCAGCCTTTTCAATTTGAAATAGCAGCTGATCTTCCCCTTCATTACTAATGTTTGGTGGCTTGTAGCATACACCTACAAGTAATGTGCAACTCAGGGGGGCGTGGCCGGCTACAGAGGAAGATGGCAGCATAAGCTCTTGGCTCCGTGAACCCTCTCCGTGTTCTTTCGAACAAAGTGTGTTTTTCGGCAAGATGGGCAAGACAAATAGGGCTCCTGGTACCCCCAAACCCTCGGGGAGTATTTACAAGGAAATTTGGATCAAGACTCCAGGGACTCCTTTCACAAAATGGCGCCTTCTCCCACCGGATCCAGCAGTGATTGTCCAGAGGAACCCCTCCCGGATACTAGAGATCATCCTTCACTGCAAGATACCCTTCGTCTTTTACCTACGAAGGAGGAGATGATTCCTTTAATCGAGAAAGCCACTTAAGGGATCCGCGACACTCTGTCTGCGCTTAGAACCGATGTACAACAGCTTGGAGACCGCGTGGCCTCTGTCGAGGAAGACACAGCCAAAGTGACGGATACCGTTGAAACCCTTTCCTCACAACTGGCTGATCACTCTAATATCTTCCGTCTGATGGCCAGAAAATTGGAGGACCTGGATAATAGGGGGCGACGGAATAATTTACGAATCCGGGGAATCCCCGAGGATGTCCTGCCGCCTGACATCACATCTACCCTACATACTATCTTTAATGGCCTCCTACGGCGCCCCGTGGACACGCCGATTAAATTCGACAGGGCCCACAGAGCCTTAAAGCCGCGGGGAGACACTACGAATCCTCCAAGGGATATTATATGTAGACTGCACGACTACCCTGTGAAGGAGGGCATCCTACGGGCCTGTAGGTCGCAGGGGGACATTTCCTGAAATGATCACAACATCGCCATCTTCTCTGATTTGTCGCCCACTACTCTTCAAGCGCGCCGTATGCTGAAGCCTTTGACGGCGGCTCTTCGGGAAGCCTCCATCCCCTACCAGTGGGGGTTTCCGTTTTCCTTGTCTGTCCATAAGGACAACAAAATTTTTGCTATCCGTCAAGCCTCTGATGTCCCGTCTTTCCTTGCTATATTTTGTTTCTAGCCCTCTGCTCCGATGTCTACCACCAATCTTAAGTGTACTTCTCTGAATGTCAGAGGATTGAATAAACCCCAACAGAGATCTAAGCTGCTTTACGTTTTACGTTCCTTCAAAACCTATATTGCATTCCTCCAGGAAACCCATTTTCTCCACACTAGAGAATTTAAACTTACCGACAGATATTTCCATACGGCCTACTTTGCTAGCTCCCAGTCCTCCAAGACTAAAGGGGTAGCTATATTGCTCCATAAAAATTTGCCATTTAAACTGCTAGATGTGTGGAGGGATCCTGACGGTAGAGGTATTCTAGTTAAGGGCTTTCTTGGTCTACACAAGGTCACCCTAGCAACGGTCTATGCCCCTAATAGGGATCAGACCTCTTTTTTAGTGAAATTCCTGTCATAAAGCGGTCATCCGAGGCCACCTTATCCAACTTGGGGCTAAGCTTAAACGCCTCGACCATCTGTCTTTAATATCTCTGACCCGCCAGATAGCTGAGCTAGAATTACAACACAAATTTTCCCTTTCCAATAGTCTTCTTGAACAGCTCACGGCCCTTCGCGCCCGACTCTCTTCTTTATTAGACTCTAGGGTTAAAAGGAACTTCCTTCTTACCAAGTGCCATTTTTACGAACTTGGCAATAAGCCAGGTAAGCTTCTGGCGCGGGCGCTTAGGGCAAAGAGGTTAACTACTCATATCCCTCAGATTAGGGATGCTAAAGGTAAACTCCATGTCCTTACAAAGGACATCGGCCACTGTTTTTCTACTTATTATAAAAGCCTTTATAATTTAGATGGGGGTGGAGTCCCTGACGAACCAACGCTTTCCCGTATGGTTGATTATTTACGTAAGAATCTCAAAACCCGAATCCCCGTGGGGGATAGAACGAGTCTTAATTCCCCCCATTCACTTGGAGGAAATAGAGAGAGCAATCAAATCCATGTCCAAGGGAAAGAGCCCTGGCCCTGACGGCTTCACATTGCTATATTACAGTAAATTTCTCTCAATTCTTGGCCCCCATATGGTGACTCTTTTTAACTCCCTGGCTACAGGTACACATTTAGATCCCCAGTCCAACACCGCCCATATCACAGTTATTCCCAAGCCTGGGAAAGATCCCGAAATTTGTAGCAACTACCGCCCAATATCACTCATTAATACTGATCTCAAAATTTTAGCAAAAGTTCTTGCCTCCAGGCTTAACCCCCTCCTCCCCAGACTAATTCATAATGACCAAGTGGGCTTCGTGCCAGGCAGGGAGGCGAGGGACAACACTCTGAAGGTGATCAATCTCATGGCGATAGCTCAGTCCCGTCGAACCCCTTTTCTCTTAGTCTCAATGGACACTGAAAAGGCCTTCGACAGGGTTTCTTGGGTGTTTTTGTTTAAGGTCCTGGAGACACTGAATGTCGGCCCTAGATTTCTGCAGCAAATTAGGACTCTGTACACTTCTCCCTCCGCTTATGTGCGGATTAATGGTACCCTCTCTGACAGATTTGCCCTGGCCAATGGCACACGACAGGGTTGCCCACTGTCCCTTTTACTCTTCCTCCTCATCCTTGAACCTCTGGCTAACGCTATACGGGCCAACCCGCGTATCACGGGTGTTTCGGTAGCCGGGACCGAGTACAAACTCTCTATATACGCTGATGACATGCTTTGCATGATAACAAACCCCCTGACCTCACTCTCGCAGGTCATAGCCGACCTCCAACACTTTCATACTTTTTCCTATTATAAAATCAATCTTACGAAATCCGAAATTTTGGGGTCACACATCTCCGCCACTACCAAATCACACATACAGACCATTCATCCCTTCCGGTGGGCTGACACTTACCTTACTTACCTTGGGGTTCGTATCCCAGTCGACCTTTCCACGCTGGTAGAAGCCAATTTTGTCCCACTTTTATCATCTATCTCGTCAGACCTCAAAAATTGGTCTTTTTCTCACATCTCATGGTTCGGCCGAGTGGGTGTTCTAAAAATGAACATTCTCCCCCGCTTTTTATATTTAGTTCAGACCCTACCTGTTTATCTTCCCAAATCCTTTCTGAAACAATGGATTAGGACCTTCATATATATATATTTTATATATGTAAAGTGGTGGTGGTGGCACTGGTAACTGTGCAAGTGCAAACAGGAGTACTGGCCATAGAAATGCTAGTGGACTGCTGATTTTTTGAATTCTACCAGATATGGTAGGTTTTGCTGTTGGTGGTGATGATGATAGTAGTGGAGTGCCTTTCCTTTACTTGATGACATAGATCCTTCAAACAATGATTCCCCAAATGATAACAGAGACCTTGACCTACTTGTCCGACTAGGCTGCATCGTAGAAGAACTGGTGGTGGAGGTAGATGGAGCCTGTCCCTCCTTTTCTTAGTCCCAAAAGGAGGATCCATTTCATTTTGTATGTGTAGTGTTTAAAGCTAGAGAGACAGGGAAAATAGCTTTATAAAGAAAAATAGAGATAGTTTCTCTTCAGTGCTGAAAAACTATGCACAACTGCACTGTGCTGTTGTGTACAGTCTGCCAACCTGCTCAAGTTATTTAAAAATTGGTTAACTAAAGCCACTAAATGGTCTTATTAACTCAAATATAATACACTAACTAGTAAAACTACTAGCACTATTTTATTTTTTTAAATTTACACGGGCCTAAGAGTCTACCTCTAGGCAAGGCCAGACGCTCTCAAGCCCACTAAGCTAAATTGAGGTTATATTATATTATTTATTAATTCATATTATTAATTTATATAATATTAATAGATTATAAATTATAATTAATTATTATATTATGGGGTTAAACAACTTTTCTTTTTTCCTAGTACTACAGCTACCTTAAAGCTTTGCTTACTACAGTTGTCGTCACAGTCAATCTTTCTTGAAAAGAAATTAGAAAATAAAATGTAACAGCAAAACAGTTAGCTTCACTGCTTGCTGAACAAAAAACACACGGCACTTTTGCAGCTGGACTCACTAGCCCAACAAGTTCACTTCACTCATGGACTGAGGTGAGCAAAACACTAAGGGGTTTTTAATAAAATAAAATAAAAAATGAGAAAATAATATTTAGCAAAACAGTTACCCTCACTGCTTGCTGAACAAAAAAACACGCAGCACTTATGTGGCTGGACTCACTAGCCCAACAAGTTCACTTCACTGATGGGCTGAGGTGAGCAAAACAAATGAAATAATTAAAATTAATAAAATGAATTAATAATATTAAGAAGAAAATTTGACTTTGTCTCTAGGTGTTGCTAACACAAAGCACAAACTAAAGCACTGCAGCTCCAGTACTAGTAAATTTATCTTAACTTTAAAATTAAAATGTATCTACTAAATTATTAACTAAGTAAGTTAATTAAAACTAAGTAAAATTAATTATCAACTTCTAGTTTAAGATTAAAGGTAATAGTGGACTGGTTAATCTTTATGTGGGATAAATTAACTCTTATATCTGGCAGAATGTCTCAAGCAAAATAAGATAATATAATATAGCTAATCAGAGCCGGCCTTAGGTGTTCTGGCGCCCTGTGCGGACTACTCCTCTGGCGCCCCCCCATCCCAAAAAAAGAAAGGAATAAAAACTTGTAACAAAACCCCAATCACTATATACTACGCCAAACATTGATGTTGTGTAGGCCTACCACTTCACTGTCTGGCTTAGTAGTAGGGATGCACCGAAACGATTTCTGGACTGAAACCGAAAGTGCAGCATTTACCTGGCCAAAACCGAATATGACCCCCCCACACCATAAAAAAATCTAACACTTTTATTTAAAGTAAGTAACACACCAAAATAGGACAAAACAATTAAATAACAATATTATATATATATATATATATATATATATATATATATATATATATATATATATATATATATATGATTAACAGCAATCACATTCCTATCATGCCCAGGCATACCCAGATTCCAGGATGTACTCGCAGACTTGGCATGATAGGAGTATGATTGCCCTATCTACCCCTTCTCACTCCCTTCTCCCTATCTACCCCCTTTCCCCTGCCTCACTCCCTTCTCCCTATCTACCCCCTCCTAACTATCTACCCTTTCCCTCTTTGAAGTTCACTTACCTTTCAGGAGTCCTGCGGTGGGGGTGCAAGACCTCTGCCTCCCAGCTCTGCCACTGTATGGAACAGTATAGCGTGATGGGAGTTATGATGTACTTTTAGAGCATAATTAGAACATGAAAAAGACATTGGAAATGGTACAGCATAACACCCATCACTCTCACACACTTACCAATCCACACATATACTAATCCACACATATACCAATCCACACATACACCAATCCACACGTATACCAATCCACACACATACCAATCCACACGTATACCAATCCACACGTATACCAACCCACACGTATACCAATCCACACGTATACCAATCCACACGGATACCAACCCACACGTATACCAATCCACACGTATACCAATCCACACGTATACCAATCCACACACATACCAATCCACACATATACCAATCCACACATATACACTAATCCACACATATATACCAATCCACACACATACCAATCCACACGTATACCAATCCACACATATACCAATCCACACATATACCAATCCACACATATACAAATCCACACATATACAAATCCACACATATATACCAATCCACACACATATATACCAATCCACACACATATATACCAATCCACACATATATACCAATCCACACACATATATACCAATCCACACACATATATGCCAATCCACACACATATATACCAATCCACACACATATATACCAATCCACACACATATATACCAATCCACACATATATACCAATCCACACACATATATACCAATCCACACATATATACCAATCCACACACATATATACCAATCCACACACATATATACCAATCCACACACATATATACCAATCCACACATATATACCAATCCACACACATATATACCAATCCACACACATATATACCAATCCACACACATATATACCAATCCACGCACATATATACCAATCCACACATATACTCATGCACACATATACCAATCCACACATACTAATCCACACATACCAATCCACTCTCACTGAATGCTTTCCTACCTTTCCTCTTTTCTCCTTACAGCTTCTTTTCCTCCTCTTCTTCAGTTCTTCTGTCCTCTCTGTCTTCTTCCGGGTCAGAGGGCACGGACAGCTGTGGGCGCGGCTTCAGTGCTGTGCGCCGGGATCTCACAACAAACCCCGGCGCACAGCAGCTGTTGCCGTGCGGATCACAAGGGAGCGATATCGGAGGTCTTTAACAGACCTCCGGCTCCCTTGAGCGATTTTAAGCCGGGTTCAAGGGAGATCCTTGAACCGGCTTAAAATCACTCAAGGGAGTCGGAGGTCTGTTAAAGACCTCCGATACCGCTCCCTTGCGAGCCTGCTCCTCCAGCGGCGGACATTACTGTCCGTCTCTGGAGGGGTGCCGGGTGCCCCCCTGATGAGCGGCACCCGGTGCGGACCGCCCCCCCCCCCGCTGGGTACGCTACTGGCGGCGGCGGACCCCGCGGCGGCGCCCCCTGGATTGTGGCGCCCTGTGCGGTCGCACAGGTCGCACACCCCAAAGGCCGGCCCTGTAGCTAATTTAGCTAGCTAAAATAAATTATTATTATTTATTGTTTTATAATTGTTTACCCAGTAAGGAAGGAGATTAAAATGCAGCAGCAGAGACCCCCCACACCAATTTTAGAAAACTCAAAGTAAGAAAGACCTGGTAAGGTTTATCCTGTAATCCATGAAGCATTTTAGTAGACCTTCTCTGAACTTTATCCAACATATCTATATCCTTCTGGAGATACGGTCTCCAGTACTGTACACAATACTCCAAGTGAGGTCTCACCAGTGATCTGTACAACGGCATGAACACTTCCCTCTTTCTACTGCTAAAACCTCTTGCTATACAACCAAGCATTCTGCTAGCATCTACTGTATTGTCTACCTACCTTTAAATCCTCAAAAATAATTACCCCTAAATCCCTTTCCTCGCACGTTGAGGTTAGGATAGTATCTGTCAGGGTCCACTCTCTGCTGCCTGAACCATGGCTGAATTATACTTCAGGCTAATACTTCTGTTACCACTAGTGGCCACCCTCCTCCCTCTGAAGGGATCAGAACCTGATTATCAGGTACAGCTGCGCCTCATGAACTGTGTGAAGCCCTGCCTTTAAAAGACCTGCCTTGCCCTTCAGTCAGGGCCTTGGCATTGAAGTAGAGGACTGCATTGGGAGGCGGGTCCCACGGGATCCGCCAAAAAGCTTGCGGGCGCGGGCAGTCTTGCTGGGGCTGTGGGCAGGAGCGGGCGGTCAGGCACTGTACCTGCGGGTCCCGGTAATGCCGCGCAGTCCCGCAAGGCTGCCTTCTCGCTGCTCCATTACAGTGTCTCATATCTTGCTTAGCCCAGGAACTGCGCCTGAACCTGGACCTGGACCTGTACCTGTGCCTGAACCTGCCAGTGGGCTTACCTGCCAGTGGGCCTGCACCCGAACCTGTACCTGAACCTGCCTGTGGGCTTACCTGTACCTGAGCCTGAACCTGTACCTGTGCCTGAACCTGCCAGTGGGCTTACCTGCCAGTGGGCCTGCACCCGAGCCTGTACCTGTACCTGCACCCAAGCCTGTACCTGTACCTGTACCTGCACCCGAGCCTGTACCTGTACCTGCACCCGAGCCTGTACCTGTACCTGCCTCAGCTCCCGTCTCTCTCTGCCTCAGCTCCCGTCTCTCTCTGCCTCAGCTCCTGTCTCTCTGCCTTTCCAGTTCTGCTACTCTGTCTGTACCTATCTCTCTGTTACCATGCATAAAGGGGTACAGACAGAATACCCCGTATCCCCTGCACATGGACTCCTACCCGACCTGCTCGCCCAGGTCCTGACAGTATCACATATTCTTTTTTTTTTTTTTTTTTTTTTTTTTTAGAGTTTTATTACATATAAAATTTGACCATTACAAACATATAACAAAACATAATCTTCCATTTCTGTATCTCAAGAGTAGAATATTACAAGAGGAAATAGAAAAGATATCTAACATACAACATACTCATACAAATGACAGTAAATTGAAGTTATCGTAATCTAATATTATAATATAATATTATAATCAGAGTTGCGGGAGGGAGGAAGAGAGATCAACATTAATTTACTAATAGTAAAATTAATAATAATAATAGTAAATTGCCAGGGTAAAGAAAATAGAAGGAGTCTCAGTTATGTTAAGTCAGTCTCCCGGATCATATTTTGCCAAGGAAGCCAAATTGCCTCATAGTTTTGGATGTTACTATATATCCTATAAAATTGTTTTTCCATTTTACATTGATAGTTTACTTGGGTAATTACTTGGGGCCATGACGGTACTTGTTCCATTTTCCAATTTCTTGCAATACCGATTTTAATAGCATAGTATCACATATTCTATACTCTTCCCTTGGATTTTTATGCCCTAGATGCATTACTTTGCATTTATTCACATTAAATGCCAGTTGCCACAGCTCTGACCATGTTTCCAGTTTACGTGAATCAGCAAATAGACAGTCTGCAATATCACTAATAAAAATATTAAAGAGAATGGTCCAAGTACAGATCCCTGAGGTATCCCACGGGTAACAAGACCTTGCTCTGAATATACGCCATTGACTACAACCCTCTGTTTTCTGTCACTCAGCAAATCTACTGCACCACCTTGATCAAGTACTTTAGTCACCCAATCAAAAAAATCAGTAAGATTTGTTTGGCATGATCTTTCTGAGGTAAACCCATGTTGTTTTTGAAACACATGTGACTTGAGATGTTCAACAATCCCCAACTACAGATGTAAGACTAACTGGCCTGTAGTTGCCAGACTCCTCCCTACTGCCTTTTTGGGGAATTGGCACAACATTTGCTAATTTCCAATCCCCTGGGAAGACTCCCATTACCAATGATTAGTTAAATAAATCAGTTAACGGTTTTGCTAGTACACCACCAAGCTCTTTTAATAACATGGGGTGTATTCCACCAGGCCCCATTGACTTATTTGTCTTTACCTTAGGCAACTGAAGTAGAATCTCCACCTCGATAAACTCACATATTTCAACGACTCCTTTTTTCCTAACTGAGATCCCATTCCATCATTTTAATTTGTAAAAACTGAACAGAAATATTCATTGAGGCAGTCAGCTAGACATTTATCCTCTTATACATACATTCCTTTTGTTTTTAATCTTACTAATCTTTGTTTTACTTTCCTTTTCTCATTTCTCATTTATAGATCTAAAAAATGCGTTATCTCCCTTTTTTTACTGACAGGGCAATTCGCTCTTCTGCATGTGATTTGGCAGCTCTTATAACTTTATTTGCTTCTTTCTGCCTAATTTTATAGATCTGTCTATCTTCCTCACTTTGGGTATTTTTGTATCTATTAAAGGCTAACTTCTTGTCTTTTATGATTTTGGCCACCTTTGCAGAGTACTTTTTTACTCTTACTGATCAGCCCAAATACAATTTTCTGTTATCTTCAATAATGCAACTTTTAAATAATCAAATTTCTGGACTCCATTTAAGTTGCCCCAGTCTGATAATGACTCCTCTACACACATTCTCATTATAGAAAAGTCAGTTTTTCTAAATCTAAAACTTTTGTTTTTGTGTGGTGCAGGATTTAAAAAATATAAAAGAACTAATCCCCAGAAGAGTAAGGGAGGACATAGAGCAGCAGCAGTAGAACTTCAATCACTTTCAATATTGAGTGCTAGGTAACTCAATTTAGTGCAGTTGGAGTTGTGCTCTATAGAGATTTGAGTATGTTGACAGCCACAGAGAAATCCCTTTCCTTTGGTGACTTGGTGAGTAGGCATGAGAGGATCTGCTGGGCAACAAATGAGAGGCCTGACTAGAGGGTTGGTAGAAGGAGGTATTGTCAGTTCTTTAAGATAGGCTGTGACCATTTCAGATATGCTAGTATAATTTTGGGGAAGCTTGTATGGTAGTCGTGAACATGCCCGGACTGGGACAAAAAATAGGCCCAGGCATTTAAGCCTGAGCAGCCCATTTTTATTTATTTATTTATTGTTAAAGCCCATCCTTCATGTACCATCTTTGCATTTACTCACTCATTCACACAAATCATTAACACATTCATTAAAGCAGTCTCACAAATCATTCAAGCAATTCATCCACACATGAATTCATTCATTGTCATATGCATTACACAATTCATCCACACATTTATTCATTCATTCTCATATGCATTTATACTACCCCCTCTCCCCATCTTATCTGCCCCTTCTCACTATGTACCCCCTTTTCACTATGTACCCCCTTCCTCACATATACCCCCTCTCACTATCTATCCCCTCTACCCATTTCTAACTATCTAACCCCCCTCTGCCCCTTCTCACTGCACACCCCTCCCTCACCCTACTTACCTTGTTGTTCCGACAAGCAGCAACTGCAGGGCCGGATTGACTTAGGGGCTGATGAAGCTGCAGCTCCAGGCCCCTACCTTAAAATAGGCCCAGTCAGGATCAGACTGACTGGGCCTATGCGGCCTCTACGGCCGCATTAACGCAGGGCCCCTTAAGCCCGCCGCAACTGCGACTGGGTCCGCCACTCTAAGGGGCCAGGAAGCCCCCACCAGGGCCGGCCTTAGGGGTCTGCGGCCGCACAGGGCTTAAATTAAAACATCGGGGGGGTTTTTTAACTTTATTTAACATCCTCCATATTGAATAAAGTTAACAAAAACTTTATTTAACATGGAGGATGTTAAATAAAGTAAAAAAAAAACAAACAACAAAAAAACCCCGATGTTTTAATTTAAACCCTGTGCGGCCGCACCCCCGTAAGGCGGCCCTGGTGGGGGCTTCCCGGCCCCTTAGGGTGGCGGACCCGGTCGCAGTTTCGGCCGGCTTATGGGGCAGGTGCAGCTTATGCCCTGCGTTAATGCGGCCGTAGAGGCCGCATAGGCCCAGTCAGTCCGGTCCTGACTGGGCATATTTTAAGGTAGGGGCCTGGAGCTGCAGCTCCATCAGGCCCTAAGTCAATGCGGCCCGGCCCACCGGGCAAATGCCCGGTGTGCCCGATGGCCAGTCCGGGCCTGGTCGTGAACATTTCAAGGGCCTCTGACCAAATCGTTGCTGCTTCATTGGGTCTAGTGCTGTTGCTCTGCATGGGTGTAATGTATTGGCAATTTAACCCATGCCTGGCTCTACTATCCTTGAAAATAATTTTTGAATTTTCTTAACTTCTCGATTTTCTCAATATTTTTAGAATTTAGTATAAACACACTTGACATATATATATATATATAAAGCACTTTCAAAAGACGGTCAGCACTCCAGGTCTTTAAATTAACAATTTCTCTTTATTCAAAGTCAAGTCGACGTTTCAGTCATTACTGACTTTCCTCAGGACAGGCTTGGGGAATTTGGAATGGTGTGCAATGGACTTTGTAAGTAAATAAATATATACCGTATATAACGTATAAGACTACCCTAGTGGCAACCCTGGGGGCAGATGTGCATAACTGGGGGGGCAGGTTGGCAAATAAAAGGAAATAAAAATATATATATTTTTCTCAATCATAGCTTTTATTAAATATGAAAAAATTGTATACATGAATTAACATTTACGGGTAAAACTTTTTTCCTATAGGGTCGTCTTATATCCAGGCTTTTTCTTATTTTCCTAAATTAATATTAAGATTTGGGGGGTCGTCTTATAATCGAGCAAATACGATATATATATATCTTATTATTGTATGTAAGGTAGTGATAACGGTATACACGATAGGTAAGGTACAGTAAAATATTCTTATGTAGATAAGATATGTAACATGTTATATTTAAGTATACTATACCATATTTGACTTACGCAATATTAATATAGCAGGGAAATCGAAGATTATAAATGTATGTTGATCCGGCAAAGCCTGTGCTGCCTCTCCGAATTCTGTAAAAATCCATCAACCTCCCCTTTTGAGCTACTAAATTATTTGATTGACTAGGAAGGTTGTCAGTTGATTAATATGCTGTATTTGCATTACCCGGGTTATGATCTCCTCTCATGGGTTACTTTGGTAGAGTGCAAGACAGCTACAAGACACTTTGGTCACAAAATCCTTGTCCACAAGTGCTTTGTCTCCTACCCTCAGTAAGGATGTGCATAAAGGCTGTCTGAGCACACCTCAGGCTGTTCATTTGCATCATCACAGGCTCTGAGAGCCTATATCAACTAGCAATATTTTGCACTGTTTTGCAGTCTGTTTAGTTAGGCAAGTGAGGGCAAATTGACAGCACTTGTGGTAAAGAACAGCACTGCAAACGCTGCCATTGTGGTGGAAATTCGTGCGGAGATGCGGACAAAGATAGCAGAGTAAAGCTAGAAAATAAAGGGAGAAGATAGAAGACAGAAGATGTGGAAGTTGTAGGCAGAAGCCGTCACCAGAGAAGGTAGGGAAACAGAGAGAATGAGAGAGAGTGAATGAGAGTATGAAAAAGTGTGAGTGAATGTCAGCCTCTGAATTTCAGACAAAAATTTGGAGCTTTTTGCTTTGTTATCACCAGATTCACAGTCTGGAATTACCAGAATTCAGAAAATTTGCTAAATGTACGAATCCGAATGCACAAGTATAATATACACTACAGCTTTTCTAATCCATCCCACCCCGTTACATTTTTCAACTCTCATCTCATCAGTCTGTAACAGCTACTAATAAGTCCTTTTGTAATTGTAAAATTTTTATTATTATTATTCTATTATTCCTCATTGATAAATAATAGACTTGTGCATTCGTCTTCGGGCGAACATGAAAACATGTTGGTTCCGAAGAAACGTAGAACAGAACACAGTGCCGGTAAAACAAAGACGAAGACGCACAAACACGAAGAATCAAAGATCGTCTTCGTTTTCGCGGCGCAACCGCCAAATTTTCAAACAGGAGTGAGCTGATCCTCGTCTGTCCAATCAGCTCGCTCTTGTGACGTCACGCTAAGGGTCTCGTCCAATGCCTGTGCTGCTGTTTTTTTAATTCTGAAACCGCCTTTATAAGACCAGAGCTTGCCTGAGAGAGCCATTCATTTTCGCTGTGACTGCTTTGGCAACACTGCTGTGCTCCACCTGAACGTTACAGAGAGAGATTGTTCTGTGTGAGACTGGTAAGCCTCAGCCTACCATTTACTTGTGTACTTGTAACGGGTTCACCAAGAGAGCTGTAGTAACTCCCAGAGATCACCCACATGTATCCTCCTCTTGTCCCCGTAATCACTTCCAGCACCAGCCAGCATGCGCACCTTGGAACACTGCTATGTGTACCCAATAAGTAGACACACAACTACCTTGAATTGAGTATAGCAGGAATGAACAGTTTATTGTTGTAAACATAGACTCATATAGCCACAGAACTTTAACATAAATCAACATTGATAAACAGGTACATGTAGACAACCCAACCTTTAATCCCCTTTAGCTACTGAATATCCCCCTGGTAGCCATCCTGTTAATGGGATTAGTTTACACAATGGAGTTCCTGCCTGTTTGGCAGCCAGGCTGGAGCCATCTCTGAGTACCTTGGGCTCCTGTATGACAGGTCATTCTGTCACAGTACTCTTCTTCACTTCAGTTCTACTGAATTAATAATTTAGTATTTTTTAATTGAATTTTTTTTCCAATGCTTCTGTCTGTGTAGTGCTGTTGAGTTGACAGTGCACACAGTGCCTCACTGGCACTGGGGTGCCCTTGCCCTGGGCTGGCAGTGCCTACTGCCTGCCCTGTCTTCACTTAGATAAATTAAATAAATAATAGAATTTATAAATAATAATTTAATATAATATATAATTATTTAATACATTAATATTATTATATATATATATATTGTCATATAATATAGTATACTAGTGTAGAGTGTAGACAGCTACTAGTGTCTAATCTAAAATCATTAATATTTAGTAATAATATTATTATAATTCATTTTAGCTAGCTTAATAATTAATTAGCTATAATATAGTACTAGCTTATTTTGCTTGAGACAGTCTGTCAGGTAGAAGGGTTAATAATGTATCCCACATAAAGATTGACCAGTCCACTACTACCTTTAAGATCAATCTAGAATTTGATAATTCATTTTATTATTAATAATAATTAATAAACCCTAATTATTAATAACTTACTTAATCATTTAATAATTTTATAGTTCAGCTAATCTTATTAGTACTGGTGCAGCTCTTTGTTTGTGCTTTGTTTTAGCACCAGCAAGAGACCAAGTCAATTTTTCTTAATGAATATTTAATATCATTTCATTTGTTTTGCTCACCTCAGTCCATCAGTGAAGTGAACTTGTTGGGCTAGTGAGTGCAGCCGCATAAGTGCTGTGTTCTTTTTTGTTCAGCAAGCAGTGACGGTAACTGTTTTGCTAAAGATTTATATTTTCTCATTTTACATTTTATTTTAATAAAAGTACCCTTAGTGTTTTGCTCACCTCAGTCCATCAGTGAAGTGAACTTTTATTTTTACATTTTATTTTCTAATTTCTTTTCAAGAAAGATTGACTGTGTGACGACAACTGTACTAAGCAAAGCTTCAAGGTACTAGCTGTAGTACTATAAAAAAAACAAAATAATTTAGCAAATATTTGTAGAGTAAGCAGAAGTAGGACAACTATATCTGTCTGCTTCTGTATCTGATTTAAACTAAAAGTTGTTTAACCCCATAATATAATTTAATAAATAATTTTAATCCAAAATCTATAATCTATAATATAAAGTAATTCTAATTTATAATCTATTAATATTATATAACTGTCACGTACAAGTAGTTAGGAGACACCGTGGTCAGGTAGGACTCCAGGACAGAACAGGTCAAACAAACCTCGGTCAGGTTTCCGGAGAGCAGGATAGTCATATAACGTAGCCGAGGTCAGGATACAGGAAAACAGGATAAACGTAAATGTAGCCAAGGTCAGGATACAGGAAAACAACGAAGTCAGACGAGCCGGGGTCATACACGAGAATACAGGAACAAAAACGCTATCTGGGTACTAGCACAGGGCATAGACAACCATCAGAAGGCAAGGTGAAACTGGTCTGAGGGGTTTAAATGGGGAACCGCGGAGGAAGTCTGAATCTCCCATCAGCCCCTCATGACATCACTTCCGGTGTCTGTGACTCGCGGCCATCTTGTGGATGGCGTAATCTCCCTTCATAAATTCCTGCAGTATGCGAGTTCGCCACTAGAGCAGCAGCAGGACGCCATGTACCAGGAGGTCTGCCTCTCCTGCGCGGCACTTCAGAGGAAGGCAGTGGAGGGGGAGTCTCCCTCTCCTGCGTGGCGGCTGCTGCGGCGACGTGGGAACTGAGGACGGGTAAGTAACAATAATTTAATATTAATTAATAAATCATATATCTAACCTCACTTTAGCTTAGTGGGCTTGAGAGCGTCTGCGTTTGCCTAGAGGTAGACTTAGAATAGTAAGGAAATATAGCTTTAGCATAGCAGTAGGCATAGCAGTAGGCTATTTTTATTTTAAATTTACCCGTGTAAATTTAAAATAAAAATAAGATACTGCTAGTTAATAGTTAATCTTGAGTTAATAATTTAAATAACTTGAGCACTTTGGCAGATTGCACACAACAGCACAGTGCAGTTGTGCATAGTTTTACTTTTTCAGCAGTAGCACTGAAGAGAAACATCCTCTAATTTTTTTGTCTTTCATTTTTTATCAGTTTAAATCCTATTTTTCCTTAATACATTTATTTTCTCTGTCCCCCTAGTTTTAAACACTATACTACACACACAAAACACAAAATTTCAAATGGATCCTCCATTTGGGACTAAGGAGGGACAAGCTCCATCTACCACCACCACCACTACCAGTTCTACGATGCAGCCTTTGCGTCAGTCTAGTCGGCCAAGTAGGCCAAGCTCTCGCTTATCGTTTGGGGAAGCATTGCTTGAAGGATCATCAAGTAAAGGAAAGGCACCAAAAGCAGGCAGTAGTAGTGCTGCTAGGCCCACAAGCTCTATGTTTTTTTACGAAAAGCCTAAAGCACCAGAAGCACGTTCAAAGTTAAAGGGTAGCACAACTAGTACTTCTACTAGCTCAGTGAGTAAAAAGAAGTGCCTTTTGCCCCAAGCAGCATCTTCCCCATCCACGAGCACCATGCAAGGTACCAAGCAGAGCAAAATTAGCAGCAAGACTCAGAGGGGTTTTCCCAAACCAAAGCGATCTCATTCCTTCGTAGGGAAAACCACCACCATCTCTACCACCACTAGTGCTGCACCTACTGTTCCCACCGGTACCGCCACGCCATGTCCTCCTAGCACCTCTAGCAAGCCACCAAGTCCTTACAATATTTTTGTAAAGACAGTTAGAGAGAGAGCTACACATAGTGGAACTCCACCTAGCGAGGTACCAGAGGAGCCTGAGACTGAGAGGCCAAGTGTAGAGTTAGGGTCTGTTCTTCCTGCTCGCACTACTAGTCATGATATCAGTCTTAGCTCCAGCCTAGCAGGAATTCCATTTGATCTGAGCCTCCACCTTCTCCGCTACGATCATCACCACCATCAGCAGCAAAACCTACCAAATCCGCTAGACTTAAAGCAATTAGCAGTCCCACTATGGCCAGTACTGGTACCACCAG
Source organism: Spea bombifrons (assembly GCF_027358695.1). Taxonomy (NCBI): domain Eukaryota; kingdom Metazoa; phylum Chordata; class Amphibia; order Anura; family Pelobatidae; genus Spea; species Spea bombifrons. The sequence goes on from NC_071091.1 coordinate 42,968,259, forward strand.
TGCCACCACCAATACTGTAACTGTGCCAATAAGACCAACCACTAGTTCTGCCGCTGTTCATCCACCCCGAGCAGTAGAAGCAGCACCCAAGGCACAGTCCAAGGCTCTCCACGCCCCAATTTGGGAGCACTTTGAAAATGCCGAAGAAGGGCGCTATGGAAAGTGCAAACATTGTGAGAAGCTAATAAGCAGAGGGAAAGTGTCAGGGCATTTTACCAGTGCTAGCATGAAGCATCACCTCAGCACTCAACACATCGCTGTGCTATTGGGGAAAGATGCACAAGAAAAACGTAGTGCAGGCAGCATAGCTGGTGGCCGTGGTACTAAAACAACTAGTACCATCTCCAGAGAGAGTGGAAAAACCCTAACAGCTGCTTCTGGGCCAATAGCAGCAACACCTAGTGCTGGCAGCCAGAGACCAAGGCAGCTTGGAGCACTGCATGTCCAGCCCACCCTGGAAGAGTTTGGGGCATTCCACTCCAAGAGGTCAATGCCCAAACAGCAGGCCAATAAAGTAACCCGACTTATTGGTCAGTTCATTGCTGTTGGAGGGGCATCCTTCTCCATGATTGAAGGGGAGCCTTTCAAACAAGTGATGGCGGCTGTGGCTCCACAATACACAGTTCTGTCACGTTTCACTTTCAGTAGGAACATTGTCCCCTCATTGTATCGGTCTTGTGTTTCAGCAGTGAAAGTGGAGCTTTCCAAGGCTGCTGATCAGTGTGTTCATTTCACAACAGATTTGTGGAGGTCACCTAGCGGGCAGCATGCCTTTCTTTCAGCACACTGGTGGCAGCCCAGTGTGTCTAAGGAAGCTGCTGCAGCAGGCTACCGATCATTCCTTCTCCATGCAGAAGTGATGGATGAAAAGCACACTTCCCAAAATATTCTGCATGCAATGAGGAAAATGTTTAACCTTTGGCGGAACACCAATGTTGAAGTTGATTTTGTGGTAACTGATGGAGGTGCCAATATGGTGAAAGCGCTGCGAGATGGTCATATTGTTGGTGTGTGCTGTGCAGCCCATCTTGTAGTCAAGGCAGTAATGTCAGAAGGAACTAATGTAGCAGCAGTAGTTCTGTCACGCTGCAGAAAGATCGCTGGGCACTTTCACCATAGTGTTAAGGCTAGTCAACTTTTGAGGGAAGAGCAACGGAGGGCATGTCTTCCCGTACACTGCCTTTAGAGAGGCTGGAGAGGATTTTGGAGCAGCAGAGGGCAATCCATAATCTTGCCGCAGAGCATAATATTGGGATTACATCTCCATTGAATAGGGAGGATTGGACAGTGATCGCCCAGCTAGTGGCAGTCCTTAAACCATTCAGGGATGCCACAGAAAATTTAAGATCAAACACTGCCAATCTGGCCTAGGTAATCCCAGTGTTCTCCCATCTAGGCAGCAAGATGGATGTGTTCCTTGAAAACCGTGAGGCTGTTCAAGGTGGCACTCTACATCCTGACGTATCAACAATAGTCAGGAAGCTGAAGGATCTGCTAAAAGTACGCCTTCGCAAACGCATGGAAGAAAGTCCCAAAATGATGCTAGCGATCCAAGGATTAAGGGAAAGCTGGCAATGATATTCAATGTTCTCAGTAGCTACCGGGAGCAATTGGTTCAAAAGGTGCGTGACTGGCAGCGTAAAATGGGAATGCTGTCCGAGGAGGGAGAGGTGCAGGAGGAGGAAGAGATGATGTTGTCTGCTACTCCTAGCAGCAGCATCAGCAGCAGTGCCACAAGCAGCACAACACAGCTGAGTGGAGCAGCTACATTTTGGGAAGAGGAACTTGGGAGTATAGTTGGACCATCCGACAGAGCTAGCAGCAGAAAGGAGAGTAGTGCTGCTGAAATGGTCAAACTTTACCTCTGTGAAGTTCCTTCTGCGCCTAATGTTGATCCTCTTAGCTACTGGGATGAAAAGAAGAGTGTGTGGCCTGCACTTTCATGGGTTGTGCAGCAGCTACTATCATGTCCGCCAACTACTGTTCAAAGTGAGCACGTGTTTTCTATGACTGGAAACATACTGAGTCCACAGCGCTCACGCATGACACCTCATCTGATGGAGCAGATTGCCTTTCTTAAATTCAATCTGCCCAAGTTGGGTTACCCAACTCTTACCTTGGAAAGTTAATTTCCCCTAATGGTAAGGGTCATCAATTGCCCACTCATTCACCTTTTTCCATTTCCAACGCTGCTGGTGGTGGTGCCAGCATCTTTTGCCAGTTCGCTTCCTGGCTGAAATCATGCCTCAAAAGTCCCTAATGTTCAAGGTAGCTTCTCCCCCTGGTTGCACTTGTTTGTGGTGTGGCAACGCCTGCTACCTCCGCTGGTGTAGCCAATTTACGCTAGGGCCTTGTGTCTGAGTTCTGGAAGTCCGCTGCCAAACGTCTAGGACTGACAGTGTTTGGATGCTTTGCCCTAGAGTGAAACAGGTGAGTGGATCGCCAATTGCCCACTCATTCGCCTTTTCCGTTTTTCAATGCTGGTGGTGGTGGTCATGCCAGCGTCTCTTCTCTGCCAGTTTGCTTCCTGGCTAGAGTCATGCCCAAAATGTCCCTAATGGTAAGGGTAGTTTCTCCCCCCTGGCTGCGCCTGTTAGAGGTGTGGCAACGCCTGCTACCTCCGCCGGAGTAGCCAGCTTACGCTAGGGCCTAGTGTCTGAGCTCTGGAAGTCCGCTGCCAAACGTTCTAGGACTGACAGTGTTTGGATGCTTTGCCCTGGGGTGAAACAGGTGAGTGGGTCGCCAATTGCCCACTCTTGTGCCTTTTCCATTTTTCAATGCTGGTGGTGGTGCCAGCGTCTCTTCTCTGCCAGTTCGCTTCCTGGCTAGAGTCATGCCCAAAATGTCCCCCCTGGCTGCCTCTGTTTGCGGTGTGGCAACGGCTGCTACCTCCAACGGAGTGGCCAGCTTACGCTAGGGCCTAGTGTCAGAGCTCTGGAAGTCCGCTGCCAAACGTCAAGGACTGACAGTGTTTGGATGCTTTGCCCTGGGGTGAAACAGGTGAGTGGGTCGCCAATTGCCCACTCATTCGCCTTTTCCATTTCATTTTTTTCCGTCTGATACACAACCTACCAAACATAACACATAACACATATAACACATTGACATAACACATAACACACACACGTACAATTCACAAATCACAAGAGCCTTTCCTCCTGTTATTTCACCTGGCCTTCACTTCTACACTCACTAGCATTAACGCTATAACTCACACTTCACCCTATAACATTTTTCCATCCGCATACCTGCCAACAGACCCAACTTTTTCAGGAACAGTCCTGCTTTTTTCCTGTTGTGAATATTGAATATGTGCCTTCAGCTTCTCAGCGGATATTTTTATGTTAACCCTGAGTGTCCTTTTCTGTGTGACTCTATGTGCAATGAAAGGTTAAGATTGGACAGGTGGTTGGCTATTTCTTGCTCCTAGTAAGTTAAAAGAAACTGACCAAGTCTATTCAAGGACCACAATGAGGGGGGTCAGAAGTGATTGATCATCTCAGCTGCGAACATGGTCTTTGACATAAACTGACCATAATAGGATGAATGGTTTTCTGTATCTTTCTGTATGTATATTTCAGGACACTTGCTACGTAGACAGATCTTAGCACGTAGCTGTCTTGTTTGTAAAGGTATATAAGACGTGTTGTTTTCATTGAGAGAGAGTAGTCTGGCTGATGACACTCTACCTCTACCATTAGTGGCATGCAGCAGCCGCAGGATCCTAAGTAAAGATAGCTTGCAGATAGCTGTGTGAGTCTGTGTATGTAAATTTGTGCTTTTTAAGTAAGAAGTAATAAAACAGTTCACCGACCTCAAAGTATTTACATAGTAAAATAGAATCATAGTAATTAAAAATTATTCTATACTCGCCTCCTGTCTTTATTAAAATTCCAATTATTCTGACTGGGAGGGCCACAAGGGAGTGACAAGAAGCAGAACTACTCGAGAGGACTAGAGATGCTGGACCATCCGAGGGATTATGGAAAACGGAGGAAACGCATATGCTCCCGACTGTGGGTTTAGACTCATATATTGGAGGAGGGCTCAGTATCGGGGTGATCTGCCCCACAAAGTTTGTGGTCGCGGCAGTGGGTTTTTATGTCAGGGTGTCATGGTGTTATCTCTTGCTGGCTTCTGTTCTGTGACCCTGGATGACCCTCTGTTCTATGAGTTTCCTTATCTATTTGGCACAGTGATCTGTACATGTTGACGCCTGATGCCTAAGTCACAAGTTATATAACTATACTTAGCTAATTAACCTTGTCATGACCAGGCCCATGAGTCATATAATGAAAATGCATTACACTTAAATATTCGGTATATATAATATATGCAGTACAAGTCTAGTCACTTGTTTTCCCTGCCATTGACTTATACAGAAGGTAAATTATATTTTCCTCACACGAGTCAATAGCCCTTTTATATATATATGACAATACTTTACTATTCCTGACTGACGGTCTACAATTATTCCTTAATCCCCCTCATTTTATAATCTACCTAACACAACCCCATTAAAGCTGACACATGACTTTGAATATTCATCACAAGATAATTAATAAAGACATTAATTAAAAATAGTGAGTCTATGTGTCCTGCAGCTCGACCAAGGTGGCTGCACGTTGAGTTGCTCCTGACTCTCCCGAAGAGAAAAAAGCTTCTTTAAGCGGCTGAACTTACCTTTGGTGTCCAGACAACACGAAAAAAGATGCCTAAACACCCACCGAAAGAGACATGGGAGGAAACAGTCCTCCCAACCAAGGGCTTCTGGAAGCCCGGAGACAGGTGATGAAGATTTGGACTCACCCTGCACTAAAAAAGGCATTGTGGGCCTTTCGGATCTTCTGAAATCGGTCAAGAAAGACCTCCACCGCGATATTAAAGTCCGGGTTTGGCGGCCCTCACGAAAGAAGTCCGGGATCTCGCGCCACAGACCTAGAACACAACCACGTGGTGTTGGCAGAGGAACAGCAAGCCGCGAGAGCAGACCTGGAGATGATGATGGCAAAGTACAGGGGATTTCAGGAACAGATGGAGGACCTGGACAATAGATCGCGGAGATGCAACATTATGGTACTTAACGTGCCAGAATTGACACCCCTGCCAGACTTTATCGAGCGCTATTTGCGCCTACTCCTCCCGGAGGCCTCGGCTGAGATGAGCTGCATCGTTCCCTCAGACCCCGGCCAGGGCCAACAGAAACCCCCCGGGACATAATCCTCAAATGCCACCATTATAAAACAAAAGAGGCAATCTTTCGAGCGATACGTAAGGAGACACCATTAATGGATGGGATCACACCTCAGCTATATGCTGATATTGCCCCGTCGACGCTGCAAAAACGCAAGGTGCTCAAGCCCATAATGGAGCTTCTCTGCTCCGAAGGAATCAAATTCAGGTGGGGATTCCAGTTTCGCCTCATTGCCCGCCACAATGATTTCCAACACATAATGCCTCCCTCTGATGGCCCGGACTTTCTGAGACACCTGGGAATCCTAGCTACGCAAGAAGTAATCAACCTGCGGAATCTGATGGATCCCCGGCCTCACCACGTCCCCGATGCTCTTCATTCTCCGTCGCATGACTCCGCATCTGTGAACCGCTACCCTGATGACTTCGATCCGCTCCCTAGTACCTGAGGGGACTGAATGTTTTCATGGACATGTTTGGATTTTTGTTCATGTTTTTACCCTCAGTCCTTAGAGAAGAAGCTTTCATAAATCATTTAACTGGAGGGTTATTGTCCATTATTTTGGTGGTGGTGGCATTTCCCTTCCCAATAAGGGAGCTTATCCCACAAACCATTTAGTTTGTGTATCTTTTTTTCTGCTAATATACGTAGAGATCATTGGCTAAGTTGCTGGCATGGCACCGTAGGCTGATCCCCATTACCTACATCTTTGGGTCTTCTCCCTTCCGACCATCCCCATCACTCCCGCTCCTTCCCTGTCTGAGCTCCTAGTGTATTGCTTTATGTCATTCTTCCTCAATTTCTTTTTTGTTCTTCTTTTTTATACACTCTCTCCACATGCAAACGTCTCAAGATCTCTCCCAGCGCCGCTGTCCCAGGTTTTGCGGAGCCCGATGGAGCCAGAGGCGTCTCCGGGGGTCCACGCTGAAGGTAATTACCCATAACACGCATGGTCTTAATTATCCACACAAACGCCTTAAGGCCATTAAAAACTATGTAGCACTTCACGCAGACATAGTCCTCTTGCAGGAAACCCACTTTAAACATAATCATACCCCAAAGTACTGGGGTAAACACTACCCTCACCATTTTCACACCACTTACCAAACAAAACGCAACGGGGTCATAATCCTATTACATAGAAGGCTTGACTTCCAACTCATCTCTCAGGTCAGGAACTCTGAAGGCAGATATCTAAAGTTGAGAGGTAACTTATTCGGCAGCGATGTGTGTATCCTAAATGTTTACGCACCCTCTCCTAACCTCACCGGTTTTTACTCCCAATTAGAAGGACGGCTGGATGTTCCGCAATCCACGTCACTTATCGTGGGGGGAGACTTTAAGGTGACTCTCGACCTATACTTAGATAGATCTGATTTTACTCCCGACTTTACTCTCCTCCGCCATTCACAAAATAACCTGGTCAGATCATGGGGTAGTGTCCCAACCTGGTCGGTTGGGACACTGTGGCAGGCACATAAGGCGGTTATCTGCGGAAACCTTATTAGACTGGCCTCCAACAAAAAGAAAGAGAGACTCCACAAAGAGCAGCTACTACACTCTGAAATTCATGACCTTGAACGCAGACTACAGATGACCAAACGACCCTTCGCTCCTTGATAACCAAAAAAGGGGAGTTTAATCTGATTCTCTCCACTGAGGTCCTGAAAGCCATCCACTGGACGAATCAAATTTTTTTTTGAGAAGGGCAATAAGCCTGATACCATGTTAGCTAAGCGCCTTAGACATGCCACGAAGTCTCATTCCATACGACAGATACACACTTCTCAAGGGGGGCCGACCTCACACCCCGACGACATATGTGCACAGTTTACTGCTTATTACACTGACCTCTATGATGGCCATAGTTTCTTACACACCCCACAACACTACATGCACACAGACATTCTTACAGGACTCCCACTTGCCGACCCTCTCTCCTGCGGAAATCACCCGGGAGGAGGTTGATCTAGTCATTAGCTCCTTAGAGGGCACTAAAGCCCCAGGCCTCGACAGGTTTATGTTACAGACACATTGTGACCCCATACATTCTTTTATGTCGGGCTCCGTGATGCCCCCGGAGATGCGTTCGGCTAAAATAATAGTTATCCCCAAAGACGGCAAAGATGCTTCTTACCGACCTATGTCCCTCATCAATACAGACATAAAACTCTATGCCAAAATCTTAGCACTACGAATAGCGCCCTGCCTGCCGCGGTTGATTCATCCAGACAAGGTGGGTTTTGTACTGGGTAGGGAAGGTCCTGACAACATTCGACGAACCCTGGGTGTCGTACACACACGTGTACGACACCCAGGGTTCGTCGAATGTTGTCAGGATCTATTCCCGGTTAGCCTGGGAATATATGTGGGCGACGCTTAGGACATTTGGCTTTGCTGATGCTATATTGACTGCCATACAGAGCTTATACTCCTCCCCAGTGCGGTGGTGGACACTAGAGGGGCTTTTTTTAAAAAATTGGAACATGCCGGCCCCCTCTCGGCTTCGGATTCTGTCCAAAATCTGGCACATTATGCATATGGAGAAACGTACAGCTTACATACACAACACTACTGACACATTCCAAAAGGTGTGGACCCCCTGGATGACTTCTGACTATGTTGATTGGACCACTGGGAGAGCCGACATTCTGTAAGATACCTTGATAACTTTACATCTTTCAATTAAAAGCGAACACGCTTTTCCCTCTTCCCCTGTCCTCCTCCTTATCTCCCCCTTCCTTAATCTGTGTCAATCTTCTTACCTACAGGGGTCCTCGGGGGCGGGTTTGTTTCACTAGTGGGTGGTGGGCGGACATATGGCTTCCATGGCTGACACTAAGCTCCCCCGTTAGTAGGTGGTTTCTTTCTCTATGCCACAACGTCAACATTTACTATTATTTTAGTTCTTCATACATTGTGTAGGGGACCTTTTGCCTTCGATCAGGTGTAACTTTGCGGTGGGACCGTTACATACAGACCGGACCACTTCCTTTGTTTAACAATTTTATGTCCTGGCTCATGCGGCATGGGGTTTTGGCCTACGAGGATCAGATACCGTTCGATGGGACCTCCTTCCGACTGCCGAGTCAATACTATACCATCCTTTTGTAAGGAACTGGGTCCATACAGATGACTGTAATGACCCAGCGCGCCCAAAGATGGAGTTCAGGAGTTACGCATGCAGTAGCGGAGTTGGACAGGGCCTTGTGCAGGGCGACCGCACTGACCCGGGTGTTGACCACCTAGGGTTGTGCAGCCACATACCAGCACCCTGACATAGCAGCGGATGTAGTCCAGAACAGAGCAGAACGAAACTTGGATGGATGTGGAAATCCAAACAAAACTTGGATCTGACAAAACAAACAAAACTTAGAAATATCCTGCAGGCACCCTGGAACAGGCATGAAACATAGCACTGGAATCATGTGCAGGATGGTGCAGGCTGGGAGTATGGAAGCTAAGCAGAGTATCAATAGAAACGTAGAAAGCAAGGGCAGAGCAAGGAGAAAGGAGGACAGAGCAAGGAACAGGGAGCCCGAGCAAGGAACATAACCATACAAGACATACATGATACAGGGCACAACAAAGGACAGGGAACAAAGCAAGGAACACAGGGGAAGGAGTGAGGAGCCAGAAACCTCGGACGCTTCTCCTTTAAGCAAGGATAGGACTACTTAACTGGGACATGGGGAGAGGAGAGAGGAACCGAAATCCTCAGATGATACAGGGAAGGAGGGCAAAGGTACATAAGAGACAGACAAACATGAATACAGGAACTAGCCTAGGACTATGAGATAACAATTGGAGATTCCGTCACATCTTATTGCCATAGTATGCTTAGCCCACCACTACGCCAAAGTACTCCAATGACGGTGGGTCCTAACGCTAAGCCCTGCATACGAAAGTACTGATACACTAAACATTGAATCCAAACACAGAACCGAGAAGGACATACCTTTAGACTACAGACTGAGACAAGCAGAACAAACGGGTGGGACACACCTTATAAAGGAAACAGAGCTGAAGCAAAGAGCTGAAGCAGAAGCAAGGAATGGAAGATCAGAACAGAGCAAAAGGAAATCCAGGAATGGATCGAAGCAAAACAGGGAAACTGAAGCAAGAGCGAGATATGCAGCTCCACAGCCTGGGTAGGACGTGACACCTTTAATCATATATATATATATATGATCACCATGTTTCTTCCACCATGTGAGTTAAGCCTTGGGTGACATGCTTTATGTGAGGTATGCAGGGTTTGGAGCGTAGCGCTGTGAGACACCAGATATGCAATAGACGCAAACAGGCAATATAAGGAATATCAGCAAGTTTATTCCACTGAATAGTAAAAGGCATAAACGGTACCCTGTAGCAATCCTGAGGTCAAGGGTAGGAGAAGTATATCAAAGTCCATAAACAAGCCAAGGTCAAGGGTAGGAGAAGTATGTCAAAGTCCATAAACAAGCCGAGGTCAAAAGTCCAGTAAATCCAAAAAGGGGAATCAGCAAACAGGTTCAAACCGGTTCAAACAAGTTCAAACAGGTTCAAACAGGTAACAGCAAACAGGTATGCAGGGACTTGAACAATCAAGTAATGAGGCATAGGTGCTGTGGGTTTAAATAGCCCTCTAGAAATCAGCTCCAATAACAGAGACCCATCACTCCTCAATATGTCCAATGGAGTAGTGATTGTCAATCACTATTCGTCCCGCCCCTAGCCAGGACTTTCTCATTATTGGCGGCGCAGGCCACGCCTCCCCGCCATCACTCCACGTGTGGCGTTTCTCCTGTGCGGCATTCGCGATGTCCCACGACTCCTCCATCAGGTGGAGACCTCTGCTGCCGCCGGGGGATTGAGGTAGGACTTTATTTTACCTCATTTCTTATGTGGCTGTCAGCATTATGTATTCTCTCTGATGTTACGGTCTTTGTACCATTACTTGTTGTACACAATCTTGAAAAAAAAATGAAAAGTCACGACAGATATCACCTACTTTTTAAACATAAAAAAGTGAGTCTACAGACAGAACCCTAAGAAATACAGAAACTCCATGTACCATTTTTGTGCAGTTGGGGACTTTTCAGAATCAAAAAATCTAACAAATCACATCTACTGATAGACCCTTATCTCTATTTTTACTCACCTCTTAATGTAGTTTATGAACTTAGTCCGACATGACCTGTCTATGTCTTCTTTTCCAGAGCTCCCCTCCTTGTCTTGCCTATGCTTGTTCTTCACTTCTCCTGTCTTCTGTATTCTTCTTTTTTTGGTTTCCTTCTCCCCACTATACGCCCAGTTAACACTTCTCTGTCTCCATGGATCCTTCTACGTTACTCTCAACTCTTACTACCACGAAAGGGCAGAGCCATGGTGAACCTCATGGTTAACCGAGCGGGTCTGGGAGAAACAGACCAAGAAATAAGACAGAACAAGAAGAGGAAAGGGAATACGGGAAGATGGGGGACAGTGAAGCGGTTGGTGGAGAAGGTAGAGGGACACTGGGAGAGAGTTAAAAAAAAAAAAAGGAAATGCAAAAAAATATTCGCCAGTCTCTGCTTTATTTTCGTTTGTTTCATTGGGATCCCTCCTCATTTTCCAGCGTTTGTATGAATGCACAAATCTATGGTTTACCCTGTCATAGTATTGATTAATTGATTTATATAAAAAATCTAATCTATTGGTTGTTACAAACCTTTAAGTGTAAGCTATAGGAGCCAAATATATATAAGATACATTTGCTGTGGTTCGGCAGAACATTTTTTATGTGTATTTTTACTTAATGGCATTCATTATTTATTAATACATAGTTTTTTTAACTACCAGTTTTTTTATTTGAAATTTGAAGCCACTCTTCTTTGTTTTTAGCTTGGATGCATACCCTGGATATGGAGTACAAATAATAGGACTTCGATTGTAATAATTTCTTCTAAAGGAAAGAATAAAACTATGGATGAACATCCATGTGATGAAACTCATTATGCTTTCTTATCCTGCATAGTGAGCACTTTAACACTGGCAATCTTTTTACGGATTTCTTCACTGACAAAGAATATCTTACTTCTTTTTGCTACAATTTTATACATATTCATATTGGAGCTCAGTGGATATAGGACATCTATGGGGTAAGCGTTACCATTTTTTAACATGAATACATAACATTTAACCTATTTTTTGTTTTTAGATTTCAAGAAGTAAAGTTTAATAAGGTATATAAATGCATCTTGATATGCATCCTAAAAATTTCAAATGTAAAGGTGTCTTTTGATTGATTTTGGAAATTGCTAATTATTATTTTCCTTATTTTCTTGTGTGTTTATAACCAAGTATCATGGTTTTTTCTTACATTCAGAAAGTCGGTTTATGGTAATATTTCCTACATGAGACAAATATGAGAAAATCTAGGTCACCGTAGCCCCAATATATGGCAGACATTGACACCTTGGCCCCTGCTGCCAATATCATGCCTCGACATTGAGGCATTACAGCAACACTGTTTGGGTGGAGAAAGTGATCGTAGGTCGTGTTCTACACCTGTTTAACATCATGTCAATTGTCGCCAACATGATGTTTTTCTGTGACATGCCTGGCAAGTCCGTTGTTCTGAAGGGGTTTCACGTTGTTGAATATGCGTTCCTTTACTTCCTACTAACCCTGGAGTTTCCAAATCAGATTAAGACACTGAAATCTCCATAGTAGTCTTATTAAGCACAATTTCTACTGTATTCACAGCTATTAAAACTCATTCTATTACATCTCATTTTATTTCAAAATCGTGTTATTTCTACCGAACGATGAATATGTCTTTTCATATTTTGTAAATACTTCGTACATTGTGAAAATATAGATGACGTTTTCCACTCCTTCAGTCCTGGGGGTTTTCATAACCAAAAGAGCAAAATATTTTTTGTCATTTTTACCATATGTTTGTTAAATCATGATTCCTCTTTCACATATTTCACAAACACGCAGAAATTATACATCATTTTGTTCAGGAGAAATGGGGCTGCCTTTTAAAATAAAAGTACATAAAACATAAAATTTATAGTGATTATACAAACAAAAATGTAATCTTTGCAATCTTACTCAAATTGGTTTCTATACTATAAGCTCCACAGCTGAACAATTCATGTTCCTCAAAATCTCCTGATGTTACGGTCATATCCCAGTCATATTGGGGATCTCATACATTTTTATGCCACTGAAGTCATGGTGATATCACTGAGCCCCCAATCATTTATTTATCTTTTTATTTAATTTATAATTCATTTTTTCAGCCTAATTTTTTAAAAATATTTTTTCCATCTCCTCCTCCTTATCTGTTTGTGCTGATTCAACCAGCAGGGCTCCATAGCCTTGCATTGAAGATTACAATCAGCAAGCAGAGACCAGTGGCGTCGGCGGGGGGGGCCAGAGGGGGCCATGGCCCCCCTACATCATGCTGTGCCCCCCCGTGTGCCCCCCCAATTGAAACGCCGTCTTTTTTTTTTTTTAATAGACGCGGAGGAGAGAGAGAGGCGCCGAACGATCGCTGAGGAATACGTTTTCAGAAACCGTTCGGCGCCTCTCACTCTTCTCCACGAGGCCTCTGCCTTGGTCGCAGTGCCGGCATTTCAAGTTGAGCTACGGTATATGAAGTCATATCCGGTGCTCAACAGTGAAGCCGCGTACACTGCGGCAGAGACAGGGACTTCGCGATCGCACCGCTGGACTTCTACAAGCCCAAGGTAAGTGAACTTCGAAGGGGGGAGAGGGAAGAAAGTTAGGAGGGGGTTAGAGAGTGAGAAGAGGTAGATTGGGAGGGAGAGGGGATAGACAGGATAGATTGGGAGGGAGAGGGGATAGATAGGATAGATTGGGAGGGAGAGAGGATTGATAGGATTGATTGGGAGGGAGAGGGGATAGATAGGATAGATTGGGAGGGAGAGGGGATAGATAGGATAGATTGGGATGGAGAGGGGATATATAGGATTGATTGGGAGGGAGAGAGGATAGTTGGGATAGATTGGGAGGGAGAGGGGATAGATTTGGAGTGAGAGGGGATAGATAGGATTGATTGGGAGGGAGAGGGGATTGATAGGATTGATTGGGAGGGAGAGGGGATAGATTGGATAGATTGAGAGGGAGAGGGGATAGATAGGATAGATTGGGAGGGAGAGGGGATAGATAGGATTGATTGGGAGAGAGAGGGGATAGATAGGATAGATTGGGAGGGAGAGGGGATAGATTGGGAGGGAGAGGGGATAGATAGGATTGATTGGGAGGGAGAGGGGATAGATAGGATAGATTGGGAGGGAGAGGGGGTAGATAGGATAGATTGGGAAGGAGAGGGGGTAGATAGGATTGATTAGGAGGAAGAGGGGATAGATAGGATAGATTGGGAGGGAGAGGGGATAGATAGGATTGATTGGGAGGGAGAGGGGGTAGATAGGATAGATTGGGAGGGAGAGGGGGTAGATAGGAAGGGAGAGGTGGTAGATAGGATAGATAAGGAGGGAGAGGTGGTAGGGAGAGAGGGAGAGGTGGTAGGGAGGGAGAGGGGCTAATATGTATTGGCAGCAGGAACTAATATTAACATATATTGGCAGCAGGGGCTAATATTAATATTTATTAGCAGCAGGGTCTAGTATTTATATTCATATTGGCAGCAGGGTCTATTATTTATATATATATCGGCAGCAGGGGCTAATATTAATATATATTGGCTGCAGGGGCTAATTATATATATTGGCTGCAGGGGCTAATTATATATATTGGCTGCAGGGACTAATAATATATATTGGCAGTAGGGGCTAATATTAATATATATCGGCAGCAGGGTATAATTTTTATGTATATCGGCAGCAGGGTATCATATAAGTATATATACAGCAGGGGCTAATATCAATATATATCCACAGCAGGGGTTAATATTAATAGATATAGGAAGCAGGGTGTAATATTTCTATATATCGGCAGCAGGGTCTAATATTTATACATATTGTCAGCAGGGGCTAATATTAACGAATGAAAAATTTCAATCACAGTCTTTACTATTATGTAGTTAAAAATGCACGTCTAACGTGTGTATGTATATGTATATATATATATATATATATATGTGCCGTTTTATATTTGGCCCCCCTACTTTGGTCCCTGGCCCCCATGTGCCCCCCTAAATATGAAAGCTGGAGACGCCACTGGCAGAGACGCAATAGGATAAGTCTGTAGGAAGAAAGTGCGGGGCCGGCCTGACAATGGAGCCAAGTGGGGCAACCCCTCCAGGCGGCACTTTTGCACTTTTTTTTTATTAAGCCGAGAAGAGAGAGAGAAAGGGCGCAGAGTGGTTTTCGCTTACCAAGTTGTCGGTACCCGCTCGGCGCCCCTCTCTCTCTCCTCTGCGAGCCCTCTAGCTCGGTCTCGGTGCCGGCTTGTAATGTTGAGCGCCGGAAGATGACGTCAGCATTACAAGCCGGCACCGAGACCGAGCAGGGAGACTCACCGCAGGACTGCTGAAAGATAAGTACGAGGGGGGGGCGGCAGGGAGAGGAAGGGTAGATAATGGGGGGAGCGGCAGGGAGAGGAAGGGTAGATAATGGGGGGGCGGTATTTTAAACTTCGCTCCAGGCGGCATTTTGTCTTGGGCCGGCCCTGAGAAAGTGGTGCTGGTTTCTGCGGACAGGGGAGATGTCTCTGCCGCTGCAACAATGTCAGGATGTCTCAGTTCTTCCTGATGGTTGTGGTAGATTTTAGTCCCAAGGATAGGGAGGACTTATACTGTTTAAATACAAAATGACAATATATTTAAAATACAAATAATACAATAAGTATTAAATACAAATTTAGTTAAAAATTGTATATACTGATTGCAGATGACCTACCGTATTTCATCTGAAAATACGGATGAAAGATTTTGTTAGATTGTTAGATGTAATGCCTAAATTATGTAGCTTTTACTACTAGTGATTGGATATAGTGTTATTTAAATTTTTTCCATTTTTTTATTATTTCTTTATATTTTCTTATCACATTGGGATTAGAAAGCTGGGCTACATTGATTTGCATGGTTGAATGCAGTACCTGTATTCAACCTGCAATAGGAACCAGATTTCTTAGGAGGGTCTAGAGAGACCGGTCCTCATGAAAACTTGTTTATTTTTTTAAAGGACACCACCATCTTGCAAGAGGCAAAATCTCTTGCAGTGGAGCTTGTGATCAATCTCCAGAGTGGTCACAGTGGATCGGGGGTGGGTGTTAGGTGTTGCTGAATGCCTTGCTATCAAGGAATTTCAGCGACACCATTAAAGCGATCATTGATCACCTCTGTTAGATATTCTTTGTCTTAAATATCTAAACTTCTTATCAAAATGTATAGAACTGATGAGAGTAAGTGAGGGAGATACACCTTCCATTTTGGTAAAAGAAAGATGGGAAAAAGATCTAAGTATTATAATTTCAACAGATCAATGGCTGAATATGTATAGACAACTCTTCCCTAGAATTCATGACCTTTCATTACTAGAGATCCACTTTAAAGTCGTTAATAAATGGTATAGGGTCCCCACCAAAATTACTCGTATGTTTACATCTTGCTCAAATATCTGTTGGCGATGCGGGCAGGCGGAGGGAACCTACCTGCATATATGGTGGACATGTCCAATAGTGTCTAAATTTTGGGCAGACATTCTAGTTTTTTTGAAAACTGTTGACGATATAAATATGCCGAACTTACCTTCATCTTTTATATTCCATCAAGGTTGGCCCTCGATGTCTCCGTCTCAACTAAACTTAACGATACACACATGTTTGGCAGCTAAGAGATGTATCGCTAGGGAATGGAAACAAGCTAGACATTTTGTTTGGTCTCATTTTGAGAAACAACTGATTTATCAAATAACTATGGAAAGGGAGATTTCTCAAATGCTTCATATATCCTTAAAAAAATTCGTAATTGGGACACTTGCCTCCAAAAAATCAATCGACTACGCCCTTAAATGGACTAAAATCCCTTCTCAACTCTGGTACTTATAAGTAATCCTCGCCTTTGCCCCAGCTCCATCTCGTCAAAATTTTTATTTGTTCCACTATTCATTTTCTTTGTTTGTTTGTTGGTTATATAGCTGATACGGTGAAGATTAATTGAATGATTCTCTTCACTTTTGTTCTTCACCACTTGCTATGGTTATTGACAGACTGTATATAACATTGAATCTTTTTTAATTGTCCAACACAGAGGTTGTTTCTCTGTGCTGGTATTTGTCATTTTTTCTACCTTTGTCAAATAAAAAAAAAAAAAAAATCTAAACTTTTCCAGTGACCAAACAGCAATCAAGACCACAGCTTCTAAGTCTTCTTAAGTAGATTTATTCCGTAACAAAGTAATAAACATACATTACTGATTGATGAACAGGTGGTGGTCATAGGTATTGTAGGCTCAGTATTCTTGGTGAAATGAAGGAGAAAGAAGGAAAGAAAGAAAGAAAGAAAGAAAGAAAGAAAGAAAGAAAGAAAGAAAGAAAGAAAGAAAGAAAGAAAGACATACCCTTGGAGCCATGAGTATGTATACCCCTTTACCTTCAGTTAGGGTATAAGTTACTATATATATATGGGCAATATGTGAATTTAAGGAATCCTATTGGAGCAGTCATAGGAGACACTGGCATTCCACAGAAGACCCTCTAAGCTATGTCACATAATTGATAACATATGTTCCTAGCACTCAAGTTGCATTCAGACCTAAAGTGTGAAGAACAGAACAAAAGTATAACAATGATTTACTACAACCTCCTAAACTCTTTTAAAATGGCTGTCCGCCACCATGCAGTTTATGGTGGACATTGATGTCCCGGGATGGGGTCACACATGGTACCCCTGATGCTGACCCCTGAAAGCAGGCCCTTGGAGCCATGAGTATGTATACCCCTATACCTTCAGTTAGGGTATAAGTTACTATATAGATGAGCAATATGTGAATTTAAGGAATCCTATTGGAGCAGTCATAGGAGACACTGGCATTCCACAGAAGACCCTCTAAGCTATGTCACATAATTGATAACATATGTTCCTAGCACTCAAGTTGCATTCAGGCCTAAAGTGTGAAGAACAGAACAAAAGTATAACAATGATTTGCTACAACCTCCTAAACTCTTTTAAAATGGCTGTCCGCCACCATGCAGTTTATGGTGGACATTGATGTCCCGGGATGGGGTCACACATGGTACCCCTGATGCTGATCTCAATGTTTCTGAATGCTTTGACATTTAGGCATTAAAGCAGCATTGTTTAAGCAGAGCTTGTTTAATGCCATGGCGTACCAGGCACGTCATTGGTGGTTAAGTAACTGCTTTTGTCTGTTGTGGCTGGCACGTCTCTGGTTGTTAGGGGTTAAGATAAGGAGAGAAAGAAAAGTGAGCCAAAACAGACAAATGAATGACTAATAAGTTGGGATGGAGTGTCCACCTAACCAAGGGGTTTAAGCCTCCAGACAATGACAAGGAGCCAGGCCTTTTTAATTCTGTCTGCATTGTAAAGGCAGGGCTGCACAGGTGGGTCATGGAGGCTAATAACTTGGGTTTAAAAAACACTGCAGTTTTGGACCTTGCATAGAAGCCAGGGCGAGAAGTCTCCAGGTTGGGAGTGGATGTGACCTGGTGGGGTCCCAATAGAAAACTTATTGAAGTAAGTTTTACAGCATCCTAAGAAGTGTTATTATTTTATTTGCTGATTATTGACAAGCAGTGAGTCTCTATTGTTAAAATACTGTTTATTTGGCTGCAGAGTGAAACACAAATCTAATATATGCACACTAACTCTCCATCTCTCCCATATTTAGTGAAGCCTCCACATCCTATTCACCCCAGAGGGTCAAGGGTGGAATATATTTTTCTATTTCAAATGTGAACACATGTGTGGTTTTCGGAATAATAATACATGTATATGGTTTTTTAAATAAAAGAAATAACTAAAGTTATAGGAAAGATATAATGTAAAGTTACTTCTATTGTTCTATGACTTCTTAATACTGGCCATATCTAATGTGTTTCAAAGTCATGCTAACATTTGTATATATAACATATTTTTTCAGTTTCTGATAATAAATGCTTTCTTTTCTTTTTTTCTATCCTAAAGAAAATCCCTTTATATCCAAGGATATGAACCGATCATTTCCTTTTTGTTGTTTTCTTGTGCTTTGGCACTACACTCCAGGCAGGTGGATCTAAAGTTACGGTTAGACTTCCTCTGGGCTACTCAGGTAAGAAAACCAATTCTATTCAGCAAATTAATACACAGAAGTAAGACCTTTTTGCCATGTTTCTATGTTCCTTGCACATCTTATAATATTGTGGAATGAAAGGTTTATCGTACAAATCTAAACTGTACATACTGTAATAAACATTGAGGCTGCTCCACATATCCATCACCCCTTCAGTTAAGTCTTTATTACATTTACTAACCAAATCTCAGGGGTTCTGTGGACCTCCAGCTCCTGGGCTGTTTAGGACATTGATAAGCAGTTTTGTAGCACAGATGGCACAGACAAACTGTTTAAGGGCAATAATAAGCTGTTGGAGAAAATTATGGCACAGGCCAGCTGTTTGGAGCAAAGATGGCACAGGAGGAAAGCTGTTTTTGGGACAAAGATGGTAAGGAGTTTTGGGGCAAATATTACACAGGCATTCTGTTTAGGGGCAAATATGGCACTGATAAGGTGTTTTGGGGGCAAAGAGGGCACTCACCAGTGTTCCCTCTCACCAGTGTTCCCTCTAAGCTGTGCGCTTGTGCGCGCGCACATAGCTTTCAGAGGGAGCGCACACGAACAAAAATTGTGTGCACAACCAGTAGCGTACCAAAGGGGGGGGGGTCCGCTACCGGTTGTGTGCACAGCACCTCTCCAGAGACGGACAGTAATGTCCGCCTCTAGTGGAGCAAGCTCGGTTGGGGAGATCAAGGATCTCCCTCCAACCGGCTTAAAATCAATCAATGGAGCGGGAGGTCTGTTAATACAGACCTCCGATCCTGCTTCCTTGCGATGCGCGCGGCAACTAATGCTGTGCGTCGGGATTTGATGTCAGATCCCGGCGCACAGCACTGAAGCCACGCCACCAGGGCCGGCCTTAGGGGTGTGCGACCGCCCAGGACTTAAAACATCGGGGTTTTTTTTGTTTGTTTTTAAAAACTTTATTTAACATCATTCATGTTAAATAAAGTTTAAAAAAAAAACAATAAAAGAAACGATGCTTTAATCTAAGCCCCTTACTCTCCGTGACTCCGGCAACAAGGTAAGTGGGGGGGGGTGTAGTTTGAAGGGGCATGGGGGGTGTAGTTTGAAGGGGCATAGGGGGGATGTAGTTTGAAGGGGCAGAGGGGGGGTAGTTTGAAGGGGCAGAGGGGAGGGGTAGTTTGAGGGGGGTTAGTTTGAAGGGGCAGAGAGGGGGGGTTGTGAGGGGGGGCGCCAGAGGAGTAGTCCGCACAGGGCGCCACAACTCCTAAGGCCGGCTCTGACGCCCACCGTCTTTACTGTACCAGAAGGAGAGGACATAGAAGAGGAAGAAGGAAGAGGAGGTAACAGAGACAGAGAAAAGGTAGGAAAACATTCTGTGAGAGTGAATTAATAAGTGTGTGAGAGTGATGGGTGTTATGCTGTAGTGTGTGTGTGTGATAGCATGGATGTGTAAGTGTGTGTGGGGGGGATAGCATGGCATAGGGAGGCTGTAATCATATTCCTATCATGCTCAGGTTCCAGCATGTACTGGCTGCCTGGGCATGATAGGAGTGAGATTGCTGGTAGCAATTATATATTTTTTTATTCAATTTTGGTGTGTTAAAAGTAGGTAACACACCAAAATTGGACACAATTGTTGTTGATTTTTTTGTCTAATTTTGTTTTTACTTTTAATAAAAGTGTTTTTTTTTGTTTTTGTTTTTAAATGTGTGAGGGGGTCATTTTCAGTTTCAGTCAAGTGAATGCTAAATTTTCAGGTCCAGAGTTTTCATTTCGGTGCATCCCTATATAGATTAGATATATATAGTATATGTATATATATATATATAGTATATATATATGTATATATATAGTGTGTATATATATATATATATGTATATATATATATATATATATGTATATATATATATAGTGTGTGTGTGTGTGTGTGTGTGTGTGTGTGTGTGTGTGTGTGTATATATATATATATACTAGGCCAGACACTAAAGTGGTAGGCCTACACCACATCAATGTTTGGCTTAGTATATAGTGATTGGGGTTATGCTGCATTATTGTCAATGTCTGGCTTGTACCACGGTCAGTGTGTGCCTCAGTATATAGTGATAGATGTTCTGCTGTACCACCGGCAATGTTTGCCTCAGTATATAATGATAGCAGTTATGCTGTAACACCGTCAATGTCTGCCTCAGTATATAGTGATAGGTGTTATGTTGTACCACCGTCAATGTCTGCCTTAATAAATAATGATAACAGTTATGCTGTACCCCGTCAATGTTTGCCTAACGATAGAAGCTATGTAGTTTTAAAGTGTGTGTGGGTCCCACGTACAGGATCCGCCCCAGGTGCCAAATACTCTAGGTACGCCCCTGCGCACAACAGTTTTTCCCAAATTTGTTTTTATCCTTTATGCGGCCTGGAGCCTCCGCTAGTGATTCGCTCATAATTTACTTATGCAGTGAGAATTTCACCTTTAAAAAACATTACAGTAAGTAATACTGTTGTGTAACTAATACTACATTATCACACTATAATGTAGTGTTATTAACCATGAGCGAGCTGTACCAAAAATATAGAATAACAATTTAAATGTAACGTTTGCAGAAGCATATTGTGCGCACAAAATTTTGGCTCTGGGAAAATTTTTGCACAAGAGAAATTTTCTGTGCACACCACCTAAGAAAAATTAGAGGGAACATTGCTCACAACTATTTGAGGGCAAAGCTGGCACTGTGGATGGCCATTCCACATATACACCACCCCTTCAGTAAAGTCAAATCTTCCTTACATTAAGTCCGGACTGGGAATGAAAAGCAGCCCTGGAACAGCCCTAATGAACAGTAATACATGTATTTTAACATTTTTGGTATGTATTATGCAGTTAGTCAGCATATGTTACATACAAACAGAAATGTGGAAACCAATAGCCATTTTAAGGTCCCCCCTTAATTCATAATGCACCTTACTTATAGATATGCCCCTCTGCTCCCCTGAAATGCCACTCTGCCTCCTGATACGCCACTCTGACCCCCAGATATGCCACTCTGCCCCGCATATATGCTTTATGCCCCCTAGAAATACCACTCTGCCTCCTGATATGCCACTCCCCCCACACACATGACTTACCAATGCATCCCCAAACTCCCTGGTGTCTAGCAGGGCTAAATGAGAAAGAAAAAAAGAAAAAACACCTGACTGGCGCCCGGAACGGCATGTCCCGGGCTTCAGGCGATACAAATTGTGCAACCCTGTGCTAAACTCCAATTATAGGCCACACCCCTACTTTAAAGACTGCCACACCAACACTCAAACACACGCTCAAGGACAGGTTCTACCACACCAACACCCAAACACACACATCTGGACAGGCTAAGCTACAACAAAGCAAAAAACATTTTTCTACAATGCTTTGTCATTAACCCCTCTTTTATATTTTTGTCCCTTGTGTAATAATGCCCCAGGCAGGCCCCCCTTTAGTATTAATTAGTGTTTCCTCCCCCCACACAAACTTGTGTACGTTTATCCCCCCACACACTGGTGTATTGATTTATGTGATGCCCCCCCAGCCAGACCCCCCTTAGTATTGATTTATGGATTTTCTAAAAATTCTGTCAGCTCGTGGGCAATGTTCCCTCTAATTTTTCTTAGGTGGTGTGCGCAGAAAATTTCTCTTGTGCAAAAATTTTCCCAGAGCCAAAATTTTGTGCGCACAATATGCTTCTGCAAATGTTAAATTTAAATTGTTATTCTATATTTTCCGTGCAGCTCTTTCATAGTTAATAACACATTATAGTGTGATAATATAGTATTAGTTACACAACAGTATTACTTACTGTAATGTTTTTTTTAAAGGTGAAAGTCTCAATGCATAAGTAAATTATGAGCGAATCACAAGCAGAGGCTCCGGACCGCATAAAAAATAAAAAACTGTTGTGCGCAGGGGCGTACCTAGAGTATATGGCACCCTCTCACACACACTTTAAAACTGCATAGCTTCTATCGTTAGGCAAACATTGACAGGGGTACAGCATAACTGTTATCATTATATACTAAGGCAGACATTGACGGTGGTATAACATAACTGTTATCATTATATACTGAGGCAGACATTGACGGTGTTACAGCATAACTGCTGTCATTTTATTTTATTTTTTTTATATTTAATTTTATTTGCGTTTTAAAAATAAGTACAGAGAATTCGATTGTATCTTTGACAAGCGAATTTTACAAAGACACAGAAAAAAATACATACAAATTAACAAAATTAAAATTTCCGTTGGATCACGAACCTTATTTTCAATACACTTTCTTTTATGGTCCCCGTATCACCAGGGTTTATTATACCTATTGATTAAGTTCATTATTAAGTTATTGATTAAGTTGCTTGAAATTGTTTAATATTAATCTAATTTGCCCTTTTGTAATTGGTCTACCCAGCCGTTCCAGAAGAGATATTTTTCTCTACGAAAGATTGGGTAGGTGTCACGTACAAGTAGTTAGGAGACACCGTGGTCAGGTAGGACTCCAGGACAGAACAGGTCAAACAAGCCGAGGTCAGGTTTCTGGAGAGCAGGATAGTCATATAACGTAGCCGAGGTCAGGATTCAGGAAAACAGGATAAACGTAAACGTAGCCGAGGTCAGGAATCAGGAACACAACGAAGTCAGACAAGCCGGGATCATACACGAGAATACAGGAACCAAAACGCTATCTGGGTGCTAGCACAAGGCATAGACGACCATCAGAAGGCAAGGTGAAACTGGTCTGAGGGGTTTAAATGGAGAACCGCAGAGGAAGTCTGAATCTCCCATCAGCCCCTCATGACATCACTTCCGGTGTCTGTGACTCGCGGCCATCTTGTGGATGGCGTAATCTCCCTTCATAAATTCCTCTAGTATGCGAGTTCGCCACTAGAGGTCGCGCATGCGCAGCAGCAGGACGCCGTGTACCAGGAGGTCTGCCTCTCCTGCGCGGCACTTCAGAGGAAGGCAGCGGAAGCGGCCTTGCGGTGGAGGGGGGTCTCCCTCTCCCTCGTGGCGGCTGCTGCGGAGGTGGCCGTGCGGTGGAGGGGGGTCTCCCTCTCCTTCGTGGCGGCTGCTGCGGAGGTGGCCGTGCAGTGGAGGGGGGTCTCCCTCTCCCTCTTGTCGGCTGCTGCGGAGGTGGCCGTGCGGTGGAGGGGGGTCTCCCTCTCCCTCTTGTCGGCTGCTGCGGAGGTGGCCGTGCGGTGGAGGGGGGTCTCCCTCTCCCTCGTGCCGGCTGCTGCGGAGGTGGCCGTGCGGTGGAGGGGGGTCTCCCTCTCCTGCGTGGCGGCTGCTGCGGCGACGTGGGAACCGAGGACGGGTAAGTAACAGTATCCCCCCTCAAAAGGGCGCCCTCAGGGCGACCACCAGGACGCGACGGGTGTCTAGCGTGGAATGCACGTATCAATCTTGGCACAGCAAGGCGTGCCGCTGGTATCCAGGAACGCTCCTCGGGACCGAGACCTCTCCACTGCACCAGGTATTGTAGGCTGCCTTGCTGCCGCCGGGAATCGAGAATGACCCGCGGAGTGCGTCTCTCGGAAGCCCTCTGGGCAGTCTCAGTCGTAGAACGTTCGCCTCGGGTAAACTGGTTACAGACCAAAGGTTTCAGCAAGGAGGTGTGAAATACTCTAGGAATGCGAAGAGTCCTGGGCAGCGAGAGTTCATAGGCCACTGGGTTGATCCGACGCAGAACCGGAAAGGGTCCAATAAACCTCGGAGCCAATTTCATGGAGGGAACCCGGAGTCTCAGGAACCGCGTAGATAGCCACACCCTATCGCCAGGCCGATACGATGGGTTGGGTGAACGCCTCTTGTTGGCCTGACTTTGTTGAAGCTGGGCAGCGCGTTCCAGTGCAGAATGGACAGAAGCCCAGGTGGCACGGATAGAAGCAAGTCTTCCCTCCAGGTCCGGAACAGGCGATACTGGTACTGTATCCGGAAGAGACTGTGGGTGAAGACCATACAGACAGAAAAATGGAGAGATTCCGGTGGACTCCTGGAGCGTGTTGTTCCTGGCAAACTCCGCGAACGGCAGTAGATCGACCCAGTCATCCTGGTGGTCATTAATGAAGAGACGCAGGTATTGCTCTAGATGTTGATTAGCCCTCTCAACCAGACCGTTCGTTTGAGGGTGATAAGCCGAGGAGAAGGCTAAGGTGATGCCCAAGGATCTCGTGAATTCGCGCCAGAATCTTGCTATGAATTGCGTCCCCCTGTCTGACACAATTTCCGAAGGCACTCCGTGGAGCCGCACAATCTCCCGGATAAAAATGTCTGCCAAGGTGGAGGCGCTGGGCAATTTCCGTAGCGGAACAAAGTGAGCCATCTTTGAGAACCGGTCAACCACTACAAGAATCACGGTATGTCCCCTGGACGAAGGCAACTCGACAATAAAATCCATGGCCACATGAGTCCAGGGGACAGAGGGACAAGGCAGAGGCCGAAGGAGTCCAGCAGGCCGAGTGCGAGAGGACTTGTTAGCTGCACACCTGGTACACGATTGGATGAAAGCCGTAACATCCCTGCCCCAGTGAGGCCACCAAAAAGTCCGAGAAAGTAAGTCCTTGGTGCGCGCCACTCCCGCATGTCCCGAGGTTCTGGCGCCATGGAGTGTGCGAAGGATAGGCACCCGCAAACTGGGAGGGACGTACAGTTTCCCTGGAGGCCTGGAATCCGGAGCTTGACCCTGAGAGCGAGTGATGCGATCCAGGAGAGGTGCATAACCTCGTAATTGAATGGCTGCCACGACCTTGGTAGAAGGGACAATCGGTTCAGGCTCCCTGCTCTCCTCCTCTGGTCGTACATGCATGCGGGACAAAGCGTCAGCCTTAGTGTTCTTTGATCCGGGACGGTACGTCAGCACAAAGGGAAAGCGGGAGAGGAAGAGCGCCCATCTAGCTTGACGTGGATTGAGACACTTGGCAGATTCCATGTATTGGAGGTTCTTATGATCGGTCAGGATCAAGGTAGGTACCGAAGCCCCCTCCAAAAGGTGACGCCACTCCTCCAGGGCCAGAATAACCGCCAACAGCTCCTTATTGCCGATATCATAATTCCTTTCGGCTGTGGAGAAGTGTCTGGAGAAAAAGCCGCAAGGATGTAGTGGACCACTGTACGAAGCACGTTGCGAGAGCACCGCTCCAACCCCGGATTCGGAAGCATCCACCTCGAGGACAAACGGCAGAAGAGGATTGGGATGCCGTAACACCGGAGCCGTCGTGAATTTCTCTTTGAGAAGGGTGAACGCAGAAACGGCCTCGGAAGACCACTCGGAGACATTGGCCCCTTTCTTGGTCAAGTCCGTAAGCGGTGCAACAATCCTTGAGTAGTTACGGATGAAGCGCCTGTAGTAATTGGCAAACCCCAGGAAACGTTTAAGAGCCTTGAGACCCATTGGGCGTGGCCAGTCTTTGATCGCCAGTACTTTAGATGGATCCATGTCGAACCTCTCAGGAGTGATGATGTACCCCAAGAAAGTCACTTTACGGGTCTCAAAGACGCACTTGTCTAATTTAGCAAACAGTCCGTGTCGTCGAAGACAACTCAGTACTAGACGAACTTGTTCGCGATGGGTGGACAAGTCTGCAGAGTAGATCAGAATGTCGTCCAGATAGACAACGACAAACTGCTGGAGAAAGTCCCGGAGACAGTCGTTAATAAACTCCTGAAACACCGCCGGGGCATTGCACAGGCCGAACGGCATAACCAGGTACTCATAGTGTCCGGACCGTGTGTTGAATGCTGTCCTCCATTCATGGCCGGCACGGATACGGACCAAGTTGTAGGCCCCACGAAGATCCAACTTGGTAAAGATCTGGGCCCCACGTAACCTATCAAAGAGTTCGGAGATGAGGGGAATAGGATACGAATTGCGTCTCGTAATTCTATTCAGGCCCCTATAGTCGATACATGGCCTCAACTCCCCGTTCTTCTTCTTGACAAAAAAAAACCCAGCGCCAGCCGGGGAGGTAGACCGACGGATGAAACCCCGCTTCAGATTCTCCTCTATGTATGTCTCCATGGCCTTAGTCTCAGGAACAGACAAGGGGTAGACTCGGCCTCTGGGTGGCATGGTACCCGGAAGGAGATCAATAGGACAATCGTAAGGTCTGTGCGGGGGCAACTTTTCAGCCTCCTTCTTGTCAAACACATCAGCAAAGTCTCGGTATTGACTGGGAAGGGCTGTCGCGACGATCTCCGACGTAGTAGACACCATGGCCAGCCTGATGGGTTCGGTGCAGTGCTCCCCACAGGTATGACTCCAAGAAGTGATCTCTCCTGTCGTCCAATTGATGGTAGGATTGTGTGTCTGCAACCACGGAAACCCCAAAACGACTGGAGTAGAGGGAGAGCAGATAACCAGGAACTGAAGTCTCTCATTGTGAAGCATGCCTACGGAGAGTGTCACAGGTGTAGTAGTCTGAGTAACCTGAGCCGGGTGAAGCGGTCTGCCATCAATGGCCTCAAGTCTGACAGGCGTGTCTTTAGGCATGGTGGGAATGAGCTGCTGTACACAAAAACGGGCATCGATAAAGTTCTCTGCAGCTCCCGAGTCCAAAAAAGCCTCTGTGCAAACGGATCCCTCAGGCCAGGATACTCGAATCGGCACCGTCATCCGAGTGCCGCTAGAAACAGAGGACAGACGCAGCATACCCAAAGCAGGTCCTCTCTCACGTGCTCTCAAACTGTCCCGTTGCACCTGACGCTCGCGGAGACGAAGGTCGATCTGAGTTACGTAAGAAATTACAGAATCCAGATCAGAGGGAAGATCTCGAGCAGCGATCTCATCCTTTAAAGTCTCTGATAATCCATTCAGAAAAGCTGCAATAAGTGCCTCACCAGTCCAGTTCACCTCCGCCATAAGGGTGCGACATTCAATAGCATAGTCCATCAGAGGACGCTCCCCTTGACGAATGTTAAACAGAGAGGAAGAAGCGGTAGACCTCCTGCCTGGCACGTCGAATACAGAGCGTAGTGCAGAGACAAATTCCGAGTAGGAGCAAACTACTGGAGTACTCCTCTCCCATAAAGGAGATGCCCATGCCAGAGCCTTGTCGGTGAGGAGCGAAATAATGTACCCAACCTTGGCCCGGTCAGAAGCAAAGGCATAAGGTGAAAGTTCGAAATGTATTTCGCACTGATTCAGGAACCCCCGACAAGCAGCAGGATCTCCTCCGTAACGTTGTGGTGGTGGAAGATTCATAGGAACATGAACCACAGGAACTGGAGTCGGAGAAGGAACCGGTGGGGGCGCTACTGCTGGAGCGTGCATCTGTAGTCCGGGATCAGTGCGCTGAAGAAGCGTCTGGAGTGCCTGGGCAAACTGATCCAGACGATGATCCATCTCATCTAGACGATCCTCACAGGAACCTTGAAGTCCCACCGAAGCGGGTCTCATGATGGCCTTCTGATTCTGTCACGTACAAGTAGTTAGGAGACACCGTGGTCAGGTAGGACTCCAGGACAGAACAGGTCAAACAAGCCGAGGTCAGGTTTCCGGAGAGCAGGATAGTCATATAACGTAGCCGAGGTCAGGATTCAGGAAAACAGGATAAACGTAGCCGAGGTCAGGAATCAGGAACACAACGAAGTCAGACAAGCCGGGATCATACACGAGAATACAGGAACCAAAACGCTATCTGGGTGCTAGCACAAGGCATAGACGACCATCAGAAGGCAAGGTGAAACTGGTCTGAGGGGTTTAAATGGAGAACCGCAGAGGAAGTCTGAATCTCCCATCAGCCCCTCATGACATCACTTCCGGTGTCTGTGACTCGCGGCCATCTTGTGGATGGCGTAATCTCCCTTCATAAATTCCTCTAGTATGCGAGTTCGCCACTAGAGGTCGCGCATGCGCAGCAGCAGGACGCCGTGTACCAGGAGGTCTGCCTCTCCTGCGCGGCACTTCAGAGGAAGGCAGCGGAAGCGGCCTTGCGGTGGAGGGGGGTCTCCCTCTCCCTCGTGGCGGCTGCTGCGGAGGTGGCCGTGCGGTGGAGGGGGGTCTCCCTCTCCTTCGTGGCGGCTGCTGCGGAGGTGGCCGTGCAGTGGAGGGGGGTCTCCCTCTCCCTCTTGTCGGCTGCTGCGGAGGTGGCCGTGCGGTGGAGGGGGGTCTCCCTCTCCCTCTTGTCGGCTGCTGCGGAGGTGGCCGTGCGGTGGAGGGGGGTCTCCCTCTCCCTCGTGCCGGCTGCTGCGGAGGTGGCCGTGCGGTGGAGGGGGGTCTCCCTCTCCTGCGTGGCGGCTGCTGCGGCGACGTGGGAACCGAGGACGGGTAAGTAACAGTAGGTTGCAATTCCCCTCTCCATTTGGCATTGGTAAATTAATTGCGCTTTAACTTTAGTCCAGGTAATCCCTTCAGCCTTTTTCCAGTTCCTTGCCACTTCCATTTTTGTAGCTGTTAATAAATGGAGGAGGAATCTCAAATCATTCTTGTTTGTGTTAGGGAGATTTAAGTGTAACAAAGCCTGATCTGGAGTCAGGCTCCATTTTTGTCCAAAAATTATTTGCAAACGGGAAGATATAAAATTCCAAAATTTCTTGTTAACTATACAATTCCACCACATATGTAGCTCATCACCCTTTGATTCCCCACACCTCCAGCAATTGGGTATGGCATTATGGTACATTTTAGCTAGTAGTGATGGAACTCTGTACCATCTATTCATCAATTTAAACCAGGAATGTCCAAACTTTTTTCGAAGAGTGCCAGATTTGATGAAGTGAACATGTGCGAGGGCCGACCATTTTGCCTGACATTTTTTGAACCATTAAAATTACCGTATTTGCTCGATTATAAGACGACCCTGATTATAAGACGACCCCCCAAAATCTAAATATTAATTTAGGAAAAAAACAAAAAGCCTGAATATAAGACTACCCTATAGGAAAAAAAGTTTTACTGGTAAATATTAATTCATGTAAACATTTTTTTCATATTTAATAAAAGCTATGATTGAGAAAAATATATATTTTTTTATTTCCTTTTATTTGCCAACCTGCCCCCCCCAGTTATGCACATCTGCCCCCAAGGTTGCCACTCTGCCCTCAGAAATGCCTTAATCCCCCTTTATTTGCCACTCTGCCCCATGATGTGCCTTTTAACCCTCTATATGCCACTCTGCCTCCAGAAATGTCTTATGCCCTCCTATATGCCACTCTGCCTCATGATATGCCTTTTAACCCCCTATATGCCAGAGTGGCATATAGGGGGTTAAAAGGCATTTCTGGAGGTATATATATATATATATATATATATATATATATATATATGTATATATGCAATCAAACTCCTATCAAGCCAAGGCAGCCAGTACATGCTGGAACCTGGGGATGATAGGAGTTTGAGTACAGCCTCCCTATGCCATGCTACCACCCCCCCTACACATCCATGCTATCACACACACACTCATTCACAAACATTTAAATACTCATTCATTCCATTAATCACACATACACACACGCTCAAACCCCCCACCCCCTTACCTGAACTGCAGATCTCCCACTCGCAGACTTCTGCAGGGGCCCGGCTGTGCGAGCAACTTCTCTGGCCCCACCCCCAGAGGAAGGAGGGGGAGGCAGAATTATGTGACACTCTGCTAGCTTCCTGCTGCTAATAGAAGAGACGCTGCTCGGGACCAAAGCACCGGTAAGCAGCCTGGCCCCAGCAGACATTTTTTTGAGGTCTAATTAGAAGACAACCTCGATTATAAGACGAGGGGTATTTTTCAGCGCATTTGCTCTGAAAAAAACCTCGTCTTATAATCGAGCAAATACGGTAAATGCAAATTAACTATTTTATGCAAAGTTTATTGAAAACAGCATACTTTTCATTTTGTGACTTGGATGACAAATCTAAACAGGTGTTAAATCACTCTTGCCTTTAATATCAAAAAACAGGAAGCTGAAATATGCCAGGAACATTGTAAAGTACATTACACAAAGTAATAAAGCTTGTGAACAGGAACATAACACCAAGTATACAGGTTTATAAAGGGTGGAACTCCACCCCCTACCTGCTGCAATCAGTCTCTGCTGGTGTCCAGGGCTCAGTCTGGAAACCTGAACAACCGCGGAGACCAAGAACAACCATGTCCGTCTCCCCGGCAACCACAGATGCCAGGGAAGCGGTCTGCTGAGTGTGGGGGCCAGTCTTCCTCCTGGTTCGTCTCCCCGGCGTCTGTGGCCGCCAGGGAGACGATCCATGGGTTGCAGGGAATGGTCCCCTATTAGACACGTCTCCACGGCGTCTTCGATCGCCGTGGAGACGTGATACCGAGTGCCAGGATCGCCCCCTCGCTTCAGCTGTCTCCCCGGTATCCTTGATTGCCGGGAGACGGGACGCCGAGTGTGGGGGCCGGCTCTCCTGCTGACATATCTCCCCGGGCAGGCGGGCGGCCGGCCGCGCGATGCACGACACCTTCCCCTACAACTTCTTCATTAGACGCCTGTGTGTGCCGGCGCAGGGAGAAGGAAAGCCCAAATCTAGCAACGTCCGAGATCGCAAGATTTGGGCTTTCCTTCTCCCTGCGTCGGCACACACAGCCACAAGGGCGACCATCTGATGAAGAAATTGTAGGGGAGGGTTAGATTTCAGCCCTCGTCTACAGTAACTTTAAACAGCGTTTATGTTTGACTGTAGACGAGGGTTGAAATCTAACCCTCCCCTACACAATTTCTTCATCAGATGCCCTTGTGGTTGTGTGTGCCGGCGCAGGGAGAAGGAAAGCCCATATCTCACGATCTCGGACGTCGTGAGATTTGGGCTTTCCTTCTCCCTGCGTCGGCACACACAGCCACAAGGGCGACCATCTGATGAAGAAATTGTAGGGGAGGGTTAGATTTCAGCCCTCGTCTACAGTAACTTTAAACAGCGTTTATGTTTGACTGTAGACGAGGGTTGAAATCTAACCCTCCCCTACACAATTTCTTCATCAGATGCCCTTGTGGTTGTGTGTGCCGGCGCAGGGAGAAGGAAAGCCCATATCTCACGATCTCGGACGTCGTGAGATTTGGGCTTTCCTTCTCCCTGCGTCGGCACACACAGCCACAAGGGCGACCATCTGATGAAGAAATTGTAGGGGAGGGTTAGATTTCAGCCCTCGTCTACAGTAACTTTAAACAGCGTTTATGTTTGACTGTAGACGAGGGTTGAAATCTAACCCTCCCCTACACAATTTCTTCATCAGATGCCCTTGTGGTTGTGTGTGCCGGCGCAGGGAGAAGGAAAGCCCATATCTCACGATCTCGGACGTCGCGAGATTTGGGCTTTCCTTCTCCCTGCGCCGGCTGATGACGCCAAGTCCCGCGACGAGAGATCCCAGGAGTTCTGAGTAGAGCTCGGGGACTCACTGGGGGGCCGTAAGTTCCATATTTGGGCAACTTAGCTGTGGGGCCGTATCAGTCCGGAACTTTGGACATGCCTGATTTAAACTGTAGCTCATTAAGATTCAAACAATGAACATGTTTCAAAGTAAGTTTCAAAGTGTAATTCCAATATTCTGGTTCTATAACACAGTTTAAATCTTTTTCCCATTTCTTTAAAGCTGGAGGGAGGGGAGTTTTTTTATATGAATTAATTATACCCTAGGATTTAGTAGTCATTTTATTATATTCATTGGATTTTAATATTTTTGTGAAAAGAAGAATAGAACTGTTTTTATTATCAAAGCAAATGTTTTTACTTAGAAAAGTTTTAATCCTTAAGTATTTAAAACATTCCCCCTGGGATAGAGCGTATTGTGTTTGTAAAGTCGGAAAACTTTTAATGATCTGGTCCTCATATAGGTCTGAGATCTTTAGTATACTAGCATGTTTCCATGATGTCAGGGTTATGTCTTGAATTAGATTTTCAATTATGATCAATGGTAGGGACATAATCATTTTATCTTCAAATCCCATTTTCTTATTTATCCGGGTTCACACCCTTAATAAATGTACCAAAATTAAGTTATTACAAGTCTTAACGTATTCAATGCTTTTATTTTTGGGCAGCCAAAAAAGTGTTTGTAGATCTTTGAATGGGGTATTATTTATCAATTCTAAGTCACACCAGGATTCTTGTTGTGCATTATCAAATAAGGTCATTAATATGTGAGTAAATTGCGCAGCCAAAGCATAATCCTTAATAATTGGGAAACCCAAACCTCCCTCATGTAACGTTTTTGCTAATAATTGAGAGGTTTTTTTGAGGCCCAAATAAATTTTATAAATGCTTGTTGTATTAATTCTAACCAAGCATCAGGGACAGAGAATGGTATTAATCTAAAAATATATATTAATTTTGGTAATAAATATATTTTGGCAGCATTTAGCCTTCCCATCCATGAGATGTATAGTTTTTGCCAATTTTTAAATGATTGATTCATTTCTTTTATAGTCTTTAGCCCAAGAAAAGCCAAATTTTTCTAACTGTGTCTTCTGAATTTTCTTAAGAAATAAAGGTAAAGCAAGCGTTTTTGCGACGTTTAATTTATAATTCGACAGTTGGCTATATTGGTTAATTAATGCCATAAGGCCCTCTGTTGATCTTACTGGATCCTGAATTGTTATTAGGATGTCATCCGCATATAGTTTTATTTTATGGGTCTCATCTCCCCCACACCCTTTAATTTGCCGGCTAGATCTAATCTCCCTAGCAAGGGGTTCTAACGAAATAATATATAAAAGGGGGGAAAGTGGGCAACCCTGTCGGGTACCATTAGTTAACAAAAACCAAGAAGACATGTATCCCCAACTGACTCTGTCGAAGGCTTTCTTCGCATCCAATGAGTCAGTTGGGGAACTCCCTTCCGCCTTGAGTATTCCAATAGATCAGCAAGAACTCTTATATGCTGTTATTTTATACTGAGGCAAACATTGACGGTGGTACAGCATAACTGCTATCATTATATACTGAGGCAAACATTGATGGTGGTACAGCATAACTGCTATCATTATATACTGAGGCAAACATTGACGGTGGTACAGCATAACTACTATCATTATATACTGAGGCAAACATTGCCAGAGGTACGACATAACTTCTATCATTATATACTGAGGCAAACATTGATGGTGGTACAGTAGAACACCTATCACTATATACTGAGGCACGCACTGACGGTGGTATAGCATAACACCTATCACTATATACAGAGGCACACATTGACCGTGGTACAGCATAACACCTATCACTATACATTGAGCCAGACATTGACAATAATCCAATCACTATATACTAAGCCAAACATTGATGTGGTATATGCCTACCACTTTAGTGTCTGGCCTAATATATAGTTGGGATGCACCAAAATGAAAATTCTGGACCTGAAAATTCAGCATTCACTTGACCGAAACAGAAAATGACCCCCCACCTTTAAAAACAAAAACAAAAAAAAAAACACTTTTAATAAAAGTAAGTAACACACCAAAATTAGACAAAAAAATCAATAACAATATTAATATATATATGATTAACAGCAATCACACTCCTACCATGCCCAGGTTCTAGCATGTACTGGTTGCCTGGGCATGACAGAAGTGTGATTGCTGTTAGCAATCATATATATATATATGAATATTGTTATAGAATTTTTCTGTCCAATTTTGGTGTGTTACTTGCTTTTAATAAAAGTGCGGGTAACACACCAAAATTGGACAAAAAATGGATGCTGCAAAGCCGCCGATCACGGCGAAAACAGTGATCCAGCTGTTTAACGGCAGCTCGTACATATACAGGCTTTGTCGTTAAGGGGTTAAAAGATAATCTCTTTTTTTATCTAGTTTTAAAAGATTTTCGTTGAGCCTCCATTATAGTTTAATCTTATAGTGAACATTATTTAGACCAAGTGATCGGACCTATTTTTGTTTTACTTATTTTTTCTAAAGTTGGTACTGAAACTAAGAAATAGTCTATTCTACTGTATAATTGATGAACCTGGGAAAAAAAAAGGTGTAATCTCGTTCTTCCGAATTAAATACCTGCCAGCTATTGTATAACAAATTCTTATCAATAAAATTCTGGAAACCGGAGGGATTTTTCCCTGAATGTTGAATAGATTTCAGTGAATTTCTATCAAGCTTATAGTCAATAATGCAATTAAAATCTCTACCTATTATAAGTCTTCCCATCTGGATTTGTTCAAGTCTGTTTGTTAGTTGCTCTAAGAATTCCAGGGGGGATTTATTGGGAGTGTAGATGTTTACTATTGAGTATGTTATATCATTTATCTTGATCTATGATTATTTTATATCTCCCGTTCTTGTTACTTTCTTCATGAATAAGTTCAAACCTTAGTTTATTAGAAATAATTAAGGCTACACCCTTTTTTTTCCCTCTGGCCTTCCAGATTAGCATAAAATATTTTTGAGAAAAGGCCCATTTTAACCATTTTTTCTCAGGCTTGTATTGAATCATTAAATTGTAAGGTTGAATTAACATAATTTATAATCAAGGATGTTGTAAATCCCCATCTGTATGCAATTTGATTTTCCCTCAAGATTTTAGTCAAGTCCTGGAACTCTCTCCTTGCTTGTCTTGTAGCGGTTGAAAGGTCTGCAAAATGTTTTATTCCTAGGGTCTTCTAGCTCTTGTCTTCGCCTTGCTTCCTTAGAAATATTTTGTTAAATATGATAGCTTGAGAAACGGACTATAACATTTCGGGGAAGACTTTCCGATGACATCTTTCAAAAGGAAAGTCCCCTAATATCTGCTGCGGGATTAGATTTAGGAACATTTTTTCACGAATTCCTCAAGTTGATCATTTGATATTTGCTCTGGAATGCCCCTTAGTCTAAGATTGTTCCGTCTGGATCGATCTCCCAAATCAATTGTTTTTGATTCCAGATTTTTAATTCTATTTCCCATTTCCAAATTGGAGGATTTCAGAGTATTTTGTTCTTCCTGTAATTGTTGTATCGTATTGGCCTGTGAGTTAACATTCTCTATTAGAGTAACCATTTCCTCTCTTATCGATTTCATGTTATCCTTTAGATCTGACTTTATTTTAGAGCAGGGGTGTCCAAGTTTTTTCTGCACTGGGCCACTTCATCAGAATTGTATATGTGCGTGGGCCGCACTTATTTTTCACTGTGAGAAAATATGGCCTTTAATAAAATATCCAGATTAAAATAAAGTAAATGACACAAAACCTTTACTTTTCCTCTCACTGATTTCTGGGCCTAGAAAGTGTTGTGACTACAAATTCAGGATAATTAAAAATGAAATAGTTCTATTTATTCTAGGGATGCACCAAAATGAAAATTCTGGACCAAAACATTCACGGTTCACTTAGCCAAAACCAAAAATGACCCCTCACCTTTAAAAATAATAATAAAAACTCACATTTTTAATAAAAGTAGGTAACACACCACAATTGGACAAAAAAAATTGCAATATGACTTGGCATGATAGGAGTGTGATTGCTAACAGCAATCACACTCCTATCACACCCAGGCAACCAGTAAATGTTGGTACCTAGGCATGATGGGACTGTGCTTGCTGTGAGCAATCACACTCCTATCATGCCAAGTCAGCCAGTACATGCTGGTACAGGGTGGCTGTAAGTGATGTGCAGACCCCATACTGTTGGCAGCATCAATACACAAGGGGGGCAGCTAGCTAGGTTTCAGCAAGTACTGGCTGACTTGGCATGATAAGAGTGTGATTGCTAACAACAATCACAGTCCCGTTCTGGACCAAAACATTCACGGTTCACTTAGCCAAAACCAAAAATGACCCCTCACCTTTAAAAATAATAATAAAAACTCACATTTTTAATAAAAGTAGGTAACACACCACAATTGGACAAAAAAAATTGCAATATGACTTGGCATGATAGGAGTGTGATTGCTAACAGCAATCACACTCCTATCACACCCAGGCAACCAGTAAATGTTGGTACCTAGGCATGATGGGACTGTGCTTGCTGTGAGCAATCACACTCCTATCATGCCAAGTCAGCCAGTACATGCTGGTACAGGGTGGCTGTAAGTGATGTGTAGACCCCATACTGCTGGCAGCATCAATACACAAGGGGGGCAGCAGGCCGTTCGGGAAGGCAGGCAGTCCTCCGCTCGCCGCACAGGGGCTAGTAGCGGGCGGAGGGTTGGCCGCGGTTCCCAGGAGAACATCTCCCCGGGCAGCGGACAATCCTCCGCCCGAGGTATGCGTGGGGGGAAATTCAGCTCCGGGAACAACAGTTCCTGGAGCCTGAGTACTTACCCGTCCTCCAGTCGTCGGTCTGCCTCCCGGGCTAGCGCTTGTCTGGGGATAGATTGACGGCTGGGGGGCGTGGTCTTTGTTCTGGTCCGGGAGGGGCTTGTGATTGGTCACCAGTTTTAAAAGCCGGCTGTGCCTTTCACAGGCACCCTGTTGTGGTCTTTCAAGTCTATTGAATTCTGCGCGTTACCAGTTTTGTGTTTTGACCTTTGGCTTGCCTGACTCCCCTTTTGCGCTACGATTTTGTACCTTCGCCTGTGACTTCTGGTTTTGATTCAGTTTGGCTCGTCTGAGTACCCGCTCCGTGAATCTGACCCCTGGCTCGGCTGACTACCCGCTCTGTGTATCGGACCCCTGGCTTGGCTGACTACCCGCTCTGTGTATCGGACCCCTGGCTTGGCTGACTACCCGCTCTGTGTATCTGACCCCTGGCTTGGCTGACTACCCGCATTGTGCTCCTGTCTCGTGCTGCGCCTTGCCGCTGCTGCCGCTCAGTACCTATCTCCAGCTGGTGGGAGGTTGTCCACTGTTGGGATCATCTAAGTCCTGGGCTGCTGTTGCCGGGAACTCCTCTCTCAGTAGCAGTAGTTTGGGCAGAAGAACTTCTGCGGGGACGACCTTCCTTAATACTCCAGCGTAACAGTGACAATAAGTGAGTCCGTGGGGCAAATTTTATTTTGAGTTTCTAAGTCATAGAGTTTGATAAGCAGCTCAGTACGGGAATTGGTGGCTTGCTTTTTGACATGTGCAGCTAGACTGATGAGGCGCCCTCGAAGAACCGCCTTATGAGCGCTCCAGAGAATCTCGATAGAGACTTCCGGGGATTGGTTTTCTTGAAAATATTGGGCGAGATGAGATTGAATTTGGGTTTTGTGGGCATCGGAATGCAAAAGTGAGTCATTCAGTCTCCAGGAGCCCCTACCCGCAATTGGATGGTCCAATTTGATAGTTAGTATAAGAGGGGCATGGTCAGACCAGGTAATAGTTCCAATATGGCACGATAGGAGTGATTGTAAGGAGAATTTATCTAACAAAAAATAATCTATGCGAGAGTATGATCTGTGAGGGGCAGAAAAGAAGGTGTAATCTTTGTCCAATGGGTGGAGGACGCACCAAGAGTCAAACAATTGATGGGAATGGAGAAGGGAGGTTAAGTCCAGGCCAAGTCTCCGAGTGCGTTTAGAGTGAGTGGACGTGGGGGTCGTCAAGTTGTCAAGGGGAGGGTATAAGGTAGCATTGAGGTCACCGCATAGGAGCAGTTTACGTTGATCGAGTTTCTCCAACAAGGATCGAAAGAAACAGAGTTGGTCAGTGTTGGGAGCGTAAAAGGCCGTAAGGGTGTATGTTAAGGAGTTGATGATGCAAGTCAGAATGAAGTACCTGCCCTGCGGGTCCACTAGTTTACGTATCAGAGTGAACAAAAGGCGATTGGAAATAAAAATAGAGACACCCACAGTTTTTGTGGGGGCCATCGAATGGAACTGTGTAGGGAATAATTTGGAGTAGATGCGTGGGTTGTGAGTCTTTTTAAGGTGGGTTTCCTGGGCACAAATGATATCTGCTTTGGAGGATTTAGCTTCCCCCCATAGGAGGTGACGTTTATGGGGGGAGTTGAGGCCCTTAACATTCAAGGACAAAATGGTGAGCTTAGCCATAAGGGCCAAAGGGGGAAAAAATGTGAGAAAAGGGCGAGAAGGCGAAGAGCTCGGGACCCACAGGGAAGCAGCCAGGAACTAAAAAGTCCCCTAAAGGGGGGAGCCGCACCTGGCCAGGAACTGTACGTCTGAAACAAAAACCATGAGTAGAACTAAAACAACAACTTTTATAAAAACAAGTGGTCACAAGAGGGACCATGTGTGACAGATGGTGTGCTAACGCAGTAAATAGCACCGTGGGGCGGCACAGGGTGCTAACGCCATACTCGGGAATAATGCATAGCCGCAGCATTGCCATAGTGGGTGCAGCCATCAATACTCCCCGACATTACATCAAACAGTAGGCAAAATACAGGAAATGAATCCAAAAATAAATAAATAAAGAAAAAGGGGAGGTGGAATTACGGAGGGAAGGGAGAGAGGATGAGTGAGTGGATGAATAAAAACACAATGACATAAGACAATAAAATAAAATAAAATGTCCAACTTAGCTGTAGAGGATTGAATGCCGGGAAGAGGTACAGGACCTACAAATGGCAAACAGAAGGTGTAGAGTTCAACGAACGTCCCAGTGGAGGGAGAGTCCGAGATGTCGCCTTGAGGTGAAGGGTCCAACTGCGAAGAAAACGGCGTGGACAAAATCGGCAAGTATAGGTGGGTGCCGGACGATCTGCGATGTATATCCAAGGGAGCGGGAGATGAACCCCATCTTGATAGGTTGCAGAAGAAAAAAAAAGGGTTTCAAAAGGTAATAGTAAAAATAACTGGTCGATGTAATAGGGAGTGCGTCTGTAGACGTTCAAGGTTTCAGGACAGGTGTCCAAACTTTGCAGAGCTTCCTCGGAGGAGAGGTGTGTTTGTGCGTGATGGTAGTTTGCGTGGATTCGAGGGACTGCTCTGGGGAAAGGTCCCAGGATTGAAGTAGGTTAAGGCCCTCCTCAGGCAAAGAAATGGTGAACGTAGAACCACTCCTGGTGACAATAAGACGAACAGGGTATCCCCAGCGATATGAGATTTGGTGAGTGCGAAGGAAATCGGAGCGAAGAGACGTCGACGTTGGAGCGAGAGGTAGGTAAGTAGGAGGATATTACGGAACCGGTAAGGCAGATTCGGTTTGCGGCGAGCAGCCTGCATGATACGGTCCTTAAGGTCAAAAAAGTGGACCCTAGTGACTACATCTCTGGGCAGATTGGATTGCACAGATTTCGGACGGGCCACCCGATGGAGAAGGTTTAACCTGATTTCGGGCGCAGGTTCCTCCTGAAGTAGAGCCTGGGATAGATCTTGGATGAACGCCAGCAGGTCCGCCGTGGTGATTTCCTCAGGGATACCCCGGAGACGTATATTGTTGTGGCGTGAGCGGTCTTCTAGGTCCATGACCTTAGTGCGAAGCAATTCCAAATCAGCTTGTAGAGAAATATGACCATCTGCAAGGGTATTATGGGCCTCTGAAAATTCATCCATTTTTCTCTCAATATGGTCAGTGCGCTCATCCAAATCATCCACATCTCGGCGGAGAGAGGAGGCGATGTCCTGCAGGTCTTGCTTGATCTGTTCTCGCATTTCTTGCAGGAGAGATTTGAGGACGCGTGAGGTAAGTCGATGGTCATCTTGTTCATCTGGCATGGTCTGTGTAATGTGTGTGGACGGGGGGTCAGACCGTGAAGGCGAGTGTAGGCCCGCGGAGACATCATCGTCATCGTTGGGCGCACGTGGTAGGTCTGAGGCCTTGGGAGGATGTTTCTTACAGGCCTTCGACTCAAAAAAGTTCAGCATCGCAATCGATTTACGGGAGCGAGAGCCAGCCATGTATCGGGAAACTTTCCGTGATGGAAAAAAGGCAGAAGACGCTGCGGATGAATGCAGATAGCGGGCAAGAGATCTCTCGAGCGGCGGAGCTTGCACCAAGAACGTCTGCTCAGAACGCCATGCAGACCACGCCCCCCAAAATGCCTTTTAACCCCTATGTGCCACTCTGCCTCCTGAAATGCCTTATACCTCCTTATATGTCACTCTGCCCCATAATATGCCTTTTAACCCCCTAAATGCCAGAGTGGCATATAGGGGTATAAGGCATTTCTGGAGCAGAGTGGCAAGCCTTTGGGCAGATGTGCATAACTGGGGCAGGTTGGAAAATAAAAGGAAATAAAAACAAAAACATTTTTTTTTCTCAATCATAGCTTTTATTTTAAAAAAAAATAGTTTACTTAGTTTACAAGAATTAACATCTGCTCGTAAAACCTAGAGGGTCATCTTATATTCAGGCTTTTCCTTTTTTTCCTAAATTAATATTCAGCTTTTGGGGGGTCATCTTATAATCAGGGTCATCTTATAATCAAGCAAATACGGTACATTTCCTCTGCTCCAGAGACCAGTGCTTCACACCCCTCCAGATGGTGCTTGGGATTTTGCATTGTGATCTTCAGCTTGTATGCAGCTGCTCGGCCATGGAAAAATATCTGAAGAAGCTCCAACTTGCAGTGCTTGTGCTTCTGGAGGCAGTTTGGAATTCTTAGTGAGTTATGGTACAGCGAACAGGTGATTTTTACGCACTATGAACGTGGCAGCCTTTCTCTGTGATTGTGTGTGTTCTATAGCTTCATGGCTGAGCTGTGTTGCTCTTAGGCTACAATGGACTGGGGCAGATCTAGAAGGGCAGAAATGATTCGTGGCAAAGGTGGAATGTTTAAAGTGACTGAGCTCTTGATTAGGACTCATTCTACTGCTAATGTTTGTGTATGGAGACAGCATGCCTATGTGCTTGATTTTCTACACCTGTTAGCAATGGGTATGGCTGACACAACTAAATGCAATAATTAGGAGGGGTGTCCACATAATTTTGGTCATATGATTGCCTCTAGGGACCAGGGCTAAGTTAGAAAGGTACAATTGTGTGAAAAAGAAAGTACACACTCTTTGAATTCTATAGTTTTATATATCAGGACATAATAACAATCATCTGTTCCTTAGGAGGTCTGGAAATTAGGTAAATGCAACCTCAGATGAATAACATATGTCATATTACACTGTGTAATGATTTTTTCAACAAAAATAAAGCCAAAATGAAACAAAATTTGTTGTCCAAAAATGAAGCAAAATTTTGTCTGAATCGTTTTTGACCCATTTGCACACCTCCAAACTGTGAAGGTCATACAATGTGGGATGTTAATTTCAGAGACTTCTTATCTACTAACATCTAAATTTAATTGATAATTAACCAGGTATTAAATCAAGTTAAAATGTTTGCTTTTCCCATTATATTAATTTGAGAAAGATTAATATGATATAGTATGTCAGAGATAAAATATAACTATTTCTTATATATATTAAAACGGTGGGTGTGGTCCTAGGATAATAGCTCCTGAATTTTGAATATGTGATCAAATACGGGTCTGCTGAGCATTAGGATGACCCGTGGTTAAGGACGCA
Source organism: Spea bombifrons (assembly GCF_027358695.1). NCBI lineage: Eukaryota > Metazoa > Chordata > Amphibia > Anura > Pelobatidae > Spea > Spea bombifrons. The sequence continues at coordinate 43,009,948 of NC_071091.1, forward strand.
TGGGCCCAGGACATAACGTGTTCCCTGTCCCGCTCCGGCACAAACAGAGTGTCCATGGGCCATTTACTGTGGACAGGAGCTTTAGACGGGGCCGAGAGAATACGGGAGACCAACGGAGAAAATAGGTGAGTGGTGACGGAGGCAATAATCTGAGAAGGAGGAATAATAGGCTCAGGTTCAGACTTGGAGTCCCGGTCGGAGACAAACTGCATGGATAACGCATCTGCTTTGACATTTCTTGATCTGAAATGACAAACAGAAATCTGGAGAGGAATAACGACCACCTGGCCTGCCTAGGGTTCAGTCATTTAGTGTGACTAAGATACTCCAGGTTCTTGTGGTCGGTCAAAATTGTGATAGGATTTCTTGCCCCTTCCAGAAGGTGTCTCCACTCCTGAAGAGCCATAACAATACCCAAAAGTTCGCTGTTACCTACATCATAATTCATCTCAGCAGGAGAAAATTTTTTTGAGAAAAAGGCGCACGGATGAAGCCGTGGATAGAAGCCCAAGGTAGAAGTAAAGCCCAATTGTCCTGGTGATCATTAATAAAAAGACGTAAAAATTGTTCAAGAGTCCTTCCTCTGAGATAGGACTGCGCCAACTCCAACCTCGGAGGCATCAACCTCCACAATAAAAGGCTTAGAGGCATCTGGATGTCGCAATACCGGGGCAGAAGCAAAGGCCTTCTTAAGGTGGGCAAAGGCCTGGATAGCCTCTCTTGACCAAATCTTGCAGTCAGCCCCCTTCTTAGTCATGTTGGTGAGAGGAACTACAATCTTAGAAAAGTTCTGGATACATTTCCTGTAATAGTTCGCAAAACCTAAAAACCGTTGAAGGGGACGTAAATACCCAGAGAGGCACAGAAGGTCCTCCAAAACAGAGCTGTAAATTGCACCCCCCCCGATCAGACACAACCTGGAATGGGAGACCATGGAGACGAACGACATGATTAATAAACACAGGGACTAACTCCGGGGCCGAGGGCAACTTGGGGAGGGGAACAAAATGAGCCATCTTGGAAAATTGGTCCACTACCACCCAAATAACGGTGAAGCCCTGGGAAGGGGGAAGATCAACAATAAAATCCATAGCTAAATGTGACCACGGGCGGGAGGGTACGGGTAAGAGTTGTAGTAACCCCGAGGGTTTGGCATGAGAGGTTTTAGCAGTAGCACACACAGTACACGCGGCGACAAAATCAAGACAGTCGATTTGCATGGAAGGCCACCAGAACTGTCTACGAAGGAACCTAAGGGTCCGCTGAGCATTAGGATGACCCGTGGTTAAGGACGCATGGGCCCAGGACATAACATGTTTCCTGTTGAGGCCAATCTGAATCCGCCGCAAGATTGGTAGGATCCATTTCAAAGCCTGATGCAGAAATGATGAAACCCAGGAAGGTGACTCGGGGAACCTCGAACTGGCACTTCTCAAGTTTGGCGTAGAGACGATGCTGGCGCAGGCGCTGTAGGACGATACGAACGTGAAGGCGATGAGACTGTATATCAGAGGAATGAATAAGGATATCATCTAAATAGACGATAACAAACTGAAGGGAGATATCGCGGAATATGTCATTAACAAACTCCTGGAACACAGCGGGAGCATTGCATAGCCCAAAGGGCATGACCGTATATTCATAGTGACCCATACGTGTGTTAAAGGCCGTCTTCCATTCATCGCCTTTACGTATCCGAACCAAATTGTACGCTCCCCTGAGATCCAGTTTCGTGAAAACAGTGGAACCCTGCAAACGGTCAAACAATTCCGGAATGAGGGGCAACGGGTATTTGTTTTTGACCGTGATACGATTTTAGCCCCGGTAGTCAATACAAGGTCTTAAGCCCCCATCCTTCTTTTCCACAAAGAAAAATCCGGCACCGGCTGGAGAGGTAGATTTTCGGATGAATCCTCTTTCTAAATTATCTTTAATGTACTCTTCCAGTGCTTGAGACTCGGGCAACGATAATGAATAAATACGACCTCGAGGTGGAAGTGTCCCGGGCAAAAGTTCGATAGGACAGTCGTAAGGTCTGTGGGGAGGTAAAACCTCCGCTTGTTTTTTGTCGAACACGTCCTTAAATTCTGAATATGCCAGGGGTATCGGCAAGGTGGAAACGGAACGAATGGGGGTGGTGGTAGAAAAACATTGTTGAGAACAGTCTGGACCCCAACCTAGGATGTCTCCAGTGGACCACTTAAAGGAAGTCCTAGAACAATGGGGCAGGAAGGGGATGAAATGATATGGAAGGAAATAGTTTCACGATGGAACAGTCCCACAGACAGAAGCAACGGAGACGTCTGGTGCGTGATGAAGGAGGGTTGCAAGGGTCGGCCGTCTATGGCCGAGACGGCAATAGGAGGGTGTACTTGGACGAGAGGTATCTTCTGGAGGAGAGCAAAGGATTTATCAATAAATGAACCAGCGGCCCCAGAGTCGATCATAGCGGAGGCAGAAACTTTTCTTCCGTCCCATTCCAGTGAAGCAGGAACAAGCAAATTGTTACAAAATGTAGGAGCTGTACAAAGCTCACCCGGACAATGCTCCTTTACTTGGTCCGGGTGCGAGCGTTTCCCGGTTTACTGGGACAAGTGCGAACAAAATGGCCCTTAAGGCCACAGTAAAAACAAAGTCCCTCTGATCTACGGCGAGATCTTTCCATGGTGGATAGTCTGGTGGCTCCTAACTGCATAGGTTCTTCAGGGCACTCTGAGGACATAGAGGGATTCGAAGGAGAGAGGGAGCTTACTTGATGAGTAAAACTGCGTTCACGTTTCATAGCCTTTTGCAACAAACGTTCTCGGATCCGATTATCCAGCTTGAGTGTCAAGGAGACAAATTCATCCAACTCAGCAGGATGATCCCGGGTAGAAAGTTCGTCTTTAAGCCGTTCCGATAAGCCATCATAGAAGGCCGCGATAAGAGCTTCGTCGGACCAATTAACCTCAGCTGCAAGGGTCTTAAACTCAATAGCATATTCAGCGACCGAACGGGAGCCCTGGATGGTATGAAGCAGAGACAAGGACGCCGAAGCAGCTTTACCCGGGGTGTCGAAGGTCTTCCGGAAGGTTGAAATGAAGGCAGAGCAGTTATACACGAGAGGAGAGTCCCTCTCCCACAAGGGAGAAGCCCAGGCTAGGGCCTTGCCAGATAACAAGGAAATCAGGTATCCCACTTTGGCTCTTTCCGAAGGAAACAAATGAGGAGTAAGTTCGAATTGAATGGAGCACTGGTTAAGAAAGCCGCGGCAGGAATCCGGTTCTCCGGACACTTATCACTAACATTAAACGACTCGGCCTAAGCCTTGCCGAACTCAACGCACTTCTTCTCTGTTACTAAGACTTAAACAACGCTTCTATGCCAAAGGCAATAAAGTGGACACGCTTTTAGCTAGGAAACTGCGCCAAGTTTTAGCAACCTCCAGACCTCAATATGTCCATGATAAGGATGGACGCAAAATCTCTGATCCTTCCCGTATCGTCGAGATTTTTGCAGACTTTTATACCCACCTTTATAATCTCTGACATGACACCGCGACACACCACCGTTCCTCCTCTGACATTGATTCGTACCTTTCCTCGGTTGTCCTCCCTTCTATTTCCCCCGATGTAGCGAACTGCATTAACGCCCCCATAGAACTTAAGGAAATTGAGAAGGCTGCGGCTCAACTTCGCAAGGGTTCTGCTCCTGGTCCTGGCGGCTACACCGCCTCCTACTACCAGACTTTCTTACCCATGGCCCGTTCATGCTTACGCTTTTTCGTTCCTATATGTCCTCTGGCCCTATCCCTTCTGAAAACCTCCGCGCCCATGTCATCACCATACCCAAACCGGGCAAGCCTACTGATAATTGCTCTATCATCCCATTTCCCTCCTCAATAACGATTTAAAAATTCATGCTAAAGTTCTTGCGAACAGATTGAATCCCCTCCTACCCTCTCTCTTGCATGCCGACCAGGTGGGATTTGTCTTGGGCAGACAACCTTCCGACAACACACTCAAATTCATTAATGTTATCTGGGATGCAAACAGACGTAAAATACCCCATCAATTGGGGGGGCACACGGTGGGGCACAGCATGATGAAGCCCCATCTGCCCCTTCCTGCCTACGCCACTGCTCCTAGGTACATTAGCTCCATCAGGACTGGGTTTTTTCATGTTTGCACTAAAGGACCAGAGCAGTTTTTGTGCTTTTGCTATGACTTTATTCAACTCTGATTGCCCACTAAGTCATGTTTCTCAGATATTGTGGAGTCAAAAACTAGAACAAGCGCATTTCAATTTTTAATCTCTTGTAAGTAACAAGTTTAGACCACTGATATTGATCAAGGAGACCGATCAATAACCAGTGACTTAAAATGTCACTGACAAGTGATCAGGTAATATTTATGTATTTTTTTATTAATAATTTGTGGGGGGGGGGGTTATTATTACCCTAGATGACCCCTATCTCTTTCTAGGGCAGGGTCATCCAAGGGCTGCCATAATGAACAGATCACTCCCATAGGCCAGGAGTGATCTGATCATCATCAGCCCACTTTTGATTGGTTCTACAGCAGTTTTGATTGGATTTTGAGCCTACAGAATCGCTTCGTGGGAGTAATCAAAGGCTCGGGGGTGGGCTCGGGGAGCTGTGCTGTCTGCTTAGACACTTGGGCAGACAGCAGTGCCCCCGTGATCTCCACGATTGAATCGATTATTTGTTTTGGATGACATACCTGGTATATTATGGAACCGCTTGTTAATCAAAGAAAAACTCACAAAACATCCCATGCAGGCTTCATATACCTGTACAGGCTACATATACCACCTAAAAGGCAGTGAGTGGGACCATCCGTAATAATAAAACTTAAATTTAATACTAAATACGAAAAAGTAAAAATTCATATTTATTTTATAAGACAAAAATACAAAAAAAAATCTCAATAAGATCATGGTCGTATTTGGTGTTCTGAATTCTTTGGTTTTACAAATCAGGACATAATAATATTGTAATAATAATCATCTGTTCCTAAGCAGGTCTAAAATTAGGTAAATGCAGCCTCAGATGAACAACACATGACATATTACACAGTGCCATGATTTATTCAACAAAAATAAAGCCAAAATGGAGAAGCCATGTGTGAAAAACTAAATACACCCTTACTTCTTCCAAAGGAATTAAGATGCTAAGTAGCAAACAAGTGACCACCACTATAAAAGGAGCATTCAGGTGTGTGTTAACACAATGTCGAGAATGAAATACATTAGCAATGATTTTAGAGAAGCAATTTTTGCTGGTCATCAATATGGGAAGGGTTGTAAGGCCATTTCCAATGAGAAACTGCAAAAGACCCAAGAGTTATATTTCAGACTACGGGTCTCAGTTCTGATGTTAAATGTTAAAGTTCATGACTGTACAATTAAAAAAAGCCTGAACAAGTATGGTGTGGTGGTTGTATCAATGACAAGGAAGTTCTAGCAGCTAAGATGGTATGCTTCTCTGAAGAAGTGGGTTTTTAGATGTTTCTTGAATGTCTGGAGGGAGGGTGAAGGCTGAAGGTTCCTTGGGAGTAGATTCCAGGGATATGGGGCAGCTCGAGTGAAATCTTGTAGACAGGAAAAGGAAGAGATGAGGAGGTGAGGAGGAGAGCCTTAGCCCATGGGAAGAACGTAGGGATCGAGTAGGAGAATATTTGCTAATGAGGTCAGAAACGTATGGAGGAACAGTATTATGGATGGCCTTATATGTCAGTGTGACTATATGGATACCTGGAGCAGCCTCTCCCCTAGGATGTATCGTCCAGAAGGGAGCGTTGCTGAGACCGAGGTCAAGTCAGTGACTATATCTCCCCAGGATGCTGGTCTCAGTAGGGGAAATTTCTGGAGCGAGGCTGAAGGGTCAGTAGTCAGTAGCAGGTTGGACCTGAGCTGGGGTAGACACTGGTAGGGAGGCAAGTATTGATCCCTCTGCCTCCAAGCATAGCCTTTACAGAGGCTGCCAAATGTTAAGCTCAATGCTGACAGATCCGAAGACTCTGCTGCAAACCTCCCCAGAAATGGACACACACCAAACACTTGGGGAAGACTTTTTTGTTTATTGCAAGGCAGACAAGGTTATATAGGAAAACAAGGGGTGGGTAAAACACTACAAACAACCAAGTACTTTGTATACAAAAGGAAAGTTAACATAAGGAAATTAACACAGGCATTTAATTAATACAATACAATAGATAATGGCAGTGCAGACAGGAAGCAGCACCAATAAACATAAAGGGATTATACAAGGAAGGAACTTTTAAACACATGAATTACATCCTGGGATACAATAGTTCAACACCACAACATCACCTCAAGATAATGGCAGTGCAGACAGGAAGCAGCACCAATAAACATAAAGGGATTATACAAAGATGGAACATCAGTTTGAAAATACAAAATACACATTAACCCTTGTATGCCCACAAGTCTCAGATGGCTGCCATCACAGTCAGTACCAGGATTTTAAATTTAATTCTAAAGGTAATTGGGAGCCAGTGGAGGGTTTCACAGAGGGGAGGGGCAGAAGAGGAGCGACATGCAAGGAAGATAAGCCTAGCAGCGGCATTTAGGATAGACTGTAGAGGAGAGAGTCGAGACAGTGGAGTGCCAATCAGAAGAGTGTTGCAGTAGTCAAGACGGGAAATGATAAGTGAATGAACCAGAGTTTTTGTGGATTCTTGGGTGAGGAATGAGCGGATACGAGAGATGTTTTTAGGTGCAAGCGGCAGGATCTGGCGAGGGACTGAATGTGAGGGATGAAGGAAAGATTAGAGTCAAGGATGACCCCAAGGCATCGGACCTGGTTAGTAGGAGAGACAGTCGAGTTGTTAATGGTGATAGAGAATTAGGGATTAATCTAGCCTTGGTGCAGTATTAATCTAAATTTTATTAAAGACAGGAGGCGAGTATTTTGCATTAAACCTTCTTTACTGTTAACCTCCAGCAGTTAACAGAAAATAGTAAAAACAACCAATAGGAACACAGGAACAGTCTATAAAAGCCTGCACATCTTGAAACTCCTCCTCTTTCTTTGCGAAGAAGCTGAAACGACAGCAACAACATCCCGGAAGAAAACTCAGGAACACAAGAACAACGTGGAAATGGACCACCGCAACACCAGCACCTCAAATGACCGGAGGACGACCTGGAAAGACAAAGAACGTGACAGTACCTTATATGCATTTGGGAATTGTTATAGACAACAAACTAGGCAACAATGTGCAGTGTCAGTCTGCGGTTGCTAAGGCCAGTAAGGTATTGTCGTGTATAAAAAGGGGCATCAAGTCGCGGAATAAAGATATAATTTTGCCTCTGTATAAATCAATGGTAAGGCCGCACCTTGAGTATGCTGTGCAATTTTGGGCACCTTTTCTAAAGAAGGATATCATAGCACTAGAAAGGGTGCAGAGGGGGGCTACAAAATTAATAAAAGGAATGGAGCACTATAGTTATGAAGAAAGGTTAACTAATTTAAATCTGTTTAGTTTAGAAAAACGTTGCCTCAGAGGGGATATGATAACGTTATATAAATATATTCGGGGCCAATACAAACCATTGTGTGGAAATCTGTTCATAAACAGGACTATGCATAGGACACGTGGTCATGCATTTAGACTGGAAGAAAGGAGATTTAGACTAAAGCAGAGGAAAGGGTTTTTTACAGTAAGGACAATAAGGATGTGGAATTCTCTGCCTGCAGAGGTAGTTTTATCAGAGTCTGTACAGACGTTTAAACTGCAACTGGATGGATACCTGGAAAAACATAATATTCGGGGATATAATCTTTAATTATGGGGAAACAGCTTATTGATCCAAGGAGAAATCTGACTGCCATTTTGGGGTCAAGAAGGAATTTTTTTCCCTGGTTAGTGCAAAATTGGAAAGAGCGAAGCCGGGGTTTTTTGCCTTCTTTTGGATCAAACAGCAACAAATTAACAGATATAGGAAAGGCTGAACTTGATGGACGCATGTCTTTTTTCAGCCTGTGTAACTATGTAACTATGTAACTATGCAACCATATGCCGAGCAGGACAGAAAAATCAACAGGTACAGTAACAGGAACAACAAGCCAACTACAGACCCCCCAAACAAATGGAACCGAATCCAAATCAAAGAAGGGGGGGAAAGAAACAACAGTAAGGTAGGGAAAATACTCGCCTCCTGTCTTTAATAAAATTTAGATTAATACTGCACCAAGGCTAGATTAATCCCTAAGTTTATAGCAAGACAGGAGGCTTCGTATTTTGCAGTTTTAACGCCCCTAAACTAACGTCAAAGCGGCGTGAGCCGGGGCCCGAAAATAAAAAGTCCGGAAAGTAGATTCCCTGGACCAATCCGCCACTGATAAAAGGTCCGAAAGGGAACAGCCCGCTGACAACGCCGCGGAGGCGGCCGCGCCGCAGACCGAATGCGCCCTATGCTGGCCAAAAGGAGAATCCAACAAATCCACCTGGAGACCGTAGGAACAGAGACAGGCCGAAAAGGACGCACGTAGGAGATGAAGAGCGGAAGGTGAAGACCGAAACTGAACCGACCTGGCTAGATAAGTCTGGACACAACGAGCCAAAGGCGTGGCCGATCGGGGAAATAAGGATAAGAAACAGATGTAGAATTGGATTTAGTTCTACGAAAGACAGAGATCGAGACGCCATGGGGAGAAAACGCAAAAGAGGATACATCAAAGGCACGAACATCAGACACCTGTCGAAAAGAGACAAGACACAAAAGAAGAGCAGTCTTGGCGGAGAGCTGGCGGAAGGACAAGCCATCGTTGTCCGGCCAATCCTCCAAGAAACGGAGCACCCGGGAGACATCCCAAAAGGACTCATAACGAGCCCTCGGGGGCCTGGAAAGACGAACACCCCGGAGGAGACGGCGGACTGTCGGATCCTTACCACCACCCAGGCCCTGCACCGGAACATGAGCAGCCGAAATGGCAGAGCGGAACAAAATAATTGTGCGATAGGACCTACCCAGGGAAAAAAGATGGGCCAAAAAATTAAGAACCACCGTCACAGGTGCCGTAAGGGGATCAAGGTGTCGAACCAGACACCAGCGACTCCAGGCATTCCAAGCCTAAAGGTAAGATCTCCTGGTGCCCGGGGCCCAGGATCCCCAGAGCAGGTCTCGAGCCGACTCCGATAAGCCCGGCACATGCCAGGATCCCCCGAAACCGACCAAGCCACCAGAGTCAAACGATCCTGGAGGATGAGAGAGTGAGGGTTTTCCTCCGGATCCCGAAGCAGATCCCAGGTTGAGGGAAGGATCAGGGGATCCACGCACGATAGCTCCAGAAGCAGTGGGAACCACGGCTGAGTCCTCCACAGGGGCGCTATCAAGAGGATCGAAACACCATGACGACTAACGGAATGGAGAGTCCGGAGGATCATGTTGAATAGGGGAAAAGCATAAGCTCACCGGAGTGGCCACGGCTGCAGGAAGGCATCCACCGCCGAGGACAGCGGATCCGGGAGCCAACTGAAGAACACGTCTGTCTGACGATTCGCCCTGGACGCGAACAGATCCAGATGGAGTGGACCGCGACAAAGGTGGAGAGAGTGGAACACGCTCGGAAGAAGATGATGCCAGTCGCTCACATCCTTCCAATGCCGGTAGAACAATCGGCCACGAGATTCTCCTTGCCAGGCAGATATTCCGCGCGTATGGACAAGTGGTTGTCCAGGCAGAACTGATAAAGCTCCTTGGTGAACTCTGTGAGAAGCCTGGATCTCAAGCCCCCCAGCCTGTTGATGTAGTGGGCGGCAGAGACGTTGTCCATGCGCAGCACCAGAGAACAATGAGTGACGCCCTTCAGGAAACTGCAAACCGCGAACGAGCCAGGTCCAAGCAATTGATATAGAGATCGCGTTCCTCCGAGGTCCATGGACCCCCGGTAGCCACGTCTCCGCAAACGCCCCCCCCCAACCAGACAGGCTTGCATCGGAGTCTAGGACAAAATCTGGGCTTGACCCGAAAATGGCACGGCCGTTCCAAGCGTCCATGTGGACCAACCACCAATGGAGTTCCAACTGAGCCTTGTCTGACAAAGAGATCATCACGTCGTAGGAGGCCGACTCGCGAAGATGTCGCGTCTTCAGACGCTGGGGGGCCCTGTAGTGGAGCGGGGGCCAGGGAAGATGGCCTGAATGGATGCCGAGAGCAGGCCAATTACTCTGGCGAGGTTTCGGAGTGAAACCAGGCCGCCACGAAGGAGCTTGCGAATCTCCTTCTTTATGACCAGGACTTTGTCGCGAGGGAGCCTGAGGACCGCCGCCACAGAGTCCACCGAGAAACCGAGAAATTGAACGGTTTGCGTCGGGACCAAGACCGACGTGGCCTCGTTGATAACGAAACCCAAATCCTGAAGCAAATGTACCGCGAGGTAAGTATCGCGACGAAGGGACTCGACGTCCTGAGCCATGAGGAGGATGTCATTTAAGTAAACGATGGAGTGAATCCCGCGAGCCCGAAGGAACTCCATGACCGGCTTCAGAAGCTTGGTGAAGCACCATGGAGCGGAGCTGAGGCCGAATGGGAGGCAAGTGAACTGCCAGAGGTGGCCCTGGCAGCAAAATTGTAGAAACCTCCGATCGTCGTAATGGACTGGGACAGTGAGGTAAGCATCCTTGAGGTCGAGGAGTGAGAACCAGTCATTCTCCCTGAGTAGATCGCGGAGGAGATGTATACCCTCCATTTTGAAATGACGATACACGACGTATCTGTTGAGAGACCGAAGGTTGATGATGGGGTGGAACTCCCCCGATTTCTTGCGCACCAAGAAAATATTCCTGAGAAAACAAGGAGGGGAGTGTGCCCTTTCTATGGCACCCTTCTCCAGTAGGGAAGAGAGCTCGGTATGGACCAGGGAGGCAGCGTCGCGAGATAACCTGGGGAGTGGAGGTGGAAAACCCTGACGAGGAGTGGAAAGGAACTCCAGTCGGAAACCCTCTACAGTTTGAAGGACCCAGGGATCGGACGTAAGGCGAGACCAGACATGGAAAAAATGGGCGAGACGACCCACGACAGGAATATAAGGAAAAATAGGAACCAGTCTTACCTGAGCCTGATCTTCCTCTGGTGGACGTGTAGCCTCTGCCTCTGGAGCCACCTCTGGAGAATGGAATCCGAAACTGGGAACGGTAGGCGGTGGAGGTGTCCGGAAAACGGGGTCTAGACCCAAATGAGGCCGTTCTGCTGGTGGCACGACCCCTCTGCCGGCCAGCTCTGGGGGAAAAACGATTTCCTGTACGAAAGACACGTCTCATGTTGGTCTGGGCCTTGGTGAGAGAGGTGAACAGATTGACGTGTTGACTGAGGTCTTTGATGAACTTTTCGCCGAAGAGTAAACCCTTGGCGTCAGCGCCCAGTTCCTTGGGGGCCAATTCGGCCAGTTTGGCATGCAGCTTAAATAAAGCCACCTTACGTCGTTCTGACGATATAGCACAATTGGCATTTCCCAGTAAACATAAAGCTCTCTGAGTTCAGTCACGGACCAGCTGGGGATCCAGCCGTTGGTGATGGCTTCGTCAGCCATTTGGAAGACCTGAGTCAAGGGGCCCGAGACGTCTAAAAGTTTATCTTGTGCCGAGCGCAAGCCCAGCTCAATGCCCTTGCGAGGGTCTTTCCCATTTTTAGAAGATCGAGGTCCCGTGCAGCACTGCAGGGGATTTGGATTTTAGTGCACGACGTGCGCAACCTCCTCTACTTCACCTCGCTGCCACTTCCACCTGCCCCACCAGGGGTTAATATATCAACAGAAGAAAAACAGGACAAATAAGCAGCACTGGGTAAGTATTATCTTTATTTTTATGCTCATTTGTTTCTTCTGTTGATATATTAACCCCTGGTGTGGCAGGTAGAATTTTTTCGGGATCTATTAATTATGTGCATTCTTTAATTTGTGTCTTTTATTTTTTGATGTCTGTAATATTTGATTTATTGCTTATATTGTTCATATATTTATATTGTATTGTGTATTTTTTTTGTCTATTTATTAAAGCATATATTTTTATTTTTAGCGATGTCAGTTTGTCTTATATCGGGGGGGCATAAGACGTATCAGAGGGCACAGTGGCATAAAGGGGCTATAAGGCATATCAGGGGCACAGTGGCATAAAGGGGCTATAAGGTGTATCAGGGGGCACAGTGGCATAAAGGGGCTATAAGGCGTATCAGGGGGCACAGTGGCATAAAGGGGCTATAAGGCGTATCAGGGGGCACAGTGGCATAAAGGGGCTGTAAGGCATATCAGGGGGCACAGTGGCATAAAGGGGTTATAAGGCATATCAGGGGGCACAGTGGCATAAAGGGGCTATAAGGCATATCAGGGGGAACAGTGGCATAAAGGGGCTATAAGGCATATCAGGGGGCACAGCGGCATAAAGGGGCTATAAGGCGTATCAGGGGGCACAGTGGCATGAAGGAGCTATAAGGCATATCAGGGTCGCACAGTGGTGTCTCAAAGGCATATAGGGGTAAAAGGCATATCAGGGGGCATGGTGGCATATCAGGGGTAAAATGCGGCATGGTGACATATCAAGGGTAAAATACATATCAGGGGGCATGGTGGCATATCAAGGGTAAAAGGCATATAGGGGCTATAAGGCATATCAGGGGGCACAGTGGCATATCGGGGGTATAAGGCATATCGGGGCACAGTGGCATATATGCGGCTATAAGGCATATCAGGGGGCACAGTGGCAAATAGCGGGGTATAAGGCATATTAGGGGCCAGAGTGGCATATCAGTGGCATATAGGGGGCTATAAGGCATATCAGGAGGGGTATAAGGCATATCAGGGGACAGAGTGGCATATAGGAGGTATAAGGGGGCACAGTGGCATCTCTGACATATAGGAGGGTATAAGGTATATATAGGGGCAGAGTAGCATATAGGGGGTATAAGGCAAACTGGGGGTGAGATGTGCATTACTGGGCAAAAATAGTTTACTGGTAAAGCTTTTTTTGGTATTTTTTGGGTTCTTGTTAAAATATAGCTTTAATTATTATGTCAGTAAAATAAGAAGGCAAATTGTGAAATGCCATTGTAAATTATACGTTTTTATTTTAAATAAATGAAAAATTTGCATGCTGTTTTTTTTTACCCGATTAATCGATTAATCGAAAAAATAATCGCCCAACTAATCGATTATGAAAATAATCGTTAGTTGCAGCCCTAATTCGTATTCAGGCCAACATGAAAATGAAGGGTTCGTTTTCGTTGTTCAGCCCAAATACCGAACAAACGAACATGGCAGCAGACTCACAACACAAAGAAACTTCATGTTAGTCTTCGTTTACTAATCTCCTTGGTCCCTTCCCCATCTAGCCTACCTTACCTTATGTACGCAGCATTGCAGGGGTTAACGTGAGGTCCGTAGGTTCGCCCCCATGGTCTCCCCGCTCCAAGAGTTAAAGGTCCGTACAAGCGACTTTATTGGTCGCTCCTAGGGACCTTTAACTCTTGGAGCGCCCCAGCCATGTTGGGGCACCACGATTTTAAAAGTCTGTACGAGCGACTCTATTGGTTGCCAGCAGGGGGCTCATCTGCCATCAACCAATGAAGTGCAGGTGCACTTCATTGGTTGATAGCAGAGGAGCTCCCTGCCAACCAATTGTTGATTCCAAAAGTCCAACCAATTGGTTGATGCCAGAGGAAGCCCCTGCAGGTGACCAATAGAGTCGCTCACACGGCCCTTTAACTTCTGACGGTGGAACTTGGCCTGGGGAGACCATGCTCTCCCCTCTCCAGGAGTTAAAGGTCCGTACAAACGACTTTATTGATCGCTCGTACGGACCTTTAACTCTTGGAGCACCCCGGCCATGTTGCGGCACCACGATTTTAAAAGTCTGTACAAGCGACTCTATTGGTCACCAGCAGGGGGCTCATCTGCCATCAACCAATGAAGTGCAGGTGCACTTTATTGGTTGATGGCAGAGGAGGCCCCTGCCGGCGACCAATAGAGTTGCTTGTACGGACCTTTAAAATCCTGTCGCGAAATCTGCTGCGTAGTGTGTACTGCGTTAACCCCGTTTCTACCTCTTCTACCCCTTCTACAAAAAATGGCAAATAACAAAGAAAGAATGTACACAAAATATTCGCTCAAACCGAACACAAGAAGAGGCGAATATTCGTGGAATATGAAGATTTTTTTTTGCCGCGAAGACGAACAAGAAGAGTTGGCCAAGTCTAGTAATTATACCATATTTACCTGAATATAGGCCGCACCCCCCCACTTTAAGTATTTAAAGTGGGGGTGCGGCCTATAATCAGGGTTTGGCACAGGGATGTGCAATTCGGATCGCCCTACGCCCGGGACATGCAATTCCGGGCAGGTGTTTTTTTTTTCTTTTTCATTTAGCCCTGCTGCGGGAAAGCCACAGGGTTAGGATCCAGATCCCCCGCAGCGCTGCAGGGGACCTGGATCCTACTCTCCAGCAGCCAGTGGACATCTGCGAGATGCGCGTAGACAGCCTCTTCTGCTGGCACTTCCGCCGGGGCTTCTACGGTGGAGCACTGGTGTAACATAGCCTTCCGATGCTCCACCATAAGGGCCCCGACATTGTTAAATCGGGGGGGGGCATATCTAGGGAGCATAAGGCATATCTGTGTGGGGCAGAGTGGCATATCTGGGTGGGGCAGAGTGGCATTTCTAGGGGGCAGAATGGCATATCTGGGGGGCAGAGGGGAATATCTATAAGTAAGGTGCATAATGAATTAAGGGGGGGCTTAAAATGGCTATTGATTTTCCAAATTTCTGTTTATATATAACATATGCTGAATAACTGCATAACAGATACCAAAAATGTTAAAATACATGTATTCCTGTGTATTAGGTAAAATACTGTTTTACCATTCCACTAATGTTTCTTTTTTCTTTAAAATAGCACCAAACGTTTAGGTGTGCGGCCTATAATCGTGTGCGGCCTATATTCGAGCCAATACAGTATTTATTAATTTGATTTGGATATAACTAGGGCTGCAACTAACGATTATTTTCATAATCGATTAGTTGGACGATTATTTTTTTCGGTTAATCGATTTATCGGGTAAAAAAAACCAACATGCTAATTTTTCGTTTATTTAAAATAAAAACTTATAATTTACAATGGCATTTCACAATTTGCCTTCTTATTTTACTGACATAATAATTAAAGCTATATTTTAACAAGAACCCCAAAAATACCAAAAAAAGCTTTACCAGTAAGCTATTTTTGCCCAGTTATGCACATCTCACCCCCAGCTTGCCTTATACCCCCTATATGCTACTCTGCCCCTATATATGCCTTATACCCTCCTATATGTCAGAGATGCCACTGTGCCCCCTTATACCTCCTATATGCCACTCTGTCCCATGATATGCCTTTTACCCCTCCTGCTATGCCTTATAGCCCCTATATGCTACTGATATGCCACTCTGGCCCCTAATATGCCTTATACCCCCCTATTTGCCACTGTGCCCCCTGATATGCCTTATAGCCACATATATGCCACTGTGCCCTGATATGCCTTATACCCCCGATATGCCACTGTGCCTCCCTGATATGCCTTATAGCCCCCTATATGCCTTTTACCCTTGATATGCCACCATGCCCCCTGATATGCATTTTACCCTTGATATGCCACCAGGCCCCCTGATATGCCTTTTACCCCAATATGCCTTTGAGACGCCACTGTGCCCCCTGATATGCCTTATAGCTCCTTCATGCCACTATGCCCCCTGAAACGCCTTATAGCCCCTTTATGCAAGTGTGCCCCCTGATACGCCTTATAACCCCTTTATGCCACTGTGCCTCCTGATATGCCTTATAGCCCCTTTATGCCACTGTGCCCCCTGATATGCCTTATAGCCCCTTTATGCCACTGTGCCCCTTGATATGCCTTATAGCCCCTTTATGGCACTGTGCCCCTTTATACGCCTTATAGCCCCTTTATGCCATTGTGCCCCCTGATACGTCTTATGCCCCCCTCGATATAAGACAAACTGACATCGCTAAAAAATAAAAATATAAGCTTTAATAAATAGACAAAAAAAATACACAATACAATATAAATATATGGACAAAAATAAAAAAACACAAATTAAAGAATGCACATAATTAATAGATCCCGAAAAAATTCTACCTGCCCCACCAGGGGTTAATATATCAACAGAAGAAACAAATGAGCATAAAAATAAAGATAATACTTACCCAGTGCTGCTTACTTGTCCTGTTTTTCTTCTGTTGATATATTAACCCCTGGTGGGGCAGGTGGAAGTAGCAGTGAGGTGAAGTAGAGGAGGTTGCGCACATCGCGCACTAAAATCCAAATCCCCTGCAGTGCTGCACGGGACCTCGATCTTCTCTGGCAGCCGGTAGGGGTCTGTGCGATGCGCGCAGACAGCCGCTTCTCCCCTCCGCTTCCGTTGCTGGTTCCATGATGGAAGCCGCACCGGAAGGTCACGTGACGCCGGGTTCAGTAATAGAAGCCCCAGCGGAAGTGGAGGGGAGAAGCGGAAGGGGAGGGGTGATGCGGAGGATGCCTGTGCGTTTTGCACAGACCCTCACCGGGTGGCAGAGAGGATCCAGGTCTCCTGCAGCTTTGCGGGGGGGTCTGGATTCTAGAGTTATAATCCGATCTCTATTTGAGGTCGGATTATAGAAGGAGGGGAGTTTATAAATCGATAAAAATCTATTCAACTAATCGATTATGAAAATCGTTGACAACGATTTTCATAATCGATTATTATCGATTTTATCGATTCGTTGTTGCAGCCCTAATACGAATGCAGAAGTCTAATACCGTATTTCCTCATGTTTAAGATGCACCTTTTTTGAAAAAATTTGGGGTGTAAAAACAGGGTGCGTCTTATACAGTGGTTGTATTTTTTTTTTCCGCTTACCTCTGCATTGCTCAGCAGCGTCTCTTGTTCTGTCGGGGAGACACAGGAATCCAGTGGAGTCACGTGAATGTACATCACATCATATGACTCCGCTTCGTTCCTGCTCCCCTGGGCAGGACAAGAGAAGTTCACTCAGAGTTCGAGCAATGCAGAGGAAAACAAAGTCTGTGAGCGGCACTGGAAGATCTGCAGTTCAGGTAAGGGTGGGCGAGGGCGCGTGAATGAGGGAATTAATGAATATGTGTGTGTGATAGCATGGATGTGTAAGTAGGGGGGCAGGGCACAGGGAGGCTGATGTGGATGTGTTGGCTGCTTGTGCATGATAGGAGTGTGATTGCTATATTAAATATACATGATTGCCAACAGCAATAACACTCCTATCATGCCCATGCAATACCCAGATTCCAGCACGGCTAACATCACACTCATCCTGGAAACTGGGCATGATAGAAGTGTTATTTTCGGGCCCCAAAATTAAGGTGCGTCTTATACATGGGGAAATACGTGTAATTACCCAAACCTAGTGCATCAGTCTTTTGAGCCCCGGACTCCAAGGTCTATAATGGTTTATGATCCATGTTTCTAGAAATATATGTTAATATCAAAATCTACTTCTGAGAGTGAATATATAAATAGTATGGAATCATTAGGTTCCATGGTAAGATTGACCTCTCTACTTGGCAAAATGCCAGAATGAATGCTCAGATTAGAGCATACTTCCATTATGCTTAATTACATTGTTTGAAATCTCAAATTCAATTACAATTCTAATTTCAAAACATCTGATTGCATATCTATTTGAGATGAATTAACATAATCCAATTGAGATTTGTTTTCTAATGTATCCGACTGAGTCTCAATTGTCATTGTCAGAATTGGCACCTGACCTCTTTGTTGCCAGAGGATATTATTGGATTTCTTACTCGCAAAAAAACTTTTTTACGGTAAATTCATTTATTCTCATTATCTCTGTCTTCCTGAAACCAGATCTGTGCTGCTGGGAGTTTTAATTTCAAACTTCTGTGTCTCTCCTTCACTGACCATGCACCCTATGGAGAACACCCTCTAAATGTTAAAATTATTATTTTTAAGGGTGAACTTGCTCTTACATACACAGATTGCATATGCAGTCCTTTGTGTTGAAAAGTAAATGCAAAGCACCTGTCCCTAATAGAAGTCTCACATGTACTCTTAAACATGAGAGACTTCCCCCATAGAAGGGAAGGCAGTCCCATTACAGAAAAGTATTTTTAGCAATCATGTTATATGAAGTTTGTATCCAGGTATGCATTGAAAATGTAAATTCAACTAGGACTGACTTATGTCACAATATTATCTATAAAAATCATGTTTCAAATTCCATGCTATTTAAAATTAAAAATTCATTTAAATTGATCTAGGACTGTATAATGAATATACTGAAATTTAATTCCTCATTGAACTGTAATATTCCTTCATGGTATCCCACTTTTTGTGTCTGATTTAGGTATATATAAATTGCAAGAAATTTTAATTTGCATTTTTTTTATTTTGGAAATACAGGCTGAAGAAGAAAGAGATGACATGGAGCGAGTAAAACTGGACAATAAGAGAATTCTCTTTAACCTTCTGCCTGCACATGTTGCACAGCACTTTCTCATGTCTAACCCAAGGAATATGGTAAATTTAAGCAGCATGATATTTAAGACTCTTTTATTTTATTCGCATACATGTATTGATTGAAAAAAATGTAGTACTTGAGGTTTGAAACAAAGAAGATGCTAGTAATCAGAACAACCAAACATTCCTCCAACAGAGCCATCTGTACCAGACAGCAAATATGGACAGCTTCCCAGAGCCCAGACATCCCAAGGATCCCACACACAGATGCCATTTTCCTAGCCTTTGTCTTTCAAATAGTCATCTGAGTCCTTTGTGTAATTGTATGATTAGAATAGAATTGGAATTAATTCCACCTTGTTTCAGGCAAAAAAGTACATAATGCCCAAGTGGGTTCATTTATTTTGTATCGTACCCGGTACATCATAACAAAAGAACACCCCTATGTTGCCACAATCGTAGCAGACCAGCACAGCCACTCCAACTTCCTCTGGCCTATAATGTATCCCGAGGGGCCAGCTGGATCATAAGCAAGGGTAAAAAATTAAAAAAAAAAACAACACAATGTTGGTCTCACTGGGTTCATTCCTTTGCCCAACAGTTCAGCAATCTTGCTTAGAGTGACTGCATGTATCATGCGTATTAGAACAGTGGCTTAGAGACAGAGAACAGAGTTGGTCAAAGTGGTAAGTGGTGTCCCTCAGGGTTCTGTTCGGGGACCAATTTTATTCAGCATATTTATAAATGACCTGGCAATAGGCGTGAAAGTTATGTTTCTGTGTTTGCAGATGACACTAAACTAGGTAAAGTAATACAGATATTACAGTGCTGCAAAGGGATCTAGATAGACTGGGGGACTAGGCACACAAATGGCAGATGAAATTCAATGTCAGTCAGCAGTTGCTAAGGCCAGTAAGGTATTGTCGTGTTTAAAAAGGGGCATCAATTCGCGGGATAAAAATATAATTTTGCCTCTGTATAAATCAAGGGTAAAGCCGCACCTTGAAATGCTGTGCAATTTTGGGCACCTATTCTAAAGAAGGATATCATAGCACTAGAAAGGGTGCAGAGGCGGGCTACAAAATTAATAAAAGCAATGGAGCACTATAGTTATGAAGAAAGGTTAACTAATTTAAATCTGTTTAGTTTAGAAAAACGGCGCCTCAGAGGGGATGTAATAGCATTATATAAATATATTCGGGGCCAATACAAACCATTGTGTGGAAATCTGTTCATAAACAGGACTATGCATAGGACACGTGGTCATGCGTTTAGACTGGAAGAAAGGAGATTTAGTCTAAAGCAGAGGAAAGGGTTTTTTACAGTAAGGACAATAAAGATGTGGAATTCTCTGCCTGCAGAGGTAGTTTTATCAGAGTCTGTACAGACGTTTAAACTGCAACTGGATGGATACTTGGAAAAACATAATATTCGGGGATATAATCATTAATTATGGGGAAACGGCTTATTGCTCCAAGGAGAAATCAGAGTGCCATTTTGGGGTCAAGAAGGAATTTTTTCCCTGGTTTGTGCAAAATTGGAAAGAGCCAAACTGGGGTTTTTTTGCCTTCTTTTGTCTTCTTTGTGAGAATCCACTGAACTAAGATCAAAAGTTCTTAAATTAAAATGGTTTCCAATATTGTCTTTGTGGCACACCACAATATTTAGGGGTAAAACATTATATGTTTTCTTATTTAATTTGTGAAAATATGAGGCTTTGCTTGTACTATAAGTGTGTTACTGAAACACAATTCCGGAACAGTATTTCATGAAATGACAGTGCCCTGGCCTAATAATTGAACAATATTTTTTTTACTTATTTATTATTAGTTGTACATTTCACCCCACCCCTGTAGGTTGCGCTAGTAGTACACTTACACTGCTTGTAATATGGAGGATGAGCCTTGGTCTGAGCTGAGTCTAACACTAACACTGTTGCCAACATTTCTAGCTCACCTATTTTTGGCTTCTACTGAGTTAAATGGTGTAAAAAAAAAAAAAAACTGAAAGTCTCTCCTTTTTTTACTGTCAACTGTTTTGGCTAAGTCTATCTATCACTTATTCTGTACCCTCTTGGACAAAGTCCCTTCCCACCTACCCTGCTGAAAGAGCACCAAAACTGACACACAAATGAATCCTAATGAGTATTCGAAGGTTGAATTTATTTTTTTTTTGTTTTGTTTAGGGATATGTATAAATGTTAAAATTTGGGAATTACATGTCCATCAAATTGTTGAAAATCATGGATACATTGTATAAACTCGGGTAGGGACTATGTATTAGACTTGGGCGTTCGTCTTCGGGGGAAAAAATCTCCGTATTTTACAAATATTCTTTGTATAATAGAAAAATATACGTTTTCTACCAGGATCGGCTTGCCATATTACATTTAAAAAAGAAAGTATTAAAGTAGCGCCGGCTGGCCGCATCAGCACCCAGCGGCCGTGTGCAATGGCCGCCTAGAGATGGGAGCAGCGTGAGGGGTGAAAGCTCCGCCCCCTCGCACGGACCTTTCAACCCTCACGCTGCTCCTATCACTATGCGGCCATCAGATTGCTGGAAATCTAATCTAAATGGCCGATGCGTGCTGATGCCGCCGGCTGGAGCTACTTTAATACTTTATTTATTTATTTTTAATATGGCAAGCCTATCCGGCATATTAAATAAATAAAAAAAGGATTAAAGTAGCTCTGGCCGGCGGCATCAGCACGCATCGGCCAGTTAGATTTACATTTCCAGCAATCTGATGGCCGCCTAGTGATGATGAGACTGAGAGCAGGGGGAGGGGTGAAAGCTCCGCCCCTCACATTCAGACTGCTGGAGCACCGGATGTCATGTCAGTGACATCCTGTCAGCAGAGAGAACAGTGTGCAGCTACCAGAGGACGGAGGACAAGATGAAAAAGCCAAAGTGGAAGAAATAGAAGGTCAGTAAACTAATTTATTGTTTGAACAAACTGTATAATATTTTTTGTATTTTTTAAAAACCAAAACAATCGGTATGTGTGTGTATGTAAGTGTGTCTGTGGGGGACAAACAACATAATGCTTTTTTAAATTATTATTTTTAAATGATTAAACAACAAAAAAAAATCTCTGTGCCTGTATGTGTTCACAAGTTCAGCTCCCCAGTGCAACCTCTGTCCCCTTTCAGCCCTCCATGTAATCTCTGTCCCCAATGAGCCCCTCCCAGTGTCACCCCTGTCCCCATTCAGCTCCCCAGTGTCACCCCTGTCCCCATTCAGCTCCCCAGTGTCACCCTGTCCCCATTCAGCTCCCCAGTGTCACCCTGTCCCCATTCAGCTCCCCAGTATCACCTCTGTCCCCATTCAGGAGGCAGAGTGCCCCGTGATGTGCCTTTTAACCCCCTTTATGCCACTCTTTCTCCAGAAATGCCTTTTAACCCCCTATATGCCAGAGTGGCGTATAGGGGTATAAGGCATTTCTGGAGGCAGAGGGGCATATAGGGGGTTAAAAGGCATATCAGGGGGCAGAGTGGCAAGCCTGGGGCAGATGTGCATAACTGGGGGGGGCAGTTTGGCAAATAAAAGGAAATAACATTTCCAGCAATCTGATGGCCGCCTAGTGATGATGAGACTGAGAGCAGGGGGAGGGGTGAAAGCTCCGCCCCTCACATTCAGACTGCTGGAGCACCGGATGTCATGTCAGTGACATCCTGTCAGCAGAGAGAACAGTGTGCAGCTACCAGAGGACGGAGGACAAGATGAAAAAGCCAAAGTGGAAGAAATAGAAGGTCAGTAAACTAATTTATTGTTTGAACAAACTGTATAATATTTTTTGTATTTTTTAAAAACCAAAACAATCGGTATGTGTGTGTATGTAAGTGTGTCTGTGGGGGACAAACAACATAATGCTTTTTTAAATTATTATTTTTAAATGATTAAACAACAAAAAAAAATCTCTGTGCCTGTATGTGTTCACAAGTTCAGCTCCCCAGTGCAACCTCTGTCCCCTTTCAGCCCTCCATGTAATCTCTGTCCCCAATGAGCCCCTCCCAGTGTCACCCCTGTCCCCATTCAGCTCCCCAGTGTCACCCCTGTCCCCATTCAGCTCCCCAGTGTCACCCTGTCCCCATTCAGCTCCCCAGTATCACCTCTGTCCCCATTCAGGAGGCAGAGTGCCCCGTGATGTGCCTTTTAACCCCCTTTATGCCACTCTGTCTCCAGAAATGCCTTTTAACCCCCTATATGCCAGAGTGGCGTATAGGGGTATAAGGCATTTCTGGAGGCAGAGGGGCATATAGGGGGTTAAAAGGCATATCAGGGGGCAGAGTGGCAAGCCTGGGGCAGATGTGCATAACTGGGGGGGGCAGATTGGCAAATAAAAGGAAATAAAAACAAAAACAAAAATGTAGCCTGAGAAGGGGGGAGAGGGGGTAGATGGTGTGAGAGGAGGGTAGATTGGGTTGGGGGGGGCCCTTAACAGATTCTCGCACCGGGGCCCTGAGGCTTCTAGTTACGCCCCTGCTGCCACCAGTGTGCTGTCAAGGAAAGAAAGGCATGCTGACCACTAGGTGCACTCCACAAATCTGTTGTGAAATGTACACATTGACCAGCAGCCTTGGAAAGCTCCTCTTTCACTGCTGAAACACAGGACCGATACAGATGGACCGATACAGGGCTACACATAGGTGGAGTTCCACTATGTGTAGCCCTCTCTCTAACTGTCTTTACAAAAATATTGGGATATAAGGATATATAAGGACTTGGTGGCTTGCTAGAGGTGGTGCTAGGAGGAAATGGTGTGGCGGTACCGGTGGGAACAGCAGGCGCAGCACTAGTGGTGGTAGAGGTGGTAATCTTGGGAGGCGGATTTTTGGTTTGGGAACACCACTCTCAGTCTTGCTGCTAATTTTGCTCTGCTTGGTACCTTGCATGCTGCTCCTGGATGGGGAAGATGCTGCTTGCGGCAAAAGGCACTTCTTTTTACTCACTGGGCTAGTAGCGGTACTAGTTGTGCTACCCTTTAACTTTGAACATGCTTCTGGTGCTTTAGGCTTTCCGTAAGAAACATAGAGCTGTTGGGCCTATCAGCACTACTACTGCCTGCTATTGGTGGATTTCCTTTACTTGATGACATAGATCCTTCAAGAAATGATTCCCCATACGATAAGCAAGAGCTTGGCCTACTTATCCGACTAGACTGACGCAAAGGCTGCATCGTAGAAGAACTGGTGGTGGTGGTAGATGGAGCCTGTCCCTCCTTTTCTTAGTCCCAAAAGGAGGATCCATTTCAACTTTTGTGTTGCGTGTGTAGTGTTTAAAACTAGAGGGACAGGGAAAATAACTTTATAAAGAAAAATAGGATTAGAAAAAGAAAAAAATGTAAACCCCAAAATATTTGAGGAAGTTTCTCTTAAGTGCTACTGCTGAAAAACTATGCGCAACTGCACTGTGCTCAAGTTATTTAAATATTAGTTAACTAAAGACACTAAATGATGTTATTAACTCAAGTTTAACTATAATACACTAACTAGTAAAACTACTAGCAGTATTTTATTTTTATTTGAAATTACCACAGGCCTAAGAGCCTACTACTATGCTAAAGCTATATTTCCTTACTATTCTAAGTCTACCTCTAGGGAAAGGCAGACACTCTCAAGCCCACTAAGCTAAAGTGAGGTTATATCAGTATATTATTTAATTAATATTATTAATTTATATAATTTAACCGTATTTGCTCGATTATAAGACAAGGTTTTTTTTTACCCCTCATCTTATAATCGGCGTCGTCTTATAATCAGACCTCAAATAGCACTGCTGGGGACCTGGATCCTCCTGTCTGGTAAACCCCCCCCAAACTTACCGTTAGGTTGAGCCCTAGTCAATACATCCATCTGGGCCTTGTTACCTGGATTACCCTGCCTTTATGAACCTGCCCTGCCCTTCAGTCAGGGCCTTTCTATTGAAGTCTGTGGACCCTTCTGCTGTGGCTCTGCACCTGTACCATTCCTGGTTACCTGATTTGTGTTCTGATCAAGTGGATTCCCTGCTTTGTGTCCTGATCAAGTGGATACCCTGCTTTGTGTCCTGCTCAAGTGGATACCCTGCTTTGTGTCCTGCTCAAGTGGATACCCTGCTTTGTGTCCTTCCAAGTGGATTCCCTGCTTTGTGTCCTTCCAAGTGGATTCCCTGCTTTGTGTCCTTCCAAGTGGATTCCCTGCTTTGTGTCCTTCCAAGTGGATTCCCTGCCTTTCTTGCCCTTCCAAGTGGGCTCTGTGCCTTTTGTGCCCTTCCAAGTGGGCTCTGTGCCTTTCGTGCCCTTCCAAGCGGGCTCTGTGCCTTAAGAAAAATTGACTTGGTCTCTTGCTGCTGCTAAAACAAAGCACAAAATAAAGAGCTGCAGCACAAGTACTAGTAAATTATTAACTAAGTAAGTAATAATTAGGGTTTTTTTTAAATTAATATAATTAATAATAAAATTAATTATCAACTTCTAGCTTAAGGTTAGTAGTGGACTGGTTAATCTTTATGTGGGATAAATTAACTCTTCTACCTGACAGACTGTCTCAAGCAAAATAAGCTAATATATTATAATATAGCTAATTAATTATTAAGCTAGCTAAAATGAATTATAATACCGTATTTGCTCGATTATAAGACGAGGTTTTTTTCAGAGCAAATGCTCTGAAAAATACCCCTCGTCTTATAATCGGGGTCGTCTTCTAATCAGACCTCAAATAGAGGTCTGATTAGGAGACTAAGATCCAGATCCCCCGCACCGCTGCAGGGGACCTGGATCCTCCTGTCGTCGCCCCCCCACACACACACACACACTTACCGGTGCTTCCGGAGGTGAAGTTGGCAGCGGGGGTTTGTATGCGTCCGTCGCAAATACCTTCCCCGACTGTCAGAGATCAGAGTTCCAGAGTTCCTGATCTCTGACAGCCGGGGAAGGTATTTGCGACGGACGCATACAAACCCCCGCTGCCAACTCCACCTCCTTCCGGCTGCCGCGGAATGAGACGTCAACCCGCTGCCCCGGCAATACAGCAGGAAATTGGAAGCACCGGTAAGTAAGTAAGTGTGTGTGTGTGTGTGTGTGTGTGTGTGTGTGTGTAGGGCATTTCTGGAATGCCTTACACCCCTATATGCCACTCTGGCACTTAGGGGGTTAAAAGGCATATTATGGGGCAGAGTGGCATATAGGGAGGTATAAGGCATTTCAGGAGGCAGAGTGGCGTTAAGGGGGCATTTAATAGTGCACTCTGCCTCCTGAAATGCCTTATACCTCCCTATATGCCACTCTGCCCCATAATATGCCTTTTAACCCCCTAAATGCCAGAGTGGCATATAGGGGTATAAGGCATTTCTGGAGGCAGAGTGCTCTATATAATGCCTTTTAACTCCCTTAATGCCACTCTGCCTCCTGGAATGCCTTATACCTCCCTATATGCCACTCTGCCCCATAATATGCATTTTAACCCCCTAAATGCCAGAATGGGATATAGGGGTATAAGGCATTTCTGGAGGCAGAGTGGCACATAGGGGGTCAAAAGGCATACCATGGGGCACAGTGGCATATAGAGGGTTAAAAGGCATATCATGGGCCACAGTGCCATATTGGTGTGGCAAACCTGGGGGCAGATGTGCGTAACTGGGGGACAGGTTGGAAAATACAAGAAATAAAAACAAAAAAAAAATATTTTTCTCAATCATAGCTTTTATTAAAAAAAATAGTTTACATGAATTAACATTTACTGGTAAAACTTTTTTCCTTTAGGGTCGTCTTATATTCAGGCTTTTTCTTTTTTCCTAAGTTAATATTCAGATTTTGGGGGGTCGTCTTATAATCAGGGTCGTCTTATAATCGAGCAAATACGGTAATATTATTAAATATTAATGATTTTATATTACACACTAGTAGTCGTCTACACTAGTATACTATATGACAATATTATTATTTATTATTTATTATTATTATATAAATTTCAAAAACTAAGGGAAGACAGGGCAGGCAGTAGGCACTGCCAGCCCAGGGCAAGGGCACCCCAGGTCCAGTGAGGCACTGTGTGCAAACTGTCAACTCAACAGCAATACACAGTTGACAGACAGAAGCACTTAAAACTAAAGAAGTACACTGTGAGAAATGTCAGACTGAGGCTTACCAGTCTCACACAGAACAATCTCTCTCTGTAATGCTCGTATTTAGCGCAGCAGTGTTGCCAAAGCAGTCACAGTGAAAATGAATAGATCTCATGCAAGCTCTGCTCTTATAAAGGCAGTTTCTGAATTAAAAAAAAAAAGCAGTACAGGCATTGAACGAGACCCTCAGCATGATGTCACAAGAGCAAGCTGATTGGACAAACGAGGATCAGCTCACTCAATCTGTGTCCTCCTCCCAGAGGCGTATATAGGGTATGGCAGCCGTGGCACATGCCATGGGCGCCATCTCAAGGGGGGGCGCCGGTGAGCGGCTTTTAAATGCGTTTTTTTTTTTTTGATGCGGAGGACAGAGAGGGGCGCCTAACAACCGCTCGGCGCCCCTCATTCTCCTCCACGAGCCCTCTACCCCTGTCCCGGTGCCGGCATTTCATGCAGAGCACCGCAATATGCCGGCATATTGCGGCGCTCAGCATGAAATGCCTGCACCAGCGAGCGGCTTTTAAACACTGATGCGGAGGAGAGAGAGGGGCGCCTAGCAACCGCTCGGCGCCCCTCGTTCTCCCCCGCATCAGTGTTTAAAAGCCGCTCGCTGGTGCCCGCTGCTTCACTGCTGGGCGCCGAAATATGACGTCATATTACGGCGCTCAGCAGTGAAGCAGCGGGCACCAGCGAGCGGTGCAGGAAGACAGCAGCATCGTGCTCCCGTCGCTGGACTTCAAGGTGAGAGGGGGGGGATGTAGGGGGGAGGGTATATAGTGGGTGGGGGGGTATATAGTGGGTAGGGGGAGGGGGTTAAAAAGTGAAAAAGGGAGGGGGTTAAAAAGTGATAAGGGAGGGAGAGGGGGTTAAAAAGTGATAAGGGAGGGAGAGGGGGTAGAAAGTGATAGGGGAGGGAGAGGGGGGTAGAAAGTGATAGGGGAGGGAGAGGGGGTAGAAAGTGATAAGGGAGGGAGAGGGGGTAGATATAAGTAAAGAGTGTGCATTAATGTGTGGATGCATTGAGTGAATGAGAGAGAGCATGAGTTAATATGTGAATGTATTGTCTGAATGAGGGAGAGCATGAGTTAATGTGTGGATGAGTTGTCTGAATGAGGGAGAGCATGAGTTAATGTGTGGATGCATTGAGAGCATGAGTTAATGTGTGGATGAATTGTCTAAATGAGGGAGAGCATGAGTTAATGTGTTGATACATTGAGTAAATGAGGGAGCGCATGAGTTAATGTGTGGATGAATTGTCTGAATGAGGGAGAGCATGAGTTAATGTGTGGATGCATTGAGTGAATGAGGGAGAACATGAGTTAATGTGTGGATGAGTTGTCTGAATGAAAGTGTGAATTAGTGAGTGACTGTAAAAGTGTCTGTGTATCATAGATGTATAATTGTGGAAGGGCAAAGATGGCACTAGCAGGAGGTTTGAGCCTTGGGGACCAAGATGGCACAGGCAGGGTGTATGTGGGACAAAGATGGCACTGGCCGGACTGTTTGGGGACAAAGTTGACTTGTGCTGGGCTATTTGGGGACAAAGATTGCAAATCTTATGTGTATAATCTGGGTGCTGGCCAGGTTCTATGTGGACAGTGTGGACGCCAGGGCTGGCTTTGTGGTGTGCAACCTGTGATCTATGCCTGTAATTTAGGGGGTTTTAAATATACCTTTAATGCCGTGTTTTTATGTGAATTCCAATTGATCTTTACCTGCAAAGCTGGGTTTTTGTGTTATTCTGTAGATCCATATCTGCTATGCTATGTTTCCATACATTATTTATGTGTACCTGCAAATACAGGGTTAATATGTCTTATTCAGTTGATCTATACCTGCGATGCTACGTTTCATATATTTATTGTATACCTGCAAATACAGGATTTGTATGTCTGATTCTGTTTATTTGATATATACCTTCAGTGCTGAGATCACAAGTGAATTTCAATTGATCTGAGTTTGTGTGTTGATCTATACCCGCTATCGGCAGCAGGGACTAATATTTATATTTATATTTATATATATATATATATATATATATATATATATATATTAGGGCTGCAACTAACGATTATTTTAATAATCGATTAGTTGGCCGATTATTTTTTCGATTAATCGGATAAAAAATGCAATTTTTTAAATTTAAAATAATGTAATAAAAAACGTACAATTTACACTTTCATCTCTTTATGGCAATGGCCTCTCTCTATTCACCTTCTTATTTTACTGACATAATAATAAAAGCTACAAGAACCCAAACACGGTGTTTCTCAAACTAGGTTTTAATACAAAGTGATTAGTAAATATTAATTCATATGTTAACTATTTTTCATATTTAATAAAAACTATGAGGAAAAAAAGCCTTGTTTAAATTTTTTTTATTTACCAAACTGCCCCCGGTTATGCACATCAGACCCCCAGCTTGCCACTCTGCCCCCATATATGCCTTATACCTCTTATATGCCAGATTCCACTGTGCCCCCTGATATGCCACTGTGCCCCTGATATGCCTTATACTCCTTATATGCCAGTGATATGCAACTGAGCCCCCTGATATACCTTTTACTCCCAGATGTTTTATGACCCCTGATATGCCTAATATCGATATGCCTTATACCCCCTATATGCCCTGAAATTCATAATACCCCCCATACACCACTTTAACTCTCCCATACACCACTCTGGCTCCCCCCCATATACCACTCTGCCTCCTCCCCCTCCCATACACCACTCTGGCTCCTCTCCCTCCCATACTCCACTCTGCCTCCTCCCCCCTCCCATACACCACTCTGGCTCCTCCCCCTCCCATACATCACTTTGGCTCCTCCCCTCCCATACATCACTTTGTCTCCTCCCCCTCCCATACACCACTTTGCCTCCTCCCCCCTCCCATACTTCACTCTGCCTCCTCCCATACTCCACTCTGCCTCCCCCCCATACACCACTCTGGCTCCTCCCCTCTCCCATACAACTCTGGCCCCTCCCCCTCCTATACTCCACTCTGCCTCCTCCCCCTCCCATACTGCAGGGCAGGGCAGCATTTTATCTGGGCTGTCAGCAATATGTAAAAATTATATGTGTCCTGGAAAACATGGCTAATTTGGTCACCCTAATGAGGGTTTTTTTCCATTGGAGTTTTTTCTTTTTCCATTTGCACTGGTTATACACTCGTCACTTTATTAGGTACACCTGTTCAATTGTTTGTTAACACAAGTAGATAATCAGCCAATCACATGGCAGCAACTCAATGCATTTAGGCATGTAGAAGTAGTCAAGACAACTTGCTGAAGTTCATGAACGGGGCATGGTTGTTGATGCTAGAGTATTTCAGAAACTACTGATCTACTGGGATTTTCCTGCACAACCATCGCTAGGGTTTACATATAATGGTCCAAAAAAGAGAAAATATCCAGTGAGCGGCAATTGTGTGGATGAAAATGCCTTGTTGATGTCAGAGGTCAGAAGAGAATGGCAAACTGGTTCGAGATGACAGAACAATAACTCAAATAACCACTTGTTACTACCAAGGTATGCAGAATACCATCTCCGAACGCACAGCACGTCGAACCTTGAAGCAGATGGGCTACAGCAGCAGAAGACCATGTCGGTTGCCACTACTGTCAGCTAAGAACAGGTAACTGAAGCTACAATTTGCACAGGCTCACCAAAATTGGACAGTGAAAGACTGGAAGAACATTGCCTGGTCTGATGAGTCCTGATTCCAGTTGCGACATTCAGATGGCAGGGTCAAAATTTGGCGTAAACATCACGAAAGCATGGATCCACCCTGCCTTGTATCAACCGTTCAGGCTGGTGGTGTAAGGGACATTTTCTTGGCACACTTTGAGCCCCTTAGTACCAATTGAGCATTGTTTAAATGCAACAGCCTATCTGAGTATTGTTGCTGACCATGTCCATCCCTTTATGACCACAGTGTACCCATCTTCTGAGGGCTACTTCCAGCAGGATAATGCACCATGTCACAAAGGTCACATCATCTCAAACTGGTTTCTTGAACATGACAATTAGTTCACTGTACTCCAATGGCCTCCACAGTCACCAGATCTCAAGCCAACAGAGCACCTTTGGGTAAATCAATGTTTATTGAATTATTCAAATATTAGGGGGTACAAAAAGGAAAATGGGAGGCGATGAAAGAAAGGAAGGAAGGAAGGAAGGAGGGGGAGGATAAAGGTCCAAAAATAATAAAGCAAAGATAACAAGACATTCTGCATACTATGTCCAATTGTCTCTGGGAAATAGTCATATGAGTGCTGCCAGCATTGCTGCAGAGGTTGAAGGGGTGGGGGGCCAGCCTGTCAGTGCTCAGACCATACACCACACACTGGATTAAAACTGGTCTGCATGGCTGTCGTCCCAGAAGGAAGCCTCTTCTAAAGATGATGCATAAGAAAGCCCGCAAACAGTTTGTTGACATGGATTACTAGAACCATGTCCTGTGGTCCGATGAGACCAAGAAAAACTTATTTGGTTCAGATGGTGTCAAGCATGTGTGGTGGCAACCAGGTGAGGAGTACAAAGATAAGTGTGTCTTGCCCACAGTCAAGCATGGTGGTGGCAGTGTCATGGTATGGGCCTGCATGAGTGCTGCCGGCACTGGGGAGCTACAGTTCATTGAGGGAATCATGAATGCCAACATGTACTATGACATACTGAAGCAGAGCATGATCCCCTCCCTTCAGAGACTGGGCCGCAGGGCAGTATTCCAACATAATAACGACCCCAAACACAAGACGACCACTGCCTTGCTAAAGAAGCTGAGGGTAAAGGTGGTGGACTAGCCAAGCATGTCTCCAGACCTAAACCCTATTGAGCATCTGTGGGGCATCCTCAAACGGAAGGTGGGGGGAGCGCAGGGTCTCTAACATCCACCAGCTCTGTGATGTCGTCATGGAGGAGTGAAAGAGGACTCCAGTGACAACCTGTGAAACTCTGGTGAACTCCATGCCCAAGAGGGTTAAGGCAGTGCTGGGGGCGCAGCCAATTCTCACGGCTGGAGCCGTGAGTCAGAGGGACGTCTTAGGGCACGCCCCTGATGGCAAGAAGTTTGTGTTGTAGCTGAGTCTTTCTTAGCGTCTCCCTCAGCATATCATACGTTTTAGTAAGGTTGATGATTTGTTCAGAAACTGAAGGAACATCACATGGTATGGGGGAATCTGGGAGCATGGAAGGATGATATCCGTAGTTGGCATAAAAAGGAGACATGTTGATGGAGAAATGAATGTGATTATTGTAGGCGAATTCAGCCAAAGGTACAGCACCTACAGCGGTGTCAGAAGCATCGACCTCGAGTGTGTATGGTCTCTGTGGAACAGGTAGTTGAAGGATAGGAGCCGAGGCAAATTTCTCTTTCAAGTAGTCAAAGGCCTTTTGGGCCGACTTAGTCCAAATAAATCTTTGTTTTTTAGAAGAAAGGATGGTGATAGGTTGTATAGTTCGTGAGAAATTGCGAATTAATTTGCGATAAAAGTTTGTGAAGCCGACGAACCCTTGTATTCCTTTATGGTCTGTAGGAGCTGGCCAGTTGAGAATTGCCGTAACCTTTTTGGGATCCATCTCTATACTGGTTGGAGACAGGATATATCCCAGGAACTCTATTCTCTGTACTTCGAACATGCATTTCTCCAATTTGACATATAGTCCGTGCATCCTCAGACGGGCCAGAACTTGGCACACATGTACACGACTCCTCTCCGAGGACGGTGAGAATACTAATATGTCATCCAGATACACAATAACAAAATGGTCTAGAATATCATGGAATACATCATTGATGAAATGCTGGAAGGTGGCTGGAGCATTGCACAGGCCGAACGGCATAACGAGATATTAAAAATGTCCATAACGACACCGAAAAGCTGTTTTCCACTCGTCGTCTTTGCGTATCCTCACCAGATTATAAACCCTGCGTAGGTTTGGTAAAATATTTAGCAGATCGTACATGTTCTAGTAGTTCTGGGATGAGTGGCAATGGATAGCGGTTCTTAATTGTGACGTTGTTTAGCTCCCAGTAGTCTATGCATGGGCGCAAGCCCCCATCTTTTTTATGAACAAAAACGTCGACGTCGATAAAATTCCCGCTGGCTGCTGACTCCACCATGGCTGTGAGACGGGCTGTACCTTTAGTCCACTGCAAAGACACGGAGATAGACAGATGAGGCGATAGGTAAGGATGTCTTTTGGAACTGGTATGAAGCAAAACGATCGGTTCCTTACCCTTGGTATGACGGGCACGGAGTCTGCAGTCTTTGAATAGATGGCCTGGTTTGCCACAATACATGCAGAGGTTCAAGGCTCTACGACGCTCTCTCTCTTCAGTCGAGAGGGGGCCTCGAACAATACCTATCTGCAAGGGTTCTTCTGTAGGAGGAGAAGGGACCCGGGATGATTCTGCGCTGGTGTCCAACTGGAACTGGTGGCCTGGCGTTCAGATCGCCTCTCTTGTAGTCTTCTGTCAATCTGGGTAACCAGGCGTACAAATTATTCTAAGGATGGTGGGATAGAGGTGCGTGCAAGTTCATCTTTGATAGCCTCTGACAAACCCCAGCGGAACTGGTCATGTAGTGCAGGTTCGTTCCAGTCTGATTCTAGAGCTAGGCGTCTGAACTCCGAGATGTATTCCTCCACTGGCTGCCGACCCTGCTTTAATGCTCGCAATGTAGCTGAGGAGGCCCTGTTAGGATCGTCATAGAGGGAATCCAAAACTGTTGGTTGAATTAATGGTCGAATTCTCCTCAGAAAAAGTTTTTTTCCCTTTATTTAGATTATGCGCATAATCGAGACAAGGCACACAACACACAAAAGTCGAAGCGTTGTCTAATTACATATTTGGATTACATGGTTTATATAACTTCTTATACTTCTTATCTGCTTCTAATAGCATGCATCATTCTGATTGGTTACTTTTTAAGCAGGTTACGCCTCTTAGTAGATATGTTGGCGCAACTCGTCATATATCATAGACTAGACATTTTCTATTGTCTTTGTCAGCAATAATATTTATGATAACATAAGCATTTTTCTAACATTTCCCTCCTTTTTATCAAAATATTATTCAATATCAGACTCTTCATCTTCAGTATCGGTCATTAACACTGATTTCATCTTTCATGTCAGCAACGTCATTAATATGTAGAGTCTCAGATACTTTTAATAATTGATCACATTCTTCTTTGTCGATCCGGAGTACATAGTCTGATTTACAGCTTTATCAATTGTCTTATTGTCCTCGGCAACATGGAATAAAACAGCATCCTCCGAATATCAATACTGCAGCTACTATAGTGATAGTAATTATTCCGGATATTATCATTCCCGACCATCGCCCGAATCATCCTTCTAACCAAGAGGTGAACACATTATATATTCCTGCATTCTCGACAAGTTCATTTGATAAGGATGTTAGATGTTATCGAGGGCTTTGGGGATGCTCTCATCAGGGGCGGTGTTATTTGGTATGAAGGTGCAGCATTGGTTCCTGGACATCTTGCACACGCCCCCTTTCTCGGCCAATAGCATGTCCAAAGCCATTCGATTCTGCCAGGCCATAAGGGAGGTCGCATCCAGTTGCTTATATATTCCTTTAATAGCATCTCGAGTATAATTCACAAACCGCTGTTGATTATAACAGATGTAGTTTATCCAGTCCACATTTTTTTGCTATTGTACTCCGCCAGAAAAGAATTGATTCGAAACCTGCAGCAATTTGGTTTCGGACTTTGAACTCATTTGGAACTCTTCGTGGTACTCCAATTTCATCAATATATATTCGATCATCAAACAATCCTTGTGGTTGTATTGGTCGCCTTTTCCTTGACTTTGGCTCCTTCTGTGAAGTTAACAGGTTTATAGGTACAAAGAGTTGTATTATCATTTTCCTTTTCCTCTTGGATGGATGAAAGGTCTTATTTTCCGGTCTCCACACAACCACCAAATATCTGCTTTCATCTGGGTTGGCTGTCGCAGTCCTGTGGGAAAAGTCTCGACACATAGTGAATTAGACAAATCTTTATACTCAAAATAGCTGCTATTACCCTGAAGTTCCATACAGGTGTAATCCCCCCCATATATTTGCACTGTTGGAGGTAATTGGGGTCTCTTAACCTTGGGAAACAACAAGTCTAATATATGACAAGTTCCATTTCCAGGTGGGGTATAAGTCTTATCAAACAGCTTTATTATGCAGTCAAATCCAACTGGATCATTCTCTTTTGTTAATGGAAATGGCAACGTAGCCACCTGCGGACGGGCTTCTGCGCAGACTATACAATTCTCTTTGTTTAGACTCTTTACAGTAAATCGAAGCCATTTCAACCAAACGTTATCTCCATGAAATCCTGCTTCCAGGGCAATCTGATCAATAGAACTCAAACTGGTATACGGAATTACCCCTGTCTCAATTTCCTCGATATATCTTTCTTCCTGGATCTGAAACTTTTTTTCTGCTTGGACCTTATTTTCTGGAAAAGACAAAAAGAAAATTCCCTGCGGGTCTCTATTGGAAACCCACACACCTATAGTATATAGTCTCTCATCTGTCTTCATAGGTTCCTTTAAAGTAAATAACAATTTATTACAATTATTAAAGGTTTTACATTCAGATTGTAATCTTTTACAGATTTTGATTTTACTCGCTCTTGCCCTGGGCATATCATATCCCCAATTTCGACTAGCTGTTGTCCACATAGCATAATCCCAACCAAGACATGATATTATACTTCGTTCTCCAGGGGGCTTTTCGGGCATCCAGTATATATATATATATATATATATATATATATATATATACACATTGGCCTTAGCATAGTTTATTGCTTGCCCAATATTTTTACAATGAATCAATTTACACAGATCAATGACAATGGAAATATCTCCTGTTAATGAAAAAGTCAGATTTTGTGCTTTGGTATTTTCCCATTTGGTCACCTTCTTGTTCTCATTCCACTCAGCATTTTTAATTAAAAAAGGAATAGCATCAGTCACTACCCAATAAACTATGAGCAGGCACCACCCCTTCATCCTACCTGGCCGTCAACTCAGGGTTTGGGGAATGGATTTCTTCACTGGCTTGAGACGAGTCCAACCTATCGTCTGGACCCCCCTTTGTACCCAGACTTAATGAGTGACTACCAGCAAGTGGTGTTACCTTCTTACAGTGCGACTGATGTATCCAACAACTCCTCTCAGCTATTTTACACGCAGTGGGGGTGGTTAGTAGTACTTGGTACGGTCCTTCCCACCTCGGTGATGACCAATTCTTTCGTTTGATTATCCTTATTAGTACCCAATCTCCAACACTCAATTTCTCAGGAATTGGCTCTTGTGTTTCTGGAAGAGAATTAACAGTTTTTATTGATCAGGTGTTCAACATTTTTGCCATATAATCTGCTAGGGCTAATTCCCTTTCATCATTTGCCTCTTTTACCTTTATCTGTGGCAAACTATAGGGTCTCCCATACATTATTTCAAATGGGGTGAGACCTTGCTTGTTGGGCGTAATACGCATACTCAATTTTACCAAAGGTAGACAAGAAACCCAATTCTTCCCGGTTTCTGGCATGGTCTTTTTTAATTTATTCTTTACTGTTCTATTGTTTCTTTCTATCAACCCTGCTGACTGAGGATGATAGGCGCAATGTATACCAAATACTTGTGCAAATCTGGAGATTAGTTGATTGACAAAATGAGGCCCATTGTCACTATATAGTCTTTCTTGTATTCCATATCTAGGAATGATTTATTTTATCATGACCTTAGCTACTGTATCTGCATCTGCGTGGGCTGTTGGGAATATTTCTACCCATTTAGTTAATGCATCAACAATAACTAGACAATATCTCATATTTTCACATTTTTTTAGTTCAATATAATCCATGCAAATATGTTGAAACGGATACTCTGGGTTGGGGAACTTCCCAATAGCAGGTTTGAGATTTCCCTGTGGATTATATCGATCACAGATAAAACAATTAGCACAAAATTTGTTTGAATTTTGAAATCCGAATATTGCAAACACCTTATCTATAATGGCTACCATCACTCCTGTTGAGACATGGCTCAGCCCATGACTCAAGAAGGCTGCATAGCGAAATAATGATTTCGGCAATATTGGTTTGTTGTTAATATAAAAATTTTTGTTACATAGAGTCGCTTGTTTAGACTGCCAATATCGTTTTTCAGACATAGGCGCAGCCTGGTGCATATCATACAAAACCTGGTGATCAATTTGTATTTCATTAGTGATTATGGCAAAGATCTCTTGAGCAATTCTTTTCGCTTCTATATCTGCACGGTTATTGCCTAATGCTACAGGATCTTTGCTGTTGGTATGAGCTGCACACTTTATTACAGCTACTTCTTTTGGTAGATTTATAACCATTAATAGGTCCTTAACCCCTTCAGGACCGGGATTTTTAAGCTAGGGTGTCGCTAAAGGACCGGAGCCGTTTTTGTGTTTTTGCCATGTCTTGCTTCAACTGTAATTTCTCTCTTATCAATTGGTGCACCCACACAAATCATATATTGTTTTTTTCAGCACAAGTAGGGCTTTCATTTGAAACGATATTAAGCTGGGTAGTACATTGTTTTATTTGAAATAAACTGGAAAAAGTGGGGGAAAAATGAAAAAAACGCATTTTTTTACAGTTTTGTATACATACAAATTGTACACACATTGGGAAAAAATTATCCCAAATATATTCATTAACTTTTCCTGATTTGGAAACCACCCAACATGGCCAGGATTTTTATCTATTTTGACCAGTATAGGGCAAATATTGCAAGGCATGCATTACGTTTTTGAAATGTAATTTTTTTCAAATTTGGCATGGTAGTCTAATAACTGCAATAGTTGTCACAGATACTGATTATCCCCCCAAAATTATATGTTTATGAACAGTAGATAAGTCAAGGTGTACAACTAGGGTCATTTTTACACTTTTCAAACAGGGATTTTATCGCCATTTGCTGCCAAATTTTGAGGTATTTTTATATTTTTTTTATTTTTTTTTGCATATGTTGCAATGTTGCTTTAGATTTTATATTATATTTTGTATAGAATATGTGCAACTGCAGAAGAAAATTGTGTTCACCAACATCCCCCGGTTCCAACAAGGCCTCACATGCATGGTTCATGCAATTTTTGAGGAAGCTATGAGGGCAAAACTGGAACATGCGCATTTTCGTTTTCACATTTGGAATTTTCAGAAATTGGTTTCCTGGGCCCATATCCCATTTGGGACATTTTGGAAGCCCCCCACTGTAAATTACCCCATAAAAGTATATATTTATGAACAGTAGACAAGTCAAGGTGTTCAACTAGGGTAGTTTTCAGCTAGCCATTTATTCACTGATGTCTGCCAAACTCCACAGGGAAATTATTTTATTGCGTTTTTAACGCATACATTTCAATGTTGCACTGAATTTCTTGCACACCATAAGTGCAACAGTGGAAGAAAGCACCACATTTTGTTCACCAACAAAACAGTCCAACAAGGCCTCACATGCATGGTTCATGCATTTTTTGAGGAAGCTATGAGGGCAAAACTGGAACATGTGCATTTACATTTTTTTAAATATTTTTTTTCATCAGATTACTTGTAAGTGACAGGTTTAGGCCGCTGACATCATCAGGGAGACCGATCAATAATCAGCGACTTAAAATGTCACCGACAAGTGATCAGGTAATAATTATGATTTTTTCATTTATTAATAATTTGTGTTTTTTCATAATTACCCTAGATGACCCCTCTCTCTTTGTAGAGCAGGGTCATCCGTGGGCTGCCATAATGATCCGATCACTCCTATTGGCCACTCTGATCAGCCCAGCATTTGACCTGGAAGCACCCTGGACTTTCAGGTCAGTGCTGTTATTTCTTTTTTTTATTATTATTATTATTTTATTAATTTTTTTTAATTAATTTATTTTTTAATTTTTTTTTTATTATTATTATTTTTTACATTTTGTTTTTTAACTCTTTCAATGCTGATGCTCCATTGAAGCACAGCATTGACTGATATTTAGTCCCCACAAGCTTGTGGGGACTAATATTAACCCCTGCAATGCTGCGATGGGGGTCATACACAATCGCAGCATTGAAGGGGCTAATTGAGGAAGAGGGGGGTAGGGGTTAACCGAGGAAGGGTGGGGGTGGGGGAGCTGGTCTCCACACTCATGTGGAGACCAAAGAACCCTGTCTCCCTGTCCCTGAAGCTGCCTCTGGCAGCTGGGACACAATCTCCAACAGACTGGAGATTGTATGGGAGGAGTCTCTCTGATCAGTCCTACAGGACTGATCAGAGGACTTCTGGGGGCTAGTTTTTGCTGTTGCTGGTCTGCCTGGGTTTCCAGGCAGACCACCAGCAGCAGAGCCCCCTACAAAACGGGAATTAACCCCTTCAATGCCGCGATTGCGGCATTGAAGGGGTTAACGCTGCACTGACGCTCTCATGGAGCGATCAGGCAGCAGGGGGGTGTTGGATCAGGTCCCCACACTTGTGTGGGGACCCATTCAACACCCCCCCCTTCCGTGAAGCTGCCTGTGGCTGTCGGTATAGATATTTACCCGTTTGTCTACTGCCCATTTGCATGCCTCTATGAGAGCCGCTAACTCAGCCGCCTGGGCTAAAAAATGATTAGATAATTTACCTGCCTTGATTACTTCAGCATTGTATTCAATGTTTCCTTTATCCCTTTTCCACGAGTGACTAATCTCACATCGCAACACCATATCTCCCACAGACTTCCACTGATCAGTTTGCTGTTTACACACAAAAGTGTGGTCATTCAGGGGGGTTAATATACAAGATAATGCCCCTTGTTCTTTGTCTGTCCAGTAAAAGTATTTTGTCTGTATTACGGTATTTCATTCGTCTTTTAAGTGTGATTCATAGTACTCGTCTCCTCCTGCTGTTCTCTTAACATACATTGTACAATGTCTTATGTACAAGTTCCAAAACCTATATTATATTTCCCTTATTTTCAGTAAAATCTATGTTCAAGACATAATAGTAAAGGTCATGCCGTCCTTGATAGTTATTTCTTTTTTTCCACTGTAACATCAAACTTGTCTCCCACGGGTGCAATGTGTACTCCCAACTCTCTAATTAGATCTCTTCCCATGAGATTTTTACAGGACATACCTCAGATAATATTACACTGGCAGTAATTATGTTTCCAGACTCTGGATGTTGTATTTGAAGGGGGACAGATAAACTTTCGGTATGTGTCCTCCCAGGGCCGGCCGAAGACTTAACGCCGCCTGGGGCGAAGTTTAAAACGCCGCCCCACCCCCCCGCCGACGCCGGGGGGGGCGAAGTTTAAAACGACGCCGGGGGGGGCATTTTAAACTTCGCCGACGCCATAATCTACGATCCCCCTCCCTGCTCTGCCACGGTGCCGGCTTGTAATGCTGAGCGCTGGAAATTGACGTCACTTCCGGCGCTCTGCATTACAAGCCGGCACCGGGACCGAACAGGGAGACTCGCCGCAGAGGAGAGAGAGAGAGGGGCGCCGAGCGGGTAAGCGAAAAGCACTCGGTGCCCCTCTCTCTCTCTCTCTCCTCCGCTTCAAACAAAAAAAAAGCGCTTCAATTGCCCCAGTCTGCACCATTATAGGGCCGGCCCTGTGTCCTCCCATTTACTCCCTTTATGTGAATTTAACCAGTCCCTTTCTGTATGCCAGTGCAGGTGGGATAATTCAATAGGGTTCGCGAAGCCCCTGAATCAACCAAAAATATTACACATTTGTTATTAACAATTAAATCAATTTCAGACAAGTTTGACAATAACAACATATCATGAACATTACAGAAACCTAATGTTTCTTTTTCTTGTATTAGTCATTGCTCTGGGGAGTTCTGCTTTCTCTTGTCTGGTTCGGGACACTCTTTTACTTAATAACCTTCTTTTCCACAATTATAACATCCATGTGACCGTCTATCATCTCAGCCTCTTCTACCTCGGTACGACCGTCTGCTCTTGCCATAATTTCAAAATTTCTCACTTTTTCTTTTATTATTTCTCAGACTGCTTAGTATATTCTAACACATCATTCAACCACGCAGTACGGAGATTAACCTTATGTTTACTGACATACGCATTTATCTCTTTTAATTGCTACTCATAAGCAAAATTTGGATCTGGATCGGGAGGTGGGGTTAAACCACCATAGATATCAAAGACTTTTTTCAGTCGATAAAAATATTGATCCACATCCTCCCTATCCTTCTGCGTACATCTATTTATCTCCGTCCAATTTGTTCTATGAGCCCATCTGGTCGTACAAGCAGTTATAAAGATATTTAATCGATTATTTAAATCAAGACTGTCCCATAGAAGTGGGCTTCTTGGATTTAGATTTATAAAGACACGGAGGCTCCCATTATGCTTATCTCTTTTCTTTATTCCCTCAGCAGCAAAGAAAGAGAAAATGTTAACAAACACAAAAAATGTAGATGTACAAATACACCAATCACAACATATATATCCATAGACAATGAGGGACCTCCAAGGATATCCCTCCTCCTATATACTCGTCTACATCCTGAACAGCTTCCTCTTTTCTTTGCTGCTCCCTCAGAGATAAGTATTCATGATTTGTTCTGTCATTGCCGATCGGTTTTTACATTTTTGTCTTCCTCCCTCCGCCCCCGTTCGTCCGGGGCGGGTGGGCTGTGTTATTTCCCATTTACTGTACCCTTTTTTGTGTGATTTCGGCGGTTTTTAAGCTCCGTTTTACGTCCTTACCTTTGGTGTTTTCCTCCGTCTGCCGCTCTGCTTCGTCTCTCTGCGGCCTCCCGGTTTTCTCCCTTCAGGTTTCGCGCATGCGCGTCGTACGTCTGACGCGCGGCGGCCATTTTTGTTCAGGTAAGTTCTTGTTTCTTCTTGCCAGGTCGTTACGCACCGCGGTTTCGTGTCGCGGCGGCCATTTTCTGACAGTTCCACGTTGTTCTGTCTCTCCCTTCACTTTGCCTTAGTGCTTTTTGCCGGGAATACTCTCGTTTTGCATCGTTCAGGTTGGTTATCGATTGCACTATGTTTCCTTGTAAGCCTACTGCTCCTGCTGAGCTGCCAATGACTTCTGGTCAGCGCTCTTCTGACTCACATGATGAGGGTCCCGGCCCTAATGAATCTCAAGGGGATGCTTTTAATTCTGAGGAGTTTCATTCACTCCTTGATGCTACTATGGCCAGATCTGTTAATCAGGCCTTGCAATCTGCTATGGATGTTATGTCTTCCAATATTACTCAGTCTATTGCTTCAGCATTTAAGGCTGTGCAGTTCCCTGTTATGTCCCATAGCCCTGGTGTTACTGGCCTTGATAATACTGAGGTTCCTGTAGGGAGTAAGGCCTCTTCAAAGTCCCATCATACAGCTCCCCTAAAGTCCTCCAAAATTACAAAGACAGACAAGGTACGCCCTGTCACTGAGGACGTGGTTGCACCACGTAAGAGAGCCCACCATCGGGCAAAATCGATGCGCAGGTGGAAAAAGGCTAAATCCTTTTCCGATTCGTCCGACTCTGAGTCGGCTTCTGAGGAGGCATCTAATTATTCTGAACAAGCTGATCTTTCCTCTTATGAGGATACTGCTCATGAAGAGGGGGAACAATCTGTTCCTGACCGCCCTGCTGTTGACGGGGATACCCTTGTGGACCCCCGGGGCGAGCCCCTTTTTGATCCAGACGACCTGCAGAACCCTAGGTCAGCGGAGTGGTTCCCGTCTCCACACGTCGCTCAGTACGTGGCCTCCAGAGTGCGTAAACCTCTGGATAAGGCGGCTCGTAATAAGCTGCGGGCTGAATGCCCTAGGCCGTCCGTACCGGACGACGCCTGTGCCACACCCGAGGTGGATCCTAAGATCGCCCAATTTTTGGGGAAAACAGGCTGGAAGTCCAAGAAAGGCCTTGAGTTTTCCCTCAGAAACTGTCAGGATAAAATCCTGGATATCTTGGGTCCGACTACTAGGGCCTTCGAAATGGTGGAGGCTGCTCTATCCGACAACGCCCCGGTAGATCTCATGGAGCTGCGTGGCTGGATTCAGCGCATTATCTGCCTTGTCGGCAATGCCAATACTGCGGTGGCGTCAGAGAGACGCAAGGCGATCTTGCTTAAGATTGAACCAAAATTGGTCAACATGGCAGTATCTGAGCCTGGCCCACAGGCAAAAGGTTTACTTTTTGGCGATTCCTTCGTCAAGGATTTGGGATCTTTTGTTCATACCTTCACGGCTTTGGACAAAGCGCAGTCCAATATGCGCAAGGTGTTTAGAGGGAAGGTTTTTGGAGGGGCCAGTAGACACAGGGGCCGTCTACCAGGCCGTGTTTCCAGAGGATCATATACCGGTCCTCGAGGCCCCACACTCTCCAGAGCGCATTTCCAGGAACACAAGCCGACGTCTTCGTCCTTCTTTCTCCAACGCCCGCGACCGTGGCAGAACAGAGGTGCTAGAGGAGCATACCAAGGCCGACGCCCTTACGGTAAGTGCAAACCTAACCTTTTTACCTCCCGTGTTTCAGGTCGGGGGCAGACTGCGTTTCTTCTTCAATGCCTGGAAGGCACTAACGACAGATCCTTGGATCCTCGATACGGTACGGGGATATCACATCGATTTTGTTCAGACCCCGGTTCAATATCAGCTGCCCAAGGTGATACAATTTTCAGAGGCGGACAGGGCTCTGGTTTCCACGGAGGTCCAGGCGCTGTTTGCCAAACAGGCCATAACCCCTATCTCGGACACGTCTCCAGGTTTCCTGAGCAATTTGTTTCTGGTGGCCAAAAAGGGCGGCGGTGTTCGTCCGGTTATCAACCTTCGCCCTCTGAATGCCTTTGTAGCCTATCAGCATTTCAAAATGGAGGGCATTCATTGTCTCAGGCACCTGCTGCAGGTAGGCGATTGGATGGTCAAGCTCGACCTCCAAGACGCGTATCTGACGGTCCCCGTGGCCGTGGAACACCAGGATTTCCTTCATTTTCGGTGGGACTCTCAGAAGTGGAAATTGACGAGCCTACCGTTCGGCCTGTCGTCGGCACCCTGGTGCTTCACAAAACTTCTGAAGCCGGTGGTGGGCAAGTTGCGAGAGCAAGGTGTGCGTCTCATCATCTATTTAGACGACTTGCTCATTATGTCGCAAGACGTAGACACTCTCACGATTCATTTGTCATGGACCACGACCCTCCTGCAAAACCTGGGTTTTCTGCTCAATTGGAAAAAGTCGGATCTCACGCCCTCTCGGTCGATGGAGTTCCTGGGTTTCCTAATCGACTCGGTTCACGGGTCCATGCACCTCCCAGCTACCAAGGTGAAGTCGATCAAGAAGGAGATCAAGAGGATCTTGAGACAGCCGGCTATCTCCATTCGATGTCTGGCGAGGATGATAGGGACGTTGTCGGCATCCATCCAAGCGATTTTTCCTGGACCTCTACATTACCGGGCGCTTCAACGGCTGAAGAATCGCTCGTTGCTCCAAGGCCTCTCTTACGATGCGGTCGTTCCGGTCGATTGCGAGGCGAAGGAGGAACTCTCTTGGTGGTTGACTCACATAGATGCTTGGAACGGGAGAGCGATATTCGGAGCTACCCCCGACATCGTCATAGAGTCGGATGCCAGCCTGGACGGTTGGGGAGCGAGGTGCGGTCATTCCTCCACAGGGGGCAAATGGTCGCTGCAAGAGAAGCAGCTACATATAAATTGCCTGGAACTTCTGGCAGGGTCTTTCGCCATTCGGAGTTTTTTGCGAGATTCCTTAAACTGCTCCGTGCTTCTTCGACAACGTATCGGCGGTCAGATACATCAACCATTTGGGTGGGACAAGATCCCAGGCACTGTCGGGTCTGGCCAAGGAGTTTTGGCATTTTTGCCTGGCGCACAATATCTCTGTCCAGGCGGAACATATTCCGGGCCTGAGCAATTCTGTAGCGGACTGGAACTCGCGCCATCTCAAGGATTCCGGCGATTGGCGGCTGCTCCATTCGGTGTTCTGCCGAATATCCGACCTCTGGGGTCGGTTCGAGATAGACCTGTTTGCCTCGCGGCTGAACACTCACCTTCCCAGATTTTTCAGTTGGAGGCCGGATCCGGAGGCTTTGGCATCCGATGCTTTTCTGCAGGATTGGTCGTTCCGCAGGAGTTTCGCCTTCCCTCCATTTTGCCTTCTGGCACGTACGTTTCTTCATCTTCGGCGGTGCAACACTCTTCTAGTGCTCATTGCTCCTCTGTGGGCCACTCAACCGTGGTTCCCTACTCTGCTGGGCATGTTGGTGGATATCCCGCGCATGCTTCCCTCCAGTTTGGATCTGGTGGTGGATTGGGAGGGGTCTCCTCATCCTCTCCTTTGTC
The DNA here is from genome assembly GCF_027358695.1 of Spea bombifrons. Lineage (NCBI taxonomy): Eukaryota > Metazoa > Chordata > Amphibia > Anura > Pelobatidae > Spea > Spea bombifrons. The sequence goes on from NC_071091.1 coordinate 43,054,913, forward strand.
AGGGTCTACTACCCTTGCTAGCTTGGAAGGTTTCCGGGGACCCTGGTATGTCCAGGGAGTTTCGAGATCGACTCAGGAACTCTTGGAGGGAGCTTGGGCTCCAGGGACAAGGCGAGCTTACTGTCATGCCTGGAATGTGTGGGAACGTTGGTGCGTGGGACGCTGTGTGGATCCCGTTTCGGCTTCTGTGACAGTGGTGTTACGTTTTCTCACTGAATTGTTTGACGGTGGTTTGGCTTACCGCACCATTAACGTTTATTGGTCCGCGATCTCCGCGGGACACGTTGGTGTTGCTGGGGTGCCGTTGGGGAAACTGACTGTTATTTGTCGTCTTCTTAAGGGCATTAGGTTGTCTCGCCCTCCTCGTCCTCGTTATTCAGGTTTATGGGACGTTAACATTGTTCTTCGGTTTTTGGTTGCATGGCCTGATAACGCTCTGTTGTCCCTGCAACAGTTATCTGCCAAATTGGTCATGCTGTTTTGTCTTGTGTCTTGCAAACGCGTGTCTGATGTTCGGGCATTGGATATTTCGTCCAGGTCCTTTACCCCAGAGGGTGTTCGGTTTGACGTTTCGAGGCGTACCAAGACATCTCTTACCTCGGTTTTCTACCCTTCTTTTCCTCATCACATTCGTTTGTGCCCCGTGGAGTGCCTTCGGGCGTATGAGGAACGGACTGCTCCTTTTAGGGACGTCTCCCGTCCTGAACTGTTTTTGTCGTTTCGCAGGCCTCACTTGCCTGTGTCTACGGCCACTCTGGCCCGGTGGGTCAAATGGTTGTTGGACTCTGCTGGAGTTGATACTTCCATTTTTGGCCCCCATTCTACTAGGGGGGCCATGGCATCTAAGGTTGCGTTCCTGGGCTGCCGGCTGGAGGATCTCCTCAAGGCGGCGGATTGGTCCAGGGAATCTACGTTCAGGGAATTTTATTTTAAACCTTTGACTCATTTTTCTGATACTGTCATTGCACAGCTTTAAACTAGCATAATGGGAGCCTCCGTGTCTTTATAAATTGCCAGATTTTACTATTTTATGACGTAAAGTCATGATTTATAAAGACACGGAGGCGAGCATTATTCCCACCCTGATTCGTTGTTTTTCTTCTTTTTGTTTCTCGGGATCTGGTTTGTATTCCCACCCGTTTTTTCTTTTATTATGTGTTATGTATTGTTTTTTATTATTATTATTATTATTGTTTTGTTACTATTATTTTTGTTATTTTTATTGTGATATTACATTTTATTGTTTATATGGTTGGCGTTCTGTCACTTGGCCGTGTGAGTGTAGTGCTGATGATTGTTTGTTTGGCTCAGTCGACTGATTTTCTTTTTCTTTCAGCTTGAGGATTCCTGCTATCTGAGTTTCCGGTTGGTTTCCTGTTTTTCCGTCCGCATGGTGGTTGCCGTGCCGATTTCGGAGGTTTTTCTTCGGAGTTTCCAGTTTGTGGTTCGACTGTTTTTCTCCTGCTCTTCGGTTCCGTTCAAAGAAAAGAGGAAGCTGTTCAGGATGTAGACGAGTATATAGGAGGAGGGATATCCTTGGAGGTCCCTCATTGGCTATGGATATATATGTTGTGATTGGTGTATTTGTACATCTACATTTTTTGTGTTTGTTAACATTTTCTCTTTCTTTGCTGCTGAGGGAATAAAGAAAAGAGATAAGCATAATGCTCGCCTCCGTGTCTTTATAAATCATGACTTTACGTCATAAAATAGTAAAATCTGGCAATTATCGTACCCATTCCAGTTCCGTTCTACTGAACTCCAATCTGACTTGAAAACTCTGACACGCTCTCTCTATTTCTTCACCATTTAATTGATAACTGTTACAGAGCCCTCATATATCCTCCCCAAACTGTCGAGGATCCTCTTTTGGACTTTTTACATGTTCAGTAGTTTTTTTAATATCTTTCTCTGTTTATGTTCTATTCACCTACATGGTTAACGGATATATTTGACCTTGACTGCTCCTAAAGGAGGCGCGTTACTTATATTGTTACTTTAAGCATATTAATTTGAACATAAAATAAAACAAGAAGATATATATCGTAAAAATTACAGAAAAATAAAATATGTGTTAATTATAAATTCTAGCATTTAAAATATTAAATTAATTCTGAAAGAAGCATCTGAATAAAAGCATTAGAATAAAAAGATAAAAAAGCTTTTCTAATGTCGACTCTACATATAATTTATGATCGATCACAGATAACAGACAAGACATACATTTAACAGATTCTGGAACCAGCTGGAAACATGGTATAGAATTTGGAATGTTATAATTTAGTCACTACGTAGTTTCTTTTAAATCCACCACTCCGAGTCTAGACTCTACTGGGATGGTCCAGCCATCCGAAACCTGAGGGATCCGCCCTCAATTTTAAGTGCACTATACCTGAACAATGTGAATTTATGCTTAAACATTTTCTAGATTGAGTTTATACATAAACTGTTTGTGGGGGCGTGGCTTGGACGGCAATGGACTAAGTCGCATGGTGGTGGAGCTCCTCCAACATTCCTGTACAACTGCTGATCATATACTGTTTTCCACGACTTACCTGTGAATTTTTATACTCCACGTCTCGGCAATGTCTACGGGTAAGACAAAATCGTCTTCTCGCAATATTCCTACCTTTTTCGAGTCCAAATCGAAGAGAAAGACGCCTTCACACGCTTTGCAGGCCATACAAGATGGCGATGAAGATTCTGAGGCCTCACAAGGCCCTGATGTCGGCTTTACTTCTGGCTCTCCATCTCTGTCGATCGACGATCCTGATAATCAAGCCATTACCATAACAGCTATGAAATCTTTGCTGGATGACATGCGGCTGAAGTTTAAACAAGATATGGCGGACGCGCTCTCTGATATTCAGAAGGACCTCCATGAACTTGGTGGACGCACCGCCCATCTTGAGGAAAAGATGGAGGAATTTTCCACCGCACACAACACCGTGGTGGATTCCTGCAACTCCCTACAAGCTGAAGTTGATTCTCTTCGCTTGAAACTTAGCGACTTAGAAGACCGCTCCCGCCGCAATAACCTGCGTATCCGCGACATTTCTGAGGACATCGCTTCGGAAGAACTACTTACCTTCGTTACCACGATGAATCGGTCCATTTTGGAACTCCCATTGACGGAGGAGATCAAGATAGATCGCATACACCAACTCCCTCGACCCAAAACGCCTCAAGGTACCCCGCCAAGAGATGTTATCATGCGCATTCATTTTTATGAACTCAAAGACAAGCTCATGCAGAAGGTGAAGCATAAACATGATCTTCCTGGGCGTTATCGTGACCTTCAATTTTTTCAGGATCTCTCTCAATACACCTTACCACAGCGCAAGGCTTTCTCCAACATCACTGCCGTGCTGAGGGCGCATAAGATTCTCTACAGATGGGGTTTTCCTACCCGTCTCCTCATCAATGGGGACGGCGTTACACATTCACTCAAGACACCTGCTGACGGACTTCAACCGCTTGCGGATTGGTACTTACCTGACTCCCTGCCGCCGTCGGACCCTAATCGAGCCCATCTTCCTCTTCATCAATCTCCCCTCAAGAGGCTTGTTAATGAATGGGAGACTGTACCTTCGAAGCGTTCCTCTAACCGCCCATGATCCATTTTGCCTCGTTATTTTACATGTTATGGCCGAGGGGCTAGAGCTACTCAGCAGCACCTTTCACCTCTTCCACTAAGGGAATTTTTTTCTCTTCTCCGTGGTCTCCGTTCCCTCGCATTGATGGTTTTGTCTGCTCTGCTGGGGGATACATCTTACACCTGGCACCACCTCCACCATTCGTGTTTCGGGACAGTCTCTGCTGATCGAGTTCCAGCGGACTCTGCTTCTCACTCCTCAATGTTTACAGACCTGACACAGACCTGACACCAATGTTACGGCGTGACACCTTTCTCTGTGACTCCTCTGGACATTAACTCTACGTTCTCCTGCTCATATTACGCGGTCCACGTACCTAACGGATTTGGACTCCCGCTGTACCCTGGTGGTGAGATCTGGCACCTTTTGCTACACGGTTTCTTGTTTACCTATGTGTATATGTGTTTTGTATTCTCTCCCCGGCTGAGATGGTATTGTATTTTTGTTTGGCGGTTCTTTTATCGATATGCATATTTCTCCTGCCCTTTTTCTTTCTCCCTTACTTTTTCACTCACACATTTTTTTTTTTTAAATACATCTCTATTCGGTTTTGTTTTAGTTTTTATTTTTTTCTGGGAACGGTTTCTTTGATTTTAGACTATTGTGCTGCATGTCAAGTTTTGGCTACCACTGTAATGCTTCTGATTTACACATTCTGGGAAGTAATATATGTACCACATGGCTTTCTTGTGGATTGGGCGCGGCTCCCCTTGTTATTCATTGCTGGATGTGGATTCCTGGGGGTCTCTGTTGATTCTACCTCATTATGTCGGGTCCTGCCTGTTCGAGTTTATATTCCTTACATCATTCATTTCATGATGCCTTCTTTTCTTTTTCCATATGGCGTCCCTTAATTTCTTAACGTGAATGGCCTTAATACTCCCCATAAACCGAGACTGCTTTATTCTGAGGCCAAGAAAAAGCGTGCTCAGATATTATGTGTGCAGGAAACCCATTTTAAACAATTAGACCCCAAAAATTTTTATGTGAGAGACTTCCCTTGGCATTTTCACTCCATGGCAAAATCCTGTAAGGCGGGAGTTTCTATTTTCATTTCTAAACAACTGTCTTTTCAACTTGTTAAAAAGACAGCGGACCCCCAGGGTAGATTTTTGATTCTTAATTGTGTTGTTAACTCCGTTGATTATACTTTGGTTTCCTTCTATGCACCTAACACGTCACAATCCCACTTCCTTAAAAAACTATTGACCAAAGTTGATTCTCTTAAAAAAGGCCGCCTTATCCTGTGCGGTGATCTTAACGCTTTCCTTAACCCCCTATTAGATACCTCCTCGACCCCTACTGGCACTTATGGTAGACAGATGAAAAATCTTGCTCACAACCTCTCTGCTTCCTTGCACTCATTCCAAATTTTTGATGCGTGGCGTCTTCACCACCCCTCTGAGAGAGATTATTCTTTCTTTTCCGCTCCACATCAGTCCTACAGTAGAATAGATTGTATTCTGGTTGATAAATTTACGTTACAAGCGATCCGGGACTGCTCTATCGGCATCATTGATTGGTCTGACCATGCCCCTCTTCACTTGTCATTGCGCGTGGTTCACCCTTTCCAAGGCAAAGGCTCCTGGCGCCTTAATAATTCTTTACTCACAGATGACTCCATCGCGTCACAAATCTCTTCACACCTAGATATGTTTTTTCAAGAGAATCAGGGCTCTGTTCCCTCGGTTGAAACCTTATGGAATGCTCATAAGGCAGTAATTAGGGGTCGGTTTATTAGTATAGCTTCCCATCTTAAGAAACAGAGAGAGCAGGAGGATAACAAGGAGGCTCTCCTCCTTCGCCTTTATGATTTAGAGACCCTCGATAAACAGGCCCCCTCCTCTCACCATTCTGCTGAAATTGGACGTATAAAACTTAAATTGGCTGAAATTCAATCTCGCCATACGGCGCAAATGTTGTTGAAAATTCGCCAGCGTTTTTATTCTAAAGGGAATAAGGCCGATACTATGTTAGCAAACAAACTTAGACATTTCTCAACCCTGGCGCGTCCCTCCTCCCTCCGCTCGGCTAGAGGGTTAATTTTGCAGAATCCTGAGTTTGCTGACTATTATTCTTCTCTGTACAATCTTTCCAAAGATGCTTCCACTCCTCAACCTACCCTTGACTCGATTAACGCATACCTGCATTCCATCTCTCTACCTACTCTTACAGAGGATATGAGACTTAGTTTGGATGCGCCCATCGATTTAGAGGAAATTCAGGCCGTTACGCGTCAATTAAAGAAAAACTCTGCTCCCGGTCCGGATGGCCTGACTGGTTATTATTATAAACTTTTCTTCCCGATCCTAGGCCCTCACCTCCTTTCTCTTTTCCAATCCTTTATGTCCAAGGGTTGTATTCCGACAGAGAATCTACACGCACATATTGTCACACTTCCCAAACCAGGCAAGACCCCCGACAGTTTTGCCAATTTCAGGCCCATTTCTTTGTTAAACAATGATGTTAAGATTTATGCTAAACTACTAGCCAATAGACTCTCCTTAATACTCCCCTCTCTCTTACATTCTGATCAAGTAGGCTTTGTTAGGCATAGACAAGCAGTAGACAATACTCGCAAATTTATTAACCTTACTTGGGAGGCTACCCATCACAGAACCCCGTGTCTTTTTATCTCATTCGATACGGAAAAAGCCTTTGACAGGCTTCATTGGCAGTTTCTTTCGCTGGTCCTTGAGAAATTCGCTTTCTCGCCCTCCTTGATAAGGTCCATTATGGCCCTCTATCCAATTCTCTGGTTTTCTGTCCTCTCCGTTTCTGATCTCTAACGGGACGCGCCAGGGTTGTCCGCTTTCCCCTCTGCTGTATGTCTTTGCTCTGGAGTCTTTGGCCCAGCGCATTCATTCTGATCCCCTGATTCATGGTTTCCCCAGTCCTGTAGGTGGCGACTCCGTCCTTGGGTTGTTTGCGGATGACGTTTTGGCAGCTATTACTAAACCTGCCATTTCTTTACCGGCACTATTAGACCAATTTACTCGCTATTCTGCGGTCTCTTACCACAAACTTAATATAAACAAAACGCAAGCAATGGCTTTTAATTTACCTGCCCACCTGTCTGCCTCTCTTCAAGCCTCGTATGATTTTGAATGGAGGCGAGACTACCTATCTTATTTAGGTATCAAGCTTCCTAAAACCTTGTCTAAGCTCCATGATTTTAATGTTATTCCGCTATGGAAGCACATACTAAACACGATCCAAGGGTGGCGCACATTTGACTTTTCTTGACTTGGACGCATTGCATCTATAAAAATGATGGTCCTCCCTAAACTGTTATACGTCTTTAGAGCAGTCCCGGTCGCCATCCCTCATAGATTTCTCCTTCAAATCCAAAAGATGCTCATCGACTTTATCAAGGGTGGTCTCGGATCTCTAGGCAGGCTTTCTTCTCCCCTAGATTAAGGGGGGGTATGGGCGCCCCTGACATTGTAGCTTATTACAGAGCCACTGTTCTCTCGCAGGCGGTTGCCTTCCACTACCGTACGGAGGTCCCCCGCTGGGTTGTACTGGAAATATCCTACCTTTACCCGCATTCCGTCTCCCAACTCTTATGGCTTCCCAAACGATATCATCCACCCTTCCCTGTTCTCCCTCCCACCACACTCTGCACGTTCCATATTTGGTCCCAGGTTGCCAGGTCTGTTCCTTCCCTGCACCATATCACTAGGGCTACTCCACTTACCTCGCTGGAATTGCTAATTCCGGATTTACATCTTGGCCCCTGGGGCACTGTTCCTCCTTTGAGACTCAGAGACCTTTTTGACCAAGGCTCCCTACGTCCCTTTTCTGATCACACATGTTCCCCTCTTGCTCCTCCCTATGTTGGAAGGGTTGCCAATCCGAGGGTACACTGTTGCATGTTTGGTGGTCGTGTCCACCGATACTCGAGGTTTGGATAAAGATATTCCGGTTTCTGGAGGCCTCACTGCAGGTCTCCCTTCCTCCCTCCCCACAAATTGCATTGTTACACATGTTCCCTGACTACTTGCCTGCTCCTACTAGAAAACTAATTATACACTTTTTTCTAGCTGTTAAATTGCTTATTGCCCGCCTTTGGAAATCAACGGAGGTTCCCCGCTTGCCCTCTATTCGTTTTCATTTGGAACGTATCCACATTTTGGAAAAACTTTCCTACCGCAATGACCAATTAATGCCTCTCTATGACAAAATCTGGTCTCCTTGGCCCGAAATGAGTACTGACGCATTTTGGGAGGGTTGATTTTTGCCTTGTTATTGGTCATCTGTTCTGTGCGGGAGTCATGCCCAATCTCGTTCTCGATCTCTGTCGCCGTTCTTCCCATATATGTCATGAGCCTAATCATTGGGTCATTCCTCTTACCATTACGTCGGGTAGTTTCGTTTTTTATGTAGGAGGGCTTTGACATGTCCTACTGACCGTTCCCAGATCTTGCGATCGTTACCGTTTTTTTTTTAGTTTAGGTGTTCCTTTCGGGCACTATGTTGCCCTGGTTTGACCTTTTATTGGCGCTTTATACATATCATTTACATTGTATGTTGGGGTTTTTTTTTTTTAAGTATGAAGGTGCCTATTGTTTTATACGGTCTGCCTTAATGTATCTCCTGTGGTCATTGTTACTGCGATTATCTGTATTTCGGGAATTGTTCCTGGGAGATATATCTCTTTTCATTTCCTCCGTGTGTGCGGACTGTATTCCTGTTATTTTTACATTTGTTCTCAATACTTGTCACTGCACTATTTGTCAATTGTGCCTTTGCATAAAACGAAAAATAATAAAAATTTTAAAAATAAAAAAAACACTTGGAATTTTCTTTCTGCTTGGCTGGATTGGCACATACGCTACCCAAAAGTTTTATAAGTTAGCCTTAAACCTTAAAGTATTAAAATGCAGCACTGGAAATAAAGTGTATCAAAATACATAAACTGTTTGTCTCCTTTCAGTGGTTTCTTCTTTATCCACAAGAAAACACTCTCATCCATTTGTTTCTTTCCCTTACTGTGGGATTTCCCCATGATACAATCTCACCGCAAAACAGAAAACAAGGAAAATCTTTCGGTATTTATAAGATACCACGTCTGGACAGAGTGAAACAAAGGACCTCGGTATTTATAAGATACCGCTTCTAGACAGAGTGAAATAAAGAGCCCTTGGTATTTATAAGATACCATTCTTAGACAGTAGAGGTAGGAAAATCACTCTCACAGCGAAGTTGTTCACTTGCAATCCCAGCACTTGATCACAGAGGGCTTCTCACAAATGCCGGGGGGCGTATTAACAACAACCTTATTAACTGTTCATTCGCCGTAAAGGACTCCTGAACAGTCATTCACACAGATTCATTCAGACAAGATTTGTGACATGGGTTGGTATAGCTGTCCCTGGACCATAAGAGCTCTTCTCTTTAAGGTCTTGTGATACTCTTTCACAATAATACAAGCCACAACCAATCCCAACAGTATTATCACAATTACAAACAACAATTCGCTATCACAAAAATAATGACTAACTACCTGTGCACATTTCTTCTGATCAGCCTCATATTACTCCAAGTAATATTTCTCATTATCGAATGCATACGCAGTTATTTATTTCAGTAGTCCCTGACAGACTTTGACCTCTTATAATATTTCCCAGAAATATTATTCTACTTACATTTCTGAAGAGAAGACCGTACTAAATCTTCGGGAGGACGCTGCCAGTTTCAGCAATCTTAGCTGGAAGACTTTTATTACCTCAGATGCAGATTCTTGAGGTGCGGTTCCTCAGGACCGTCGTCCCTGTCTCCGGTCAGGACCTCCTCACACGGGGCACCAAAATGTTGGTTGAATTAATGGTCGAATTCTCCTCAGAAAAAGTTTTTTTTCCTTTATTTAGATTATGCACATAATCGAGACAAGGCACACAACACACAAAAGTCGAAGTGTTGTCTAATTACATATTTGGATTACATGGTTTATATAACTTCTTATACTTCTTATCTGCTTTTAATAGCATGCATCATTCTGATTGGTTACTTTTTAAGCAGGTTACGCCTCTTAGTAGATATGTTGGCGCAACTCGTCATATATCATAGACTAGACATTTTCTATTGTCTGTGTCAGCAATAACATTTATGATAACATAAGCATTTTTCTAACAAAAGCCTCACGAAAGGAACGCCAAGAGTCCAATATTGAACTATTGCTGTGCAATAGGTGATGCGCCCAAAGTTGAGGTTCACCGGATAACAGCGATATGACCGTGTGTACCTTGATGTAATCTGTAGGATCTCACATGAAGTCACAAAAGCACGATATATACTCTGATCTCCCGAAAATCGTTCTGGTAGAGGAATCTGTGGCTCAAGAGCAGTGGCGCCTTCAACAACTGGAGGTGCTATAGCAAGTGGATTAGCAGGAGCTTGTTCGGGAGGTGCATTTTGTTGTACCTGAAGGTGGAGTACCTAGTTTAGTTGTGGGGCAAGTTAATTTAAGGTGTTTGGTAGAGAGCCAGACCTTCTCTCCAGGTTTGGGATTCTTTTCTATGATGATCTGCAAACACTTTGTAGTAACGTTGGGCATTGAGTAGAGTGGAACGGAGTAACCGGAAGGTCTTGGACAGTTGAGTGACGTGGTCAGTGACAGAAGGTACGGTACTGTGAGTGGGTGCACCGGGTAACATAGTTGGATGGTATCCATAGTTAGCAAAAAAAGGTGACATCTTGATGGAGCGGTGTAGGTGTTATTGTAGGCGAACACCGCAAGGGGCAAGTAGGAACTCCAGTCATCTTGTAAGTATGTAGTATAACATCTGAGGTATTGTTCCAGCGTTTGGTTCGTGCGTTCTGTTTGGCTGTTGCTTTGAGGATGGTATGCCGATGACAGGAAACGATGTACATGGAGCTGTTCACAGAACGCCTTCCAGAACCGCAAAGTGAACTGAGACCCTCTGTCAGACACAAGTGATTCAGGTAATTCGTGTAAACGAAAAATGTTCCAGATAAATAGAGTGGCAGTCTCTGTGGCAGATGGGAGATGATTATGCGGAATGAAGTGAGCCATCTTGGTAAATCTGTCCACAACTACCAATAAGGTAGTAAAGCGATCACTAAAGCGAGGTTGGTAGATCCGTGACGAAATCCAAGGAGATATCCGTCCATGGTCTAGCCGGGGCTGGAAGGGGTTGAAGAAGACCTGCTGGACGTTGAGGCACCCCCTTAGAATGGGCAAAAGTGTTGCATGAAGAAACGTACTTAGTCACGTTGTCTTTCAGAGTGGGCCATCAGAAGGATCGTTTTTTTAAGTCCAGAGTGTGATGAATACCCCCGTGGCCTGCAACAGGTGAATCATGGTGGGCTTGTAGGATTTGGAGACGGGCCGCAGGAGGTACGTATACCCGGTCTTGGTGATAATAAAACCCATGTCGTTCCTGTAATCCCGGGATCTTGGAGGAGTCAGCGTATGTGGAGTATCTCCGAACTGACTCCCAAATGGAGTGGGTCAAAGCAAGGAAGTGTGTGGGAGCCAAGACGGTATCTTGATCTGGAGGGGATACGGGTGCCCTATTGAACATACGTGAAAGGGAATCAGCCTTAGTGTTGCGGGAACCTGGGCGATACGTGATGTGCAGCTGAAATCGGGTAAAGAACAGTGCCCACCTGGCCAGGCGAGGTTCTTATTCTAGGTTCTTATGGTCGGTACAGACCGTGACAGGGTGTAATGCACCCTCCAGATGGTGCCTCCATTCTTCTAAGGCCAGCTTAATGGTCCGAGAGAAATAAGCCACAGGGTGCAGTTGACCATCAGTCTCCTGCCTTTGCGATAGCACTGCACCTACCGCGGTGTCAGAAGCGTCTACTTCGAGGGTAAATGGGTTGCGGGGATTAGGTAGCTGGAGGATAGGAGCAGAGACGAATTTGTCTTTTAAAAACTGGAAAGTCTTTTGAGCGACCTCTGTCCAGACGAACTTGTTGCGTGTAGATGTGAGAGCTGAGAGAGGCTGTATGTGCTTTGAAAAATCTCTGATAAACTTTCGATAATAATTAGCGAAGCCAATGAATCGTTGCACCCCCTTCCGGTCAGTGGGTGGCGGCCAATTAAGAATAGCTTCCACTTTTTTGGGATCCATCTGGATGTTAGTTGGAGACAAAATATACCCCAAGAACGCGATGCTTTGGACCTCGAACATACACTTTTCAAGTTTCGCATAAAGTCCGTTAGCTCGCAATCTAGCGAGTACTTGGTTAACATGTGTCCAATGGAGCTCTAGAGACGGAGAAAAGATTAAGATATCGTCTAAATACACCACGACAGAGTGATCCAAGATGTCACAGAAGACATCGTTGATAAAATGTTGGAATGTGGCAGGGGCGTTGCACAGCCCAAATGGCATCACTAGATACTCATAATGACCGTAGCGACATCGGAACGCTGTCTTCCATTCATCTCCTTTGCGGATCCTCATTAGGTTATAAGCTCCCCGTAAATCAATCTTGGTGAAGTAATTAGCAGAACGAGCATGTTCGAGTAGTTCAGGGATCAACGGAAGGGGATATTGATTTTTTACAGTAATGTTGTTAAGTTCTCTATAATCAATGCAGGGTCGTAGGCCTCCGTCTTTTTTGTGTACGAAGAAGATGCCTGCATGTCACGAACCGAGGACACAGATAGATAAGGAGCCCAGGTGCAGGGGATACGAGGGGCTCTGTCTGTACCCCACAATGCATGACGGCCTGGGGTTGTTACAGACAGGCGCAGGAATGAACCACAGACAGAAGATCAGGTTTAAGAGCTGTATTGCATGTGATGGTACAACAATAATTGAACAAGGAATGTCACTTGGCAGGAAGCCCTCTTGCGGAGCACACGGCAGATAAGCTCCCTTGCGGGGCACACGGCAGATAAGCTCCCTTGCGGGGCACACGGCAGATAAGCCCTCTTGCGGGGCACACGGCAGACAAGCCCTCTTGCGGGGCACACGGCAGACAAGCCCTCTTGCGGGGCACACGGCAGATAAGCCCTCTTGCGGGGCACACGGCAGACAAGCCCTCTTGCGGGGCACATGGCAGACAAGCCCTCTTGCGGGGCACACGGCAGACAAGCCCTCTTGCGGGGCACACGGCAGACAAGCCCTCTTGCGGGGCACACGGCAGACAAGCCCTCTTGCGGGGCACACGGCAGACAAGCTCCCTTGCGGGGCACACGGCAGACAAGCTCCCTTGCGGGGCACACGGCAGACAAGCTCCCTTGCGGGGCACACGGCAGATAAGCTCCCTTGCGGGGCACACGGCAGATAAGCCCTCTTGCGGGGCACACGGCAGATAAGCCCTCTTGCGGGGCACACGGCAGACAAGCCCTCTTGCGGGGCACACGGCAGACAAGCCCTCTTGCGGGGCACATGGCAGACAAGCCCTCTTTCGGGGCACACGGCTGGCCGCAACTCAGGAACATGGCAGGTTGCCCACTTGCAGGGCACACGGCAGGTTGCCCACTTACAGGGTACTCGACTTTGGAGTCCACTTACTGGGGCGCTGGCCGCAACTCAGGAACATGGCAGGTTGCCCACTTGCAGGGTACTCTACTTGGGAGTCCACTTAGTGGGGCGCAGGCTGCAACTCAGGAACAGGGCAGGTACTGGAACAGGGCAGGTACTGGAACAGGGCAGGTACTGGAACAGGGCAGGTACTGGAACAGGGCAGGTACTGGAACAGGGCAGGTACTGGAACAGGGCAGGTACTGGAACAGGGCAGGTACTGGAACAGGGCAGGTACTGGAACAGGGCAGGTACTGGAGCAAGGCAGGTTCTGGAGCAAGGCAGGTTCTGGAGCAAGGCAGGTTCTGGAGCAAGGCAGGTTCTGGAGCAAGGCAGGTTCTGGAGCAAGGCAGGTTCTGGAGCAAGGCAGGTTCTGGAGCAAGGCAGGTTCTGGAGCAAGGCAGGTTCTGGAACCACTCAGGAATCAAACAGGTAGTCCTTTGACTTCAATGTCAAGGCCCAGACTGCAGGGCTGGGCAGGCTTATAAAGGCTGTGATAATCAGGTAAGCAACTGCAGCTGGACCTGATAATTGGTTTGAGTGGTTCTGAAATGCAAAGGCGGCCACTAGTGGCTGGAAACATGAAATGAGCAACGTAAAATATAAACAAGTCCGGTCAGCGCATGGGGAAACGTGACACTGCAGCGGCTGGAGATGTGGAGTGACGCATGAAGCCTCTAGGGAGATTGTCGTCGACGTATTCCTTTAAGGTAGTCAATTCAGGTTTGGATAATGGGTAGATTCCGCCGAACGGAATGGGTGCCCCAGGATAAAGTTCAATGGGGCAGTCGTACGGCCTGGAAGGTGGAAGTTTCTCAGCGGCCTTCTTTTCAAAGACCTCCGCGTACTGTCTGTATTGGTCGGGTAAAACGGTAGTGGTATGGGTAAGACAGACCTGTCACAGGCAGGGCTATCAGCCGAGCCGTGACGTGGGAGTACGGGCGTAACAAGGGTCAAACGCCAACCAGACTTCCGGCGCGTTTGGTCACTTTCCCCGCAGGGCACCAAGCAACCACCACCAACCCCAACCAGTCACCCCAAAACTCGTAGTGTAAAACACACTGCCACCACCAAGAACTTTAAAAACCGGGCGTCTTAGGTTACCCAAAAACAATCAGACTGAGATAACTACACAATCCCCAAACTGATATTTATATAGCTAACCGCTTAGTAACGTGACATAGCTATATGTATACAAAAGGCTTCTAGGCTGAATTCGGTTAGAGAACAAAGACAGAACTGATTAAAAATGTTTAATCTGAGCATAAAATGGGTCACAGTGCTATTATACAAAAATGCATGTAAAAAGAGACATAGACTTAAATACCTTATTTGCTAGATTATAAGACGAGGTTTTTTCAGAGCAAATGCTCTGAAAAATACCCCTCGTCTTATAATCGAGGTCGTCTTCTAATTAGACCTCAAAAAAATGTCTGCTGGGGCCAGGCTGCTTACCGTTGCTTTGGTCCCTAGCAGCGTCTCTTCTATTAGCAGCAGGAGGGTAGCAAAGTCTCACATAATTCTGCCTCCCCCTCCTTCCTCTGGGGGCGGGGCCAGAGAAGTTGCTTGCACAGCCGGGCCCCTGCAGAAGTCTGCGAGTGGGAGATCTGCAGTTCAGGTAAGGGGGTGGGGGGTTTGAGTGTGTGTGTGTATGTGTGATTAATGGAATGAATGAGTATTTAAATGTTTGTGAATGAGTGTGTGTGTGATAGCATGGATGTGTAAGGGGGGGGGGGTAGCATGGCATAGGGAGGCTGTACTCAAACTCCTATCATCCCCAGGTTCCAGCATGTACTGGCTGCCTTGGCTTGATAGGAGTTTGACTGCTGTTAGCAGTTATATATATATACCTCCAGAAATGCCTTTTAACCCCCTATATGCCACTCTGTCATATAGGGGGTTAAAAGGCATATCATGGGGCAGAGTGGCATATAGGAGGGCATAAGACATTTCTGGAGGCAGAGTGGCATATAGAGGGTTAAAAGGCACATCATGGGAAAGAGTGGCAAATAAAGGGGGATTAAGGCATTTCTGGGGGCAGAGTGGCAACCTTGGGGGCAGATGTGCATAACGGGGGGGGCAGGTTGGCAAATAAAAGGAAATAAAAATATATATTTTTCTCAATCATAGCTTTTATTAAATATGAAAAAATTGTTTACATGAATTAATATTTACTAGTAAAACTTTTTTTTCCTATAGGGTAGTCTAATATTCAGGCTTTTTGTTTTTTTCCTAAATTAATATTTAGATTTTGGAGGGTTGTCTTATAATCGGGGTTGTCTTATAATCGAGCAAATACGGTAGTACAAAACAGTGTAAAATAAAAGGGATAAAACAGAGTATTATACCATACTTCCTTGGAGCCTTGATGTTGTCTCTGTGATGGTAAAAACAGGCTCTCCTCCATTACCAATTGCCCACCTTTTTATCCCCCCCAAGACCGCCCTTTTCCTGTTACCTGAGCAAGGGGATGGGAGTAGGGGGTTCAGAACTATGACCTTCTGAAGGCGGGGTTATATCTTCTCAACTTTAGTCTGGGATCACAAAATATGTAATGTGACGCCGGCCGAGCTTGGCATAATTATGACACCAGGATCATCATAATTCTCTGGTCCTAGTGATCATTTTCATACCAAACTCCACACCTGTATCAGTTGGCACAAGGACACGTTCGCATAACACTTGAAATGGTCATGCCTGCATGGCGTGTTTGGTCTCCCTGAAACCAGCACATCACAGGTATAAGGATGCAATGTACGATAGGGCCCAAAAGTTATGTACCCATCATATTTTGGACATTATGCATTTAATAATTTTACCCTGTGTCTATTGATACCCTGTCTCCACACCCCAGGGAGATGTAGCCAGGATGTCTGGCCCTTCAGGCTAGATTTCCACTTGGTTTTTTTTTTGCTAAAAACGCCCATAAAAACGCCAATAGCGCCACCTGGCGTTTTTTTAGTGAAAAACGGCTGCAGCCAGATGTTAGCTGTTCTTCAATAGGAAATCGCAAAATGCCATTTCCACTTGGCGTTTTTCTGTTTGGCGTTTTTTCAGTCCTCTTTGGCGTTTTTCTGCTTTTTTGGGCTCTGTGGCAGTTTTTCAAAATCGCAGCATGTTGACACTCTGGCGTTTTTTGCAAGAAATCTTGGCGTTTTTCTCCAATAGAAGTTTATGGGAGAGAAAAAACGCCATGAAAAAGCCATGTGGGTTTATTGCCTTGGCGTTTTTTATGGCGTTTTTTCCACAGTTACAATGCAGAGGATGGACCCAGTATCTGTGTGTCCTACGAGAAATAGGCTGAAAACAAACAGTTTCACACAAAACAAAGTCCTGGACTGGTTCATATTGAATTTTACACCATTTGGAACAAACATGCCATTACAAACAAACAAACATCAACTGGATCCTGCGTGCCAAAAGCAACAGCAAACAATTTGCACCATCATTTGGGGCCAATCTTCCCAGAGGAGCAGACATTCGAAATAAAGCATGCCTTACAAACCACAGAAAAGAGACAAAAGGGTCTACCAAGTAAATGACATCAGGAGAGGGCAGATACTTGCCATTTATCCTAATCCCTTTTAGCTGGGTGAAACTTCTAACGTGTAAAGGCTGGAAAAACTGCCTAAGGTCAAAAAAAGCAATTTCCACAGAAAGGCTAAAACGCCAGAAAAAACTGCAGAAAAAACACCAAAACGCAGGTAAACGCAGTGGCAGTTTTCTTGGCAGTTTTCCTGGCGTTTTTCATCAAGAAAAAAACGCCGGACAAAAACCCAAGTGGAAACCTAGCCTCACTCTTCCACAGGCATACCTTCCTGTCCCCGGTGACAATACCCAGCATGGGGTAATCAAGTTTTATTTTGGGTTCTGGCTCCAAAAGGAAAGGTGTGAACAAATGTTACTGGATTTAGCATCAGTCAAATCCCTTAACCCATTCAGTGCCAAGCCCCAGTTACTCATGCTGTGACATGACACCTCCCCCTTTAAGATGGTGGACAGAGGGATTCAGCTACAGGCTAGTAGATCTGTCCAACATTAACCCTCTTTTCCCCCCTGACGAGACAGGCCATCTGCATTTCCATGTAGGCTGCCTTTTTTGTGTTGAACAGAGAAATTATACTGTTGTAGTATAAGACTCTAGCGAAGCAGCTTGCCATTGTTACCTGACACTCTGTCTAGCCAATGTAACGGGTTGTGATCAGTTATGACAGTAAAATCTCGGCCGTACAGATATGGCTGCAATTTCTGCAAAGCCCATACCACAGCTAGACACTCCTTCTCTATTACTGCATATGCCACTTCCCTTGGTAACAGCTTCCTACTAAGATAAAGTATTGGGTGTTCTTCTCCTTTGGCGTTTACCTGACTGAGCACAGCTCCCAGCCCAAAATTAGAAGCATCGGTCTGTACCACAAACCTCCTACTAAAATCAGGGGCCTGGAGGACTGGAGAGTTAGATAATGCTTTCTTTAGGGCCATGAAAGCTTTTTCACAGTCCTCAGTCCACGTAATTTGCTTTGATACCCTCTTCTCGGTCAAGTCTGTGAGGGGTTTGGCTATCTCACTGTAGTCTGGGACAAATCTGCGATAATACCCCGCTGTCCCCAAAAATGACATGACCTGTTTCTTAGTCTTAGGGACTGGCCAGGCCGTAAAGGACTCCACCTTACTGGGTTCAGGGCATATGGACCCCCCTCCTACTCTGTGTCCCAGATACTGCACCTCTGTCATGCCTATCTGACACTTTTCTGATTTTATGGTGAGCCCTGCCACTCTTATTTTCTCTACCACCTTGCGCAAATGAACCAGGTGCTCCTCCCAGGTTTTGCTGAATGTCACGTACCTATACCCCGAAACTCAGAACGCCGCAACTTCACCCAGAGTGATACGAAATGGGAAGGCCCAAATGGAACACCAAAGGCCGAAGAGGTATTGAGCAGCCAGAAGGCAGGGTATAGGCATATAAATAAAGGCAGTCTCTGAGGAGTAGATGGCTGTAGCGTAGACAGTGGAGGAAGCACTGGAACTGCAAAACGGAGTGTAGAAATCAAGCCAGGATTCGGTACATGGAGGAGTTAATCAGACAAGCCAGGGTTCGGTACACAGAGGAGTTAATCAGACAAGCCAGGATTCGGTACACGGAGGGGTTAATCAAACAAGCCAGGATTCGGTACACAGAGGAGTAAATCAGACAAGCCAGGATTCGGTACACGGAGGAGTAAATCAGACAAGCCAGGATTCGGTACACGGAGGAGTAATCAGAGTAGGAGCAAATAACAGCACTTCAGACTCGAAGACCACACAAGGGTAAAGTGCAGCAGACCAGCAGGCCTTTTAATTTAGGAGCCCCACCAAGCCACACCCCCGGAACTGCACTGGAGGTTGCTCAGGCAGCAACACCCCCAGTCATCTCCCAGCCTGGGCACGCCCCCTCCTATGACTCACACGCAGGTTGCTAGGAGATATGTGGCTAGACGCAGCTACACTAGTTTTGCTGCTGTGCCGCAAATGCGAGGAACGGCGCACGGACAAGGCTTCTCCGGGGAGGTAAGTTGTGACACTGAATACAGCAATGTCATCTAAGTATGCCACAGCATATTCCTCGTGACCTTCCAACAACTGATTAACCAACCGCTGAAAAGCTGGGGCATTTTTCATCCCAAAAGGCATCACGCTGAACTCATACAACCCAAAGGGAGTAATAAAAGCCGACCGCTCCTGGGCTACTGGGGTCATAGGGATTTGCCAGTACCCTCGGCTCAAGTCCATGATAGTTAAATACTGGGCACCTGCTAGCTGATCAAGCAGTTCATCTATCCTGGGCATGGGGTAAGCATCAAAGGTGGTTACTGCATTTAACCTTCTGTAATTTACACAAAACCTGGTGGATTTATCTTTCTTAGGAACCAGCACTACAGGGGAAGCCCAGGGGCTTTTTGACTTCCTAATTACCCCCAGCCCTAACATGTCTTCAATCTCCTTCTGGATGTGGGCCTTTACCTCTGGGGATACCCGGTAGGGTACCTGTCTTAGAGGTGTTTGGTCCCCAGTGTCTACATGGTGGGTGGCTAGTGTGGTTCGTCCTGGCTTCCCGGTAAATGTGTCACTAAAGCAGCTTAACATCTGATTTAGCTGCCTCTTCTGTTCAACTGAGAGCTCTGGATTGATCTTTGCATCATGTAGGGATCCTTCACCTTTGGCTTCCTGTACCAGGTCCAGCAAAGGATCATTACCTAGTTCTTCCTCTGGTGCAGTGCATACACTCTGTACCAAATTCTCTGGGTCATAATAGGCCTTTAACATGTTAATATGGTACTGCCTCTGCCTCTCACCTTTCTCATCAAGGGCTACTACATAGGTGGTGGGGTCTAAATGCTGTAAAATGAGGAAAGGGCCATCCCAGGCAGCCTGCAACTTATTTTGCCTGATGGGGTTCAGAACCATTACCTTTTGACCCACCTCGTAGACCCGGTCCCTAGCAGTGCGATCATACCAATATTTCTGCCTAGACTGCGCTGCTGTAAGATTATCATGTACTAGTCCTGTCAATGTCTGCATCCTGTCTCTAAACTTTAGAACATATTCCACTACAGAAGTCTCTGGGGTATGTAGCCTCCCTTCCCATTCTTCCCTAACCAAATCTAGGGGTCCCCGCACTCTACGGCCATACAGTAATTCAAAGGGTGAGAAACCTGTGGACTCCTGTGGTACCTCCCTGTAAGCAAATAGCAAATGGGGTAAATACTTCTCCCAGTCCCGGCCCTGTGATTCTACAAACGTTTTGAGCATCTGTTTCAGGGTCCCGTTAAACCTCTCACAGAGACCATTTGTTTGGGGATGGTATGGGCTTGCTACCAAGTGCTGTACATTCTCTTTCTTATAGAGACTTTGCATCAGGTTAGACATAAACTGCGGAACTTGATCAGTGAGCATTTCTTTAGGGAAACCCACCCTGCAAAATATACTGAGCAAAGCATCAGCTACCTTATCTGCCCTGACTGCTGGGTATAGCTAACGGTCCCACAATATCTACGGCCACTCTTTCAAAAGGCACAGTTATGATGGGCAGGGGCACTAGGGGAACACGAGTAACATCTCCAGATTTACCCACTCTTTGACAAACATGACAAGACCGGCAGTAATTCGCAACTGCAGTGCCCATACCAGGCCAGTAGAAATTGTGGGCCAACCTGGATTTTGTCTTGGCCACCCCCAGATGTCCGGCCAAGGGTGTTTCATGGGCTAACCTCAGCAGCTCGCTCCTGAACCGCATAGGAACAACTAGCTGCCTTTCTCCCTCCCTGGGTCTCCGCTTGTCAATGGGTAGGGGCTGCCAGTATAAAATATTGTTATCCCAAAATACCCGGTGCCTATCTGTGTCAACAACTGGTTGTTCACCGCGATATCTCAAATCTTCTAGGGAGGGGTCACTGTGCAGAGCTTCCAGGAAATCCTTATTGCCTTCTTCCCACCTTGCTGCACCATGGAGTACAGCTCCCTCTGGCAGAGCCTCAAGGGGTGGGGTCCCCCCTCCATCTGCCCGCAGGTCAGACAGATCAACCCTTCCATCACCATCCTCCTCGTTGGCTAACGCTGCAGCCCTGGCGCTCTGCTGACGTGTTACCACTGCTACTAGTGGTACACATCCCTGGCGCTCGCACTCCTCCTCCCCCTTACTCACAGACATCCCAGTCTTACAGAATTTTGACCCAGGCACATCACCCTCATCCATATTCCTTTCCAGTTGCACACAAAACCCTCTCACTAACCCGTCTCTACTAGGTTCGGTCATTTTGAATTCATTGTATGCACGTTTTACAACACACCCCATCTCATACGTGGAAGGCATTACTGGTTCAGTTATAGGTAGGGATTTATCTATCTCCGGCTCTCCCTCCCAGCAACCACATTTCACAGTGTCCCCCAAAGTTTCACACAGTACCTTAGGTGAAGCAGGGCTGTCACTCATCCCTTCTGACTCGCAAGCAGTGTCCTCTGGAGCATAGTGACAGAGCATCCGGCCCAAATCATTCCCCAACAGAACATTAACAGGGATATCCTCTGAAACACCCACTTCCCGCAAACCTTTCCCCGCACCCCAATCCAGGTACACATGTGCCATGGGCACAGCAGGGCGCACACCCCCAATTCCTTTGATGGACATGGTTCTTCCATGGATTATGTCCTCCGTATTCACCACTTCAGGGCGCACCAAGGTGAATGAAGCTCCAGAATCTCTCAGTCCCATGGTCACCCGGTCACCCACAGTTACACTCTGCAGGTTATCCTCCTTTCTCCCCACAGGCCCACCCACAAGCAAAACTGATGGTGCCCCTTCAGGGGCGCTCCCACCCCCACGAGCAGGTTGGGGTGGATTTCTAGTGGGGCAATTAAAGCTCAGATGCCCAATCTGGTTGCATTGAAAACAACGGCAGGCATGTGACTCACCAGACATAGCCCTTACCCCATTGGCAGTTGGTGGTGAAGTCCTCACTGCTGATCTTGTGGACGATGATGAAACTGTAGCCCCTCTCCAGGTGGAAGTACCAGCTGACGCAACTCCACGCCTAGATGCACGAATGTCGGCGTAGTCATCTGCCAGCTCTGCGACATCCCTATCTGTTTTCGGCTTTCTTTCTAAAATCCATTCTCGTACATCAGGGCTCCGGGTCTGTAAGAACTGTTCTAGGACCATTAAGTCATTAACGGCTTCATAGGTAGTAACTTGTACTCCGGTAACCCATTGCTTGTACGCGGTTTCCAATTGTGCAACATATAGAATGCAGCTGGGTGACGCACTCTGCTGCATGCTCTTAAACTTTTTCCTGTAAGCCTCAGGAGTAAGGTTAAACGTTTTTTGCAAGGCAGATTTGATAGCCTCATAATTTATCAGTCTTTTATAAGGCCTCATAAGGCCTCATAATTTATCAGTCTTTTATAAGGCTTTTCCTTTCAGTTGTGGGGTTAAATACCTCCCCCACTGGTCTGAGGGCAGTTGGTGCTGCCTGCACACTTTTTCAAAACTTTTTAAGAATACATCCAAATCAGTCCCTTCTTCCAGGGAGGGAAAATCATCCTTGCGGAGCCTACGTGTGCTGGGATCTGATGCATTACTGTTCAGTGAGGACTGAACAGTGTACTGCAGCTTGGCCATTTCCAGCTCATGTCTCCTTTGTGCCTCTCTTTCTGCTTGCCGTTCCGCAGCTTCTCTTTCTGCCAGCCTTTCTTGTCTTTCTGATGCCTGCTGTTGAATCATCACCTGCATGGCCTCCCGAGGATTTGAAGCCATCAGTTGCTGAAATAAATCCGTTGCGCAAATGTCCATAGCACTTTGACGGGTACAACCACTAGGCATTCCAATGAGCGCTCCTGCAGTAGTAGGGAGCTCTGTCACGCTTTCGGTGTCCGTCTCTGGCTGGACAGTGTGCCAGTGTGTCAGTCTCCATAAGGCCAGCAATAAGTTGTTCCTTGCTTTTGCCAAAAGTTTGTAAATCCCTTGCTTGGCACATCAATTCCAGAGCCTCTTTAGGTTGTTTGCGATAGGCCTCCATATTCGGAAATGGTATAGAGAAAGAAAAACAAGAGTAGGGAGGGGAAACTGTTTTGTATTTTGTATGTCTTTTTAAATCAGCACTGAGCACTGAGGATGTCTGGCCCTTCACTCTTCCACAGGCATACCTTCCTGTCCCAGGTGACAATACCCAGCATGGGGTAATCAAGTTTTATTTTGGGTTCTGGCTCCAAAAGGAAAGGTGTGAACAAATGTTACTGGACTTAGCATCAGTCAAATCCCTTAACCCATTCAGTGCCAAGCCCCAGTTACTCATGCCGTGGCATGACAAGACCGTAGTAAGCTGTAAACAGTTCTGGATACAATGATGTGAGGTGAATCGAAGAATCCCCGTCTCCCAGTTGATGGAGGGATTGTGTAGGCGCAGCCACGAGAGACCGAGAATAAGTGGAGAAATAGGAGATGGAACAACGTCAAAGCGGAGAGTCTCCACATGTTTGTCGCCAATCTTGAGGTGCAGGGTACAGGTCTCTTGGATGATAGGCCCAGTCTTCAGGGGGCTACCGTCCACGAGCAGGATGGAAATAGGGTGTCTCTTACGATGTGTAGGAATGGAGAGGGACTGTACATACTTTTGATCAATGAAGTTGCCACTTGCTCCGGAGTCAATCAACGCAGAAAGGTTAGTGGAGCCCTTCCTCCACTGCAAAGACACGGAGAGGGATAGGTGAGATGGGGTACTTGACATAGGATCAGAGCGAATGTGCAGGTGTGCTATAAGTAGCTTACCCTTGTTGGAGCGGGGCCGGGCTCTACAGTCCTGGAACGCGTGGCCGTCTTTGCCGCAATAGAGACAAAGTCCTAAGGTACGACGACGCTCTTTTTCTGCTGCGGATAAGGGCCCTCGAACAATCCCAATCTGCATTGGTTCTTCTTGAGGTAGAGACGGCAGGGAAGTTGACGAGGATTTGACCGGTGTCCAGGAGGGAGAGGTGTACAGCCGTTCTTTACTTCTCTCACGGAGTCGGCGATCAATCTGGGTGGCTAGGGTAATAAGTTCTTCCAAGCCTATGGGAATGGTGGTACGAGCAAGTTCATCCTTCATGGCTTCCGAAAGTCCCCAACGGAACTGATCATGAAGGGCTGCCTCATTCCAGGAAGAATCAAGAGCCAAACGCCTGAATTCCGTGATGTAATCTTAAACCTGCCGTTTCCCTTGTTTAAGTGCTCTTAAGGAGGTAGTAGCAGAGGCAGTGGCGACTCTAGAAACAATATATAGGGGGGGCACACAAGATACCACAGTCAAACTGGGGGGGGGGCATTCATATTTTCCAAAAGTAATGTGCTATGGAATTATACTTTTGTTATTGGGCTAAAATAATACTTGATCATTCAACATGGGAAGCCTGAAGCCACAATTGAGTGCGACTAATCCTTGAAATAAATATTATAACACAATAAATAACTTTTCCACTAAATGATTTCAGGGCCTTGAACGTTTTGTCCCCTGAAGTCACTACAACTTCAGGAGGACATTTTATCTCTGGATAAATATAAATTAAATAATTCCTACTGTAAGTTAAGTGCCAGGAAACATATGACCAAACACACACACCAACACAGGCTCTGTCACACCAACACCCAGACACACACATCAGGACAGGCTCTGCCACACCGACAACCAAACACACACACACACCAGGACAGGCTCTGCCACACAGACACCCACACACATCAGGACAGGCTCTGCCACACCCACATCCAAACACACACACCAGGACAGGCTCTGACACACTGACACCCAAACACACACCCTAGGACAGGCTCTGCCACACTGACAACTGAACACACACACCAGGACAGGCTCTGCCACACCAACACCCAAACACACACCAGGACAGGCTCTGCCACACCAACACCTATACACACACCCGAGGACAGGCTCTGCTACACTGATAACCAAAAACACACAAACAGCAGCCCAAGTAAGATCGGTTGCCCTGGCTGCCGATCTTACGTGGGCCGCACCCTCTCTCTCCTCCACATTAAAAAAATAAATAAAAATAATTAAAAAAAAAAAGACGGGATTTAAAGTCGCATTGCGACTTTATTCCAATTTCGGCAGGGGGGCAACAGGGGGGGCAAGGATTAACCTAGAGGGGGCAATTGCCCCCCCTTGCCCCCCTGTAGCGACGCCACTGAGCAGAGGAGGTACGGAAGGGATAATCATAGAGAGCATCCAACGCTTGGCGAAATGATGACCATGAGTCCAGGAGAGGGCTGCGGGAGTGGATGAGATTGTGGGCCCATGCCTGTGGTTCATCAGACAGGAGGGCAATGACAGTATGGACCCGAATGTAATCAGTGGGATAAATTCTGGGTTTAAGTGTAAAAAGAATCTGGCAAGCGATGATAAATGCACGATATTTGGTGCGGTCGCCTGTGAAGCGTTCAGGAAACTCTGAACATAAGATATCTACTTACGCAGATGATATGCTATGTTTCCTCCTAAACCAAATTGATTTGTTCCCTCAATTAGTTAAGGAACTAAAGGACTTTCAAGCTCTCTCCAGTTATAAAATTAATCTCCAAAAATCAGATATAATGGGGCTTAATATTGACATCTCACTCAAAAATCACCCTATTGATTCCTTCTCCTTTAAATGGAAAACAGATAACATTAAATATTTAGGTCTATCTATTTCCCCTAATCTTCCCTATCGGGCCAACATAATTTTTTTCAGATTTCTTAAAGCAATAGCACAGGATCTAAAAAGGTGGTCGTTTCCACACTTATCTTGGTTTGGCAGAATGGGTGTTCTCAAAATGAACATCCTTCCCAGATTATTGTACCCCATTCAGACCCTCCCCATATTTTTGCCTAAAGTTTTCTTTAAAGCATGTCAGCGATTATTCACTGGCTACATATGGGGAGGTAGAACCCCTAGACTTTCTTACTCTCACTTAACGAGACCAAAATCACATGGAGGTATAGGCCTTCCTAGCATTGAGCTCTATTGGACAGCTTCTCATATAGTAG
Source organism: Spea bombifrons (assembly GCF_027358695.1). Lineage (NCBI taxonomy): Eukaryota > Metazoa > Chordata > Amphibia > Anura > Pelobatidae > Spea > Spea bombifrons. The sequence goes on from NC_071091.1 coordinate 43,080,632, forward strand.
AATGGTCTCTATTCTCTAATAAACAATGGGTTCACATAGAGAACTCCTTCTTTAGCCACCATATTGCTACAATACCCTGGGTCTCAGAACAATTCCGGACCCCGCTCGTGCCCTGTTATCCTACCGTTGCCCCCACACTAAAGGTTCTTAAGAGAGTAAGGGCCGCCATGTCCTTTCACACACTAGCCCTCTTCTGCCTATATTGCACAACCCTGCTTTTACTCCAGGTACTACAACCGCACAGGTGTCTGCCATGCTCCCACCTGCTATTACAGTACTCAGGCTACACCATGTTCTGCAAAATTTAGGCCTAAAATCGTTGCGAGATCTCTATCAAATTTGCCCAATACCTAAACATTTAAATTATTTTTATTTACAATTGAAACATTTTGTTTCTGGGTTGCTGAAGGATTCCCGTGTGCTGCGCCCTCTCATATCATTTGAGAAACTCTGACACAGAAAGAGGGACCCCTCATCTTCTGTCTCTCTTATATAACATACACATTTCCAGCAAAACACAAGAACTAGCCTTTAAGTTACTTACCAGGTGGTACAGAATCCCAGCAGAATTACCACGTTTCCTCACAATGTTGGAGATGTGAATTAAACACTGGCACATATATTCATATCTGATTGGACTGTCCCTTGGTACGTACTTTCTGGTCGAAGGTTCCGGCGGTTATTAGGGAGGTATGTGACCCTGAATTTCAGTTAACGCCCCAATTGGTTCTTTTGCAGGCCTCTCCTGTTCCCATTGGGTGATACAAGCATTCCTTTACTTTACATTTCCTTAACGCGGCCAGGGCTGTAATCCCACAATTTTGGAGGACTCAATCTGTCCCCCCGATCCAGGCCTGGCTGCAGAAGTTAAATTTTACATATGATATGGAACACCTTGTCATGATCTCTAAATGGAAGGCACATACACATGATTTGCGGTGGTTCCACTGGAAGGAATTCCTCTTTTCCCCTAAATTCAAGGCCATAGTGGCCTTTGAGGCTCCAGTATTATTATCTTATTGATTTACTAAACAATGCTGTTCCTGTAATTGGATCTTTGCGTGGTCATCTCCTTTTACGGTCAATTTTACACATTTGTTTTTTTACGGCTGTCACCGCTCACTGAGTAGTTTTGGTTTTTTATCATTTATATCCACTTTTCTGTCAGTACATATACTCGGACTGAACACTTGTACCTAATACCGGTTATTTCTAGGTCTTCACTGACCTTTTCATCTCCTGTAAATTTACTTGAATTTACTTGCTGTGCAATTTTGGGCACCTATTCTAAAGAAGGATATCATAGCACTAGAAAGGGTGCAGAGGCGGGCTACAAAATTAATTAAAAGGAATGGAGCACTTTAGTTATGAAGAAAGGTTAACTAATTTAAATCTGTTTAGTTTAGAGAAACGTCACCTCAAAGGGGATATGATAACATTATATAAATATATTCGGGGCCAATACAAACCATTGTGTTTGGAAATCTGTTCATAAACAGGACTATGCGTAGGACACGTGGTCATGCGTTCAGATTGGAAGAAAGCAGATTTAGACTAAAGCAGAGGAAAGGGTTTTTTACAGTAAGGACAATAAGGATGTGGAATTCTCTGCCTGCAGAGGTAGTTTTATCGGAGTCTGTACAGACGTTTAAACTGCAACTGGATGGATACCCGGAAAAACAGAATATTCAGTCATATAATCTTTAATTATGGGGAAACAGCTTATTGATCCAAGGAGAAATCTGACTGCCAAGAATGAATTTTTTTCCCCGGTTAGTGCAAAATTGGAAAGAGCGAAACCGGGGTTTTTTTTGCCTTCTTTTGGATCAACAGCAACAAATTAACAGATATAGGAAAGGCTGAACTTGATGGACGCATGTCTTTTTTCAGCCTATGTAACTATGTGGCTCTGTTTAGAACAGCCCCGGAGGGAAAGAATTGGACAGAGGGGCCACATGAATGTAGTGCGGACGAGGTACCCATGGTCAAGCCTGTTTAAGGGGTTAAGGCATGACTAAGCGGAAATTTTGGCACTGAAAGTGTTAAGTATTGGTGGCACGTGCAGGGCCAGAAGGGAGGGGGTAATTACCCTCCCTGGGGGGTATATAAGGAAGGGTCGTGGCCTATAGGGGCAATCATTTTAAAGAAAATTTTCCCGCCCATCCCTCTCCTAATTTTGGCATTTTGCCGGGTACTCTGGTTTTTAAGCTGGTACGGTGCAGGAGTTAACCATCTAGGTATGGTTACTTGTGGTGCACAGAGGTGTAAGTGCAGGACACTCCAGGGGCATGCGCCCCTGTGAATCGTATGGTCATGTGACTGCCGCGCTAGGGGACGCCAGCAGTTTCAGCAGGGATATAGGTGGTTACGCCCATACGAGCAGGTTACTTATTTGGTTATTAATTTGGTTATTAAGTGGTTATTAAATGGTTACAATTGGTTATGTTTGCTTTCATTTTACAATAAATTATTGATATATATTGTGTCAAATTGGTTGTGTTAATAATATTTGACACTTTGTAACATATTACTAAAGGTTGAGTGTTGCGGTGCTGAAGTTATTTTAAGTCCGCACCACGGACAAATAATTCCATATCTGAAGTTTAATAAAATTTTTGAAATAAAGAAGCGTCTCTTGTTTTATTTGTAAAAGAGGTACCGAAACTGGACGCTACTTCATTCATGTCAATATTAATACGCACCTATACCTTATTTTGTCAAATATACGCTCCTTACCTGTCTTTATTGTGGTTCATACTTCAATAAAGAATACAGAATTGATAAAAAAAAGTCAAAGGGAGCAGGGGACTTGGGAAAGTCGAGATATGTCCCTTAACTAAATGTTTATTCCAGACTTGTAGAGTGGGTAAAATAGTTGGATGTTTAGGAAATGTGGTGTAGATGCATGATTTAGAAAGTATGCAATAACATTGGTAGGATGTGGCAGGTAAAGACATTCTATTTTTACCCATTGTTTAGGGACCGCTGTAGTCCATTCAATGATATGTCTCAAATGTGAGGCAATCCAGTACAGTTCCAGATTTGGAAGGGCCCATCCCACCTTTATGTCTGGGTCTGACCAGGTGTGGGCATGACAATCTAGGGGTCTTGCCAAACCACACTTATATTCAAGTTTACTTGCAGAAGACAAAGTATTAATAAAATCATACAATGGGGCAAAAAAGTATTTAGTCAGCCACCAATTGTGCAAGTTCTCCCACTTACAAAGATGAGAGAGGCCTGTAATTTTCACCATAGGTACACTTCAACAGATCACCTCTGTTAGATATTCTTTGTCTTAAATATCTAAACTTTTCCAGTGACCAAACAGCAATCAAGACCACAGCTTCTAAGTCTTCTAAAGTAGGTATATTCAGTAACAAAGTAATATACCGTATTTGCTCAATTATAAGACAAGGTTTTTTCCAGAGCAAATCCTCTGAAAATTACCCCTCGTCTTATAATCGGCGGCGTCTTATAATCAGACCTCAACTAGGTCTGACCATGAGACTAAGATCCAGATCCCCCGCAGTGATGCAGGGGACCTGGATCCTCCCGTCCCCCGTCTCCACTTACCAGTACTTCTGAGTCTCCAGTGCTTAGTCCGGACAGAGTGTAGAGCTCTACGCGATTCGCGTAGACAACTTCCGCTGCAGCCGGGAGGAGGTGCGGTTAGCAGCGGGGGTTGTCTGCGTCCATCGTTCAGACCTTCCCCGGCTGTCAGAGATCAGAAGTCCCCATGCTTGACAAAGGCCCTGTTTGGCCGAAACGTTGCTTTTGTTTGTTCTCGCCTAATAAAGTGTCCTAGAGACTGGAAGCTGTTTAGAGTGCTGGGATTCCTTTTCTTTGTTTGTATGCTTCAAGAGGGTTTATGCTGTCCGTTTTTTCCTGCTAGCACCCAGCTTCCTGGGAGTTGAGTGCAGAACCATTTTTTCTTTTTTACTCCTTCAAGATCCAGCTGGGTTTCTCTGGAATCCCAGAACCACAACTCATAGTCACTTCCAAAATTGCCATCTTCCTTGACAATCTTCCACAATAATCCAGGGCCATCAAAACCCGATCAGTAAAGCCCTCTCCCTCTGGATCACAGCAGTGCTGCACACCACCACAGCACTCTATATCGGTCATCCAGGTCAACCTCCGTATGAACCAGCCACTCCAGACCGGGGCACCTTTCCCAGGAGATATATTTAAGATCCTACCTGATTATTACCAGCCACACTACCTCCTTTTCCTCAAGAAATCTGGCTGTATATCAGATCTTGGTACAAATACTGGCCATAGAGGTCTCTGTCCTGTAAATCCTGACCCAATGGAGAGTAAAACACAGCATAAAACCCAATCTAAAAATGCAGTTACTCTAAATCTGTGTCCGAGCTCCACAGTCTTTAGAGTCTCTGGTAATTAGGGATTAAAACAGCCTTGGTGTAGAATTAATCTAAATTTGATTAAAGACAGGAGGTGAGTATTTTGCATAACCTTCTTTATTGATTAACTCCAGCAGCAACGGAGTTAACAACAAACAATAAGAAACAACCAATCAGAAACAATTATAGTCTATATCAATCTCAGCAAACTGTAGCTCCTCCTCTTTCTTTGTGGAGATGCCGAACAGGAACAGAACGAGAACGGAACAGGATCCTTCGGAAAGGGAAGGAAAACATCAGGCGAACTGGTAAACAGAGCAGGCATAAATAAAAGAACAATTGCAAACATAATAAAAGGGGAAAACCAGCCCCACAAGAAAGAAACAAGAAATTGCACACGCGAAACACTGACAACAACAAAAACACGACTACAAGGGCAGGGAAGAAAGATGAAAAAAGGGGGGGGGGAATACTCGCCTCCTGTCTTTAATAAAATTTAGATTAATTCTACACCAAGGCTAGATTAATCCCTAATTTTATAGCAAGACAGGAGGCTTCATATTTTGCATTTTTAACGCCCCGAAAGAAGAGAAAAAGCCGCGTGCGCATTGGGACGAAAGTAAATGGTGCGGAACGTGGATTCCCGAGACCAGTCCTCTGCCACCATAACTTCCGACAGGGAACATCCCGGGGAAAATGCAGCCAACGCCGCAGCGCCCCTTACCCCAAAGGAGTCGTCGATGCCAGCGAGACTAAGGATCCACCGGATCCACCTAGCAAAGGTAGGTGAAGAAACCGGTTTAAAAGGGCGAACATAGGATATTAACAAAGGACCAGAAGGTGAGGGGCGAAAAGGACGAGAAACGGAAAGATAGGACTGAACGCAGTTAGCAACACAAAGATGCGGTCGATCCGGGAAATAAGGATAAGAGACGGAGAAAGAATGAGACTTAGTCCGCTGCCTGACAGAAACCAAGACGCCCTCCGGGGAAAAGGAAAAAGAGTTCACGTCAAACGCACGGACGCCCATCACCCATCTGAAAGACACAAGGCATAGGAGAAGCGCCGTTTTAGCAGAGAGCTGCCGGAAGGACAGACGGTCATTATCCGGCCAACCCTCCAGAAAGTCGAGAACTCGAGTAGACGCCCCAAAAGGCGGTGTAACGAGCCGAAGGGCGATGCGAAGCGCGAATGCCGCAGAGGAGATGGCAAACCGATGGGTCCTTGCCGACCCCAAGACCATGCAACGGAACATGAGCCGCAGAGATGGCTGAGCGAAACAGGTTGACGGGCAAAGAAATTCAACACCACAACTAGAGGTGCCGTAAAGGGATCGTGGCGTTGCGCCACACAACAGCAACACCAAACACCCCAAGCCTGGAGATAAGACCTCCTGGTGCCAGGAGCCCAGGATCCCCAGAGTAGGTCTTGAGCTGTTGCAGATAAGCCTGACTCCAGGAACCTCTGAAACAGTCCAGGCCACGAGAAGCAATCGGTCCTGGAGAACGAGGGTTATGAGGGTTCCCCTCGGGATCCAGAAGCAGGTCCCATGACCTGGGAAGAATCAGAGGATCCTCGCATGACATCTCCAACAACAGGGGAAACCAAGGTAAAGACCGCCAAAGCGGAGTCACCAACACAATCGTCACCCCCTGCCTGCCGAGGGTGTGGAGAGTCCTGAGGATCATGGCAAAGGGAGGAAAAGCGTAGGCTCCCTGGGGAGGCCAAGTCTGCAGAAACGCGTCCACTGCTAGGGAGAGGGGATCCAGCAGCCAGCTGAAGAATGCGTCGGTCTGCCTGTTGGCCTGGGACGCGAAGAGGTCTAAGTGGAGAGGACCGCGAGAGAGATGAAGGGAGAGAAACACCATGAGAAGGAGACGCCAGTCGCTCGCATCCCTCCAGTGGCGAGAGAACCAATCCTCCACCTGATTGTCCTTGCCAGGAAGGTACTCCGCCCGTATGGACAGATGGTTGTCCAGGCAGTATTGGTAAAGGTTCTTGGTAAGCTCCGTAAGGAGACCTGGGGCCCCCAAGGTGGTTGATATAATGCACCGTGGACACGTTGTCCATGCGAAGGACAAGGGAACAGTGGAAAACGTTGTTCGTGAAGCTTTGCACCGCGAAAGTCCCGGTCATCAACTCCAGGCAATTGATGTGTAAATCGCGCTCCTCCTGTTTTATAATAGTAATACATACAATATAACAATATGAGAATATTGTGCAGTAGGTGTGTACTTAAATCCTGTTCACCTCTGGCCTTAAACAGAGTGAGAAAAGACCCACAATTCCCCAGACAAGGCTCAAGACTGATGTGATCGCTGCAGGGGGGTCGCAGGGAGGAGAGTGAGTAACCACTCTTAGACATATTTATCTTGAGGTGGTGAGAGGCCAGGAAGAGATGCCAGATAGGCAGCTGCTGATCTGAGAGAGGACAGATGCAAAGAGATTTGGGGTAGAGGACCCAGGACAGAACCTTGAGGTAATGCAACAGACAGAGGCATTGAAGAGGAGGAGTCGCCAGCAAAAGACACAGAGAAGGATCTGTTGGAAAGATACGAGTTAATCCAGGAGAGAGCAGTGTCACAGAGACCAAGGGAGCTGAGAGTCTGTAGGAGTAGGGAGTGGTTGACTGTGTCAAAAGCAGCAGAGTGGTCACGTAAGATTAGGATAGAGTAGTGGTCATTGTTTCTAGCAGATAGAAGGTCGTTTGTGACCTTGGTGAGAGCAGTTTCAGTTGAGTGCTGTGGGTGGAAACCAGATTGCAGGGGGTCGAGCAGGGAGTTTGAGGACAGAAAGTGGGTTAGACGGTTTAGATGTTATTGGAAGTAGTGATATGGGGCGGTAGTTAGCAGGGGAATTTGGATCAAGGCAGGGCTTCTTGAGGATAGAAATGACCTGTGCATGTTTGAATGGGGATGGGAATATACCAGTGGAGAGTGAGGAGTTGAAGATGTGAGTGAGGGCAGGAGTAAGGCCAGAGGAGAGTGATGGAATTAGGTATGACGGGATGGGGTCAAGAGGGCATGTAGTAAGGTGTGAGGAAGACAGTAGAGCGTGAACTTTGTCCACTGTGGTTGGGTGGAAGAAGCGGAGAGAGGCAGAGAGGTTAGTCGCGGAAGGAGGAGGAACGTGGTGACCATGCAGTAGAATGCGGATGGATTGTGTTTTATTTTGGGCGGTAAAGGCAGATAAGGGAGGTGGTGTGGGTGGGGTGAGGAGAGAGTGGAAGCTGGAGAAAAGTAATTTGGGGTTGGAGGAAAGAGATGAAATGAGAGTAGAAAAGTATCTTTGTTTAGCTGGCTGAAGGGCAGATGTGTAAGCATGGAGGATGAACTTGTAGTGGTTGCAGTCAGCTTTGAGCGAGATCTCCTCTAGACACACTCAGCAGTGCGGGAGCATTTTTGTAAATAGCGCGTCTGCTTTGAGTGCCAGGGCTAAAGCTGATGACGTGGAGCTTTGCGAAGATAGAGTGTTGTTATAGTGTGCTGTGACAAGGTCGGGGCAGGTTATAGTAGAAGTCTGGGAAATGCCAAGTTGAATTAGATTAGAAAATTGGAGAGAATCAACATCACGCAGATTTCTACAGGTGCGGGGGCGAGGAGGAGGGGAAGTAGGTTTAGGTGTTAGTGTAAGATTGTAGGTGAGGAGATGGTGATCGGAAATGGGGAAGGGGCGGACAGGTGAACTCTGATATGGAGCAGAGATTAGAAAATACTAGGTCAATACAGTGTCCATCATGGTGAGAAGAGGATAGAGATGATCGTAGGAGACCAAAGGAGGATGTGAGAGAAAGAAGTTTAGAGGCAGCAGGGGAGGGTGGGTTATCGATGGGGATATTGAAATCACTGAGGATTATGGTTGAGATGTTCGGAGAGAGAAAGTGGGACAGCCAGGCAGAAAAGTTATCCAGGAACTATGAGGTAGGTCCAGGAGGGCGATAAATGACTGCCACTCTGAGAGAGGGAGAGGGGAAAACAGGTATATGGAGTGAACTTCAATGGAGGAGAATGACAGAGAGGGGAGGGGAGGCAGGTGATGAAAGGAGCAGGAGGGGACAGCAGTATTCCAACTATATACTTTTATGGGGTATTTAGAATTAAGGGGGTTACTAAGCAGGCCCAAATGAGACATAGAAAAAATTAGAGTTGCAATCCCATCATACCTAATGTAAAAATTAAACGGCTATGTTCCCTATAAGTGCTGGGAAAGTATGGAAATTCTATATAAATTAGGTATTTCTGAAATCAAGACACCTGAGTTGATATATTTAGAGGGGATTTTCCTTCACGTTACCTAATTTTGTAAGGATTCAAAGTTGAAAATATATTAAAAAAATAGGGTTTTTTCTCATTTTCGCTAGTTTTTACTAAATTTCTCTTCCTAAATTTTGAGCTAATTATCTAAGAAAGCCCTCTCTCAATCAATATATAGTACACAATATGGGCACACTTTTCGCAGGAAAGGTGAATAATGGCTGAACCGACATACTGTAAAAATGCCAAAAAAACATCCTAAATGCTTATCGAGCCCAAATAAAACCCAACTGAGCTGAATGAAATTTAATTGAACAGCCATCGTCCAGATAAAAAAGGAGCATTTATCAGCATATATTCTGCACAATGCGTGTATCATATATCGTATACATAATTATATAACAATATAATGGACGACATGGCGGGGAGGAGGAAGACTAAATGAAGTTTTCTTTTCCTTTTGGAAATGTTAATGCCTGCATTTGTGTGAATCTGCATACGCTAAAATATTCCCACTTAAGCTTGCTTTATGTTTTAAACAGGAGGATAAGGAGATACTTAACTCCCAAATTCACTGATTAATGGAAGTATTAGCTGATGTTCTTTGGAGATTCCATTTTTCCTTTTTTTCCCCCAAGGTGGTTTTTGCTAAAATTTGTTTTTGTGCAAGCTGAAAAATTAAGCTTAATGGGGTGGGCGTGGTTTGCGCGCAAAGGGAATGCATGCTTAGATTCAGAGCTCCGAGGAATTTTTGCCTTTACGTTATTTTTTGGGTGTCCTATTTTCAAGATGTGCAAACATTCTAAAACCCCATCTTCTACCAAACCTCCCGGTGCAATGGAAAACTTCCCAGCACTTCTGTTCGCAAATTTTTTAAACATGTTGCAGATACTGACCAGAGAGAAGTTGTCACGTTTCACCATGCGCTAGCTGGACTTGTTCAAACTTTGTTATTCATTTCACGTTTCCAGCCACTAGTGGCCGCCCTTGCCATTCAGAACCTCTCAGACTAATTATCAGGTCCAGCTGCAGTGGCTTACCTGATCAAGTCAGCCTTTATAAACCTGCCCAGCCCTGCAGTCTGGGCCTTGACATTAATGTTTGAGGACTACCTGTTTGGTACCTGCCTTGCTCCAGTACCTGCCTTGCTCCAGTACCTGCCTTGCTCCAGTACCTGCCTTGCTCCAGTACCTGCCTTGCTCCAGTACCTGCCTTGCTCCAGTACCTGCCTTGCTCCAGTACCTGCCTTGCTCCAGTACCTGCCTTGCTCCAGTACCTGCCTTGCTCCAGTACCTGCCTTGCTCCAGTACCTGCCTTGCTCCAGTACCTGCCGTGCGCCCCGCAAGTGGGCTTATCTGCCGTGCGCCCCGCAAGTGGGCTTATCTGCCGTGCGCCCCGCAAGTGGGCTTATCTGCCGTGCGCCCCGCAAGTGGGCTTATCTGCCGTGCGCCCCGCAAGTGGGCTTATCTGCCGTGCGCCCCGCAAGTGGGCTTATCTGCCGTGCGCCCCGCAAGTGGGCTTATCTGCCGTGCGCCCCGCAAGTGGGCTTATCTGCCGTGCGCCCCGCAAGTGGGCTTATCTGCCGTGCGCCCCGCAAGTGGGCTTATCTGCCGTGCGCCCCGCAAGTGGGCTTATCTGCCGTGCGCCCCGCAAGTGGGCTTATCTGCCGTGCGCCCCGCAAGTGGGCTTATCTGCCGTGCGCCCAGCAAGTGGGCTTATCTGCCGTGCGCCCAGCAAGTGGTCTTATCTGCCGTGCGCCCCGCAAGAGGGCTTATCTGCCGTGCGCCCCGCAAGAGGGCTTATCTGCCGTGCGCCCCGCAAGAGGGCTTATCTGCCGTGCGCCCCGCAAGAGGGCTTATCTGCCGTGCGCCCCGCAAGAGGGCTTATCTGCCGTGCGCCCCGCAAGAGGGCTTATCTGCCGTGTGCCCCGCAAGAGGGCTTCCTGCCAAGTAACTTCCATTGCATATATATTGTTGTACCATCGTATTCAATACAACTCTTAATCCTGATCTGTTGTCTGTGGGTTATTCCTGCGCCTGTCTGTAACAACCCCAGACCATAATGCATCGTGGGGTACAGACAGAGCCCCTCGTATCCCCTGCACCTGGCCTCCTTATCAACCTGTGTTCTCATCTCGTGACAGAAGTGCCTTCCAAGATGGCGTCGGCTCCTTCCAGCCCGTGAAGCGTCCGCTCTGGCTCGTCTTCCATCGCGGATTCATATGTTCCACCTCCCTCACAACCTACCTTGATAGGATGTGGTCAAGGATCTCCCCACGAAAGCTGAGATTCTGTTTCACACTGCGCTCTCCGGCATCCAGGATGACCTGCAGGATATCAAAGAGGACCTGCATCAGCTGGGGGACCACGATGGACGGCCTCTAAAACTCCACGATGGACGGCCTCTAAAACTCCAACGCTCTGCATAAGGATACAATTATCCAGCTCTACAGGCAGATGGAAGACCTTGATAATAGAGGTCGACGTTCCAACCTCCGGGTCCGTGGACTCCCCGAAACGATCCCCAATGCAGACATAGTCTCCACGCTGACAGCCCTATTTAATGGGATTTTGGAAAGACCGGCAGACTTCCCTATTATTTTGGACCGTGCTCACCGAGCCCTGAGACCCCGAGGCCCCAACACGCAGCCTCCCCGGAAACCATTTGCTGCTTTCAGGACTATCGCGCTAAGGAACAAATTCTACAGAAATGTAGATTCAAGGCTTCCATTCTCTATGTGGGGCATGATATCAGCATTTTTCAAGACCTTTCCCCCATCACGCTACAGAACCAGAGGCGTCTGCGCCCACTGACCGTGGCATTAAGAGAGGCGGCAATTCCTTACCAGTGGGGGTTCTCTTTTTTCCTGATTGCAAGGTGGTGCTTTGTCAGCCGGCAGACTTACCTGATTTCCTGGACACTTTGGGACTCCCTCCACTGAAGATCCCGGACTGGACATCCATGCTACTCTTCGCTCCCAAACCATCCTACCGAGCGGTTGAAAGGTCTTCACTACCGCAACGTCGTCCTCATCACCAACGAGCCACCAGGAACAGAGACGAAGAGAATTGATCGCTCCACTCTTCGCCTGCGGACTTTCAACCGCTTATGCATCTGAGAGAGACATCCTCCATAACAAGACCTTTTTATGTTTTTCTTATTGGCCGCTTCCTCTATGCCTGGGTCCTGAAGATTTGGCCCTCTGGTATAGTATATACAGTGCCATCTCTTTCCTTTTCTATTTCCTTTTATTTAATAACCACTATGTTGTCTCTCTCTTCCGACATGTATATTTGCTATTCTTTTATTGTATGGTTCTTATGTTATCATTTTTACATGGTGCTCTCCACCCCTCCTAGAGCTTGCCATCCAGGGGTCTCCGGGTCTCTGGCTTTTGGCGGTTGTCCAGTCCTTTGGACATGGAGCTCTCTGGTTGATGCCTTGGCATCTTGTTCTTATTGCTGTAATAGGAGTATATTTTGTTTTTTTGTTTTCTGTTTGGTTTCATGTTTATTTGAATAAGTTTGCTCACATCTCCATTGTATTTTGTCAAGCCTTGCCGTCACTCCTTCCAAGTTCTGCCAGTCATCCCCAAAATGGCTCTTGACTCTGTCAAATTAATCTCCCTAAATGTTAGGGGTTTAAACAAACCCGAGCAGAGGTCTAAAGTATTCGCTGAACTCCAAAGCACTAAAGTGCAAATAGCCTTCCTTCAGGAAACACATTTTCGGGCTACTAAAGAACCCAAGCATCCCAATAAGAAATTCATGACATCCTTCACCTCCAGCAACCCAGAGGCCAAGACTAAGGGCGTAGCCATCCTCCTGCATAAACGCTTACCTTTTCATACCCTGGACAGCTGGCAGGACATGGAGGGCAGGTGTATTTTTGTCAAATGGTTCCTGGGCCCTCATAAAATTATATTAGCAGACATATATGCCCCTAACCGTCACCAATCTCGATTTCTCACTACTGTCCTAAATAAATTAATGGACTTTCAGGACGGCATTACCATACTTGGGGGCGACTTTAACATGACCCTTAACCCTTCCCTTGATAATTCGGCTGGCACTTCCCATGTCCCCTTTACTCAGATAAATCGAGTGAAACGACTCTTACATGTGGCCCAACTCATCGATGCTTGGAGAACACAACACCCTACTGAAAAAGACTATACATACTATTCCCCTGCTACACCTGTATCGACTCCTTTTTCCTCTCTCATCAGCATCTCCCCTTCCTACGTTTGTCCTCTATTGGTCCGAGTATTCTCAGTGACCATGCCCCGGTATTCATGCCTCACCCACAAACAGACTGTGGATGTGGCGTCTGAATGAAAGTGTTCTATCTGACCCCACGCTTTCCTCGGAGGTGGCAGATCTTCTGAAAAGCTATTTTCGGGAGAATCTCACACCTGAAGTTACTCTTCCCACGGTGGGAAGCACACAAAACTGTTGTTAGGGGCAAATTTATACAAATAGGCTCATGCCTTAAACAACTTGCCCTTGCAACAACGCTTGACCTGATAAAATGCATATCGGAATTAGAACACCTACAGAAACGTACTAGGGACACAGCCACATTGATGCAATTAAATGCTCTACGTTCCGTCTAGCTACACTCATTAATAGCCACCTTAAGCGCCAATTCCTCCTTACTAAAAAGCACTTCTTTGAGTGTGGTGACAAACCTGGCAAATTGTTAGCCAGGGCCCTCCAAGCCCAAAGGGCCACCCAATTTATTTTACTCTCTTCAACATTTGTGCTGCAGCCTCCTGCAGTTCTAACTCCACTTTTATAAGCCATTATAGGCTAAATTTAAGACGTTCGGAAGAAACTGCCTTTGGACGGTCTGTTCTGAATGTCGTTCAGCCGGAAGACCCTCCCTCATAGGTAATCTTCTAGCTACTTCCCCTCTTGTGCTGCCAGTTAGGACGTAAGGGAATCGTTAATTTCTAATGATAATTTGTTTTCCCTTAGTCCTAACGGCAGCACACTAATATCCCTCCCTCTTATATTTTTTTTTATTATTCTTGTTATAGCACACTGTGGTTAGGGGTGGAGTTCCCTTTTATAGGGGGTAATGGGGGTTAATTGCTTATTTAATTGTGTAAATCATTAATTTTCCACCTGTCCTAATTGTTCACAGGGGCAGTAATACCCCCTCTTGTGCTGCCGTTAGGACTAAGGGAAAACAAATTATCGTTAGAAATTAACGATTCTTCTGATATACTCCATTGACTACAATCCTCTGTTGTCAGTCACTGTCAGGATGTGGGGATCGGTGCACAAATGCATTAAAATTAACTTTTTTTCTCTCTAACCAAAACGACTTACATAAATGTATTATTTCTTTCACAGGATCTCTATTATCAGTCCTATTCGCAAGTTGGTGTTATGTTTGCTTCCATTCCAAATTTTAATGATTTTTACATCGAACTTGATGGCAATAACATGGGAGTGGAATGTTTACGGCTTTTAAATGAAATAATTGCTGACTTTGATGAGGTAAGACTTTCTTACATTATTCTCTTATATTTTAGTTAAAACATAACAACCAAGAGTATCAGTTTTAATTTCAAACATTTTATGATAATCAGAAAATATTGTTGCAGTAACAGAACTAATAAAATTGCTTCTTAACCTTCATAAATATCTTTTTATGACCCTGTTATGACATAATGCTTTCGTTTCACAAAGTTGAATGGCCAATGTAAGAAATTATTTCCATGCTTTCCTATACATATACACAGTTTAGACCTGAATGCAACCTGAGTGCTAGGAACATGTGTTTTGAAGCATGTAAAGTACATGTTACAATATCTTCTGATGTATGTTTAAGTTCATTCTGGCTGTCCCTGATTTTAGAGATATATGAGGTGGCCCGTCTAGCTCTCAAAGCTCTGGACAAGAGCTTACCAGGTTTGTTTCCTAGTTTGTAAAAATGTTTCTGGGTCAATAAGAAGTTTCTCTTCAGTCGAGCGTTAGGGTCTTCAATTAGCTGAGTGTTTCAGTTCATAATGTGAGTTTATGTGAGTGTTCCACTCTAGCTATTTGCTGCAAACTGTTTAATATTTCAGCATTATCCTGAAAATAATTATCTAAATGAGAAGACAGACCCAACTGATGGATAGGGGCATGATTACTCCAAGAAGCTATACTGATTTCTGTCCTATACAGTAGGTGTAAGTGGAAATGTGAGATAAAAAAGTTGTCAATTCTAGTATAGCGTTTATGAACTGGGGAAAAGAAGGAGTAATCCCCCGTTGTAGGGTATTCTACCCACCAGGCATTCGCAAGTTGAGTGTTAAGTTAAGAGTTAAGTAAGGGATATGAGAGGTACCAGTGGAGCAGTCTAATTTGGGGTCCATGGCTGTGACGGAATCCTCCATCACTGGAGCCACTGGAAAAGCCTGACAGCCAGCCTCCCTCTATTGACTATGGGCCCTGACTTTGTAGACTTCTGTGGCTATCCCCAGCAGGATATCATCTCATAATTTGCTGAGGGGATTATCCCTGGCAGACAGCCAGGATCTGTAACCAGGGAGTGGCCTCCATTGTTTTACTTTAATATCACACCCCCTTCCCCCTAGTTCCACCACGACATTTACCCTGGCCAAACCTTGGAACTGATTTCGGCCAGTAATAGATAGTGGAGATTGGGACCCCATTGTATTGTTAATCTCTTTACTGACCCTGTTGTCTCTGGGAGGCAGATTAAGGGGGCGGTTTGTATCCCAATATCTTGTTTTATGTTATGTGGTTTTTGCTGGCTATATCCAGCCCTGTGTGTGAAAAATAAAGCCGTCTTCGTTTTGGCTATACCTGTCGGGATCCCCAGCCGAGACCATGACAGAGTTACTCACCCAAGTACCTGCTAGCCGCGGGTACCGGGTCCTATGACACTGCTTCGGCTCCCTCTTCATCTTCTGGCCATATGGCCAGCTCTGAGCGCGCGTGTTCTCTCTATCCATCCCCAAATGGAGGCGAGGGAGAACGTGTGTGTCTATGACATCACGCACAGGGGCGGAGCACCCCCTGGCGGCAGATTTAAAAACTGGCAGTGAGTACTACTCAGTACTCCATTACTGTGCCTAATAGAGCTTTTCCTTGTGTTGCTATTGATTCCTATTATTGACCCCGGATTATCCTTTGACTACGCTGCCTTCTGTAACCATGACCTTGGCTATTGTTGATCGGACTACGCTGCCTTGTGTGACCCTGAACTCGGCTATTGTATTTTGGACTACACTGCCTCCGGTGTCCCAGACCCTGGCTACGTTATTGGATTTCGCTGTATTTAGTGAATAAGACCCTGCCTTCACCTTCTGCTAGCCGGAGCTAAGAAGTTCCCAGGTATGCATACGAATGGTCCAAAATGATTCCTAAAATTCACATATTGCCTATATATATATATATATATATATATATATATATATATATATATATATATTAGTAAGAACTTATACCATAACTTTTACAGAAAAGGAGTATAAAAACTCATGGTTAGAAGGGAAAGCTCTCTTTTCTTCTCTCTCTCTTCCATCTTTTGAAGAATACAGAGCCTACAGCACCTACAACCAACATCTGTCTTCAATTAGTGCTGTATGTAAACTGCTTTGTTATAACAAATAAACCTATTCAATTTAACCCCTTCAATCCCAGGGGTTTTTGGTACCTCAAAGCCTGGAGCAATTTTGCCATTTCTGCGCTATGTCGGTTCAGAGATGATTCTCTTTTCCTGTGAATGGTGTACCCATGTAAACTATATATTGTTTTTTCAAGGAGAGATAGAGCTTTCTTTTGATACCATAGTTGGATGATTAGCTGAAAATTTAGAATGAGAAATTTAGTAAAAACTTTTTTAATTTTCCCTCTGAATCCTCACAAAATTAGGTAAAGTAATGGAAAATCCCCTCCAAGTTTATCAATTCAAGTGTCCTGATTTCAGAAATACCTAATTTATATAGATTTTCCATACTTTCCCAGCACCAGGGAGCATACTATAAGGTGTAAATTTTTTGTATAATTTTTATGCCTATGGCTTAACGGGTTTGGGGGTTGTGAACGGGGGCAGGAGGGTTATACTGGCTAGATGTTATGCAAGGGCAATGGGATGTAAGGTTTTTTTTAATTTTTTTTTGTATTATCTTTTTTATATTTTTTTATTTTTTTTTATTTTATTTTTTTTGTTATTTATTTGCATTTTTTATATTTTTTTTTACACACAAATGGTTGGAGGTCCTTTTTAGGGACCTCCTGAACATGCCAGGGGATATCTTGTCCTCCCATGAACTTCCGGGTTACATCAGCAGTGACGCAACCCGGAACGGAATGCCCGATCGCGCAGTTTGAAACGTAACAGCTTTCCGGCTTTCATGCCGGGAGCTGTTACAGCAGATCGGACAGCAGAAAGCCGGCGATGCCGGCTTCTGCTGTCAGTGGGGAATCCAGGGTGTCAAACTGCCTGATCTCCCGTGCAGTGGCATGGATGTGTCCCTGACGCTGCACGAAGGGCTAGACGTACCGGTACGTCCATAGGGGCTTTTTTACTAGGTGTTTTTTGGACGTCCCGGTACGTCCATAGGGGATTGAAGGGGTTAAGAAGACTTGGAAGCTGTGGTATTGATTGTTCTTTGGTCACAGATACGTTTAGATATTTAAGACAAACAAATATCAAACAGTCCATTAAGTTAAAGGGACAATCATGCCATTGTATGCACTTAAATACATATGATAGCTGAGAGGTCCCTTTATATGCCTTTGCAAATGCATGGGATATTCTCCAGAATTTCCACATATGCTTATTTCCTTTTTTACAACTTCTCTGCTAGATGTGATGCAGGACTTTGCACATTTAGTGACATGTCGTATACTTACAGCTTCAGCGCTTGTTCAGCAAGGGTTGAGGGGGTCTTCTCAGTAAGTGGTTCCATTGATTTCCAATCTGCAGCCATTCTGTGGCAAGAACTGTTGGATGACAGATGATGCAGGGTGCTGCTGCAGATTTCACTGAAAGGGAAGTAATTATTTTTCAGGTTTAACCCCTTAATGACAAAGCCTGTACATGTACGGGCTTGCAGTGCAATGTGAGAACAGCAAAGCCCGTACATGTACGGGCTGCTGTTAAACAGCTGCATTTAAATTATGTTTTATTGAAATAAATTATTTAGAACTATAAAAATATTGTATATCACAGTGTATATAATTACTATTACCGTATTTGCTCGATTATAAGACGAGGTTTTTTTAAGAGCAAATGCTCTGAAAAATACCCCTTGTCTTCTAATCGGGGTTGTCTTCTAATCAGACCTCAAATAGAGGTCTGATTATGAGACTAAGATCCAGATCCCTCGCACCGCTGCAGGGGACCTGGATCCTCCTGTCTCCCCCTTCCCATTTAACACCCCACCACACACACTTACCGGTGCTTCCTGCTGTATTGCCAGGGCAGCGGGTTGACGTCTACGCGATCCGCGTAGACAACGTCCGCTGCAGCCGGAAGGAGGTGTGGCTAGCAGCGGGGGTTGTCTGCGTCCGTCGCACATACCTTCCCCGACTGTCAGAGATCAGAGTTCCCCGCACCGGTGCCGCACCGGTGCCGCACCGGTGCAGGGAACTCTGATCTCTGACAGCCGGGGAAGGTATACGCGATGGACACAAACAAACCCCCGCTGCCAACTCCACCTCCTTCCGGCTGCAGCGGAAGGAGACGTCAACCCGCTGCCCCGGCAATACAGCAGGAAATTGGAAGCACCGGTAAGTGTGTGTGTGTTTGTTAAATGGGGGCATAGGGCATTTCTGGAATGCCTTATACCCCTATATGCCACTCTGGCACTTAGGGGGTTAAAAGGCATATTATGGGGCAGAGTGGCATATAGGGAGGTATAGGGCATTTCAGGAGGCAGAGTAGAGTTAAGGGGGCATTTAATAGAGCACTCTGCCTCCTGAAATGCCTTATACCTCCCTATATGCCACTCTTCCCCATAATATGCCTTTTAACCCCCTAAGTGCCAGAGTGGCATATAGGGGTATAAGGCATTTCTGGAGGCAGAGTGCTCTATACAATGCCTTTTAACTCCCTTAATGCCACTCTGCCTCCTGGAATGCCTTATACCTCCCTATATGCCACTCTGCCTCATAATATGCATTTTACCCCCTAAATGCCAGAATGGGATATAGGGGTATAAGGCATTTCTGGAGGCAGAGTGGCACATAGGGGGTCAAAAGGGATATCATGGGCCACAGTGCCATATTGGTGTGGCAAGCCTGGGGGCAGATGTGCGTAACTGGGGGACAGGTTGGAAAATACAAGGAAATAAAAACAAAAAAAAAATATTTTTCTCAATCATAGCTTTTATTAAAAAAAATAGTTTACATGAATTAACATTTACTGGTAAAACTTTTTCCCTTTAGGGTCGTCTTATATTCAGGCTTTTTCTTTTTTTCCTAAGTTAATATTCAGATTTTGGGGGGTCGTCTTATAATCAGGGTCATCTTATAATCGAGCAAATACGGTAATATACGAAAAGTGTATCACACACGTTCATTCCTCCTCTACTCCCTCTGTCTTTCTGGCTCTAGATGCCGAGAAGGCATTTGATAGAGTAAGCTGGAATTTTCTGAGTGCCACCTTGGACGCTGTTGGGATCACTGGCCTTTTCAAAAAAAGCACAATGGCCCTATATACTAAACCAAGCGCTAAGGTGACAGGACCCTCTCTTAATTCTACCATTTTTTATATTAACAACGGCACCCGACAGGGTTGCCCGCTGGCTCCTTTACTTTATGCTTTATCAATCGAGCCTTTAGCTATACTGATTAGAGCAACACATGAAATTAAAGGGATTAAATTTAAGGAGCAGTCTTCTAAAATAACTCTATATGCAGACTATATTATTCTCACTTTGACTGATCTGGAGGTATCTGTCCCTGCAGTCCCGTCGGCTGTTCAAGAGTGTAGTACTCCGATTAAAAAATAAACCTTCCTAAGACACAGGTAATGACCGCTTATCTTTCTCCTCGGCAAAAGCTTTTCATTTCTGACCGTTATCATTTTGACTATTCAAATGATTGGGAGAACTGCCATGGAATCAGACCCCATTGTATTGTTAATCTCTTTACTGACCCTGTTGTCTCTGGGAGGCAGATTAAGGGGGCGGTTTGTATCCCAATATCTTGTTTTATGTTATGTGGTTTTTGCTGGCTATATCCAGCCCTGTGTGTGAAAAATAAAGCCGTCTTCGTTTTGGCTATACCTGTCGGGATCCCCAGCCGAGACCATGACAGAGTTACTCACCCAAGTACCTGCTAGCCGCGGGTACCGGGTCCTATGACACTGCTTCGGCTCCCTCTTCATCTTCTGGCCATATGGCCAGCTCTGAGCGCGCGTGTTCTCTCTATCCATCCCCAAATGGAGGCGAGGGAGAACGTGTGTGTCTATGACATCACGCACAGGGGCGGAGCACCCCCTGGCGGCAGATTTAAAAACTGGCAGTGAGTACTACTCAGTACTCCATTACTGTGCCTAATAGAGCTTTTCCTTGTGTTGCTATTGATTCCTATTATTGACCCCGGATTATCCTTTGACTACGCTGCCTTCTGTAACCATGACCTTGGCTATTGTTGATCGGACTACGCTGCCTTGTGTGACCCTGAACTCGGCTATTGTATTTTGGACTACACTGCCTCCGGTGTCCCAGACCCTGGCTACGTTATTGGATTTCGCTGTATTTAGTGAATAAGACCCTGCCTTCACCTTCTGCTAGCCGGAGCTAAGAAGTTCCCAGGTATGCATACGAATGGTCCAAAATGATTCCTAAAATTCACATATTGCCTATATATATATATATATATATATATATATATATATATATATATATATATATATATATATATATATATATATATATATATATATTAGTAAGAACTTATACCATAACTTTTACAGAAAAGGAGTATAAAAACTCATGGTTAGAAGGGAAAGCTCTCTTTTCTTCTCTCTCTCTTCCATCTTTTGAAGAATACAGAGCCTACAGCACCTACAACCAACATCTGTCTTCAATTAGTGCTGTATGTAAACTGCTTTGTTATAACAAATAAACCTATTCAATTTAACCCCTTCAATCCCAGGGGTTTTTGGTACCTCAAAGCCTGGAGCAATTTTGCCATTTCTGCGCTATGTCGGTTCAGAGATGATTCTCTTTTCCTGTGAATGGTGTACCCATGTAAACTATATATTGTTTTTTCAAGGAGAGATAGAGCTTTCTTTTGATACCATAGTTGGATGATTAGCTGAAAATTTAGAATGAGAAATTTAGTAAAAACTTTTTTAATTTTCCCTCTGAATCCTCACAAAATTAGGTAAAGTAATGGAAAATCCCCTCCAAGTTTATCAATTCAAGTGTCCTGATTTCAGAAATACCTAATTTATATAGATTTTCCATACTTTCCCAGCACCAGGGAGCATACTATAAGGTGTAAATTTTTTGTATAATTTTTATGCCTATGGCTTAACGGGTTTGGGGGTTGTGAACGGGGGCAGGAGGGTTATACTGGCTAGATGTTATGCAAGGGCAATGGGATGTAAGGTTTTTTTTAATTTTTTTTTGTATTATCTTTTTTATATTTTTTTATTTTTTTTTATTTTATTTTTTTTGTTATTTATTTGCATTTTTTATATTTTTTTTTACACACAAATGGTTGGAGGTCCTTTTTAGGGACCTCCTGAACATGCCAGGGGATATCTTGTCCTCCCATGAACTTCCGGGTTACATCAGCAGTGACGCAACCCGGAACGGAATGCCCGATCGCGCAGTTTGAAACGTAACAGCTTTCCGGCTTTCATGCCGGGAGCTGTTACAGCAGATCGGACAGCAGAAAGCCGGCGATGCCGGCTTCTGCTGTCAGTGGGGAATCCAGGGTGTCAAACTGCCTGATCTCCCGTGCAGTGGCATGGATGTGTCCCTGACGCTGCACGAAGGGCTAGACGTACCGGTACGTCCATAGGGGCTTTTTTACTAGGTGTTTTTTGGACGTCCCGGTACGTCCATAGGGGATTGAAGGGGTTAAGAAGACTTGGAAGCTGTGGTATTGATTGTTCTTTGGTCACAGATACGTTTAGATATTTAAGACAAACAAATATCAAACAGTCCATTAAGTTAAAGGGACAATCATGCCATTGTATGCACTTAAATACATATGATAGCTGAGAGGTCCCTTTATATGCCTTTGCAAATGCATGGGATATTCTCCAGAATTTCCACATATGCTTATTTCCTTTTTTACAACTTCTCTGCTAGATGTGATGCAGGACTTTGCACATTTAGTGACATGTCGTATACTTACAGCTTCAGCGCTTGTTCAGCAAGGGTTGAGGGGGTCTTCTCAGTAAGTGGTTCCATTGATTTCCAATCTGCAGCCATTCTGTGGCAAGAACTGTTGGATGACAGATGATGCAGGGTGCTGCTGCAGATTTCACTGAAAGGGAAGTAATTATTTTTCAGGTTTAACCCCTTAATGACAAAGCCTGTACATGTACGGGCTTGCAGTGCAATGTGAGAACAGCAAAGCCCGTACATGTACGGGCTGCTGTTAAACAGCTGCATTTAAATTATGTTTTATTGAAATAAATTATTTAGAACTATAAAAATATTGTATATCACAGTGTATATAATTACTATTACCGTATTTGCTCGATTATAAGACGAGGTTTTTTTAAGAGCAAATGCTCTGAAAAATACCCCTTGTCTTCTAATCGGGGTTGTCTTCTAATCAGACCTCAAATAGAGGTCTGATTATGAGACTAAGATCCAGATCCCTCGCACCGCTGCAGGGGACCTGGATCCTCCTGTCTCCCCCTTCCCATTTAACACCCCACCACACACACTTACCGGTGCTTCCTGCTGTATTGCCAGGGCAGCGGGTTGACGTCTACGCGATCCGCGTAGACAACGTCCGCTGCAGCCGGAAGGAGGTGTGGCTAGCAGCGGGGGTTGTCTGCGTCCGTCGCACATACCTTCCCCGACTGTCAGAGATCAGAGTTCCCCGCACCGGTGCCGCACCGGTGCCGCACCGGTGCAGGGAACTCTGATCTCTGACAGCCGGGGAAGGTATACGCGATGGACACAAACAAACCCCCGCTGCCAACTCCACCTCCTTCCGGCTGCAGCGGAAGGAGACGTCAACCCGCTGCCCCGGCAATACAGCAGGAAATTGGAAGCACCGGTAAGTGTGTGTGTGTTTGTTAAATGGGGGCATAGGGCATTTCTGGAATGCCTTATACCCCTATATGCCACTCTGGCACTTAGGGGGTTAAAAGGCATATTATGGGGCAGAGTGGCATATAGGGAGGTATAGGGCATTTCAGGAGGCAGAGTAGAGTTAAGGGGGCATTTAATAGAGCACTCTGCCTCCTGAAATGCCTTATACCTCCCTATATGCCACTCTTCCCCATAATATGCCTTTTAACCCCCTAAGTGCCAGAGTGGCATATAGGGGTATAAGGCATTTCTGGAGGCAGAGTGCTCTATACAATGCCTTTTAACTCCCTTAATGCCACTCTGCCTCCTGGAATGCCTTATACCTCCCTATATGCCACTCTGCCTCATAATATGCATTTTACCCCCTAAATGCCAGAATGGGATATAGGGGTATAAGGCATTTCTGGAGGCAGAGTGGCACATAGGGGGTCAAAAGGGATATCATGGGCCACAGTGCCATATTGGTGTGGCAAGCCTGGGGGCAGATGTGCGTAACTGGGGGACAGGTTGGAAAATACAAGGAAATAAAAACAAAAAAAAAATATTTTTCTCAATCATAGCTTTTATTAAAAAAAATAGTTTACATGAATTAACATTTACTGGTAAAACTTTTTCCCTTTAGGGTCGTCTTATATTCAGGCTTTTTCTTTTTTTCCTAAGTTAATATTCAGATTTTGGGGGGTCGTCTTATAATCAGGGTCATCTTATAATCGAGCAAATACGGTAATATACGAAAAGTGTATCACACACGTTCATTCCTCCTCTACTCCCTCTGTCTTTCTGGCTCTAGATGCCGAGAAGGCATTTGATAGAGTAAGCTGGAATTTTCTGAGTGCCACCTTGGACGCTGTTGGGATCACTGGCCTTTTCAAAAAAAGCACAATGGCCCTATATACTAAACCAAGCGCTAAGGTGACAGGACCCTCTCTTAATTCTACCATTTTTTATATTAACAACGGCACCCGACAGGGTTGCCCGCTGGCTCCTTTACTTTATGCTTTATCAATCGAGCCTTTAGCTATACTGATTAGAGCAACACATGAAATTAAAGGGATTAAATTTAAGGAGCAGTCTTCTAAAATAACTCTATATGCAGACTATATTATTCTCACTTTGACTGATCTGGAGGTATCTGTCCCTGCAGTCCCGTCGGCTGTTCAAGAGTGTAGTACTCCGATTAAAAAATAAACCTTCCTAAGACACAGGTAATGACCGCTTATCTTTCTCCTCGGCAAAAGCTTTTCATTTCTGACCGTTATCATTTTGACTATTCAAATGATTGGGAGAACTGCCATGGAATCAGACTGACATTTAACTTAATGAATCTAGTCCACATTAATTTTGAAATCCTGATGAAAGATCTTCTCCTCCAAATCGAAGAAATGAAGTCGCTGGAATTTTCCTGGCTAGGAAGAATTAATTTGTTAAAATCTTACTTCATTCCAAAAATCTTATATTTGTTTAGGACTATACCACTTCGAGTTTCTGGGCCTATTCTGGATAAATTCTCGAAACAGTTTTTCTCATTTGTTTGGAAAAATGGTAAATCTAGAATTAGTCAGAAAACGATAACAAGGAGCTATAGATCCCTCGGGCTGGGTTTTCCAGCAATGTTCATGCACGTATTGCACTGTGATATTAAAAAAGATAAAAATCTTGGATGGTTGAATTGCGAACGCATCCAGACAAACCAGCATGAACTATTTAATTTGTTTTGGCTTAGTCCAGCTATTTTGAGACAACTAAACTTTAAGAACCTAATTATAATTGACGCAATAAAAACAAGTTATACGTTTAGGGCAATGCAAGGCTTAGAAGCAGAGTTCACTTACTTACTATATTCAGAATATTGATTTAACAGGCTGGATGCAAAATAATATCTTGACACTTGGGGATTTGAAATTGGATGACTCGTTTTTGAGCTTTATGGATCTTCGGGGCAGGTTCTTACTCTCAGATAACGAGTTATTCTCATACTTTAGAGTGAGGCACTTTCTGAGATCCAGGGTGGTCCACCCACCATCAGAACTTGACATATTTATTAAAAAACAGTGTAAAACAAATTTAATTTCTAGGATATCACAATACCTTGATATACATAAAAACGATATACTACCTCTGTCAATAGAGAAATGGCAAAGTGATTGCGAGATTACTTTTCCTATGGAAAGCTGGTCTAATGTATGGTTATAGGTAATGAAGGCAGTTCATTCAGTTAATCTTCAAGAAATGTTTTATAAATTACTGCATAGATGGTATCTAGTTCCCTCCCGCCTAAACAGATTCTCTAATTTGACCTCTAACTTATGCTGGAGATGTGGAAATGAGGAAGGAACACAAGTTCATATCTAGTGGGCATGCAGTAAATTAGCCGATAATAAATTAGAAGCTAACAATCTTCTTTCCTATATATTAAAAACTAAAGTCTCGCTGCATTCATATACCTGGCTTTTTCATTTGGATTTACTCTCCTCATGTATCATGTAAATTATTAGCAATTAATATCTTACTTGCTATAAAAATGTGTATGGCTAGAGCCTGGCGAAATGAGGATGCTCCAACGTGGGCCGAGGTTATTAACCAAATCACGTTCCAAGCAAACATGTAATGATATTATTTCTCTTTAAATCAGAATCTTGTGAAGTACAATGATACCTGGTCCTCTTGGCACAAATATATTCAGTCTACCTACCCCTTATAGGTTTACTTCAATTTAATCCTTGGGTTTTTTAGCCTTACTTATTTTATACTTACCTAGCAAACAAATTTGGAAAAATACCCCAATAGGATCGCTGTTATGGTGACCTTCCCATATTGCTGATCTTAACCTCTGGGGACCTCCTTCGCTGCCGCCGATGGATGTATGTGTTTTGTAATGTTCTTACAAATACAGCCCTCAAGGCCCTAACTTAACGCTGCATTGTATATTCAAATGCTACCGTAACTACTCGTTAGGGACATGTGAATACCTAATCCTTAGGCTCAGATTTGTAGAGATTAATTTAGTCGATGGTCTTAATTTATGGCTGTTACTAACATTGCTCAATCTATGTATAACTGTATATGTTTGTATATACGTTCCAAGAATAGCTGGCAGCACTCGTGGGACTTGATTTCAAATAAATCTCAAGAAGCTCTGTTTTACAAGTCAACGTTTCAGTCTTTTATTTTCAGACTTTCGTCCGGACATAACAGAGAGATAACGTGTCTAACATTTATACTATGTGTAATTACAAATAATTATAAGGAGAACTTACCGCACCTGTAGTGTTCAAGATCACCGGACTCGGCATGTATCGCAATACTCGTATAGTCAGAGTGCCAGTCAGAGAATTAACTAGATAGTCAGCGTTATATACGTATATATGTATATGTTTGTATTTATTACAGTTGTGTATGTTTAAATTTGAATACAAAAAAGTAAAAAAAAGATTTGCAAGTCTTTATTTTTACAGTCATCATCAGCGATAGGATTTAGCAGTAGGATGTTCTAGATTTTTAGACTTATAGAGACTTATAGAATAACCAGTAATAAAATCCTAATTGGGAAATTCTTGACTCCAGTGTATCCTGTCTTTATTAAAATTACAATTATTTAGGCACTAAGGCTAGAATAATTTAGAATTTTAAGGCAAGACAGGAGGCTTCGTATTTTGCAGTTTAAAGGCCGAAGACAACAGGCGAAAATAGATGGTACGAGAGGTGGAAGCACCAGACCAATCTGCCGCCCGCAAAATATCACCCAGCGCACCACCATCCACCAAGGCCCCGGAGGCTGCGGCACCCCTAACTGAATGAGCCCCAAAAGAGCCCGTCAAGAATGGAAGCCAATGGATCCACCTGGCTAACGTAGGAACAGAAACTTGCCGAAAACTTGGCTTGACATACAAGATCAAAAGTTGAGAAGAAGGCCTAACCACCTCTGTATGCGCCAAATACGTGCGAACACACCTGGCGACAAATAGTTTAGGATCAAATACGGATAGGACACAGAAAGGGACGTAGTCCTCCTATGGACACGGAAAATAACCCCTCGGGGAAAAAGATAGCATGAGCATTGAAAGCCCTCACATCAGAGACTCTCCGAAACGATAAAAGGCATAAAAGCAGTGAAAGTTTAGTCAACAGCTGTTTTAAAGACAAACACTCATCGTCTGGAAGAAGTCCAGAACCACTGCGACATCCCACAAGGAATCATAGCGAGCAGCCGGAGGATGAGACAAGCAGATGCCCTTCAACAACCGACAAAGCAAGGGAGATCTCTCTGCATCGACTCACCTGCGCAACCTTAATAGCCAAAGAGATCGCCCAACGAAAAACGTTAATGGTTCGATACCTCTTATCCTTTCTAAAAAGGTCAGCCAAAAAATTGAGGATGAGCGTTACAGGGGCCAAATGGGGATCCACTTTTTGTCCCACACACCAAGCAGACCAGCTTCTCACAGCTGACTGGTAAGACTTCCTGGAGCCCAGGACTCCCTGAGCAAGGACTGAGCGGTCTCCGATAAACCTGAGAAATTGTCCAAGCCACCAGCAACGATCGACCCCCCCCGCCAATATGCAGGGATGAGCCTGCCCGTCTGGGTCCGAAAGGATAGATGGAAAAGAAGGAAAGGCCTGGGAATCCTGGATTGACATCTCAAGCAGCACCAGGAACCATGGCCGTGCATGCAAGAGCATAGTTACTAGAACCAGGGACCCTCCAGCTCGCTGAAGGTAGTGAATTACCCTTAGATGTCTGTGAAGCCTCCAGTGACTTACCTCCCTCCAGTGCCTTGAAAATTAGTGCGCCATGAGTTTCTCCACCCCCTGAAGATATTCGACCTGCAGGGTGATGTTGTGATCCAGACAGAACTTGAAAATGTCCTTCGTCAGTTCTGTGAGGCGTTGAGAGCGGGTGCCCCCCAAGCGATTGATGTACCGCACCGCGAGACCTTGTCCATCCGGAGGAGAACACAGCAATTGGACTGGTCCTTCGAAAGGCTCTTGATTGCAAAGGTTCCTGCAATCAGTTCCAAGCAATTTATGTGAAGGGAACTCCCTTTCAACGTCCACCAGTCGCCTCCATGAGGGAAGCTGCTCCCCAGCATGCTGGCGTCGGACTCCAGGACAAAATCTGGTTTGGAACCGAAGATTGCACGCCTGTTCCAAGCTTACTTCTGGGGTAAGGCGGACCGGCTGATCATACAATGGCAACCTGCGTTGATGTCGAGCCTTAAGGGAGTAAAGTACAAGGTAGTGTAGAGGACCTGGGAAGATCGCCTGAATGGAAGACGCAAGGAGACCACCACACGCGCGGGTAAGTGGAGGGAGCAGGGGGCAGATCTCCTGAAATCTGAACCATGAAATCTGTCTGACCCCGAAGGGTTTCCCGACAGCTGGAAAAAAGAAGGATATTGTCAAGATAAATAATACATCGGATACCTAGAGATCAGAAGAAAGCCATCACTGGCTTTAGGAGCTTTGTGACAAACCAGGAGGCAGAACTGAGACCAAATGGGAGCGATTTGAATTGCCATACTTTACTGCCCCAGCGGAATTGAAGAAAATGTCCTTGAGGTCCACCTGGTGAACGAATCTCCCTCCGACATAAGGTCCCGCAGAAGATGGATACCCCCCATTCTCGCCGGAACGTTTCCGGACCTGGTGTGGCAGGGAGACGAAATCGATCCGATACCCACGCACCGTCTGGAAGACCCAGGGGTCTGAAGTAATCCAAACCTAGTTGTGGAAAAAATACTCGCCCCCTGTCTTTATTAAAATTACCGTATTTGCTTGATTATAAGATGAGGTTTTTTTCAGAGCAAATGCTCTGAAAAATACCCCTCGTCTTGTAATCAGGGTCGTCTTCTAATCAGACCTCAAATGAGGTCTGAGTATTAGACTAAGATCCAGATCCCCCGCATCGCTGCAGGGGACCTGGATCCTCCTGTGCGGTAACCTCAGCTGCTGCCGGCGTCTATCACCGAGCGCCGGCGAAAGTGCCGGCAGCAGCCGAGGTTGCATACGCGCATACCTACCTACTCCCGGGATAGCCCGCCCACTGCGGGGAAGCAGAGCCGGTTGGGGAGATTGCTGCAGGACCGGGACCCGGCAGCACTGTGCCGTCCCAAAGCAGATCCGGTAGACCTCTTCAATTTTCTGGAGGAGGCGGGGCCTAGCGGGGTCACACAGAGTCATGCTGTAATCCCGTGGGAGCTGCAGCAAGCGCCTGCTGAGGCATCGCGGTGAGTGAAGTGCCTGAGTGGGTATATTAGTGTCTGGGTAGGTAGGTAAGTGTCTGGGTGGGAAGTGTCTCAGTAGGTAGGTAAGTGTCTCAGTGGGTAGGTAAGTGTCTGGGTGGGTATGTAAGTGTCCCCCTATATGCCACTCTGTCCCATGATATTCCTTTTAACCCCCTATATGCCAGAGTGGCATATAGGGGGTTAAAAGGCATAACATGGGGCAGAGTGGCATATAGGAGGGTATAAGGCATGCCTGGGGGCAGATGTGCATAACTGGCAGCAGATGAGCATAACTGGGGGCAGCTTGGTAAATTAAAGGAAATTAAAAAAAAAAAAAAAATAGACATGAATTATTATTTACTGGTAAAACTTTTTTCCGATAGGGTCGTCTTATAGTCAGACTTTTTCTTTTTTTTCCTAAATTAATATTCAGATTTTGGGGGGTCGTCTTATAATCAGAGTTGTCTTATAATTGAGCAAATACGGTACAATTATTTAGGCACCAAGGCTAGAATAATTTAGAATGAATCTCCATTAATTAATATTAATTAATATTAATATGCACTTCATTCCTAGCTTGTCTAGTTATTGTTTCAATATTAATTGATTCAGTGAGATCATTAATGTTAAAAAGTTGATGGTTGCTTATTTTTCAATACAGTATCTTAGAATGACCTTTGGTTTTCTCCATAAATGGTTAAACTTTTTTTGTTTAGCAGTTCATCAACCTTACAAAACAACTTACCATGTTTGACAGGTTTATGGATACTTCTCAGCATTTGGTTACGTTTCTAGCTAGGCAGAAATCTGACAAAACTGGTTTGAACATACTTCAATCGGTTTATGAACAGATTTCCACACAATGGTTTGTATTGGCCCCAAATATATTTATATAATGCTATCATATCCCCTCTGAGGCGCCGTTTTTCTAAACTAAACAGATTTAAATTTGTTAACCTTTCTTCATAACTAAAGCGCTCCATTCCTTTTATTAATTTTGTAGCCCGCCTCTGCACCCTTTCTAGTGCTATGATATCCTTCTTTAGAATAGGTGCCCAAAATTGCACAGCATATTCAAGGATTGGCCTTACCATTGATTTATACAGAGGCAACATTATATTTTTATCCTGCGAATCGATGCCCCTTTTTATACACGACAATACCTTACTGGCCTTAGCAACTGCTGACTGACATTGCACATTGTTGCCTAGTTTATTTCTCATTTGTTGTTATCCCTAATTCACTAACATTTAGGGTATTTCATAAAACCATGCTGATTTTTGCTAATAATACTGTTCCTCCCAATGAATTCCTGAATATTATCCCTTAATAAGCCTTCAAATACTTTCCAACCACAGAAGTTAAGCTCACAGGTCTATAATTCCTGGGCACAGAGTTTGAACCCCTTTTGAATATAGGAACCACATCTGCCTTCCTCCAATCCTCTGGTAGAATTCCTGAAAGAAAAGAATCCCGGAAGATTAGAAACAGAGGTTCACTTATTTCCTGACTAAGCTCCTTAAGTACACGTGGGTGAATACTGTCAGGCCCCTGAGCTTTTTTTACATTAACTTTCGTTAGTTGCTGCAGCACCTTGTCCTGAGCCATCCAGTCACAGTTTGATTCACATTGAATTTTTTTTAGTAGTCTTATGTATATCCATTGCCATAGGTTCCTCCTTACTGTGGAAAAATAGTTTTTAGTGAACCTACACTTTATGTACTTAAAGATTTTTGGGGGGCTAGTTTTGTTCTCTTTGGCGATCACTCTCATTTTCTAGTTTAGCCCATCTAATCACCTTTTTGCATGCTTTATTGGCTTCCTTTTTTCTTATAAAGGATGCCTCTGATTTGTCTGATTTAAATGTAGTAAAAGCCATTTTCTTATTTTGTAATTTTCTGGTTTACTTCCCCACTAAGCCACATTGGTTTCAATTTGTTTCTTTTATATTTATTACCTAGTGGTACATACTGAGAAGTGTACCTTGCTAATATTTTTTAGAAAATTCTCAATTTTCTCTTAGTGTTTTTATCCCTAAAGAGTTTATGCCAGTCAATACGTTTTTTTTTTAATTACCGTATTGGCTCGGATATAGGCCGCACCCGAATATAGGCGGCACCCTAAAAAAAAAAAAAACATCAACAGCCTCCGCTGCCGGCACGTCTGCGCGATGCGCTTAGACAATCTCCCGTGCTGACAGTCCCGCCGTGGGAAGTGCTGGCAGGGGAGGTCTGAGCACATCCAAGAGTAGGATACAGGTCCCCTGCACCGCTGCGGGGATCTGTATCCTAACCCCGCTGCCTACCCGGCGCTAGACCCCGAATATACGCCGCACCCCCACTTTAAAGACTTAAAGTGGGGGGAAAAAGTGCGGCCTATATTCGAGCCAATACGGTATATGTTTTAGTATTCCCCATGGGCAATTTCTTTTTTGAGATTATTTCAAAAGACACCATATTGTGATCACTATTACCCAAGTGCTCCCCCACTTGAATGTTAGACAAAAGATCAACATTGTTTGTTATCACCAGATCCAGACAAGAATCCTTTCTAGTTGGTGCTTGTACCAGTTGTGACATGAAGGTGTCATTTAACAAGTTTAAAAACCTGAATCCCCTTGCAGAACTACTAGTCCCTCTATCCCAATTTATATCCGGGTAATTAAAATCGCCAATAATTAACGTATTACCCAGATGTGCAGCTTTCTCAGTTTGCTCTAACAGCTGTTCTTCCTCATCATTATTAACATTAGGTGGTTTATAACATATCCCAACCAGTAGTTCATTTCCTTTTACCAATCTTTGCTCATTACCAACAGTGGTATGAAATAAACAGCCATCTATATATGCACGTGATAGTGGTCAACAATATTCCTTGTCATACGCCTAGACCTCCAGGGTCAATTTTAATTACCAA
The DNA here is from genome assembly GCF_027358695.1 of Spea bombifrons. Classification (NCBI taxonomy): domain Eukaryota; kingdom Metazoa; phylum Chordata; class Amphibia; order Anura; family Pelobatidae; genus Spea; species Spea bombifrons. The sequence continues at coordinate 43,112,652 of NC_071091.1, forward strand.
ATGGAGGATCTGGTGGCCGCGTCTCAAGGGCGTGAATATAAGAATGGCCTCAAATGGCTCCCTTGGGTGTCTTTTATGACTTCGACTGGCCTTTTAGACTGCGGGCGGTCTCCCCAAGCGTTAACGAGCAGGGTTACCCCGGCGGCTACACCCGCCTCTAATACTGACCACTAATTATATTGTGTGACTGACATTCTACTTATAGTTCTGCTGCATTGTACAACTTTTCAACGGCTTTACTGTGCAGTGACATGGTTTTCCTTTTTGTTGTTCTCGTTTCATACACTGTAATGCTATATGTCGCTACATTGTATTCTCTGGACTTTCCATTATGCCTTTTCCGCCGACAATGGCGTTCACGCGACTCTGGTATGTGGTAATAACACGATCCTCTTATATACCCGACTTTGTCTATTCTACTGTTTGACACTGTGGATCGCTTTTGCCGCTTTTATCTGTATTGTAGAACTCATTGCACACTGTACATCAAGACCTTGTCATCTATGTGTTTTACGGTTGTGCATGTCTCAACAAACGGAGAATTGACAAACAATATTCCTTGTCATAAACTCTTTAAGGGGAAAGCAATGGTTCCTCTAGGAAATCATCTCTGGTGGTAGAGCTAGGGCAGTACAATCATGTAGATTGCTAATCCCAGGGCAGGGGAGGGCTGACAGCCTAAAGCCTGGGGGGCTGTGAAAAAAAGCAAACAACGAATGGAACACCTAACGAAAAGATCCATGAGGAGCACATATTACTCTGCATTACCTTTCCCCGTTCCTGAAGCTTTCTCTCCGGCTGCTTGCATACTGTGCGGGCAGCCTTGAGTTCACTGCGGGGTCGTTAAAGTGCCCTTCCAAACCTGGATCGCTTCATTTTACAATTTTGAATTGGTATAAGGAGACAGAAATGAGGTATCGCAGGGCTGTCACCAGGCCCTATAGAGGCACAGGCCCCATCGCAGCGATCCCTGTAGTTATGCCAGTGAATTTCAGCCACTCTCTTTTTTTTGTCTGTGAATCGAAATGTCACTTAAAGACTTCAGTGGCTGGAAGCAAGTTTCACGTTTCCTTTTTGTGCTGTCTAAGAAGATGTAGTTTTGGGGATCTGGATATCCACTGTGACTCTAATGGGTACTTTATTTCACTGGTTCGCTTTCTTTACTTCATAATGAAGCACTGCACATCATCGCCTCTTTCATGGGGAGTAATAAACCTGTAAAAAGCTGTGCCCACCCATTCCACTTCTGATGGGAAGGAGTGGTTAAATGAAATATCTACCCTTTGGAGATTTAAATGCCCCATTAGGAGGGACAGACCCCATCCATGCCCTGGGGATGGGAGTTTAAGTTAAAAAAAAAAACATGAGCCCCCTTTACTTCTAAGTCTGCCTGGTAGGGAGTGAGGTCCATTTAAGCACGCTTTGGGTGACACAAGGGTTGATAGCAAAAATTACTCTAACTTTCACTGCTTAAAAGTAAAAACCCTCAATAAGGGTGTTTTGTGAATAATACATTGTTTTATTGAAGGAAAAAATCAAAAAAGAAAGAACTGTAAGCCTTATACATTATATAATTACATGTATACATTATATAATTACATGTATTGAGACTAAGAGTGCCATAATTGTTGCTTTGGTACAGCTAATGGAAAAAGAGTACTACAGAGACATTGAAAAAATCAAGACAATTGGGAGTACTTACATGGGCGCTATAGGACTTGTGCCAACAACAGGAACTAAGGTAAGGTCTGAAATACGTTGTCTTGTAATACTACAATTCAAAAGTATACTTACTATTAAAATAACAATACGATTACCATACTGGTAACTTTCTTGGACATATAGCTAGTTCATTGATAAACGGCTACTCATCAGAATGTAACTTATGGTTCTTTGTTCATTTCTGTTAACAGGTCACTGGAGAGCTCTTTATATTGGCCATGCACATACTTAGACAGTTTTGTAATATCCCCTCTACCACGCTGTCTAGCATATATACAATAGATACAATTTTTTTTAGTTTCTCTTCATAACTAAGATCTTCAAATCCTCTTATTAATTTTTTGGCCCACCTTTGCGCCTTTTCTAATTCCATAATTTCTTTTTTCTGGCAATTTTTATATTTTTATTGCATATATATATATATATATATATATATATATATATATATATATATATATATATATATATATATATATATATATATATATATATATATATATAGACCTGAAGCACAGTAAAAACTATTACACCTGTTGATTTAAGAAACTGTATTTTTTTTTTCTTCAAATTACTATTTATTAAATTGCATACAAAAAAGACAAGATAAATATACATGTATAGAAAAATAGACAGGATGTGGATAAGCCTACGGCAGTCACGGACTGTGACCTGCTCCCTCCTCAACACCAGGCGGTTCCTGGCAAACCATAGAGCGTCCTTTACACAGCACATGAGGCGCCAAGCGTCGTCAATGGCGCTCTCGGTGTGTGTTCCTGGAAAAAGTCCGTTTTCCTGGAAAAAGTACAGAGTGGTAAGACAGGTACTTTCTCTCGATAGTCTTTGAGATCCAGCTCCAGGGCTCTGAACAAAGCCTGTGCAAACGGGCACTGCCAGAATAAGTGAAGGGAATTCTCCTCCTCCACAATGCACTGTGGGCAGCCCCCTGGCATGCATAAATGTCCTTAGGGGGAGGCCTCCCTGAATGGCTATCCATGCAATGTCTTTATGCCTGTTGGTTAGCCTGCTCGACGACACGTTAGCCCAGACAGTCTTGGCTGTGGCGTCAGGGAGCCCTGGGATGTTCTCGATAGTGTCTTTGGCTCTGATGAGCTTGTGGATCACACGGGGTAACCACAGGTCTGGTATAACTCCCTCCAGTTGGTGCTCCCTTACAAAACCCACGTCCGAGTAGAACCAGGGCATAGTCCAATTGTAAGGGACGGAGCTGTCCCACTTTTCCCACTTGAGCTGCCTCCACAGGGGCAGTAGGAAGAAGCGAGACATGGAGTTACCAGCAGAGCCTTTCACTACGTCTCTGAGAGTCCTGCGCACGCAGTTGCACACAAAGAAGGCCCTCAGCATGGTAGGGATGTCAGGCACTCCTTTGCCTCCCTTGCCAGGTTCCTTGTACATCGCTGCGCGCTTTACTCTGTCCATTTTGGAGCCCCAGATGAAATGGAAAACCGCTCGGTTGATGGCTCGGTGAATGGTGACCAGCAAGGGCCAGGCCTGAGCCACGTACTGCAGCAAGGGAAGAATCTCGTTGCGCAGCACCAGCACTTTCCCTTCGATGGTGAGGTCTCTGAGGCGCCACAGCCCAAATTTCTGCTTTACTTTATTGAGTCTCTCCTCCTAGCTTTTCAGGGCCGCGCCATCTCTGCCGAACCACACTCCCAGGATCTTTAGGAAGTCGTTTTTGATGGGAAACAGGATCGGCTCAGAAGTCAGGTCCCACTGCCCAAACAGCATGGTCTCCGACTTCCCGCAGTTGACCTTTGCTCCTGAAGCTCGGCTGAAGTCCTCGCATGTCTGGACGAGAACTCTCACCGACCGGCGATCTGCGCAGAAGATGGTCACGTCGTCCATGTAGAGCGAGCACTTTATCTCCTTCTTGTCTCTGCCTGGCGCGGTGATCCCTCTGATCTCTGGATTCCGTCTAATGCACTCGGCGAAGACTGAATAATAAAAAATATACAGTAAAAGAATATTCTTCTTTATTACATAAAAAGAAACGAGTCGTGGCCATTATAATTTCTAATAAAATTAGATCTGAGATATTATATACACAGAAGGATAATAGTGCCAGATACACCTTTATCGTTTGTAAATTGGAGGATAGACTATACTCAATACTAAATATATATATGCCCCTAATTCAAAGCAAATTCATTTTCTTAATGGCACCTTACAGAGGATCGAAAAATCAAAGAAATATAAATATGAGCCTAGATCTTGGAGATTGGGAAATTTTTTATTGGCAAGAAAAGGTATTTGTGAACACCTCTCCTTAAAAACTGAACAATATTTTCAAGAAAATCTGACAGAAGATGTAACTCTAGGAAATGTATGGGGAGCATATAAGTGCGTAATGAGAGGACTCTTAATTGAAAAAGCCGCTTTTATTAGAAACAATGGTAAAAAAAAAAACTTGTCAGAATTATATATTTCATTGAGTAATTTAAAAAGAAAGTGTATAGAACAGCCCAATGATATATCTATTGCTAACATGATACAAACTAAAAAAGATATTGAAGAAATTCTTATTTCTAAAGCGAACTACAATCTAATTAAAATGAAACAAAAATTCTACTATGTTGGTAATAGAGTGGATAAACTACTCTCCAATCAATTAAAAAAACGAAATTTAAAAGCTCGCATATTTAAAATTAAAGATGGAAATAATTACTTATACAGCCCGAAAGAGATAGGAAAGGCCTTTGGTGAATTTTATTCAACCCTATATAATATTTCCGACCAACAGCAGGATAGGGAAATTATTAAGAAATATTTATTAGATTCTAAATTACCTAAAATTTCAAAAGAACATGTGATACCGTTGGACAAACCTTTCACAGAGGATGAGGTCTGGAAGGCGATAAAATCATCAAAATTAAATAAGGCCCCCGGACCAGATGGCTTTACAGCGTTATTCTATAAAAAGTTTATTAAATTATCTCCCCAATTAACAAATATATTTAATAATATCAAAAACAGCAATAATTTTCCTAATGGTATGTTAGAGGCCTCTATCCTCCCAATTCCAAAACCCGGTAAAGATGACACAGAAATAGACCGATTTCCTTAGTCAATGTGGATACATTGGATTCAGTTCCCCGCTAGCACCATTGCTATATGTACTTACTATGGAACCCTTGGCATCCAGGATCAGGAACAATGGTAATATAAAGGGAATCAAGATCGGAGACATAGAAAACAAGATTAGTTTATGTGCAGATGACGTTATGATAAATTTATATGACCCAGTTTTTTCTTTAAATGCATTAATGGGAGAAATATCTTACTTTAGTAAATTATCTAACTATAAGCTAAACACAAGAAAGACACAAGCAGTGATGTTATGTATCCCAGATTCGATAAGAAAAAATTTGGAAGAAGTCTATGATTTTTCATGGGAAATGAATAAGATTGATTATTTAGGCATTATTATCCCACTTAAGATATCTAACATCATTGAAATTAATTATAATAAATTGCGAGTGGAATTGTTAAAACAAATTTCAGCATAGAAGGGACTTTTTGTGTCTTGGCTAGGCAGAATAAATATCATAAAATCATATATATAATCCCCAAATGGCTTTATATGTTAAGAATGATCCCTATTAAGCTCCCGGAATATTGGATACAAACATTTCAAAAAAATAGAGAGAAATTTATTTGGGTAGATAGGAAACCTAGAATTTCCAGGAAAATCTTATATGCAAATAAAATCAAGGGGGGTCTAAACGTGCCCTCTTTGGGGAGATACGTACAGGCCAGTCTACTTTTGCATACATTAAAGATTCAATATAAACATAGTACCAACGAAGATTGGTTTCGCATAGAACAAGAACTAATAGGATTGCCTAATTTAGAATGTCTATTATGGATGCATCATGATAGATTTCATAAAATTTCGGAATCTCTTCCCATTTCTCTTAAAAGTTCAGTGATATTTTGGTATTCTTTTAAACATCGAATAGGGATGAGAAATAAAATTATTCCATCAGCGCCGTTAGAAACATTACAGAATAATATCTCTTTTTTGAATTTAAGGAAATGGAATAACTTTAGAAATACCGTGTTTCCCCGAAAGTAAGACAGTGTCTTACTTTCTTTTTATCCCTAAAAGCCCCACTATGTCTTACTTTCGGGGTATGTCTTATATTGGGAAAAAATTGAGAGTGATGGGAGTTATGATGTACTTTTAGAGCATAATTAGATCATGAAAAAGACATTGGAAATGGTACAGCATAACACCCATCACTCTCACACACTTACCAATCAACACACCTACCAATCCACACGTATACCAATCCACACACATATACACAAATCCACACACGTATACACAAATCCACACACATATACACCAATCCACACACATATACACCAATCCACACACATATACACCAATCCACACACATATACACCAATCCACACACATACACCAATCCACTCTCACTTAATTCTTTCCTACCTTTCCTTTCTTCTTTCAGCTTCTTTTCCTCCTCTTCGCTCCTCTTCTTCAGTTCTGTCTTCTTCCTGGTTCAGAGGGCACGGACAGCGGTGGGCGCGGCTTCAGTGTTGTGCGCCGGGATCTGACAAGAAACCCCGGCGCACAACAGCTGTTGCCGCGCAGATCACAAGGGAGCGGTATCGGAGGTCATTAACAGACCTCCGGCTCCCTTGAGTGATTTTAAGCCGGGTTGAACCCGGCTTAAAATCACTCAAGGGAGCCGGAGGTCTGTTAAAGACCTCCGATACCGCTCCCTTGCGAGCCTGCTCCTCCAGCGGCGGACATTACTGTCCGTCTCTGGAGGGGTGCCGGGTGCCGCAGGTTGGCACCCCCTGGAGTGTGGCGCCCTGTGCGGTCGCACACCCCAAAGGTCGGCCCTGCTCTAAGGGGCCGGCCTTAGGGGTCTGCGGCCGCACAGGGTTTAAATAAAAACATCGGGGGTTTTTTTCAACTTTATTTAACATCCTCCATGTTAAATAAAGTTAAAAAAACTTTATTTAACATGGAGGATGTTAAATAAAGTTAAAAAAAAACCCCGATGTTTTAATTTAAATCCTGTGCGGCCGCAGACACGTAAGGCCGGCCTTGGTGGGGACTTCCCGGCCCCTTAGAGTGGCGGACCCGGCAAATCCCCCGTGTTTCCCCGAAAGTAAGACATATGTCTTACTTTCGGGGTACGGCTTATATTAGCCGACCCCTCTGAAACCCCCGATACGTCTTACTATCGGGGGTGTCTTACTATCGGGGAAACACGGTAAAAGCATTAAAGATATATTGAATGTAAATGAGATGAAACCATTTAATCAAATTCTCGAGGAGTTCAACTTAACAAACATTGAGTCCTTCACTTTAGTAAGGATTAAGTATTATTTAAGTAAACATCTATACGTAGAGGACTCAATCATACAGCTTAACCCCTTCAGGACCGGGATTTTTAAGCTAGGGTGTTGCTAAAGGACCGGAGCCGTTTTTGTGTTTTTGCCATGTCTTTCTTCAACTGTAATTTCTCTCTTATCAATTGGTGCACCCACACAAATCATATATTGTTTTTTTCAGCACAAGTAGGGCTTTCATTTGAAACCATATTAAGCTGGGTAGTACATTGTTTTATTTGAAATAAACTGGAAAAAGTGGGGAAAAAATGAAAAAAACGCATTTTTTTACAGATTTGTATACATACAAATTGTACACACATTGAACCAATGGGAAAAAAATTATCCCAAATATATTCATTAACTTGTCCTGATTTGGAAACCACCCAACATGGCCAGGATTTTTATCTATTTTGACCAGTATAAGGCAAATATTGCAAGGCATGCATCACGTTTTTGAAATGTAAGTTTTTTCAAATTTGGCATGGTAGTCTAATAACTGCAATAGTTGTCACAGATACTGATTATCCCCCCAAAATTATATGTTTATGAACAGTAGATAAGTCAAGGTGTACAACTAGGGTCATTTTGACACTTTTCAAACAGGGATTTTATCGCCAATTGCTGCCAAATTTTGAGGTATTTTTATATTTTTTTGGTTTTTTTGCATATGTTGCAATGTTGCTTTAGATTTTATATTATATTTTGTATAGAATATGTGCAACTGCAGAAAAAAACACCAAATTCTGTTCACCAACATCCCCCGGTTCCAACAAGGCCTCACATGCATGGTTCATGCAATTTTTGAGGAAGCTATGAGGGCAAAACTGGAACATGCGCATTTTCGTTTTCACATTTGGATTTTTCAGAAATTGGTTTCCTGGGCCCATATCCCATTTGGGACATTTTGGAAGCCCCCCAATGTAAATTACCCCATAAAAGTATATATTTATGAACAGTAGACAAGTCAAGGTGTTCAACTAGGGTAGTTTTGACAGTTTTCAGCTAGCCATTTCTTCAGTGATGTCTGCCAAACTTCACAGGGAAATAATTTTATTGCGTTTTTAACGCATACATTTCAATGTTGCACTGAATTTCTTGCACATCATAAGTGCAACAGTGGAAGAAAACACATTTTGTTCACCAACATCCCATGAGTCCAACAAGGCCTCACATGCATGGTTCATGCATTTTTTGAGGAAGCTATGAGGGCAAAACTGGAACATGTGCATTTACATTTTTTTTAATATTTTTTTTCATCAGATTACTTGTAAGTGACAGGTTTAGGCCGCTGACATCAATCAGGGAGACCGATCAATAATCAGCGACTTAAAATGTCACCGACAAGTGATCAGGTAATAATTATGATATTTTCATTTATTAATAATTTGTGTTTTTTCATAATTACCCTAGATGACCCCTCTCTCTTTGTAGAGCAGGGTCATCCGTGGGCTGCCATAATGATCCGATCACTCCTATTGGCCAGGAGCGATCTGATCAGCCCAGCATTTGACCTGGAAGCACCCTGGACTTTCAGGTCAGTGCTGTTATTTTTTTTATTATTATTATTATTTTATTAATTTTTTTTATTAATTGTTTTTAATTATTATTATTTTTTTTTTTACATTTTTTTTTAACTCTTTCAATGCTGATGCTCCATTGGAGCACAGCATTGACTGATATTTAGTCCCCACAAGCTTGTGGGGACTAATATTAACCCCTGCAATGCTGCGATGGGGGTCATACACAATCGCAGCATTGAAGGGGTTAATTGAGGAAGAGGGGGGTAGGGGTTAACTGAGGAAGGGTGGGGGGGCTGGTCTCCACACTCATGTGGAGACCAAAGAACCCTGTCTCCCTGTCCCTGAAGCTGCCTCTGGCAGCTGGGGGACACAATCTCCAACAGACTGGAGATTGTAGGGGAGGAATCTCTCTGATCAGTCCTACAGGTTTTGAAATGGCAAAACGCTACCTGTAATTATTGCCCCATAACGTGCAGAAAAAAAGCAAAAAAACATAAAAACATTGGGTATTTCTAAACTCAGGACAAATAGTAGAATCTATTTAGCAGGTTTTTTCATTAGTTTTTGCAGATGAGTAAACGTTTTCTGTTTAAAATCCCCATATTTTATCATTTTTTTAAAGTAAATTAGATGATATGGTAAAATGAATGGTATCTAAAGAAAGCCCTGTTTGTCCTGGAAAAAACAATATATAATATGTGTGGAAGCACAAAATGAGAAAGAAGAAAATCACAGCTAAACAGTAACACTGAAAAACGTTAAAAGAGCCATTGTCCCGCAATATACTACGAGTAAAAACCCCTATTGTCCTTAAGGGGTTAAAAAAGATATCCCACCATCTCCAGAAGAAGCACTACTCCACCTGAATTTGGTTAATATATCTTTTAACCAAAGAGCCTTGGTAATACAGGGTTGTTTGGCTATGAAGATAATTATAGCAAGAAATTGGCAACAAACAATAAATATTAACTTAGAGAAGGTGATTAACCCCTTAACCCCTTAAGGACCGGGCTCATTTTTCGTTTTGTACCCTGTGGGACCGCAGCTGTTTTGACACTTTTGTGGTGCTTGTGTTCAGCTGTAATTTTCTCCTCACCCATTTAGTGTACCCACATAAGTTATATATTGTTTTTTTCAGGACAAGATGGGCTTTCTTCAGATACCATTATTTTGATTGTATCATCTTATTTACTATAAAAAAAAATAAAAAAAACATGGTGAAAAATTGAAAAAAACACATTTTATGACTTTTATTTGAAAAATCTTTTACTCACCTAAAAAAGCAAGTAAAAAAACTAGCTAAATAGATTCTACTACTTGTCCTGAGTTTAGAAATACCCAATGTTTTTATGTTTTTTTGCTGTTTTTTTGTAAGTTATAGGGCAATAAGTACAAGCAGTGTTTTATGATTTCCAAATCTTTTTTAACAAATCTGGTCAGTCTGCCTCCATCTCCTCTTTGGAAGATCTTTGAAGCCAGTTAACTCAAGTTAACCCCCTCAAACCATATATTTTTGAAAACTAGACACCCCAGGGTATTCCAAATGCTGTTATTTTAACCCTTTCCATGCACCAGTTATAGAACTACACTTTGTCAAACTTTGTAATAGTAATTTTTTTTATTTTTTTTTCACACAAATTGTACTTTAGTTATAGATATACAGGTCCTGGTATATGTCACTGTCAAACAACCCCCCAATATGTGTTCAGGAACATCTCCTGAGTACAGCGATACCCCACATGCATGGGTTTGTCAGATTGTTTGGCTGGTAAAAGGCTACTTTTGGGGCATGTGTAATCCAGGTGGTCATTTGGTCATTCTGCCTCCATCTCCTCTTTGGAATATCTTTGAAGCGGGTTAACTCAATTTAACCCATTCAAACCATATATTTTTGAAAACTAGACACCCCAGGGTATTCCAAATGCTGTTATTTTAACCCTTTCCATGCACCAATTATAGAACTACACTTTGTCAAACTTTGTAATAGTATTTTTTTTTTTTTTCACACAAATTGTACTTTAGTTATAGATATACAGGTTCTGGTATATGCCACTGTCAAACAACACCCCAATATGTGTTCAGGAACATCTCCTGAGTGCAGTGATACCCGACATGCATGGGCTTCTCGGGTTGTTTGAGATTTAAAATGCCACATTTGGGAAGTGCGCTTTTTTTCTCCATTTTGGTCAGTCTGTACCTATGCCCTATCTTTGAGCTCGGCCACTCCAATTTACCCCATCAGCCATTTTCTTTATATATTAGACACCCCTTGGGTATTTGAAGTGCTTTTATTTTAAAGCTTTGTTGAGATTTTTGAGAAATTTTAGCACTTGCTCAAAATAATAAACTTAATTTTTTTATTTTATTTTTTTAATACTTTTTTTATATTTTTTTTACACATTTTGCTGGTACTGGATGGTTCATCTAGTGACATCACTGCATAATTATTTTTAAATGTTAGCACATTTTTTTTTATTTATTTTTTATTTTTTTTGAATATTTTACTAATCACATAGTGATTAGAAAGCTGGGTTCCATTGACTTGCTTGGTTGAATGCAGTACCTGTATTCAACCTGCAAGTGGAGCCAGAGTTCTCTAGAGGGTCTGGAGACCGTCTAGCAAACTCTTTCATCTTTATTGTTTTTTTTCCCGGGCCGCCGCCATCTTGCTGATGGCGAAGAACACTGGCAGCTGCAGCTGTGACCGGAGCGGTCACAGCCCATCCAAAGGTAAGTGTTTGGTGTCGCTGGATGCCTCCTGATCGAGGCATTCCAGCGACACCATTTAAGTTTAGGAGGCGATCGTTGATCGCCTCCTAAACGCTTTTAAAACGGGCGTCCGCCGCCATACAATGTATGGCGGCTGTTGACGCCCCGGGGAGGGGCCAGGCATGGCCCCCGATGCCGATCTCGGCGTTACTGAATGCCTCGACATCGAGGCATTACAGTAACGCCATTTAAGCGAAGAAAGTGATGATTGATCACTTTCTAAGCTTATTTAATTTTATGACGGTTCAGGAACGTCAAAGGTCATTTAATAAACAGGTTCTGGTATATGTCACTATCATAAAACACCCCAATATGTGTTTAGCAACATCTCCTGAGTACAGCGATACCTCACATGAATGATTTTGCCTTGCTGTTTGGGGGCAAAAGGGCCACATTTGAGGCATGCGCATTTTCAATGTTGAACTTTGGCGTTTGGCGATCAGCTGCCCATGCCCTATTTGGTACATCTTTGAGCCGGGCCATTTCAGTATGCCCAATAAAGCCATATATTTTTGAAAACTAGACACCCCAGGGTATTTTAAGTGCTAGTATTTTAACTCTTTCCATGCACCATATCTACCACCAGTCTTTGTCAAACTTTGTGGTAGTTATTTTTTTGCATTTGTTTTTTCACACACATTTTACTTCAGGTATGAATTAAAAGGTTCTCGTATATGTCACTATCACAAAACAACCCAATATGTGTTCGGCAACATCTCCTGAGTACAGCGATACCTCACATGAATGATTTTTCCTGGCTGTTTGGGGGCAAAAGGACCACATTTGGGGCATGCGCATTTTTCAATGTTGAACTTCGGCATTTGGAGATCCACTGCCCATGCCCTATTTGGTACATCTTGGAGCCGGGCCATTTCAGTGTGCCCAATAAAGCCATATATTTTTAAAACTAGACACCCCAAAAATACACACAAAAAATACTACTGCAAACTTTGAAAAAATTCTGGTGGTAAAATGTGTGCATGCAAAGAGTTAAAATACCAGCAGTAAAAATATTAAATGCTGGTATTTTAACTCTTTGCATGCACACATTTTACCACCAGAATTTTTTCAAAGTTTGCAGTAGTATTTTTTTGTGTGTATTTTTCCCCCACACACCTACTTTATGTATGAATTTACAGCTCCTGGTTTATGCCGCTGTCACACGACACCCCAATATGTGTTCAGCAACATCTCCTGAGCGCAGTGATACCCCACATGCATGGGTTTGTCATTTTTTGGGGGAACTAAAAGGCCACATTTGGTACGTGTGCATTTTTCCAATTGGAAATTAGATGTGTGGCCATCCTTCCCCCCGTGTTATTTGGGACATTGTTGAACCCGGCCAATTCAATTTACCCCATCAACTCATACATTTTTTAAAAGTAGACACCCCATGGGCATTTAATATGCCAGTATTTTAACTCTTTCCATGCAAGAATTGTTTTAAGCTAATATGCCAATTTTAGGACTTGCTCACAAAAATATATTTTTTATATATACCGTATTTGCTCGATTATAAGACGACCCCCCAAAATCAAAATATTAATTTAGGAAAAAAACAAAAAGCCTGAATATAAGACTACCCTATAGGAAAAAAAGTTTTACTAGTAAATATTAATTCATGTAAACTATTTTTCATATTTAATAAAAGCTATGATTGAGAAAAATATATATTTTTTATTTCCTTTTATTTGCCAACCTGCCCCCCCAGTTATGCACATCTGCTAAACTGTTATGCACATATGAAAACTATTTTTCATATTTAATAAAAGCTATGATTGAGAAAAATATATATTTTTTATTTCCTTTTATTTGCCAACCTGCCCCCCCAGTTATGCACATCTGCCCCCAGGCTTGCCACTCTGCCCCCAGAAATGCCTTATACCCCCCTATTTGCCACTCTGCCCCATGATGTGCCTTTTAACCCTCTATATTCCACTCTGCCTCCAGAAATATCTTATATCCTCCTATATGCCACTATGCCCCATGATATGCCTTTTAACCCCCTATATGCCCCTCTGCCCCATGATATGCCTTATACCCCTAGATGCCACTCTGGCATATAGGGGGTTAAAAGGCATATCATGGGGCTGAGTGGCATATAGGGGGTTAAAATGCATTTCTGGAGGTATATATATATATATATATATATTTATATATATATATATATAAATCAAAAACAAAATCCTTGCTCTTATGAGAGCTAAGTTAACAGAGTTCATGTAGTAACAGCACTCAGTAATTAAGCAGCTCTCTCCCTGCTCTCAGGGAGCCAAATGACCTCCCTCTGCTCAGATCAGGAGGCTATTTAGCTGCCTCTCCCATTAATTAGTGACTGCAGGTGAGAACCATACCTGGGAACTCTCCGGGTTTGACCCGGAGATCTCTGGGTAAAACACCGCTTCTCTGGTCAACAGCCGAATCCTCCGTCCTGCTCCCCGCCCATTTCCCCTTTAAATGGGGTTGTTTACCGCAATGTCAGCGGGAAAGCCTGCCAACGTCAGTGGCCAGACGTGCAGACAGCGGGGTGTGCATCCATTTCCCAGTGTCGTCCTCCACGGGCTGGGAGCGGGGTTCGTGGGCGACAGGGTAGCAGGAACGCTGAGGTGGGGGGTGGAGCTGCAGTATGCTGCTCCTATGCCACCCCCCTCAGCAGACTGTGGGGAAAGAGACAGAGTGGGTGGGACAGAGGGTTTTATAGCAGGAGGAGCTTCCAGCACCGGCTCCCTCATCTAACATTAGGAGGGGTTGTACAGTGGGTGGGTCTGCAGGCCTGAGATCCCTATAAAACACCTGAACACCATCATGTCGGTGCTCAGATATTCTGAGATGTTCTGTGCACTACAGAGTATCCTCAGTTCTGTGCTTCTGTCACCGCTGTGACCTAGCTACCTTATCTCTACCTTGCTTATTTGATTGCTCCCTGAACTTGGCCTTGGATTACCTACTGACCTTGCTTGTTGATTGCTGCCTGAACTTGACCTCGGATAACCTACTGATCTTGATTATTGCATTGCTTTTCCAGTCACCCCTGCATAGCCCAAGCTCCTCCTCCTTTCACACCACAGGTACAAAACGGTGCCTGTCAATGTATATATATATATATATATATGTATATATATATATATATATATATATATATATATATATATATATATATATATATATATATATATATATATATATATATATATGTGCATGTGCAAGGTGCGATGTGCATTGGTGGATATTATGTGTCTGGGTCGATAACTATATATGATAAGTACAGTATCTCACAAAAGTGAGTACACCCTTCACATTTTTGTAAATATTTGATGATACCTTTTCATGTGACAGCACTGAAGAAATTACACTCTGCTACAATGTAAAGTAGTGAGTGTACAGTCTGTATAACAGTGTAAATTTGCTGTTCCCTTAAAAATAACTCAACACACAGCCATTTATGTCTAAACCTTGGAAACAAAAGTGAGTACACCCCTAAGTGGAAATGTCCAAATTGGGCCCAAGTGTAAATATTTTGTGTGGCCATCATTATTTTCCAGCACTACCTTAACCCTCTTGGGCATGGAGATCACCAGAGCTCTTCCACTCCTCCATAACGACATCACGGAGCTGGTGGATGTTAGAGACCTTGCGCTCTCCCACCTCCCGTTTGAGGATGCCCCACAGATGCTCAATAGGGTTTAGGTCTGGAGACATGCTTGGCCAGTCCACCACCTTTACCCTCAGCTTCTTTAGCAAGGCAATGGTCGTCTTGGAGGTGTGTTTGGGGTCGTTATCATGTTGGAATACTGCTATGCAGCCCAGTCTCCGAAGGGAGGGGATCATGCTCTTCAGTATGTCACAGTACATGTTGGTTGAACAATGAACTGTAGCTCCCCAGTGCCGGCAGCACTCATGCAGGCCCAGACCATGACACTTCCACCACCATGTTTGACTGTAGGCAAGACACACTTATCTTTGTACTCCTCACCTGGTTGCTGCCACACACGCTTGACACCATGTAAACTAAATAAGTTTATCTTGGTCTCATCTTGTAACACTAACGAGTCACATGACCCCCGGGTAGGGGAAATGGCTAATTCGGCCCAATTTAGACATTTCCATTTAGGGGTGTACTCACTTTTGTTGCCAAGGTTTAGAATTTAATGTCTGTGTGTTAAGTTATTTTGAAGGGAACAGCAAATTTACACAGTTATACAGGCTGTACACTCACTACTTTACATTGTAGCAGAGTGTCATTTCTTCAGTGTTGTCACATGAAAATATATAATAAAATATTTACAAAAAAATGTGAGGGGTGTATATATGCTCATGCATATTGCATTTATATGTTGTGGGGTTTTTTTTCTCTTAGGGCCATATCCATACCTGGGAACTCTCGGGGTTTGACCCGTAGATTGCCGGGCGAAGCACTGGTTCTCCGAGTCAAGACCCTAATCCTCCGGGTTGCGGGAGCGGGTTTTGACACGCCCCGCTCTCCGCCCATTTTCACTTAAAATGGGTGTGTTTTCCACTGACGTCGGGGGGACCTCCCACTGACATCAGGGAACCTCCCATTGACGTCACGGGACTGCCCGCTGACGGCAGTGGGCAGTCCTGGCCACGTCCCGCAAGGGAAGGCTCCGGGTAGCCGGAGCCCAGAAGTTCCCAGGTATGCCCATATCCTCTTTTTGTGAATAATGTATGCAGTCTTAATAGCCAAATATACTGAATTATATGACACAAACCTTTTATAGCATCTAATGAGTTAAAACATTTTTCGCAACTTAGTTTGAGACACGGAGAATGATAAAAAGGACATGATTCTGAGAAATATACAATTATTACTATGTATGTTCGTAAAGTTATCACTTTGTCTGTTATAATTAATAACATGGTTAATTCCCTTAATTCTTTTGTGACAATGGCTGCATTTATTTTTTGTACTCTTCGTGACAATTTCTGTGCTGTTCGAGTTTAGCTGTAATTTTCTTCTCCCTCACTTACTGAACCCAGACAAGATTATATATATTTTTGACAACCAGACATCCCTGAGTATTTCAGATACTGGAATTTTGACCTGTTCTTTGCACTTTTTTCGCACACATTGTAATTCAGGTGTAAATTTATAGCTCTTGGTATATGTCACTGAACATCCCACCTCATGAAGAGTGTCAATCAAGTCATCCGAGGAGTTAGACCAGTCCTTATCATTAAGTCTTCTGATCTGGGCATGTATAAAGTGTCTAATATATCGTATATTTAGTGTCGTCCACTATCTAGTCTGAAGCCTGTCTATAGAGGGCTGCCAGATTGTAATTTCTGAAATTGGGAATATTCAAGCCACCTTGATGACCAGTCTTTTGTAGCTTAAGTAAGACAATTTATGGCCATTTATTATTCCATAGAAAACCTGTAATTGTCTTACATAGTTACATAGTACATAAGGTTGAAAAAAGACCTACGTCCATCAAGTTCAATACTTCTACCTAACCTTCCTATTCTTGATCCAAAAGAAGGCAAAAAACCCTAATTAAGCTACTTCATATTCTGCCATCACGGGAAAAAATTCCTTCTTGACTCCAAGAGGCAATCGGATTTCTCCTTGGATCAAGAAGCTCTAAAATATTAATTCTGGGGGGCGTGGCCAACTGAGCTCCAAGATGGACGCGTGAGTTCTGAGCTCCGTGTACCCTCACTTTCTAATCCCACCGTTCAGGTCATTTAATCGAGGATGGGCAAGCCTAACAGGTCCGCGGCAACGCCGAGGTCGCAGGGGGCTAAGGACAAGCAACCACTCACCTCGGTGCGTTCCTATTTTCACGGGGCCATCGACCATGACTCGCGGGACTCGTTCCCTAGGCCTCTCTCCGCTCCCGGTAGCCCGCAGAGTGGCGTATCTGAGGACATAGGTCCGGCTCTCCCACCCGGGGACCGTTCTACCCCTCCTCTGGACTCACCTTGGCAAGAGGCTCTTAAACACCTGCCGTCAAAAGCAGATCTCATGGAGGTCGTCGACCGTGCGACACGTGGTATCCATGATGTGCTCACTGAGATCAAGTCGGATGTGAAGCACATTGGCGACCGGGTGGCCTCGCTTGAAACGGACACAACCAAGATCTCTTCCACGGTTGATCTTCTGTCTGCACAGCTCCAGGATCAGGCGAGTACTATTGTTGGTCTTACTCGACGCCTCGACGACATAGATAATAGAGGCCGCAGAAATAATTTGAGAGTACGGGGTGTCCCTGAGACTGTGGAGCTACCTGACATTATTCCCACTCTGTGCAAGATTTTTAACACCGTTGGACACTGATATCAAATTTGACCGGGCTCACAGGGCCCTTTGACCGCGATCGGATGATACACAACCGCCTCGTGACATCATTTGCCGACTGCATGACTTCCCTGTCAAGGAATCCATCTTGGCACGCTATCGGCCAACGAATTCCGTCTCCTGGGAAGGCCATAAGATTTTGATTTTTCCTGACCTCTCGCCGCAAACGCTGCAGTTTCGGCGTCATTTACGTCCCGTTACTGACCTGCTCCGTCGCTCGGCGACTCCGTATCAGTGGGGTTTTCCTGCGGCTCTGCTGGTTCGGAGGGATGGCCGTACCTTCTCCATTCGGCAGGCGTCCGATGTGCCGGACTTTCTTGATCGTCTGGACCTTCCTCAGGTGCAGGTAGAGGATTGGGAGTACAGCTTTTCAGCGCCACCACGCTTGTCGGATCCTGCCCGGGCCTGGACTCCGGGCCCCCAGCGACGTAAGCGTCAGCGCCATCAGAAGGCTCCGTCGCCGGCTTGAAGGACCTCTTTTTCATCGCTCCTTCGTTGGAGCTTCCAGTTCTCTCTGATGGTTTCTGCCTCGTTGCTGTCGGCGTTGCCTGGACTTGGACTATCTCCGCGTCGCTTCGTTTTTTTTTATTATTTCTATAGACTTACCTTATTCCGACGTTTTGCTTTTCCGTCTCGTACCGTATCCGTTTCGTCCGTTTCGTCCGTTTCGCTCCTGATGCTGCACCCCTGTGAGGGTATTTTGCGTCTCATGTTGCCGTGGAGGTCTTTTTGTCCTCACCGTATTGGTGCCCTCTTTCCCTTTTTTTTTTATTTGATTTTTATTTGTTTTGTTTACCTTTTTATTTTATTCCTTTCTTTTGCTTTGTTTTCATGATTGTGTTCTGTTGTACATATGTCTCCCTATACACTTTAGTGCCGTTGGGCCATATTGCTGGTCCTTCATGCTTCCGTCATGTATGTATTGCCCCCTACTTGCGGTTGCAGTACTCTGCTCGCACCACACTACACTATGATCTTTTTTTTTTTTTTTTTTTTTTGTTTCTTTTTCTCCTCGGTTCCCCTGTTCGGTGGTTCTCCTAACCTCCTATTATATTTTCATGAGGGTATCTGCTCTGAATGTGTGTTGTTTCTTTTTATTATGATTTCTCTTGGTTTATTTGTTGGCCACCGCTGCCCTGCCGGAGCCTGCCGTCCCCGGGCGTCTTGCCTGGTGGTCCTGGTCTTGGATCGTCTTTTCGATCTACTGGCTCATTCTTCAATGCGATTGCATTTGACGATTGCTTCGTCTTGGTTTGGTTATTTGTTATTTTGTTTCTGTTTTCTCCTCACCCTTTTTTTGTTGAGCGGTCTCGACGTCATTACTGAGGGGTCCCTGCCATTCTCTCCATGTCTCCTGAGTTGATACGTTTTACTTCTCTCAATGTTAGGGGGCTCAATAAGCCGCAGCAGCGCTCCAAATTGTTATGTCTTACGCTCCCTAAAAACTAAGAACGCTTATATTCAAGAAACGCATTTTCTGGCCTCCAAACAGTTTAAATTGTCTGATAGATATTTCCACTCGGTCTACTTCGCCAGTAGCCCGGACTCCAAAACTAAAGGAGTCGCTATTTTGATTCACAAAAACATTCCCTTTAAGGAGCTGGAGGTATGGCGGGACCCTGAGGGACGCTGTCTGTTTATTAAATGTTTTATTGGTCAACAAAAGGTCACCTTGGCTAACCTCTATGCCCCAAACCAGAATCAAGCTGCGTTCATAGTTCGAGTTTTAACTAAGTTGTCTGCCTTTCAGGAGGGCCTCACCGTCCTGGGGGGCGACTTAAATATGGTCCTAAATCCTGCCATGGATTGCTCTGCCTCGACTTCTCACATTTCCTTTTCTAGCATTAATAAGGTTAAGAGGCATTTGCACCTTGGTCAGTTGGTGGACGTGTGGAGGGCGCAGCATCCCCGGGATCGTGACTATACTTACTTTTCTGCTCTTCATAAACGCTACACCAGAATTGATATGTTTTTTCTTTCCCACCATCACCTGTCCCTTCTTTTTAAGACAGACATTGGTGTCCAATCCTTAAGTGATCATGTCTGTCTTTCCCTCTCCATCCCCAGCCTGCCTACGAGACTCTGGTCTTGGCGCCTGAATGACAACCTTCTGGGGAATCCTCAGGATGTTGCGGACCTGTCCGGTCAAATTCGTGCCTACTTCCAGGAAAACATCTCCCCTGACACCCCCTTCCCTACTGTGTGGGAGGCCCATAAAGCGGTTATTCGGGGCCACCTGATCAAATTGGGTTCTCGGAACAAGAGGTTGGAATTGGCTTCTATTTTAAGTCTTAACCAGCGCATTGCCCAATTGGAGCTGCGCCATAAGCGCTCTGGTGATGACGCTCTCCTTCTCCAATTGCAGGCACTTCGCGATCACCTGGCTACCCTTTTAAATGATAAAGTTAAGCGTAACTTCCTGCTTCTGAGGAAGCACTTTTTTGAGCTAGGGGATAAGCCCGGTAAGTCCCTGGCCAGGGCTCTTCGACATAAACGCTCGGCCACGTATATACCTAAAATACGTGACGCGCAGGGGACCCTCCATTACCATTCTGAGCGAATCGCTCAATGTTTTCAATCCTTTTATCAAAAGTTGTACAACCTGCCGTCCTCTTCGGACAGCTCCGTTCGGGATGCTATAGATGCATATTTATCCAAATATCAGAGGCTCCGTATCTCCAGGGACGATAGGGCGGCATTGGACGCCCCTATTACCTTGGAGGAGCTGGATCAGGCCCTGAAGCTCCTGCCGCGGGGCAAATGCCCGGGACCGGATGGTTTCTCCCCGGTCTATTACCGCAAATTCTTCCCTGTATTTGGGCCCGCATTTGTTGAAGCTCTTTGAGGTTCTGTCTGTTGGATCTCCTTTACACCCTTCTTCCAACACTGCTGTGATCACTGTGGTCCCCAAGCCCGGTAGGGATAATGAATGTTGTGGCAGCTATCGGCCGATTTCGCTCATAAATACTGATCTGAAGCTGCTGGCCAAGATACTTGCGCTTCGGCTCCAGCCCCTGATCCCCTCCCTTGTCCACCTTAACCAGGTGGGCTTTGTTCCTGGCAGGGAGGCACGGGATAATACGATTCGTCTACTTAATCTCATGGCGTACTCTCAATACCATAAAACTCCCTCTGTTTTGTTATCTATGGACGCGGAAAAGGCCTTTGACAGGGTGGCCTGGCCCTTCCTATTTGCGGTGCTGGCTAAGGTGGGTCTTGGATCCGTTTACTTGTCCCTCGTTGGGTCCCTGTACACCAATCCGTCGGCCCAGGTTAGAGTGAATGGTGTCCTATCGGGCCGGGTCACCCTGTCGAATGGCACCCGTCAGAGATGCCCCCTATCCCCTTTATTGTTTATTTTGTCCATGGAGCCGTTGCTTACTGCTATACGTCTTAACCCCAACATCTTGGGCTTGCGGATGGGGGACGTTGATCATAAAGTTCTGGCCTATGCAGATGACGTGCTCTGCTTCTTACAAGATCCACTTAGGTCCATTTCCCACCTGCTTGCTGAATTGCGCGCATTCCAGACCCTTTCTAATTATAAGATAAACCTTCAAAAGTCTGACGTCCTGGGTCTTAATGTAGACGAATCGCTCCGTGCCCGCTGTTCTTCTTCCTTCCCCTTTCATTGGCGTTCTGATCATATTAAATATCTTGGTCTTCTTCTTTCCCCTGACCTTTCCGACCTCGCCTCCCTTAATTTCATCAGACTCCTCCGCTCCATTGAGTCCGACTTGAAAAGGGGGGGTTGTTCCCCCATCTCTCCTGGTTTGGTCGAATGGGGGTCCTTAAAATGAATGTCCTCCCTAGGTTACTCTATCCCATCCAGACCCTCCCCATTTTCTTGCCGAGGTCGTTCTTTAGGGCCTGTCAGAGGCTTTTTACTGGATATGTTTGGAGGGGAAAGGCCCCTAGGCTCTCTTATTCTCATCTGACTAGACCGAAGTTGTCGGGTGGTGTGGGGCTCCCGAACATTGAGCTTTATTGGATGGCCTCCCATCTTCGGCGGCTTGTAGAGTGGTCCATCTTTGCGCCTAAACTCTGGGTTGTTATGGAGCATTCGATCTTTGCCCAACATATCTCAGTTGTCCCTTGGGTTCCTGAGCCGTCTCGCCACCTGCTTATCCCACGTCACCCTACCGTCTCGCCTACCTTGAGGGTTCTTAAGAGAGTCCTATCCAGGGGTCATCTCCTTACTCATCCTGGTCCCCTCACGCCTGTCTCGCATAACCCGGCTTTTGTCCCGGGTCTGTCTCTGGCACGCTTGGGGGCATTGTTGCCTGCCGGGTCGTCTGTACTCCGGCTGCATCATGTCCTCGCGGGTTCCTCTTTGCGCCTGCTCCCTGACCTTTGTAAACTCCGTCCTGTTCCTAAGCACTTTAATTTTTTTTTTGTCCAACTTAGGCATTTTGTTTCAGGCTTGCTCCGCGATCCCCGGGTGCTGCGTCCTCTCACGACCTTTGAATCTCTGTGTGATGTTGGCAAGGAGTCCCCTCATCTTTTGCCTCTTTTGTATGCTGCCCTGCTGGACACCACTTGTAAGACCAAACCGTATTACTATAGCTTCTGGGAGAGTGAGTTGGGGCTTCAGTTTTCGGATCAGGAGTGGGGCAACATTGCTTACCTTACACACAAGGGGTCCATTTCTAGCAAGACGCAAGAACTGGCGTTTAAGATACTCACCAGGTGGTACAGGGTCCCTGTGGACCTTCATAAGTTCATGCCTCAGGTTTCTGCGTTGTGCTGGCGCTGCGAGTCGTCTGCGGGTTCCTATGTTCATATTTGGTGGGACTGTCCCCTGGTACGCCCGTTCTGGTCTGTGGTGTTTGCGGTTATTAAAGAGGTTTGTGACCCGGACTACCAGTTGACGCCTCAGCTGGTTCTCTTACAGGCCCCTCCCATCCCGATTGGTCGCTATAAGCGTTCCTTGACCCTACACTTTTTGAACGCAGCCAGGGCCCTGATTCCTCAGCTCTGGAGATCACATTCCACGCCTCCGATTAGGCTGTGGTTGCAGAAGGTGAACTTTCTTTGCCATATGGAGTCCCTGGTTATGGCTTCTAAGGGTTTGTCGCATAAGCATGAACTGCGCTGGTTTCATTGGAAGACCTTCCTCCGGTCTCCGAGGTTCCCTGCCATAGTGGGTGTGGATGCCCCGCCGTCTCTCTGAGTGTTCTGCTCTCCCTACTCTGCATAGGCCCACTCTCCTGCACCTTTGATTACTTACCCCCTATTGTTTTTGATTTTTTCCTTTCATTTTTGTCATTATTATCGATGCCGCTCACGTTTTGTCGTTTGTTTGATTGTTCTGATCAATGCCTCACATTTTGTGTTTTTACACGCTGAGGCGGTGTGCACTCGAATATTGCCAGTACCTACTCGATTCTCATAGGCCTTTGCATACACTGCTCTTGTTTTCTTAATTGAACCGCATATTGTACTACTTACCTGGTGTCACTCTGTCGTTAAGGTTACGGTACTTTGTACTGCATGCCTTTTTGCCTATGACCTTCTGCTATGGTTTCAAATCATGTTTTGTATATCTGGGTATGTCTGTACCTGTGTTCCTCGTATGTTCATTCACTTTGTGACTGTGTACCATTGTGGTTCTCTTTGCAATAAACGGAATTGATAAAAAAAAAAAATATATATATTAATTCTATTTATAGAATATGTCATGCCTTTCTAAAAAAAATATCCAGACCCCTTCCTTTGTCATCTATGAAATCTCTACTCTTCCAGTCTCAGAGGGTGACCTCTTGTTCTTTGTATATTTCTGTTAGTGAACAGGTCACCATTTTTCTAGTGTATATAATAACTTTTTTAGTCTCTCTTTAAAACTAGTATCTCCCAATCCCCTTATTAATTTTGTAGCCCTCCTTTGTACTTTTTCTAGTTCTATAATTTCCTTTTTAAGGACCCGTGCCCAGAATTGTACCTCATATTCCAGGTGAGGTCTTACCATTGACCTGTAAAGAGACAAGATGATATCCTCCTCCAGTGAATCAATACCTCTTTTTATGCATGCCAAAACCTTATTGGCCCTTGCAGCTGCTTGCTGGCATTGCGCACTGTTGTCTACCATTATTCCTAAATCCTTTTCATTGGTAGTTTTCCCCAAGGATATTCCATTTATAGAATAGAATTATATATATATATATATATATATATATATATATATATTATGAAATATATAATTTTTATTATTTTTACCGTAATGTATAACTTTGCATTTGTCTATGTTGAACCTCACCTGCCACTGGCACACCCAGTCCCCAACTGTGTCTAAATCCTCCTGCAAAGAAGAAACATCCAGATTAGTCTGAATTACTCTGCCTAATTTTTTGATCAGCAAAAACTGTGACATGACTCTCAATGCAGCTTGAGAGATCATTTGTAAATAAATTAAAAAGAAGAGAACCCAGGACAGACCCCCGAGGCACCCCACTTAATACCTGCGTACAGGTATTTAGCCAATTTAGCCAATTTCCGATCCAAATACAGACATTTGCCCTTAAGCCTATTACTGTTAATTTGTAGAGTAGCCTTGTATGTGGAACTGTATCAAATGCCTTAGCAAAGTCCAGATAAATCACACCTATAGCCACACCCAGATCTATATTTTTACTAACTTCTTCATAGAATGGTAACAGGTTAGTTTGACAAGACCTGTCTTTCACAAATCCATTTTGACTTCTACTTATTGGATTATGGATCAAGATATGTTCTTGAATGTATACCTTTAGCAACCCTTCAAATAATCTCCTCACTACCGATGTTAAGCTTAGTGGCCAGTAATTGCCCGGTTGAGATTTTGATCCCTTTTTAAATATGGGCACAACATCTGCCTTGTGCCAATCTAATGGAACTATGCCTTAACTGAAAGACTCCCCAAAGATCAGTAATAATGGTTGGGCCAGAATTAGGCTTAGCTCCTTAAGTACCCTTGGGTGTATACCTTCTGGTCCAGGGGCCTCGTCTACCTTAACTTTTTCCTGTGTTAGCCAATCCCATGTTTGCTGTAATGGTTCCTTAAAATTAGCCAACAGGGGCTCTGTAATTGGTTCTTCCTTATAAACCAAGAAGAAAGTAGAAGTGTAGATCAGGGGGTTGCAGTGGATGTAATGTACTTGCATTTTGCCAAGCCGTTTGACACGGTTCCACACAATAGGTTAGTATTCAAACTTGTTCTTGTTCTTGGGTAGAACATTGGCTTAGAGATAGAGTACAGAGAGTTGTTATAAATGGTAAATTTTCAAGCTGGTCAAAAGTGGTAAGTGGTGTCCCTCAGGGTTCTGTTCTGGGACCAATTTTATTCAACATATTTATAAATGACCTGGCAATAGGCGTTGAAAGTCATATTTCTGTGTTTGCCGATGACACTAAACTAGGTAAAGTAATAAAGTGCGAGCAGGATTTTACAGTGCTGCAGAGCGATCTAGATAGACCAGGGGACTGGGCACACAAATGGCAGATGAAATTCAATGTAGATAAATGTAGTTATGCACTTTGGGGTAGGGAATGCACAAGCAACCTACACCCTAAACGGTAGTGAATTAGGAGTAGCGACAAATGAGAAGGATTTGGGAATTGTTATAGGCAACAATGTGCAATGTCAGTCTGCGGTTGCTAGGCCAGTAAGGTATTGTCGTGTATAAAAAGGGGCATCAAGTCGCAGGATAAAAATATAATTTTGCCTCTGTATAAATCAATGGTAAGGCCGCACCTTGAATATGCTGTGCAATTTTGGGCACCTATTCTAAAGAAGCACAGGACACATGGTCATGCGTTTAGACTGGAAGAAAGGAGATTTAGTCTAAAGCAGAGGAAAGGGTTTTTTACAGTAAGGACAATAAGGATGTGGAATTCTTGCCTGCAGAGGTAGTTTTATCGGGGTCTGTACAGACGTTTAAACAGCAACTGGATGGATACTTGGAAAAACATAATATTCGGGGATATAATCTTTAATTACGGGGAAACGGCTTAATGATCCAAGGAGATAGCTGACTGCCTTTTTAGGGTCAAGAAGAATTTTTTCCCCTGGTTATTGCAAAATTAGAAAGAGCCAAACTGGGGTTTTTTGCCTTCATTTGGATAAACAGCAACAAATTAACAGATATAGGAAAGGCTGAACTTGATGGACGCATGTCTTTTTTCAGCCTATATAACTATGTAACTATATAACTATGTAATAAACAGAAGAAAGAAAATGTGGCTGACAAGCTTCCAACACACCGTAGTTATGACCAGAGGCGTATATAGGGTATGGCAGCCATGGCACGTGCCATGGGCGCCATCTCAAGGGGGGCACCGGTGAGCCGCTTTTAAATGCTGTTTTTTTATTTTTTTTTTTATGCGGGGGAGAGAGAGGGGCACCTAGCAACCGCTCGGCGCCCCTCATTCTCCTCCACCAGCCCTCTACCCCTGTCCCGGTGCCGGCATTTCATGCAGAGCGCCGCAATATGCCGGCATATTGCGGCGCTCAGCATGAAATGCCGGCACCAGCGAGCGGCTTTTAAACACTGATGCGGAGGAGAGAGAGGGGCGCCTAGCAACCGATCGGCGCCCCTCGTTCTCCCCCGCATCAAAAAAAAGAAGACAGCGTTTAAAAGCCGCTCGCTGGTGCCCGCTGCTACACTGCTGGGCGCCGAAATATGACGTCATATTACGGCGCTCAGCAGTGAAGCAGCGGGCACCAGCGAGCGGTGCAGGAAGACAGCAGCATCGTGCTCCCGTCGCTGGGCTTCAAGGTGAGAGGGGGGGGAGGATATATAGTGGGTAGGGAGGAGGATATATAGTGGGTAGGGGGGAAGGTATATAGTGGGTAGGGGGGAGGGTATATAGTGGGTAGGGGGGAGGATATATAGTGGGTGGGGGGAGAGGGTATATAGTGGGTGGGGGGGAGAGGGTATATGGTGGGTGGGGGTGAGAGGGTATATAGTGGGTGGGGGGGAGAGGGTATATAGTGGGTGGGGGGGATAGGGTATATAGTGGGTGGGGGGGAGAGGGTATATAGTGGGTGGGGGGAGAGGGTATATAGTGGGTAAGGGCGGGAGGATATATAGGGGGAGGGAGAGGGGTTAGAAAGTGATAAGGGAGGGAGAGGGGGTTTAAAAGTGATAAGGGAGGGAGAGGGCGGTAGACAGTGATAAGGGAGGGAGAGGGGGTAGAAAGTGATAGGGGAGGGAGAGGGGGTAGAAAGTGATAGGGGAGGGAGAGGGGGGTAGAAAGTGATAGGGGAGGGAGAGGGGGGTAGAAAGTGATAAGGGAGGGAGAGGGGGTAGATATAAGTAAAGAGTGTGCATTAATGTGTGGATGCATTGAGTGAATGAGAGAGAGCATGAGTTAATATGTGAATGTATTGTCTGAATGAGGGAGAGCATGAGTAAATGTGTGGATGAATGTCTGAATGAGGGAGAGCATGAGTTAATGTGTGGATGCATTGAGAGCATGAGTTAATGTGTGGATGAATTGTCTGAATGAGGGAGAGCATGAGTTAATGTGTTGATGCATTGAGTGAATGAGGGAGAGCATGAGTTAATGTGTGGATGAATTGTCTGAATGAGGGAGATCATGAGTTAATGTGTGGATGAGTTGTCTGAATTAAAGTGTGAATTAGTGAGTGACTGTAAAAGTGTTTGTGTATCATAGATGTATAATTGTGGAAGGGCAAAGATGGCACTAGCAGGAGGTTTGAGCCTTGGGGACCAAGATGGCACAGGCAGGGTGTATATGGGACAAAGAAAAAAATGTGTGTTATCTGGGTGCTGGTCAGGTTCTATGTGGGCAGTGTGGACGCCAGGGCTGGCTTTGGGGTGTGCAACCTGTGATCTATGCCTGTAATTTAGGGGGTTTTAAATAGACTTGGGCACCAGGGGGCTCTTCGTGTTCGTCTTCGTGCTCGTCTTCGGCAAAAAAAAAAACTTTGTATTCCGCGAATATTCGCCTGGTCCTGTCTTCTCTTCGGGCGAATATTTGCGGACATTCTTCGTCTTCGGGTTTTCTTCGTTTTCCCCGGTTAAGGGGTTAATACGGGGTTAAAGCCGCTCTGGCGCCAGGAGTTTAAATGTCCGTATGAGCAACTCTATGGGTCGTCAGCAGGGGGCTCGTCTGCCATTGGTTGATGGCAGACGAGCCCCCTGCTGGCGACCAATAGGGTCGCTCGTACAGACTGTTATACTCCTGGTGCCGTAATTGTCCGGCAGATCCCGCTGGTCTCCCTGTTCTATCATTTATTAACTGATAGAACAGGGAGACCAGTGGGATCTGCCGGGTAAGTTGCAGCATTGGGATTTTAAAAGTCTGTACGAGCGACTCTGTTGGTCGCTCGTACAGACTTTTAGGCTCCTGGTGCTGTAACTTACCCGGCACATCCCACTGGTCTCCCTGTTCTATCAGTTAAATGTCCGTACGAGCGACCAATAAAGTCGTTCGTACGGACATTTAACTGATAGAACAGGGAGACCAGTGGGATGTGCCGGGTAAATTGCAGCATTGGGGTTTTAAAAGTCTGCACGAGCGACTCTGTTGGTCGCTCGTGCAGACTTTTAAAACCCCAATGCTACCACTTACCCGGCACATCCCACTGGTCTCCCTCCCTGTTCAATTAATTAAATGTCCGTACGAGCGAACAATAAAGTCGCTCGTATGGACATGTAACTAATTGAACAGGGAGGGAGACCAGTGGCATCGGCAGGGTAAGTTGCAGCATTGAGGTTTTAAAACCCCAATGCTGCAACTTGCCCTGCCGATGCCACTGGTCTTTAACTTATTGAACAGGGAGGGAGACAGGGAGACCGATGCCCCTGGTCTCCCTCCCTGTTCAATTAGTTAGTCTGTGCCGGGTTAAATGTCCGTACGAGCGACCAATAAAGTCGCTCGTACGGACATTTAACTAATTGAACAGGGAGGGTGACCAGTGGTATCGGCAGGGTAAGTTGCAGCATTGGGGTTTTAAAACCCCAATGCTGCAACTTACCCTGCCGATGCCACTGGTCTCCCTCCCTGTTCAATTAGTTAGGGGTTAACTTTTTATTTTAAGGGTTAAAGCGCTGTGCAAGTGAGCCTATTGGTCGCTTGCACGGCCCTTTAACCTATGGATTTCCGCTCCCGTTAACCCCTTCGATGCTGTGTTACAAAGACCATGTAAGTGAGCCTATTGGTCACCTGCAGGGTCTTCCTCTGGCATCAACCAATTGGTTGATGCCAGAGGAGGTCCCTGTAGGCGACCAATAGGCTCATTCGCACTGCCCTGTAACCCGTGACGGCGAACCTGCGGATTTCCACTTCCGGGAACTGCCGCGATGCCGCAAAGCCGCGAAGACAAGACAAGACAAGGTAAGATAGAAGGGGGGGAATGGTAGACGAAGACAATCACGAAGATCTTCGTGGTGTGTGTCTTCGTCTTCGCCTACGTTTTACCGCCGCCGTCTTCTCTTCGGCGTGTCTTCGGAACGAACACGAAAACGCACTCTTCGTGTTCGTTTCCATGTTCGCCCGAAGACGAATGCACAAGTCTAGTTTTAAAAATACCTTTAATGCCGTGTTTTTATGTGAATTCCAATTGATCTTTACCTGCAAAGCTGGGTTTTTGTGTTATTCTGTAGATCCATATCTGCTATGCTATGTTTCCATACATTATTTATGTGTACCTGCAAATACAGGGTTAATATGTCTTATTCAGTTGATCTATACCTGCGATGCTACGTTTCATATATTTATTGTATACCTGCAAATACAGGACTTGTATGTCTGATTCTGTTTATTTGATATATACCTTCAGTGCTGAGATCACAAGTGAATTTCAATTGATCTGGGTTTGTGTGTTGATCTATACACGCTATCGGCAGCAGGGACTAATATTTATATATATATAGATATATGGGCAGCAGGGGCTGGTAAATGGGTTTTAGATATTTGGACAGGGGCGCAATTTCTGTGCTTGCCATAGGCGCTATTTTCAGTAGATACGCCTCTGGTTATGACTGCCCTATCGACCTGCTCCCTGGAGCACCTATACCGTATGGGTGCATATACCCTCTCTCTGGACCTGAACTGCGAGTCCTGAAGGAATACATAGATGACGCCCTCAAAAAAAGATTCATACGACCATCCACGTCTCCTGCTGGAGCAGGACTGTTTTTTTGTCGGACAGAAAGACGGGGGGGGGGCTACGTCCCTGTCATAAATCAAGTAGCGTTCCCACACTGAAACGCTGCCTCGTATTTTCTCTGCTCATTCCTGGCTCTCTGACACAGCAGCAAGCAGGGCCTCCGCAGCCACAGCCGGAGGTTAGCAGAACGGAGGGGGCGCTTGCTCATCTGTTGTCATGGAGACGCGTCTCTCTCTAGTTGCCGGCAGACTCCAGCTGTACGCAGGACACGCTCCAGCGTTGCCATAGCAACACGTTCCAAACCCTGACGTAATTTTGGCGCTAAATTAGAACATATTTAGATGCTTCAGTCCCAGTAACCTTTGCTGAAGTATCAGTTGAAGTTGGATTCCTATACTGAAGCGTTCTCTGTTTGTGGACCCTTTGTGTACCAGACCCTATTTACGTTTACTCCGACTACTGACTATTCCCAGCCTGCCTTCAACCCTTGCTTTGTATTTTGACTCTGCTCGTGCCCCATTGTACCACACCTGGATTCTCTCGTGTGGATTGGTTTCTGCTACTAGGAACCCTCTCGCTTACAGCTCGCATATTCATCGTGACAGTATACTTCAGCCATTACCATGGTTCTTGCAGGACTCCAAGCCATGCTTTCAGATATGAACCAAAAGATGGAGAAGCTGGCCCAAATGATGATGGACATGCAAGCTCAATATGGCAATCTTCATAATGAAGTAGCTGACTAAAGAACCAAGCAGCTGCTCCTATTAACCCTTCTTCACCACCGCCTCCCTCCGTTGCAGCACTAGAGTCAGGACTTTCGTTTGAACCACACGTTCCTTTATGTCACGAACCGGGTCCATACAGACGACTGTAAAGACCCAGAGCGCCCAAAGATTGTGTGCAGGAGTTACGGTGCAGTAGCGAAGTTGGACAGGGCCTGGTTCAGGGTGACAGCACTGAGAGGTTTAGGACAGAACATACAGAAATTCAGAAATGGACAACAGCAAGACAGGGAAACAAAAGACATGCAGCTTCACAGCCTGGGAAGAGCGTGACACTTTACCAACAAAATTCACCGAAGACAGTAAGACCTTCCGTGGGTTTATTACGAATTGCGAACTCATGTTTTCTGTTAAACCACGTACTTATAATTCTGACTCAGTGAAGATCCGTTCGATGAGTCTGTTAATGGAGCGTGAACCTGCAAATTGGGCACATTGTTTATTATCTTCAGATGATTCTGTTATTCATATTCAATTACACCTCCTTTGTCGCTGCTTTGTCCTCCTTGTACGATGACCCGCACCACCACTCCTCGGCATGTTCAGCAATCCGAACCTTATCACAAGGCTGCCGTCCAGTAGAGGAGTACATTACGGAATTCCGATGTCTCGTTATGTATACTAAATCGAACAATTACGCCCTCACTGACCAATTTTGCCTAGGCCTTTCAGATGCTATTCATGATGAGTTGGCACACGACCAAATTCCTGATACACTTGAACCTCTCATGTCTTTGGCTCTGTTTATTGATCGACGATTACGAGAACGTAGGGCAGAGAGACATCGTCCCTGACTCTCACATGGAGAGCACCTACGGCTCGTCCACATGATCCTGCTCCTACGCTTTTGCTTCTACCGGAGGTGGAACCTATGCAGATCGGGCTAGCCAGACCTTCACTGTCCATACAAGAAAAGAACAGACGTAGGGACAATAACTTATACCTATATTGTGGAGCTGATTCCCATCTCCTGGCGGCCTGCCCTATCTGCCCTAAAACACCAAGGGGTGAGTCCAGAAATAGATCCTATTGTATTTCGTCCGTACTTTTGGAAACAGCTACTTACCTAACTGTTCCTCTGCATTTACAGTGGGGACCTCATCAACTTCATCTCCAAGCCATCATCGATTCTGGGGCAAGCAGCAATATAATTGACAAAAAATACCTTGCCATACAGAATTTACCTACCTCTTCTAAGAAACATGAGGTATTTATTCAAACCATCGATGGCTCACCTGTGTCTTCCGGACCCATGGATTTAGAGGTTCCACTCACCTGTTCTATAGGGAATGGACATACTGAAAAAAATAACCTTTGACGTCATCAATTCCCCTTTATTTCCATTAATCCTGGGTTTGCCCTGGCTCAAGAAACATGAGGCCGTCATTCATTGGACTACAGGACAAGTCACATTTTCATCTCCATTCTGCATCCGCCATTGCCTGAGTACTGCACATATTACTCTTACTCAGGATGTGTTTGACGAAAAAGGAGTTGACTGTCTTCCGCCACACCGATCGTACGATTGTCCTATAGACCTCATACCTGGATCTGAAATTCCTTACGGCCGTATATACCCCTTGTCAGAATCAAGGACCTAAAAATCTACTTCACCCTATAGCATTTTATTCTCGCAAACTATCACCGTCTGAAAGGAGTTACGACATAGGCGTTCGGGAATTACTATCAATAAAGAGTGCACTAGAAGAATGGAGACATCATCTCTATGGATCACGTCATCCGTTTGTTATCTTTACTGACCACCGCAATCTGGAATACCTTCAACGAGCCAAAAGACTACGTCCTCATCAGGCACGATGGTCTCTCTTTTTTACACGATTTAATTTTCACATAACTTACAGACCAGGAAGTGAAAATGGCAAGGCTGATGCTTTATCTCGCCAATATGTCAATGAAAACATTTTTGGTCACCAAGAAAGGTTTTATTAGCTCCCTGCGGGACTATTTTCAATTCAGAACTCATCGTCCTACAGTCCAACCTTTTGTGAAAGACGCTCTCCGTATCTGCCATGACGCTCTGTTGGCAGGGCACTCAGGAATCTCAGGAACACTCAGTTTGCTTTGTCGTTGTTTCTGGTGGCCTAACATGGTGATGAATGTAAAAGAATATGTGAACTCATGCCAATAAACAAAACTTCACACCAACACCCTCTGGGATTTTTACAAATTATTCCCACTCCTCAATTGCCATGCTCTTCTGTATCAATGGACTTTATAGTGGAATTACCCTTATCTAACGGACATAATACCATCATGGTTGTTGTAGACAGACTGACCAAAATGGCGCATTTCGTACAACTCAAACAACTTCCTTCAGCAACTGTGATGGCTGACATATTCATAAAAGAAATTGTTCATTTACATGGAATCCCTCTTCAAATACTAACTGACCGGGGTTCTCAATTCACTTAAAAATTCTGGAAGTCATTCTTGGTAATCATTGGTAACCATTCGTGGTTATCACCCTCAAATAACTGGAGAGTTGTGTTCCCAAAGAGGAGTTGCCCAGGCCAGAGCCCTGTCAGTGAGTAGGGAGATGACATACCCCACACGGGCTCTGTCGGAAGGAAACAAGTAGGGAGACATCTCGAAGTGAATGGAGAACTGATTGAGGAATCCACGACAGGTAGCAGGATCTCCTCCATATCTGGGAGGAGGAGGTAAACGGAGGGTATGAAGACCTGGGTCAGCAGGCGGTGGAACAGCAACAGGTGCAGCAGCGGGCACAGGAGGAGGACCACGTGCTGGATCAGTCCTCGCCAGGAGGGTTTGCAAAGCCTGAGCAAACTGGTCCATGCGATGATCCAGACTTTCAATACGGGCTTCACAGGTAGACATCTTCTGGCCAATCTCCGCGGGGTCCATGGTGACCCTTGGTACTGTAATGGTTTGGTGAGGTAGGACCCCAGATGGCGGAGTTAGCCAGGCCAAACAGGAACCAGAAAGTCAGAGAACCAACCGGGTCAGACAGGTAATCAGGATAAGCCAAATCAGAATCCAGAGACGAGGTCAACAAGCCGAATCAATACCAGACGAGCAGGAATCAGGAGCCGAATCAGGAGACAGGAACGAGGTCAACAAGCCAAGTCAAACCGGAGCAGTAGTCACAATCAATGCGCAAGCAAATAGCAAAATACACCAACCAAGGGTGATCCAGAAGAGGAAGTCCAGGTTTAAATAGGGAGAGGAGGAGGAGTGTCCTGCATGAAGAGATCACCCGAGGTTATAAAAGCATGTTTCAAATGTAACGTGCAATATTAACACGTTTTGACCACACGGTGGCGCTGTGGTACCTGTTTGCCGCGTGGTCGGCCATGCGGTGAAGACGCCGACTGGGTAGCGGTGGTACTCGCTGCCCGGGAAGCCGCCTGAGGAAGCGTCGCGGGAGCAGCCATGGAGCGGGGCAGGAGAGGCAGGTAAGTCCTTACAGTACCCCCCCCTCGAGAACCGCCCGAAGAGCGACCAGGACCCCCACTGTGTTTCCGGGGGTACCAGACATGAAAGTGACGAACCAGACGAGAAGCGTGGACTTCAGAGGCGGGCACCCAGGGTCTTTCCTCCGGTCCATATCCCTTCCAGTGTACAAGGTATTGGAGGGTACCCCGGAAGAAGCGTGAATCCAGGATGGAACGGATCTCATAATCATCCATGGAGGAGACTGAAACAGGACCAGGACTGGCCAGCGTCCGGGAAAAACGGTTAAATATCACCGGCTTCAGGAGGGAAACGTGAAATGTACGAGGAATAAGGAGGTTGCGAGGCAAGTCCAGTTCATAGGTAACAGGGTTGATACGACAGCGGACGGAATAAGGTCCAATAAAGCAAGGAGCCAATTTTTTGGAGGGAGTACGTAGGCGTATATGTCGGGTTGATAGCCAGACTTTGTCCCCGGGCATGTAAGTGGGGGCTGGTAATCGTCTGCGATCATAGTACTTCTTTTGAGCGATGAGAGGGAGGTAGCTCCACTATGAAGTCCATGGCGATGTGGGTCCAGGGACGACTGGGTACTGGAAGGGGCAATAGCAGACCGGAAGGGGGAGTCCTGGGGGTCTTGGTCGTAGCACAAGTGTGGCAAGATTTAAGGAAGTCTGCAACGTCCTGTCTCCAGGAGGGCCACCAAAAACTTTGGCCCAGAGCCTGACAGGTGCGCCGGAGACCAAGGCAAACTTTGTGGTGTGGTGCAACTGGAGTATCTTCTCACGGTATACAGGGGGCACGAACAACTTGTCAGAAGGGGTCTGGGCTGGAGCAGTGGGTTGACTGGCTTGAATTCGTTGCAGAAGGGGAGAGGAAACGGCAAGAGTGACAGCAGAGATGATACGGTTAGTGGGTACGATGGGTTCTGGGTCAGGTTTCTCCTCTGAGGCAGTACAGAACATACGTGATAAAGCGTCGGCCTTGGTATTCTTGGACCCCGGACGATAGGAGATTATGTCATTGAAGCGGGATAAGAAAAGGGACCATCGTGCTTGTCGAGGTATTAGTCGCTTGGCATCGCCAATATACTGGAGGTTCTTGTGATCCGTGAGGATGGTTACAGGAATACGGGAGCCCTCCAGAAGGTGACGCCATTCAGAAAGGGCGAGAATCACTGCCAGTAGTTCACGATTGCCTATGTCATAGTTCCTCTCTGCAGGAGAGAATCGTTTAGAGAAGAAGCCACAGGGGTGTGGAGGCCCTTCGTATGTTTTGCGTTGGGACAATACTGCTCCGGCCCCGATTTCCGAAGCATCTACTTCGATTACGAAGGGTTGAGATACATCAGGATGTATGAGGATCGGAGCGGACACAAACAGGGTCTTTAGTGTATGGAACGCTTGGACTGCAGCGGTAGGCCAGTTATGGCAGTCAGCTCCCTTCTTGGTGAGATCGGTCAAAGGAGCTACCACTTTGGAAAAGTCCCGGATGAATCGGCGATAATAATTGGCAAAGCCGAGAAATCTCTGTAGGGCTTTAAGTCCCTGTGGTTGAGGCCATTGCAGAATGGACTGGCGCTTGTCAGGATCCATCTCGGACCCTATACCGCTAATGACGTAACCTAAGAAGGATACACGGTTGACTTCAAATTCACATTTCTCTAGTTTTGCGTACAACCGGTTTTCACGAAGACGTGTCAGGACCTTCTTTACGTGAGTTCGATGTGAAAGCAGGTCAGGTGAATGGATTAGAATGTCATCAAGGTAGATGACAACGAATTGGTGCAGATAATCCAGAAAACAGTCATTTACAAAGTCCTGAAAAACAGCCGGGGCGTTACAGAGCCCGAATGGCATTACTGTATATTCATAATGACCAGAGCGGGTGTTAAAAGCTGTCTTCCACTCGTCGTTCTGACGGATACGAATGAGGTTGTACGCACCCCGTAGATCTAATTTCGTGAAAACTTTTGAGCCTTTGAGACGGTCAAACAACTCAGAGATGAGTGGCAAAGGGTAAGTGTTTTTTATGGTGATTCGATTAAGACCTCGATAGTCGATGCACGGACGTAGACCTCCATCCTTCTTGGAAACAAAGAAAAATCCCGCGCCCGCGGGAGACGTGGAGCGGCGGATAAAGCCTTTTAGGAGATTTTCACGGATATAGGTCTCCATAGCTTCGGTTTCAGCCGGGGATAACGGATACACCCTACCCCGTGGGGGTACGGTGCCAGGAAGCAGGTCGATGGGACAATCGTAAGGACGGTGTGGGGGCAAGGAGTCAGCTTCCTTTTTGTCGAATACATCAGCAAAGGTCTGATATTGTGGAGGTAAGATGGTGGTACCTAAGGAGGCAACCTTCAATACACAGGGTTGAGGTGAAACGCAAGTGGTACACCGCCAGGAGGTGATCTCACGGGTGGACCAATTGATGTCTGGGTTGTGTAGCTGCAGCCAACACTATGTGAGCAACCGGAGAAGATATTACATGTAGAACCACAGTCTCTTTATGGAGATCCTCTATTTGGAGACGAAGCGGTGTAGTGTCATGGGTCACCGCTGCAGGTAGGAGAGGCCGCCCATCGATTGCCTCCACAAAAACTGGAGAGGCTTTCTCCTGCAAGGGAATGTTGTGGAGCCTGCAGAAGTCGCGGTCGATAAAGTTTCCGGCGGCCCCAGAGTCAATAAGGGCTGGGGCTAGAATGGTTCTCTCCTGGACATAAACATACACGATGTCCTGTCGTGGGGGAAAACAGCAGGAAGGCCTAGAGGAGACTCCCCAATCCTCCTTAGGCCCTGTAGTTTCCCGGCTTCACGGGGCAGGAACGCACGTAATGACCTTGTTTGCCACAGTACATACAGAGGTCCTGTTGGCGCCGGAGGGATCTCTCCTCCTCGGAGAGATGTGTGGAGCCGATCTGCATGGGCTCTTCAGGCGGAAGAGAAGCAGAGTCAGAAGCAGCCAGACGTGGCGCAAAACACACTGGAGCCCTCCTTTGGCGATCTCGCTGTACCTGGCGTTCCCGGAGGCGTAGATCAATGTGGCCAATGTAGG
The DNA here is from genome assembly GCF_027358695.1 of Spea bombifrons. Lineage (NCBI taxonomy): Eukaryota > Metazoa > Chordata > Amphibia > Anura > Pelobatidae > Spea > Spea bombifrons. The sequence goes on from NC_071091.1 coordinate 43,149,765, forward strand.
CGATGAGTTCTTCCAAGTCCGTGGGCAGGTCTCGGGCTACTACTTCATCTTTCAGGCGGTCAGACAGGCCATTAGTGAAGGCAGCAACCAAGGCGTCGTTGTTCCATGCCACTTCTGCAGCCAGGGTAAGGAATTCAATGGCATAGTCCGATAAACTGCGTGTACCCTGACGCAGTGAGAAGAGACTTGACGAGGCAATATGGCCGCGACCTGGCCTGTCAAACACATGACGGAAAGTGGTTACAAAGTCATTATAATTGTTGACCACTGGAGAGTTGTGTTCCCAAAGAGGAGTTGCCCAGCCAACTGTCCCTGTCAGTGAGTAGGGAGATGACATACCCCACACGGGCTCTGTCGGAAGGAAACAAGTAGGGAGACATCTCGAAGTGAATGGAGCACTGAGTGTCAGGGTCCACGAAGAAACCCACAACGCAGTGACTCACCTGAGTACCCGCTGACTGCGGGTACCAGCTCCCACGCCGCTGCTCTCACTGCTCCTGCCACAGTGCCGGTCTCAAAGAGCGAGCGCGCATGCTCCCACCTCTCCTTATTCACTCCTCAATGGAGAGGGCGGGGAACACACACCACCGTCAGCACGTTCAGGGGGAAGGGCGACCTCTGGTGGTAGCTTTAAAAATGAGCACTGAGAATCATTCAGTGCTCAGTTATTGTGCTGTTAAGAGCTACATTGTTGTTCTCTCCTGAGCCCTGTTATTAACCCTTTGGCTTTTGATACCGACTACGCTGCTATCTCCTACCCTGAACCTTTGGCTTGTTACCGACTACCTGCTATCTCCTACCCTGAACCTTTGGCTTGTTACTGACTACGCTGCTGTCTCCTATCCTGACCCTCTGGCTATTGTTACCGGCTACGCTGCTAAACCTTTGGTTTGATCTGGACTTTGCTGGGTTTTCCTGCATATCGGGTTCCTCACCTTGATCCTGACACTGAGTGAGGAATCCACGACAGGTAGCAGGATCTCCTCCATATCTGGGAGGAGGAGGTAAACGGAGGGTATGAAGACCTGGGTCAGCAGGCGGTGGAACAGCAAAAGGTGCAGCAGCGGGCACAGGAGGAGGACCACGTGCTGGATCAGTCCTCGCCAGGAGGGTTTGCAAAGCCTGAGCAAACTGGTCCATGCGATGATCCAGACTTTCAATACGGGCTTCACAGGTAGACATCTTCTGGCCAATCTCCGCGGGGTCCATGGTGACCCTTGGTACTGTAATGGTTTGGTGAGGTAGGACCCCAGATGGCGGAGTTAGTCCAACCGGGTCAGACAGGTAATCAGGATAAGCCAAATCAGAATCCAGAGACGAGGTCAACAAGCCGAATCAATACCAGATGAGCAGGAATCAGGAGCCGATTCAGGAACGAGGTCAACACGCCAAGTCAAACCGGAGCAGTAGTCACAATCAATGCGCAAGCAAATACACCAACCAAGGGTGATCCAGAAGAGGAAGTCCGGGTTTAAATAGGGAGAGGAGGAGGCGTGTCCTGCATGAAGAGGTCACCCGAGGTTATAAAAGCATGTTACAAATGTAACATGCAATATTAACACGTTTTGACCACACGGTGGCGCTGTGGTACCTGTTTGCCGCGTGGTCGGCCATGCGGTGAAGACGCCGACCGGGTAGCGGTGGTACTCGCTGCCCGGGAAGCCGCCTGAGGAAGCGTCGCGGGAGCAGCCATGGAGCGGGGCAGGAGAGGCAGGTAAGTCCTTACACACGCTGCCCCAGCTACACACCGGGGAATCAGAAGTACTGGTAAGTGGGGCGCGGGGGGCGGGGAGACAGGAGGATCCAGGTCCCCTGCAGCTGCCGGGGATCTGGATCTTAGTCGTCTCATAGTCAGACCTATTTGAGGTCTGATTTTAAGACGACCCCGATTATAAGACGAGGGGTATTTTTCAGAGCATTTGCTCTGAAAAAAACCTTGTCTTATAATCGGTAATATTAAGAACGCATCTACACAAGAAACTCAGTTCTTTTTGTTATACGGTTACCATTCTCCTGATTTACCCATTTCCATATCCCCAGTAATGGTGCCCGAAGCGGCAAAAAGAGTACGGATAATACAAAAAGCTTTACGAATGGCAAAACAAAATCTGACTCAATAACGATATAAGGGTCAGGCAGATAAACATAGACGTAATGGTCCTGATTATCAACCCGGGTATAAAGTATGGCTATCTACCCAAAATATGAAATTAGTTTTACCTTCTCTAAGTTAGGACCCCGGTTTATTGGTCCATATGCCATCACTCACCGTATTAATCCTGTCAATTATCAGCATGTGTTACCACCATCTGTCAAAGTCCATCCGGTATTCCATACCTCACTACTTAAACCAGTTATTATCAATAGACTGGCCACACGTTCTCCCTTACCTCCTCCACCCATCATTGTTGAAGGACTCCCGAATATATTGTTCAAGACATTTTGGATTCCCGCCTCAGAGGAGGTTGTTTGTATTATTTAATAGATTGGGAGGGTTACGGACCCGCAGACCGTTCCTGGGAACCGGCCTCTGTGTTCACGCAACCAAGTGAAGACTTTTTTCCTGTTGGAGACGATGTTCTTCAAGCGTCTCAGAATACTGAGACGCTTGAAGAACATCGTCTCCAACAGGAGAAAAGTCCTCATTTGGTTGCGTGAACACAGCCTGTATGCAAAGCTCGAGAAATGTACATTTGAGACGACCATAGTATACTTCCTCGGATTCCTCCCAAAGGACTGCAGATGGATGACAAGAAAATAAGAGCGAGTGGTCCTGTCCTACCAATAAGAAAGAGGTACAGCGCTTCCTTGGGTTTGCGAACTTTTATCGTAAGTTCATACTGGACTTCTCCAAGATAGTCCAGCCATTCACCACATTAACCAAGAAGGAAGGTTGGTTTGTGTGGTCACTGCAAGCCCAAAACACCTCGACCTCTTGAAATTCTTGTGTTTCCTGATCCAGCAAAACCATACGTCTTAGAAGTAGATGCCTCTGAATCCGCCATCGGGGCCATACTGTCCCAAAGACAAGGTGCTCTGGATATCCTACTCCCGGTTGCCTTCTTCTCCAAGAAGCTAACTCCCTCTGAAAGAAACTGAGATGTAAGAGACAGAGAGTTGCTTGTCCTGAAATCGGCTCTGGAGGAGTGGAGGCACCACTTGGAGGGTGCTGCTCATCCAATTCTGGTCTATACAGATCACCGGAATTTGGAATACCTACACCAAGCGATTGAAGCCCAGACAGGCTCTTTGGGCATTGCTCTTCAGCCATTTCCGTTTCAAAATAACTTACCGTCCTGGTTTGAAGAATGGCAAATTAGATGCTCTTTCACGCAAAACAGACTCCAAGAAGTACGCTCCTTCAGAGCCGTCATTTCCTACCAACCTCACAATCAGTATGGGAGAGGCTCCAGTTTTACGGCACACCTGAGAAAGCTCCCACCACTCCACGGCTCACACGCCGCAATGGTCTTCTCTTTTTTCATGGGAAGGTCTTCGTACCACCTCCTGTTCGTCCTGAGATTCTACGGCTCCACCACGTGACTGGGCATGGTGGAACCAAGAAGACCAAATGCTTGTTCTGGTGGCCAGCACTGCGTGAATATGTTACAGCAAACGTGTCCGCCTGTCAACTGTGTGCTAGCACTAAATCCTCTCCACAACACCCAGTTGAGCTCTTACACCCTCTTCCAGTCCCCAAACAACCGTCGACTGACTTGGCTATGGACTTCGTTGAGTTGCTTGCTTCACAAGGTTACACCACTATCCTGGTGGTGGTGGACCGTTTCTTCAAGATGGCCCACTTCATACCAGCCAAGGGCTTACCCACTTCAACGGAGACTGCCAACTTGTTCCTAAGAGAAGTATTCCGTTTTCATGGGCTTCCCAACACCATCATGTCCGATCGAGGCTTTCCGTCAAGGACTCCGTATACAGCCCTCCTGTAATCAAATACTTGAACAGTACCTGCGCTGCTACGTAACGTACCTGCAGGATTACTGGTACCAGTTGCTGCCTACCGCCGAGTATGCATACAACAACCAAACAGAGAGGTCCACTGGGTATTCTCCATTTTACTCCAACTACGGTTTCCATCCTTCCTCGTTACCTTATTCTCCTGTATCGGACTCCGGCGGCTCCTTCAGTCGTTTTGTTTCATTGAACGCAATCTCATCAGGGCACAAAAAGGGTATAAAACCTACTCACCAGCTCCCTGCTATCAACCAGGAGACAAAGTCTGGATTTCTACCTCTCACTTATGCCTGTCCTGTCCCACCAAGAGACTCGGTTCCCGGTTCCTGGGACCTTTTTCTGTCATTACTATGGTTGGTTCCGCGGCAGTTCGTCTCCAACTGCCTCAGACCTTTCATCTGAGTTTCACGTGTCCTTAGTCAAACCATGGGTTCCTCCTACTCATCCCTCTCCGGATCCTGTACCTCCTCAACCCATTGAGGTGGCTGGCGAAACGGAATACGAGGTCCAACACATTCTTGACTCCTGGATCTGACGCGGCCGTCTTGAATACCTCATCCACTGGAAGGGGTACGGGGTGGCGGATCGTTCCTCGGAACCAGTGGACAATATACTCGCTCCAAAAACATATATAGGTGACCGCGCCCCTCACACCAAGTGAGTATAAATAATGCAAATGATACCAATTCAATGTAGCTTCAAGGAAATCCGAGCAGTATGTAAAATTCAATCATAAAACAAAGAGAAAAGAAAAAAACATAGTGTAATTCATCAAAATAGTTGTGTGTATATATCTAAATGGACCCTTACGTTTGGTGGGGCTTATTCAAGCCCATAAACCGCGTAGGGGGGTAAGCGGGAGGGATTGTTCGTCTCCCGAATAAATTTCAGTCTCCACCGTAGAATTATTCAAAACTTCGTGATCTCGGAAGAAGAGCGAGAAATCGAGGTAACTACTCCCAAATTCTTCAAAGCACAGATCCGGAGGCGAGGGTGAGATAAAGATGAATACTTTAATATATAAAATAAATAAATAATCGGACTAGCGGCAGTTTTCAAAATCACGGCGTCCCACGTTCATCCACTGCTGCACAACCAAGCGTATATCCGCTGTGGTAAAGTGTATGGGAAAGTGGTTGATGGGATATATATCTCACCTGGTTTCCTCAGCCAGGCACGGTAGCTAACCCAGGAGCCCTCAGGTGCGGCTTCCTAAGCTCATTACTGGGGAGGAAGCCTTAAAAGAGAGGGCTGTTATGTTTGAGGGGAGAGGAGAAATTGAATGAAGGAGCAGCTACAGCCAGCGCTGCAGCCCACCAGGCATGAAGCTTTACCCCATGCAAAACTTGTTACTTTGCTTTGCGCCAGACCTTAGGCTGCTAGAGAGGTATCCTGCTGTTTAGTTAGAGCCGGACAGGCTTATAGTTTGTTTTGTTTACAAGGTGCTCTGTGACTACAACATCTAAATAAACACGCTTTTACGTTTGAAACCTGTGTGAAACTGTCATTGCCGCCCCATGCGTGACCTGTCCCCTACAATTGGTGGAGAATGCGGGCACAGTTGTGCTAGGAGCAACGGCAGGACAAAACACAGCATCTGAATTTTGTGGACATTTAAAGGGCCGGAAGCATATGTCCTGAGTGAAGGCTGCAGCACTGTAAGGCCCATCCGGCACAATGGAGGAAGTGATAAAGCAGCTGATACAGGCTAGCCTGAGACATGAGCAGGCCTTGGAACAGCAACGGAAGTTTCATGCAGAGGCTTTTCACGCCCAGCAACATGCGCAACAGCAGACTATGGCCCAACAACATGACCCTTGCACTGCCCATACCCAGGCGGTTCCCCATTTCTCAAACCCGAAATAAGAGACAGACACCAGCAGGATTGGATTTAGAAAAGGCCGAGACATTTATTTAACAAATGTCTCGACATAACTTTATTTAACATCTTATAAATTATTGTAAAAACACTTTAATAATAACTTCTGTATAAATACTATACAGTCTTCTGTACACCTGTGTACAAACAGCTGAGGGTTCCCAACCTAAACACAAAACAATGGCTTCACACTACCCCTTCCGCCGGATACCACAATCGCCCAAGCGACCGCGGGTCGGATAGGGGAGCTCCACCTTAACGCTTTGGTTAATCCTGTACAGGGAGGGCATTAACTCTAACCTCTAACCAAAACCATCAACTTGCCACTCCCATTATCATTCAAACTTCTCCAGGGAACTCCTCCGCCACAGCAAAGAAAACGGATCCTGCAAAAAGAAAGAGGGAAAGGGGGAAAGAAAAAACACACAAAGCCAAAACAAAAACACAAAGCAAAAGACAAAAAGAGGGAGGGCGGGCGGGAAACTGCTCCTGTGGTGTTCAGTAATTGCCCCTTGCACGTGTGCTTAGAGGGGCTTTATAGCCCTGTCCCCTTCCCCCTACAGTCACGTTCCTTGTGACTTCCCCCTCGTTCCCTGTGCATTCTCACCTCGTGCTAACCCTTGCTGAGTTAACCCTTTCCTGCCCTAATACCATGTGCACCGTCCTGTAGTGCTGGCAGGGTCATGTTCCCCTTACGCCTATGACTCCAGGGTTTCTGGAAACTAATCGCCTGTTAATGGAGCAGATTGCTGCGCTCAGAGAGACTGTTGTGGCTCAGCCCCAACAAGTGGAGGCAAGCCCCCTTGAGACTGTTAACGTGAGGAGGGCCGTTCAGCGGGGCTTACAAAAAATGACACCCGACGACGACGTTGAGGCTTACCTCACCGTATTTGAGAGAGTGGCGGAGAGAGAGAAACTGCCAGTTGCAGAGTGGGCAGAAGTGATTGCACCCTTCCTGACTGGTGAACCGCAAAAGGCCTACTATGACCTCGGGGAGCAGGATGTCCGGGACTTTACAAAACTAAAAATGGAGATCCTTGCTCGCCTGGGTGTTATGCCCGCTGTTCGGGCCAAGAGAGTCCACTGTTGGAAATACACCATGGACAAGCCTGCCAGGTCCCAGATATATGATCTGATTCATCTTGTACGCAAGTGGCTGGAACCAGAATCCACTACACCAGCCCAGATTGTGGAAAAGGTGGTAGTGGACCACTACCTCCGCGCCCTCCCGGCGGAGCTACAACGGTGGGTTCGGCATGGAGACCCCAGAACTGCTGAGCAGCTTGTCAACATGGTGGAAAGGTTCATAGCAACCGAGGACTTCCTCCGTGAGGTCCCTGCGGCACCAACACCTTCCAAGACTGTCAGACCTGTGACATCTTTGGGTAAGAGAGTTCCAGCTGGAGGTGTATGGAAAAATGTGAGAGAGAGCAGGGCTCTAGAGTTTGGGCAAGGGCAAAAGACTGATCCTGAACCCCTGGGACCCCACAATCCTAGAAAGGGCTCCCTACTAAGGAGGCCAGGGACCCCCCAGTGCTGGAGGTGCCATGAGTGGGGACACATAGCCGCCTATTGCCCTCTTAACTCAGAGCCCATGGCTAGTCGGCGTAAGTCCCTGTTTGCAGAACCTGTTTGTGCAGCCATTCCAGAATCAGAGACTGAGCCGCATTTTTGTATGGTGAAGATAAGTGACTGCTCCGTGAAGGCACTTTTGGACTCGAGTAGCCTGGTGACTTTGGTTCGGGCCGGCCTTGTGACTATGGACTACGTGCCGAACAAGCACATAAGAGTGCTATGCATCCACGAGGATATTGTAGCTTACCCTGTGGCCCCCATTAAGTTGGTGACCCCATCTGGAACTGTGACCTACGAAGTCGGAGTTGTAAAGAGACTTATGCATGCGGTTATATTAGGCCGCGATTTCCCCTTGTTCTGGGAGTTGTGGAGAAGGGGGAACGTTTCTGCAGCTGGGGAACAAACTCCGGCAGAGTCTGTACCCCTCCCTGTAAATAATGGGTCAGGTGAGACGGCCATTGGGAACAATGATACCAGTAAGGGGCATGATGAAAAGGATGTAGGCCCACCTGAAATGTATAGTGAAGATTCTTTCCCCTTGCAGGTGTTAGCTGGGGAGGAAGAAGAAGAAACTTCCCTACCCGGCCAACAGGTCTTAGTTACATAGTTACATAGTTACATAGGCTGAAAAAAGACATGCGTCCATCAAGTTCAGCCTTTCCTATATCTGTTAATTTGTTGCTGTTTGATCCAAAAGAAGGCAAAAAACCCCGGCTTCGCTCTTTCCAATTTTGCACTAACCAGGGAAAAAAATTCCTTCTTGACCCCAAAATGGCAGTCAGATTTCTCCTTGGATCAATAAGCTGTTTCCCCATAATTAAAGATTATATCCCCGAATATTATGTTTTTCCAGGTATCCATCCAGTTGCAGTTTAAACGTCTGTACGTCTGATAAAACTACCTCTGCAGGCAGAGAATTCCACATCCTTATTGTCCTTACTGTAAAAAACCCTTTCCTCTGCTTTAGTCTAAATCTCCTTTCTTCCAGTCTAAATGCATGACCACGTGTCCTATGCATAGTCCTGTTTATGAACAGATTTCCACACAATGGTTTGTATTGGCCCCGAATATATTTATATAACGTTATCATATCCCCTGAGGCGACGTTTTTCTAAACTAAACAGATTTAAATTAGTTAACCTTTCTTCATAACTATAGTGCTCCATTCCTTTTATTAATTTTGTAGCCCGCCTCTGCACCCTTTCTAGTGCTATCATATCCTTCTTTAGAAAAGGTGCCCAAAATTGCACAGCATACTCAAGGTGCGGCCTTACCATTGATTTATACAGAGGCAAAATTATATCTTTATTCTGCGACTTGATGCCCTTTTTTATACACGACAATACCTTACTGGCCTTAGCAACCGCAGACTGACACTGCACATTGTTGCCTAGTTTGATGTCTATAACAATTCCCAAATCCTTCTCATTTGTCATTACCCCTAATTCACTACCGTTTAGAGTGTAGGTTGCTTGTGCATTCGCTACCCCGAAGTGCATAACTTTACATTTATCTACATTGAATTTCATCTGCCATTTGAGTGCCCAGTCCCCCAGTCTATCTAGATCCCTCTGCAGCACAGTAATATCCTGCTCGCCCTGTATAACCTTACCTTGTTTTGTGTCATCTGCAAACACAGAAACATGACTTTCAATGCCTCCTGCCAGGTCATTTATTAATATGTTGAATAAAATTGGTCCCAGAACAGAACTCTGAGGGACACCACTTACCACTTTTGACCAGCTTGAAAATTTACCATTTATAACAACTCTCTGTTCTCTACCTCTAAGCCAATGTTCTACCCAAGAACAAGAATTTGCATCTAGGCCAATTTCTTTCAGTGTGAATACTAACCTATTGTGTGGAACCGTGTCAAATGTTCATTCTTCGTTTTTTTAGAATTTATGTACTTAAAGAATTTTTTGGGGTTAGTTTTGCTCTCTTTGGCAATCACCCTCTAGTTTAGCCCATCTAATCACTTTTTTGCATGCTTTATTGGCTTCCTTATATCTTATATAGGATGCCTCTGATTCGTCTGATTTAAATGCTGTAAAAGCCATTTTCTTATTTTTAATTTCCTGCTTAACGACCCCACTAAGCCACATCGGTTTCAATTTGTTTCTTTTATATTTGTTTCCTAGTGGTACATACTGAGAAGTGTACCCTGCTAATATTTGTTTGAAAATACTCCATTTTTCCTCAGTATTTTTATCCCTGAAGAGTTTTTGCCAGTCAATAAGTTGTAAAGCTGCCCTTATCTTATTGAAATTGGCCTTCTTAAAATTATACGTTTTAGTATTTCCCATGGGCAATTTCTTTTTTGAGTTTATTTCAAAAGAGACCATATTGTGATCACTATTACCCAAGTGCTCCCCCTCTTGAATGTTAGACACAAGATCAACATTGTTTGTTATCACCAGATCCAAACAAGTATCCTTTCTAGTTGGTGCTTGTACCAGTTGTGACATGAAGGTGTCATTTAACAGGTTCAAAAACCTGGATCCCCTTGCAGAACTACTAGTCTCTCTATCCCAATTTATGTCCGGGTAATTAAAATCTCCAATAATTAACGCGTTACCCAGATGTGCAGCTTTCTCAATTTGTTCTAACAGCTGCTCTTCCTCATCATTATTAACATTAGGTGGTTTATAACATATCCCAACCAGTAGTTCTTTTCCTTTTTTTTGCCCCAAGTTGATATCTACCCATAAAGCTTCCACAAATCCCTTGTCGCCTTCAAGATGCTTAATATTTGACTTTAGCTCGTTGCTAACATACAAGCATACTCCTCCTCCCTTCCTGCTTTTTCTGTCCTTCCTATATAATGTATAATCTTTTAAGTTAACTGCCCAGTCATGGCTCTCATCCCACCATGTTTCTGTTATGCCTATTATATCATATTGGTTAGTGTATGCTATTGCCTCTAGTTCTCCCATTTTGTTATTTAGGCTCCTTGCATTAGCAAGCATACATTTAATATTACCCTGAGTCTCTTGAATTTTATGATAATTTTTATTAATACATACCTCCTCTGTTCTGATCTTGCCCCTCCCCCATCTCCACCCCCCTTGTTCTGATCTGAAGCCCCACTCCTGCACTATCTCCATTTTCAAGATCTCTGTGTCCCTCCCCCCTACCACTAGTTTAAAAACTCCTCCAGCCTTCTAGCCATCCTCTCCCCTAGCACAACAGACTCTCTTCCGTTTAGGTGCAATCCATCACCGCTATAAAGATTGTACCCAAGCGCAAAATCAGCCGAGTGCTCTAGAAAGCCAAAACCCTCCTTCCTACACCATGACTTTAGCCACGCATTTACCTCCCTGATCTCCCGCTGCGTTTCTACTGTTGCGTGTGGCACAGGTAATATTTCTGAAAATACTACCTTGGAGGTCCTTTTCTTCAATTTATCTCCTAATTCCCTGAAATCATTCTTTAGGACCTTCCATTTTCCACTGACTTTGTCATTGGTACCAATATGGACCATGACAGCCGGGTCTTCCCCAGCCCCTCCCAATAATCCATCCACTCTGTCAGCAACATGCCGGACCCGAGCACCCGGGAGACAGCAAACTGTCCGGTTGAGCTTATCAGAGCGGCAGATTACCCTATCTACTCTCTTAATAATAGAGTCCCCTACCACCACAACCTGTCTAGCCTTTCCTACGCTCTCAACCCCACTCATACTAGAGGGGCTGTTCCCTCGGCTGTTAGAAGGAACAGCTTCCTCCAGTATAGCTACTCCTGAGCTGAAGCACCCAACATCTTCACTCAAGCGGGCAAATCTGTTAGGCTGCACAAGGTCAGGACTAGCTAAACCTTTCCTCTTTCCTCCCCCTCTACCACCACGTGTAACTGTGACCCAGCTACATGCCTGTTCCCCAGCTGCCTTATCTCCTCCCTCTTCACTACCTGCACCCACTAAACTCTGCTCAGTGAGCAGCAGACTCCTTTCAAGATTGTCTATCTCTCTCAAAGTTGCAATTTGCTTCTCCAGATCTCTAATATGAGATTCCAGAGAAGCCACTTGCTCACACCTGCCACAGAGGTATGGACCCTGGACGGATTCATCCAGGAATGCATACATGAAACAAGATGTGCATTGAGTCAGATCATCAAGTATAAGAAAAAAATAAAATAAATGAGAACCTACAAAATAACAGTTAACAAGAACACCCGTCAAAATAAACAGTTAAAAGTAAAAATATAAAGCAGTATAAATACAGTACCTTGTGGAACCCCTGTTTCTCTTTCCAACTCCTGTTTCTTTTTAACTCCTACTTAAAATAGCCTACTTGAAAAAGAGATTATCTCAATGCAGAAGCAACTCAAGTGAGCCTTCTGCATTGATTTAGAAATGTCTCGGGGTAACTTCGAGACCGAGCAAGTGAGAGACCCCACTCTGGGAACTGCACGGGCAAATGTCACGGTAGTAAATGGGGTACCACAGGAACCCGAAGCTGACCAGAAATTTCCGCATTTTGCTATGAATGGGGATCTAGTGTACCGGGTCACCAAAGTTAACAAGGAAATTGTGGAACAGCTTCTGGTGCCAAAACCATACCGACACCTGGTGCTGGAATAGCCCATAACCATGTGTTTGGGGGGCACTTGGGGACTAATAAAACACAAGAGAGGGTCCTCCAAAGGTTTTATTGGCCTGGGGTATATGAAGAAGTAAAAAGGTATTGTGAGTCATGCCCCACATGCTAGAAGAGTGCCCCAACACCACACTTCCGTAGCCCCTTGATGCCACTTCCCATCATTGAAGTACCATTTGAGAGAGTTGCCATGGATTTGGTAGGGCCCATTGTCAAATCTGCTAGGGGACACCAATACATTTTGGTTGTCTTGGATTATGCTACCCGGTACCCAGAGGCGGTACCCTTAAGAAACATGGCCTCCAAAAATATTGCTAGGGAGTTGTTTTACTTGTTCTCTCGCACGGGGATCCCTAAAGAAATTCTTACTGACCAGGGTACGCCCTTTATGTCACGGGTCATGAAAGACCTGTGTAAGTTGTTTAAAATCACTCACCTCCGTACCTCAGTGTACCACCCTCAAACAGACGGGTTAGTGGAGAGGTTTAACAAAACCCTAAAGCATATGCTAAAAAAGGTGGTAGAAAGGGATGGTCGGGATTGGGACTGTCTTTTACCCTACCTCATGTTCTCTATCCGGGAGGTGCCCCAAGCGTCTACAGGGTTTTCCCCCTTTGAGTTAGTCTATGGCCGACATCCACGGGGTTTGTTAGATATTGCCAAAGAAACTTGGGAGACCGAGGCCACCCCATATAAGAGTGTTATTGAACATGTGGCTCAGATGCAGGAGCGAATAGCGACGGTGATGCCTATAGTTAAAACGCATCTGCAAAGAGCGCAGGAGGCCCAGAGCAGAATTTATAACAGATCTGCCAGGTTGAGGGCCTTTAATCCTGGGGACAGGGTCCTGGTTTTAGTGCCCACCGTCGAAAGTAAGTTTTTAGCCAAGTGGCAGGGTCCCTATGAGGTTGTAGAGAAGATGAGTGAGGTGAACTACAAGGTCCATCAACCGGGCAGGAGAAAACCCTTCCAGGTTTACCATGTAACCTGATCAAGCCGTGGAAAGAGCGGGAGTCTTTGGGGGCGACCCAGGCAGGGGTCAAAGAAGTGGGGCAACCAGTTCCCCCAGTAACAATAGGAGAGGCACTGTCGGTGCCCCAGAAGCAGGAGGTGAGGGAGTTCCTGCAGGAAAACAGACGCAAGTTTTCGGACCTACCTGGCCGTACCCACCTCATAAAACACCATATTAAAACTGAGCCTCACAGTAAAGTGAACCTGAAGCCATACAGGATACCAGAAGCCCATAGAGAGGCGGTATCCACGGAGGTCAGGCGCATGCTTGAATTAGGTGTTATTGAGGAATCTACTAGTGAATGGTCAAGCCCCATAGTGCTAATCCCAAAGCCCAACGGGACGTGGAGGTTCTGTAATGACTTCAGGAGATTAAATGAGGTCTCAAAGTTTGATGCGTACCCCATGCCCCGAGTGGATGAACTGGTTGAGAGGCTTGGGAAGGCAAGGTACATTAAAACACTTGACCTTACAAAGGGCTATTGGCAGATACCGTTAACTAAGGAGGCTAAAGAGAAGACTGCCTTTTCCACTCCAGAGGGCCTGTTCCAGTATGTTGTGATGCCATTTGGGTTATATGGGGCCCCTGCTACCTTCCAAAGGCTGATGGATCTGATTTTGAGACCACATCGTGATTATGCCGCTGCTTACCTGGACGATGTGGTAATTTTTTCGTCTGACTGGAAAAGTCACCTCTGTAAGGTACAGGGCGTGTTAGACTCCATTAGTGATGCAGGCCTAACCATAAACCCTGAAAAATGTGCAGTGGGTCTGGAGGAAGCAAGATACCTGGGTTATATCATTGTAGGGGACAGGTCACGCATGGGGCGGCAATGACAGTTTCACACAGGTTTCAAACGTAAAAGCGTGTTTATTTAGATGTTGTAGTCACAGAGCACCTTGTAAACAAAACAAACTATAAGCCTGTCCGGCTCTAACTAAACAGCAGGATACCTCTCTAGCAGCCTAAGGTCTGGCGCAAAGCAAAGTAACAAGTTTTGCATGGGGTAAAGCTTCATGCCTGGTGGGCTGCAGCGCTGGCTGTAGCTGCTCCTTCATTCAGTTTCTCCTCTCCCTTCAAACATAACAGCCCTCTCTTTTAAGGCTTCCTCCCCAGTAATGAGCTTAGGAAGCCGCACCTGAGGGCTCCTGGGTTAGGTACCGTGCCTGGCTGAGGAAACCAGGTGAGATATATATCCCATCAACCACTCTCCCATACACTTTACCACACCGCAAATAAAAGTCACGTCCTCCTTCTCCTCTGTCACAACGTGCAACGTACGACGCGTTTCGTGCTATACTTCCTCAGGTACGTTGGTAGATCCCTTTCTGTGCTCCTTTATAGCCGTCTTTAATTGATTAGATCAATGGTAAATTGTCCACATAGATTTGTCAATTGTCCATAATTGGGTTCTTCATTATAATTAAAATATATGCATTTAATAAATTAATTAAACAGGATCACAATATAGAATCATATTAAAATAGTCCTTAGATATATTTAAAACAATCCTTAATTATATTTGAAACAGTTCTTAATTGTATTTTAGAATGTAGGTCTTTATCATGAATACTATAAGGGAATAAATTAGTTAATATACATTATCATAAGTAGTAAATCTATAAGATAACAACTATATAATAGATCATATGTAAATATACAGAATAAAAATATAAATGAATAAATATTTGCGTAATTCGCATGTGTGGTATAAAATTATTATCACCATCCACATTAATTGACCATGTAGTTAGGGGGCTACAACACGGGAATCCGTGTTTAGCCATGTTGGGTATTCTTTATTCAGCTTCCCTCATCTGAAGCCTGTCATTACCATACCTGACCTAACCAACAGGCTTTATAAAGTACCATATGTACTCGATTATAAGACGACCCCCCAAATCTGAATATTAATTTAGGAAAAAAAGAAAAAGCCTGAATATAAGACGACCCAATAGGAAAAAAGTTTTACCAGTAAATGTTAATTCATCTAAACTATTTTTTTTAATAAAAGCTATGATTGAGAAAAATATTTTGGTTTTATTTCCTTCTATTTTCCAACCTGCCCCCCAGTTATGCACATCTGCCCCAAAAATGCCTTATACCCCCTATATGCCACTGTGCCCCATGATATGCTTTTTAACCCTCTTAATGCCACCGTGCCCCATGATATGCCTTTTAACCCTATATGCCACTGTGCCCCATGATATGCCTTTTGACCCCCTATGTGCCACTCTGCCTCCAGAAATGCCTTATACACCTATATGCCACTCTGGCATTTAGAGGATTAAAAGGCATATTATGGGGAAGAGTGGCATATAGAGAGGTTTAAGGCATTCAGGAGGCAGAGTGGCGTATAGAGGGTTAAAAAGGCATTTCTGGAGGCAGAGTGGCATTAAGGGGGTTAAAAGGCATTTCACAGAGCACTCTGCCTCCAAAAATGCCTTATGCCCCCCATTTAACACTCCCCGCCCCCCAAAACTTACCGGTGCTTTTGACTTCCCTGTCATGTAGCCGGGGCAGCGTGTAGATCCCACGCACTTACGCTGCAGCCGGATGGAGGCGTGGCTAGCAGCGGAGGTTGTCTGCGTCCATCGCGCAGACCTTCCCCGACTGTCAGAGATCGGTACCGGTGCGGGGAATTC
This sequence comes from Spea bombifrons, assembly GCF_027358695.1. NCBI lineage: Eukaryota > Metazoa > Chordata > Amphibia > Anura > Pelobatidae > Spea > Spea bombifrons. The sequence goes on from NC_071091.1 coordinate 43,165,446, forward strand.
TGATCTCTGACAGCCGGGGAAGGTCTGCGCGATGGACGCACACAACCCCTGCTGCTAGCCACACCTTCTGCAGCGGAAGTTGTCTCCACGAATCGCGTAGACATCTACACGCTGCCCCAGCTACACACCGGGGACTAAGAAGTACCGGTAAGTGGGGCGGGGGGAGACAGGAGGATTCAGGTCCCCTGCAGCTGCTGGGGATCTGGATCTTAGTCGTCTTATAGTCAGACCTATTTGAGGTCTGATTATAAGACGACCCCGATTATAAGACGAAGGGGTATTTTTCAGAGCATTTGCTCTGAAAAAAACCTCGTCTTATAATCGAGCAAATACGGTAATATTAAGAACGCATTTACACAAGAAACCCAGTTATTTTTGTTATACGGTTACCATCCTCCTGATTTACCCATTTCCATAATCCCAGTAATGGTGCCCGAAGCGGCAAAAAGACTACGGATAATACAAAAAGCATTACGAATGGCAAAACAAAATCTGACTCAATAACGAACACAATAAAACCTCGTCTTATAATCGAGCAAACCCAACCCAGGAAAACATTAGCCTTTACATCAAAAACTAGTGGGAAGGGGGGGCGTGGCCAAACGACGGAGGAGAGCGGACGCATGGCGGGTTAGCTGCGCTCAAACGGGGTGTTTAAGCGGCTAAACGCAGCTGTGGAGAGGCTCTAAAGCTCCACTATACCTTGCCAACGGTGCGGAGAGGTGATCATGGCATCTCAGAAGCCCAAACGAGGGCAGGACAAGCCAGCACACTTCTTTTCCCTGCAAGTTGGGAAACATGGCATGCCGACCCAAGATGGCGGTGCCCACCGCTCTGCATCTCAGTCTCACGACCGTAGCTCAGACAGTGAAGGGGATGAGGCGGGGACCCCTGTAACGATGAGAGGCATGCAACAGCTGCTCAAGAATTCTGTAAATTCTTACTTGCTGACCTTATGAATGCTGTTAAGGAGATTAGGAGGGATGTGCAAGAGCTGGGAGAGAGAACTGCTCATGTGGAACAAAAAATTGAAGAATTTTGCACAAGCCATAATAATTAGATTGATAAATATAGTGCCATTGAAGATGACCATACCCCACTCCTCTTAAAAGTGGCAGATTTAGAAGATTGTTCCCGCAGAAATAATATATGGCTTAGAGGTATTGCTGAATCAATACAACCGTCTGACCTGGACCTCTTACTTTAAAGCTCCCTCTCACGCATGCAGCTTTGGATTTCACAATCGACCGCTGCCACAGGTTGCCCAAACCTTGTGACCTCCCTGCCTCAGTCCCTAGAGATGCAATTGTCCGGCTGCACTTTTTTAAAACAAAGGAAGCCATAATGGGGCTGTGAGACAGAAACAGAAAATTCCGGAGGAGTTTCAGCACATCACTTTGTTTGCTGATCTCTCTGCATACACGCTTGCCAGGAGAAGAAGCTTCAAACCGATCATGGAATCTCTACAGAAGAATAAAATCCCTTACAGGTGGGGTTACCCCACGAAATTATTGGTTACTATCGATGGTGCTACAATTCAAAATCCTTCTGACCGTCACAAGAAGCTGCATGCCTGGGGTGTGCTCCTCCCGCATGACATGTCCATCCCACCAGCCATGAAAACGCCTGGTCAAGATGCGGCGCGAATGGGCCCCATAGGACACCCACCTTGCCCTTTTTCTTGCTGCCAGGCGTTGCTGCACCTCACGGATGACCGTTTACAGGACTTCTGCTGCAACAACTGGTCCCTCTAGTAAACCTGATTAGACTGGGACAGTTCTTCTATTATGCGATTGTGAGCTACTTTCTGTACTAAGCGGGTGGGCACAGGGTTTACAAAGCTTTTGTTACCTTTTCACCTTGTACCTCTACCACTGCGTCCATTATATTACTTACACCCTGCTTGCTACTGGGGTTGTAGAACGACGGATGCACTCTTAGTGCTCGTCTCTTATGGGTTACCACGTTCCGGGGCTGGTGCCCTGTTCTCCGGTGAAGGGGGCTGTATGGAGAACACATAGGTGGCTATCACCTGCTTTAGTTTGGTTGTTCTGGTTTTTCTTGTTTTTTTGTTTTCTATGTTCTGTTCTACACGGTGCCTGCGGTTATGCCCAGCTCACAGCTCCTATTCTTATGTTTATACCACGCATAATTCGCTGTCCATTCCATGTTAATTATTATGGCTCCGGAAATTCTTAAGGTTATCTATATGAATGTAAAAGGCCTAAATAGCCATCATAAGCGTCATCTAGCGCTATCTGAGGCCTGCAAGGCCCGTGCCGCTGTCGTATGCCTGCAGGAAACTCACTTCTCACATATCCACCCGCCGACCTTTTCTTCTTGACAATACCCTACACACTACTCAGCCATGGCCTCTACTAAAACGAAGGGGTATCGATCCTTATCGATAAAGATTGGCCCTTTGAATTGATTAAAAAGGTTTCAGACTCACAAGTCCTTTATTGTGGGACGCTTGAATCAACAGGTTGTTACCGTGGTGTGTATATATGCGCCTAATGCTGACCAACTCCCATTCCTATCAATGTGCTTTGAGAAATTTGAGAAAGGTCCAAAAGGGTCGCATATTGGTCTGTGGGGACTTTAACCTCCCTTTAGACCCGGTGTGAGATGCATCCTCTTCAGCTCCCAGGGCCCGAGGTGCACCCCTACGTTGATTATGTTCAGGTTTTCAGGACCTTTTGTTACAATACGGGTTATATGACTCTTGGCGCATCCTGCATGGTACAGAGAGGGATTACACGTTCTTTTCTGAGGCCCATAATAGTTATTCCAGGATCGATTTTATATTTGTCGATAAACTCACTTTGCAAGATGTCCAATCGGTCGGTCGGACCACGCTCCGATGTTCGTGGACTTGCCCTCGGTGGCAGTGGTTAGGGGGTATGGAACATGGCGTTTAAAGGAATCTTTGCTTAATGACAAGGAACTTGTCTCCAACCTCGTCACTGTGACTAAGGATTTTTTCGCTATTAATTATACCCCTGAGGTAGACGTTCCGACGGTTTGGTCTGCTTACAAGGCGTTTATTCGGGGCCATTTCATACAACATACCTCCCGGCTTAGGCGTTTGCACAGGACGACTAACCTCTCATTATTGCGTACGTTGACTTCTCTGGAACTCCAGCATAAGGCCAACCCCAACCCTGTTTCTGCACAGGCACTGCACAAGGCTTGCTCGGAACTACGGGCGCATCTTTTACAACACACTGCTTTTAACTTGCGGAAATCTAGACAGCTATTTTACCGTAAAAGTAACAAGGCTGATACTCTGCTGGCTCGCAAACTCCGCGCCAAAACAGCACAATCCGCAATATCCTATGTTCTAAACAAATCAGGACACAAGGTTGCTAATTCAAAAGCCATAGTAGAGGAATTTGCTGCTTATTACCACGCGCTTTATAACCTTAATCAGGATGCTGATACGCACCAACCCAGGGGAGAAGAAATTGGTAACTTCTTAGATACCCATGGGGTGCGCCATTTGGTGGAGGCCCAACAAAATCTCTTATCACAGCCGATAACGTTAGATGAGATTCAAACTGCAATTAAAGCGCTCAAAGCTGGCAATGCCCCAGGTCCTGAAGGCTCGTCTAATATCTTTTTTAAGAGCCTTCGTCCACATTTAGAGCCTCACCATAACTGCTTATTTAACTTTATTTTTTCTCATGGCACTGTACGAGCCGTGCTTTTAGACGCCCATATTATAACGATTCCCAAACCGGGCAAATCACCAACAAAATGCGAAAACTTTCGGCCAATTTCTTTACTTAATTCCAACATTAAATTGTATTCAAAAATATAAGCGAACTGGTTAAATCAAGTCAAGTAGGCGAAGACGAAGACACACACCACGAAGATCTTCGTGATCGTCTTCCTCTTCGTCTACCACTCTCACCGGTTCCTTCCCCTTCTAACTTACCTTATCTTCGCGGCAGTTCGCGGCAGTTCACGGAGGAGGTCCCTGTAGGCGACCAATAGGCTCATTCGCACTGCCCTGTAACCCATGACAGCGAACCTGCGGATTTCCGCTTCCATGAACTGCCGCGATGCCGCGAAGATAAGGTAAGTTAGAAGGGGAAGGAACCGGGGAGAGTGGTAGACGAAGACGATCACGAAGATCTTCGTGGTGTGTGTCTTCGTCTTCGCCTACGTTTTACCGCCGCTGTCTTCTCTTCGGCGTGTCTTCGGAACGAACACGAAAACGCACTCTTCGTGTTCGTTTTCATGTTCGCCCGAAGACGAATGCACAAGTCTAGTATATAGTAGACTTGGGCACCAGGGGGCTCTTCGTGTTCGTCTTCGTTCTCGTCTTCGGGGGGGGGGAATCTTCGGATTCCACGAATATTCACCTGTTCCTGTCTTCTTTTCGGGCGAATATAGGTGGACATTGTTCGTGCTCGTTTCATCTTCGTTTTCAACCGGCTGCGTAGCAGGGGTTAATACGGGGGTTAAGAACACATCGGCGCAGCAGCAGCAGATGCGTTCGCACCGTGAAGGTACGTGTGTGCGACTCTATTGGTCACCGGAAGGGAGCTGGTCTGGCATCAACAAATTAATTGCAGAACTGCAGAATGCACTTCATTCGTTGATGGCAGGTGAGCCCCCTGCTGAAACGACCAATAGAGTTGCACACACGTACCTTCATGGTGCTATCCGAGGTGTACACAATACACATTGCCCGAAACTGAGGGCCAAGTTCCTCCGAGCAGTTGTCTTGTCTGAGACCTAGACAAATGCTCCAAGGAACTTGGCCTCCTTTTTATCATACACAGTCACACATCCATAGATGTTTAATAAAAGAATAGGGATTATATTACATTTTTAAATCGATTTTGGACCACTTTTAAATACATGCCTAACATTTGCTACCTATTTATAATTGTATACTTTGCAACAACCCAACTTTTACTAGACAGGACTGGAAAAAATCAGGACTGTCCACGAAAATGTTGGGTGTGTTGGCAGGTATGCGAATGGAAAAATGTTGGACAAGAACTAAAAAATAGCTTAGGGTTAATGTACGGTTATGTTTAAGATTATTAGCAGTGCACTGTTTTGGTTAAAGATGTATTATGTCTAAATAAAAATGTAATTTTAATTTTAATGGGTGTTAAAAAAAAAAATAGGGGTTTATTTAATTTTATTTTAATGTTTTATTTATTATTATTTACTTTATTATATTTATTTAATGTTGTAGTGCTACCCTACCCAGCTATACCTACCTACGTGCACTAGCATACCTAGTTTAGCTAAATTTGATGGGACAGGACTGGAAAAAAGCAGGACTGTCCACGAAAATTTTGGGTGTGTTGGCAGGTATGCGAATGGAAAAAATGTGGGACAAGAACTAAAAATAGCTTAGGGTTAATGTATGGTTATGTTTAAGAGTATTAGCAGTGCACTGTTTTGGTTAAAGATGTATTATCTCTAAATAATAATTTAATTTTAATTAGTTTATTTAATTTTATTTTAAAGTTATATTTATTATTTACTTTATTATATTTATTTAATGTTGTAGTGCTACCCTACCCAGCTATACCTATGTGCACTAGCATACCTAGTTTAGCTAAATTTGATGGGACAGGAAAAAAGCAGGACTGTCCCTGAAAAAGTTGGGTCTGTTGGCAGGTATGTGGATGGAAAAATGTTATAGGGTGAAGTGTGAGTTATTGCGTTAATGCTAGTGAGTGTAGAAATGAAGGCCAGGGCAAATAACAGGAGGAAAGGTCCTTGTGAATTGTACGTGTGTGTGTTATGTGTGTTATGTGTTATGTCACTGTGTTATATGTGTTTTTCTTTCCCTCTGGGTGAGAAATGATCCCATCAGCACTAACAGCTTCACATCCCGAATGTTGTGTCCAGGCTGACAGAAATGTTCTCCAACAGGTGTATCTATTTTTTTCTGGTTGATTGTATGTCCGTGGGAATGAAACCGTTTGTGCAAGGCTTGGCCTGTTTCCCCCCACATACAATGAACAACTGGAACCAAACACAGAGGATAAAAAATATTTACAGCAGTACTACGAAAGACTCCAAAAAGCGCTCATCAACATAAGGAAGAATAAATTACAGAGATTAAGACTAATTTCGGGATTTTCAACCTTTTCACTTACACACCAAACAGGGATGTACTGTCTGTACTCTCTAAAGGTCTATTATTGTGCCCAACAAGACCTCTGGACAAAATAACCCTGTGCAGTGATATGGAGGAATTCTTCCGAAAACTTAGACTCAAGGAATTCTTTCATGACAAAACGGACAATGAAACCAGTGACACTATGAAAAGATACAACCAATTGACTACAAAGAAATCCACTTGGACTCCGAAACCAGGATATAACCCTACACTTGACCGATATTTAGAGAGCTTTAGACACAGAGTCAACTCGGAAATATTAGAGAAACAAACCAAACAAACTGCCAACTTAACTACGAAGGAACAGAAGGCCATTAGATCACTTAAGAACAATCAAGACATTACAATTAAACCAGCAGACAAGGGAGGTGCTGTGGTTATTATGGACACTGAGGATTACATAAAAGAAGCACACAGACAACTCTCTGATGACAGACACTATGTCCAACTTCAGGAGGACCCCACAATCACCTGCACCAAAACACTCAAGAAAACCATAAAATAACTGTCAACCAACATCAGGCAACAGGTGGAAGGTTTGGTGCCAACTGACCCCAAAGTGGGCTCCTTCTACATGCTCCCCAAAATACACAAAGAGGGAAACCCCGGAAGACCCATAATTTCAGGGTCTTACAGAAAACATCTCTGGCTGGCACAGTTCCTGATTGCACCATTCTTGCTACCATGGATGTAGAATCCCTCTACACCAACATTCCCCATTGTGATAGTATAGCAGCTTGCCGCAAATACCTAGAACAGGAGAACCTAGGAATGGAACCCATAACACAACTAATACAGTTTATCCTCAACCACAACTACTTCACATTTGGACAGGACTTTTATCTCCAGAAAATGGGGACCACTATGGGCACACGAATGGCTCCACAATATGCTCAATGTTCATGGCCAAACTAGAGGAGGACTACATCTCCACCTGCCACACCAAACCACTGGCATATCTTCACTACATAGACGATATACTAATCGTCTGGACTGGTAGCTAAGAGGAACTCCTCAGATTTCATGAAGACTATAATGCCTTTTATCCTAACATAAACCTGAAACTGAGCTACTCCCGCACTAACTTCCAATTCCTAGACACTACCATCTACATTAAGAACAAGTCCATTCAGACTTTACTCTACCGCAAACCAACAGATAGACCAACCTATCTGAAACACAACAGCTTCCATCCCAGACATACCAAAAATCAATCATATACAGTCAAGCCATTAGATATAACCACATCTGTTCGGATCCTATGGACTGGGATAAACACCTCCAGAATCTCAGGAAGGAATTCATCAACCATGGGTACAGTACTCCCAAATACAGAAAGCCATCAAAATCCCCAGAGAAAACCTCCTGAGATACCAGCAGCCACAAAAAAGAGATTGAGTACCATTAGTGGTAACCTACAATCCACAAATGGAAGCCCTGCGCAAGATCTCAAAGGAATTACAAGAACTCTTGCACACTGATGAAAGACTTCGGACAATATTCCCACATCCCCCACTGCTTTCATTCAAACAGCCCCCCAATCTCAAACAATGGATAGTGAAGAGCACCCTTCACAGGCAAACAGCAAATGGTACCTCTCCCTGCCAACAAAAGAGATGCGAGAACTGTGCATACATCCTTCCCACAGATGAAGTACAGATACCAGGCTCTCACTTACACCACAAAATCAATGGCTGCTTTAGGTGCAAATCATCTATCAACCAGAAAAAAATAGATACACGTGTTGGAGAACATTTCTGTCAGCCTGGACACAACATTCGGGATGAGAAGCTGTTAATACTGATGGGATTGTTCCGCACCCAGAGAGAGAGAAAAATATGGGAGGTCAAACTAATCTGCCATTTTAATACCCTACTCACTGGCCTCAATAGAGACAGAGAATTCATCTCCCATTATAACATTACAAACCATTAATCCTCTCACAATCCGGATTAACTACAAACAATTTATTCCTGCAAACATTTGACACCTTCGTGGATCTGGCATCTGTCAAATGGTTTTATGGCCCCTCTAACCAGCAAAAGATGCTCTGACTGAACCTTATCTGTCTATTAGATCTCTGCTAGTCTGGCTAATTTACTGCTGAGCAAATTCCCCAATACCTCTGTGTTTATTTTAAGCTTTTGTTAATGTGTGAATTGTGATTTTGTATTTAGAAAATTCTGTTTTAGCTTCATTAATGACTGAGGAAGGGACCTAACAACTTGGTCTCAAAAGCTTGCAATTAAACTCTGTTAGCCATTAAATGGTATCATTTTAACTATACTTTTCTCCTGTTCTTATTTAATAAAACCTATGATTGAGAAAAATGCATTTTCTGTTTTTATCTTCTTTTACTTGTCAACCTGCCCCAGTTATGCACATCTGCCCCCCAGATATGCCTTATACCCCCTTATATGCCACACTGCCACCAGATATGCCTTATACCCCCTTATATGCCACTCTGCTGCCAGATATGCCTTATACTCCCTATTTGCCACTTGATATTCCTTTTAATCCCAGTCGGTCCTGTTGTGTCCAGATAATGGTTGAAGATTGTGTTGAAGTCCCCTCCTAATACAAAAGTAGCAGAAATAAAAACATTTAGTATTTCAAATAAAGACATAAAAAAAGATTATTTGGTGCGTCATAAGCTTTAGTCAAAGGGGCAGATCCCTTTGATCCCAGCGCATACCAGGGTTGGCTGCTAGGGCATGATGGAATTGTTTGTCATATCACCACTAAGCCCATCCTCCATACACCTTATACACCATCCAGATACCATCCACTTAATCAAACAATGCAGAGCGCTTCTCTGGTGCTTTTCCCCCTATCACACTTGTTAAGATGGATAAATCTCGGTTTCCTGCAGTGCCTGCACTTTTTCTCCTCTCCTTTTCCTCTTTCTTATTCCCCTTTTTTGTGTCCGACTATTCCTCCAGAGGGTAAAGAAAACTGCTCCACAAATTCCCCCTTTCCTAGGACTCCCTCTGTTTTCACACATTCTCACAACCCTGGGTTGCCAAGATCCGTTTTAATTATTGTTTTGTGGTTCTTGTTTTCTCTTTTTGTATCCCCAGTGTATCACATGCCTTTTTGCCTGAACGGGTCCTGGACATAATCAGTGGCGTCTCCAGCTTTCATATTTATGGGGGGCACATGGGGGGACAGGGACCAAAGTAGGGGGGCAATTATAAAATGCTATAGATATATATATATATATATATACTGTATATAGGTTAGACATCCATTTTTAGCTACATAATATGTATTTATGTCTTTGAAGTAAAGACCTTGATTGAAATATGATTTCAAAATAACAGCTGAACTGGCAGTTATTTTTCATTCTTTAATATTAGACCCTACTGCTAATACATACTAATAATACCCTGCTGCCTAAATATATATATATATATATATATATATATATATATATATATATATATATATATATATATATATATATATATATATATATATATATATATAAATTAGACCCTGCAGCCAATATTTATAAATATTAGCCCCTGTTGCCAATATATATATAAATATTAGCTCCGGCTGCCAATATATTTATATAATAGCCCCTGCTGCCAATATATATATATATATATATATATATATATATATATATATATATATATATATATATATATATAAAGCACTTTCAAAATATGGTCAGCACTCCAGGTCTTTAAATTAACAATTTCTCTTTATTCAAAGTCAAGTCGACGTTTCAGTCATTGCTGACTTTCCCCACGTCCTGGTCTCCAGGTCTTTTTATTTAAAGACCTGGAGTGCTGACCATCTTTTGAAAGTGCTTTATATGGAAACTGCTTGGGAAATTTGGAATTTCACCAGGCTTGGGAAATTTGGAATGGTGTGCAATGGACTTATATATATAAATATATATATATATATATTTACCTGCTGCCAATATATATTGTGACAGAAAGTAGGGGATGATAATGGAGGGAGTGTATATATCCCCTTATATTTTGCAGGGTGGTTACCCACAATAGTTTCTACTAGCCCCAGGGAGGTGTCTTGTTATTAATGGAATTATTCATGTCTGGTATTTGTGTAGTTTGGGTCCCTGGGGTGGAGCACTTGGAGAGTAGGGCGGGCCAGTGCGCCACTCCACATTTTGTGAGCAGCCGAAGACCCTCAGGTGGGAATCCAGTCCGGAGATTCCTGGATACTCACCTAAGCACTCACGAGAGAGAGAGAGAGAGAGAGAGAGAGAGAGAACAAAGTGAAGGGGTATTGTGTCACAATATATATAAAAATATGCCCCTGCTGTCAATATATATATAAATATTATACCCTGTTGTCAATATATTTTATAGTGAAACAATTGTACCCTATGCAAGCATTTCCTTGAGCCCCGCTCCGCGCTCCCTAGCATGCAATCACTCCCTCCGCTGCCACACCAAAAAAAGAAATATTTGCTGTCTGGGCCGGGCATCGATATGTTAATGTGATTTTGCCCCTTTCATTGTTAAGGCTGTGTGTGTCCCAATAAACTGTTCTTCACCTGGACATTAGTCTCGTCTAATGCTTCAGGGGCTTGCTATATCACTCATATCACTTTGCAGGACAATTACAGCACCGTATTTGGCTACGTTTCGGCGGGCTATAGTGCAACTACATATAGAATACAGAGCCAGTTCCTGATCCCTTCCTCGCAGTATTGTCTGGCGCTGGAAGTGGTTAACCCTTGCATTTCCGGGAGGAAGCAAAGAACGGCTGACGGGTGTACCCTGTCAGGGTACAGGGCGTCCCGTCACACACATTAACAATGTCCAAATATTAGCAATGATAGGGAGGATCAGCTTTCACTGCAAATTTAAAAGGCTGAGATTTCCCAGTGGACTGGCCGGTCTGCACAGAGCCTCTGCCAGCCACCTAATGAAATTAAAGCATGCCCAGTGCCTCAGTAACAGTAATAGGTAATAGCTAACAATGCAGAGCTTATGTCAAACATTTTTTTATAGAAGGGCCAACTTTGACAGGCTAATTTATTTAATTTAACAGGCTTTTATTGATTACATTCACTGGGATGGATTGTTTTCTAGACAGAACACAGAAGACGAGTTAAATTCCTTAAAGAACACATTACAGAATTATACACATCAATCTATATCTTTGGGAAACAAATGCAAATTAAAACAATGTGGCTTACTAAGACATCAAATAAAAAAACAAGAAATGGCATTCAGATATAATAAAAATGTACAGAGAGGCCAAAAAAGCCTGCGAAAAAGGAGATTAAAATTCTTTGCTCTATGAAATGGGAAATTTGGTTAGTGAAGACAGAGAAAAGGCAAAATGTTTAGTGCATTTTTTTCTTCTTTTATGTAACCATTACCACAAACATGAGATTGTCTGACACATGGAAAAGTACTTACACTGCAATTAAACCCTCTTAAGGTTGAAAGGGCTCCAGGGCCAGATGATATACACCCAAGGGTATTTACAGAGTTAAGCTTAATTCTTGACAGACCACTAGTTTTGATTTTTGGGGATTCTTTCAGTTCGGGTATAGTGCAAATAGACTGGCATAAAGCAGATGTGGTGCCCAAATGTAGGAAGGGATCAAAATCTCAGTCACTACATGCTTGTGAGCTTGACATCTGTAGTGAGAAAATTATGTGAGGGGTTGCTAAAGGCATATATTCAAGATTACATCTTGCATCAGCATATTATTAAAAGTCACCATGGGTCTTGTGAAAGATAGATGTTGTCAAACCAACCTCATTTTGGTGACAGTAGTCAGTGGAGCCCAGCTTTCTAATCACAATGTGATTAGTAAAGTAAAAAAAAAAAGAAAATAAATACATTTGAAAAAAAATAAAACAAATTGGTAATACCGTATTTGCTTGATTATAAGACGACCCTGATTATAAGACGACCCCCCAAAATCTGAATATTAATTTATGAAAAAAAGAAAAAGCCTGAACATAAGACGACCCTATAGGAAAAAAGTTTTACCAGTAAATGTTAATTCATGTAAACTATGTGAACAATTGTTTGTTAATGAAAGCTACGATTAAGAAAAATATTTTGTTTTTATTTCCTTTTTTTTTGCACATCTGCCCCCAGGCTTGCCACTCTGCCCCAGAAATGCCTTATACCCCATATATATGCCACTGTGCCCCATGATATGCCTTTTAACCCTCTAAATGCCACTGTGCCCCATGATATGCCTTTTGACCCCCTATGTGCCACTCTGCCTCCAGAAATGCTTTATACCCCTATATGCCACTCTGGCATTTAGAGGGTTAAAAGGCATATTATGGGGCAGAGTGGCATATAGAGGGTTAAAAGGCATTTCTGGAGGCAGAGTGGCATTAAGGGGGTTAAAAGGCATTTCACAGAGCACTCTGCCTCCAGAAATGCCTTATGCCCCCCATTTAACACTCCCCCGCTTACTCCAAACTTACTGGTGCTTCTGCACGCTGCCCGGACTAAGCACCGGGGACTCAGAAGCACCGGTAAATTGACGCGGGGGCATAGCACTGGAGGATCCAGGTCCCCTGCATCTGAATCCCCGGTGCTTAGTCCAGGCAGCGTGTAGAGCTCTACGCAAATCGCGTAGAGCTCTACACGCTGCCCGGACTAAGCACCGGGGACTCAGAAGCACCGGTAAGTTGGGAGGGGGGGCATAACACAGGAGGATCCAGGTCCCCTGCATCGCTGCAGGGGATCTGGATCTTAGTCTCATAGTCAGACCTATTTGAGGTCTGATTATAAGACGACCCCCATTATAAGACGAGGGGTATTTTTCAGAACATATGCTGTTACACAGTTAGTATTCTCATTATTGTAGATGGGAATTACATAGTTTATTCTTTAATCCATTTACTATGGATTTCTCTATGGTTAGCTGCCATCTTCTGGCCCTTTTTGGTAATGCACTTATCACACATTTCCTTTGCACGTAAACCCCACCCCTGCTCTCTAGTGAGGCACTTCCTGTATCATAGCTGCTTGTATCTGCCACATGTAACAGGGACACATGTATTCTTCATGCTAAGCTAGGAAAGCATCATCTTTTGACCGCATAATACTGAAATCCATTCATTCTGCTGTATTCAGTTGCTTGTTGTACAGAATAAACCAGCTCTTGGATGAAAACCGGTATTGGTGAGTTCAGCTATCTGACAAGGATTGTCCGCAGTGGTTATATCTACTTATTCAGGCCAGGCATAGAGGTCTTACAAGGGATAGATCGCTATCACAACAATCGGAGTCAGAATAGAACATTTGCTCTGGAAAAAACCTTGTCTTATAATCGAGCAAATACGGTATGTGAAAATAATAAAGAAAGCCCTTCTTGTCCTGAAAAAGCCAATACATAACTTGTGTGTGTTCATTAAATGAGAGAGAAGAAAATTACAGCTAAACACGAGCACCGCAGAAATGTTAAAACAGCCATTGTCACGAATTACAAAAAATACATTGCTCAGAGATTGCTTGATATATACTGCAACAATGGAAGGACATAATTGATAATATAATGCCTAATTATTTTGTTATTTATTAGAAAGTGACATATGCAAATTCACATTTTTGGTTCATTTTTGACCCATTCATTTTGGGACAATGAATTCCGTTTTCCTGCCCGTTTGTTTCAGACAAAAATCGGGCCCATTTTAATTTCAGGAAGATGCCCTTACTTACTTACTCTCACTGACTCTTTCGCACCCTCTTGGACTCACACCCTCTCACACAAAGTTATCTTAGGAGAAAATGTTGGAGCTTCTGGTGACGTCCTCTCGCCGATCCACCAAGTAGGGGGAGAGGACATCACAGGAAGGTCCGCCATTTTTCCTAGCTTTTTTGCTTTCTTTTTAATGCATTTCATGGGGGTCTGGCCTCCTTTCCTGAGATTTGTACAAGTTGACAAAATCTGCAAAATTCACTTAATTTTGCATTTGTACAAATCCAAATGCACAAGTCTAGTAAATATACTAGGCACAGTAGACCCTTTATGCCATTTCTTTCTCTAAAACAACATAAACAAAATTTTTATGTATAAACAACATAAAACACTATTATAAAATAAGTTTCCTTGTCTTTGTAAATGCTCAGTTGCTGTCAATAAAAGCATTAACTGACTATTAAGGTCTTGAATTAGAACAAAAGACATAATTAGTGATGGTGTACAAACATTTTGACGAGGAGTTACAAATATCTAAGCTCATAATAACTAACATATGACCTTTTATTTAGTGTACTCAAAATGTACTCAATTTCGGGAAGTGGTAACATTTTTGTACACAGTAGTCTACTAAGCTGGTTTTATAGTTTTCTCCTTCAAATAAAATATTTATTCATTAGAAACGACAAGGTATATTTATTTTGTTAAAGTGTGATGTACATGGGATAATGGTGTGCTTAACATTACTAAATTTCACAGGCTACCTACCATTCTGTTTTGAAATGTTTGTTTTTCTATTTACAGGTGAAAAAAACAATTTATTGCCATTTAAGTACACTGGCGGATTTTGCAATAGAAATGTTTGACGTTCTTGATGAAATCAACTATCAGTCTTATAATGACTTTGTCCTGAGAGTAGGTGAGAGAATTTTGTACAACTTTTTCAAATAGAACAAACTTTAAGACAATAAATATGTCCAATACTGTTACACTTTTTTCTTATCTATCAGCAAAACTTACCATTACTTACATTCATGGATCTGGCTAGTAAGACTGACTGCCTCCGCTGACTTGTGCTCCCTTAGCCTGGAAGAACACACTATTTCCCCGCTTTCCAAGTTACTAGCCAAGACTCAGTGTACAGTATAAAATTAAGAAAGCTTTATTGTACACGGGCACGGATATATACCGTATTTGCTCAATTATAAGATTTTTTTTTTCAGAGCAAATGCTCTGTGAGAGTATGAATTAATGTGTGGATGAATTTGTGAGAATGCATTCATGAATATGTGTAAATGATTTTTGTGAATGAGTGAGAATAAATGATTGTGTGAATGAATTATGTGAATGAAAGTATGAATTAGTGAGTGACTGTAAAATTATTTGTATGTGTATGTCAGGTACTTACCCTAGCCAGCGTTCCCACGCTGAAACGCTGCCTCGTGCTGCCTCTTCTCATCCCCTGCTCAGCAGCGAGCAGGCTCTCTCCAGCGACACTCTCCCACAGCTGCAGCCATAGGTTAGCAGGAGTGAGGGGGCGCTCACTCACTTGTTGCCATGGAGACGTGTCTCTCTCAAGTTGCCGGTAGACACCAGCTGTACATAGGACGCGCTCCAGAGTTGCCATAGCAACGCGTTTCATACGCTATTGTCATTTTGGCGCCAAATTTGAAAGTATTTAAATGCTTCACTCCCAGTAACCTTTGCTGAAATATCAGTTGAAGTTGGATTCCTATACTGAAGCGTTCTCTGTTTTTTGACCCTTTGTGTATCAGACCCTATTTACGTTACTCTGACTATTGACTACTTGCAGCCTGCCTTTAACCCTTGCTTTGCATCTTGACTCTGCCTCGTGTGGATTGGTTTCTGCTATTAGGAACCCTCTCGCTTAACAGCTCGCTTATTGATCGTGATAGTATACTTCAGCCATTACTATGGTTCCTGCAGGCCTCCAAGCCACACTCTCAGACATAAACCAAAAGATGGAAAAGCTGACCCAAATGATGATGGACATGCAAGCTCAATATGGCAATCTTCATAATGAAGCAGCTGCTCCTATTAACCCTTCTCCACCACCTGCTCCCTCCGTTGCGGCATTAGAGTCAGGACCACACGTTTCGTTATCATCCAAATTCATTGGAGACCGTAAGACCTTCCGTGGGTTTATTACGAATTGAGAGCTCATGTTTTCTGGTAAACCATAATTCTGACTCAGTGAAGATGGATGATTCTGTTGATGAAGGGTGAACCGGCAAATTGGGCACATCGTTTATTATCGTCAGATGATCCTGTTATTCATAATTACAACTGCTTTGTCGCTGCTTTGTCCCCTTTATACAATGACCCGCATCACCACACTCCTCAGCATATTTAGCTATGAGAAGCTTATCACAAGGCCGCCGTCCAGTAGAAGAGTACATTACAGAGTTCCGATGAATCGCTACTGATACCAAATGGAACAAATACGCCCTCACTGACCAATTTCGTCTAGGTCTTTCAGATGCTATTCGTGATGAGTTGGCACACGGCCAAATTCCCGATAAGCGTGAACCTCTCATGTCTTTGGCTCTGTCTACTGATCAGAGACTGCGAGAACGTAGGGCAGAGAGACATCGTCCCTGGACTCCTGCATAGAGAGCACCTACGGCTCGTCCACATGATCCGCCTCCTACGCACTCACTTTTGCCAAAGGCTGAACCTATGCAAATCAGGCTAGCCAGATGGTCACTGTCCTTACAAGAAAAGAACAGACGCAGGAACCATAACTTATGCCTATATTGTGGAGCAGATTCCCATCTCCTGCCTGCCTGCCCTATCTGCCCTAAAACACCAAGGGGTGAGTCCAGAAATAGATCCTATTGTATTTTGTCCGTACTTTTGGAGACAGCTACTCACCTATCTGCCAAGCCATCATCGATTCCGGGGCAAGCAGGAATATAATTGACAAAGAATACCTTTCTATGCAGAATATACCTACTTCTTCTAAGAAACATGAGATATTTATTCAAACCATCGATGGCTCACCTGTGTCTTCCGGACCCGTGGAATTAGAGACTGTTCCACTCACCTGTTCTAATGGACATACTGAAAAAATAACATTTGACGTCATCAATTCCTCTTTATTTCCACTAATCCTGGGTTTTCCCTGGCTCAAGAAACATGATCCCGGCATTCATTGGACCACGGGACTAGTCACATTTTCATCCCCATTCTGCACCTGCCATTGCCTGAGTGTTGCACATATTACTCTTCAAACATCTCCTGCTGTAGCCAGAACCTCCATCCCCGGTATACCGTCATGCTATATGGAGTTCCAGGATGTGTTTGACGAAAAAGAAGTTGACTGTCTCCCGCCACACCGATCGTACGATTATCCTGTAGACCTCATAACTCTCTAAAACGATCTAAAATTCCTTACGGCCCTATATACCCCTTGTCGGAATCAGAACTTAAAGTACTACGAGACTACCTTGACAAACATCTGGCCAAAGGTTTTACTAGTCCGTCCACCTCTCCAGCCTGGGCAGAGATATTCTTTGTAGGAAAGAAGGATGGGGGTTTAAGGCCCTGTGTGGACTATAGAGAACTAAACGCAATTACCGTAAAAAATCGATGCCCTCTTCATCTCATCCCTGAATTATTTGAACGTTTAAAACAAGCCTCTATATTCACCAAAGTTGACCTTCGAGAAGCATATAACCTTGTACGAATTAAAGATGGACATGAGTGGAAGACCGCATTCCGCACTCGTTATGGACACTTTGAATATTTAGTAATGCCCTACGGACTATGCCCTATCCGTATGCCCTACGGATTTTGTAGTGCTCCAGCTACCTTTCAAAACTTCGTCAACGATATTTTCCGGGATCTATTAGATACATTCAGGGCTGGCCTTAGGGGCGTGCGACCTGTGCGACCGCACCGCAACAGCGGGAAGACGGACACCTTGCACTCCCACCGCAGGACTCCAGGAATAAAATGCTATAGGGTGAAGTAGATTTTTAGGTCCTTGTCTTTGAAAAAGGATAGCACCCACCACTACTGTATAGGCATCTACTTTCACAATGAAAGGCAGATCAGGATTAGGATGCATTAGTATAGGAGCAGAGGTAAACCTTTGTTTAAGAGTGGTGAAAGCCTCCTCGGCCTCCATACTCCATAAGAATTTGGTAGTCTTGGAGGTAAGGGTAGTGAGAGGAAGGACGATCTTGGAAAAATTACGGACGAACCGCCTATAAAAGTTAGCGAATCCAATGAATCGTTGTACATCTTTACGTGAGTGAGGCTGTGGCCATTGTTCAATGGCCTTTACTATGGTTGTGTGCATGTCAATGCCTTTGGTCTAAATACAAAATCCCCAAAAGTCTATATGATTTGTTTCAAATTGGCATTTTTCCAATTTGGCAAACAAACGATGGGTACGGAGACATGTAAGAACCTGGCGTACATGGCTGCGGTGCTCTTGAAGGGTAGATGAAAAGATCAATATATCATCTAGACATACAACCATAAATGTATCCAGAGCCGGCCTTAAGTGTTCTGGCGCCCTGTGAGGACTACTCCTCTGGTGCCAAAAAAAAAGAAAGGAAAAAATCTTGTAACAAACAACTAGCTTTCATTAAAGACAGTTTATGTGCAAGTGCAAACAAGTACAGTAATATAAAACTGGAAACAATGGAAACAATAATATACATTAAATACAATGAAAAAACAGCTAATCTGCTGTAACAATTTTTTTTTAAAAAATATTGAAAAAATTGGACCACAGAAAGCATATCCTTGGGCCCTGCTCCACGCTCCCTAGCATGCAATCACTCCCTCCACTACCACACCAAAAAAAATTGCCACACTGATTGCAGATTAGGGGAAGACTGTAATATCCCCTCTCCCCTTCTCATCGCCTCCCCCCTCTGCCCCTTCTCACTATCTACCACCTCTGCCCCTTCTCACTGCCTTCCCCCCGCTGCCCTTCTCACTATCTACCACCTCTGCCCCTTCTCACCGCCCCACTATTTACCCCCTCTCCCTACTTCTCATTATCCTTACTTAACTTATTGCCGAGTCCTGCGGTGGGAGCGCAAGGCGTCCGTCTTCCCACTCTATCGCAGTGCGCACTTCACAGCTGAGCGCCGGGAATATGACAGCATATTCTGGCGCTCAGCATGAAACGCCGGCACCTCGACGGAGTCACGGAGAGCGAGAGGCGCCGAACGGTTGCTGAAAACTTCACAAGCGATTGCTCGGAGCCCCTTCCCAGGACTTAAATTAAAACATCGTTTTTTGTTTCTTTTTACTTTATTTAACATCCTCCATGTTAAATAAAGTTAAAAAGACAAACAAACAAAAAAAACGATGTTTTAATTTAAGTCCCGGGCAGGGGTGCCGAGCGGTCGTTTGTGAAGTTTTCAGCAACCGCTCAGCGCCTCTCACTCTCCGTGACTCCGTCGAGGTGCCGGCGTTTCATGCTGAGCGCCGGAATATGATGTCATATTCCGGCGCTCAGCTGTGAAACGCGCACCGCGTCAGAGCGGGAAGACGGGCGCCTTGCGCTCCCACCGCATGACTCCGGCAAGTCGGCAACACGGTAAGTAAGGGAGAGGGGGTAAATAGTGGGGCAGTGAGAAGGGGCAGAGGGGGTACATAGTGAGAAGGGGCCGCGGGGGAAGGCAGTGAGAAGGGGAGAGGGGATAGATAGTGAGAAAGGGAGAGTGGGTACATATTGAGAAGTAGGAAAGGGGTACATAGTGAGAAAGGGGGGGAGGCAGTGAGAAGAGGAACATAGTGAGAAGGGGCAGATAATAAGAAGGGGAGGGGTAGATAGGGAGAGGGGTAGTGTGAATGCGTATGAGAATGAATGAATTAATGTGTGGATGAATTGTGTGAATGCGTACGAGAATGAATGAATTAATGTGTGGATGAATTGCTTGAATGATTTGTGAGACTGCATTATTGAATGTGTGTAAATGATTTGTGTGAATGCGTGAGTAACTGTTTAAATGTTTGTGTCTATCATGAATGTTTAAGTGATTTGGGGAAATGCAAACATGCCACATGAAGGGTGGGCTGTTTGCTGATAAAGATGTCTTACACTGGGCTGTTAGGGGACAAAGTTGGCTCAGGCTGGGCTGTAATATGTGTGTAATATGGGTGCTGATCAGGTTCTATGTGGGCGATGTGGACACCAGGGCTGGCTTTGGCTTGTGCAACTTGTGATCTATGCCTGTAATTTAGGGGGTTATCTATACCTTTAATGCTGAGTTTCCAATTGAATAATGTGAATTCCAATTGATTTATACCTGCAAATCTGGGTTTGTGTTATTCTGTTGATCTGTATCTGGTACGCTCTGTTTTCATACATTATTATTGTATACCTACAAATAGAGGGTTTGTATATCTGATTGTGTTTATTTGATCTATACCTTCAACGCTGAGTTAACATGTGATTTTCAATTGATCTATACCTGCAAAGCTTGGTTTTGTGTTGATTCTGTTGATCTATACCTGCTATGCTATGTTTCCATACATCATTTATGCATACCTGCAAATATATGGTTTGTATTAGACTTGCGTATTCGTCTTCGGGCGAACATGGAAACGAGCACGAAGAGGCCGTTTTTTTGTTCGTTCCGAAGACACGCCGAAGAGAATACAGTGCCGGCAAAACGTAGGCAAAGACGAAGACTCACAACCACAAAGAATCGAAGATTCTTCGTGATCGTCTTCGTTTTTGCCGCGCAACCGCCAAAATTTCAAACAGGAGTGAGCTGATCCTCGTCTGTCCAATCAGCTCGCTCATGTGACGTCACGCTAAGGTTCTCATCCAATGCCTGTGCTGCTGTTTTTTTAATTCTGAAACCGCCTTTATAAGACCAGAGCTTGCCTGAGATCCATTCATTTTTTGCTGTGACTGCTTTGGCAACACTGCTGTGCTGCATCCGAGTGTCACAGAGAGAGATAGTTCTGTTCTGTGTTAGACTGGTAAGCCTCAGTCTGCCATTTCTTACAGTGTACTGTGTTCAGTTCTACTGAATTAATAATTTTATTAATTTAGTCATTTTTTTATTTTATTTTTTTTCAGTGCTTTTGTCTGTCATCAACTGTGTAGTGCTGTTGAGTTGACAGTGTACCCAGTGCCTCACTGGCACTGGGGTGCCCTTGCCCTGGGCTGGCACTAGTGCCTACTGCCTGTCCTGTCTTCAGTTAGATAAATTAAATAATAGAATTTATAAATAATTTAATAGAATATATAATAATTGAATACATTATAAAATTATATATATATTTGTCAGTTATATATATATATATATATATATATATATATACTATAGTTAGTTAGTATACTAGTGTAGAGTGTACTGTAGACATTCAAGACATCTACTAGTGCAGGGGCGTCCAACATGCGGCCCCTGTGACCTTGAGGTGCGGCCCGCGTGAGATTGGCAGCCAAGATCACAAGCCCTGCTGCTTACTTGTGGGAGGGTCTATTCTCTGCTTCAGTGCTGCCTCCTCTGTGGGGAGAACGAGGGAGGCCGCGCCCCCTGCTGAAGGCTGTGAGCGGCATCGAGAGCTGTAGTGAAGGTAAGGTGGTGGGGAGGTTGTTTGAATGAGTACGCCTGTGAGGGAATGAATCTGTGAATTAATGAATTTGTGTGTGTGTGATAGCATGGATGTGTAAGTGCTGGAACCTAGGCATGATGTGACTGTGATTGCTGTTAGCAATCACACTCCTATCATGCTAAGTCAGCCAGTACATGCTGAAACCTGGCTAGCTGCCCCCTTGTGTATTGATGCTACCAGCAGTATGGGGTCTGCACTTACAGCCACCCTGTACCAACATGTACTGGCTGACTTGGCATGATAGGAGTGTGATTGCTAACAGCTACCAGCAATCTAACAGCAATCACAGTCCCATTATGCCTAGGTTCCAGCATTTACTGGTTGTCTGGGTATAAAAAGAGTGTGTTTGCTGTTAGCAATCACACTCCTATCATGCCAAGTCAGCCAGTATATGCTGAAACCTGGCTAGCTGCCCCCCTTGTGTTTTGATGCTGCCAGCAGTATGGGGTCTGCACTTACAGCCACCCTGTACCAGCATGTACTGGCTGACTTGGGATGATAGGAGTGTGATTGCTAACAGCAATCTGCTAGTAGCAATCACAGTCCCATCATGCCTAGGTTCCAGCATTTACTGGTTGTCTGGGTATAAAAAGAGTGTGTTTGCTGTTAGCAATCACACTCCTATCATGTCAAGTCATATTGTTTATTTTTTTTTCCAATTGTGGTGTGTTACTTTTAATAAAAGTGTGGTTAACCCTAAAATTGGACAAAAAATACAATACCCAGCCAACCAGTACATGCTGGAATCTGGGTATGCCTGAGATTGCTGTTAACTATCATAATATATCATTTTTTTTGTACAATTTTGGTGTGTAAATTACTTTTATTAAAAGTGTGCAGGGGGGGTAATTTTCAGTTTTGGCTAAGTGAACCCTGAATTTTCAGTTTTGGTCCAGACTTTTTAAATTTTAATGTCGGTGTATCCCTAAAATAAATAGAACTATTTCATTTTAACTTATCCAGAATCCTGAATTTGTAGTCACAAAACTTCCTAGGCCCAGAAATCAGTGAGAGGAAAAGTAAAGGTTTTGTGTAATTTACTTTATTTTAATCTGCGTATTTTATTAAAGGCCATATTTTCTCACAGTGAAAAATGAGTGCGGCCCTCGCACGTATACAATTCTGATGAAGTGGCCCACTGCAGAAAACACTTGGACGCCCCTGTACTAGTGTCTAATCTAAAATCAGTAATATTATATGTGACAGAAGCCTCCATCACTGGGGCCACTGGAGAAGCCTGACTGCCAGCCTCCTCCCTATTGACTATGGGCCCTGGGTTTGTAAAGGTTTCTGTGGCTACCCCCAGCAGTATCATCTCATCACTGTTTGAGGGGATTATCTCCAGCAGACAGCCAGAATCTGCCACCAGGGTGAGGCCTCCATTGTTTCAGTTTAATGTTGTATAAATCAGACCCCCCCACCTATTGTATTGTTAATCCCGTTACTGCCCCTGTTGTCTCTGGGAGGCAGATTAAGGGGGCGGTTTGTGTCCCAATATCTTGTTTTATGTAAATATGTGTTTTGCTGGATATATCCAGCTCTGTGTGTCCAAAATAAATCAGTCTTCGTTTGGTTTTACCCTACACTGAGTCTCGACTAGTGACTGGGGAACAGGAGAAAGTGTGTTGTCCCAGGCTAAGGGAGCACAAGTAAGCTGAGGTAGTCGGTCGGACTAGCCAGCTCTGTGACATTGGTGGCAGCGGTGGGATGCTTCCTTGCAAACGGGACATCCAAACCACCACTGGGATTGATCACTCTGCGGGCAGAGAAGGAGCGATGCCAGGATTCTCAGCTCTGGAAGAGGAGTTCAGATGGCGTGTGCAGGAGGCATGTACAAAGTTTGGTGGAACTGTTTCGGCAGAGGATGAGCTGCTGTGGAGGGATTGTATTCGTCGGCATCTCTGGTTGGAGGCTCTTCAATGGGAACAGGACTACCAGGGTAAGAACCTCGTAACTTTTAAGGAAAGGTTCTGGCTCCAGCGGAGGATGCTGATGTCGTTTTTGGGGAAGCAGCCCAAAGAGGAGTGGGTGTCTGAGCTGGAGGTGCTGGTCCAGAAAGAGGTGAGGTTGGACGATGGCTATCGGGCTCTGCGGTGGTACGCAGCACAGCTGTGTCCAGGTCTGGAGTGCACAGAGCCCACGGAGGGCTATGACTTTGGCGGCCTGGGATTAATATGGGACAGTCTCCACAAGGATCCGGACTTCGGCAGTACAGCGAAGTGGCGGATTGAGGACATCCAGGATCTCAGAGAGTTGGATCTCCTTGCTGCACTCAGACTGGGAGTTGATCTAGATTATTTAGTTGCACGGGAATGGGAACTGGAGAAGGCATATAAAAAACTGTTTGACCGCGTTCAACAGAATGCCCCAGTGTCCAGGGATTTTATTGATTATTCATCCGAGGATGTTGACCCGGGAGGGGTGAATGAGACTGGGGTCTCCACCTCTGAGGCACAGGGATACTGGAGCTGTGCGACTGTGCTTCACAACCGGATCCAGAGACTGGTGATTTCTTCGATTTTATGTCTGAGTATGTTAGCCCAAGAGGGGTGGATAACACTGTGGTCTCCACACCTGAGTCCTCAGAATGCTGGGCAGCCTGCCCAGATCCCTTAGCCCCAGCTGAAGAGCTGGCAACAGGGCAGAGCGCTGCTGGCTTCTGCCCCACACCTGCAATGACTACAGGGATCCAGGGAGATGCGGCAGTCGGCCCATCTCCCCAGCGGCAGCTCACGTGTCCGGGAGCGGAGGAACTTGTTTTTCCTCCCCAGCGGCAGTGGGAGGAACTGAGAGATGTGACAGCCGGTCCATCTTCCCAGTGGCAGCTCACCAGCCCGGGAGCGGAAGAACCGGCCCTCCCTCCCCAGCGGCAGGCCGACCCACAAGATGCCCTAACCCCAGCTGAAGTGCTGGCAACCGGGCAGAGCATCGCTGGCCTCTGCCCAGCACCTACCAAAGCTGCAGGAATTCAGGGAGATACAGCAACTAGTACTTCTACTAGCCCAGTGAGTAAAAAGAAGTGCCTTTTGCCCCAAGCAGCATCTTCCCCATCCACATGCAAGGTACCAAGCAGAGCCAAATTAGCAGCAAGACGAGCAAGCAGCAAAAAGAGGGGTTTTCCCAAACCAAAGCAATCTCATTCTTTCGTAGGGTGGCCGTGGTACTACAACAACAACTAGTACCATCTCCAGAGAGAGTGGAAAAACCCCAACAGCTGCTTCTGAGCCAATAGCAGCAGCAGCTAGTGCTGGCAGCCAGAGACCAAGGCAGGTTGGAGCACTGCATGTCCAGCCCACCCTGGAACAATTTGTGGCATTCCAATCCAAAAGGTCAGTGTCCAAACAGCAGGCCAATAAAGTAACGCAACTTATTGGTCAGTTCATTGCTGTTGGAGGGGCATCCTTCCCCATGATTGAAGGGGAGCCTTTCAAACAATTGATGGCGGCTGTGGCTCCACAATATACAGTTCTGTCACATTGCACTTTCAGAAGGAACATTGTCCCCTTATTGTATCGGTCCTGTGTTTCAGCAGTGAAAAAGGAGCTTTCCAAGGCTGCTGGTCAGTCTCTTCATTTCACAACAGATTTGTGGAGTGCACCTAGTGGGCAGCATGCCTTTCTTTCTTTGACAGCATACTGGTGGCAGCCCGGTGTGCCCAAGGAAGCTGCTGCAGCAGGCTACCGATCATTCCTTCTCCATGCAGAAGTGATATATATTCTGCATGCAATGAGGAAAATGTTTAGCCTTTGGGTGGGAGCAGAGGCAGGCACCAATGTTGAAGTTGGTTTTGTGGTAACTGACGGAGGTGCCAATATGGTGAAAGCGCTGTGAGATGGTCATATTGTTGGTGTGCGCTGTGCAGCCCACATCATCCATCTTCTAGTGAAGCCAGCAATGTCAGTAGGAACTAATGTGGCAGCAGTAGTTCTGTCCCGCTGCAGAAAGATCGCTGGGCACTTTCACCATAGTGTTAAGGCTAGCCAACTTTTGAGGGAAGAGCAAGAGAGGTCAGGTCTTCCCGTACACTGCCTACGACAGGATGTCAGTACGTGGTGGAACTCCACTTTAGACTTTAGGATTTTGGAGCAGCAGAGGGCAATCCATAATCTTGCCTCAGAGCATAATACTGGGATTACATCTCCATTGAATAGGGACAGTGATCGTCCAGCTAGTGGCAGTCCTTAAACCATTCAGGAATGCCACTGAAAATTTAGGCTCAAACACTGCCAGTCTGGCCCAGGTAATCCCAGTGTTCTCCCATCTAGGCAGCAGTTCCTTGAAAACCGTGAGGCTGTTCAAGGTGGCACTCTACATCCTGAAGGATCTGCTAAAAGTACACCTTCGCAAATGCGAAAAATCTTCGTATTCCGCGAATATTCGCCCGTTCCTGTCTTCTTTTCGGCCAAATATTCGTGGACATTCTTCGTGCTCGTTTCATCTTAGTTTTCCTCCCGGCTGCGTAGCAGGGGTTAATACGGGGTTAAGAACACATCGGAGCAGCAGCAGATGCGTTCGCGCCGCGAAGGTACGTGTGTGCAACTCTATTGGTCGCCGGAAGGGGGCTGGTCTGGCATCAACAAATGAATTGCAGAACTGCAGAATGCACTTCATTCGCTGATGGCAGGCGAGCCCCATGCCGAAGCGACCAATAGAGTTGCACACACGTACCGAGGTGTACTGTACACAATACACATTGACCGAAACTGAGGGCCAAGTTCCTCCGAGCAGTTGTCTTGTCTGAGACCTAGACAAATGCTCCATAGATGTTTAATAAAAGAATAGGGATTATTTTACATTTTTAAATCGATTTTGGACCACTTTTAATACATGCCTAACATTTGCTACCTATTTATAATGGCATACTTTGCAACAACCCAACTTTTTACTGGACAGGACTGGAAAAAAGCAGGACTGTCCACGAAAATGTTGGGTGTGTTGGCAGGTATGTGAATGGAAAAATGTTGGACAAGAACTAAAAAATAGCTTAGGGTTAATGTACGGTTATGTTTAAGATTATTAGCAGTGCACTGTTTTGGTTAAAGATGTATTATGTCTAAATAAAAATTTAATTTTAATTTTAATGGGTGTTAAAAAAAAAATAGGGGTTTATTTAATTTTATTTTAATGTTTTATTTATTATTATTTACTTTATTATATTTATTTAATGTTGTAGTGCTACCCTACCCAGCTATACCTACCTACGTGCACTAGCATACCTAGTTTAGCTAAATTTGATGGGACAGGACTGGAAAAAAGCAGGACTGTCCACGAAAATGTTGGGTGTGTTGGCAGGTATGCGAATGGAAAAAATGTGGGACAAGAACTAAAAATAGCTTAGGGTTAATGTATGGTTATGTTTAAGAGTATTAGCAGTGCACTGTTTTGGTTAAAGATGTATTATCTCTAAATAATAATTTAATTTTAATTAGTTTATTTAATTTTATTTTAAAGTTATATTTATTATTTACTTTATTATATTTATTTAATGTTGTAGTGCTACCCTACCCAGCTATACCTATGTGCACTAGCATACCTAGTTTAGCTAAATTTGATGGGACAGGAAAAAAGCAGGACTGTCCCTGAAAAAGTTGGGTCTGTTGGCAGGTATGTGGGTGGAAAAATGTCATAGGGTGAAGTGTGAGTTATAGCGTTAATGCTAGTGAGTGTAGAAGTGAAGGCCAGGGCAAATAACAGGAGGAAAGGTCCTTGTGATTTGTGAATTGTACGTGTGTTATGTGTGTTATGTGTTATGTTTGGTAGGTTGTGTATCAGACGGAAAAAATGAAATGGAAATGGAAAAGGCGAATGAGTAGGCAATTGGCGACCCACTCACCTGTTTCACCCGAGAGCAAAGCATCCAAAGACTGTCAGTCCTTGACGTTTGGGAGCGGACTTCCAGAGCTCAGACACTAGGCCCTAGCATAAACTGGCTACACCGGCGGAGGTAGCAGGCGTTGCCACACCGCAAACAGACGCAGCCAGGGGGGAGAAACTACCCTTACCATTAGGGACATTTGAGGCATGACACTAGCCAGGAAGCGAACTGGCACAGAAGAGACGCTGGCACCACCACCAGCAGCAGCAGCATTGGGAAAGGCGAATGAGTGGGCAATTAGCGACCCGCTCACTTGTTTCACCCCAGAGCAAAGCATCCAAACACTGTCGGTCCTTGGCGTTTGGGAGCAGACTTCCAGAGCTCAGACACAAGGCCCTAGCGTAAGCTGGCTACACCGGCGGAGGTAGCAGGCGTTCCTTTTGCCAGGAAGCGAACTGGCAAAAGATGCTGGCACCACCACCACCACCAGCAGCAGCAGCATTGGGAAAGGCGAATGAGTGGGCAATTGACGACCCGGTCACCTGTATATGTGTTTGATCTATAGTTCACAGGGAGGAAGGAAAGGAGAGGTATGGCTTAGTGAATAAGAGACAAAGGGACTAGGAATGATTGCAGGGAAGAGGACCTCTCAAAGTCATGGTCAGGGAGAGAAGGAGGTGGGACTGCACTGACTACTACAGTCTTCCCCTAATCTGCAGTCAGTGTGGCAATTTTTTTTTTGGTGTGGTAGTGGAGGGAGTGATTGCATGCTAGGGAGAGTGGAGCAGGGCCCAATGATATGCTTTCTGGGGTCCAATTTTTTCAATATTAAAAAAAAAAATGTTTTCTTTACAGCAAATTAGCTGTTTTTTTCATTGTATTTAATTTATATTATTGTTTCCAGTTATATATTACTGTACTTGTTTGCACTTGCACATAAACTATCTTTAATGAAAGCTAGATGTTTGTTACAAGATTTTTTTTCCTTTCTTTTTTTTTTTTGGGCACCAGAGGAGTAGTCCGCACAGGGCGCCAGAACATTTAAGGCCAGCTCTGGATACATTTATGGTTGTCTTTCTAGATGATATATTGATCTTTTCATCTACCCTTCAAGAGCACCGCAGCCATGTACACCAGGTTCTTACATGTTGCTGTACCCATCGTTTGTTTACCAAATTAGAAAAATGCCAGTTTGAAACAAATCATATAGACTTTTTGGGATTTTGTATTTCGTCCAAAGCCATTGACATGGACGCAACCATAGTAAAGGCCATTGAACAATGGCCACAGCCTCACTCACGTAAAGATGTACAACGATTCATTGGATTCGCTAACTTTTATAGGCGTTTCATCTGTAATTTTTCCAAGATCGTCCTTCCTTACCTCCAAGACTACCAAATTCTTATGGAGTATGGAGGCTGAGGAGGCTTTTAAACAAAGATTTACCTCTGCTCCTATACTAGTGCATCCTAATTCTGATCTGCCTTTCATTGTGGAAGTAGACGCCTCTACAGTAGTGGTGGGTGCTATCCTTTCTCAAAGACAAGGACCTAAAAATCTACTTCACCCTATAGCATTTTATTCTCGCAAACTATCACTGTCTGAAAGGAATTACGACATAGGCGATCGCGAATTGCTATCACTAAAGTGTGCACTAGAAGAATGGAGACATCATCTTGAGGGATCACAACATCCGTTTGTTATCTTTACCGACCACCGTCATCTGGAATATCTTCAACGAACCAAAAGGCTACGTCCTCGTCAGGCGCGATGGTCTCTTTTTTTTTTACCCAATTTAATTTTCACATAACTTACAGACCGGGAAGTAAAAATTTCAAGGCTGACGCTTTATCTCGCCAATATGTCAATGAACCTTATGACCTCAACGCCACACAACCAGATAATTCCACTGAAACATTTTTTGGTCACCAAAAAGGTTTTATAAGCTCCCTGTAGGACTATTTCCAATTCAGAACTCATCGTCCTACGGTCCAAGCTTTGGAGAGAAGAAGAGGACTCTTTTATCATCAAAATAGACTAGTAATACCTCCACCTTTTGTGAAAGACGCTCTCCGTATCTGCCATGATGCTCCGTTGGCAGGGCACCCAGGAATATCAGGAACACTCAGCTTGCTTCGCCATCGGTTCTGGAGGCCGTAAATGGTGACGAATGTAACAGAATATGTGAACTCATGCCAAGTTTGCGCAAGAAACAAAACTTCACACCAACGCCCTCCGGGATTTTTACAAATTATTCTCACTCCTCAATCTCCATGGTCTTCTGTGTCAATGGACTAGAATATAAGATGTACCCTTATCTAACGGACATAATACTATCATGGTTGTTGTAGACAGACTGACCAAAATGGCGCATTTCATACCACTCAAACAACTTCCTTCAGCAACTGAGACATCTAAAATATTCATAAAATAAATTGTTCGGTTACATGGAGTCCCTCTTCAAATACTAACTGACCGGGTTCTCAATTTACTTCAAAATTCTGGAAGTCTTGAAAATTGAACCGGCCTTTCACCCTAAACTAATGGTCAAACTGAGCAAATAAACCAAAGTTTATAACAAAAATTCGATGTTTCACGTCTTACTTTCAGTGGGATTGGTCCTCCTTGCTACCTGTGGCAGAATTTGCACATAATAATGTTAAGAACGCATCTACACAAGAAACTCCATTCTTTTTGCTATACGGTTATCATCCACCTGATTTACCCATATCCATAACTTCAGTAATGGTGCCCGAGGCAGCGAAAAGAGTAAGGACAATACAAAATGGCAAAGCAAAATCTGACAATCGCTCAACAATGATACAAAGGTCAGGCAGATAAGCATAGACGTAATGATTACCAACCAGGGGATAAAGTATGGCTTTACTCGAAATATAAGATTAGCCGTACCCTCTCTGAAGTTAGGACCCTGATTTATTGGTCCATATGCTATCACCCACCGTATTAATCCTGTCACCTATCGGCTTGCGTTACCACCATCTCTCAAAGTCCATCCAGTATTCCATACCTCACTACTTAAACCAGTTATTTTTAATCGGCTGGCTACAAGCTCTCCCTTACTTCCTCCACCCGGACATCCCGAATATGTTGTTCAAGACATTTTGGATTCCTGCCTCAGGGAAGGACGTTTGTATTATTTAATAGATTGGGAAGGTTACGGACCTGCAGACCGTTCCTGGGAACCGGCCTCTTTAGTACATGCACCTACTCTGGTTTGGTGGTTTCACAGGAATCACCCCTCTAAACCTGGTCCTATCGGTTCCCGTTCGGGAGGGGGTACTGTCATAAATCAGGTACTTACCCTAGCCAGCGTTCCCACACTGAAACACTGCTTCATGCTGCCTCTTCTCATCCAGTGACATGCCCCCGCAGCTGCAGCAGGAGGGAGGGGGCGCTCACTCACTTGTTGCCATGGAGATGCGTCTCTAGTTGCCGGCAGACACCAGCTGTACGTAGGACGCGCTCCAATGTTGCCATAGGAACACGTTTCATATGCTGATGTCATTTTGGCGCCAAATTTCAATGCTTCACTCCCAGTAACCTTTGCTGAAGTATCAGTTGAAGTTGGATTCCTATACTGAAGTGTTCTCTGTGTTTTGACATTTTTGAAATTTAACCCTTTCCTCGTATCTTGACTCTGTCTCTGATTGTCCCCGTTGTACCTTGCCTGGATTTCCTTGTGTGGATTGGTTTCTGCTATTAACAGCTCGCTTATTGATCGTGACATAGTTACATAGTTACATAGGCTGAAAAAAGACATGCGTCCATCAAGTTCAGCCTTTCCTATATCTGTTAATTCGTTGCTGTTCCAAAAGAAGGCAACAAACCCCAGTTTGGCTCTTTCCAATTTTGCACTAACCAGGGAAAAAATTCCTTCTTGGCCCCAAAATGGCAGTCAGATTTCTCCTTGGATCAATAAGCCGTTTCCCCATAATTAAAGATTATATCCCTGAATATTATGTTTTTCTAAGTATCCATCCAGTTGTAGTTTAAACGTCTGTACAGACTCAGATAAAACTACCTCGGCAGGCAGAGAATTCCACATCCTTATTGTCCTTACTATAAAAAACCCTTTCCTCTGCCTTAGACTAGATCTCCTTTCTTTCAGTCTAAACGCGTGACCACGTGTCCTATGCATAGTCCTGTTTATGAACAGATTTCCACACAATAGTTTGTATTGGCCCCGAATATTTTTAAATAATGCTATCATATCCCCTCTGAGGCACCGTTTTTCTAAACTAAACAGATTTAAATTTGTTAACCTTTCTTCATAAGCATAGTGCTCCATTCCTTTTATTAATTTTGTAGCCCGCCTCTGCACCCTTTCTAGTGCTATGATATCCTTCTTTAGAATAGGTGCCCAAAATTGCACAGCATATTTAAGGTGCGGCCTTACTATTGATTTATACAGAGGCAACATTATATCTTTATCCCGCAAATTGATGCACCTTTTTATACACGACAATACCTTACTGGCCTTAGCAACTGCTGACTGACATTGCACATTGTTGCCTAGTTTGTTGTCTATAACAATTCCCAAATCCTTCTCATTTGTCGATACCCCTAATTAGGGTGTAGGTTGCTTGTGCGTTCCGTACCACGAAGTGCATAACTTTACATTTATCTGCATTGAATTTCATCTGTCATTTGTGTGCCCAGTCCCCCAGTCTATCTAGATCCCTCTGCAGCACTGTAATATCCTACTCGCACTACCTAGTTTAGTGTCATCTACAAACACAGAAACATAACTTTCAACACCTACTGCCAGGTCATTTATAAATATGTTGAATAAAATTGGTCTCAGAACAGAACCCTGAGGGACACCACTTACCACTTTTGACCAGCTTGAAAATTTACCATTTATAACAACTTTCTGTTCTCTATCTCTAAGCCAATGTTCTACCCAAGCACAAGAATTTACATCTGGACCAATTTCCTTCAGTTTGAATACTAACCTATTGTGTGGAACCGTGTCAAATGCCTTGGCAAAATCCAAGTAAATTACATCCACTGCAACACCTTGATCTAGACTTCTACTTACTTCTTTGTAGAATGCAATTAAATCAGTTTGACAGGACCTATGTTTCATAAAACCATGCTGATTTTTGCTAATAATACTGTTCTTCCCAATGAATTCTTAAATATTATCCCTAAACAGTCCTTCAAATACTCTCCCAACCACAGAAGTTAAGCTCACAGGTCTATAATTTCCAGGCACAGAGTTTGAACCCTTTTTGAAAATAGGAACCACATCTGCCTTCCTCCAATCCTCTGGTAAGAAAAGAATCCCGAAAGATTAGAAACAGAGGTCCACTTATTTTCTGACTCAGCTCCTTATGTACTCGTGGGTGAATACCGTCAGGTCCAGGAGCTTTGCTAACATTAATTTTCTTTAGTTGCTGCAGCACCTTGTCCTGAGCCATCCAATCACAGTTTGACTGAAAACATTTTTTCAGTAGTCCTATATCCATTGCCATAGGTTCCTCCTTAATATATACTGAGGAAAAATAGTCATTTAAAGTTTCTGCTTTTTCCTGGTCCTCCTTAACTAGCACTCCCCTCTCTGTTTTTAATGAACCTACATTTTCATTGTTTC
Source organism: Spea bombifrons (assembly GCF_027358695.1). NCBI lineage: Eukaryota > Metazoa > Chordata > Amphibia > Anura > Pelobatidae > Spea > Spea bombifrons. Next base: position 43,198,318 of record NC_071091.1, read on the forward strand.
ATGTTTTTTTACAATTTATGTACTTAAAGAATTTTTTGGGGTTAGTTTTGCTCTCTTTGGCAATCACCCTCTCATTTTCTAGTTTAGCCCATCTAATCACCTCTTTGCATGCTTTATTGGCTTCCTTATATCTTACATAGGATGCCTCTGATTCGTCTGATTTAAATGCTGTAAAAGCCATTTTCTTATTTTTAATTTTCTGCTTAACGTCCCCACTAAGCCACATCGGTTTCAATTTGTTTCTTTTATATTTGTTTTCTAGTGGTACATACTGAGAAGTGTACCTTGCTAATATTTGTTTGAAAATACTCAATTTTTCCTCAGTGTTTTTATCCCTGAAGAGTTTATGCCAGTCAATAAGTTGTAAAGCTGCCCTTATCTTATTGAAATTGGCCTTCTTAAAATTATATGTTTTAGTATTCCCCGTGGGCAATTTCTTTTTTGAGTTTATTTCAAAAGAGACCATATTGTGATCACTATTACCCAAGTGCTCACCCACTTGAATGTTAGACACAAGATCAAGATTGTTTGTTATCACCAGATCCAGACAAGTATCCTTTCTAGTTGGTGCTTGTACCAGTTGTGACATGAAGGTGTCATTTAACAGGTTCAAAAACCTCAATTCCCTTGCAGAACTACTAGTCCCTCTATCCCAATTTATGTCCAGGTAATTAAAATTTCCAATAATTAACGTGTTACCCAGAGGTGCAGCTTTCTCAACTTGCTCCAATAGCTGCTCTTCCTCATCATTATTAACATTAGGTGGTTTATAACATATCCCAACCAGTAGTTCATTTCCTTTTTTTTGCCCCAAGTTGATATCTACCCATAAAGCTTCCACATTTCCCTTGTCGCATTCAAGATGCTTAATATTTGACTTTAGCTCCTTGTTAACATACAAGCATACTCTTCCTCCTTTCCTGCTTTTTCTATCCCTCCTATATAACATATAACCTTTTAAGTTAACTGCCCAGTCATGGGTCTCATCCCACCATGTTTCTGCTATGTCTATTATGTCATATTGCTTAGTGTATGCTATTGCCTCTAGTTCTCCCATTTTGTTATTTAGGCTCCTTGCATTAGCAAGCATACATTTAATGTTACCCTGAGTCTCTTGAATGTTATGAGAATTTTTATTAAAACATACCTCCTCTGTTCTGATCTTGCCCCTCCCCCCATCTCCACCCCCCTTGTTCTGATCTGAAGCCCCCTCCTTACTGTGCTATCTCCATTGACAGTATCATATATGTATCATATATGTGTAATTGATTTGTAGAAAGGCAACAATGGCACAAGCAGACTGTTTATGAGACAAAGATGGCACAGGACAGGCCGCTTGGGACAAGGTTGACTAATGCTGGGCTGTTTGGGGAAAAAGATGGCAATTCCTATGTGTGTAATTTTGGTGCTGTTCAGGTTCTATGTTGGCAGTGTGGATGCCAAGACTGGCTTTGGGGTGTACAACCTGTGATTTATGCCTGCAATTTAGGGTTTTATCTATACCTTTAATGCCGAGTTTTTATGTGAACTCCAATTGATCTATACCTGCAAAGCTGGGGTTGTGTGTTATTCTATTGACCCATATCTGCTATGCTATGTTTCCATACATTATTTATGTATACCTGCAAAATATAGGGTTTGTATGTCTTATTCAGTTAATCAATACCTGCAGTGCTGTTTCATGTGTTTATTTGAGAGGACCTCAATGTCAAGCTAGGGTCAGAAGGAGGGAAGACTACACTGACTCTTACAGTCTTCCCCTAATCTGCAGTCAGTGTGGCAATTTTTGGGGGGCAGGAGCGGAGGGAGTGATTGCATGCTAGTGAGCGTGGTGCGGGGCTCAAGGAAATGTTTGTGTAGGGTCCAATTTTTTTAATATAAAATGTGTTGGCAGCAGGGTCTAATATTGATGTATATCCTCAGCAAGGTCTAATATTTATATATATATATCGGTAGCAGGGTCTAATAATATATCGGCAACAGGGGCTTAAATTAAAGAATGAAAACTGCCAGTTCAGCTGTTATTTTGAAATCATATTTCAATCACGGTCTTTACTTCAAAGAGATAAGTACATATTATGTCTAACACATAAGATATATATATATATATATATATATATATATTGTGACAAAAGCTGTAGTAAAGTGATAGATGGCAGCAGGCCCGGACTGGGACAAAAAATAGTCCCGGGCATTTAAGCCTGAGCAGCCCATATTTATTTATTTATTGTTAAAGCCCACCCTTCATGTACCATCTTTGCATTTAATCATTCACACAAATCATTAACACATTCGTTAATGCAGTCTTACAAATCATTCAAGCAATCCATCCTCACATGAATTCATTAATTGTCATACGCATTCACACAATTCATCCACACATTTATTCATTCATTCTCATACGCATTCACACTACCCCCTCTCATGATCTTATCTGCCCCTTCTCACTATGTTCCCCCTTTTCACTATGTAACCCCCTTCCCCACTTCTCAATATGTACCGCCTCTATCTATCCCCTCTCCCCCTTTCTCACTACTTAACCCCCCTCTGCCCCTTCTCACTGCAGCCCCCACCCTCACCCTACTTACCTTGTTGCCAGAGTAAGCAGCAACTGCGACCGCGCCTGTGGCAGGGCAGGAATGACTTAGGGGCTGATGGAGCTGCAGCTCCAGGCTCCTACCTTAAAATAGGCCCAGTCAGGACCGGACTGACTGGGCCTATATGGCCGCATTAACGCAGAGCCCCTTAAGCCCGCTGCAACTGCAACCGGGTCCGCCACTCTAAGGCAGAAGCGGCCTTAGGTGTTCTGGCGCCCTGTGCGGACTACTCCTCTGGTGCCCCCCATCCCAAAAAAAGAAAGGAATAAAAACTTGTAACAAAACTCCCCTTTCTCACTATCTATCCCCCTGTATCACTATCTACCACCTCTGCCTCTTCTCACTGTTATCATTATATACTGAGGCAGACATTGACGGTGGTACAGCAAAATACTTATCACTATATACTGAGGCAGAAATTGACGGTGGTACAGCATAACACCTACCACTATATACTGAGGCAGACAATGACGGTGGTACAGCATTACACCTATCACTATATACTGAGGCACACATTGACAGTGGTACAGCGTAATCCCTATCACTATACATTGAGCCAGACATTGACAATAGTGCAGCATAACCCCAATCACTATATACTATGCCAAACATTGATGTGGTGTAGGCCTACCACTTCATTGTCTGGCTTAGTAGTAGGGATGCACCGAAACGAATTCTGGACTGAAACCGAAAATGCAGCATTTACCTGTCCGAAACCGAATATGATCTCCCCACACCATAAAAAAATCTAACACTTTTATTTAAAGTAAGTAACACACCAAAATAATACAAAACAATTAAAAAACAATATTATATGTATATATATATGAGTGTTAACAGCAATCACATTCCTATCATGCCCAGGCATACCCAGATTCCAGGATGTACTCGCAGACTTGGCATGATAGGAGTATGATTGCCCTATCTACCCCTTCTCACTCCCTTCTGCTCCATCTACCCCTTCTCACTCCCTTCTCCCCTATCTACCCCTTCTCACTCCCTTCTCCCTATCTACCCCCTTTCCCCTGTCTCACTCCCTTCTCCATATCTACCCCCTCCTAACTATCTACCCTCTCCCTCTTTGAAGTTCACTTACCTTTCAGGAGTCCTGGGGTGGGGGTGCAAGGCCTCTGCCTCCCAGCTCTGCCACTGTATGGAACAGTATAGAGTGATGGGAGTTATGATGTACTTTTAGAGCATAATTAGATCATGAAAAAGACATTGGAAATGGTACAGTATAACACCCATCACTCTCACACACTTACCAATCCACACATAAATACCAATCAACACGTATACCAATCCACACGTATACCAATCCACACACATATACCAATCCACACGTATACCAATCCACACGTATACCAATCCACACGTATACCAATCCACACGTATACCAATCCACACATATATACCAATCCACACATATATACCAATCCACACATACACCAATCCACACATACACACTGATCCACACATATATACTAATCCACACATATACACCAATCCACACATATACACCAATCCACACATATACACCAATCCACACATACACACCAATCCACACATATATACCAATCCACACATATATACCAATCCACACATATATACCAATCCACACATATATACCAATCCACACATATATACCAATCCACTCTCACTGAATATTTTCCTACCTTTCCTCTTTTCTCCTTACAGCTCCTTTTCCTCCTCTTCGCTCCTCTTCTTCAGTTCTTCTGTCTTCTCTGTCTTCTTCCGGTTCAGAGGGCACGGACAGCGGTGGGCGCGGCTTCAGTGTTGTGCGCCGGGATCTGACAACAAACCCGGTTTGAACCCGGCTTAAAATCACTCAAGGGAACCGGAGGTCTGTTAAAGACCTCCGATACCGCTCCCTTGCGAGCCTGCTCCTCCAGCGGCGGACATTACTGTCCGTCTCTGGAGGGGTGCCGGGTGCCGCAGGTTGGCACCCCCTGATGGGCGGCACCCGGTGCGGACCGCCCCCCGCCCCCTAGAGTGTGACGCCCTGTGCGGTCGCACACCCCAAAGGCCGGTCCTGCTCTAAGGGGCCGGGAAGCCCCCCCACCAGGGCCGGCCTTAGGGGTCTGCGGCCGCACAGGGTTTAAATTAAAACATCGGGGGTTTTTTTCAACTTTATTTAACATCCTCCATGTTAAATAAAGTTAAAAAAAACTTTATTTAACATGGAGGATGTTAAATAAAGTTAAAAAAAACCCTGATGTTTTAATTTAAACCCTGTGCGGCCGCAGACCCGTAAGGCCGGCCTTGGTGGGGACTTCCCGGCCCCTTAGAGTGGCGGACCCGGTCGCAGTTGCGGCGGGCTTAAGGGGCAGGTGCCCCTTATGCCCTGCGTTAATGCGGCCGTAGGTAGGGTAGGGGCCTGGAGCTGCAGCTCCATCAGCCCCTAATTCAATGCGGCCCTGCCGTGGCCCGGCCCACCAGGCAAATGCCCGGTGTGCCCGATGGCCAGTCCGGGCCTGGATGGCAGGTATATTAGACCAGCCTTGATCAATAGTAGCCTGCTTTAACCCCTTCAGGACCGGGACGTACCTGGTACTTCCTGGTTACTGGTCACCGGTAGACCGGGATGTACCAGGTACGTCTCCTCCAAAAAACGCCCCCCACATCACCACGATCGCGGTGATCGTGGAGGCGCTGCTGCTGCTGTCTGCCCAGGAGTCCTGGGCAGACAGCACAGCCTCTCTAAACCCCCCCCCCAAGCCTGAGATCACTCCCACGGAGTGATTTTGTAGGCGAAACAGCGATTGCAGAAAAATCTGCAATCGCGGTTTCAGCTGCCACAGGCAGCTTCAGGGAAGGGAAGGGGGGGTGTTGAAAGGGTCCCCACACAAGTGTGGGGGCCTGATCCAACACTCCCCTGCTGCTTGAGAGCGTCAGTGCAGCGTCAGTGCAGCATTAACCCCTTCAATGCCGCAATCGTGGCATTGAAGGGGTTAATTCCCGTTTTGTAGGGGGCTCTGCTGCTGGTGGTCTGCCTGGAAACCCAGGCAGACCAGCAACAGCAAAAACGAGCCCCCAGAAGTCCTCTGATCAGTCCTGTAGGACTGATCAGAGAGACTCCTCCCCTACAATCTCCAGTCTGTTGGAGATTGTGTCCCAGCTGCCAGAGGCAGCTTCAGGGACAGGGAGACAGGGTTCTTTGGTCTCCACATGAGTGTGGAGACCAGACCCCCCACCCACACCCTTCCTCAGTTAACCCCTACCCCCCTCTTCCTCAATTAACCCCTTCAATGCTGCGATTGTGTATGACCCCCATCGCAGCATTGCAGGGGTTAATATTAGTCCCCACAAGCTTGTGGTGACTAAATATCAGTCAATGCTGTGCTTCAATGGAGCATCAGCATTGAAAGAGTTAAAAAAATGTAAATAATAATAATAAAAAAAATAAAAAATAAGTTAATTAAAAAAATTAATAAAATAATAATAATTAAAAAAAAAAATAACAGCACTACCCTGAAAGTCCAGGGTGCTTCCAGGTCAAATGCTGGGCTGATCAGATCGCTCCTGGCCAATAGGAGTGATCGGATCATTATGGCAGCCCACGGATGACCCTGCTCTACAAAGAGAGAGGGGTCATCTAGGGTAATTATGAAAAAACACAAATTATTAATAAATGAAAAAATCATAATTATTACCTGATCACTTGTCGGTGACATTTTAAGTCGCTGATTATTGATAGGTCTCCCTGATTGATGTCAGCGGCCTAAACCTGTCACTTACAAGTAATCTGATGAAAAAAAATATTAAAAAAAATGTAAATGCACATGTTCCAGTTTTGCCCTCATAGCTTCCTCAAAAAATGCATGAACCATGCATGTGAGGCCTTGTTGGACTCATGGGATGTTGGTGAACAAAATGTGGTGCTTTCTTCCACTGTTGCACTTATGGTGTGCAAGAAATTCAGTGCAACATTGAAATGTATGCGTTAGAAACGCAATAAAATAATTTCCCTGTGAAGTTTGGCAGACATCAGTGTTGAACACCTTGACTTGTCTACTGTTCATAAATATATACTTTTATGGGGTAATTTACAGTAGGGGGCTTCCAAAATGTCCCAAATGGGATATGGGCCCAGGAAACAAATTTCTGAAAATTCCAAATGTGAAAACGAAAATGCGCATGTTCCAGTTTTGCCCTCATAGCTTCCTCAAAAATTGCATGAACCATGCATGTGAGGCCTTGTTGGAACCGGGGGATGTTGGTGAACACAATTTGGTGTTTTTTTCTGCAGTTGCACATATTCTATACAAAATATAATATAAAATCTAAAGCAACATTGCAACATATGCAAAAAAAAAATAAAAATACCTCAAAATTTGGCAGCAATTGGCGATAAAATCCCTGTTTGAAAAGTGTCAAAATGACCCTAGTTGTACACCTTGACTTATCTACTGTTCATAAACATATAGTTTTGGGGGGATAATCAGTATCTGTGACAACTATTGCAGTTATTAGACTACCATGCCAAATTTGAAAAAAATTACATTTCAAAAACGTAATGCATGCCTTGCAATATTTTCCCTATACTGGTCAAAATAGATAAAAATCCTGGCCATGTTGGGTGGTTTCCAAATCAGGACAAGTTAATGAATATATTTGGGATAATTTTTTCCCATTGGTTCAATGTGTGTACAATTTGTATGTATTCAAAACTGTAAAAAAATTCGTTTTTTTCATTTTTTCCCCACTTTTTCCAGTTTATTTCAAATAAATGTACTACCCAGCTTAATATGGTTTCAAATGAAAGCCCTACTTGTGCTGAAAAAAACAATATATGATTTGTGTGGGTGCACCAATTGATAAGAGAGAAATTACAGTTGAAGAAAGACATGGCAAAAACACAAAAACGGCTCCGGTCCTTTAGCGACACCCTAGCTTAAAAATCCCGGTCCTGAAGGGGTTAAAATATGTCCCAGGGAAAGATGTTTGTTTACAAACTGCACTACTGGCAGTTTGCAAAACATGGTAAGGGTCCCTGGGGCGGAGCATCTGGAAGAGCAGGGTGGGCCAGTGCTCCAACAGCATTAATTGCAGTTTTGATCCAGTCCAGAGCCTGCATTCTGGACAGGAGCTCCACAGGTGTGGACTAAGTAGCAGCTCACCTGTAGCTGATTAATTAGCAGGCAGAAGGTAAAAGGGATTGAGCCTGATTCAGAGCTGATGAACTGAGGGGTGGTTTCTCTCTGCAAAGCCGTATTGATGGTAACTTATGACCTGTTTTGTCCTAAGCAAGTGCTAAAGCAAAGACTGTTATTCTACTTATAACTGCTGCTGTTTATTCCTCTAAAATAAACATTGAAGCTGAGCTGGATGTGTCCTGGACTTCATTTACCCTAGAAGACTGTGGTTACAGCCAAGATCCTTGAAAAAAATCCCAAGGAAAAGGGAGGCCTGTCACAATATATATATATATATATATATATATATATATATACACACACACGTGTGTGTGTAATCTCATGCGCTTCATAGTGTGTCCCTGAATGGCAGAAATAAAATATGGGAAAAAAAATACTTAGAGGGCGATCAAATAAAGCCCCCTAAGCTCAGTCAGTGTTGCTGAGGTGCCTCGATATAGAGGCATTCAGCAACAGAAAAAAAGTCAGTGGCTATGTTTGATCTCTCCTATAAGCCTTTCAAATGCCGCCTCTAACAAGATGACGGCACCCAGTCAAAATTCCAGGGTTTCTCCAGACCCTCTCACAGATACTGCAGCCAACTATGCTGGTCACACTAATCAAACACTCCAATAAGTGTTTAGCAACATCTCCTGAGTTGTTTTGCTGGTAAAAGGCCACATTTGGGACATGCGCAATGCATTAGTGTTTTCAACTTGGAATCTTGCATGTGATCATTCTACTCCCATTTCCTATTTGGGACATCTTTGAAGATGGCCAGTTCAGTTTATCCTAGGGTATTTCAAGTGCTAGTATTTTAACTCTTTTCATGCAAACATCCACCAGCCTTTTTCAATGTTTGTAGTAGGTTTGTCTGGTTGTTTTGGAAGGTGCATATTTTTCAATGTTGAACTTTGACATCTGGTCAGTTTGCACCTATGCCATATTTTGGACATCTTTGAAACTGGCCAATTCAATTTACCCCATAAAACCATATATTTTTGAAACCTAGACACCACAGGGTATTTCAAATGCTGGTATTTTAACTCTTTACATGCCAGGATTTTTGGGAAGATACAGGGTCAATTTTAGGACTTGCTCATAAAAATCTATTTTTTGGATATGTTTTCTTTGAACTGGATGATGCCCCTTATGATGTCATGGTGAGATCACTGGAATCTTGCATGTACCAGGAGCTGTAAATGCATACCTAAATAACTAACAAATATGGTGCAGCATAACTCCTCTCATTGTATACTGAGCGAAACATTGATGGTGGTACAGCATAACCCCTATAACTGTATGCTAAGCCAGACATTGACGTGGTAGGCCTCTGCTCCTAAAACAGCCTGCCTGTGCCATCGCTGCCCCAAAGCAGCCTGTTCCACCTCTGCCCCTTTTGCAGCCTACCTGTGCCACCGCTGCCCCTTTTGTAGCCTGCCCTTGCCAACTCTGCCCCTGAAGCAGCCTGCCCGCACCAACCCTGCCCCTGAAGCAGCCTGCCCGCACCAACCCTGCCCCTGAAGCAGCCTGCCTGTGCCAACCCTGCCCCTGAAGCAACCTGCCTGCGCCAACCCTGCCCCTGAAGCAACCTGCCTGCGCCAACCCTGCCCCTGAAACAGCCTGCCCGTGCCAACTCTGCCCCTGAAACAGCCTGGCTGTGCCACCTCTGAAGCTGCCTGCCCCTAAAGACTGACTCAATTCATTCATTCACCCATTCATTCTCCCACACCTCCTTACCTTTATAGCAGATTTCACTGGTCCAAAGGTCTGCATAGAATCACTGGGGCCACGCAGACATCAAAATGGCCTGACGGCCACCTAACGTGGGCCTGCAGTTTCCTGCTCTGGTGCCCACTCGCTGCGTGAGGAAACCCATTCCCCGCCCAGGGGGAGAAGGAACCTGGGTGGGAAAAGAGTTTTCTATCACACTGTGCAAGCGCCACGGTGGTAAGCTGTGAGCCCACATTTGGCGGCCGTCACGGCACCCCCTGATGGTATGCTACTGATGCTACTTTGTAAAAAAAAAAAAAAAAAAATAATCACAACGTTGAGTATTTCTAAACTCAGGTTACTTAGCAAGTTACCTAGCAGGATTGTTCATTAGCTTTTGTAGAGATGGTTAAAGATTTTGTATGATTTGATGGGGTAAATTGAATTGGCCTGCTTCAAATATGCCCCAAATAACACATGGGGGCAGGATGACCACATGTCAAAATTTAATTTTAAAAAAAGCACACCTCCCAAATGTTGCCTTTTAGTCTCCAAGCAACCCAACAAACCCATGGGTGATATCACTGTACTCAGGAGATGTTGTTGTACATGTGTTGGCGTGTTGTTTGGAAGTGACATACACTGATCAGCCAAAACGTTATGATCAGCTGCCTAATATTGTGTGGTTCCCTTTTCGCCGCCATAACAAAAGGCGTGGGCTCTACTAGACCTTTGAAGGTATGCGGTGGTATCTGGCACCAAGACGTTAGCAGTCTTTAAGTCCTGTTTTACTCTATTGGTTGCCAGCAGGGGGCTCATCTGCCATCAACCAATGACGTGCAGGTGCACTTCATTTGTTGATGCTAGAGGAGGCCCCTGCCCACGACCAATTAAGTCGTTCTTATGGCCCTTTAACTCCCGACTGCAAACCTACTGCAATCCGTAGGTTTGCCGTCAGGTGTTAAAGGCATTTAACTCTTGGAGCGGGGAGACAGACCATGTTCCCCGTTAGACTTACTCGTACGGCCCTTTAACTCCTGACGGCGGAGCTTTGCCTGGGGAGACCAAGAGTTAAAGGTCCGTACAAGCGACTCTATTGGTACGGACCTTTAACTCTTGAAGCGGCGGTCTCCCCCAGCCAAGTTGTGTCACCAAGATTGTAAGTCCGTACGAGCAACTCTTTTGGTCGCCAGCAGGCGACCAATAGAGTTGCTCATACGGACCTTAAAAATCCTGCCGCCAAAGCTTCTGCGTAGTGCGTACCGCAATAAATTAAACCCTTCAACAAAAAACGGCAAAAAACGAAGAAATAAAAAACAAACACAAAGAATGTACACGAATATTCACCCGAACACAGGAACGGGCAAATGTTTGTGGAATACGAAGTTTTTTCCCCCACGAAGACTAACATGAAGAGTTGGCTGGCGCCCAAGTCTAGTTTAAACCCCTATCAGTCTTTGGTCAGGTCCTATAGTGAGGAAAGCTTTATGTCATGATTGTTTAAATTCCCTTACTGTATTAGCCTCCACCACTGTTGCCGGGACACTGTTTTTATTTATCTACTACTCTCTTAGTAAAGTAAAACTTCCTTACGTTACAGTGTAACCCTGATCCTCTAGACCAGCGGTTCTCAACCTGTGGGTCGTGACCCCTTTGGGGGTCGAACGACCCTTTCACACGGGTCGCCTAAGACCATCGGAAAACACATATTTCACAATATATAATTACATAATTTTATGGTTGGGGGTCACCACAACAGAAGGAACTGTATTAAAGGGTTGCGGCATTAGGAAGGTTGAAAACCACTGCTCTAGACGATGACCTCTTGTTCTAACATTGCTCCTCCTTTCAAATAAGCTTGCCTCCTGTACTTTGTTAAATCCCTTTAAGTATTTAAATGTTTCTATTGCACCCCCTCTCTCTTTTTTCCCTCCAAGCTATACATATTAAGATCCTTTAACTTTTCTTAATATCTGTCCTGCAAACCACTTTGAAAGTCTCCTATGAACTCTTTCCAATCTTTCTGGGTATGCCTTGGGATTTTTACATGCAAGTGCATTATTTTACATTTACTAATGTTAAACAGCAGCTGCCACATTCTCGATCATTCTGTCAGGGACCGGGTCCATACAGACGACTGTAATGACCCAGACCGCCCAAAGATGGTGTTCAGGAGATATTGTGCAGTAGCGCAGTTGGACAGGGCCTAGTTCAGGGCGACTGCACTCTCTAGGGTGTTGGGCACCTAGGGTTGTGCAGACACATACCAGGGCCCTGACATAGCGCTGTTGTCCAGAACAAAACAAAATGATATCCTGCAAGCACCCTGGAGCAGGCACGAGACATAGCTCAACAGAGTCATGCGCAGAATGCTGCAGGCTGGGAGCAGGGAAGCTAAGCAGAGTAACAACAGAAACATTAGCAGACCAACTTCCTCCAAAGCATGGATCAGCATATCTCACCGGGAATGAGGAAGCTGCCCCTTGCCAACTCTCCTCCGTAACAAGGATCAGCATATCCGAACGAGAATGAGGAAGCTGTCTCTAGTGGATTTTCGGGTTTAGCTGAAGGTACTCTCGTAGTAGGGGAACCCAGGCAGACCAGAAGAAGAGACCACCGGATGACCGGAACACTGTTTAGCAGACCGACCTCCTTCAAGGCAGGAATCAGGTTAACTGAACAGGGATGAGGAAGCTGACTCTTGAAGACCAGGTCCAGAAACAGGCACGAAGAGCTGACAAGCTGAAAGGACACTGGGACCAGCACAACTCAGAAGCAGACTCCGGACAGGAACAGCAGACGAGCTGAAAGCACTGCAGTCTCCACTCTGCAAACTCCTGGCCTTTCTGCCTATGGCCATATGTCATGGACTGGGTCCATACAGAGGATTGGAATGACCCAGAGCGCCCAAAGATGTTGTTCAGCAGATATTGAGCAGTAGCGGAGTTGGACAGGGCCTGGTTCAGGACGACTGCACTCTCCAGGCTGTTGAGCACCTAGGGTTGTGCGGCCACATACCAGGGCCCTGACATCGCAGCCCTGTTGTCCAGAACAAGCACCCTGGAGCAGGCATGAGACATAGCTCAACAGGAAAATGTGGAGAACGCTGCAGGCTGGGAGTAGGTAAGCTAAGCAGGGTAACAGCAGAAACATAGCAAGCAAAGGGGACAGAGCAAGGAATAGGGAGACTGAGAAAGGAACAGGGAGACCGAGCAAGAAACATAGCCAGACAAGGATTTCATGGACACAACAAAGGACAGGGAACAATAAACACAAGTTTATTACAACGCTTCTCCTTTAAGCAAGGATAGGATATCTTAAACTGGGACATGGGGATGCTTCAGGGAAAAGAGGGCAAAGGCACATAAAAGACTGACACACATAAATACAGGACTATATAATAACAATTGGAGATTTAGTCACATCTTATGGCCATAGAATGCTAAGCCCACCACTATGCCAAAGTACTCCAATATTCGGTGGGTCCTAGAGCTAAATCCTGCCCACTGAACTACTAATAAGCTGAAACTAGAACAGAGAAGGACATACCTTTAGACTGCAGACTGAGATGGGTGGGGCACACCTTATAAAGAAAACACAAGCTGAAGCAAGGGCAACTGGAATCAAAGAATCAGAAGTTCAGGAGAGAGCATAAGGAAATCCAGGAATGGATTGTAGTGAGACAGGCGAACTGTGGTGAAACAGGGGAATGCAGAGATATGCAGCTCCACAGCCTGGATGGGGCGTGACACATTCTTCTAATTTACTTAAGTCATTCGCCATTTGAGTTGTTCCAACCGGAATGTCTACCCTGTTGCAGACCTTTGTATCATCTGCAAAAAGACATATACCATTAAGATCTTCTCTAATATTATTAATAAAAATATTAAAAAGTACAGGTCCCAATACTGATCCCTGAGGTACCCCATGGTTCAAATTATCCATTGAACTAATCCATTCAACAAATTAGAATCTAAACTGGTCTTCATTAGGGATGCACCAAAATGGAAATTCTGAACCGAAAAGTCAGCATTTACTTGGCCGAAGCCGAAATTGAAAAACGATTGTTAACAACCATCATGCTCTAGCATGTACTGGTTGTCTGGGCATGATAAAAGTGTGATTGCTGTTAGCAATCATATATATTATAGCAATCACACTCCTATCATGCACAAGCAGCCAATACATGCTGAAACCTGGCTAGCTGCCTCCATTGATGCTGCCAGCAGTATGGGGTCTGCACATCACTTACAGCTTCCCTATGCCATGCTCTCCATCCTCCCACTCACAAATCCATGCTATCACACACACTCATTCATTAACTCATTCACAAGCATTAATTCATTCATTCCCTCAATCGTGCATACTCTTCATACACCCTCCCCCACCCCCTTACCTGAACTGCAGGGGCCCTGCTGCTTCCCTCTGTGTTGCTTGCACTCTGTGCAAACAACTTCTCTTGTCCCGCACAAGAGAAGCAGGAATGGAGCAGAGTCATGTGGCGTGCAGTCACGTGACTCCACTGGGTTCCTGCTTCCCCGTGCGGTACAAAAGATACTGCTTGCACAAGGTGAGCAGCAAGGCAATATCAGCAAACGATTATTTTTGGCATTTTGCTGATAATGCCTGTGACAGAATGACCTGTCATACAAGGCCTCAAGGTACTCAGAGCCTGGCTGTCAAACTAAAATAGCACAGGCAGGAACTCCATTGTTTAATTAATCCCATCAATAAGATTGCTGCCAGGGGATTAAAGGTTGGGTTGAATACATGTATCTGTTAATTTATGTTAATGCAGTACTGTGGATATATGAGTCTATGTTTTACAATAATAAACTGTTCATTCCTGCTGTACTCAATTCAAGGTAGTTGTGTCTACTTATTGGGTACACATAGCAGGGTTCCAAGGTGTGCATGCTGACTGGTGCTGGAAGTGTTTTCGAGGACAACAGGAGGATAGATGTGGGTGATCTCGGGGAGTTACAACAGCTCTCTTGGTGAACCTGTTACGAATCCCTTTAAATCTGTGTCCGAGCTCCACAGTCTTTAGAGTCTCTGGTACTTGGGGAAACGTGGCAATCTGTACCAGGGGAAGTAGTAGTCCTAATGGACCCCCTGTACCCACCTCCCCAAAAACACCTTCCAAAGCCAGGGTCCATAGTCTGTAGGAAGGAGGCTGGCCACTAAAACATAGGTCCGAAGGAGCAAGTCCACCAAGGTAGGAAGAAAAGAAGGAGATGAGCAAGGGGAGAGAGATAAAAAAAAAGGAATAGGAATGGGAAATACAGGGAAAGGGGGCAGAGAGAGAGACAGAGAATGATAAATATTTGTATATTTGGGCAAATGCAATGTGCATGCTGGTATGCTGCAACCATATGGCAGAATTGTAATAGGACTGCACACAGTGATAGGGTTTCCCTGACTGTTGTAGAGGAGAACACCACAGGGGAACCGTCTACTTTAGAGAGGTACCCTATATGGGAACCTTTTGATTGTTGTGCTGCAAAACAAGTGATGTCACCAGTTACATCTCAGTTGCTAATAGAGATGTCTGTAGTCATAGATGACCCTAAAGTGGATCTCTGTACAATGAGCACTGCTCTCTAATAGAAAGCAATGTATAAAATAAATAATTAAAACAATATATAGAAGTATACAAAAAATACACTTTGCTTCTAGTTTTTAGGAAACAAAATATGGGGTCAGATAAACTAACTTGGGGTATACTGCTGGACATAAAATAGTGGGTTTTTTGTGCAGTCGCTTATTTTCTGGACAAGAAATGGAAAACTACATGCAATGTTTGTCTGAAAATTACAAAAAAACAAACAAAAACAAAAGTGCTCACTGTCACGGTCCCGGGTCCCGGCCGGTACCGGCAAGAGTTTGCCAGTACACGGCAAACTCCGGGATCCGAGAATGCAGCCCGGGATCCCGGAGTTTGCCGTGTACTGGCAAACTCTTGCCGGTACAGGCCGATGCCTGTGAACGCCGGGTTCCGAGGTCGCGGGTCACGGTCTCGGTTCCCGGCAAACACAGGCAAGCCGATGCCTATGAACGCCGGACTCCGAGGTCGTGTGACACTGACTCGGATCCCGGCAGACACAGGCAAGCCGATGCCTGTGAACGCCGGGCGCCGAGGTCTAGTGTCACTGACACGGATCTCGGCAGACACAGGCAGGCGGATGCCTGTGGTCCACCGAGATCCGGGGCATATAGGGCTTCCTCCGGGGATCATCCTTCCACGCTGCAGCAGCCTGCCTGCAGCAGTGGAGATCCCCGGAGTCGGTGACTTACCTCTACTCGGTCTCTTCGCGGCAGGAGCGTTTCGTTGCCACGCAACTGGAGGCGTGGTTTGGATGGCCGTCTAGAGCTTCTGCGGTGACGTCATCTTAGGGGCGAGGTTAGGTTCTGGCGCCAGATTTAAAAGTCAGGAAGTTCTCTAGCCAGTCACCCTGTTGTGGTCTTTATGCTCGGTTGTGTTTTGAGTTACTTCCAGCTAATTTTTGACCCTTTGCTTGCCTGACCTCTCTTTGCCTGCTGATTTTGTACTGTGTTTGTCTGACTACCCTCTTTGGATCTCGACCACGGCTTACCTGACTACCCTCTCTGGATCTCGACCACGGCTTACCTGACTACCCTCTCTGGATCTCGACCACGGCTTACCTGACTACCCTCTCTGGATCTCGACCACGGCTTATTGTGTTCCTGTGTCCGTATCCTGCCTCGGCTTTCCAGTCTTTGCTAAGTCTTACACCTTGTACTGCCAACTCCGTATCTTCTACCTATACCTACCTTATCTGGCCTCCTTGCTGTTGGGATCATCTAAATCCTGGGGTGCTGCTGCCAGGGGCTCCTCCTTTGGTCGTAGTATTCCAGGTGGAATAACTTCCGCGGTAAGTGCCAGTATAAGGGAGGTCGTGACACTCACAACATTTAGAAGAGATTGGAGATAAAATGGTTGCCTGAAAAGTGTTAAAATGACCCTAAAGAAATACCCTGGGTTGTCTTCTTTTCAGTAACATATACTTCTGTAGGTTGGTTCTGATATATGTGACTTATACCGAAGTTAGAATCTAAACATGCTAAATTTGAATATAATCTAAAAAAATGGGTGTAAATCCTGGCCACATAGGGTTGGTTCCAAATCAGGACAGTTTAATTAATTTATTCTAGGTATTTTTTCCTGTTGGCTGTAGCTGTAATTTACATGTATATAAGACTGCAAAAAAGGGTTTTTTAGAAAAAATATTTTAGATTTTTTTCCATACAAAATGACGCCTTACATTAATGAATATGTGTCAGGGTCCATCCAGACTGCAGAGCTTCATATCTCTGTTTTTCCCTACCTTGCCTCACTTCCTATGTTTTTAAGTAATCCATTCCTGGATTTCCGTATGTTCTGTCCTGAACCTCTGATTCCTTGATTCCAGTCTTGCTGTTTGCTTCAGCTCTGTTTCCTTTATAAGGTGTGCCCCACCTGTTTGTTATGTTTGTCTCAGTCTGCAGTCTAAAGGTATGTCCTTGGTTTTGTGTTTAGATTCAATGTTTGGTTTCATCTTATTAGTAGTTCAGTAAGCAGGATTTAGGATTAGGACCCACCGAATATTGGAGTACTTTGGCGTAGTGGTGGGCTAAGCATACTATGGCCATATGATGTGGCGAAATCTCCAATTGTTATCTTATAGTCCCAGGCTAGTCCTGTATCCATGTGCGTCTGTATTTTGTGTACCTTTTCCCTCCTTTCCATGAATCATCTGAGGATTTCGGTTCCTCTCTCCTCTCCCCATGTCCCATTTAAGTTGTCCTATCCTTGCTTAAAGGAGAAGCGTCCGAAGATTCCAGCTCCTCACTCCTTCCCCTGTGTTCCTCGCCTTGTTCCCTGTCCTTTGTTGTGCCCTGTATCATGTATGTCTTGTCTGGTTATGTTCCTTGCTCGGTCTCCCTGTTCCTTGCTCTGTCCTCCTTGTGCTTGCTACGTTTCTGTTGATACTCTGCTTAGCTTCCATTCTCCCAGCCTGCAGCATCCTGCACATGATTCTAGTGCCCCCTGCTCCAGGGGGCCTGCAGGATATCTCCAAGTTCTGCTCTGTTCTGTCATCATCCGCTGCTATGTCAGGGCGCTAGTATGTGGCTGCACAACCCTAGATGCCCACCGGGAGAGTGCTGTCGCCCTGCATCAGGCCCTTTCCAACTCCGCTAATGCACTGTAACTCCTGCACACAATCTTTGGGCACTCTGGGTCATTACAGTCGTCTGTATGGACCCGGTTCGTGACAATATGGCTTAAAAAAAAAAAGAGTAAGAGGGACAAACAGTTAAACGGAGACATAGCAAAAACATGAAAATTACACACACAATTTTTCATCTTCCTTTATTTCCATCTACGTTTTGCAAAATCAGCTTTGTATGATATTTAAGGATAAGGTGGAAAAAGCATACCTGGTGACATAATTAATACCTACAGTATCATATGATACAAATATGAGGCTTTATCTTTTTAGTAACAAGTATTTTTTTAATATATATTTTATTCAAGTATTACAAAATGTTTTCCAGGTATAAATGTTGGCCCTGTAGTGGCAGGAGTCATTGGCGCCCGGCGACCACAATATGATATTTGGGGGAATACAGTGAACGTTGCTAGCAGAATGGACAGCACAGGCGTACAGGGTAAAATTCAGGTAATATCCATTATGTTTATATACCTTTAATTTTTAAACCACCTTTTCACTATCTTTTATTCTACTTGTATTTGTGCCTTTATTAAAAGGAGGATTATACGCACTATAAAAAATAATATGTGTTGGTTTATTTGCATAGATGTTACTTTTGTAGGTTAAAGGGATATTATAGAAAAGTATTAATGCATTTGGAATTAACCATTTCAGTCATATGTGACATGTGATTAGGAAAGTGGGTTCCAGGAACCAACCACATATCTCATACAATTTACTCTGTAGGCTCAGGAGCTGACTTACCTCCCCAAATAAAGTTTCAAAGACAAAGGGGACAAAGATGGCATAGACCACCTGTTTGGGGACAAAGATGACACTGACAAGCTGTTTCAGGGCAAATATGACACTGGGGTCTAATTACAGATGGTAGTTATTTTTTTATTTGAAGCATGTGTTAACCACCATGCTACCACGAGAGACCAGTGGGAGACTAGTGACTCTGCCAGTAAGGGCTCCAGCCACCTCTAATTGGCGGTCCTGTAGTATTGGAATCACACGCATGGGATGACTGCGACTGAACTTTTTTCTTTTAGAAAAAACAGAGGGAAACTTTGTCTCTTTGACCCGCCTTGTAAGTGTAATAGTTGTACCCCCCTGATGGCAGCCCTGTGTAAAAGAGCATGAGAGAGTGAATTAATTAATCAAATTATAGCTTAATTGATGTGGGTTTGGGTGGAGGGGGCAGCATTTCATCCAGCACAATGTCTTGGACTGGCGCCTGACTGATGCCCCACTTCCCTCAATACATTTTTTCATACAATAAATAAAACAAAAAAATGATGAGGTAGATAAGAGTTGCATTCCTAAAAAAGTGCAAAAACTTGCTATACTTGTGGACATATACCGTATTTGCTCAATTGTAAGATGACCCCCCAAAATTTGAATATTAATTTAAGAAAAAAGTTTTACTAGTAAATATTAATTCACATGTAAACTATTTTTTCATTGAGAACATTTTTTTTGTTTTTATTCCCTTTTCTCTGCCAACCTGCCCCCCCCAGTTATGCACATCTGCCCCACGGCTTGCTACTCTGCCCCCCCCAGATACGCCTTATACCCCCCTATATGCCACTCTGCCTCCCTGATATGCCTTATGCCTGCCTATATGCCAATCTGTCTCCCAGAAATGCCTTTTAACCCCTATATGCCACTCAGCCCCCCAGATATGCCTTTTAACCCCTGTTATGCCACTCTGCCCCAGATATGCCTTATACCTGCCTATATACCACTCTGCCTCCATGATATGCCTTTTAACCCCCTATATGCCACTCTGCCTACAGGAATGCCTTATATCCCCCCATATGCCACTCTGCCCCCCCAACTTACCAGTGCATCCCCAGACACTTCCTCGCACTTCAGACTCCCTGGTGTCCAGTGGCAGTTGGCGCAATGCGCATAGACAACCTCTGCTGCCCGTTAGTTCTTCCAGGTCTTCTATGACAGAGCAACGGCGTGATGTGACCTTCCGGTGCTCAGTCATAGAAGCCCCTAGAGGAAGTGTCAGCAGCAGTGGGGGTTACCAGAGAGTAGGATCCAGGTCCCCGGCAGCACTGAGGGGGATCTGGATCTTAGTCTTATAGTCAGACCTCTATTTGAGGTCTGATTATAAGATGGCCTCAAATATAAGACAAGAGGTATTTTTCAGAGTATTTGCGGTATATTTTCTACATAATTTTTTTGGTTTTCGCCTGATTTGAAACCATTAAATTTACCTTTGGAGTCTTTTAAGAAAGGGAGTGTGTGTGACAAAGATCAAAGGGATTTGTCTGAAAAACATGTTTAATTATATCCTAAGAACATTCACTCAATGCTGTTATTTACCTGCCATTCCTTAGAAAACAGCTATAATTCTGCTTAGTCTAAGTTATAGAACCTGTGACTGTACTAGGGGAGTATGTGTGACAAAGATCTATGTGATATATCAGAGGGTTGTGTCTGAAAAACATGTTTGTTTTTTCTCCCATTACATCCTCTAGTCATTTACCTTTTTTCCCTAGAAAACAGATATAATTCCACTTAATCTGACTGTTACAACCTTTGTCTGTACTAGGAGAGTATGTGTAACAAAGATCTATATGAAATGTCTTAAGTTTGTATTTAAAAATTATTTTTTATTCTCCCTTCCATTATAGTCTATGGGCATTCCTTCCCTATTATAGTCTATGAGCATTCCATTTTGTAATTTGTTTTAGCATGTCCCATTGGCACAGATTGAAAGGTGTGGCGTTGAAAGGAATTAAATGGAAAAAATAAATAGCTCACTTTAACCTATTGCGTTTTAGTCACTAGTGAACCTTCCAGGAGGAAATTGCTGTAGCTGTATGTTGAATTTCTGGTAAAGGTTAACCAAAGGATTGAATAATTTGCCCAGAGAAAAAGTATACAAACAGAAGAAAGAATGCCATCAGTTCCAACAAATTACGCAGCGCTGTAAAATTTAAATGGGGCATTTAACACATACATAACAAATATAGAAAAATACATATAGATACACGCGCGTTGAGAACCCTGCCGTAAGATTGTCAAATAACCTTATGGTATTTTGACACAAAGTTCCTGGCAGGAATAGTGTGCCCTGCTTGTGAGTTTACAATTAAAAGGAGTAATATGTGTAATTGAAACAAAGTGAGCGGTGAAAAGAGGGAGTAGTAGCTTTATTATATCAGTCAGTAGTTTCAGGATGCAAAAGAGGATGTATAAATAAAAGTAACAAGGGAGTGGGTGGGTGATTTGCAGATGGCTTGGGATGTTTCAGGAAAGCTACAAGAAGGGAAAGAGAGAGCGAGAAATAAGAAAACAAGTTTAAAGTAAAAAGTGGAGGAAATATGTGCAGGGGGACAAATGTGCAAAAAAGTAAATGGCAAATACCTTGCTGTTTGTTATTGTTATACCTGGAATGTAGAACACTGCCTTCTTCCATAATCTCTCACTTCAATTAGTGGCACCACTTCTGTGATGACATACACACACAGGATGTATATTCCTGTATTCCTGTCGGTGAGAATTAAGCTGATTATTTTTGAACTCTTACTGAATAAAGTAAAGTATTTAAATACTACCCTCCTATGTTAAGCTGACAAGAACAGTGGCGACGAGGATGGGATCCATAAAAGACAGGGCCGGATTAAGAGCATCACGGGTCTGGTGCTGAGGACTTTGCTGAGCATTTTTATGGAAAAAATAAAATAGACAGAATCTTAACTCCTCAACATCCATGTGTACTGAATAAAGCACACTGATCCTTTTTAATAAGACATGCAGATTAAAATAGAGTAAATAACATAATACATTTACTTTTCCTCTGATTTCTGGGCCTAGAAAGTTTTGTCCTCTGAAGTGACTACAAATTCTGGAGGGTGTTTTATCTCTGGATAAGTAAAAATGAAATCAGGGAACCTTAATAACAACAATAAATTTTATTAAATCTATATACACTCTGTATCTTGATATACAAATGGTATATAATATTAGGTATTCCAGTCGATCATATGGTGAGAAATACTTAAATACTGTGGTGAATGGTAATTATACTTTAATGATCAGCAGAATTAAAATCACACACCAGTTTTAACAGATTGCAGTAAAATAAATAATAATACTTAGCTTCGGTAGGTGGTCAGCTTACAGAGATGATGAAGAAACCCAGCAAAACAATATCAAGTGGAACTCCGTTGGTCATAACGACTACTTCATGAAACGTGGGAAGGATTCTGGTCTATAACCCAGGGCGCTTACAGACAGGTGAAGCCCTCTGGATCCAGGCACCGTCAGGCCCTGGATTGAAGTTCCACTAGCACATGGTGTATGGACAATTGCCGGTTCTGGCATGTCATGCACTAACATCAGGTTAGTGACAATTGACGTGCCAGGACCGTCATGTCTTTAAACGTCAATCTACGTTCGCTTTTTGCACCCAACCGGGTTGCTGTAATTCAGCAACGCCACGATCGGCACCAGTTCAGTTTAGGGGGGGGGGGTATGACGTTGGATGTTACGTGCTCCGTGAGTTGAGGCCTGGGGCTCTCAGAATGTGAACAACCCGCTTCATTGGATTTCTCTCCACATCACTAAACTTCCACTTGCCTTCCGGATTTATTTGGTGTTTGCTGGACTATCGGGTGCGTTTTTTACGCTTCATTGCTTTGTCCTCTTCCATGATTGATTTTGCTA
Source organism: Spea bombifrons (assembly GCF_027358695.1). Lineage (NCBI taxonomy): Eukaryota > Metazoa > Chordata > Amphibia > Anura > Pelobatidae > Spea > Spea bombifrons. The sequence continues at coordinate 43,220,692 of NC_071091.1, forward strand.
CATATCCTCGCCTGTAGCCGCCTGTTGAATTGTTTGCCTGCACTCCGTCTTTTAACTGCTACCTCCCACCTGTCTATCACTCACACGCTGCCAGTAATAACCCTGTGAGTTGTGGATGTACTTCTCACCTTCCCGTATCCCAGTCAGCTGTGTCACAGGATCGACCTCTCTGCTTTCTCTGTTATCTTTGTCTTATACTCCTTGCGTCCACATCCCATGGCTTTGGTTCGGTGAACCAGAACCTGGAAAGCGGCTTGGAAGCCTGACAGGGGAGCGTCTAAAGCAGAGTCAGCTGGATGACATTGCGTGAGAGGCCTGGATGAGGAGAGGTGACTTAATGGCGGCCTCTGGAGATTTCTGAGAGGAGCTCTACAGATAGAAAGCTGGAGGAAGAGAGCAATGGGCAAAATCAAGCAGAGGGGAGATAAGAAGAAAAAAAAAAAGAAACTAAATAAGAAGCATCTCCACTTGTTCCAGGACACTCTATGAAGCCTCACATAAAAAGAAATAAGTTGTTGGGATGATGCACGAGATGTTGGACTCCAGATAAGTGAACCTTTTCTTTTATACCATTAGAGAATTTTTTTTTTTTTTTTTGTCAAGAAATCTGTTCTATAATAATATTTCTAAAATGCTCTTGGAAACACAAACTTAAAAAGATAGGAGAAGCTAACCCTATCAAATTATTAGAAGTACATGAACCGGGCCTTAAATAAAAATGGCAAGTAAGAGAGATCAGAGGGTGGGACAGAAAAAAAGAAAAAAACTGAAAGAACTTGAAGAGAAAGAAAAGAAGAATGGAAAATCTTTAACTACCTTTTTTTCACCCACACCACAAAGTAAAAAATTGGACTCCTCAATTCTAGTCAGCCCCCAGATAGAAATGAGTTCAAACAAACAATTGGAATCTACTGATTCACAGATAGACCCCTCACTAGAATCTACACAGTCAAACATAACACCAGAGTATTTAAAAATGTGTCTGGAGAACCAGCTCCAGCTAATTAAAATGAAATGCAGATGAATTCAGAAAAAAACTAATTCTATTATATCACAATTGGATATTAAAATCCAAGATATAGAACTGAAAATTGATAATATACATTTTGCATACGGGAAAATACAAGACCAACAATTAGAGATAAATAGCAAAGTTAGAGAATTGTAAAATAGAATTACAGATTTAGAGAATCAACTCAGGAGGAATAATCTGAGATTCAGACATATACCAGAGACAGTTGGTCCATCAGAACTGGGGGGCTTTTTACTGGAATACATCAAATCGATGGATTGCTCAATTTCAACAGAGGATGACTTTATTGAGAGTTCTTACAGATTACAAAAACCTGGTTACATTGCTAAGGATTTACCAAGGGATATAATGGTCGCTTTTAAATCTTATAGGATCAAATCCCAATTTACACAATTAAACAGGAAGAAAAATCCAGCAGATGACAAATTTAAAGACATAAGAGTATATCCAGATCTTGCTTATAACACTAGACGAATACGAAAAAAATATTCTCCCTTTACAGATCTATTATGGAAAAATGGTATAAAATTTAGATGGGGCCTTACTAAGTTGATTATTGTTTTGGAGGAAGGACAAAGAAATACTTTTAATTCCATAGAAAATCTGGCAAAATGGATGAAACAAACCCATGGACTATCTCCTGGAAATGGATGAAATAATACTATGGAATACTCAATTGTAATTTTTTGTTTTTTTTAGATGGCGGATATGAATTAAGCCTAACATGGGGTCATAAAGAAAGAGGTTTTTTTTATTATTTTTTTTTATTTTTTATTTATTTATTTTTCTTTTCTCTCTTATACATTTTGGAAATATAGGAACTTTTATTATGAATGAATACGGAATGATTTCAGGGTTTTTTTTTTCGTTTTTTTTTCCCCCAGTATATATGGGTTATATAGAACTGAGCTATACTAATTATAAGATTGCACTTTTTTATGTTATGATCTGATGTAATTTTTTTATACCATGATATAAACACAGGTATATAATAGATTTATAAATTATAACACCTATAGATTTGGGAAATATAGATATTCCTTTATTTAATACTCACTATGAGAAACTCAATTAATATGGATACAGTCAAAGCACATATATATATTTATTTATTATTACTTTTTTTTCTCTCTCACCCTTAAGACATATGGGTTATATAAAATAGTACTATATTAATACTATAAGATGTCATTTTATGATCACTTGAATTGGGGGAGGAGCGATGACATAGCACGCAAACATGCACGCGCGCGGCGTCCTGGAGCCCTGAGCGCGAGAACCCAGAGCCTTCCCTCCGACTGTTTCCCTTGAAAGTGTGTCTGCTGCACGAGACTAGAGAGAAGGAGCGGGCCGGATGAGATCAGACGCTGTCCCACAGAGGAAGAAGTTATACGAAACTAAGACCAAAGGTTTCATGAAGCACGGACCTTGGATGTCCCAGATCAGTCCAGATAAGTTTATGAATTTACTCTACATTTACATGATTATCTGTGTGCTCGAGCAACTAAATGGCTACATATTCTCTACAATGCACTGTTATTAACATATGAAAGAACAAGCTATAAACTCTATATAGAAGTCTTCTTAAGAAGGTTCACTTATTACAAAGAGAGAATACCTCACTACTATACATGCATATATGAAAGAACACTGTATAAAACTTAACCTCAAGTGCTCCTAAGAAACAATTTTTGTCCTCTAAGAGAGAGGTAAAAAGGGAATAAAAGAGCCACAGGAGTTAAGATATCCCTTAGGAGTACACCTAAGAAAAATAAATAAAGAGGAAAAAAATAAATAAATAAAGTGTACCTTAATGATGGCGTCAAAAAAAGTGGCTGAAAAATCCTCAAAAAGAGAAAAAAGAGAGGATAGGAAAGATAGACCGGATAAAAGATTATCTTTCTTCTCTCCCCAAACTTCTAAACCTGAAAAAGAAAGACTAGACCCAGATGTAGTAATGAACAGATCAAGCTCGGGTGAAGATGAACAACACATAATGAGCCTATCTCTCTCAGACCCTATACCGCAAATTCAGGAGTACTTGAACACTGCACTTGATAAACAATTTGAAAGCACAAAACAAGAAATACACCTACAGATTCAAGATCTAAGAACTGATCTGTTAGCGGTCGCCACTAGAGTTAAAGTAAATTAAGAGAAAATAGAAAGTTTAATAATGATGGACTTAATACACCAGGACAATATTAAACAGAATAATATTAAACTTGACATTATGGAACAAAAATCTCTAAAGATCACTTGGAAAAACACCTAAAAGAATATCTATCCAACATTGGAATACATCAAGAAGAACAGACGCCACTATGGGAACGGTGTCATAGGACGGTGAAACCATTAAACTTACCTCTGGAGACTCCGCGAGATGTCCTGATCTGCTGTACAGATTCGCGCACAAAAGAAAAAATATTGAGAGCACACAGAGAAGCAACACCACAAGAACCATTTTTTTTTTTTTTTTCGTACACCAATACATCAAACCGAATTATTTTATGTCTAAAAAGATGATGATGAATTAGATGAGACAAGTATCATCTAATATACCCAAATTCTGGATATTATTATCCAAAATGGAATTATTGTACTAAACACAGACTTTAGTTATAAATATAGCAATATATGAAAGTAAAGAAATTAACGCTTGCTAAAATAAGAACACACAGCTTGGTAGTATTAGGCCTTACATATTAAAATACTGGCAAAAAATTGGCAGGATGAGACATGTATCACTTAACACTTTTAAAATGTGGATATTACTATATAATAATAGAATTATCATGCGGAATATAGATTTTCGATATAAATAAAGCCGTACACGGAAGAATGGAAATTAAGGCCCACTAATTTAAGAATACACAGTTTTTGTAGTATTCCAACACAAGTATTAAACTACACGAGTCACAATATAGTAGGAGGAGATAAGTACCACTTAATACACTTAAGCTGTGGACACTATTTAATTAATATGAACCTATAACGTTTAATATAGACTTTACATATAATTAAAGTAATAAACGCAAGAAAGGAAATTAAAGTCTCTTAATAATAAAATTACACAGGTTTTTTATTTATTTTTTATTTATTTTTTTTAAATATTAAATCACGTTAATATGCATGAGATAAGCACTACTTAATACATTTGTATTCTGGATAGTAATACAGAAATATGGAAGTACTATAATAACTATAATAGACATATACAGATCTTAGACTTGATGTTAAAGAAATTAAAGGTTACTATACACAGACATGCGCTATGAGGTTATACTAATTCTCTTTTTTTTTTTTCTTTTTTTTTTTTTGCTGTTTTCCAGCTCAGGGCTCCAAATTGCCACTTGAGAGATGGCAAATATTTTCTGCAATATAGGGGGTGATTGTAGAAGTAGGCAGTGCTACTTGGTGTTGCACGACCTACAAATATATGTTTTTTATGTGTTGTTTGATTATTGTATTTTTAAATATGTTGATTCCAAGTCTTTACAATCCAAGTTCTATATGAGGTGTGATAGAAAGATCGAGAAGCAGAATTCTAATGGGACTGATTAGATTTGGTACGATAAATACACAAGGGCTTAATTCCCCCAAAAGAGATTCCTAGTTCTCCAGAGATCATGGAAAGATAAGATAAATGTTGTTTTTTTGCAAGAGACACATTGGCGAACAATAGATAAAATCAATATGAAAAATCAGAGTTATCCTTTATGTGTAGAAGCATCTTTGAAAACAAAAAAAAAGGGGAGTAGCAATTTTATTCTCTAAAGATCTAAATGTAAAATTTAAACACGTAGAAACAGTCCCAGATGGTCGATTTATCATAGCTGTAGTCGAGATAAATAATAAGATATTAACATTACTTAACATATATTGCACCTAACAGCTCCACTGTAACTTATTTAACAAAAACAAGGCCCTCTAATATGGATGGGAGATTTTAATTGTGTATTGGATCCCCATATGGATAAAAGGACGTTTAAAGGTCCAAATATACATCGAAGTATTATTCTGCAAGCACATAGATTTCAATCTTTATTAAATAAACATACTTTATACAATATTTGGCGCATATTACACACAACAAGAGACTTTACTTGCTTTTCAAAATCACATTGTGCTTATTCCCGAATAGACTTAATCTTGGGAGATATTGGTCTGGTATCAAAAGTTAAAAATACCAAAATCCATGACATTACTTGGTCAGATCATAATTTTCAAATCAGAAAATTAACTACTGACTGGAGATTGAACCACAATTTAATAAGGAAAAATATAGATATTGAATACATAAAAAAATAACTCAATTTTTCTTTACAGAAAATGATGTAGAGAGAATGTCCGCATCAGCAGAAATCAAATTGTCTGATCTGTACATAATTTTATTTCAGTTAAACAAAATTAATAAGAAGACTCTATCAAAAATAACTACCGAGAAAACTGAAATTATAAAGACTAAGATAAATACAAAACTTATGGAACAGACTAATAAGGTATTGATGGCATTAAACTCTAAAAGTTATTATAAGGGAAATAAAGCAGATAAAATGCTTCCGAACCAGCTAAAAAAGAAGAGAAAAAAGAAACATCTCTAAAATACTATATAAAGGTAGAACTCGTATGGACCCGAATGAAATAGGCCAAGCATTTAATGAATCCTACAAAGAGTTATATAATCTACCGGATAACGTAACAGAGACAGATATACAAGATTACTTTTTAAAGAGATCCTTTCCTAAGAGAAGGTTTAAATAGTAAAATTACCCTGGAGGAGGTCCAGAACAGAATTCGAGAGCTAAAACAAAATAAATCCCCACGCCCTGATGGCTTTGATTCAAGTTTTTATAAGAAATTTGTAGAGGAACTTTCCCCTTACTTGGTAAGAGCATTTAATGAAAGCATAGATAGAGGAGCCCTCCCAGAAGAACTCTTAAGAGGCAATATAACACCAATATTAAAATTAAATAAAAACCCAGAAGAAATAACCAGCTACAGACCGATATCTCTTCTTAACCTAGACGCCAAGATTTACGCCGGAATACTCGCCCAAAGGTTGAGTGTAGTGCTCCCACAACTAATCCATACAGGCCAAGTAGGCTTCATTAAGAACCGGTCAGCTGTTAGTCATATAAGAGCATTAGCGGGAATCTTTGAGGAGAATAATAAAAACAAGCCACAACTGACCCTCTCGTTAGATGCCGAGAAGGCTTTCGATAGGGTCAGTTGGAGGTTTATGGCAGAACTATTGAAAGCCTTTGGATTCCAAGGACGAATACATCACGCAATAATGGCCTTATATACCAAACCAATGGGCAGAGTGGTAGGCCCCCGAATTAAATCAAATTGGTTCTCCCTTTCGAATGGCACTCGTCAGGGATGCCCCCTATCCCCATTGTTATATGTTCTATCTTTAGAACCTCTTCCCAGAGACATCAGGGCTGATCAGAACGTAAAGGGATGCGGAAAAGAGGGAACACAAAAAATTATATGCAGACGATGTGCTATTGACAGTTACGGACCCACTAAATTCTGTAAAACATATCATTAAATGGATAGATCACTACAGCTTGGTGTCGAATTATAAATTGAATATTGATAAATCGGTTGCTCTACCCTATAATCTCGATATTATACAAAGACATAAAATTGAGACAATGGGATTTAAATGGGCTAAAGATAATTTTACCTATTAGGGGATAAGAATTAACTCTACACCAAAATCTTGGATGGAAATTAACCTTCTCCCCTTAATTAGAGATATGAATGTCTCCTTTAAAAACTGGAGAGGACTATTTATCTCTTGGTGGGGGAGAATAAACATGGTCAACTTATTTACCCTGCCTAAATTTATATACATTTTTAGGATGATTCCTTATATGGTCCCGCCTAGCTGGCTAGAACTAATCCAATGATATATCAACAAATTTATATGGGGGGCTAAAAACCAAGGCTGAAACTTCAAAGTATTATAAAAAATAGAAAACAAGGTGGACTGGGCCCCTGATAAGAGAATATGCACAAGCGGCCTTGTTTACGCAAGCCATTTTAACACAAACAAATAATGCAACGCAAGAAATTTGGTACAAAGGGGAACTATTGAGAAATAATTCACATAGGGATTTACAACATCTGTTCTGGATCTCCAGGAAAGCTATTGAACCGATAGAATCGGAACCAGTCTAGCACTGCAACACATAGTGAGAAACTGGCATTGAATTAAATCTAAATTGGGACTAGACGGATTGATATTAACAAGCCTCCCCATTTCCAATTTGGAATATATGAATGAAAACCTAAATTTATACATTTGGAAACAAAGAGGCATACATAAAATAAAAGATCTAATGGAGAGGGACACATTGAAGACATTTCACCAACTTCAAGTTGAATTTAATCTCCCAATAGGGGAATGCTTTAGATATTTAAGGGTAAAAAGTTTTTTTTCCAAAAAAACCTACAGCAGAATTGGAATACTCAAGTTTATAATTTATTTAAACAGTTAGTGGAAGGAGAACAATATAGAAAGTTATTGACAAAATCATTAAAATTGATTAAGTTATGTAGAACTGAATACACCATTTCTGCATTAGCAAAATGGGAGAGGGATTTAAATATCATAATAAATATTGAAGATTGGAATAGAGCATTAAATATAACGTATAAAACCATACATTGCTTAAATTTGAACGAACTTCAATTCAAACTTATGGACAGGTGGTACTTAGTTCCCTCTGTATTGGCAAAAATGCTCCCCAATAATCTCTCAAACTGCTGGAGATGTGGTGCAGAAAAAGGAGATATGCTCCACATATGGCAAAGGGTCTCACACAGATTAGTAGATAAATTTGGACCTCATTGGGAACTAACTCCCAAAAGAGCATTACTCCATTTAAATTTACCTAATAACGAAAGAAAAGATAATTCCTTTAACACTAACTGACCGCAATAAAAATGGTGGTCGCCAGAAATTGGAAATCTGCAGAGCTAATTCCATGGGCTAAAATAAAATCCCAGTTAATATATCAATGTAACATGGAAAAGGGAATCCTGACACAAACCTAATACCTACATTTTTTGGGAAGATAGGATAAAATTTGTGGTTGAGGGTAATTTAGATCCTTGAAAAGAGAAGAATACCCGTTAGATAAACTTAAAATCACACACACAGAACACGGATAAGAAGGGAGTAAAGACTAATGGTATCTAATGGAATCTTTGTTAGTTTGTATGTTTTGTAATGTAATCTGTGTTTTGTTTATGTATATATACCGTATTGGCTCGGATATAGCCCTGTATATAGGCCGCACCCTAAAAGTTTGGTGCTTTTTTAAAGAAAAAGTTTTTTTCTTTGAAAAAGCACCAAAGAAACATGCTGCCACTCTGTCCCCCCCCCGAGATATGCTGCCACTGTCCTCCCTCCCCGAGATATGCTACCACTGTCCTCCCTCCCCGAGATATGCTACCACTGCCCCCCCGAGATATGCTGCCACTGTCCTCCCTCCCCGAGATATGCTACCACTGTCCTCCTCCTCCCCGAGATATGCTACCACTGTCCTCCCTCCCCGAGATATGCTACCACTGTCCTCCCTCCCCGAGACATGCTGCCACTGGCCTCCCTCCCCGAGATATGCTGCCACTGTCCTCCTCTGCCCCCCCGACTTACCGGAGCAGACTCCCGGGTGTCTTGCGGGGCCAGCAGGGGACATCTACGCAATACGCGTATACAACTTCCGGTGCCGGATGTCCCCGCAAGACACCCGGGAGTCTGCTACGGTAAGTCCGGGGGGGCAGAGGTAAAACGCATCGTGCGGACGGTTTTTTTTTTGTTTTTTTGTTTTAGGACATATAGATCAGATAAAATAGAATTATGTATCTATTTTTATGATTTGATGTCACTTATACTAAGTTTTACATTTACTAAGGATAATAATAGATTTATAATTTATTTATTATTATTTATTTATTTTCCCTCCACGTTTAAAGAAGCCCCAATATCAACTCATGAGTGTAAGAATGCACTCTCAAATTTTCAAGTGGATGGGGATTTCCACATCAATAGTGGCTCTTTGGAAATTTGTAAGAGCCATGTTAGAATATCTATATCTTATGTTTTGTTGTCGAGTAATTGGTGTGTGTATATGTTGGCTGTTTTATGGAAAATTATTTACTATGGTAAATGAGCACTATGATGAAAAGGGGGTATTATAGCTTTATAGAAATTTGTGTAACACTTTAAGATATGTTGAAAATGAAATGGGTGTTTTCGGCGAAATAGAGGTGGTTTTGAAATATCTTAGAGAATGGTCAGATATATGACATCAAATGTTAGGGGATTGAATTCCCCCTTTAAAAGATCAATATTTGTTGATTTATTAAAAAAGGAAAATATAGATATTAGTTTCATACAAGAAACACATTGGAAGAAAAAACAAGATAGAAATATGAAATTTCTGGGATATTCTGGGAATCAAAAAAAGGGGAGTGGCAATTTTGATTTCAGATGATTTAGACTTTGATATAAAATATGTCTATGAAGATCCTGAAGCTAGGATTATTATATTGGTTTGTGAAGTTAACCATTTAGTTTATACTTTAGTAAACATATATGCTCCCAATAAAAATATTGAGTAGACAATTAAAAGAAGGGGGCATTGGAGCAGTTGAATTAAAAAAATATCATGATTCTAATATGATAATACATCTAAGTAAGTGGATAATGTCAGAGAAAAAAAACAAATCATGGTATCTAATGGAGAAAGAAAACAGGAGAAAGTTAGACCCAGAAATCTTTCTTTGGCTACAACCATCAAAACACCATGATTGGTTTAAACTGGAAGAAAATTTGGTAATTAATAGTCTTCTAAAATTCTGGAATAAATTAAGGAGAAAAGGCAAAAATAAAGATAAAATCCCCAAGTATTGCTCTGTCGCTATTTTACAGACCGATATTGAGAATATAGACGTTAAAGAATGGCAAAGCTTAAATTAGAATTAGAATCGCTAAAATAAAGGATTTATTAGATGGAAATAAAATAAAACCTTTTGCATCTCTTAAACTTGAATTTAATCTACAGTCTAGAGATAGTTTTAAATATTTACAAATTAAAAGCTTTCTGTCAGATCATCTTATGCCAGACTCTGAAATAGAAAGAACTGGTGTAAATGTAATATATAATAAAAATAAGAACTTAAATCTAATTATGGAATCAAACCTGATAAATAATTCTCAGAAGATAGAATTTCGTAAATACTTGGAAAAATGGGAGAGTGATATAGCAGGTGAAATTCAGCATAAGGACTGGTTTGGAATAAAATAAAAAATTAAAAAATATGTACACTGTTTAAATCTATTGGAGTTACAATTTAAAATTATTTATAGGTGGCATCTAGTTCCCACAGATGTTTCAAAAATGTTTCCTTTAACTTCATCGAAATGTTGGAGATGTAATGCTAGCCTAGGCACATACTTACATATCTGATGGGATTGCCCATACCTACAACCTACCGAGGTTTTTTCTAGAGCAAAATACCCCTCGTCTTATAATCGAGGTCGTCTTCTAATCAGACCTCAAAAAAAATTCTGCTGGTGCCATGCTGCTTACCGGTGCTTTGGTCACGAGCAGCGTCTCTGCTATTAGCAGCAGGAGAACAGGAAGCTAGCAAAGTCCTCACATAACTCTACCTCCCCCCTCCTTCCTCTGGGGGCGGGGCCAGAGAAGTTGCTCGCACAGCCGGGCCTCTGCAGAAGTCTTCGAGTGAGAGATCTGCAGTTCAGGTAAGGGGGTGGGGGAGGGTTTTTGTGATTAATGTGTGAAGTATGTGTGATTAATGGAATGAATGAGTATTTAAATGTTTGTGAATGAGTGTGTGTGTGATAGCATGGATGTGTAAGGGGGGTGGTGGTGGTAGCATGGCATAGGGAGGCTGTAATCCCACTACTATCATCCCCAGGTTCCAGCATGTACTGGCTGCCTTGGCTTGATAGGAGTGTGATTGCTGTTAACAGTTATATATATATATATATATATATATATATATATATATATATACCTCCAGAAATGCATTTTATCCCCCTATATGCCACTCAGCCCCATGATATGCCTTTTAACCCCCTATATGCCACTATAAGGCATATCATGGGGCAGAGGGGCATATAGGGGGTTAAAAGGCATATCATGGGACAGAGTGGCAAATAGGGGGGTATAAGGCTTTTCTGGGGGCAGAGTGGCAAGTCTGGGGGCAGATGTGCATAACTGGGGGGGCAGGTTGGCAAATAAAAGGAAATAAAAAAATATATATTTTTCTCAATCATAGCTTTTATTAAATATGAAAAAATAGTTTACAGGAATTAATATTTACTACTTTTCCTATGGGGTAGTCTTATATTCAGGCTTTTTGTTTTTTCCCTAAATTAATATTCGTCTTATAATCGAGCAAATACAGTATTTGGAATATGATCTTTGAGACCTTTAGAGCAATAGGTATTGAGAATATTGAAAGAAGACCGGAAACAATACTTCTCCACCTAGCATGGCCGAAATTAAAACCACCCATCTTCTTTCTTGGTATACATGCCTGTTTGGCAATAAAATATTTGATTGTAAAAAATTGGAAATCACAAAATATACCTACTTGGATTCAGTTTGAAAACCAATTGCTTTATCAAATTGAAATGGAAAGAAATCGAAACAAAATAGCATAAGAAGGCTTTAAAATCTGGGAAGTAATATCGGGGGGGGGAGTCAAGAGTAATATCTAAACCAAACAATATGTGACGCCTCTATATCTGCTGAGAGCTATCCCTCCTTTTCAAGTACCGATTTTCAAGTACCGATTTGATTAACGTGATCAAGCATTTATTAAGATAATGAATATTTTTAATGTTTGACTGTTTGTATAGATTGTTATGTTGTGAAAGTCTTTGTCCTTTTTCTATTTTTATATGTTTAATAACATGTTAATTCCATGTGTGGTCTGACTAGTCACTTGTACAGTGGTAGAATTATTTCCTTGTCGTGGGCATCTATGCCCCTTTTGATGCACCCCATGATTTTATTTGCCTTAGCAGCAGCTGCCTGACACTGGTTGCTACAGGTAAATTTACTGTTAACTAAAACTCCTAAGTCCTTTTCCATGTCAGTCGTCCCCAGTGCTTTCCCAGTGCAGCCTGGATTTTTCTTCCCCATGTGCATAACCTTACATTTATCTGTGTTGAACCTCATCTGCCACATCCCAGCCCAAGTCTCCAACCTATGCAGATCCATTTGTAATCGTGCAGTGTCCTCTATTGTGTTAACCACGTTACAGAGCTTCGTATCGTCTGCAAAGATTGATACTTTACTATACAATCCCTCTACAAGGTGATTAATAAATATATTAAAAAGAATAGGACCCAAAACTGACCCCTGTGGTACCCCACTAGTAACAGTCACCCACTCAGAGTATGTACCATTAATAACCACCCTCTGTTTCCTATCACTGAGCCAGTTACTTACCCACATACACACATTCTCCCCCAGCCCAAGCATTCTCATTTTATGTACCAGCCTTTTATGTGGCACCGTATCAAATGCTTTGGAAAAATCAAGATATACGACATCCAGCGAATCACCCCGATCCAGTCTTGAGCTCACCTCCTCATAAAAGCTGATCAGGTTAGTTTGACAGGACCGATCTCTTGTAAACCCATGCTGATATGGAGTCATACATTTATTTTCATTGAGATACTCCAAAATAGCATCTCTTAGGAAACCCTCAAACAGTTTACCCACAACAGAAGTTAAACTAACAGTCCTATAATTCCCCGGGTCACTTTTTGTCCCCTTTTTGAATATTGGCACAACATTTGCTATGCGCCAGTCCTGGGGAACAGACCCTGTCACTATAGAGTCCTTGAATACACCAGGACAGATTCTGCCACACTGACACCCAAATGTATACACCAGGACAGATTCTGCCACACCGACACCCAAACAAACACACCAGCACAGGCTCTGCCACATCGACACCCAAACACACACACCACACCAACACACAGACGAGGACAGGCTCTGCCACACCGACACCAAATCACACACACCAGGACAGGCTTTGCCACACTGACACACACATCTGAACGGGATAAGCTACAACAATTAAAAAAAAGTATTTTCCATATTGCTTTGTCGTTTTTGTTTTTTGCCCCCTTGTGTATCACCCCCAGCCACCACTGCACAGTCTTGTGATGTGACGTAAATGCACATGACTGCTGGGTTCCTGCTTCCCCTGGGCTGTACAAAAGATGCTGTTTGCACAGTGTGTACGAGCCACGCACAAGTAAGCGACAGGGTCTTGCAGGTTGCTACAGGGCTTTGCCCCGCATTAAAGACAGCCCTTATGTTAAATTGAGCATCGGAGATACTCCAAAATAGCATCTCTTAGGAAACCCTCAAACAGTTTACCCACAACAGAAGTTAAACTAACAGTCCTATAATTCCCCGGGTCACTTTTTGTCCCCTTTTTGAATATTGGCACAACATTTGCTATGCGCCAGTCCTGGGGAACAGAACCCTCCGTCACTGGGGCCCCTGGAGAGGCCTGAGAGCCAGCCTCCTCCTTACCGACTATGGGCCCAGACTTGTAGAGACCTCTGTGTGTGGATACAGGGGGTCAGTTTTCTCCAGGTACATGTTTTACTACTCAGAGTCTCAAAAATGTAATGTCAGCTTGACATCCTGTTGTAGGAAGAAGGCTGATTGTCCTTGCATCGGGTGCATTGTTGATTTTAAAGGGTCAAGTGTTTCCCCTGTTATTGTTTGAGTTAGCCCTTGTCTTAAGACGCCTTGTAGGTGTGACTAGGTGTCACTGCTGCAAACCTAATTATCAATTACACAACAGGTAGCTGTTAATCTGTGAGCTCCTGTCCTAGCCATTGTCTGTCTCAAGCCAATTATATGTCTATCATCATTCCATGTCTACGTCCCCAACTAATGTAATTATTTATGTCTCATGTCATTCTGTCCTTCCCCGGATATTGTGTTGCAGGATTTGATCTAATTACTTCCTTCCTGACATGGTAATTAGTAGACTTGTGCATTCGTCTTCAGGCGAACATGAAAACGAACACGAAGAGTGCGTTTTCCTGTTCGTTCCGAAGAAACGTAGAAGAGAAGATAGCGTAGGATCAAACGAGGATCAGCTCACTCAATCTGTCTCCTCCTCCTCCTCTTTGAAAGTTTGGCAGGTGCGCCGCTAAAACGTAGGCGATTCTTCGTGATCGTCTTTCGTTTTCAAACATGCTCACTAAGGTCTTTTACATGTCTAAACCCTATTTTAGATGGTCACTGTAAGCATACTGTAATGCCCTTTTACAGTCACAACTATACCACGCATTAACAAGTTACTATCCTATCTATAAGAATGCAAAAAAACAGAATGTTGCAGAATCTTGTAATACCTTTTTTTATTGGACTAACAGTATTTAAAATAATAGACGAGCTTTCGGGAGTCCTCCCTTTATCAAGTCAAAAGCATTTCTGACCAAGCAAGTGAAAAACACAGTTTAAAACTGACCAGTACATGTTCTGATACAGGGTTAAAACAGGGGTTAAAACAACAAGGTAGAGAATTTGCAGACAAAAAAACTAAGAGGGTTGTAAATAGTGGCATATACTGCACAGATAAGGCTAGGGGGGGAGCCAGGGTAAGCCTGTCGGAGAGAGAGAAAAAAAAAGGCACAGGTTATAGGAAGTTTTGATAGTGTGCTAAGAAGCTCAAATCTACATTAAGTCCTCTGTTTTTACAATCATAAAAATGTATCATTTTGGCTTTAAATGTCTTTCTTTCTTGGGTGTTTTTGAAATGACCTCTCAGTGTTTTGATTTTAAGGTCATGTATGGAGTGACCTGTTTGGGTAAAGTGGTGCCCAACTGGAGTGCAAAAGTTTTCTTCATCATGATGGTTGATGGAGTATCTGTGCAGATTCATCCTTTTATTAAGTTGTTGGCAGGTTTCACCGATGTAACACCCTATAGTACATTTGGTGCATTGAATCATATATACAACATTTTGTGAAGTGCATGAGTATGAGCCTTTAATATTGTATGTCTTGTTGTTGTGGGTGGCTGTGTTGCAGGTACAGATGTGTTGGCATCTAGCTTTGTTGCATGGTTTGCTTCCATTATCTGTGTGTGTTGTTTCAGTATGTAGTTTGCTACTCACCAGCTTTTGTTTGATATTAGCTGGTTGTCTGAAGGCCAAGATGGGGGGTTCAGGGAAAATTTATTTTAAAACCTCATCCTCTGCTAGCATTGGCTGCAGATCCTTGATGATTTTTCGGATTTCTTCTAGGGCAGGATTGTATGTGGCTACTAAAGGTATGCATGAGGATGTTTGTTTGTCTGTGTATTGTAACAGGTGTTCACGTGGTGTTTGTAGAGCAGAGTTAATTTTCTTATTGATGATCCTAGGTTTTAGATGCATGTCTCTGTCATCAGTGTTGGAGCAGATGCGGTGGTACCTGGTGGCTTGGCTATGGATGATGCCTTGCTTTGTATGGGATGGATGGAGAAGTCCATTTTGAGTTTGATGGGTGAAATGTATTAAATGCGTTATGGAACTTTCTGAGGTTTTCTTTTCCGTCCAGACAATGAAAATATCATCAATGTAGCGATGATATTTGTAGGGTTTGTAAAGTTGTGTTTCCAAGAATCGTTGTTCCAGGTCAGCCATAAATAGATTGGCATATTGTGGTGCCATTCTCGTCCCCATGGCAGTGTCCATGGTTTGCAGATATATATTGTTGTTAAAACTGAAGTAGTTGTGTGTGAGGAGAGCAGGCCTCAATTCCATCTTCGTGTGGGATGTTGGTATATAGAGATTCCACATCCATGGTTACAAGTATGGAATTGGCAGGCAAGTTTGTAATTTGACTGAGTTTGTTAAGGAAGTCAGTGGTGTCTTGTATGAAGCTCTTAGTGTTTTTAACAAAGGGTTTTAAAATATTTTCCACTAAGCCTGAAATTGGTTCGGTTAGTGTGTACATACCTGTTATTATAGGTCTGCCTGGGTTCCCTGGTTTGTGGATTTTCGGAAGCATGTAGAATGTCCCTATGTTGGGATTGGTGGGTATGAACGTTTCCAATCCTTTTTGCTGTTCCTCTGGGACAGATCTGATCAGCTTCCTCAGTTTGGTAGTGTATTCCTCGGTGGGGTCTTTGATCAGTTTCTTATAGTATGTGCTGTCTGATAATTGTCTGTTTCCCTCTTCTTTGTAATCTTGGGTGTTCATAATAACAACTGCTCCTCCCTTGTCCGCTGGTTTGATTGTGATGGTTTGATTATTCCTTAGATCCTTGATTGCATCTCTTTCTATTGGTGAGAGATTAGCTCTATTTTTAATATGGTGCTGCTTTGTGACTAAGGATGCAGTTCTTAGCCGGAAACTTTCAATGTAACTGTCCAATTTGCTGTTGCGTCCTGGTGCTGGAGTGAATTGAGAGTTCTTTTTCTTGATATTGTAATGTAGTGTTGTGGTAGTTTTTTCTTTATCATGAAAGAACTCTTTTAATCGTAGTCTCCTAAAAAATTCTTCCAGGTCTGAGTACAGTTCAATGTCATCTAATGTTGTACTTGGACAAAATGATAGTCCTTTGGAGAGGACAGATATCTCAGGTGTGGACAGTTCGTAATCTGAAATATTTATAATTCCTGAGCTGTTTGTGTTGTAGTCCGAGTTAGTAGTGAGACCGTCGGCTGTTTCAGGTGCTCTGGGTGCTTTAGTGGTGATCCTGGTCTCTCCCTCTGTTTGGCGTTTGCTGACATTTTGGGAAAGCCTGTTAAGTTTGTTGTTTTTCTTCATTGTTGTTTTTTGTTTTGCGTTGAGATATTGCATTTATTTTCCCACTTTTTCAGTTGTGTGTATGTTCATTCCCCGTAGTTTCTGAAGCAGGGATTGTTTTTCATTTTGAATGCTTGTTTTTTTCTTATATAGTAGGTGGATAAGGTGTTTCCTAAGTTTCTCACTGGTGCGTTTGCAGAGGTTTTCAGCATATTGTGAGTTATGCGTTGTAGCGACTGGATTTTTGATCCTCAGTCCATTGGGGGTGAGCCTTCTTTTCTTGCAGTGAGATAAGAAGTATATGTCACTGTTAAGCTGTGTTAACTTTGTGGTGATCTTGAAGAATTTCTTTGTTAAACAGCTATATGTGGTATCTTCCATAGTTCTGTAGTTTGGGGTAGCCCAGTGTATAAGAATGCAAAAAATCAAAATGTTGCAGAAACTTGTAATACCTTTTTTATTGGACTAACAGTATTTAAAAAAATAGACAAGCTTTCGGGAGTCCTCCCTTTATCAGGTCAAAATCATTTCTGACCTGGTCAGTTTTAAACTGTGTTTTTCACTTGGTTGTTTTTTTTATTATTATTTATTTATTTATTTATTTCCCCCCATCCTTCCATCACACGCCGCTCTTGACTCTACCCGCTCGACCCCCGTTCTCTTCTCTGCTGTTATGTGGGTCGAGTGCCCGTGCAGGGATTCCCCTTGTCAGGCTGCTCCGTTCCTGGCGCCTCTATACGCCGGTGGTTGCGCTCATTTAGCACTTAAGGGCACTCTCCGGCCGTTCTCTCGCGTCCTTCGTTGCAGCGCTGACGTCAGCAACCTTTGAGGCACCTCGCTCCCTTTCTTAGGCGTGCTACTTAAGACATGTGTCTGTCAAGGGTCTACTGATGTTATTTTGTTGCTATGCGGGCGATTGTCGGGGGGTGGGTTGTCAGGGTGACATTTTTCTGATGTGTACCAACTTGGATGTCACGGTTTTTGCTCCCCTCCCTTTTCTTTTTTGTAGCCCACGTATTTGAAAAATTTCAATAAACATTGATTTACCCTAAATTTAATTTTTATACCTAGGTAATCTAATGTATCAGTATTCCAATCTACATTTATATATGATCTCATTAGTGCGGCTTGTTCTTTAGTTTGGTTGATAGAGATAATCTGAGTTTTGTTTATATTTAATTTATAATTAGAAAGTTTACCGTATCTCTCTATTGCTTCCAACACATATTTTATAGATTTATCCGGGTTTGGTAATGTTAAAATAATATTGTCTGCAAAGAGTGTGATCTTAAATTCATGTTGTCTTATTTTAATGCCTGTTATCCTAAAATCTGTCTATTAAATTCGCTAGGTATACCGAAGATCTCTAAAGTTTCAGACAAAAATTTCCAGTCCACTCGGTCGAAAGCTTTTTCTGCATCTAATGCGAGAAAAGCTGTATATGTTGGTCTTTTATTTACTATATCCATTTTAGAATAAATTTTGATATCTATGTTTATTAATGAGTGTTGTGGTCATGGCCTGTTTTATGCAAAATTTTGCTAATATTTAAATACTCAATTTAGACAAAACACATCTAACAATACAACAATAAATTTGATTCAGGAATACAGTTAAATTATGTAAAGACGAATACCAACAGATGTTATGATATATAATGATATACTTTATTAATACCTCTAGCTGTAAAAACAATATATCGAAAAAAGGTTACCATAACAAAGTTACAGACAGTCAACAATTATATTCTAATAACATTGTAATAACATGTACTTAACTTCAGAGAGTATCAGCATATCAAATGACTCCTTTGGTGTTCAGTTTCCAAAATGGCTCTAGATATCAGGATCATATAGAAGACTTTAAAGGATTCTTTCAGTAGTTGTTTTCTAATTCTTAGTTACAATACTAGGCACTAAACTAGTCCTAGCTTCTTGGCGCTTAACTAGCCCAAGATGGAAGAGCAGCTTTCTATTTCATACTTTTCTCTGGCAAACTTTCACAGCTCCCTTAGCTTCTGCCATGCTGCTTCCTTCCTGTCCTTCCAGGCTCCTCTCCTCCTCCCCCTTCTTCCTGGAGTTTCTGATATCCCATTGTTCTTGGTATAGCCCACATGGCTTTTCATGTAGGTAGCCATTATCTATGGTCTTAGATAAACAATAGATGTACACAATAGTACACTCTCTAGTGCTACCTGGGGGTAGAGGTAATGCACTTCTTAAACAATAGAAGTATAAACAATAGAACTAATTGATGTTGTAATATATGCCACAGTTAGGGGAGTGGTTTATCCAAAGGGAGATACAGATGTTGCGTTTGTGACTTGAATCACTAATAATGGACGACGCAATCCATGTCCACAACATTCCACCTCTTGATTCACATCATATAGCAAGGATACATAAATGTATCTCTCCAGAAAATAATCCCCCCACTATGGCACTCATTTCACAGATATGTACATACAAACATATAAAAAACATAACAGTTATAATAACTCTAAATGTTATTCCCAAAAAATTGTCCAACTGAATCTTTCTCTCGTGTGACACTCCTCTTGATCTTGATCCTGTCAAGACAGCAATTCCAATAAAATCCCTGGAAGTGGAACTTCATGCTCCCTGCTGCGTGAAGTGTCTTATCCTCAATAGAATCTCTTAAAAAGGACACCAATCTGCTAGAGAGAAAATAAGACACGGTGAAGCTTATCATTGCACTACAAATCATGCACAACAGTACATTTGCTGACTTCCTGACTAAAGCCTAGTAACCTCCATTAATATCATCTTCCTATAATAGCATTATCCCTCGGTCATCCTTATACTACCAGGGCTGATTTGGATATCCAAACGGATTTCTAATCCAATTCAGTTCCCGGGGTTCTGAAAACAATACAAACCCCTTCCACAAACAAACATCAATGTTTCATTTCTTTACATCAACCCCTCATGTTTCATACTCTGACATCCTCTTCAACCCAAATTCCCACACTATAATATTTTGTAGTCAGTACTTTACTAAAGAATAATGGTTGCAAACCCATTCCCACTCTCTATCACTACTGGGGACAGTACTCGAATGAGCTCTCCTAAAAACTCTTTGCACCACTCTACCATCCTAGTAGCTTTAGGTGATAGGCAAGGGACCACTATATGCTTAGTGGTAATTGGATAATACAAAAATCCATATATGCATAAGTTCATCTCTTTTGGTTCTTCCTTGAATTCTTTAACAGTGTCTTCTTGCTGGGTCCACTACAAGTCACAACTCTTCTGGCAATTCAATCCACCTCTAGGTCTCCACAGCTGAACTGCCTAAATCTGCCAATCTTTTTCTTTAGGGCTACTTTGTGCAGCCACCCTCTTCAGCCATTCTCTTTCTCCGAGTAAATTCACATGTTCTGTGAGCCGTTTTTTAACAGGTTTGCAGCTGCAGGAGTACGGAATTACAATGTACTCTGTGACTGGCAATCTTGCTCGATGTTTCTTCTTTGTATCTTCATAATCCGCCACTGTTAATTGTTCTTGCATTATGCTCAAATATACTCAGTCCACTGTGTGTTGATGCACTACCTGTATGTATACAATTTCTTCTTCCAGGCAGAGCCAACTTGTTTGTTCACCACTGGTGCAATGAGAATTAAAAAGAGAGCATTCGCTTATTCAATCCCAGCCTGCCACGTGTCTGCCTGTTTACATATCTGCATTGACTTAGTCTGAACCGCAGCACTCGCTGATGGTGCTGCTGCATCCACATCCAGATCGTCAGCATTCAACCCAGAGTCATCTGACTTTTAAAACAGGCAAGACAAATGTTTTAATAGAGCTGTCAGCTGGTCGAATATCTACCTCTTTTCTGTCCTCCAGGCTGTCGGTTCTGCACATGGCAAACCGGCATGGCTGAGGAAGAAACATTTACAGGTTTTACATGTTCCCTTAAGTGGTTTTTACTAGGGACGCACGAAAACAAACACCCCTCACTAATAGTTTCCCTACTGTCCCGTTTCAAATGATTAACCCCTGACTTCTGACTTGCAAATTTGTAAAGAGTTAAAACACCTGCAGGGACTTCAATTGTCAAAGAGCTGTCCTGCAACACCTCTTTAGTTCCTGTCCCTCTTATCCATACCCCATTCTGTTTCCTTGCCTTATCCCTCCCCCCAGCAACCTTTTGGCACCAATCTCTAGTGGATACTGTTGCCACATTTACCACTGGAAGCACACCATCTTCTAATAATGGGGAGGTCATGGCCCTGTTAACCGTCCTGCCATCTTTATCATTAGGTAGGGGTGGCTCTTCTAAATTTACATTGGTATGTATGTTTAAATGTGGATAAGTCTTTGTCAGTGAACCGCTAATACTACAAGGGTTGTAAGCAACTTTGTGTACCTGCCTAAGCCTTCTCACTACCGATTTCCACTTTTTAAACCTCTCTGCGGTAGGAATACCATTTATCTCTTCTCTGGGTACACCATTCTATAATAAGTCATGACACATTTGCCTTCTAGTCATCCTACTCGGATTCCCATCCGACTTTTGCGTCGAAAACTACACTCTAGCCTTTTCTGCTGTATAAACACTCTTAGTCTCTTTGGTTTCCATGTTTAACTCTTCTATCTCAGCCAATAGGGTGGTTACATGGTGTATTTTTCTATTGTTTCTCATTCCATAGATAGCAGGGGAACTTTTAGATCTGGCGGTGCAGTCTTTAGAAGCTTTGACCGCATGCTAGCTGTAAAATCCTCCATATCAGGGCCTTCCCAATTACCCTTGTTCAATCCTGCAACACAACCCTTACATGATTTATGGCATCTTTAATTGTTACCCATGGGGTCGATGGCTCAATATCTGAGTGTGATGGATAAACTTGTAATAAAGCATGGCGAACCATGTCTACCAATGAAAAGTTCCCCCTAATCTCTCTCACCCTCCGTAATGCCTGCATGAGCTGCAGATTCAGTGTCAGCTGCCCCATTCTTATGGCTTCTCTTGCACTCAACAGCACACCGTCAGCTCCTCCATCCCACATGCATAGTAACCACTCGCCCACATTTTCACCCACTTGTTATGTGTCTTAGACAGCTCCATGAGCTCCATATGTGTGTAACTCTTTACCACTTCCTTCATCTCATCACGTGCACCATTTCTCCAACCATGCTCCCTATTTTGGACGAAGTGTATTCTCCTTTTCTGCTGTTGTATAATGATAGGACAAGCCTGTCGCCGGTCCAGTTCATTATCATCTTCAGAAAAGGACACATACGCATCATCGGATGACCGGAGAGTCTCTGCAGGATCCCATGTGGGATCTGCAACCATTGCTCGCACCTTACTTACAGGCTCTAGTTTTCTACATCTCTGCAACCTCCTGCACTTGATCTTGCTTACCATTAACTTAGTACATTTCTCTTCTAGAGCAGCCACATGGCATGCATTACTACGCATACATTCTTTGGTCATAACTAAAGAATCCTTGACTTCCTGCAACTCTTTCTTTAATGCTTAATTTCTCTGCACCTCGCAGCTAAGGGCCTGCACAACTATCCAGCCTGTGGTGGCAGCGGCTTTCCGCTCTTTCTTGGAGTAAACTCTTAGATCTAAACATAACGCCTGCGCACCAAGTTTAGTACCAGCATCAGGATAGACTGGAGCTGCATATTTTATCAGTTCCTCAGCAATGGCTTTCCAACTACTAAATTCTGCCCATACAGGAATTGTTCCATATTTTGATCTTTCTTGCCCTGCTACAGCTGCTTTCTGTTTGAGTGTTGTGAACATCTTTACACACTATTACAAGTGAGTTCTCTGCACTAGACTCTGTACTGTAATATAGGGGTTATGCACTAGAATTTAAACACACAAACACATGGGGAAAGAAAAAATGTCGGTGCGTTAAGCTAGTCACAGGCTCAAATACAAATGTATAATACGAGGCCTACCAAACAGGTGTAAGCATGCTGCAAGAAACAGTGTATTGGCTGTACAATGTATACAAAAAACAAAAACTGTCTGCGCTTCTTACCCTAATAAAGTTGGCAACAAATATATAAACATAATATAAATGAGAGGTTTTGGTTATATGAATTGGCCAAAGCATAATTAAGCTCACCCGCCACGTCAAGGCACACTCTCAATAGGGTGAGAACCTACTCTCACCTCCTACGTAGTGGACACACAAAGCAGTTTATACTGCTACCAAAACCTTATTAATGTTTTGGGGGAGGTGCAATTAAACCTCCTCCCTATTAACCCCTGGACAGCAAGCTGCAACCAGACTGATGAGGAGCCAACAACCTCAAATATGTGCAAACAGGGAAAAGAAAAAATGTCGGTGCGCTAAGCTAGTCACAGGCTCAAATACAAATGTATAATACGAGGCCTACCAAACAGGTGTAAGCATGCTGCAAGAAACAGTGTATTGGCTGTACAATGTATACAAAAAAAAAAAAAACTGTCTGCGCTTCTTACCCTAATAAAGTTGGCAACAAATATATAAACATAATATAAATGAGAGGTTTTGGTTATATGAATTAATATTAATAATATTAATAAATATGAGTTAATAGGGAGGAGGTTTAATTGCACCTCCCCCAACACATTAATAAGGTTTTGGTAGCAGTATAAACTGCTTTGTGTGTCCACTAAGTAGGAGGTGAGAGTAGGTTCTCACCCTATTGAGAGTGTGCCTTGACGTGGCGGGTGAGCTTAATTATGCTTTGGCCAATTCATATAACCAAAACCTCTCATTTATATTATGTTTATATATTTGTTGCCAACTTTATTAGGGTAAGAAGCGCAGACAGTTTTTGTTTTTTGTACACAAACACATGTCTTTAGAGCACTAGAGTGTAAACATACAAATCTGTAACTTTATGCGATAAATGCAGAGTAAATACACGATATTCTCATTAATAATCTTTACTGTATCCTGCCGACTACGCCAATTGTTGTGGTCGTGGCCTGTTTTATGCAAAATTATGCTAATATTTAAATACACAATTTAGACAAAACACATCTAACAATACAACAATACATTTGATTCAGGAATACAGTTAAATTATGTGAAGACGAATACCAACAGATGTTATGATATATAATGATATACTTTATTAATACCTCTAGCGGTAAAAACAATATATCGAAAAAGGTAACCATAACAAAGTTACAGACAGTCAACAATTATATTCTAATAACATTGTAATAACATATGTACTTAACTTCAGAGAGTATCAGCATATCAAATGACTCCTTTGGTGTTTAGTTTCCAAAATGGCTCTAGATACCAGGATCATATAGAAGACTTTAAAATATTCTTTCAGTAGTTGTTTTCTAATTCTTAGTTACAATACTAGGCACTAAACTAGACCTAGCTTCTTGGCGCTTAACTAGCCCAAGATGGAAGAGCAGCTTTCTATTTCATACTTTTCTCTGGCAAACTTCCACAGCTCCCTTAGCTTCTGCCATGCTGCTTCCTTCCTGTCCTTCCAGTCTCCTCTCCTCCTCCCCCTTCTTCCTGGAGTTCCTGATATCCCATTGTTCTTGGTATAGCCCACATGGCTTTTCATGTAGGTAGCCATTATCTATGGTCTTAGATAAACAATAGATGTACACATCACTCACTCTCTAGTGCTACCTGGTGGTAGAGGTAATGCACTTCTTAAACAATAGAAGTATCAACAACTAATTGATATTGTAATATATGCCACAGTTAGGGGAGTGGTTTATCCAAAGGGAGATACAGATGTTGCGTCTGTGACGTGAATCACTAATAATGGACGACGCAATCCATGTCCACAACAATGAGATAGGTCTATAATTTGATACGTTACTTGGGTCTTTATTGGGTTTCAATATTGCTAATAGCATTTTGGGGGGAAAATCTGAACCGTCTGTGATTTCTCTAAAAGACTTAAGTAATAATGGTATGATTATCTCTTTAAATGATAGGTAAAATGTCGTCGTATACCCGTCAGGTCCTGGAGCTTTTTTCCTTTCTAGTTTTTCTATAGCTATTTTAATTTCATCCTTAGATATTGGGGCTATTAATGCTTCAAAATCTTGTTCTTTTAACTTCGGTAGGTTGAGAGATTGCAAGTATCTTCTGATTTCAATTTGTGATTTTGGAGGGCCTTCTAGATTATATAATGCTTTATAGTAATTCTCGAAACATTTAGCAATTTGTGTAGGATTTAAATAGGTTTAATTTCCGACTATAATCTTTTTTTATCGTATTCTTTTTCCTTTCATATTTTAATTTATTAGTTAAATATTTGCCTACTCGATTGCTACCGTAATACCATCTTTGTTTCATTTTTAAGAGTCCCCTCTCCACTCTCTCTTCCAGTCTTGCGTTGATTTCTGTTCTTATTTTATTACGTTCTAGTGTATTTGTTATAGTAAGATTATCTTTATTCAATCTTTCTTTTTTAGCTAAATCAATATATAAATCAGCTAAGCTTTGGCCCAATTTCCTCTTAATGTTAGAAGCTATTTTTATTAGGCATCCTCTCATATAACATTTGAACGCATTCCATAATGTAAAATTTTTTACCTCCCCATTGTTATTTATTTCAATAAACATATTAGCTTGTTTCTTCTAATCAGTTCCTCTAATATTTCTGTGTTGTTTAACACTGAATCATCTAATCTCCATCTCCAGTGTGATCTATAATTTTGATTATTCTTAAATTTAATGAAAATAGGTGCGTGATCTGACCAGGTGATTTGCCCTATATTTGCACTTATTATCGATTTCAAATTATCCGGTTCTGTTAGTATATAGTCAATTCTGGAGTAGGATCTATGTGGCTGTGAAAAAAAGCTAAAGTCTATTTCATTAGGGTGTAAGATTCTCCAGGTGTCGTACAATAAGTTATTTTCCATAAAGGTACGTATATTTCTTGCTTCTGTTTTTATGTGAGGATCTAATATTGATGTTATAGATATTTTTTAATCCTTTTTCGGATCTACAATACAGTTAAAATCGCCCCCCATATATAATATTCCTTTTTTTGTTTGTTGTACTCTAGTAAAGAGATTTTTCACGAACTTAGAAGGGTTCTTATTGGGTGCGTATATATTCACCAATGTGTATAGTATATCGTTAATTTTACAAATTAATATTTGTGATCTACCTTGTTTGTCATCTTCATGATATATTAATTCAAATTTAACTTTATTAGTGATTATAATTGCAGTTCCTCTTTTTTATTATTCCCTTCTAAATTTGAGTAATATATTTCTGGGTATAATCTATATTTCCACAATTTTTGGGGATTTGTTATCCAATGTGTTTCCTGAATCATTGCGATATCAACTTTTTCCTGCAACAGCAAATTAAATAAATGATTCCTTTTTTGAGGGGAATTTAATCCTTGAGGCTTATATCAGAGAAGTATCCATAATTCTCTTTTCTTATAGATTTTTGGAGATACCTTACTGTTCATTCCTTTTATATTACTAAAAACATTCATATCATTCATTCTACATATAAACACATAAATTCCAATTTTAAGAATCTCTTTCTCAAAGTTCATCCTGTTTAAATACAGGGATTGCCTGGCGAGGGGGTATGATACATATTGTCTACAGTATTCTATTTAATAATCCCGCTCCTGTCTCTCCATCCATGTCCTGCTACCCCGGAATCTCTGTCAGAGGCACCCTTCTTTTTCCCTTTCTTGCTGAATATTACGTATTCCTACTGACTAAGCCAAAATGTTTTGCCCAATCAATGAGGATACGTAATGACAGCACAACACACAGCAATTTGATCAAGCAAAACTTTAATAACTCTTACTTATATGTATGTATATTTATGTGTGTAAAAAGAGTTAAGCAATCAATCAATATCACGGCAACAGTGTCAAATGTCAATACAGTAATACATCACCGAGCCAAGTAGTTATTACTCCTCTAGCTGATTAACTCGCAACTCAGCAGGGACTGGGACATCTCTCAGAAAAGTCTTTTCGAAGACCCACTTGTCTCGGATGCAAGGATACCTGGATCCGTCCTGATGCTCACAGAGTCTGAATGGAATGGAGGGGGCCTTGACAGGGATCTTCAGAGTCATGTTTTTGCTGGGTTATACACTCACTCAGGGGCGTACCTAGAGTATTTGGCACCCAGGGCGGATCCTGTAAGTGGCACCCCCACACACACACTTTAAAACTGCATAGCTTCTACCGTTATATACCGGCGCAGACACTGAAGGTGGTACAGCATTACTGTTATCATTATATACTGAGGCAGACATTGACGGTGGTACAGCATAACACTTATCACTATATACTGAGACAGAAATTGACGGTGGTACAGCATAACACCTACCACTGTATACTGAGGCAGACAATGACGGTGGTACAGCATAACACCTATCACTATATACTGAGGCACACATTGACGGTGGTACAGCGTAATCTCTATCACTATACATTGAGCCAGACATTGACAATAGTGCAGCATAACCCCAATCACTTTATACTAAGCCAAACATTGATGTGGTAGTAGGGATGCACCAAAATGAATTCTGGACTGAAACCGAAAATGTAGCATTTACCTAGCCGCAACTGAAAATGACCCCCCCACACACACACACTATAAAAAAATCTAACACTTTTATTTAAAGTAAGTAACACACCAAAATAGGACAAAACAATTAAATTATATATATATATATATATATACCGTATTGGCTCGGATATAGGCCGCCCCCGTATATAGGCCGCACCCTAAAAGTTTGGTGCTTTTTTAAAGAAAAAGTTTTTTTTCTTTAAAAAAGCACCAAAAAAAACATGCTGCCACTCTGTCCCCCCCCGAGATATGCTGCCACTGTCCTCCCTCCCCGAGATACGCTGCCGCTGTCCTCCCTCCCCGCGATACGCTGCCGCTGTCCTCCCTCCCCGAGATACGCTGCCGCTGTCCTCCCTCCCCGCGATACGCTGCCGCTGTCCTCCCTCCCCGAGTTACGCTGCCGCTGTCCTCCCTCCCCGAGTTACGCTGCCGCTGTCCTCCCTCCCCGCGATACGCTGCCGCTGTCCTCCCTCCCCGAGATACGCTGCCGCTGTCCTCCCTCCCCGACATACGCTGCCGCTGTCCTCCCTCCCCGACATACGCTGCCGCTGTCCTCCTCTGCCCCCCCTCCTCGACTTACCGGAGCAGACTCCCGGGTGTCTTGCGGGGCCGGCGAGGGACATCTACGCAATACGCGTATGCAACTTCCGGTACCGGAAGTTGCATGCGCGTATTGCGTAGATGTCTCCCGCCGGCCCCGCAAGACACCCGGGAGTCTGCTCCGGTAAGTCGGGGGTGGGCAGAGGTAAAACGCTTAGATAACCTCCCGTGCCGGCACCCCCCCCCCCCCGTGGGAAGTGCTGGCAGGGGAGGCTGTCTGAGCGTATCGGGGAGTAGGATACGGGTCCCCTGCACCGCTGCGGGGGATCTGTATCTTAACCCCGCTGCCTGCCCGGCGCCCGGACTGCATGTCCCGGGCGTCGGGCGCTAGACACCGAATATAGGCCGCACCCCCACTTTAAAAACTTAAAGTGGGGGAAAAAAGTGCGGCCTATATTCGAGCCAATACGGTATATATATATATATATATATATATATATATATATATATAATTGTTAACAGCAATCACATTCAGGCATTCCCAGATTTCAGGAGGCACTCGCAGACTTGGCATGATAGGAGTATGATTGCCCTATCTACCCCTTCTCACTATCTACCCCCTATCCCCCATCTCACTCCCTTCTCCCTATCTACCTCCTTATAACTACCTCCTTATAACTATCTACCCTCTCCCTCTTTGAAGTTCACTTACCTTTCAGGAGTCCTGCGGTGGGGGTGCAAGGCCTCTGTCTCCCAGCTCTGCCACTGTATGGAACAGTATAGAGTGATGGGAGTTATGATGTACTTTAGAGCATAATTATATAATGAAAAATACATTGGAAATGGTACAGCATAACACCCATCACTCTCACACACATACCAATCCAAACATTTACCAATCCAAACATTTACCAATCCATACATTTACCAATCCACACATTTACCAATCCACACATTTACCAATCCACACACTTACCAATCCACACACATATACCAATCCACACACATATACCAATCCACACACATATACCAATCCACGCACATATACCAATCCACGCACATACCAGTCCACACACATACCAATCCACACACATACCAATCCACACATATACCAATCCACACACATACCAATCCACACACACACCAATCCACACACATACCAATCAACACATATACTAATCCACACATGGTGGGCGCGGCTTCAGTGACAACAAACCCCGGCGCACAGCAGCTGTTGCCGCGCGGATCGCAAGGGAGCGGTATCGGAGGTCTTTAACAGACCTCCGGCTCTCTTGAGTGATTTTAAGCCGGGTTCAAGGGAGATCCTTGAACGGGCTTAAAATCACTCAAGGGAGCCGGAGGTCTGTTAAAGACCTCCGGATACCGCTCCCTTGCGAGCCTGCTCCTCCAGCGACGGACATTACTGTCCGTCTCTGGAGGGGTGCCGGGTGCCGGCAAGTTGGCACCCCCCTGATCAGCGGTGCCCGGTGCGGACTGCCCCCCCCCCGCTAGGTACGCTACTGCACTCACTGGCCACTTTATTAGGTACACCTTGCTAGTACCTGGTTGGACCCCCTTTTGCCTTCAGAACTGCCTCCATTCTTCATGACATACTTTCTACAAGGGGCTAGACATACTCAGAGATCTGGGCCCATATGGACTGTAATGCATTTTAATTATATGACTCCTGAGCCAGGTCATGACAGGGTTAATTAGCTAAGTATATAACTTGTAACTTAGGCATCAGACATCAACATGTACAGATCGCTGTGCCGAATAGATAAGGAAACTCACAATGACATAAGAACAGCATGGCGAACGACCTCTGTTTAAAGTGCCTGTCCAGCACCATAAGTTAGAGGGCCAGCCACTTAGAGATAACACCATGACGTAAAGACACTCACCCCTTGAAGATTCTGGAAAGTCCCCACGACGGCTATAAAAACCCACTGCCACCACCACAAACTTTGAAACCTCACCTCCGGCGTTTACAAGAACATACACGCAGTGACGTCCACAGGGGGGCCCCTTTGTTGGTCTGCTAATTATTAAGAATAATAAAAAAACAAAGACAGACAACCGAATGATTTTGAAAGGCCACAGCTTTATATAACCTCCTTTGTAACCTCCAAGCTTAACGCCCCAACCGCCCGTTTACAAATCTTCACACCATGGAGGTTACCCCACATGACAACCATATGACTTAACCAACTGTTCCACGTCACGCGGGAACTCACATGAACTCGTTTGAATGCCAACCACGAGCCGTAAACCGCAATAGTACGTGGTGTGAGCACATCGGCCCCCTCATTCCCTTGAGACCCTGCCCGTGGGATGGCCTTAACCCCAGCTGAAGCCATCGCCAACCTCCTACAAAAACCCCTGCCCATCGGGATAATGCGACATGCAAAATTGTACTTTCCTAACAACAACTGGAGTTGTTTTCAAGTAGCTTTCTTAGCAGAACGAAAATGACTAACCCAAAGACGTAAATCCACAACTTTATCCATAGGCAGCTGGAACGTCATGGACACAGAGTCAATCTCTATTCCCAAAAACTTCAAACTAGTAACCGGGCCCTCCGTTTTGTAGGGCGCCAAGGGCATCCCAAAATGCTGCATGACGCTCTGTAATGTAGCCAGAACCATAGCACAGACTTGGGAACACCAGACTCCTCCCTAACCACCCAATCAAGAAAACAACTAAAACAGGAAATTGAACATCCATAGGCAAACACATGTGGACAAAATATTCACCGCCCCACAAACAACCCAACAGGTGAAAGAAATCCGGATGAACCGGCAGTAGCCGGAAAGCCGATTCCACGTCTCTTTTAACCAACAAAGCCTCTTTACCGTAATGCCGTACCCAATGCAAAGCAGAATCAAACGAGGTGTAAGAGACCCTACATAATTCCTTTTCGATGCCGTCATTCACCGACACACCTTTTGGAAAGGATAGGTGATGAATCAACCGGAATTTACCCGGTTCCTTCATGGGCACAACACCCAAAGGAGAAACCCTAAGGTTGACCAGAGGAGGACTAGGAAAAGGACCTGCCATGCGACCCAACGCAACCTCTTTAGCCAACTTCTCCCTAACCACCTCTGGGTATGACAACGCAGATTTCAAATTTTTTGTAACACTGATTGCCCCTCCATCCTGAAACGGTATGTAAAATCCCACAGAAAACCCTGATTCGAGCAGTGCTGCAGCCACCCTATCAGGATATCTAGATAACCATGTATACAAAAAACAAAAACTGTCTGCGCTTCTTACCCTAATAAAGTTGGCAACAAATATATAAACATAATATAAATGAGAGGTTTTGGTTATATGAATTGGCCAAAGCATATTTAAGCTCACCCGCCACGTCAAGGCACACTCTCAATAGAGTGAGAACCTACTCCCACCTCCTACATAGTGGGCACACAAAGCAGTTTATACTGTTACCAAAACCTTATTAATGTGTTGGGGGAGGTGCAATTAAACCTCCTCCCTATTAACCCCTGGACAGCAAGCTGCAACCAGACTGATGAGGAGCCAACAACCTCAAATAGCGCACCGACACTTTTTCTTTTCCCTATCTAGATAACCATGGCAGCATCTCACTTACTCTCACCGGAGTCGTCCCCTTTTGCCCCAGCACCGGACCCTTTACCTCCCTTTGCCTTTTTAAAACATTTCGACAATGGGTGGGAACCTGAGCACTCAGAACATTCATGCTTACATCTGCAGCTGGTACACTTACACTGTCCCTCATTAAACTGCCAGCAATAGCAGTCTTTGAAACCTGCCGACGCGGAATTGCTGGCTCCGCCGGCAGGGCCTAAAAAGGGCTGCCGCACAGGAGCCGTAACCTTGAGCCACAATGCAATGTCCTTATGATCCCATCTAATTGACGAACGCACCGCCTTTCCCTGACAAAACTGTTCACCATACCTGAGCCAAGCCAGGCTGCCATAGACCCTGTGCGCCTCCCCAATGCTATCCATATAACAAAACAGTTGGGAGTGGTCAGAAGCTTTCTCCCCAATAACGCTCGCCAGAACGGCAAACACCTGCAAACAAACCTGAAAAGTTCTAGATATCAGGCGATACCTGCGCTTTTCCTCATCCTCTTTCTTCTTGTTGTCAGCCGTAGACAACCTATCCATGTTAAAATGCTTCAACGGCGATACAGTAAATATATCCGCATATTCCCCCATCCAAATTTTATCTTTTACCTCCTGTTTTAAGTGAGCCCCCAAAGGACCTTCAAAATATACGTATACTTCCCCCTTAGCCATATCAGACAAACGTGGCTGATCCGCCCCTTCAGCTACCTTCTCACCACCAGAAACAGGTAAGGCGCCCTTAGCGGAACGCACACCAGAACAATCCTTCCCCCCTACCTCAGTACCCAAAGAAGCACTATTTGAAGCAGATACCCCACCGCCAGATGTGGCCCCACTCTCCCATACAGCAGTCAGCTTTGCATGCGCAGCCCCAGAAGTAGCAGCAGCAGGGAACTTCTGAAGCAATGAAGTGAAAGCATGTCAGGATTGGGCTGGGAGCGTAAGAGCAGAGGATAGTCCAAAGCGGTATCAGTAAACAAGCAATAGGTCAAGGGCAGGCGGCGACCAGAATAAACGGTAGTCCAGGCAAGGGCCTGCACCTGACGACTACTCCGGACTGAGCCTCACTGGGACCCGAGTTCTTCGTGCCCTGGGAGCCCTCTGCTGCACCGTCACCGATGTCTGCGCCGTACTGGCCTCCTGCTGTGACTATCCACCGGTCAGCTGCTCCAGTTGCTCCTCCAGCCACGAAGTCCCGAGCTGCATAGCCGACTCCTGGACATCAGCACCTCCAACTCGGACATGCCAGCAAAAAAGGTAGGGAAAAATCTCCTGCCAAAATCTTTGCAAAAATCAAAAATCTCCTGTACTGCCTCTCCCTTGTGTCCATGCACGACAAGGCAGAGTTACTACTTAAAGGGGCATTAACCCCACGCCCCCCTAAGCCCTGACCTATCCAAAATGATCATGCACCCCAACATGATTCAACAACCAACAACATGATCCTGATCATGCGGCCCCTCCTCTGAATTCTATCTGTCCGGGGCCCACTTTAATGAATATGTGTAAACAATTTGTGAAAGAGTGAAAGAATAAATGATTGTGTGAACGAAAGTGAATTAGTGAGTGACTGTAAAAGTGTTTCAGTGAATCATAGGTGTATAATTGATCTGTCAAAAAGGCAAAGATGGTATAAGCAGGGTGTTTAAGCATTGGGACAAAGATGGCACAGGTAGCGTGTTTATGGGACAAAGATGGCATATGCTCGGCTGTTTGGGGACAATGTTGACTCATTCTGGGCTGTTTGGGGAAAAAGAAGGCACGTCCCTATGTGTGTGTGATTTGGGTGCTGGTCAGGTTCTATGTGGGCAGTGTGGATGCCAGTGCTGGCTTTGGGGTGTGCAACCTGTGGTTTAGGGGGTTTTATCTATACCTTTTAATGCTGAGTTTTTACGTGAATTCCAATTGATCTATACCTGCAAAGCTGAGTTTTTGTGTTATTCTGTAGATCCATATCTGCTATGCTATGTTTCCATACATTATATATGTTTACCTGCAAATACAGGATTTGTATGTCTTATTCAGTTCATCAATACCTGGAGTGCTGATTCCAAGTGTTGTTTATTTGATCTATACCTTGCTATGCTATGCTCGGCTGTTTGGGGGCAATGTTGACTCATTCTGGGCTGTTTGGGGAAAAAGAAGGCACGTTCTATGTGTGTGTGATTTGGGTGCTGGTCAGGTTCTATGTGGGCAGTGTGGATGCCAGTGCTGGCTTTGGAGTGTGCAACCTGTGGTCTAAGCCTGTAATTTAGGGGGTTTTATCTATACCTTTTAATGCTGAGTTTACATGTGATTTCCAGTTGATCTATACCTGCAATGCTGGGTTTGTGTGTTCTGTTGCTTTATACCTGCAATACTATGTTTCCATACATTATTTATGTATACCTGCAAATACAGGGTTTTTATATCTTATTCAGTTGCACGTGCTGTTTATTTGATCTATACCTGAACTACAGGGAGTAAGTAAAAGAGAGGTGTGGTTTAGTGAATGAGGGGACAAAGGGACTCTCACAGTCTTCCACTGATCTGCAGTCAGTGTGGCAATTTTTTTTTTTTTGGTATGGTAGCAGAGGGAGTGATTGCATGCTAGGGAGCGTGGAGCCGGGCCTAAGAAAATGCTTGGGTAGGGTCCAATTTTTTCACTATAAAATATATTGGCAACAGGGTCTAATATTTATATATATATATATATATATATATATATATATATTGGCAGCAGGGGCAAATATTTATCTAATATTTATATATACTGGCAGTAGAATATAATATATATATCTAATATTAGCAGCAGGGTATAATGTAGCCCACCTACTTTGGTCCCTGTGCCCCCCCTAAATATGAAAGCTGGAGACGCCACTGCATACACGGGCAGCCCATGACAGGGGTAGCCTCGACTCTCAGGCTATGTCATCCCCAATTAACCCCCCAATAAAACACAGACACCAAATGTGGGATGAAAAGAGGCCACAGCCGATTTCTTAAGGACCAACCGGCGCCGAACCGTAAACATCACCTTATGGGAGGGCATCCCATGATGCCCCTCCCACACCCGAAGTTCCAGCAACACGCCCAGCCAGGAACCTCCCACCGACACTTTAACACCAGTGGCAATAACCACATAGCACCCCCCGGCAACCTGGCAAGCTACCGCCCCCCGGCTGTGACAAAATCCTAAAACAAAACAAAGAAAATATTAGTAGACAAGGTCACATAATAACATGAAACATCACAAAATAAAAGGAGGGAGGGTGGGACAAACACACCGGGTAAGTTGGCACAACAAAAAGCCCAGAAC
Organism: Spea bombifrons; assembly: GCF_027358695.1. Classification (NCBI taxonomy): domain Eukaryota; kingdom Metazoa; phylum Chordata; class Amphibia; order Anura; family Pelobatidae; genus Spea; species Spea bombifrons. Next base: position 43,255,581 of record NC_071091.1, read on the forward strand.
CCCCTTATTCCCCAACCTTATATAACCCCTTCACTTCCTCCCCCTCCCCACTGAACTTTCTTTGACCAATTATCTGAATTTGATGGGGAGCATACCTCCTGGAGTTCCTGGACTGAACGATTAGAACAGTACTTCTGTAAAAATGCCATTCCCCTTGAAAGGCAAGTAGCTGTATTTCTGATAACAGTGGGTGCTAAAGCACATTACACTAGAAAGAGACCTTCTGTTTCCTAAGAAATCTCAAGAAAAACACTGATGGAGCTCCTATAACTATCAGAGAATCGCTTCCAGCCTAAACCAGCAATCAGGGGAAGGCTATGAAGACATGTCTTTTTGCATACGCACGTATGACCATCAGAGGGCAAGGTTTGTCCTCTGAGGGTTTATAAAGGATGAGGTGACTAGGCACCAATTGGAGCTTTTGGCACAGAAAAGTCCGATGTCACTTCCTGTTTGGTGGAATCCGGCAGCCATCTTGAGTGTGGCTAGACCGTAGCCTATAAGTATAGGAGCCTGCAGTTCTTGGTCTCACCATACAGACGACTGTAAAGACCCAGAGCGCCCAAAGATTGTGTTCAGGAGTTTCGGTGCAGTAGCGGAGTTGGACAGCACTTTCCCGGTACACATACCAGCGCCCTGACATAGCAGCGGATGATGACAGAACTTGTAGATATCCGGCAGGCACCCTGGAACAGGCATGAGACATAGCACTGGAATCATGTGCAGGATGCTGTAGGCTGGAAGTAGGGAAACTAAGCAGAGTATATAGCAGAAACATAACAAGCAAGGGACAGGGAGACCAAGCAAGAACCATAACCAGACAAGATACAGGGCACATCAGGGAACAAGACAAGGAATACTCAAGATCTGACATGAACAGGACAGGACACCCCTCTACCGGGGGTTACAGGACAGGACACCCCTCTACCGGGGTTACAGGAAAAGACACCCCTCTACCGGAGGTTATAGGAGAGGACACCCCTCTACTGGGGGTTCAAGACAGGACACCCCTCTACCTCTATACAGGACAGGACAACAAAGCACAGAGCGGACAAGACTGGCCAGGCAACACATGAATACACAGAAACCACAGGACCAAACAGGACTAGCCTAGGACTACAAGATAACTGTTGGAGATTCCGTCACATCTTATGGCCATAGTATGCTTAGCCCACCACTACGCCAAAGTACTCCAACGCTTAACGCTACAGCGTGCATACGGAAGTACTAATAAACTGAACATTGAATCTACACACAAAACCAAGAAGGATATACCTTTAGACTGCTGACAGACAAACAGAACACATGGATGGGGCACACCTTATAAAGGAAAGAGAGCTGAGGCAAAGAGCAAGACTGGAATCAAGGGATGGAAGATCAGAAAAGAGCATACGGAAATCCAGGAATGGATTAAAGCAAAACAGAGAAACTGAAGCAAGACACATATGCAGCTCCGCGGTCAAAATGGCTGCCACGATTCAGACGACGCACATGCGTCTGATGATTCTGCTGTACGGAATAAGGAGATCTCGAGTTCCACACAGCCCCTTCTTAAAGAAGACAGGCTTTTGATTAGGAACACTATTTAAACCCCCTGTGGACATTCCAACAGTGCCTGTGATATTGCCTAGTGCATTTTGGCTAGCGTGAGTTTGTACCTGTTTAACCCGTTGTTGAACCCAGCCTTTTCTTGACCAGAATTTACCCTGTTTAACCGTTGCTGAACATGGCTTGTCTTGACCACGATTTACCTGTTTAACCATTGCTGAACCTGGCTTGTCTTGACTACGATTCATCTGTGAAACCCGTAGCTGAACCCTGCTCCTCCTGGCATCCAGGTACCTGCTTTTGGATCTACCTAGTGCATCAGATCCCCTCGGTGTGACATATATAGCTTTGAAGAAAGATTTGACAGAGAGGATATGATAGAAACATTTAATACGATAAAGGAGAAGAGTATATTTAAAAGAAGAAAAACGACCACAACAAGAGGACGTAATTTCAATCTATCGGGAAATATTACTTTACTGAGAGGGTAGTAGATTCATGGAATAGCCTTCCGACAGAAGTGTTAGAAGTTAATTCAGTGAACACGTTTAAGCATGTATGGGATAGGCACAAAGCTATTCTAGATATAAAATGTTTTAAGAAATGGGACAGACTAGATGGTTCTTATCTGCCGACACATTCTACGTTTGTGTTAAACAGCCATTAACATGATAAAGTGCTGTATGGTTGATACCACCGGCTCTGGTCAGGGCTCACAAACAATTCCTTGTGCTAAATTATTCCGGGTTGGCACCTTTATAGTGCTTACTTTTATAGCCTAGCATGAGCTCCTCCTTCTCATGAGCCACTCAAGACTTTAGGACCAAAATATAAAGAACTCCAACCTGTATTCTATATTTTAATGCATTTATTATATGCAGTAAAGCAATCTTTTTACCTATTCTTACTGACAGGGCAGTTATTGAATATGCACTTATCTCCATGATAATGAGGATTTTTATCTAGTCTCAAATAACCTAAACCCTGTGTCTGTATCACACTACTGTTTCATACTCCAAAAAGCAGACGTTTTGTGACTGCTAACTACCAGCACATTTCTTGAATGTGCGTATATATGTAAATACCACTCATATTACCTAGTCTTCAAAATATAATTCCTGCATTATGTATATATTGATGCCTTTCCCATGCTCAGTCATGTAGCCCTTTCATCAATGCTTAAATCCATGGTGATTTCTTTCATGTCTCTTTGTGCTTAACTGGTCCCTTTAAAATAAGAATAATGGCCTATTTCTTGGATGATCATCATGGACCTGCCATCCATTAGAGCCACAATCATACCACAATGGCAAATAATCCTGTTTAAAGTTAACAGATTCACATGCATTTATTTATTTTATACAGTCTTGATGTTGTGAATATAATATAATTCTATTTTATTTTATTCTTAAGGTAACTGAGGATGTTCATCGAATACTGAAGAGGTGCAATTATGAATTTGTTTGTCGTGGCAAAGTTAGTGTCAAAGGAAAAGGAGAAATGTTAACATATTTTCTTGAAGGAAAAGTTGATGGAATAAACTCACAAACCCGATCTTTAAATTTGGAAAGAAAAATGTATCCATATGGAAGACTAAACATTCAAACTAAATTGGGAAGTAGTTGTCCATCGGTAGCCAGCTTAACTTTCAAAACCCATGAAATCCCAACAATGCATAATCTTGCATCTGTGCCAGCATGTAAAGCGGTATAATACACAATATAACAAAATCTATGTGTGCATTGTTGTTTATTGCCTGTTCTTTGGGAATCCTTCATAGTATGATTTATGAGACACAAAAACAAAATTCACTCAAAGAAACATTTGGCATTTGTATTAGCATTTTTATTTCATTGTAGACAATGAGGGAAAATAGAGCATTGAGTCACCCCTGGGAGTTTCTGTGTGTCTTTCCCACCACAAAGCCTGACATATTGGAGCCAGAAGAGTTGTGCAGTGTCATTGGCTCACTGGCCTAAAATAGACAGTAACCTCTGATAATGTTACATAGTTACATAGTTATATAGGCTGAAAAAAGACATGGGTCCATCAAGTTCAGCCTTTCCTATATGGGTTAATTTATTGCTGTTGATCCAAAAGAAGGCAAAAAAACCCTCAGTTTGGCTCTTTCCAATTTTGCACTAACCAGGGAAAAAATTCCTTCTTGACCCCCAAATGGCAGTCAGATTTCTCCTTGGATCAATAAGCTGTGTCCCCATAATTAAAGATTATATTCCCAAATATTATGTTTTTCCAAGTATCCATCCAGTTGCTGTTTAAACGTCTGTACAGACTCAGATAAAACTACCTCTCCAGGCAGAGAATTCTACATCGTTATTGTCCTTACTGTAGAATACCCTCTCTTTAGACTAAATCTCCTTTCTTCCAGTCTAAACTCATGACCACGTGTCCTGTGCATAGTCCTGTTTATGAACAGATTTCCACACAATGGTTTGTATTGCATTTCAGAAGAAAAATAAAATCATGAAAGAAAGCTAACAGTATTATTCCGCAGTAAAAACTGGGGAGAAATACATTTTCTGAATTAAAAAAGTGACAAAGTATAACAAAATTAGATAATCCAATTCAGTTAAAGCATGTCATAATGGCATTATACATAACTTAGTGTTACATGTTCTTACACAAATATGCAGACAGCAATATATAGTTTGTCAAGCAAAATGGCCAACTCATTTATTCTTATTAACACATTCTATTGGCTAAACTAAACCAAACGGTGAAACCGTGTGAGCTATAGTTTCATTAGTTTTTGAGTGTATTTAGTCAGTTTCTGTGTCTATATGAGCTTGTTTCTATGATAAGGACTGGCTTTGGAATTTCACCACTTGTGAAAAAAACCAGTCAATAAGTTACAAATGCTGTTTGCTAGTTGGAGATTTGTCAAGGTAAGACACCTTGCTGTAAACATTCCTGAAATTTACACTTAGCCTAAACCAATAGGCAGTAGTAAAACTGACTCAATTGCATACATACTGGTTAGCAGTCATACATTCCCTTTCTACATTGGTGTTGTCAAAATGCTGCCATTTTGGGGTCAAGAAGGAATTTTCTAGCAATACTAAAACTGACTCAGTTGCATACAGACTGGCGAGCAGTCATACATTCCCATTGGAGAGTGTTGGAGAGTGTTAGAGACCGGTTAATAGTTAATATTTTTCTCCTTTTTCTATAAATTGTCACATTGTAGTTTTTGAAGGTTCTAACACTTGAATACAGAGCACAAATTGGTGTTTTCCCATCATATCAAGAAACAGGTCAGATTTTTGATAAATGTGTTGTGTTATTTTATGTTTGCATGGAATATACAATTATGTAAATGCCTTTTCAAACTACTGCAATATTTACCAATGTTATCCATTTATATTTGTATTATGTATCTGCATTTTATTATAAAAAGTAAAAGCAGTTTCAAATTACTGACTTGTCTATATATATATATATATATATATATATATATAATAAAGATACAACACTACATCTCACCTTTTATTGAATAAATAGGCTTGTAGATTCTCATTATTATATAAATAACCAAAAGAAGTTTTTCTTACTTATACATTTCCCTCCGCTAATATTGGCACCCTTGGTAAATATGAGCAAAGCATGCTGTGAAAAATTGTCTTTATTGTTTATCCCTTTGATATATTCTAAAAAAACACTCTACTCTCATGGATACCAAACAATTGCAAACACAACACAGGTTTATCCATAAAGAAAATTGTTTATTGGCACCCTTTGGGGTGAACTGAAAAGTCCACCTCAAGTATTGATAGTAGTGAAGACAGTTAATAATGGGGCCTATATGTTACCTATTATTTATATCCCTGTGAAACAGGAAGTCATGATTGAACAATTTGCTGTTCCTAGTCACCCAGGTGTACTAAAGAATGCAAAATATCAATGGGACTATACTCAAAATATACTTTTCTCATATGGGGTGCCAATAGCAGACTATTTTTCTTTATTTTTTGGGAAAAGACAATTTTTCACAGCATTATTTGCCCATATTTACATTATTGGTGGAGGGCACTGTATATATATATATACATATATATATGAGCCATTGAATTATATGCGATTCCAAAGAGGTTATTTCACATAAATGTGTGCAATATTAAATAGCTTTGTTCTTGCATCTAATGTGCAGACTCAGATTAAGTTGTTATATCATAACATCTAAATTACAATAGGAGAAGAATTGAGTTTTTCAATTGTGATTATCCCTCAAGAAGGTGCCATGTAGTCTGATATTGTCACAAAGGACCAATCATGATAATATAATGAAACTGTTTATGTCTTTAGTTCATTTCATTTTAGTTTAACCATAGCTTGGTTAATTTTGACTCTTTTCTTAAATCATATTTGCACATGCCCTGCTTAATCTTTTAGTCTGCCTGTGCATAGAACAGAAGAAGTAGCCATAATGTTAACACCCTTTGTATTCAGAAATGTTTTTTTTCTTTTTTAATTTTGAGCACAATAAAAGCCATTTTTTAGCATTTTGCCCTGTTTTAATATAGATAATAAGATAACTTGTAGATGTTTATTTTAAATGTTTGCCTGAAGGAAGCTGAGATTGTATGAGAGTGTGTGGTATGCATCCCTCCCAAAATATTGTTAAGTATTAAGGATTCCACCCTACTAGCCCGGACCATACAATAATTATTTGCTGTCATGTGTGTCTGCACACACTAGTGGCCGCTCTTCCCTCTCTGGAGCACCCGTTATTGATTGCTTGGGACAGCTGAGCCTGATTACCTGAGTGGAACCCTGCCTATATAAGTCTGCCCTGGGATATATACCAAATCCTATTCTTATACCAAATCCTATTCTTATACTGTGGGGGTAGCCATGATTCCCCAAAAATAAAGAGAAAAACAAGAAATCATTCCCTAATCCAATATACCGTATTTGCTTGATTATAAGACGACCCTGATTATAAGACGACGAGGATCTGCAGGGGACCTGGATCCTCCTGTCGCCCCGCCCCACTTACCGGTGCTTCTGACCTGACTGTCAGAGATCAGAGTGCCGCACCAGGTCCCCTGCAGCTGCGTGGGGATCTGGATCTTAGTCGTCTCATAGTCAGACCTATTTGAGGTCTGATTATAAGACGACCCCGATTATAAGACGAGGGGTATTTTTCAGAGCATTTGCTCTGAAAAAAACCTTGTCTTATAATCGAGCAAATACAGTAATTAAAAACTGAAATCCTAATAGGCTTTGCAAAATGGAAGCCACAACATGTCCATATATGGTATTTGAATGACAATGAGAATAGCTTAAATAGCTTAAATGATACAAATACCTATATTATTCCTGATAGGAATCCCTTTTTTTAAGGAACTAAAGTGCATCCTTAAGAACATTGTTGCCCGCACAACTAATATTAACAATGGGTTTGAATGAATTTTAACAGAAAGAAAGAAAATTGTGATATTGTGCGCTTTAGTGGTATTTCTGATCAATAAAAATAAATACAAATTTTGAGTGGTTTACTTTTTTCAATATTCCAGATACTTTATGTACTGACCAGAAACGGGAAATGAATTCAAATAACTTATGCAGTCACAGTTTATTGGAGTGGCTTCAACTCTGATGTCCCCAATAAGATCATCAAGTTCAGGGCAAACAAATAATAATCAGCACGCAAAGTAGTATACAAAAATGTTAATAAGATTCTCCAGTATACACGGGGTTAACTTAAATACATCAATAGGAACTTTCAAAAGAATAATAAAATAAAATAAATAAAAGTCCAAAATAAGTTACAATCGCCTTTTATGTTACATATCTTGCTTACTACAGAGCTTCGACCAGGCATGTCAAGGGATTGCAATGATCCTCTTTAAATGTCCTGTGAAAATGACACTTTTTTCTGTTTGTATTCATTGGTTGTATGATTGAGGGAAACACATGCATATTCAGTGCTGCTGGTGATAGAAATAGGCACTAAGTAATTCACAATATATTCGCTTTCTAATTAATTTTTACTGTTTACCAAAAGTACAGTAGATAATTACTGAGCACTTTGTCACCAAATACAGTGGATATAAAAAGTCTACACATCCCTGTTAATATGCCAGGTTCTTGTGATGTTAAAGAATGAGACAAAGATAAATCATGTCAGAACTTTTTCCATATCTCTCAGACTTCAAGGACATCTCCTGTGCACAGCCCTCTACAGATCACCCCACAGATGTTCAATCGGACTCAGGTCTGGGCTCTGGCTGGTCCATTCCAAAACATTAAACTTTTTCATGCTTTTGTGAATTTGGGTGTGTGCCTTGGGTCGTTGTCGTGCTGAAAGGTGAACTCCCTCGTCATCTTCAGCTTCCTAATGGATGCCGGAAGGCAGTACTTGACAGAAATTTCTGCACTTCCTTTAATGTTGCAGTAGGCCTCTTGTAAGCTTCCCTGACCAGTTTTCTTCTCGTCTGTTCATCAATTTTGGAGTCTTCACTGTGTCCCATGGTATATCTAATGCTTTGGAAATTATTTTGTACCCTTCTTCTGACTGATATCTTTCAACAATGAGATCCCTCTGATGCTTTGGAAGCTCTCTGCGGACCATGGCTTTTGCTCTAAGATGCAACTAAGCAAATGTCAGGTAAATCCTACTCAGGGCTGGCCTTTGGGGTGTGCGACCTGTGCGACTGCACAGGGCGCCACACTCCAGGGGTTGCCGCGGTGGGGTCCGACACCACCGCGGGGTCCGACGCCGCCGCCGTAGAGTAACGCTGCCGCCAGTAGCGTACCTAGCGGAAGGGGGGGGTCCGCACCAGGTGCCGCTCATCAGGGGGGCACCTGGCACCCCTCCAGAGACGGACAGTAATGTCCGCCGCTGGAGGAGCAGGCTCGCAAGGGAGCGGTATCGGAGGTCTTTAACAGACCTCCGGCTTCCTTGAGTGATTTTAGGCCGGTTCAAGGATCTCCCTTGAACCCGGCTTAAAATCACTCAAGGGAGCCGGAGGTCTGTTAAAGACCTCCGATACCGCTCCCTTGTGATCCGCGCGGCAACAGCTGCTGTGCGCCGGGGTTTGTTGTTAGATCCCGGCGCACAACACTGAAGCCGTGCCCACCGCTGTCCGTGCGCTCTGACCCGGAACAAGACAGAAGACAGAAGAACTGAAGAAGAGGAGCGAAGAGAAGGAAAAGGAGCTGTAAGGAGAAAAGAGGAAAGGTAGGAAAGCATTCAGTGAGAGTGGGAGTGGATTGGTGGATGTGTGGATTGGTATGTGTGTGGATTAGTGTATGTGTGGATTGGTATATGTGTGGATTGGTAAATGTGTGGATTGGTATATGTGTGGATTGGTATATGTGTGTGGATTAGTGTATATGTGTGGATTGGTATATATGTGTGTGGATTAGTGTATATGTGTGGATTGGTATATATGTGTGGATTAGTGTATACGTGTGGATTGGTATACTTGTGGATTGGTATGCGTGTGGATTGGTACCAAATCCTATTCGTGTGGATTGGTAAGTGTGTGAGAGTTATGGGTGTTATGCTGTACCATTTCCAATGTCTTTTTCATGATCTAATTATGCTCTAAAAGTATATCATAACTCCCATCACTCTATACCGTTCCATACAGTGGCAGAGCTGGGAGGCAGAGGCCTTGCACCCCCACCGCAGGACTCCTGAAAGGTAAGTGAACTTCAAAGAGGGAAAGGGTAGATAGTTAGATGGGGGTAGATAGGGAGAAGGGAGTGAGAAGGGGTAGATAGGGCAGAAGGGAGTGAGAAGGGGTAGATAGGGCAATCATACTCCTATCATGCCAAGTCTGCGAGTACATCCTGGAATCTGGGTATGCCTGGACATGATAGGAATGTGATTGCTGTTAATCATATATATATATATATATATATATATATATATAATATTGTTATTTAATTGTTCTGTCCTATTTTGGTGTGTTACTTACTTTAAATAAAAGTGTTAGATTTTTTTATGGTGTGGGGGGGTTATATTTGGTTTTGGCCAGGTAAATGCTGCACTTTCGGTTTCAGTCCAGAATTTGTTTCGGTGCATCCCTACTACTAAGCCAGACAATGAAGTGGTAGGCCTACACCACATCATTGTTTGGTGTAGTATATAGTGATTGGGGTTTTGTTACAAGTTTTGTTACAAGTTTTTATTCCTTTCTTTTTATGGGATGGGGGGGCGCCAGAGGAGTAGTCCGCACAGGGCGCCAGAACACCTAAGGCCGGCTCTGATCCTACTAGAACAGCTGAACTTTATTTGTGATTAATTAGAGTCACTTTAAATGATGGAAGGTGTGTAATGACTAGACTTGGGCACCAGGGGGCTCTTCGTGTTCGTCTTCGTGCTCGTCTTCGGGGGAAAAAAAACCTTCGTATTCCGCGAATATTCGCCCGTTCCTGTCTTCTCTTCGGGCGAATATTCGCGGACATTCTTCGTGCTCGTTTAATCTTCGTTTCCTTCCCGGTTGCCTAGCAGGGGTTAATACGGGGTTAACAACACATCGGAGCAGCAGCAGCTGCCGTGAAGGAACGTGTGTGCAACTCTATTGGTCGTTTCGGCAGGGGGCTGGTCTGGCATCAACTAGTGAATTGCAGAAAGCACTTCATTTGTTGATGGCAGGCCAGCCCCCTGCCGAAACGACCAATAGAGTTGCACACACGTACTGAGGTGTACTGTACACAAAATGACCTAGAGACAAATGCTCCAAGGAACTTGGCCTCCGTTTATCATACACAATCACATGTATGTCTAAATAATAATTTAATTTTAATTTTAATGGTTTTTAAAAAAAAATTAGGGGTTTATTTAAATGTATTTTAAAGTTAGATTTATTATTTAGTACTTTATTATATTTATTTAATGTTTATACTAGTGCTACCTACCGAGCTATAACTACCAACATGTATTTGCATACCTAGTTTAGCTAAATTAGATGGGACAGGACTGGAAAAAAGCAGGACTGTCCCTGAAAAAGTTGGGTCTGTTGGCAGGTATGTGGATGGAAAAATGTTATAGTATGAAGTGTGAGTTATAGCGTTAATGCTAGTGAGTGTAGAAATGAAGGCCAGGACAAATAACAAGAGGAAAGGTCCTTGTGATTTGTGCATTGTACGTGTATGTGTTATGTGTGTTATGTGTGTTGTCACTTGTCACTGTGTTATATGTGTTATGTGTGTTATGTGTTATGTCACTGTGTTATTTGTGTTATTGTGTGTGTTATGTTTGGTTGGTTGGTTGTGATACACAATGATAGGAAAATAATGAAATGGAAATGGAAAAGGAAATTGAAAAGGCGAATGAGTGGGCAATTGGCGACCCACTCACCTGTTTCACCCCAGAGCAAAGCATCCAAACACTGTCAGTCCTAGACGTTTGGCAGCGGACTTCCAGAGCTCAGACACAAGGCCCTAGCGTAAGCTGGCCACTCCGGCGGAGGTAGCAGGCGTTGCCACACCGCAAACAGACGCAGCCAGAGGGGAGAAACTGCCCTTACCACTAGGGACATTTTGGACATGACTCTAGCCAGGAAGCGAACTGGCAGAGAAGAGATGCTGGCACCACCACCACCAGCAGCAGCATTGAAAAATGGGAAAGGCGAATGAGTGGGCAATTGGCGACCCACTCACCTGTTTCACCCCAGGGCAAAGCACCCAAACACTGTCAGTCCTAGACGTTTGGCAGCGGACTTCCAGAGCTCAGACACAAGGCCCTAGCGTAAGCTGGCCACTCCGGCGGAGGTAGCAGGTGTTGCCACACCGCAGACAGAGGCAGCCAGGGGGGAGAAACTGCCCTTACCATTAGGGACATTTGATTCATGACACTAGCCAGGAAGCGAACTGGCATCGAAGAGACACTGGCACCACCACCAGCAGCAGCAGCAGCAGAATTGGGAAAGGCGAATGAGTGGGCAATTGGCGACCCACTCACCTGTTTCACCCCAGGGCAAAGCACCCAAACACTGTCAGTCTTAGACGTTTGGCAGCAGACTTCCAGAGCTCAGACACTAGGCCCTAGCGTAAGCTGGCCACTCCGGCGGAGGTAGCAGGCGTTGCCACACCGCAGACAGAGGCAGCCAGGGGGGAGAATCTGCCCTTACCAATAAGGACATTTGATTCATGACACTAGCCAGGAAGCGAACTGGCAGAGAAGAGACACTGGCACCACCACCAGCAGCAGCAGCAGCAGAATTGGGAAAGGCGAATGAGTGGGCAATTGGCGACCCACTCACCTGTTTCACCCCAGGGCAAAGCACCCAAACACTGTCAGTCTTAGACGTTTGGCAGCAGACTTCCAGAGCTCAGACACTAGGCCCTAGCGTAAGCTGGCCACTCCGGCGGAGGTAGCAGGCGTTGCCACACCGCAGACAGAGGCAGCCAGGGGGGAGAAACTGCTCTTACCATTAAGGACATTTGATTCATGACACTAGCCAGGAAGCGAACTGGCAGAGAAGAGACACTGGCACCACCACCAGCAGCAGCAGCAGCAGCAGAATTGGGAAAGGCGAATGAGTGGGCAATTGGCGACCCACTCACCTGTTTCACCCCAGGGCAAAGCACCCAAACACTGTCAGTCTTAGACGTTTGGCAGCAGACTTCCAGAGCTCAGACACTAGGCCCTAGCGTAAGCTGGCCACTCCGGCGGAGGTAGCAGGCGTTGCCACACCGCAGACAGAGGCAGCCAGGGGGGAGAAACTGCCCTTACCATTAGGGACATTTGATTCATGACACTAGCCAGGAAGCGAACTGGCATCGAAGAGACACTGGCACCACCACCAGCAGCAGCAGCAGAATTGGGAAAGGCGAATGAGTGGGCAATTGGCGACCCACTCACCTGTTTCACCCCAGGGCAAAGCACCCAAACACTGTCAGTCTTAGACGTTTGGCAGCAGACTTCCAGAGCTCAGACACAAGGCCCTAGCGTAAGCTGGCCACTCCGGCGGAGGTAGCAGGCGTTGCCACACCGCAAACAGACGCAGCCAGAGGGGAGAAACTGCCCTTACCACTAGGGACATTTTGGGCATGACTCTAGCCAGGAAGCGAACTGGCAGAGAAGAGATGCTGGCACCACCACCACCAGCAGCAGCATTGAAAAATGGGAAAGGCGAATGAGTGGGCAATTGGCGACCCACTCACCTGTTTCACCCCAGGGCAAAGCACCCAAACACTGTCAGTCCTAGACGTTTGGCAGCGGACTTCCAGAGCTCAGACACTAGGCCCTAGCGTAAGCTGGCCACTCCGGCGGAGGTAGCAGGCGTTGCCACACCGCAGACAGAGGCAGCCAGGGGGGAGAAACTGCCCTTACCATTAAGGACATTTGATTCATGACACTAGCCAGGAAGCGAACTGGCAGAGAAGAGACACTGGCACCACCACCAGCAGCAGCAGCAGCAGAATTGGGAAAGGCGAATTAGTGGGCAATTGGCGACCCACTCACCTGTTTCACCCCAGGGCAAAGCACCCAAACACTGTCAGTCTTAGACGTTTGGCAGCAGACTTCCAGAGCTCAGACACTAGGCCCTAGCGTAAGCTGGCCACTCCGGCGGAGGTAGCAGGCGTTGCCACACCGCAGACAGAGGCAGCCAGGGGGGAGAAACTGCCCTTACCATCAGGGACATTTGATTCATGACACTAGCCAGGAAGCGAACTGGCATCGAAGAGACACTGGCACCACCACCAGCAGCAGCAGCAGAATTGGGAAAGGCGAATGAGTGGGCAATTGGCGACCCACTCACCTGTTTCACCCCAGGGCAAAGCACCCAAACACTGTCAGTCTTAGACGTTTGGCAGCAGACTTCCAGAGCTCAGACACAAGGCCCTAGCGTAAGCTGGCCACTCCGGCGGAGGTAGCAGGCGTTGCCACACCGCAAACAGACGCAGCCAGAGGGGAGAAACTGCCCTTACCACTAGGGACATTTTGGGCATGACTCTAGCCAGGAAGCGAACTGGCAGAGAAGAGATGCTGGCACCACCACCACCAGCAGCAGCATTGAAAAATGGGAAAGGCGAATGAGTGGGCAATTGGCGACCCACTCACCTGTTTCACCCCAGGGCAAAGCACCCAAACACTGTCAGTCTTAGACGTTTGGCAGCAGACTTCCAGAGCTCAGACACTAGGCCCTAGCGTAAGCTGGCCACTCCGGCGGAGGTAGCAGGCGTTGCCACACCGCAGACAGAGGCAGCCAGGGGGGAGAAACTGCCCTTACCATTAGGGACATTTAAGGCATGACACTAGCCAGGAAGCGAACTGGCAGAGAAGAGACGCTGGCACCACCACCACCAGCAGCAGCAGCATTGGAAAAGGCAAATGAGTGGGCAATTGACGACCCGCTCACCTGTTTCACCCCAGGGCCAAGCATCCAAAAACTGTCAGTCCTTTGCGTTTGGGAGCGGACTTCCAGAACTCAGACACTAGGCCCTAGCGTAAGCTGGCTACATTGGCGGAGGTAGCAGGCGTTGCCACACCGCAGCAAGTGCAACCAGGGGGGAGAAACTGCCCTTACCATAAGGGACATTTGAGGCATGACACTAGCCAGGAAGCGAACTGGCAGAGAAGAGACACTGGCACCACCACCAGCAGCAGCAGCAGCATTGGAAAAGGCGAATGAGTGGGCAATTGACGACCCGCTCACCTGTTTCACCCCAGGGCAAAGCATCCAAAAACTGTCAGTCCTTGGCGTTTGGGAGCGGACTTCCAGAACTCAGACACAAGGCCCTAGCGTAAGCTGGCTACATTGGCGGAGGTAGCAGGCGTTGCCACACCGCAGCAAGTGCAACCAGGGGGGAGAAACTGCCCTTACCATAAGGGACATTTAAGGCATAACACTAGCCAGGAAGCGAACTGGCAGAGAAGAGACACTGGCACCACCACCACCAGCAGCAGCAGCATTGGAAAAGGCAAATGAGTGGGCAATTGACGACCCGCTCACCTGTTTCACCCCAGGGCAAAGCATCCAAAAACTGTCAGTCCTTGGCGTTTGGGAGCGGACTTCCAGAACTCAGACACTAGGCCCTAGCGTAAGCTGGCTACATTGGCGGAGGTAGCAGGCGTTGCCACACCGCAGCAAGTGCAACCAGGGGGGAGAAACTGCCCTTACCATAAGGGACATTTGAGGCATGACACTAGCCAGGAAGCGAACTGGCAGAGAAGAGACACTGGCACCACCACCAGCAGCAGCAGCAGCAGCATTGGAAAAGGCGAATGAGTGGGCAATTGACGACCCGCTCACCTGTTTCACCCCAGGGCAAAGCATCCAAAGACTGTCAGTCCTTGGCGTTTGGGAGCGGACTTCCAGAACTCAGACACAAGGCCCTAGCGTAAGCTGGCTACATTGGCGGAGGTAGCAGGCGTTGCCACACCGCAGCAAGTGCAACCAGGGGGGAGAAACTACCTTCTCCATTAGGGACATTTAAGGCATGACACTAGCCAGGAAGCGAACTGGCAGAGAAGAGACGCTGGCACCACCACCACCAGCAGCAGCAGCATTGGAAAAGGCGAATGAGTGGGCAATTGACGACCCGCTCACCTGTTTCACCCCAGGGCAAAGCATCCAAACACTGTCAGTCCTTGGCGTTTGGGAGCGGACTTCCAGAACTCAGACACAAGGCCCTAGCGTAAGCTGGCTACATTGGCGGAGGTAGCAGGCGTTGCCACACCGCAGCAAGTGCAACCAGGGGGGAGAAACTACCCTCTCCATTAGGGACATTTAAGGCATGACACTAGCCAGGAAGCGAACTGGCAGAGAAGAGACGCTGGCACCACCACCAGCAGCAGCATTGGAAAAGGCGAATGAGTGGGTAATTGACGACCCGCTCACCTGTTTCACCCCAGGGCAAAGCATCCAAACACTGTCAGTCCTTGGCGTTTGGGAGCGGACTTCCAGAACTCAGACACAAGGCCCTAGCGTAAGCTGGCTACATTGGCGGAGGTAGCAGGCATTGCCACACCGCAGCAAGTGCAACCAGGGGGGAGAAACTACCCTCTCCATTAGGGACATTTAAGGCATGACACTAGCCAGGAAGCGAACTGGCAGAGAAGAGACGCTGGCACCACCACCAGCAGCAGCAGCAGCATTGGAAAAGGCGAATGAGTGGGCAATTGACGACCCGCTCACCTGTTTCGCCCCAGGGCAAAGCATCCAAACACTGTCAGTCCTTGGCGTTTGGGAGCGGACTTCCAGAACTCAGACACAAGGCCCTAGCGTAAGCTGGCTACATTGGCGGAGGTAGCAGGCGTTGCCACACCGCAGCAAGTGCAACCAGGGGGGAGAAACTACCCTCTCCATTAGGGACATTTGAGGCATGATTTCAGCCAGGAAGCGAACTGGCAAAAGATGCTGGCACCACCACCAGCAGCACCGTTGGAAAAGGAGAAAGGTGAATGAGTGGGCAATTGACGACCCGCTCACCTGTTTCACCCCAGGGCAAAGCATGAAAGTCTGTCAGTCCATGGCGTTTGGGAGCGGACTTCCAGAACTCAGACACTAGGCCCTAGCGTAAATTGGCTACACCGGCGGAGGTAGCAGACGTTGCCACACCGCAAACACGTGCAACCAGGGGGAGAAACTACCTTAAACATTACAGATAACAAAAATTAACTTTCCAAGCTAAGAGCTGGGTAACCCAACTTGGGCAGATTGAATTTAAGGAAGGCAATCTGCTCCATCAGATGAGGTGCCATGCGTGAGCGCTGTGGACTCAGTATGTTTCCAGTCATAGAAAACACGCGCTCACTTTGAACAGTGGTTGGCGGACATGATAGTAGCTGCTGCGCAACCCATGAGAGTGCAGGCCACACACTCTTCTTTTCATCCCAGTAGCTAAGAGGATCAACATTAGGCGCAGAAGGAACTTCACAGAGGTAAAGTTTGACCATTTCAGCAGCACTACTCTCCTTTCTGCTGCTAGCTCTGTCAGATGGTCCAACTATACTCCCAAGTGCCTCTTCCCAAAACGCAGCTGCTCCACTCAGCTGTGTTGTACTGCTTGTGGCACTGCTGCTGATGCTGCTGCTAGGAGTAGCAGACCACATCATCTCTTCCTCCTCCTGCACCTCTCCCTCCTCGGACAGCATTCCCATTTTACGCTGCCAGTCACGCACCTTGTTGACCAATTGCTCCCGGTAGCTACTGAGAACATTAAATTTCAAAGCCAGCTTTCCCTTAATTCTTGGATCGCAAAGGCACGCTAGCATCATTTCGGGACTCTCTTCCATTCGTTTGCGAAGGTGTACTTTTAGCCGATCCTTCAGCTTCCTGACTATGGCTGCCTCGTCAGGATGTAGAGTGCCACCTTGAACAGCCTCACGGTTTCCAAGGAACACATCCATCTTGCTGCCTAGATGGGAGAACACTGGGATTACCTGGGCCAGACTGGCAGTGTTTGAGCTTAAATTTTCTGTGGCATCCCTGAATGGTTTAAGGACTGCCACTAGCTGGGCGATCACTGTCCAATCCTCCCTATTCAATGGAGAGGTAATCCCAATATTGTGCTCTGAGGCAAGATTATGGATTGCCCTCTGCTGCTCCAAAATCCTCTCGAGCATGTCTAACGTGGAGTTCCACCATGTACTGACATCCTGACGTAGGCAGTGTACGGGAAGACCTGACCTCTCTTGCTCTTCCCTCAAAAGTTGGCTAGCCTTAACACTATGGTGAAAGTGCCCAGCGATCTTTCTGCAGCGGGACAGAACTACTGCTGCCACATTAGTTCCTTCTGACATTGCTGCCTTCACTACAAGATGGATGATGTGGGCTGCACAGCGCACACCAACAATATGACCATCTCGCAGCGCTTTCACCATATTGGCACCTCCGTCAGTTACCACAAAACCAACTTCAACATTGGTGCCCGCCTCTGCTCCCACCCAAAGGCTAAACATTTTCCTCATCGCATGCAGAATGTTTTGGGAAGTGTGCTTTTCATCCATCACTTCTGCATGGAGAAGGAAAGATCGGTAGCCTGCTGCAGCAGCTTCCTTAGACACACCGGGCTGCCACCAGTGTGCTGTCAAAGAAAGAAAGGCATGCTGGCCGCTAGGTGCACTCCACAAATCTGTAGTGAAATGAACAGACTGACCAGCAGCCTTGGAAAGCTCCTCTTTCACTGCTGCAACACAGGACCGATACAATGAGGGGACAATGTTCCTGCTGAAAGTGGAACGTGACGGAACTGTATATTGTGGAGCCACAGCCGCCATCAATTGTTTGAAAGGCTCCCCTTCGATCATAGAGAAGGATGCCCCTCCAACAGCAATGAACTGACCAATCAGTCGCGTTACTTTATTGGCCTGCTGTTTGGGCATTGACCTTTTGGATTGGAATGCCACAAATTGTTCCAGGGTGGGCTGGACATGCAGTGCTCCAACCTGCCTTGGTCTCTGGCTGCCAGCACTAGTTGCTGCTGCTGCTGCTGCTGCTGCTATTGGCTCAGAAGAAGAAGCTGTTGGGGTTTTTCCACGGCCACCAGCTATGCTGCCTGCACTAAGTTTTACCTCTGCATCTTTCCCCAATAGCACAGCGTTGTGTTGAGTGCTGAGGTGATGCTTCATGCTAGCACTGGTAAAATGGCCAGACACTTTCCCTCTGCTTATTAGCTTCCCACAATGTTTGCACTTTCCATAGCGCCCTTCTTCAACATTTTCAAAGTGCTCCCAAATTGGGGCGCGCATAGCCTTGGAGTGTGCCTTGGGTGCTGCTCTTACTGCTCGGGGTGGATGAACAGAGGCAGAACTAGTGGTGGTGGGACTGGTGGTAACAGTACTGGCCATAGTGCGACTGCTAATTGCTTTAGATTTGCTAGGTTTTGCTGCTGCTGCTGGTGGTGGTGATGGTGATGATCGTAGCGGAGAAGGTGGAGGCTCAGGGGAAAATTGTGCACTAGTCAGTTGGACACTGCTCCCTGAGGAATCTGATTCCTGACCACTCATCTCCTCTACTTCCTCTGGCTCATAGTCTAGCTCTTCATTAGCCAGATCGAATGGAATTCCTGCTAGGCTGGAGCTAAGACTGATATCGTCGTGAGACTCGTGACTAGTAGTAGTGCGAGCAGGAAGAATAGACTCTGCACTTGACCTCTCAGTCTCAGGCTCCTCTGCTACCTCGCTAGGTGGAGTTCCACTATGTGTAGCCCTCTCTCTAACTGTCTTTACAAAAATTTTGTAAGGACTTGGTGGCTTGCTAGAGGTACTAGGAGGACATGGCGTGGCGGTACCAGTGGGAACAGTAGGCGCAGCACTAGTGGTGGTAGAGGCGGTAGAGGTGGGGGTGGTGGTGGTGGTTTTCCCTACAAAGGAATGAGATCGCTTTGGTTTGGGACCCCTCTGAGTCTTGCTGCTAATTTGGCTCTGCTTGGTACCTTGCATGCTGCTGGTGGATGGGGAAGATGCTGCTTGGGGCAAAAGGCACTTCTTTTTAGTCACTGGGCTGGTACTACTTGTGCTACCCTTTAACTTTGAACGTGCTTCTGGTGCTTTAGGCTTTCCGCAAAAAACCATAGAGCTTGTGGGCCTAGCTGCACTACTACTGCCTGCTTTTGGTGCCTTTCCTTTACTTGATGATCCTTCAAGCAATGCTTCCCCAAATGATAAGCGAGAGCTTGGCCTACTTGGCCGACTAGACTGACGCAAAGGCTGCATCTTAGAACTGGTGGTGGTGCTGGTGGTGGTGGTGGTGGTAGATGGAGCTTGTCCCTCCTTAGTCCCAAAAGGAGGATCCATTTCAAATTTTGTGTTGTGTGTGTGTAGTGTAGTGTAGTGAAGTGTAGTGTAGTGTTTAAAAAAACTATAAAAAAAAAATAAAGAAATAAAAATAAAAAAAAGGAAAAACGAATTAAAGACAAAAAAATTAGAGGAAGTTCTCTTCAGTGCTACTGCTTAAAAAGTAAAACTATGCACTACTGCACTGTGCTGTGTGCAATCTGCTAAAATCCTAAAGTTATTTAAATTATTAACTCAAGATTAACTATTTAATAACTAGCAGTATTTTATTTTTAATTTGAATTTACACGGGCCTAAGAGCTTAGCCTACTACTATGCTAGCCTAAAGCTATATTTCCTTACTATAAGTCTACCTCTAGGCAGACGCTCTCAAACCCACTAAGCTAAAGTGAGGTTAAATCAGATTCAGTATATGATTTATTAATTAATATTAAGTTATATAATATCAATAGATTAGAACTAATTTACTTATATATTATGTATTATAGATAGAAGAATATAGATTATGAATTAGAATTTAGAATTAGAATTACTTATATTATAGATTATGAATTAGAATATTATTATTTATAATATATTATAGATTAAGATTAAAGAAGATTAGAATTATTTTAGTACTACAGCTAGTAGCTTGAAGCTTTGCTTAGTACAGCTCGTCACAGTCAATTTTTCTTGAAAAGAATTAGAAATAAAATAAAATGTCACAGCAAAACAGTTAGCTTCACTGCTTGCTGCACTCACTAGCCCAACAAGTTCACTTCACTGATGGACTGAGGTGAGCAAAACACTAAGGGTACTTTTAATAAAATTGAAATAAAATGTAAAATAAATGAGAAAATCTTTGCAAAACAGTTAACGTCACTGCTTGCTGATCAAAAAAAAACACAGCACTTATGCGGCTGCACTCACTAGCCCAACAAGTTCACTTCACTGATGGACTGAGGTGAGCAAAACAAATGAAATAAAATGAAAGATTAATTAAGAAAAATTGACTTGGTCTCTTACTGTTGCTAAAACAAAGCACAAACTATAGAGCTGCAGCACCAGTACTAATAAGATTAGCTGAACTATACGCTAGTAGTAATTAATTAATATTATTACTTTTATTTATAGCTAATTTAATTAACTATTAAGACAAGAAAGAATTATAGAATTATTGATATTACTGATTTTAGATTAGACACTAGTAGATGTCTTGAATGTCTACAGTACACTCTACACTAGTATACTATTACTAACTATAACTGACAAATATATATATAAGTTTATAATGAATTCAATTATTAATTATATTAATTAATATTACTGATTTTAAATTAGACACTAGTAGATGAATGTCTACAGTACACGCTACACTAGTATACTATAGAATATATATATATATGACTGACAAATATATATATATATATAATAAATGAACTATTAAATTATAGATTCTATTAAATTATAATTTATAAATTCTATTTAATTTATTTAAGCAGGACAGGCAATAGGCACTAGTGCCAGCCCAGGGCAAGGGCACCCCAGTGCCACTGAGGCACTGGGTGCACTGTCAACTCAACAGCACTTAAACTACAGTTGATGACAAATTAAATAAAAAAAATTAAATTAATCAAATTATTATTATTATTAATTATATTAAGTAGCACTGAAGTGAGGATGAAGTACACTGTGAGAAATGGCAGGCTAAGGCTTACCAGTCTCACACAGAACAGAACAATCTCTCTGTAACGCTCGGATGCAGCACAGCAGTGTTGCCAAAGCAGTCACAGCGAAAAATGAATGGATCTCTCAGGCAAGCTCTGGTCTTATAAAGGCGCCTTCAGAATTCAAAAAACAGCAGCACAGGCATTGGACGAGACCCTTAGCGTGACGTCACAAGAGTGAGCTGATTGGACAGACGAGATCAGCTCACTCCTGTTTGAAATTTTGGCGGCTGCGCGGCAAAAACGAAGACGATCACGAAGAATCTTCGATTCTTCGTGGTTGTGAGTCTTCGTCTTCTCCTACGTTTTGCCGGCACTGTATTCTCTTCGGCGTGTCTTCGGAACGAACAAAAAAACGGCCTCTTCGTGCTCGTTTTCATGTTCGCCCGAAGACGAATGCGCAAGTCTAGTAATGACTTCTATTTAGCATGAGTGTGAATGTGATTGGTTAATTCTGAACACAGCCCCAGTTATAAGAGGGTGTGCAGCACAAGTTGTGAGTTTTTTTCCCTCAAAGATTTCAGTTTATTTTGCAATTGAATTGTTCACGTTATAGGTCACATTAAATGTGGAAAAAGTTCTGACATGATCTATTTTTGACTTTTTATATCCACTGTATACGTTATATGACCAAGCGTATGCGAACACCTGGCTGTCGCATAAAGCTTTGATTCCAAAGCCATAGACATTACCCCATCAACTTCCTTGCTGCTTTAACAGCCTCTACTTTTTGGGAAGGCTTTCCACTACATTTTGGAGTGTGTCCCTGGGAATTTCTTCTCATGCTTTACATCTCTCCACCCGATGCTTGCTATGCAAGGATCGTGATCTTCAGGTATTGTGCACAGTGTTTGTGCTGATGTTGCTTCCCATGCATGTGGGGTATCACTGTGCTCAGGTGATGTTACTGGGGTGTTGTTTGGCAGTGACATATACTAGGAGCAGTATATTCATACCTGAAGTACATCGACGGAGGCGTACTTGAGAGAAAACTCTTCAGCCGGCATGAAGGAATTAATGCTGGGGCACTATGGCCCTTTTGCCATATCTTGGGAAAGCAGAATATTCACTTCATCTGGGTCCGATAAGGCCGACCTGAGGTTCGGGCATTCCCAAGACTCCTGGGGCATGGCCACCACTTCTGTATGGAAACCATACGCTAAGCCCTGAACCAGAAAATTCACTAAATCGGGGGAGGGATGGAACTGCAACTTACTCAAAAGGCCCTCCATATTGATCGGGGATAGTCATTGTTTAGGGAACATGGTCTGGGGGTGGACCCTATGACATTTTGTGCAAATATGGAAAAGCCTGAAATGGCAACCAGTGGAGTTGAAATTGTTGCATATCTGGGACTACCCAATTTATCGTGAGTTTTGGAAAGAATCGGCCTCGGACAGGAGGGGGCGGATGAAGCGGCCGAGCTAGTGGAGGGGGGCTGTCGGTAGCTGGACAAAAGTTTGCTGCGTGGGCTGTAGGTAGGGGTTTTGAGATCTGGGAAATGTCTGCAAAACAATTCCGTGTCTACTCGACTGCAGTCAGTAACGTAATTAAACTGGGCAAGCGCTGCAGCTGGTTTAGCGGAAAATGTATGACCCCCATATTTATAACCTAATTCCACCACTTTATATAAATACTGGTCTAGCTCTTCCCTTCTGGACGGGAACACTGAACACAAGACATCCCTATAAATGCTAAAGGCCAGGACAAATTCCGGGACAAATAACTTTTCGGCCAGTCTGGGGTCTTTAGCTTTAAGCACTACTGAAACTTCGCCGCAGGAAAAGGCTTTATTCCCCTCCGGGTCATGGGAGTTTATGAGAAGGGAGACAAAGTTAACGTATTTCCCTTCCAGGATATCCTTCCTAAGATTACCCTGGATAAAAAGGGCAGGGGAAATCGAAGGAGAAAAGCCAGATGACATACCTGACCCCGAGGTCCCAGCAGCGGGTGGTCCTGAGCTAGTCATGGCCTGAATGGGGGGAAGGAGGTGCGGCACAGTTGCAGCAGGCTGGGTTTCTAAATTGGTTAGCCTCTCTTGAATTGACGAGACTGATGCCACCAGTGAGGTAAGCATATCTCTCATATGGGCCAAGTCCACTGAAGTGGACTGCTGCGGGCTAGATCTAGGAGGAGGAGACTAGGGAGTTGAAAACAGTAAGCGGAAAAGTTCCACTTTTATAGTGCAGGTCGAGAATGGAATGCCTCTCCTAGTTAATTTGGACGTCAATTTTGGAATTGTCCATGCTCGGAGGGAAGGAGAGGCGGCAACGTCTGACCCTGGCGCAGGTGAGCAAGGCATGGAAGACCTATCCTCTTGATCAGATTGGAGCGACATTCCATGAATACATGGAAAGGAACCTCATTAGATCCCACACGCCCCAGAAACTAACTTCTAGCTAATCGGGCTCTGCGATAGAGCGGGACGAAAACGTAGGGGGAGGCCTAGCTAACTACCCGTGAGGCACAAACTACTAGCTCGAGGGGCGTAACCTCCAAATGAGGAGGGGAGATTGCCTCGGGGTGGGGAGGTGGGCAACTGGCTAATGTTAGGCAGTCTACCTTGGCGGTGACGTAACAAGATCTTGAAAGCCTAACTCGCTAAACGTGATCCCAAGGATACAACCCTCGCCTAATTACCATATCCTTTGAATCTAGCAGAGGAGTCTGGGCTTCAACAACTGTAACCGACCCGTGGATAGTCTACATTTGTTTATTGTAAGTAAAATAGGTAAGAAAAAAACAGCATACCTCCTCCAATAGCCACACAAGGGGAGAAAAAAACAGTACCTTGGTCCCCTTGGTGAATGCTTGGGGGGTGCCTAGGTAACGGAAACCTACCGCTGAAAGTACTTGGGAACCTAAAGCTAATACATATACACAAACCACGTGACCTGGGAAACTTGACCAAAATGAATCACGTAACAAAGACAACGAGGGGTTAATGCCCCACATTTGTAACCCTACATTACCCTGGCCACCAGAAACCCCTTCTACATACATAACATGCTGAAAACAGAAACCAGCATAGTGGAAGTGTTTCCACTATGCTGGTTTCTGTTTTCAGCATGTTATGTATGTAGAAGGGGTTCTCTCCAGGTCACTCGCTATGCTGCAACTTTTCCGTGGGTTGTTTGATGTGTATCAAACAACCAACGGAAAAGTTGCAGCATAGCGAGTGACCTGGAGAGAACCCTGTAGGGATCATATACACAAAGCCCACGCGCATGTCTGAGCCCGGAAAAGGCCACCGGCAGTTGAACAAAGGATGTGGTTGCCAAAGCAACCTATCAGTAAATGAACCTTCTCTGCCGCATGCAGAATTGTATATAAAACATATACCTTCCGTACAACCACCCACTGATTAACCATAAGCTCACAAAATACATGTGAATGTCGGCAAGAAATCTGACGACACCAGTTCAATGAGTTGAGTAAGCAAGAGCTTCTTTGTTCAAGTGCGCACAGGGGAGAGTCCAGTTCGCAGACTTCTCTCTCCCTCCTTAATTTTCTAACAATATATAGGCAAAGATGCGCAAACGGTTATTAGCATATTGCCTAGCCATCTGTTGGTATATTTACTTTAATTTGCTGACACACACGGTTTAAAGAGGTCAAGAAAAAGAATACATCCCCCCAAGACATGTGAAATCTTTATTTACAGAAGGTCAAGAAAGGGACAACTTGTCCTTTGTCGTGGCGGACTCTGATTCTTTTGCAACAAGGCACTTAGAGCAAAGAAAACACACGAAAACATACCATACGTACACATTCTTCCAAGACACAAACAAGACATAAGTAAACTAAGAAATGAGGTAGACAGGTGATCTTATCTGATATCAGCAGAATAAGCAATGAGGTAAAGAGATCTTTGTGCTGACATCCACAATTAGCAAAATTCTTCAACTTCCACATGCACAACACCAGATGAAAAGACACGAAATCAGACTGGTCGATAGTAAAAAAGAGGGAGCTACCCAGGGGCGCACCTAGAGTATTTGGCACCTGGGGCGGATCCTGTATGTGCCCCCCCCAAACACTTTAAAACTGCATAGCTTCTATTGTTATATACTGGCGCAGACATTGGAGGTGGTACAGAATTACTGTTATCATTATATACTGAGGCAGACATTGACGGTGATACAGCATAACACCTACCACTATATACTGAGGCGGACATTGATGGGGGTACAGCATAACACCTATCACTATATACTGAGGCCGACATTGACGGGGGTACAGCATAACACCTAACACTATATACTGTGGCAGACATTGACGGTGGCACAGCGTAATCCCTATCACTATACATTGAGCCAGACACTGATAATAGTGCAGCATAACTCCTATATACTAACCCAAACATTGATGTGGTGTAGGCCTACCACTTCATTTTCTGTCTTAGGGATGCACCGAAACGAAAATTCTAGACTGAAACTGAAAATCCAGCATTTACCTGTCCGAAACCAAATATGACCCCCCACCATAAAAAAATCTCACTTTTATTTAACGTAAGTAACACAGCAAAATAGGACAAAAAATGCAATAACAATATTTATTATATATACCGGTATATATATATATATATATATATACCGTATTGGCCCGAATATAGGCCGCACTTTTTTCCCCCACTTTAAGACTTTAAAGTGGGGGTGCGGCCTATATTCGTGGTCTAGCGCCCGACGCCCGGGACATGCAGTCCCGGGCGCCGGGCAGGCAGCGGGGTTAGGATACAGATCCCCCGCAGCGGTGCAGGGGACCTGCATCCTACTGTCTGATACGCTCAGACAGCCTCCCCTGCCGGCACTTCCCACGGGGGGGGAGTACCGGCACGGGAGGTTGTCTAAGCGCATCGCACGGACGTTCACCGGCAGCGGCGATGCGCCGTTGCCGGTGAACGTCCACACGATGCATTTTAACCCCCCCCCCCGACTTACCAGGGCAGGCTCCCGGGTGTCTTGCAGGGCCGGCGGAAGACACCTACGCAATACGCGTATACAACTTCCGGTGCCGGTACTTCCGCTGAGTGCCGGCGCCGGGAGTTGTATACACGATGTGCATAGATGTCCCCCTCCGGCCCCGTAAGACACCCGGGAGTCTACTCTGGTAAGTTGGGGGGAGGACAGAGTAGCAGCATATCTCGGGTGGGGGGACAGAGTGGCAGCATATCTCGGGGGGGGAGAGGACAGAGTGGCAGCGTATCTCGAGGGGGGGGAGGACAGAGTGGCAGCGTATCTCGAGGGGGGGAGGACAGAGTGGCAGCATATCTCGGGGGGGGAGGACAGAGTGGCAGCGTATCTCGAGGGGGGGGGAGGACAGAGTGGCAGCGTATCTCGAGGGGGGGAGGACAGAGTGGCAGCGTATCTCGAGGGGGGGGAGGACAGAGTGGCAGCGTATCTCGAGGGGGGGAGGACAGAGTGGCAGCATATCTCGGGGGGGACAGAGTGGCAGCATGTCTTTTGGTGCTTTTTTAAAGAAAAAAACTTTTTCTTTAAAAAAGCACCAAACTTTTAGGGTGCGGCCTATATACGGGGGCGGCCTATATCCGAGCCAATACGGTATATATTGTGACAGAAAGAAGGGGATGATAATGGAAGGAGTGTATATATCCCCTTATATTTTGCAGGGTGGTTACCCACAATAGTTTCTACTAGCCCCAGGGAGATGTCTTGTTAATAATGGAATTATTCATGTCTGGTATTTGTGGAGCACTTGGAGAGTAGGGCGGGCCAGTGCTCCACGCCACATTTTGTGAGCAGCCGAAGACCAGCAGGTGGGAATCCAGTCTGGAGATTCCTGGATACTCTGCTAAGCACTCACCTGTTTCCACTAATTAATGGGAGAGGCAGTTAAGTAGTCTCCTGATCTCAGAGCAAGAGAGATCTCCTTGAGAGAGAGAGAGAGAGAGCGAGAGAGCGAGAGAGCTGCCAAAATACTGAGTGCTGCCAAAATACTGAGTGCTGCCAATATTGCATATAAACCGTTATTTTTGTTCGTTGGGAACGGATAAGCCGTCCAACTGCAGTTAGGTTGGAGAACCTTGTATTAGTTAGTGCTCACAAGAGCAAGGCTTTTTGTTTTTATTTATTTATTTTTTGTTATGCCTGTGGTGAAAAATAAAAACAGGCCCAGCCTTTTATTTTATCCTCCTCGTGTCTGAGCCGTCTCTGCAGATTGATAGACTGTGTGTGAGTAAAGATTCCCGGACAGAGTACCAAGTGAAGGGGTATTGTGTCACAATATATATATATATATATATATATATATATATATATATATATATATATATATATATATATATATATGATTGTTAACAGCAATCACACTCCTATCATGCCCAGGCATACCCAGATTCCAGCATGTACTAGCTGACTTGGCATGAGTGTGATTGCTGTTAGCAATTATATATATATATATATATATATATATTGTTATTATTGAACTCAGCACTGGAGGCATAGAATCAGGTATACAATAATAATTAATGGAAACATAGCAAGAAATAAAACTACAGGCATAGATGATAGGTTGCACAACTCAAAGCCAGCTCTGGCGTCCACACTGCCCACATAGAACCTGACCAGCACCCAGATTACACACATAGGATTTACCATCTTTGTCCCCAAACAGCCCAGCATGAGTCAACTTTGTCCCCAAACAGCCCGGCCTGTGCCATTGTCAGACCTGGCGGGGACCACCTACCTCGCTGCGGGGTCCGTCGCCCCGGACCGCGATCCCCGTCGGCCAACCTCCTCGCGACGTGGCCGCACGGTCCCAGGACCGCGCGCCACGCCGAGTCTCGGGTCCCACGTCGCGGGAACCGTCAGGTCTACTCCTGCCCGCGGACCTCGTGGCAGGCCGCGCTCCCGGCCTCGCGGTCTGCGTGTACGGAGTGCTCTCTGAGAGGAGGGGGCGGGGCTTAGCTCTGTTGATGCAACCTCCCTCTCCACAGCCACCAGAGGGAGGGGGAGGAGGTAGACACTGCTCTATCTCCCTCCACTCAGGTGTAGCAGCAGGGTGGGGAATAGGAACTTAGTGTGGGAGGGGATCAGGTGCTAGGGGGTGGATATCTCATTACCTGCCCCTATATAATCCCCAGAAGCCTTAACACCAATGCTTCTTTGTTAAGCTTCAGTGTTGCGTATAACCTCTCTGTATTACTTGAATCCCTGGTATCCTGACTATTTGGCTTTCGTCCCACGTTTATGCTATCTGCTGCCTGCCTTGACCTTTGGACCGTGACCCCGACTCTTCTCTTGGATTTGCCCCTCTTTGTACTATGTGCTGGACTTTGTGTAGTGGTGCCTGCGCCACGCTCCGCACCCCCCACACCTGACAAAACAAAGAAGCCAATATGGAGCCTGCAGGCGCTGCTGATGCACTCCACACCCTGACCCAGCAGATTGCGGCTATGGCCCAGAACATGATGGACCTTGTTGTGGTTGTGGCCTGATTCTAACTTTAAATTATTTAATTAAGGTAATCAGGGAACCTTAATAACAACAATAAAATTTATTTAATCTATATACACTCTGTATCTTGATATACAAATGGTATATAATATGAGGTATTCCAGTCGATCATATGGTGAGAAATACTTAAATACTGTGGTGAATGGTAATTATACTTTAATGATCAGCAGAATTAAAATCACACACCAGTCTTAACAGATTGCAATTACATAACAATAATACTTAGCTTCAGTAGATGGTCAGCTTACAGAGATGATGAAGAAACCCAGCAAAACAATATCAAGTTGTTGTGGACATGGATTGCGTCGTCCATTATTAGTGATTGACGTCACAGACGCAACATCTGTATCTCCCTTTGGATAAACCACTCCCCTAACTGTGGCATATATTACAATATTAATTAGTTCTATTGTTTTAGAAGTGCATTACCTCTACCACCAGGTAGCACTAGAGAGTGAGTGATGATGTGTACATCTATTGTTTATCTAAGACCATAGATAATGGCTACCTACATGAAAAGCCATGTGGGCTATACCAGGAACAATGGGATATCAGGAACTCCAGGAAGACGGGGGAGGAGCAGAGGAGACTGGAAGGACAAGAAGGAAGCAGCATGGCAGAAGCTAAGGGAGCTGTGAAAGTTTGCCAGAGAAAAGTATGAAATAGAAAGCTGCTCTTCCATCTTGGGCTAGTTAAGCGCCAAGAAGCTAGGACTAGTTTAGTGCCTAGTATTGTAACTAAGAATTAGAAAACAACTACTGAAAGAATCCTTTAAAGTCTATATGATCCTGGTAACTAGAGCCATTTTGGAAACTGAACACCAAAGGAGTCATTTGGTATGCTGATACTCTCTGAAGTTAAGTACATATGTTATTACAATGTTATTAGAATATAATTGTTGACTGTCTGTAACTTTGTTATGGTAACCTTTTTCGATATATTGTTTTTACCGCTAGAGGTATTAATAAAGTATATCATTATATATCATAACATCTGTTGGTATTCGTCTTTACATAATTTAACTGTATTCCTGAATCAAATTTATTGTTGTATTGTTAGATGTGTTTTATTTAAATTGTGTATTTAAATATTAGCATAATTTTGCATAAAACAGGCCACGACCACAACAATTGGCGTAGTCGGCAGGATACAGTCAAGATTATTAATGAGAATACCGTGTATTTACTGTGCATTTATCGCATAAAGTTACAGATTTGTATGTTTACGCTCTAGTGCTCTAAAGCTATGTGTTTGTGTTTAAACTCTAGTGCATAACCCCTATATTACAGTACAGAGTCTAGTGCATAGAACTCGCTTGTAATAGTGTGTATAGATGTTCAGAACACTCAAACAGAAAGCAGCTGTAGCAGGGCAAGAAAGATCAAAATATGGAACAATTCCTGTATGGGCAGAATTTGGTAGTTGGAAAGCCATTGCTGAGGAACTGATAAAATATGCAGCTCCAGTCTATCCTGATGCTGGTACTGAACTTGGTGCGCAGGCGTTATGTTTAGATCTAGGAGTTTACTCCAAGAAAGAGCGGAAAGCCGCTGCCACCACAGGCTGTATACCGTATATTCCGGCGTATAAGACGACGTTTTAACCCCAAAAAATCTTCTTAAAAGTGGGGGGTCGTCTTCTACGCCGGGTACTTACCAAGCCGGAGGTTCCCACGAAGCCACCAATCTCTCTAATCACTACGCGCCGGCTATTGATGCCGAGCGCAGGGATGCCGTCATGTCCCGGCGCCCGCATCAATTGCCGGCGCGTAGTGATGAGGGAGCAGGGAAGCCCGAGGTCTGGCACTTGAGACCTCGGCTTCCCTGCTCTCTAATCACTAGGCGCCGGCTATTGATGCCGAGCGCAGGGATGACGTCATGTCCCGGCGCCCGGCATCAATAGCCGGCGCGTAGTGATTAGAGAGCAGGGAAGCCGAGGTCTGAAGTTCCAGACCTCGCGCTCCCACAACTGGATGGAAGAAAGAAGACAGAAGATAAGGTAAGAGATGGGGAGAAAGGGACAAAGGGGGGAGAAATATATACACACACACACACACACACACACACACACACACACACACACACACACACACACACACACACACACACACACACACACTGGTGTGTAAATATATATATATATACTGGTGTGTGTGTATATATATATATATAATATACTGGTGTGTGTGTATATATATATATATATATATATATATACATATACATATGCAGGGGTGTGTGGTGAGGGCAGTGTATAAATGTGTATGTATGGACAGGCATATGTGTAGATATATATATAGATATATATATAATATATGTGTGTGTGTGTGTGTGTGTGTGTGTAAGGGCAGTGCATGTATGTATATGTCAGCAAATCAACCAGCAAATCACCGGTAAGGTACATCGCTTGCCGTGATTGGCTGGTTGTTGTATACTGGGTAGAGGGTAGTCTTATACGGCGAGTATAGTCCAAACTCTATATTTGGACTGTAAAAGTTGGGGGTCGTCTTATACGCCCAGTCGTCTTATACGCCGGCATATACGGTAGTTGTGCAGGCCCTTAGCCGCGAGGTGCAGAGAAATGAAGCATTGAAGACAGAGTTGCAGGAAGTCAAAGATTCTTTAGTTATGACCAAAGAATGTATGCGTAGTAATGCATGCCATGTGGCTGCTCTAAAAGAGAAATGTACTAATTTAGTGGTAAGCAAGATCAAGTGCAGGAGGTTGCAGAGATGTAGAAAACTAGAGCCTGTAAGTAAGGTGCGAGCAATGGTTGCAGATCCCACATGGGATCCTGCAGAGACTCTCCGGTCATCCGATGATGCGTATGTGTCCTTTTCTGAAGATGATAATGAACTGGACCGGCGACAGGCTTGTCCTATCATTATACAACAGCAGAAAAGGAGAATACACTGCGATCAAGATAGGGAGCATGGTTGGAGAAATGGTGCACATGATGAGATAAAGGAAGTGGTAAAGAGTTACACACATATGGAGCTCATTGAGCTGGCTAAGACACATAAACAGCAAGTGGGTGAAAATGTGGGCGAGTGGTTACTACGCATGTGGGATGGAGGAGCTGACAGTGTGCTGTTGAGTGCAAGAGAAGCCATAACAATGGGGCAGCTGACACTGAATCTGTAGCTCATGCATGACTGAGGTAGCGCCAATGCGACGCCCTCTTTACCCCCCTTCCCGAAATAAATACACAAACACAAAATAAATAATATAATGCTTTATTATAGTCAACTATGGAAAAATAAGGCCACGGTGCAGTCCGCTTTACGCCTTCCACACCGTGACACAGATATAAATAACTTTATTCATAGTAAAATGAACGTTATTTGTAAACACATATAACATAGTATATAATATAGCAATGCACGTGCCGCACCACCCGACTTACTTATGACACGTGCAAGCCTTAAAACTAACAACTGTAAACCAAATATAAAGGCTACAAATCGTAACCCTAAATTGTAAACAACCGAACCGGCTGGCACAGGCGTAAAACGTAGAGACCACCGGCGTCCCCTGCACGGCAGCCATTGTCACGGCTAGGATTCACCAAGGCACAAGCCCAAGGAGTGTCCTGCACTTAGGCCGAGGGCCTGTGCACCACGGGTCAAACCACACCTAAGGTGGTTAACCCTTGCGCTATGCCAGCTTGATAACCAACCGCCAAGAACAGAAAAAGAGAGGGGTGGGAGGGAGGGAAAGCTTTCCTGGTCAATCGAAAAAGTGACCTAAACGGGGTGGGCTCCCATATATATAGTGGCCCCCACCCCTAAGCACAGAAGGTGATGCACACCTATCAATCGCCAGCTCTGGGCCGTCAATCAACGTTGCCCGCCGGCCCCCCTAGCTGACTCAGCAAATTTAGTGAAAAACAGGAAAACGGGAGGGGGAGAGGGCTGCCTGTCGTCCCCTCAGTCATGCGCCCTTCTTGCTCCATGCTCTCGCCTGGGGCTTTCTGGTATTACGGATGGTGAGAGAGATTAGGGGGAACTTTTCATTGGTAGACATGGTTTGCCATGCTTTATTACAAGTTTATCCATCACACTCAGATATTGAGCCACCGACCCCATGGGTAACAATTAAAGATGCCATAAATCATGTAAGGATTATGGGTTGTGTTGCAGGATTGAACAAGGGTAATTGGGAAGGCCCTGATATGGAGGATTTTACAGCTAGCATGCGGTCAAAGCTTCTAAAGACTGCACCGCCAGATCTAAAAGTTCCCCTGCTATCTCTGCTCTATGGAATGGGAAACAATAGAAAAATACACCATGTAACCACACTATTGGCTGAGATAGACGAGTTAAACATGGAAACCAAGGAGACTAAGAGTGTTTATACAGCAGAAAAGGCTAGAGTGCAATTTTCAGCACAAAAGTCGGATGGGAATCCGAGTAGGATGTCCAGAAGGCAAATGTGGCATGACTTATTACAGAATGGTGTACCCAGAGATAAATGGTAGGTTAGGATAAATGGTATTCCTACTGCAGAGATGTTTAAAAAGTGGAAATCGGTAGTGAGAAGGCTTAGGCAGGTACACAAAGTTGCTTACAACCCTTGTAGTATTAGTGGGTCACTGACAAAGACTTCTCCACATTTAAACATACATACCAATGTACATTTAGAAGAGCCACCCCTACCTAATGATAAAGATGACAGGAAGATTAACAGGGCCATGACCTCCCCATTATTACAAGATGATGCACTTCCAGTGCTACATGTGGCAACAGTATCCACTAGAGATCGGTACCAACAGGTTGCTGGGGGGAGAGATAAGGCAAGGAAACTTTGCCGTAGACAAAGCATCATCTTTCCTGACAGACAACAGTTCTACCCACTTAGAAAATACATCTACCACAACCAATGCATACCTGGGACCTATGTAGTCAATCTGCAATGTAGACCACGGACCGTCTACAGGTGCAATTCTTAGAAGTGGAGGCTTTTGTCCTTTAGGCCTAGGGTTTACTTGAGCACAAATGAGACATGACTGAACAACATTTTGTACAGAGTCCTCCATTTTGTCCCAATAAAACTTCTCTTTGAGGATTTCCAGCAACTTTTGCTGACCCACATGACCTAAGCTTTCATGATTATAGCGGGTGAATTCCATCTGCAAGTGTTTAGGCACAACTGGAAGTAAATTACCTTGCATCTCATAACACACCACTCCATTTTCACAAACAAAGGGAGGTGTTATTTTATTCTCACATTCTACAATGAACAGATCTTTCATCTGTTCATCGATGAATGAAGGCAGATTTGCTTACTTACTCATTACTGGTAGTACTTCCAAAGGTCCTAGTTCCATCACTATCTCTCCTATCAAAGCTGCTTCCTTTGCTAGAGAATCTGCTTTCTCATTTCCCAAAGCTCAATCACTAGTTCCTCTGCTATGGCCTGGTACCTTGACAATAGCATATCGGTTAGGATTTTTAGAAGCAAGCTCAAAGATAGTCTGCAATGTATCAACATGACTTAAGATTTTGTTAGATGAATCCACAAAACCCCATTTTTCCACACTGTTAGTGGACGTACGACATATGAACTATCGCTATTGATTACCAAAGGATCATTGTTTTCTTTCAATCAATTTTCAATACTTTATTAACAGCTTCAATTTCTGCTCTCTGGGCAGAAGAATGTCCTGGTAGTCTATGCTGAATAGCTCGACCTTTCTTTGGAAAACAAATGGCATATCCTGTATAATATTGTCCTTTCAAGCAAAATCTAGAACCATCTACAAATACTGGTTCATCAGTTTCCTCTGCTTCTTTCCTAAAAAGAGATGGATAATCCCCCTCGCTCATGTGATTCGCCCTCGCTCATGCATTAGTCTGCATTAGCACATATTTAGCTTTATGATCCACTTCAATCTTTTTTGGTGAGAAAGACAACAACCAATGTGCAAATCTTTGACACTCTTTGTGGCACTTTGGGATACTTTTTTCAAGAAGCAATTTCAAAGTGGAGTGAGGAGTCTGCAGAATTAGTTTGTTGAACCCAACAATATGTTCAGTCGTCTTAACTGTTTACAGTTAAGGCGACTGAACATATTGTTGGGTTCAACAAACTCATTTTGCACACGTTTCAAACCCTTTTTCCACAGGTGAAAGGAGTTTGGAAAAATAGCCGGCTATTCTCCTTTCTTTTCCCTGTAGCTGCAGTAAAACTGCCGAGACAGCCGTCTCTGAGGTATGAACTTGTAAAGCAAATGGCTTAGATGGATACACAGTTGTCAAAGCCGGTGCTCTCTGTAAATCAAGTTTTAGTTGTTCAAACGCTTTCTGCTGCTCATCTTCCCATGGACCAAATGAATTGTCATCATCGGTACTTTTTAGTAAGTCATATAAGGGTTTAGCTTTTTCAGCAAAGCCTCTAGAAAAAAAAAGTCCCAGGAATTGTCTTAAAGCTTTGAAAGTTGTAGGTACAGGCAATGCCTTGAGAATTTTGATAACACTTTTGCCAATGCCTGATGAAACAGACTAGGTGACATGTGCGCCCCCTGTGGTAATCTGCAAAATACATATTGCTCATTCATAAAGGTAAACGCAAATTTGTATTGACAACTCCTCTCTATCTGAATACTGAAAAAAACGTTACTGATATCCAGTACCGAGAAAACCTTTGCCTTAGCATTCAATTGAGACATGATGTCAGGGGTATCTGCTACAATTGGCGCCACATTTGGGGTACATTTATTAAACGTACGCAAGTCTAGACGCATTCTATAAGAATTGTATTGCTTCTTAACTGCCCATAATGGATAATTTGTCACTGAATTTGATTTGCGTATGACGCCTTGCGTATGACGCCTAGTTCTTCAATAATTTTGGACAAAGGCTCAATTGAATCTAGAGGCAATCTGTACTGTTTCTGAGCTATGGGATCTGTTCCTTCCACTTTGACAACAGCATCTTTCATTGCCCCTACCTCATTCTTAGACTGAGCCCATAACGAGGGATGTTTCTGCACAATTTCTACAAGAGTCAAGTCATCATAATCCATTTCTGGCCAATTTCAATTAAATTGATGACGGCCACTATACTATAATCACTTGGATCTATTACTACAGGCCCTTTAAGGTTATTACTTCTCCAAATCACTTGATTCCCTAAATCAATGACCCAACCTCTTTCTCTCATTACATCAGCCCCTAAAATGTTTTCTGAGCTAGGACAATGCCAGATATCAATGTCAGTACACAAATAGCCAGGAATCTCAAACAAAACACCAGTAACCAAAGTTGCTGAAGTATTACCACTAAAACCTACAATCATGCAAACAGGTGAGTTAGATGTTATAGGTAATGCTTGGTTAGGCACACTTAATTGAACTCCTTTATCAATTAAGAATGTAATCTCTTTTCCCTGTAATATTCCTTTGACTTATGGTCTGCCACAGTTGTCAGTTGACACCGGAGCTACATAGGTCAACTTACAGAGTGATTGATTCTTATCTAGTCACTGAGAGGGTGTCAGACCCCCCTGACATTATTTCCTGTTACATTAATAGCAGTGCTATTCGTTGTGAGCTCTCGCACCTGTCTTATTAGTGGAGTGTATAGGGAAGTTGAATTATACTGTTCACCAGTAGTTGGGGCTGTTGGCACCAGAATTTTGTGTTTTGTGTCTGGGGACAAAATTTCTAGTTTTAAGAAATTGTCTACAGTACCACTTCAAATGTCCTTTCTTATCACAAAGGTAACAACTGACATTTGGTCTACTTATTCTTTGGTTAGTAGTATCAACGTGTTTCGAATTAGTAGGATTAGTGAAGCGGGAGGGGGGTAGATAGTGAGAAGAGAGGGGGTAGATGAGAAGGGGTAGAAAAGGGAGAAAGGTAGATGAGTGAGAGAATGAATGAATGTGTGGATGAATTGTCTGAATGAGGGAGACAATTAATGAGTTTGTGAGAATGCATTAATGAATGTGTAAATTTGTGTGAATGAGAGAGAATAAATGATTTTGTGAATTAATTATGTGAATGAAAGTGTGAATTAGTGAGTGACTGTTAAAGTGTTTGTGTGTATGATGTATAATTGATTTGTGGAATGGCAAAGATGGCACAAGCAGGATGTTTGAGCCTTGGGGACCAAGATGACACAGGCAGGGTGTTTATGGGACAAAGATGGCTGTCAGGTGGGGGAGGGTGCGGAGGCACCACTACACAAAGTCCAGCACGCAGTACAAAGAGGGGAAAATCCAAGAGAAGAGTCAGGGTCACGGTCCAAAGGTCAAGGCATGCAGCAGATAGCATAAACGTGGGACGAAACCCAAATAGTCAGGATACCAGGGATTCAAGTAATACAGAGAGGTTATACGCAACACTGAAGCTTAACAAAGAAGCATTGGTGTAAAGGCTTGTGGGGATTATATAGGGGCAGGTAATGAGATATCCACCCCCTAGCACCTGATCCCCTCCCACACTAAGTGCCTATTCCCCACCCTGCTGCTACACCTGAGTGGAGGGAGATAGAGCAGTGTCTACCTCGTCCCCCTCCCTCTGGTGGCTGTGGAGAGGGAGGTTGCATCAACAGGGCTAAGTCCCGCCCCCTCCTCTCCGAGAGCGCTGCGCGTGCGCGGCACTCCGTGCACGGCACTCCGTGCACGCAGACCGCGAGGCCGTGATCGGGAGGTCCGCGGGCAGGAGTAGACGCGGGACCCGAGACTCGGCGTCCTGGGACCGTGCGGCCACGTCGTGAGGAGGTCGGCCGATGCGGATCGCGGTCCAGGGCGACGGACCCCGCAGCGAGGTAGGTGGTCCCCGCCGGGTCTGACATACCCCCCCCGTACGAGCGACCCCCGGGCACGACGGGGAACGGGAAGACCTGGATGGGTGCGATGGAAGGATCGGATCTTAGCAGGGGCGTGAATGTTGGCATGGGGTTCCCATGACCGTTCCTCTGGGACGAATCCCCTCCAAAGTATCGAGGTACTCGAAACGACCCCTGCGAATGCCTGAGTCCAGGATGCTTTCCACCTCGTATTCATTGTCGTCGTCCACCAGGACCGGAGGAGGAGGAGGGGTGCTTCCACAGGCGTCCCTGGGAGGGACCCATTTCTTCACCAACGATATGTGGAACGTGGGATGAAGACCCCAGGAGGCAGGGAGCTGGAGCCTGACTGCAGCTTGACCGACCAAAGCGGTGACGAGGAAGGGTCCTAGATAGGTGGGACCCAATTTCTTGGAGGGTGTCCGCATGGGTATGTATTTGGAGGAGAGCCACACCTTGTCGCCCACTTGAAGAGGGGCATGTGGCTGGTGGTGCATTTCGAACTGTTTCTTGTGGTGTGCTTGGGCTTTCTGCAGCGCGGCTCTGAGGACTGGGATGGTTTGTTGTAGGCGCTGGATAAGGTCCCGGGCTGGAGGGACCCCCTCGGTGGATGGGAGGTCGAAGAGAAAGGACCCTTACAGAACGCCTTCCAGAATCGGGACGTGAACTGGGTACCGCGGTCCGACAACACGGTGTGGGGAGTCCCGTGCAGTCTGTAGATGGATTGCAAAAACAGGTCGGCCGTCTTGGCCGCGGTGGGTAACGCAGTGGTGGGGACGAAATGTGCCATTTTCGTGAGACGATCCACCACCACCATGACTGTGTTGTGGCCTTGTGAGGGTGGTAGGTCCACAACGAAATCAACGGTGATGTCTTGCCATGGTTGCTCGGGGATGGCGAGGGGTTGCAGGAGGCCGGCTGTTTTGGTGGTGGGTTTCTTGGATCGTGCACACACGGAGCATGAGTGGACGTACTGCTCGATGTCTTTCGACATAGTCGGCCACCAGAAGTATCTTTGGGCGAGGTCCCGGGTCTGATGGTGTCCTCCATGACCGGAGGAAGGAAGGTCATGGACCGCGCGGAGTACTGCGCGCCTCTCCGGGAGGGGTACATACACCAACCCATCTTTCAGGAACAGGCCCTGAGAGGCCCTGCAAGTCTCTGGTTCGGAGCGAAGGGTTCGGCTGTGTCTGCGGAGGTCATCCATGAGGGACGTCTGTATGCCCAAGAAGTGTGCTGACTGCAGGATACTGTCTTGTGACGAGACGGGTTCCTCCACCGGGTCGTGTAACCTGGATAGGACGTCGGCCTTGGCGTTCTTGGTCCCGGGTCTGTAGGTGATATGGAGTTGAAAGCGAGTGAAAAACAACGCCCATCTGGCTTGCCGAGGGAAGAGTCTCTTAGCTGTACGAAGGTATTCCAAGTTGCGATGATCGGTGAACACTGTGATGGGGTACTGTGCTCCCTCCAGCAGGTGCCGCCACTCCTCCAAGGCCATCTTGATGGCCAGGAGTTCCCGGTCCCCCACGTTGTAGTTGCTCTCAGCTGGGGAAAGTCGTTTGGAGAAGTAGGAGGATGGAGTAGGTCTTGTGCTCCGTGGCGCTGTGAGAGAACGGCCCCCACAGCGGATTCCGACACATCTACCTCCAACCAGTAGGCCTTCAGAGGATCTGGGAGTACGAGGATGGGGGCTGTGGTGAACTGCTGTTTCAGCATGTCGAACGCCTTTTGTGCGGGTGGTGTCCACCGAAAAGTGGTGTGTTTCTTGGTCAGACTGGTGATGAGGAGGACCAGGTGAGAGAACCCCTTGATGAACCGCCTGTAGAAGTTGGGGAAACCGATGAACCTTTGCACTGCCTTGACAGAGTTCGGGATAGGCCATTGCTGGATCGCCAACACCTTCCTTGGGTCCATCTCTATCTTCCCAGGGGTGATAATGAACCCCAGGAACTCCACCCTGGTGGTTTCGAAGGTGCACTTGGACAGCTTGGCATATAGGTGATTCTGGTGGAGCCGAGTCAGTACTAGTGCTTTCGGTGTTCTGTGAGTGAGGATGAGTAGACGAGGATGTCGTCCAAGTAGACCACAACACATGAGTCCAGCACGTCCCGGAAAATGTCATTCAGGAAACGCTGAAACGTGGCTGGTGATTTACAGAGACCAAACGGCATGACCCTGTACTCGTAATGTCCGTATCGGGTATGAAAAGCCGTCTTCCATTCGTCCCCTTTCCGGATGCGAACCAGGTTGTAGGCACCAAGGAGATCAATCTTGGAGTACACTTGCGCCCCCCGAAGGCGGTCCATGAGTTCGGGAATCAAAGGCAGGGGGTACTTGTTTTTTATGGTTATGTGGTTCAATTCCCTGTAATCGACGCAAGGTCGAAGTCCTCCGACTTTTTTTCCTGATGAAGAAGATCCCGGCGCCGGCTGGGGAAGTGGAAGGTCGGATGAAGCCTTTCCGCAGGTTGTCCTCGATGTACTCCTTGAGGATCTTGAGTTCGGGTTCCGAGAGGGGAAAGATACGACCGAACGGTATGGGAGCCCCCAGGAGGAGATCTATCGGACAGTCATAGGGTCTGTGTGGTGGAAGACGTTCGGCTTCCTTAGGGTTGAAAACGGAGG
Organism: Spea bombifrons; assembly: GCF_027358695.1. Classification (NCBI taxonomy): domain Eukaryota; kingdom Metazoa; phylum Chordata; class Amphibia; order Anura; family Pelobatidae; genus Spea; species Spea bombifrons. Next base: position 43,295,449 of record NC_071091.1, read on the forward strand.
CAAAACAACAGTATGGGGCTGGTAGCGTAGGAGCCCCAGCAGAAGGAGTCGACGAAGACTCGAGAAGAGAGAGTGTAGCACCCGCAATACAGTGTTGTAAACAAAAGGCCGAACCAAACGTGACTTTTCCTGACGACCACTTTATTGCAGGATCATGTTTACAGAGCCAGGGAAGACCCAGGATGAGTGGGTACGTGGGGGTGTGTACAAGGTTGAGGACCATTGTCTCGTGATGTGCCGTTCCGACGGTAAGGCGAAGAGGGATGGTCTCGGTGGTAACCGGTCCGGATGATATCGGTCTCCCGTCCACCAGTCTTACTTCGAGGGGTTGGTCCCGGAGACGTGTGGGGGTGTGTAGGCGGTGTGCTAGGTCAGTGTCCAGAAAGCTTTCGCTGGCCCCGGAATCCAGGATGGCGCGTAGGGGTACAGACTTATCGCCCCACTGCAACAACACCAGAAGGGAGAGGTGAGAGGCCGCACCGTTGAGACATAGAGAGGTACGTAAAGACGTGGCCTTACCTCGAGGCGGTGCTAGTGGGCATACACGAACCAGGTGCCCCGGCTTCCTGCAATACATGGACAGGTTCTCGTTCCTCCGTTTGGTTCTTTCGGTTGTCGACAGGGGTCCTCTTGCCACACCGATTTGCATGGGTTCAACGGCATCAGAAGAGGAAGGACCCGGAGTCGCAGTCAGAGGACGGTTGGTGAAGACAGGACGAGAGAGAGGTTGAGGACCCCACTCTATGCGACGTTCCCGGAGACGGAAATCCAGTTGAGTGACGGCGTGGATCATGGCCTCCAGAGTGGCCGGGGGGTCTACCCGGGCTAATTCGTCCGGAACTGATGAAGCAGAGCAGGTTCATTCCACCGTGTCTCTGTGGCCAGACTCCAGAACTCGGAAATGTAGTCCTCCACCGGCTTGCGTCCTTGCCTGAGGTTATGGAGGAGGTTCTCAGCAGTCCCCCTTCTAAGCCATTCTAAGCCGTCCATGGCCTGGGGGAACAGTACCCAAGTCTCTAAGGCAGGGTGTTGCGTGAGCAACAGGTGATGGGCCCAGATCATGGGTCCATTGGACAGGAGGGAGATCGCCGAACGCACCTTTACAAAGTCCATAGCGTACGTGCGGGGCTTTAACGCAAACAACAGTTCACACGAGGTCACGAACGCCTGGTACTTGGTGCGGTCACCGTCAAAGACAGCAGGCAAACGAACAGGGGGTTCAGGGTGGGCCCCAGCCCCTTCCGCCACCGGTTCCCCAATGGGTACGGGAAGACCGTAACCGGGTAGCTCGTCCTTTCCTTTTCTTCTCTGATGTAGCACCAGAAGGTCATGTCGGCACTCAGTCATAGAAGCCCCAGAGGAAGTGTTGGCAGTAACGGAGGTTTCCAGAGGGGAGGATCCAGGTCCCCTGCAGCGCTGTGGGGGATCTGGTTCGTAGTCTTATAGTCAGACCTCTATTTGAGGTCTGATTATAAGATGACCTTGTCGAGTGGTATTTTTCCAAGCATTTGCTCTGAAAAAAACATTTTCTTACATTCGAGCAAATACGGAAATAATCGACGACTGAGAGTGGTATAAGGTGTTCGACAAGGATTACACTGATTGAGACCCATTATAAATAATAACTGGTATATGGTTCCCTCTAAGTCAGTTAAAATCTCCCACACTGAGAATAACATATGTTTGAGATATAAAGACAAAGAGGGAATCTGCTTACATATGTGGTGGGAATGTTTTAAGGTTGCTCTACTATGGAAGATGGTAATCAAACTAATAAAAAATATAAAATCTGTCGATAGATCTGAAACCAGAAATATGTATTTTACATTTAAAGCTGCAAAATATGAGTAAACAATAGAGTTTAATAACCATGCATAATCTTATTGCTGCTAAAATAATCATACAAGACAATGGAAGTGTGATTCAGGTTTTATATGGCCACAATTAAAATATCAACCCCTTTTGCAAATGAAAATGGCGTAAGTAAAATTAATAAAGTGTGATAAATAAATGTGATCAAATATATAACAAATAACAATGTTAAGGGGAATCAGAGGCCCCAGTGGAGTCATAATCGGTTGGCTGTGTTTTAATGGTTGTTTTTCTAATTTTTCTTCAGGGTACTGAAGATTTTATTGTACTTTGGTGTCATGTAACCCCTGGAATTAGTATATACCTATATGTCTTTTTTGTAATTGTCTGCCCCAAAAAATTAAAAGGGAGAAAGAAAAAAAGAAATCCCATGTTTGAGAACTGTAATTGAACCTGCAGTGCCAAAAAAACATGCCCTACCCATGCATGGGGTACTCCTGTCTGTGCTTGGGGTGGTTTTTGAATACAAATCACAAGTTGTTTCAGTAATTTCACATGCCCAGGGAAATAAATCTACTGTGTATATATATATATATATATATATATATATATATATATATATATATATATATATGTTTGTTAAAAATGTAAAAAATACTGTAATGTTTAGAACAGATTGGCATTAAAATTGTCAAATAAAAAGTGTTACAATTCCCATAGTAAAATATTTTGGGATGTCAACTTTCAAAAGATATATACTTTAGTTTAGCAGTTTTTGTACAGCCCTGCTGCCTAAATACGCACAGGTCAGCAATAGAGTTCAATGTAAAGTTGAAAAGTTCATGAGTGCTTCCTTAAAATACAAATTCTGCTTGGTTATATAACTTTGAAAATGCTAGGTGCGCTCGCGCTGTTAAGTGATTTGCCGCGGAAAAGGCGGAAATTAGCACTATAAATAGAAGGGGCAGAAGGGGTTCTAGTCATGCCGCAAGGCGAACTGCTGGCCAATTTTACTTACCTTTTAAAGCGGGTGAATCTGTGGCTGTGCAGGACAGCTGCTGGCGAAATGGAACTGCTGCTTGAGAAACTGCCACCCTTCCCCCCCATAAGGAATGCAAAAAATAAAAATAAAAAAAGTTTGTATTTGTTATGTATTTTTATTCGGGTTAAAGTTATCCTCTATACAGGGGATGAACCAGTCAATTGGTGGTTAGCCGTCTGGCTTTAGGGGCGGTCGGCTTGGTGTAAATGTTTTGTTTATTGATATATTGAGTCAGTAGCGTACCTAGCGGGGGGGCAGGGGGGCGGTCCACACCGGGTGCCGCTCATCAGGGGGGTGCCAACTTGCCGGCACCTGGCACCCCTCCAGAGACGGACAGTAATGTCCGGCGCTGGAGGAGAAGGCTCGCAAGGGAGCGGTATCGGAGGTCTTTAACAGACCTCCGGCTCCCTTGAGTGATTTTAAGCCGGAACTGTCCGCCTCTGGAGGGGTGCCGGGTGCCGGCAAGTTGGCACCCCCCTGATGAGCGGCACCCGGTGTCCTACGCATAGTCCTGTTTACGGATAGGTTTCCAGACAATGGTTTGTATTGGCCACAAATATATTTATGTAATGCAATACAGACTATAGATTTAAATGTGTTGACCTTTCTTCATAACTAAAGTGTTCCATTAATTTTATTAATTTTGTAGCCCGCCTCTGCACCCTCTCCAGTGCTATTACATCCTTCTTTAGAATAGGTGGCCAAAATTGCACATGTTCAAGTTGTGATTTATAAAGAGGCAAAATTATATTACCTTAGCCTTAGCAACTGCTGACTGACATTGCACATTGCCTCAGGAGAGGCGGCTGAACACTTGTCTATAACAATTCCCAAATCCTTCTCATTTGTTGTTTTCTATAATTCATTACCATTTCAGGTGTAAGTTGCTTGTGCATTCCTTACCCCAAAGTGCATAACTTTGCATTTTTCTACATTAAATTTTCCCAAGAATGCACACCTCTAAAACGCAGCCTTTTTAGCAGGATGACCAGATGTCAAAATTCCAAACTGAAAAATGTGCATGTCCCAAATGAGGCCATTTAGACCCTAAACAACTGAGCAACCCTATGCATGGGTGGTATCACTGTACTCAGGACATGTTGCTAAACACATATTGATATGTTGTTTGGCAGTGACACATACCAGGAGCTGTAAATTTATACCTGAAGCACAACAAGTGTACTTAACTTTTTTATAAGTGTTTTCATGAGCTTTTTTAGGTGAGTAAAATACTTTGCAAATAGTACGTTTTATCTTATTTACGCTAGGGCCTAGTGTCTGAGCTCTGGAAGTCCGCTGCCAAACTTCAAGGACTGGCAGTGTTTGGGTGCTTTGCCCTGGGGTGAAACAGGTGAGCGGGTCGCCAATTGCCCACTCATTCACCTTTTCCATTTTTCAATAATCTACTTTTTCTCAGCAAATCATTCATTTCATTTTTTTCCCTCTGATACACAACCAACCAAACATAACACACACACACACACATGTACAATTTACAAATCACAAGGACCTTTTATCCTGTTATTTTCCCTGGCCTTCAGTTCTACACTCACTAGCATTAACGCTATAACTCAATAACTCACACTTCACCCTATAACATTTTTCCATCCACATACCTGCCAACAGACCCAACTTTTTCAGGGACAGTCCTGCTTTTTTCCAGTCCTGTCCCATCAAATTTAGCTAAACTAGGTATGCAAATGCAGGTGGGTATAGCTAAGTAGGTAACACTATAAACATTAAATAAATATAATAAAGTAAATAATAAATATAACTTTAAAATGAAATATAATAAAATTAATTAAACCCCTACATTTTTTTTAACACTCATTAAAATTAAAATTAAATTTAGACATAATACATCTTTAACCAAACCAGTGCACTGCTACTACTCTTAAACATAACCGTACATTAACCCTAAGCTATTTTTAGCTCCTGTCCCACATCTTTCCATCCGCATATCTGCCAACAGACCCAACTTTTTCAGGGACAGTCCTGCTTTTTTCAAGTCCTGTCCCGTAAAAGTTGGGTTGTTGGAAAGTATGCCATTGTAAATAGGTAGCAAATGTTAGGCATGTATTTAAAAGTGGTCTAATAATCAATTTAAAAATGTAAAATCCCTATTCTTTTATTAAACATCTATGGATGTGTGTGTATGATAAATAAATAAGCCCCATTTCTCCCAGACCAAGTTCCTCGGAGCATTTGTCTGGGTCTCAGACAAGACAGAGGAACTTGGTCCTCAGTTTAGGGCAATATGTGTTATAATATGTAAGCCTCGGATAGCAATATGAAGGTACGTGTGTGCGACTGTATTGGTGGTTTCGGCAGGGGGCTATTGATGCCAGACGAGCCCCGTGCCGGCGACCAATAGAGTCGCACACGCGTACCTTCATGGCGCCAAAGCATCTGCTGCTGCTTCGATGTGTTCTTTACCCCGTATTAACCCCTGCTAGGCAACTGGGAGAAAACGAAGATAAAACATGCACGAAGAATGTCCACGAATATTCGCCTGAAGAGAAGTCAGGAACAGGCGAATATTCGCAGAATACGAAGATTTTTTTTCCCCCCGAAGACGAGCACGAAGGCGAACACGAACCCTGGTTCCCAAGTCTAATTCAAAGAAGGTTTGGAGAATTTGAAAGAAAAAAAAAATTGGTAAAAAAGTAAGGTCCGGGGTCTAGATAGTTTCAAGTTTTGATCCAAATCCTGTATTGCATGTAGCTTCCATATACTGCTTCCCACAACATTACTTTATGTTGGTTGTTATTTGGACAAAAACAATGGAGGTATTGCTCAAGGGTTTGATTTGTGCGTTCTGTTTGTCCATTGCTCTGGGGATGAAAGGCTGTAGAGAGAGAGCGATGTATGTGAAGCTCATCACAAAAGTCTTTCCAAAACCTTGACGTAAATTGAGTCCCTCTGCTTTCCGGTATTCCAGGTAATCAGAAGACCTCTTTTACAAACAACACCACTGTTTCGTCTGCTGTAGGTAAGTGTGTAGTGGGGATAAAATGAGCCATCTTCGTCGATCTATCAACTACGACCATAAGCGTGGTGTGTTGGTTTGATGATGGTAAATCTGTTATAAAATCCACGGATATATCAGTCCATGGCTTTACGGGAACAGGCAGAGGACACAGGAAGACCTGCAGGTTTGATATGGGAGTTCTTTGCTCTGGCACATATTGTACAAGAGATTATGAACTGTCGCACATCCTCTTGAAGCGTAGGCCACCAGAACTGTCTACGTATAAGGTCCATAGTTTGAGTGATACCTCCATGCCCAGCTGCAGGAGTGTCATGGAACTGTTGTAACACATGAATGCGGACCCCATAGAGCAAATCGTTGTGGTAGTAGAACTCTCCGTTATGGTGCAGATGCGGAAATTCAGAGGGATCCATGTCTGCACAATGCTGGCGGACGATGTTCCACAACGATTGTGTGATTGTCAAGAAGTGACCTGCTTTCAATACAGTGTCTTCAACTTGTGGATGTGCAGTAGGTATTTCAAACATGCGTGAGAGTGAGTCAGGTTTGGTGTTACTGGAACCAGGTCTGTAAGTTATATGAAGCCGGAATCGAGAGAAGAATAAAGAACATCTGGCGAGCCTGGCTTGTAGTCACGTGGCAGTTCTGAAGTATTCCATATTTTTATGGTCGGTGTAAACGGTTAAGGGATGAAGTGCACCTTCCAACAAATGTCGCCACTCTTCTAAGGCCATCTTCATGGCCAGCATCTCTTTTTCTCCCACACCATAATTTCTTTCAGCAGGGTTCAGAGTTCTGGAGAAGAAGGCGATTGGGTGAAGTTGGTTGTCGGTGTCATCCCTTTGGGACAGGATAGCTTCCACAGCAGAATCAGAGGCGTCCACCTCAAGTACATTGGGCCTTTGTGGCACAGGAAGGAAACGTTCTTTAAGGAAGTCAAATGCTCTCTGTGCAGCTTCTGACCAACAAAGCTTCTTTTTAATAGGTTGAATAACCCTTGAAAAGTTCCTAATAAACTTCCGATAGAAGTTAGCAAATCCCACAAATCTTTGCACACCTTTGCTGTCTGTGGGAGGTGGCCATTGTAGGATGGTAGCTATTTTTTTCGGATCCATCATTACCTACTTAGTAGGTGTCAGGATAAAGCCCAGGAACTCCACCGATTGAGTCTCAAACACATATTTCTCTGGTTTAGCGTATAACCCATTTAGTCGTAGTCGCATCAATACTTTAGACACATGTTCTCTGTGAAGAAGAGGAGTATATCAGGATATCACCACGAATTGATCCAACATGTCTCTAAAAATGTCATTCATAAAGTGTTGAAAAGTGGCTGTGCATTACATAAGCCGTATGGCATCACCATATACTCGAAGTGCCCATATCGGGATCTGAATGCTGTTTTCCACTCATGACCTTCTTTGATACGAACCAGATTGTATGCCCCTCTTAAATCAATCTTTGTAAATACTGATGCTGAGCGAACGCATTCCATCAATTCCTGTATTAAGGGGTATCTTGTTCAATTCTCTGTAATCCACCCAAGGCCTTAATCTTTCTTTGGTATGAAGAATATACCTGCTCCAGCAGGAGATGTGGAGGGTCGTATAAACCCTTTGGCAAGGTTTTCATCTATGTATTCTTTGAGGGTGATGAGTTCTGGTACCGACATAGGATAAATTCTACCAAATGGAATAGATGCACCAAGGAATAATTCTATGGGACAGTCATATTCTCTGTGCGGTGGAAGACGGTTTGCTCCTTTTTTCTTGAACATGTCGGATAATTCGCTGTAATGAGATGGAATCTTGGGAACCAGCAGAGAACTGTAATCGTGAGCCACATTAATAGACATAGAGGAGTTGTGATAAACAGAACCACATCAAACACAATGTACTCAATATGATCGGGAGAAATACACATGCTTAAGGGTATAGTCTCTTGGGTGATAGGGCCTGTCTTCAGAGGGCTTCCTTCTACTAGTTGTATGGATATCGGAGTGGGTTTCTTCTGGGTGGTGATTCCGAGGTGTTGAATGAGTTTGGCATCCAATATATTGCTGCTGCCCCTGAATCAATCATAGCTGCCAAGGTAAGGGTTCTTTCCTTCCACTGTAAGGATATGGAAAGGGACAGATGGTTTGAGAAATGTGCGGGTATTTTGCTTGTATATGGAGAAAACAGGGGTTTGAGCTTACCCTTTGTAGAACATGCTTTGGTTCTACATTCTACATAATGGCCCTTGTTGCCACAGTAGAGACACAGATCAAGGTTTGTACGACGTTCTTTTTCAGCTGTGGATAGAGGACCTTTGATGAGGCCCAATTGCATGGGTTTCTCAGGAGGTTCTTTAGGACTTGTCTTTGTGGGTGGTCGCAGGGTAGACCACGCAGAAGGAGTTGTTAGCCGTTCGGCTTTTCTTTCACGTAGTCTCCTATCAATTTGGATGGAGAGCCTGGCAAATTCATCCAGGGAATTCTGAATGTCGGTGTGAGCCAATTCGTCTCTGATGTTTTCTGATAACCCCAACCGGAATTGATCATGTAATGCTGATTAAATCCATGGAAACACGTCTGAATTCTGCTATATAAGCCCATGTCTCCAATATTGGACTGTTGCTATGCACTAGATGGTGAGCCCAGAGCTGGGGTTCTTCTGCCAATAGAGAAATGACCGTGTGAATTTTAATATAGTCTGAAGTGTACGTTCTTGGTTTCAGATTAAACATTATTTGACATGATGTCATGAACGTGTTGTATTTCTTGCGGTCACCAGCGAATCTTTCAGGCATAGGTATCTTGGTTCAGGGGCAGATGATCCCTGAAAAAACATATTTTCTTGACTCATAGAGGGAGCCTGAAACTGATCACCTGGAACATTAGGATTAGATTGTAGGTGATGTATCTGTTGTCTGAGCTGATTTTGACCTGTGTGAACATCTTGCAAGGACTGATTAAATGTAGCCATCTGTTGGGTAAGTGCTGCAACAGCTTCACCCAATCCTGCGGGTTCCATACTGGCTCGGTTATTATGTCACAATGATCTTGAGAAATACAAGTGAGGAACACAGTATGCAGCAATGGCACTGGAATACTGTAGGAATCGTCAGACAAGCTGGGTCAGGAGTGGAGAAGGCAGCAAAGTCAGGAACAAGCACAATTTCAGCAACCGAGAGACTAGTCAGGTAAGTATACTGCAATAGGAAATGCTCAGTCAGAACAATAACCGAGTACTGAATGGAAGTCGGTGCTCAGCTTTTGAATCTGCCGCTTTTCCCAAGCTTCGCCCCCCAACGGATGACTTAACGCTAGCTACGTTAAGTTGCCTCTAGGGAGGCATACTATAAGAGAAGGGGCGTGGTTCGTCCCCGCGCGTACCGCCCATCACTTGCGACGGGGATACCGTGGAGGACATGCCACGGGTGCCTGCTGGATGCTGGCACCCCGAAGCGAGGTCCTGGGACGGACGACCAAGGAGCTGCGGGGGAGGTAAGGTTCGAGATGCTAGACGCGGGTACTGGGGTGAGGCACTTCCATATACTGCTTCCCACAACATTACTTTTATGTTGGTTGTTATTTGGGGTGCTGAAGGTATGATTTAACCCCTTCAGGACCGACGTTTGCATACTGCGTCTTCCCTTGAAGACCGCAGTTTTTTTTAAAATATTTAAATTCAGTGCTCGTGATTCATTTCAAAGGGATCACGTGCACGGAATTGAGCGGGAGTGGCTGCTACTGATCGCTGGGGGTGATCCCAGCGTTCATAGCGACGCTGGATCGCGCATTATCGATGACGTACCTGGTATGTCCCGGTCTGCCGGTGACCTTTGACCAGGAAGTACTGGGTACGTCCCGGTCTTGACGCAGGTTTGGAGAATTTGAAACAAACAAAAAAAAATGGCCTACCACATTATATCCGGTACAAGCGCCGACGCCATCTTGTGACGCACCTCACCAACTGTCTAACCCGCCTACCACGTTATATTCGATGCAGGCGCCAGCGCCATCTTTATTAGCTGACAACGCCCTATATCCAAGCCTGCCTCCTCCACCATTACCTCCTATGCCTACTCCCACAGTGTCACTGTACCCAGTAGTTAATCCGGACGGTACGTTTGTATTACCTACCCCAATTGTGGCACCCAAACATATGGTTCCAATTATGGTAATGGGAAATGGTGATGAAACAGGAAAGGAAAATATATCTACCAGTGCCATGCCTCCGACCCAACACCATGTTGATGAAGGCATACTACTCCAGGGAGGGAAAACACTAGAAAGCCCCTCCGTCGGCTGTTGCACACCAGTGTACCGCTCCAATTATGATGATGGAAGATGGGGCAGAGGGGGGGAGATAGACACTACCATAGGTGCAGAAGCAGCTCCAACCCAATCCACCACCGATGAGGGTATGGTGCTCAAAAAGGGGAAAAAGTTATCAGGACCAAGACCAACAGGTAAACCCCAAGCATCCCCCAACTCTCACTGCTGCAGAAATAGATACACCTACTGACCCATCAGATGGAGAAGACTCAGATGGAGGGGAATCCCCTAGTGTATACCAGTCCGATCCAGGTCAACTCGTGCGGTCCTCTCCAGGCCCTCGCCGCCGTTCACGTCAATCTAATCCTGAACAGCCTTCAAGCACGTCTGCCGCTCAGCCACATTTATCCATGGGAAGTACTAATCCCAACAACCTTTTTTCTCCACAATTCGCTGAGATAATGTCTGCAGCTATTGCACTATAGCTGCAGACATTATCTCAGCGAATTGTGGAGAAAAAAGCTACCCGGCTCGCCACTGAAAGTTCTTCCCCCCGAGATGGCCTCTCCTCAACGGAGCCACGCTCCAAATATGTAGCATTCAACCCGCAGCAATTATACACTATTGTTAAAGATCTCCCAGAGCCTGATACACACCCAATGCCATTTTATCTGAAGATTTCTCAAGCCTGGACAACCTATGGATGTACTTGGTCTGATCTTGTTAGCATTGTCCAAGCCAAAACAGGAGATTATGCAGGTCTCATTCTAGATCATATACGAGACCCATCTTTTCCACCCTGTGATCCCCGATCTACTGACTCTGGTCAACTGTTTATCAAACAACTAGAGATTGCCAAAGACGGACTGTCCGAGCAAACAAGATATAACCCAAGAGTAAGGGGAGTCAGTGGAGAAATTTTCCCACAGAATCAAGCAGCATTTTCGTGATCTGGGTTTCTCCTTCCAAGAAATGGCACATATTCGAATGTTGGGTCGTGCCTTTGTAGACGGTCTACGCCCTGATCTTAATAAAGTACTTACCACCTGCCGACCTGTGTGGAGATCAATGGACCTTGAAGTCCTTATACAAGTTGCAAAGGATTGGAATCGGGAAATAGCAAACGAAAATCCTCCTTTGTGGCAGTAATGACCGGAGCCGATGCCACTAATGAATCCACGGACGGACAACGACAACCTTGTAAATGTTATGGACGCGGGAAAGTCGGACACATAAAAAGGGTGTGTCGTAGTCGCCATCTGTGGGCCGCTTACCAGGCCCAGAACCAGAACCAGAGCACTCCTCCTCCTCTTCCTCCTCAGCAATAGGAAATAGGCAAGCAAATGGAGGAGGGGGACTCTATTTGCATGGCCGTCTCCGCCCCTCCTTCCGGCCCTTCCCCTAAGATCACTCTCGATGTAGCCGGAAAACCTTGCTTATTTCTTGTTGACACTGGCGCTGCCTGTAGCGTACTTTGTGAGACGGATGCACACCCATCTTGGCTATATGATATACAACTCCCCTGCAGCGGATTGGAAGGGGTAGTTCAACACAATCCACTTACCCGCCCATTGCCCGTCACTAGCTCCTCTATTCATCTGCCTTCATCTACTCTGGCTCAATTTGTAGTCAGCCCTACTTGCCCGTTCAATCTTCTGGGAGCGGATTTTCCAAGCTAATATCACCTTCACGGACAATGGAACTGTCACTCTCAATACTGTTCTCGCCCCTGAAGAAACCTGTATGCTTATGGCAGTAATACACGACCCACCTCAAGATGATCCTCCTGATTTTCTGAACAGATTGCTTGACAATCTTCCATCTACCTTGTGGGCTACTGGACCTATGGACATTGGACGTCTCAACGTCCCACCAGTACAAGTTGTGCTTAAGGATCCTAATGTCCCAATATCCTCTATCCGTGGCCCAACAAGATGCAATAATACCGACCACTTCTCCTTGCAATACTCCGCTATATCCAGTAAACTTTTCTGGGTCTCATCTCATACTGCCGCCCATGGATTCCTGATGCTTCAATTCTAATGCAACCTCTATACGACTGTATTCCTCGAGAACTTACAGCATCCAGAGGATGGTACAAGATCTAAGCGCTGTCAACGAAGCTATGGTTCTTGATGCCCCTATCGTGCCAAATCCACATACTCTTTTGTCCAGTATTCCTCCTACTTGATTGATTTGGCAAATGCCTTCTTTTCCATTCCACTGCATCCTTCGTGCCAATATCTTTTTGCATTCACTCACGCTGGTCGACAGTATACCTGGACTGTGATGCCTCAAGGAGCTCAAAACAGTCCATCCAGTTCCTCCTGGCAGGAAGCTCCCCCGGAAGTTGAACTCCTGCAATACGTGGATGACCTGCTTCTCTGTACTCCATGTGTCAAGAAACCACCCTTGATCTACTCTACTTTCTAGATCTACTCTACTTATGTCTTCAAAAAGTTGTTTTTCTGGGACTCCATGGGCAGATGGGACCCAGTAAAGTTTGCAATTGGTGCGGAGTTTCCAGTGGGGTTAGTTCTTGGATAGCCTTTTTCCGTGCCATAGTAAGATGTTTGCGGCCTTTGGTAATAACCAAAGGCCGCAAACATCTTACTATGGCACGGAAAAAGGCTATCCAAGAACTAACCCCACTGGAAACTCCGCACAAATTGCAAACTTTTCTGGGTCTCATCTCATACTGCCGCCCATGGATTCCTGATGCTTCAGCTCTAATGCAACCTCTATATTCCTCGAGAACTTCCAGCAATTTTCTGTCTCACCCAAGAAGCACTGGAGTCCTTTTACACTTTCCAACAGATGATTGCCTCATCTCCAGCTTTAGGAATTCCGAACTATTCTCTTCTGTTCCGCCTATATGTAATGGAACGACAGGGCCACGGCCAAAGGTGTTCTCACCCAGATGCACGGTGGTCGACATCGTCCTCTCGGATTTTACTCCAAACGTCTGAATCCAGTTGCTCGTGCTGCACCCTCCTGTGTGAGAGCAATCCATGCTGCCAGCTGTCTTCTAGACGTCACTTCAGACATCGTTCTTGGACACCCTTTGACGATTCTAGCTCCACATGATATTTCAGCTATTTTGCAACAAACCCAACCCAGACATCTCACTGCCCAACGTCATCTCCGACTCCAAAGGAGTCTTCTTCTGCTTGACAATGTCTCCATCCAACGATGCAATGTCCTTAATCCCGCTGCCCTCCTTCCGCTTCCAAGGGGGGAGTATACTGATATTCCATCTACGGATTTTATTGATCTATCCACAGAAGATTTTCCAGATGTACTAACCGAAGACGACCCACATGATTGTCTGACCATGATGCAAGCGGAAGTCGGTTCGCCTCCGAACATACAGGATACCCCACTCTCGAACCCAGAATGGACCCTATTTGTGGCTCCAGAAATGCTGATGACAAGGGTCGCTTCCATATGGGAATGGCAGTCACGACTGACACCACAGTACTATGTGCAAAAGCTCTACGACCAGATCAGTCGGCCCAGGAGGCCGAACTAGCTGCCCTCACTGAGGCCTGCATTATGGCTAAAGATTCTACCGTGAATATCTATACGGATTCCAGGTACGCCTTTGGAGTTGTACATGATTTTGGAAAGCAAGAGACTATATCACCGCAGCAGGAACCCCGATCAAGAACGGGAAAGCAGTTGAAGCTTTGATGACTGCGGCCCTACTCCCGAAACAAGTTGCAGTGATCAAAATCAAGGCGCATTCAAGAGCTGATACTATGGAAGCCAAAGGAAATGCCCTAGCAGACAGTGCAGCTAAACAAGCAGCTCTTAACGAAGATTCAATCCCTCTAATGATGGTGACCAAGGAAGCACCAATGGAATTAAACTGCAATATCCTAATTTGGTTACAGCAACAAGCTTCGGTCAAAGAACACGATCAATGGATACAAGAAGGAGCGTCTAAAGATGAGCGGGGAACCTGGGCCAGAGACCAATATCTTTGCTTACCCCGGACACTATATGCTTTAGTCGCATCGTTAGCCCATGGAACAACACACTGGTCCAAAAACATTATGAAGGAAATCATCGACAAAATCTGCATTGCACCAGGAATCACTTCAATACTAGCACGCACCACCGAATCCTGTTTAATATGTGCCCAATGCAACACCGGAAGGGCGGAACCAACTCCGTCCAAATGTTTACCGAAAGCACAATATCCTTTCCAACGGATACAAATCGACCATACTCAAATGCAAATGTGTCAAACTTTTCAATATGTACTGGTAGTAGTAGATGTGTTCTCTGGATGGCTGGAAGCTTACCCAGTACGAAATCAAACCACACCCACTACTGCAAAGAAACTTATTCAAGAACTCATTTGCCGCTTCGGGGTCCCTGAGAAAGTGACCAAGGGCCTGCATTTACTGCGAATATCACCCAAGAAGTGTGGAAATCTATAGGTTCACATCTCGCCTTCCACACTCTCTACAGACCCCAGAGTAGTGGGAAAGTGGAAATGGCATACTCAAATCAAAAATGTTGAAAATGACTCGAGAGACTGGTCTAAATTGGGTACAATGCCTACCCATCGTGCTTTTTGCTATCAGACACACGCCAAAGGCGTCGCATAAGCTCACTCCACATGAGATACTTTTCGGAAGTAGTCCCCGGCTGGGACAGTACTTCCCATAGCAGTTGCAAATGAATTATGAAACAATGGCAAAATATGTTATTGCTTTGACTACTCAGTTATCTAATATACATGCCCAAGTTTTCTCTTCTATTCCAGATCCCAATACCCTCGAAGGTACCCATTCCCTATTGCCTGGTGAGTGGGTGGTCCCGAAGATTCTCTCTGGAACCGCGATTCGAGGGCCCTCATCAAGTGCTGCTAACAACTCCTACCTCAGTAAAAGTTGAAGGAAAGCCCACATGGATACACGCATCGCACTGCAAGAGAGTCAAAGAATACGATCCTCCAGCAATTGACTCCTAAAATGCATATCCTTTGCAAAGGGATGGGCATCCTATTGCTATTGTTCACATTGCAGTACACATGGGGAAAAATGATCATAGAAAGAGGGCCCACGGGCTCTAAGGCTCAAGCTATCAGTCACAAGGGGGGGCGAGTAACCATTACAAGAGATGCTCAACAAGATCCCCCTACTTTTTGGTACAATTCCAGTAGCACTTCAGTGGCCACATTCTCATTTCAACATTGCCATATTATAGACTGTGTTTCTAGACGTGTCAACAGGATATTTTACCGGGATAGAGACCCAGAATGGGATCAGTACCTATAATTTCGATCCCGGGTATTGTCATACTGAATATGATGGCGTTGAGTGTATTGGGTACATATGCTATGTTGGAGAACAATGGGGAGAAAACTGTGGGTATTGGGGCTCTGTTATAACCAATTCGGGTATAGAGTGGGGATATAAGCCCCCAGAAGCCCTGAGCCTCAAAGATCAGTATGGTAAATCCTTACTTCAGAATGGAAAGAGCCACAGAATAAACCCTTCAAAACCAGCGGCTCCATCCAATCCTCTGGCTCCTAATTCTGGCCCATCCATCCGACGCATGGTAACTATTGCAAACCCTACTTACGATGATACTGTAGCCATAGAAACCGGATATAACGATCATAATCTATGGCTCAAATGGATGAAGTATTCTGCCACCACGCACAATAAGTCCAATTGTTATCAGTGCGGCAGGGCCCGTCCACATCTTGGAACGGTACCTCTACAGTTGCCCTATCAATCACTATTATGCCTACTGAGTCTTTATACCAATACCAGTAGTAAACTCACCGAATGTGAAAAATGGAAAATTGAATATCCTTTATTAATTAAAACACAGTAGGGACTGGTAAATTTCTTGGTAATTTCTCAGACGGCAGCTGTATCGAATACAGTAACTTGACCGGTTCCCCCACACAAAATCAAGTATATTCTCTGGGAGATATCTATTGGTTATGCGGGGACATGAAACTGCGCACCAGGTTAGAAGGCAGTTGGACTGGTGAATGTGCGCTAGCCAAAGCTATAATGCCCCTGCTCATATTGTCGGAAAAATCAGAAACTCTTGAACCCCAATCCACTCTATCCCGTAAAAGGCGCAGTGCATCGAAGACCCCCGAAGTTTCGACCCTTATGTATATATAGACGCGATAGGAGTCCCTAGAGGGGTCCCACATGAGTACAAGGCCCGGGATCAAGTGGCTGCTGGTTTCAAATCTATTTGGCCAATTATTACTGTGAATAAAAATGTTGACTGGATTAACTATATCTATTATAACCAGCAGAGATTTGTCAACTATACCCGAGATGCGCTCCAAGGACTTTCTGATCAATTGGAGGCCGCTACCCAGATGATTTTTCAGAATCGCATGGCATTAGACATGATCTTTGCAGAAAAAGGCGGAATCTGTCAAATAATTGGAGACACTTGTTGTACTTTCATTCCAGTTAATACAGGCCCCGACAGAAAAGTGACCGTGGCTATTAAAAAGTTAAATTCTCTAGGAGACGAATTAAAGCGCAACTCCAGAATCGATCATCCATGGGCTGAATGGTTTGGATGGCTCAAAGGATGGAAACAAGCCCTGGTCCAGCTGGGAATAATGTTACTGATTATTGTGATTATTGTTGCTTTTATGCTTTTATCTGTAGTCCCTTACCTTCGACGTCTATGCGATAAAATGCTTGCGAGACCATTAATGCTTATGTACGATGACACGGTGCCAAGTCTTGCACCTTCTTATGAAACACCATTCAGTTCCATAGTTCCCCCTGACGGTAATCCCCGCCCCATATAGATCTGAGGAGCATGTCCAAGACCTGAAACCAGGATTTTATCCAGTAGGGATAATTTGTCGCCACTGCAGGTGAAGAGGATGCGGGACCATGTCTTCTAGGATCTGTCACGATTAGGGATAGTCAAACCATCATATATTCAAGGGAGGGACTGTTATGGAATCAGAATATATCAGCAAGACACGCTTATTGTTCAGATGAATATATGCTGGCTTCGACCAATATAAAGGGAGACACAAGTAGCATTGCTTTCAGTTTGCCATATATCAACTTCCTCAATTATACGGTTGACGTAAATGATGCTAAAATGATCTTCTATGCACCTGGCTGCCAAATGACGCTATATAATTTGCATATAATGGTTGCTTGCTCTCAGCCCCCACCACGTATAAACTTACACAACTTTCTGCCTCTTTCCGCATAGTTTCAGAATTAACCAATTAATGAGATTTACGTAATCTGAAGCCCCTCTTTCCAGGCACTATATAACATAAAAATAATAAAGCAGAGTAATTTTGGACCTGACCCAGTGTGTGTTGTGTGTCTTATTTCTCTCTCAGTACACGCACATTTATATTCAACTAATTTGGAGCAGTTCAAAAATTGAAGAAAGGCTTTATTGAGAAAGCATCCAAAACACTTCCACATACTGCATCCCACAACATTACTTTTATGTTGGTTGTTATTTGGAGTGCTGAAGGTATGATTTAAAGCAGGCTTGGTGAATTAGAAACAAAAAAGTTTTTTTTTTTTGCAAAAAACTAAGGTCTTAGGTGTAGACAGCTTCATGTTTTCATCCAAATACTGTATTGCTTGTAGCTTCCACATACTGCATTCCACAACATTACTTTTATGTTGGTTGTTGTATGGGCTGCTGAAGGCATGATTTAAAGCAGTTTTGGTGAATTAGAAACAAAAAAAGTTTTTTTGCAAAAAAGTATGGTGCTAAGTGTAGATAGCTTCATGTTTCATCCAAATACTGTATTGCTTGTAGCTTCCACATACTGCATCCCACAACATTACTTTCATGTTGGTTGTTGAATGGGCTGCTGAAGGCATGATTTAAAGCTGTTTTGGTGAATAAGAAACAAAAAAAAGTTTTTTTGCAAAAAAGTATTGTGCTAGGTCTAGATAGCTTCATGTGTTCATCCAAATACTGTATTGCGTGTAGCTTCCACATACTGCATCCCACAACATTACTTTTATGTTGGTTGTTATTTGGGCTGCTGAAGGCATAATTTAAAGCAGTTTTGGTGAATTAGAAACAAAAAAGTTTTTTTGCAAAAATGTATGGTGCTAAGTGTAGATAGCTTCATGTTTTCATCCAAATACTGTATTGCTTGTAGGTTCCACATACTGTCCATCTGGTAAGGCACCGGGTCCTGATGGTTTTTCTGCTCTATACTATCACAAATTTAAAAATATCTTATTGCCACATTTAATGAAATTGTTTAACGAACATTGGAAAAATGGCTATATTCCTGATGAATCCCTTTGTGCCCAAATTTCTACTTTACCTAAACCCGGGAAGGAACCTCATAGGTGTTCCAATTTTAGGCCCATTTCTCTAATTAATAATGACACCAAATTATACTCGAAAATATTAGCTAATCGTATCTCAAATTTATTGCCTCTGCTTGTTCATAACGATCAAGTAGGTTTTATTCCCAGACGTCAAGCAACAGACAATACGAGACGTTTTATTAATTTGATCTCATATCTTCAAAAATCTAAACACCCCTCTTTATTTTTATCACTCGATGCTGAAAAGGCATTTGATAGGGTCCATTGGGGATATTTGGAAGATGTTTTGACTCGGTTTGGGTTCCCAGCTGCTTTGAGAAAAGCTATTTTTTGCTTTGTATCAGAAGCCTACTGCAAAAGTTCTGGTCTCTGGAGTTTTGTCCGACTTATTCTCTTTATCCAATGGGACTAGGCAGGGTTGCCCTTTGTCACCTTTACTTTTTGCTTTAGCTATCTATAGCCTTCATGCCTTCAACAGCCCATACAACAACCAACATGAAAGTAATGTTGTGGGATGCAGTATGTGGATGAAAACATGAAGCTATCTACACCTAGGTTCTAACCTTTGGCTGAGGCAATAAGAGTTGATAGTAATATTCAGGGTGTTACAATAGATGGAGATACTCACAAATTGGGTTTATTTGCAGACGATGTAATTCTTACGTTAAGTCTATGGGTCATTTATTTTCTCTTCTTAGAGAATTTCGTGAAGTGTCCTTTTATAAAATTAATGATACCAAAACACAGGCATTATCATTTTAAAGAGGAATGATTTGACTGCTCTTAAAAGATCGTATGACTTTAACAGGAGGAAGACCTTTATTTCCTATTTAGGCATTAATTTATGTAAAAATTTAACACATATGTATGCTTACAATTTAAAGACTTTTTGGCCCTCTTTGCTACTGGATCTTGAGAGGTGGGACAATCTTGAGATTTCATGGTTGGGTAGAATACACTCCATTAAGATGGTTATTCTCCCTAAGATTTTGTATTTTTTAAGAGCCATACCTTTAAGTGTGCCTATTTCTTTTTTTGATTCGGTGCGTTCTGCGCTCATAAAGTTTATCTGGAGGAAGAAGCCTAGCAGAGTCAAATTTACCACTTTGACTAATTCTAGAGACAATTTCGGATTGGGGGTGCCAGATTTTAGGAATTATTATTATGCATCGAATGCTTCTAGCGCTTTCAAATTTAATTTGGACAGGGATTGGCCTAGATGGCTTATTATGGAAATTAATAAACTAAAACCTTTTTGTATAAAAGATGTTTTATGGGTTTCACATTCTAATCGGCCCAAGTTTACAAAAATGTACCCCTCAACTAAATTGGCTATACTCTCTTGGGATAGATTATTTAATAAATTACCAGGTTCTATAACTTGGTCCAGGGCGATGTCACTTGGTTCCTTGAGATATGTTCTTCCAGACCTAGATATAGATTACTGGAATGGCAAACATATTTTTTCTATTAATGATTTCTTTAAGAATAATTCGGCTCTATCATTTACAAAATTACAAAAAAAATATACCGTATTTGCTCGATTATAAGACGAGGTTTTTTTCAGAGCAAATGCTCTGAAAAATACCCCTCGTCTTATAATCGGGGTCGTCTTCTAATCAGACCTAAAATAGAGGTCTGATTAGGAGACTAAGATCCAGATCCCCCGCACCGCTGCAGGGGACCTGGATCCTCCTGTCGTCGCCCCCCCCCCACACACACACACTTACCGGTGCTTCCGGAGGTGAAGTTGGCAGCGGGGGTTTGTATGCGTCCGTCGCAAATACCTTCCCCGACTGTCAGAGATCAGAGTTCCAGAGTTCCTGATCTCTGACAGCCGGGGAAGGTATTTGCGACGGACGCATACAAACCCCCGCTGCCAACTCCACCTCCTTCCGGCTGCCGCGGAATGAGACGTCAACCCGCTGCCCCGGCAATACACCAGGAAATTGGAAGCACCGGTAAGTAAGTAAGTGTGTGTGTGTGTGTGTGTGTGTGTGTAGGGCATTTCTGGAATGCCTTACACCCCTATATGCCACTCTGGCACTTAGGGGGTTAAAAGGCATATTATGGGGCAGAGTGGCATATAGGGAGGTATAAGGCATTTCAGGAGGCAGAGTGGCGTTAAGGGGGCATTTAATAGTGCACTCTGCCTCCTGAAATGCCTTATACCTCCCTATATGCCACTCTGCCCCATAATATGCCTTTTAACCCCCTAAATGCCAGAGTGGCATATAGGGGTATAAGGCATTTCTGGAGGCAGAGTGCTCTATATAATGCCTTTTAACTCCCTTAATGCCACTCTGCCTCCTGGAATGCCTTATACCTCCCTATATGCCACTCTGCCCCATAATATGCATTTTAACCCCCTAAATGCCAGAATGGGATATAGGGGTATAAGGCATTTCTGGAGGCAGAGTGGCACATAGGGGGTCAAAAGGCATACCATGGGACACAGTGGCATATAGAGGGTTAAAAGGCATATCATGGGCCACAGTGCCATATTGGTGTGGCAAGCCTGGGGGCAGATGTGCGTAACTGGGGGACAGGTTGGAAAATACAATAGAAAATATAAAAGAAATAAAAACAAAAAAAAAATATTTTTCTCAATCATAGCTTTTATTAAAAAAATAGTTTACATGAATTAACATTTACTGGTAAAACTTTTTTCCTTTAGGGTCGTCTTATATTCAGGCTTTTTCTTTTTTTCCTAAGTTAATATTCAGATTTTGGGGGGTCGTC